>NC_140566.1:20561773-22961773 GCF_057381845.1 Rhamphochromis longiceps | reverse complement strand
AAGACGAAGGTCTGAAGTCAGGTGATGGGGGCTGGTAAGAGGCCATAAAACTGGAGTGCTGAGAGGTCTGCAGCTTGGAAATAGCTGAGACCCATGTTGACGAACAACAAAACCAACTGGTATGTTTGAATGTTTATTCTACATACATTTGGACTCTGGTCCTATGGACAGTGATGGAAACAACTGGAAGAGACATTCATGACGCCCTGCAGAGCTTAAACCACTCTGCAGAGAGACATGTGATGTGCACACCCAGAGGAAGCATCACCAAGCTGGGATGTTTTTGAAAATGTTATCTTCTTATTTTCACTATTAAATTAACAATTTCTTTGTTTGCTCATAGGATGCAGTTTGCCATGAGATGAGATCAATGAGGAATGGGATAACTGCTAATACATTTGTTGAACTGTGTACCTTTTCAGTAATTTAGGGTGATTTGACGTATGCTGAGTATAAAAATGTTTGCATTGAAACTGTCAGACATGAGGTATTCATACCTGGGAACTTTTCAAGCATAAAGGTCAAAAAGGGGGGAAATGTTAGATTTGTATTGTTGATAGTCATTTATGCTTAGAAATATTTACTTATATATGCTTAGAGTTTTGTAATTAGTTGTAGATTGGTAGAGGTTTTGATCCTTGATAGTCTGCAAACTTTGTGTGTATTAGACAGCACTTTGGGAGCATGAGAGGTCATACCGTGTCTTATTGTTTTATGGTAGGATTAACGTAGTTGCGTCTGTTCTAGTCTAAGTGCTCTTTGTTTAGATGAACTGCAGGACTTCCTCACCGTGTTATCTAGGATGAACCATCTAGGGGGAGGGGGAGGCTACCCTCTTCCTGACCAAGGATGTTTGACCCTTTGATCAGCAGTCCACACACACACACACACACACACACACACACACACACACACACACACACACACACACACACACACACACAGGCAAGGTACTCTTTGTGTGTATGTAGACGTCATATGTTAATGAACTTATGCATATTCATGTAACCTCAATAAAAGAACAGTGGTACGGGAGAACGGACGAGAGCAACTGGGGTCAAGCGAAGGAACGGTGCCTGTCCGGTTCTCTCCCGTGCACGAGAAACATGAAGAAGCTTGCCTACTTGTGTCTTGCTTTGCAGTGTAATTATATTGCCTTCAACGTTCCAGCGGATGGGTTCAAGCTACAAACCTATCATTCACCAGTATACTGACAGCAACAACCAGAGAACAGCGAAGGAGAAGCAGAGTTACAGACATAACAACAAATGGGAGATTAGTGGGCTGGAAAGGACAGGGAATAACGGTGAGTGTTGAGCCTAGACTTAAAAGCAGAGATGGAGGCAGCACTGAGGGAACATGGAGGGAACTTTTGATTTGATGCGTGACCTTGGGGCATGTAACTTTCCCAGTGGAGCTGAGAGACTGGAGGCAGAATGTAAACAAATGGGGTTGGTGGTATATATTAGAACCTGCCTGTTAAGAGCCTTAAAAACAATTAGTAAAATATTGAGAATATTGAGTTGAGTGCAGAGAAGCCAGGATACGAGTGATGTGCTTCTATTTTCTAGTACCAATGAGTAGTCTTTTGCTTGTATTCTGCACCATTTGCGGGGGAGACCAAGGTCTAAGAAACTGTAATAGGTGACTTTGGCATAGGTGACTTTTTCCAAATCATGATGAGACAGAATAGACAAACTTATCTGGTAAAGTCATATAGAATGACCTCATACCAAAGCCCACAAGACAACCTGGACATAATGTTGTTGGTACATCCCATAGAAAGGCAGACATTGTGATTGAAGTTGAAGTTGTATATAATCTGCAGAATATGACAAGGACACCGGAGACTGAATGAATTCAAACTGACTGAGATCACTTGATTTTAAACCATCTACATAGTAAATACAGTTTTTCTCAGTCATCTTGGTGCTTTTCTCAGATCAGAATAAAAATTCTCAAAACCATTAGTGCAACCTCCAAACATTTAGTCGTTTTTGCACATCATAGTAGCAATGTCTCCTTCCTCTGAACAAATTGCAAATGCTCTTGGACATGTATCACTTGCTTTCATACAATTATCTGGCGTCGACAGCATTATCATTTGCTTATGTCATGTCAGTCAAAATGAACTATACTTTTGGATGCTGAATAGTCATTCCCAATAAAACTAATAGTCTTTATTTCATTGCTTGAGGCATCACATACAAAATTGGTGAATTCGTTTTCAAATGCTGTCTAGCAAATGTTATAACTTTTTTTATCATTATTTTTTCCTGGAAGACGTCAAATACATAGGCAGATCCATAATGAAATTAGGGCAACACTTGTTGACCATGTTGTCAATCACGGCCTCACAATGGATGATGCTGGTCGGAGGGTGCAACCAAATCTTGGAAGAATCACTGTGAATTCAATCATTCAAACATTTCGTAGGGAGAACAGGTATGCATAGTATTGGACAGTAATCCAACATCTCATAATATCTCATGTTTAGTGTACATTACTGTAATTTTACTATACACGGCTGTACAAAAAGTGTATAGTGCTGTCTTGAGCATTTTCAGGTAGTGTCACCGAATTCTGACCTTTTTTTGCGTTGGAAAACACTGAGAGAATACTGTGAACTGTCATAATGGAAACATGACAAAGCCATTTGACTATCTTGTTCATCAAGATGATGTCAAGACTTCTCATTTTGATGACAATGGCAGTTTCATTGACATAAATACTTGCTTTTGAAGAATGGATTATCGATTTTGAGCAAGTGACCTGCTTTTGCAGGTTATCCAGTAGGTTTTGCAGTTTGCACCAATTGTTTTGCGAAATACACTAACTGCTGTGGAAATGTTAATAGTTATGTGAGAAAATCACCAAAGCAACTGAGAAAAACTGTAATACACTTTCATTCCCCCTTTTTCCCCCCATTTTTGATAGATAGATAGGATAGATAGGATAGATAGGATAGATAAGATAGATAAGATAGATAGGATAGATAAGATAGATAAGATAGATAGATGCTGTGCAGAGATACAAGAGTTTTGTTGTTTATTCCCTTGGTTCCAAAAATAACTAAAGGAGCAAAGGAAATTGAGGCAGCATGTGACTGCATCAGGCTCCATCTAATACTTGTCACTACTTTGGAGCAGCCCTTCATTTCAAGAGGATCTGGCTGTACAACAAAGAGAGAGATGGCCATGGCAGATGTCACTTGAGTAGAGGGAATTTACTTTGGAGTGAAATCAAGTAAACAGACAATTATTAATCCAATATAAACACAATGGCTTCACAAAAAGCTAAGAATTAAAACGAGGCTGTGCACCACCAAATGGAGGCTTTGAAAAACCAGAACCGTGTTATACATTATCAGGAAACTTTAAAAAAAAATGTGTTGTGCAAATTCTAAAATAACTTTTTTTTAGTATGTCTCATCAGTTTCCAGTTTCCATCACGGCAGGCATGGCAGGTGGTGAATAAGCTCACACCCATGTGTTGAAGTGTATTTTTGAGATATTTTTAGACAAGTGACACACACGGATTGGCTGCATCCACTGTTTATTAACCCATCACTAAAGCTGTGTGTAAAATGATTTCTAAAATCAGATTCATGACTGAAAGAGACTCTTTTTTTCAGGCTTACATTTTTAAGTCTCAAATGCTCATATATAGACATAAACGCAAATGCAACTCCTCACATCTTTAAAAAGAAAATGCTGTTCAGTTTTTAATTAATGCTTATAGGAATTTGATGTTTTCTGTGTTAGTTTAATTAAATAAGAACCCAGCAAATGTACCATGTTTTCATTACAAAACCTGTTACCATGCCTCCAGAGTAGGTGCAGTAGGTTAAGTTAAGTGAACACATGGTGCAACTGGCTCCTGATGAAGAGATCCATGTACAAGGAAGCGTTGCACAATGAATGGGAAATTAAATGTCAGAAAATAATTAACTTAGTCATGAACTCCTCATACCTTTTTACATTTCTCTTCCTATTGTTGTGCATAATGTACCATAACAAGTCTGCAAAGTTCTGGAAATGTAGTTATGATTATGCAATTTTTGCAAATGAATTCCCCGAGGTGTCACATTTGTTTTTCATCTTTGCTGTCTTCCCCAATCTCTCTTCCCCCTTTCCCATCCAGCATGATAATTGGACTAATAATGGCGTAGACAGCCTGTGGCTGTGACTCTGCACTCGGTGTATTCACTCTAACTCGGTGCTTCAACCTGTCATAGATTTCCATATTCCTATAGGCAGAACTCATAGTGCTCTCTGTGCATGCCCCTTTGTTCAGATATTACTTCTCTCTGTGTGAGTTCACTGACATAAAACTCATGAAATTCACTCTCTTCTTCTACTCCTTGAAAATATTGGTGAGTGGTAAAATTTTGGATTAGTTTTCTTCTGAGGAAAAAAAGGCAAAATGTGATCATGGATCTCACAGCGACTGAGAAGAAAATGTAATCTGAATACTCTTCTATGCCACACGAGCACCTAGATTCTGGTGACTCCTGTATGACGCAGCAAATCTAATGGTGACCTTTAGAGGGATATCACTGTACATTTATAAAATAGGCACATAGGATAAGGCCAGAGAAATGTCAAAATATTCCTCTCCTCATATTTATTATAGCTGTCACTGTTGAATATTATAGCTACAGATGTTAGAAATTAAAACCTCCACAAAAACTTTTCCAAAGCCCACTGCAAAATAGCCAACAATAAAAAAGTACACCAAGGTAAACTCAGTTACTTAATGGAGCAGGATAGACGGCCATGCATTGTCTAATGTTATATTATGTATGATATATAGCATAAAATTCTATGCTTGATCGGTACAGCAGAGAGGCAGCAATAGAGAAGCGCTGCTGAAGCCCTGAACCAGGATGCTTGACTGGTTTGCAGAGCGAGCAGTGAGGCAAGCAGTTTACTGCTTTTTGTACTCTGTGTCTCTCTCACTTGTGCTCTCTCTCTCAATCTGTGTGTGTGTTCCCGTATGTGTGTTCTGCTATCTATCTTTTTGTTCTGCATAACAAAAAGCAGCTTAACATCATGGCTGGCTCTGTTGTCTGCCTGCACAGTCTGGTCTACTTAGCCTGTCCATCTCCTCCTGAATCCTGTATGATAAGCACAAAACAAGAGAAACATTGCCAAACAAACGCAAATACACATGCACAAAAGAACATTTGAATGAAATAATTCAGAGTCCCACAACAATACAACCACTGGAAAATAACAATTTTGACATGCCAAAAACAAATTGGTGCATCTGCAATCAAAAGCTACTGCTTAACAGAGCAAACAATGCTGCTGCTGACATACATGTAGTAGTTCTGCTTCTAATAGTAACAAGAAAATGTACAAGGACCTCAGAGACTAGAACACCAAGCAATGAAACCTGAAGACAGTGCAGTGTAAATTTGAAAACAGTCAATATGAATGTGAAAGAAATAAACACATATCAGAGGAGTCGTGATCTTCGTTTTGTAGAAAACTGACAAAACATGCTAAGACATGCTAACAAGGGAGTTTGAGAACAGCCATGATGCAGTTTTTACCTCGTGCGTATCCATTTGCACGTGCTTGTGTGCATTTGGTCATTTTTCCACGACAAATGAATTGATTTAGTCACCAATGGCCTTTGAGCAAATGTTTATGCTTCAGGCATCATATTGCAATTCTGTCAGCGACTTTGGCATCAAAGCAGTCTTTAACAGTCTCGAATTCACAAAATATATGTACGGCATTTATTTCACTTGCATATTAATGTCACTTACACTGAAAAAAATGAATTCTGTCAAATAACTTATATAAAGCTCAAACTCAGTTTTAATAGACATTCAGTAATTCAGTAAGTCTTGATTGGATCCTGCTTCTAAAATCAAAATCCTGGCTTCTTTCCTTCTGGAAAACTTTGTGAAAATCCTTCTTCTCCTTCTATTTCTTCTTCATCTCCTTAGGGGTCATCATAGCATATTATCTGACCCTAGTATATTCACTTGCTGCATAACCTCTCTAACTGCATCCATGAATCTTCTCTGGGGTCTCCCTCTCTTCATATTCAACATCCTTTGTCCTCTATATTCACGATCCCTTCTGGGCACATAACCAAAACATCTCCAACTTACCACTCTAACTTTATTTTTTTCCAAAGCAGTCGGCCTGTTCCTCTCCTCATCATGTCAATCCTACTCACTCCCAACAAAACTCCAAGCCTCTTAAACTCTGTCAATGAAAGGGTGGGCTGGCGTTCAGTTATTAACTTCTTCTTTTTTAGATTAAGTTGTATTGTAATGTTATTTCCAGTTAATAATATATGAAAAACATAATGCAGAGTATGCATTCTAAAATCCTTCAAGCTCCGTTATAAGTAATTATGATGTAATTATTATACATAATTCTCTTTGACCCCGTGGAGCTTTGACCCAGGGAGAGTATACCCTCATATCAGCTATAATAGGCTCCACCCCCTCCACACCACTAGGTTAAATAGCCAATATTAAATAGTAAGTAATGACAAGCCTACCAAGAGCCAAAAGAGTCAAAATTTCTTAAGATTTAAAAACAAATGCTTATACTACTAAGAATATATGTTAAAATTGACACCTGTCTGCTTACATTTCTTGAAGCTGATTACAAAATGCTGCTGTTTATCATCTTTCCAGGCCACTGATGAATTTTGACAGCGCTGAGCTGAACACACTCATGTAGCACCCTGGCGGATGACATCGTCTCCTAACTCTTTTCCGCTCCACACTTCCTCCCCCGCATTGACCTCCATCTCTGCTCCCCCTCTCCCTTCAGTCCCTGATCTTCCTCTCTTCTCCTCCCTCTAAGCCTGATTTGTCTGTCACACTGTCACGTCCCCCCGGTCTCTCTCTTTCCTCCCTTCCTCCCCCAACGTATTCCACCTCTTTTTAACTCTCGGTAACACACAGCCACTCTGCCTTCCTCTGACTTAGCTAACAGATTTATTTGATACCATGAGTATTCTTTTACAAAGCAGAGTCTTCCTGAACCAAGGCTAAGCATTACACATACAACTCTCCTGCACAAGCAGCTTTAATTGCACACGGCTGTCTGCACGACGACCGAGTGCATATAGAGCATGACACAAAGCCACAATGACAGAATATATAAGGACGGGAGGAGGGAAGGGTGAGGGAGAAATGAGGAAGGGAACAGCTAATAAAGAAGCAGTAAAGGATGGCTGATGGAACAACATGGAAATATCAGGTAATCTTGGATCACTTCAATTTTCACAAAACAATATACAGGGTTTGGCACACCTGCTCAGCAGTTGAGGATATTTATGTCTCTAAAACTGCATTGACAGCCACTCTCAGCAGACTGAGACAATGCTCTAATCATGGCAGACATTAATATCACCCTAACCAGATAAAGTTATTTGAATTAATGAGAATATATTGATTCTGTCAATTACTGGCATTCAATTTTTAGCACATCATGGCGGAGCAGGTAGACTGGTGTCTGGAAATAAAAAGGAAAACACAGCATTTGTCTATTGTAGCAGGAAACAGCTGCATTTACTTTGTTGTTTTGCTTTGCTCTGCTTTTCTTTTGGCAGGAAAAAGTAGCAGAAGACATACTTTTATGGAAACCTTCATATTAAACATAATTTTCACTGTGTTTGTGTTTTACTTCCTGTGTGTGACAGTCAGAGATGGGCAGTAACGCATTACTGTAATCCGATTACTTTTTTCAAGTAAGGAGTAAAGTAAGGGATTACTAAGTAAGTAAGTAAAACTTTATTACTATTGCAAAAACGGTAATTAGATTACTGTTACTTTCCCATAAGCACACTGCGTTACTGCGTTACTAAAACCATGATTTTTTTGCGAGAGTGTCTCATGACAATGATGTAAGCGAGTGCCACGTTCGTGACAACAGCTGTGTGCAGATCAAGAATGGATCATATATCGAGTGCGGGAGAGAGTATGAGCGTGCAGCGTTTAAAGCGTGGAAGTACTGACCTTACTTTGAGTTTGATTCCATAAAAAGTGACAAAAACATTAGCGTCCGTTGTGCGTGGGAAAAAAACTTCTTTAGTCTAAGTTTAGAACCCCTTAGCTTCCAAGCAAGTACCGACAGTACGCTACGACGTAATGGGAAATTCACAGACAAACTCGCAGATTCTTCAACTGACAGCTGCGGCACACCTGCACCAGGGCAAACCTCCGCCTGCCCCACTCCTGCTTTACAGTTGAAAATAGAGCAACAGGACTGCTAGTCTTTGACTTTATTTATTTTCTGCTGTGTTTTACTTGCATTTATTTGAAAGACTGAGTGTAAACACAAAAAAATATTTTATTTTATGTGCTGGAATGTGCAGAAAATAGGTTTAAATGTTAAACAAATTTCTTCTGGTGAGTGAATGTTGCATATAATTTAATGTTTGCTTGATGCATAAAGTTAAAAGATTAAAACTAATAAAACAAGTTTTAAAAAGAGACTTTTCCATTTGATTACATTTTGTATGATGGATTATGCAGAAAAAGTAGAATTGGGCTGAAAGATCTATTGCTTTATCACCTATTCAGGTTGTAAATCGTGTTTTTAAAAAGTAACTAAGTAACTAAGTAATTAATTACTTTTGAAAATAAGTATTACTTTTTTGCGGAAGTAATCAGTAATTAGTAACTGATCACTTTTTTCACCAACACTGGTGACAGTATGGATTGTGACAAAGACTTCATGATCTTTGCAACAGTGAATATAAATGCTAAAACTGAATATATTGGATAGTGTTCCCCCTGCACCATTAACAAATGGTTCAGCCCATAGCATGACCGTCTTTTTTCTTGTTTTCAGTAGCAAGCCATGCTTATGACTGTGTCAGAGCACATTTTGAACAACACCTTGGGAATTTTGCTTTTTACACAGGTGGTTGGATGTTACACTCTGGAAATGGAAGGAAGGTGAGTGTTATTAACCCTCTGTGGTCCACCGACAGGCTGCACCTCCAAGTCACATGACTATTTTCAGCTGACTCGATGACGCAGACTGGGGCATGTTCAGAAACAGCTCCGACGATGACGTCAACGTGTTTACGGAAGCGGTTGTGGGATTCATCGGGAAACTAGCGGATGATACCGTGGAGACAAAGACTATCACAACGTTTCCCAACCAGAAGCCGTGGGTGGATAAAACCATCCGCGACGCTCTGAGATCCCGCACCGCTGCCTACAACACGGGACTCAAGACGGGGGACATGGACCCGTACAAAGCCGCGTCATATAACGTGCGGAGGGCGGTGAAAGAGGCGAAGCAGCGCTACGGGAGGAAACTAGAGTCACAACTCCAACAGAGTGACTCTAGGAGCCTGTGGCGGGGACTAAGGACAATAACGGACTATAAAGCACCAACAACCGGTATGACGAACGCGGCCGTGACTCTGGCAGACGAGCTGAACACTTTCTATGCTCGCTTCGAGGCTGCAGCTAAGGCAGGGGTGGGCAAACTTTTTGATTCGTGGGCCACATTGAGTTCTAACATTTGACAAATGGGCCGGAACAGGAGTAGATAGATGGCATGCTTTGAAAACATCACCTCATTGGGGGAAAAATACACATCTTGGGATATGGAGAAAACATGTGCTTTAATTTCATTTTTTTTAAATGAAGAAAAGCATTACAATAAAATCTCTGACTTCGAAATGAGCCTTTAAACACTGAAAATCAAATAAATGAACATTTTATTTTAAAGCACTGAAAGTTCTGTTATCCTTCAGGATATCACATCACTCTCCTCCTAACTTTTTTTTTTTTTTTTTTTCCAAAAACGGTAGGAGATGCAGATGTACTTGTCCTGTTCCTTTTATTCAATTTGTTTCCCCGGTGCCAAAAGTCAACAACGACCAGTGCAAGTTCGAAACAGTTGCAGCAAGTCAGTCTGTGAAGCGTTATATTTGATCTGCGCGCACTGTTCATTTTAACAACGTGCGTATCACGGAGACACACATTTTAATGGGAGCAGTGTTGTTGGTCTCCTTTTTTAGCCAGCGCATCAAAGTCTGGAGTTAGTTTTGTTGTGGCGATTCTCAGGATTGATCTGAGGTGTAGGTCTGTTAACTTGGATCTGTGGCTGGCTTTGTTGATGTTCATGACGCTGAATGTCTGTTCACACACGAAGGTAGAGCCGAACAAAGCCAACATCATCTGCGCTTTTCGCCTTAGATTTGGAAACGCGGCATCATTGAGTGAAGCATAGAAGTCATTTAGTTTCAGAGAGCTGAATTTCTCTTTTAAGGCAGGGTCGGACTGAAGGTCGATGAGTTCGAGCTGAAGCTCCTCTGGAGCTGTTTCGGGGTCTTGTGACAGAGGAAAGGCCACCAATTGAAGTGACTTGTCAATTTTATCGAAATCCAAAAACCGACGGCAGAATTCTCCGTGCAGTGCATCCAGTGACTCACTGTATTTCTTTACTTTTGCTCCGGCCTCTTTCAGCGTGGCTAGTGTAGGAAAATGAGTGAATGACTTGTTCAAAATCTGCCTGGAGAATAAAGCCAGCTTGGATTTGAAGGCTTTCACGTTTGTGTGCATGTCATGCACAAACTGCTCCTTCCCCTGCAGTTTCACGTTGAGCTCATTCAAGTGTGAAAATATGTCCGTAGCAAACGCGAAGTCACACATCCAGCTCTTGTTGCTCAGCTCAGGAAATTCATCAGTCTTCCCCTGCCGCTCCAAAAACATGCCAATCTCCTCTTTGAGCTCCCACACTCGTTGAAACACTTTGCCCAAACTCAACCAGCGGACACGGGAGTGATAAAGCAGGTCCTGGTGATCCGCATCAGTTTCCTCCAGGAACGCAATGAACTGACGGTGCTGAAGTCCCCGTGCGCGTATGAAATTGACAAGTTTCACCACAGGATTCACAACATGATTCAGCTGTAACACCGATTTACATAGAGATTCCTGGTGGAGGATGCAGTGGAGGAAAATCACATCCTGGTCAGGGTTTTCATCTTTCACTTTATTCTGGATTCTCCTCAGCAGGCCAACGTTTTTTCCCGTTAAATTTGGAGATCCATCTGTGGTGACGTTAACAAGCTTACTCCAGGGAAGCTTCATGTTTTCGATGGCAGCAGACACCCGTTCAAACAAGTCCTCTCCCCGTGTTTGTCCTTTCAGAGACTCCATTGTCAAAAACTCCTCCGTTATTTCAAAGGTTTCGTTGATTCCTCGGATAAAAATGAGGAGCTGAGCAGTGTCTTTGACATCATTGCTTTCATCCAGTGCTACAGAATAAAAAGTGAATGACTTCGCCTTTTTGTTTAATATGCTGGTGATATCTTCATCTATTAGTTCTACACGGCGAGTCACTGTCCGCCGTGATAAACTGATTTTCTCAAATTTGTCTTTGGTCTCCGGGCACAAAATACCTGCTGTCTCTACCATACATTCTTTTAAAAACTCGCCCTCTGACAGTGGTTTGCTGGCCTTTGCTATTTTGAATGAAAGCATAAAACTGGCCTTGGTACTTGATTCTTGAATGGCAGTTTGACGGTGAAAAAAACTTTGCTGAGCCTTCAAATTAGCTGCCAACTTCTCAGCAGCAGCTTCCCGTTCTTTTGTTGAGAGCTTGCTAGCATAATTTGTGTGCTTTGTGGCAAAGTGACGGCTAATATTATACTCTTTAAAAACCGCCACAGTTTCTTGGCATATCAGGCAAACAGCAGATGATCGGTGTACAGTGAAAAAATATTTAGTTGTCCACTCCTTTTTGAACACTCGACATTCTCTGTCCACTTTCCTTTTCTTGGGTCCGCTCATCTTCATAGAGGGGCGGTAGGTCACAGGGTAAAGTGCAAACGTGGAGTAATAGGCCTACGCCGCTTCACCTCAACAAAGCCAATATATCTAGAGTGCGCCATCTAGTGAGGAAACATCAGAATTGCAGGGGAAATAAAACATTAACAAGGTTAATTACTTACATTTTTTTTTTCAAGTTTGGCGGGCCGGATCAAAACGTTTAACGGGCCGCACGTGGCCCCCGGGCCGTAGTTCGCCCATGCCTGAGCTAAGGTCTCCAACAATGCTAGTGTTAGCGGCGCTAACGGCTGCAGACAGGAAGATACTGCCAGCACCGGAAACGTGCTCGTCATCTCCGAGCATGAAGTAAGGAGAGCCTTCAAGAGAGTGAACACCAGGAAAGCAGCAGGACCAGACGGCATCCCAGGTCGTATCCTAAGAGACTGCGCATACCAGCTAGCTCCTGTGTTCACTGAGATATTCAACATCTCTTTATCTCAGTCGGTGATCCCCACATGCTTCAAAGAGTCCATCATTGTTCCTGTCCCGAAGAAACCCCACCCTGCTTCTCTCAATGACTATCGCCCTGTAGCCCTCACCTCAGTAGTGATGAAGTGCTTTGAACGCCTGGTCAGAGACTTCATCATTTCTTCACTACCAGACACACTGGACCCACTACAGTTCGCTTACCGTCCAAATCGTTCCACAGACGATGCCATCTCTCATCTCCTCCACACATCACTCACTCACTTGGACACTAGAAGGGGGAATTATGTTAAAATGCTCTTCATAGACTACAGCTCTGCATTTAACACCATAATTCCCTCCACACTCACCACCAAGCTGGAGCATCTGGGACTCAGCTCATCTATGTGTCAGTGGATCTCCAACTTCCTAACTGGCAGACCACAGGCAGTAAGGATGGGCGGACATGTCTCAGCCTCCACCACTCTCAGCACTGGAGCCCCCCAGGGGTGTGTTCTGAGCCCCCTGCTGTACTCTTTGTACACATATGACTGTGTGGCCACTACCAGCTCCACCACCATCATCAAGTTTGCTGACGACACCGTCGTGGTGGGCCTGATCTCTGATAACAACGAGACGGCCTACCTGAAGGAGATTAGGAATCTGGAGAACTGGTGCCAGAGGAACAACCTCCTTCTAAACGTCAGTAAGACAAAGGAGCTGATAGTGGACTTCAGCACTAAGCAGGAGAGGAACTACCAGACCCCCGTCATCAACGAGTGCCCAGTGGAGAGAGTGGACAGCTTCAAATACCTCGGAGTTCACATCACGCAGGACCTGTCATGGTCCTGTCACATCAACACCGTGGTGAAAGGCCCGACAGCGTCTCTACCACCTCAGACGCTTGAGAGACTTCCAACTGCCCTCCATGGTGCTCAGGAACTTTTACTCGTGCACCATAGAGAGCATCCTGGCGGGAAACATCTTAACCTGGTTCGGGAACAGCACCATGCAGGACAGACGAGCTCTACAGAGGGTTGTGCGGTCAGCTGAGCGCACCATCCGCTCCGAGCTCCCTGACCTGCACTCAATCTACAGCAGGCGGTGCTGGACCAAGGCCAGGAAGATCGTGAAGGACTTCAGCCATCCCAACAACAGACTGTTCTCTCTGTTGAGGTCAGGAAAGCGATTCCGCTCCCTGAAGACCAACACAGAGAGACTGAGGAGGAGCTTCTTCCCGCAGGCGATACGGTCTCTCAATCACACCACCACACAGTACTGACCCACACATATGGTTCTTACACACACACTGGACTTTCTGGACTTTGGTTTTGCACAACACTGGTCACTATATTCTTCATTTCCGGTTAATACTTGTACAGCTGCTGTTATTGTGTATATATTTATTTATATTTAGATTTCTTCATACATTCTTATATAGTTCTATATTGTGTATTGTGTATTTTGTTGTAGAGATGGACCGATCCGATATTACGTATCGGTATCGGTCCGATACTGACCTAAATGACTGGATCGGATATCGGAGAAAAATAAAAAATGTAATCCGATCCATTAAATATCACGAAAGCACCTCACAAAACTTGCAACACGCCATAACTCACCTCAGAACGTTAGCATGTCGGAGCAGTATGCATCACGTGATAGAGCGGCTGTGGCATGCGGGACCTGTGGTCTGGATAGCATTTGGAGCTTCGCTAGCAACCTGGCATTTCATCTCCGACAAAGTTATCCCCGAGAGAAGTAAAGCAAGTGTGTAAGTCCATCTCTGAATGTTTGTAAAGCATTCCTGCGTTAAGCTTAACGAGCGACTGCCTCTCGCTCTCCGGCTGCTACTTCAATCGTGAAACTGCTTAAATGATCAGCTGATCGGCTTTTCTGTCGCGAGTCCGTCTTTGTTTTTGGCCCACTTTGCACCAGAAAGAGGAAACCAGCGGCTGAACAACAGCAGCACGTTTAAGCTTGATCAGCTGTTGTTAGAATTTATTTAATATTACTTTCTACTCGAGGATCTTTTTCTACGTAGCTGACGCTGGTAACTGTGCAGGGGCGGATCTAGCAAAGTTTAGCCAGGGGGGCCGATAGGGCATTAACTGGGAAAAGGGGGCACAAAGACATACTTTTCTTTCTTATTCTCATTTAAAATGTCTAGCTTTTAATAAATAATTATCTGACACACAAAGTTTTAATTTGATGTAAAATGAATAGAAGTCAATTACTGTATATAGTGACTATTAAGTCTAATATATATATACCCTAGTAAGCTATAGTACTTTTTCCTTTGGGAAGGTACCATCTGTGCAGTCTGCAATTTTGTTGAAGAAAGATGTTGAATCTATTTAATATTTCTTGAAAAATAATTGATTTCTGTGCATTTTTTTTCACACTGCATCAAATTAAGGTTGATTACGTCGATTAAGCATCATGAGGTGGCGCGTGAGGGGTGGTTCCCTGTTTTTTATTTATTTATTTTTGTTGTTGCTGGGAGTTGGAACCCTATTAGTTAGGTTGCTTAATATTTACGCTAAGTACTCTTTAAAATACCAGAATAGGGAGGATGGTGTAGGTCTAAGTTTATTAGATTGATCAGTATTGCTGAACTATGAAATATTTTTTTTGTATACAGGTATAACAGAATAGCTTTAGTGTAGTTGTTGTTTTAAACTTGAGTATGAACTTGCAGACTTGAAAAATGCAGCAAGATATTTTAAAAAACAGTTTTGTTGATTAAAAAACACTATATCGGATTCATATCGGTATCGGCAGATATCCAAATTTATGATATCGGTATCGGTATCGGACATAAAAAAGTGGTATCGTGCCATCTCTATTTTGTTGTACAGTTATTTTATTTTCAACTTTAATTTATATATTTATCTTTATCTTATTCTTCCCAGTTAAATTTACCCTTCATTCTAATTTGTGTTGTACAGTTATTTCATTTTTAACCTTAATTTATATTTTATTCCTTCCTAGTTAAATTTACCCTTTTTAATTTTTCATATTTATTTCCTATCTTATTCATAGCCTTTTCCTTTTTTGTTCTCTTTAGGTCACGAGCAGTTGTCCAAGCATTTCACTACATATCGTACTGTGTATGACTGTGTACGTGACAAATAAAATTTGAATTTGAATTTGAATTTGACATAGCAACAAGCTGCAGCCACGCTGAGTCTCTATTTCAACCCACACTGAAAGTTCGGACTTCAAAGTTTTTAAATTTTAATTACAGGCCAGTAAATCCAGAGTTATGATAATATAAATAAGCCCCGCTTTTTTCTAAATACTGTCCTGTTTTAAGCTTTTTCTAAGGACAGCGCGAAAACAGTAAAGAAAGCAAAAAAAGCCACCTCTTTCCTATCGGTGGAAAAATGCACCATGTCGACCAATTAGAAAAAAAGTAAACATGTGGGATTTGGTTGTTCAGGAAGAGGGAAAAGTTTTGGGAGTGACGAGACAGAGCGAGCGAGTGTGTGTGTGTGAGAGAGAGAGAGAGTTTTTAAGTGTGGGAGATTTGTGACGTTTACTGTGGAGTGTATACTTAGTGTGTTGTGTTGTCTTGTGTAGCTGTTCTGTTGTGTAGTCGTTTTGTTTTGTGTGTCAGTGAGGGCACTAATGAATGTCACAGAGGCACATTGCAATGTAAACACTGTCACTGCGTAGAAAACCAGCGGAGTGATACACCTCCTCTTGTCAGGCCTGCAGGTTTATCCCTGTGCTGTTCTCCTCTGTCTTTTGGTGGACAAACTTTTTTTTTTTTAACTGCCACACGTCATTTGTGGGGCATCTTATTGCAACACCGGATTGTTCTCTCATTTTAGTTTCAGTAATATTTTTAAATGGTTGTACAAAATGAAAAAAAAACGGCAGGTGTATTGGCTGCATTTTTAGATAAATAGTTGTATATGTTTACAAAATGTACAATTTATATTTGCATTTCAAGTTATAAAAATTTACTCAACATGTCTGTTTTGTTTTTTACAGTAAAAAGGATTTTAAGTTCTTTGTGTGATTTCAGATCAGTAATAGTACTATTAATAGTAATAGTAGTACTAATGCAGTATGTCAGTGAAAAAAACAACTGAATTCAGTTGAGCTGAAAAGAATGATACCAAACAAGCCAAGGAGGAAAAAATAAAATGAAACAATCTGAGGGTGAAATACAAACGGTTGTATTTCAGACCTCAGTGGGTTAATCCAACAAATCATGGAAAATTAGGTTTAAATTTTTGTTCATGACAGTGCAGATTTCTGACATTTTGTGTAATTTAAGCATGTAACAATTTGATTGTTTTCTAACAAAAAACAGTGTGAAACTTAAGTTAGACTTGTCGTTGTAAATAAACCACCCCATGTTGTGTAGGTTTCTGGATTTTATACTTATTGGGCTACATATTTATTTATTATACAGGCTATACAGTACATAACATCACAACTCACATGTTTTATGTAACTAAAGTGTGTAATTATGTGGAGTACAGACAATAATTAAGTTATAGACTATATTTATATGAAAAACGTGTATACTTACTGCATTTGAATCATTTTAATCATATGTAACCACCTGCATATGTATTTGGGGGGGGAAAGGCTTTGATTTTGCCACCCCATTTGATTTCTTTGCCACCCTCACGCCACCCTAAGAAAATTTCTCTAGACCCACCCCTGATCATCTGATGGAACTGCAGGAGAGATGGCTAATGTGCACATCAGACAGATTTAACACTAAATGGTATTTAGCCTGTCAGCTGCCTAGTACAAACAATGTTGTTCAATGATGTTAGTTTGTGCAAATGTGAGAATCCTGCCTCCCACATGTTCAATTCCAGCAGCGAGAGCATGTCTGAATTCGACTACCGCTTGCTGTGTGCTACATGTGAAAGAAAAATGATTTAATAATGTCCCATCCTGATTCTCTCGACATTATCTTGATATTATTGTGCATATTTACACATGTATATTATTTTTTCCAGCAAGTCCACAAAATATCCCTGCATGACAACAAATTGCTGCTGTTCTTAAAACTTCTTCTTGGGTTTTGATCCGTTTTTGTGCACGTTTTGATTTATTCGTCCTCACATCCTCTCTTTTTTTCTTTTACGTTGACAGATCATACCATTAGTGTGCCTTTAGCATCTCTGCCAACATCCTGTCCCTCAGGAGCAGGACTGGGAAGGCAGTATTCATATTTATGGAGCTCAACAGAATTCTGTGATACACTGCTAAAGAAAAAAAGATGAGTATCTAAACCTAAAAGTAATAAATAATATAGTAGCTGTACAGAAACAGTCTGTCGAGGTTCCAGGTTCTCTGCTGTGTAGCTGTGCCAATCCTCTGCAGCATAATGCTGAACAAATCATTGGGGCTTGTGTCAATACCTCTAGTCCTTCTCCTTTCCATATTTGTACATGTTCGTGGATGATGTTACCCTACAGAATCAGCAGAGTACAGTTTGTAAGAGTCTGTGTCGCTGAACTTAGATGTTAGCAGTTAACTCCGACCTCATACCCTTAAAAAGCACCTAACCTGACCGAGTAATTAGGGTGGCTAAAACTAATCAAACAGCCCATTAAAGAAAAAGTAAGCAGTGCTTTAAAAAAGTAGCTGAAACAGATGAGCCATGAAAGACACATGAAGCTACTATTACATACTGGCAGCACCAGTCAAGTGACAACTATGCGCTAGAAGGCAGTGGAAGCGGCTTAAAGACAATATGCATGAGACTGATAACTAAGAACACCCATTTAGTGAGTTGACAACATTTGAAATGGGGTTCCTATACACCACACACCTATGTGCACTCACTGTACACTTTATTGAGTACACCTGTCAAACTGCAAATATCTAATTAGCCAATCACATTCAAGCAACTCAATGCATTTAGGCATGTAAACATGATCAAAATGGCCTGCTGGGGTTCAAACTGAGCATCAGAATTTGGAAGAAAGGTGATTTTAATGACTCTGAACATGGCATGATTGTTGGTGCCAGATGGGTTAGCGAAAAGTTGTTGATCTACTGGGATTTGCCGACACGACAATCTCTAGGGTTACAAAGAATGATTGGAAAAAAGAGAAACTATCCAGTGAGCTTGAATCAAATGCAGCCTACAATAGCAGAAGACCACACTGGGTACCACTGCTATCAGCTAACAAAAGCTTCAACAAAATTAGACAGTGGAGGACTAGAAAAATGTTGCCTGCTCTAAATAGTTTAAATCTGCTACTACATTAAGACGGCAGGGTCAGAATTTGGCATAAACAATATGAAAGCATGATCTTTGCAGTATTAAGCCTGCCTTGTATCAGTGGTTCAGCCTGCTGGTTGTTGGGTAATAACATGGGGAATCCCATGACACAGTACCAAGTGAGCATTGTTTAAACCCCATGTCATGGACATGTCGGCAACATTGTTGCAACCTTGTTGGTGACATGTCCACACCTATGACCACAGCATACCCATCTTCTGATGGTTTTTCCTGGGTTTTTCCTAAGTCTGCCCTTGACAAAGAAATATCTTGTGTAAAATCTTGTACCTGTGCTGTGACTGCTGTTTTTCTCCAGTCTTTCTTTAAGTATCTGACTCAGCTAAAAGATAAGTTCTTCAGGCTCTTCTCACATACATTTCTAAAGAAAAATGGGTAAAAATCTGGTCAGGACCTTGGTCAAAGCTGTTGTTTCTCACATGACACACACAGCAAGAGAAATCTGCATCAGCGCAGTTCTAATGGACATACTTTGTTATTCCTGCCAAAACAAGCCCAGGAGGTACAGACCTCCAGTCAGGGAGGCAGAAAACAGTCAACATCCTGCATGACAAATAACACTTTCTCATCTTTTTGCTTCTAGTATCTTTTAATTAATGGCACTTGGCACAGAGAGTAATTATCTAATAACTACAGACTACACATGATTTCAAGTGATGAGCAGTCTTTTTTCTCTTTATTTTTAAATTTCCTTAGTTCTTTACTGTCTGTGAGACATTGCACTAATTTGTGGCGATGGCAGGGGACAGACAGCCAAATGTCTTCAGATGTCAGATGGCCTTGCTAACACTGCTGCTTTGATTGCTGAACACCAAATGCGCTTTTTCAGGAACTCTACTTTCCAGTTATTTGTGAAGTTTTTCACTGTGATTTGTGATTTTTTTCCTTTTGTTTACAAAGATGCATCTACCTGATTGTAGTAAGTAAACAGCACCTTAATTTTATAATTATATGTGAAGCGGAAGACAACAACATGTACTCCACACACTTTTCTCTTTTCTGTTTGTCAGAAGCTAGCTCACCAAGCTATGTGTCATATTTCATTTTACTCATCTTCACTGACTGAAAGGTTTGGCACAAATACACTATCATGATGCTTACACAACTTTGTATAAACATTTATCAGTCAATAATCTGATACATCTATGTGATTATCAATCATTTCATTATCATATTGTAGCCAGTAATGCAAATTCACACACATATAGATATATCACTGGTCAGTTTGATTAAGCTAGTTTGCTAGTTTTAGTTGCTCCCTTGTTTATAAGAGGTCACCAGACTACACCAGATGCCCTTCATGACAGAACATCAAAGGGATTTGTTTCTTCTCCCAGAATCACACCGATGATCGTGTGTTAGGCAAATTTGTCATCTGCATTGGGGAAAACTCTTCTTTGATGTTTATTTCAGCCAAACTATTCCGATGTTTTCAAAGATATGTTTCCATATATGAGAGTGAGACCAAAGGTGATGGATGTCATTATTCACAAAGAACTTCCTGCACTATAATTGTCATGTTCATGACCTTACTTGCTGAAACAAATAGTTCCCTTGTATCACCTTGCCATGCCACCAGATTTTATGTACTGTACAGCTCTGATACAAACCCTGAGAATGATAATCCCATCAATGAAACAACTGCATTTAAAGCACTGCATGCAGAATAGTGCATGCAGAATGAAACCCAAAGGTATTAAATGTGTTTATGTCTTCACAAAAGCAGTTCCTAATGAAATTGAATATGTACTCATAGCTTATATTTAGATTTTCAATTCAATTCAATTGTCAATTCCACCTTATTTATACTGTGCAAAATCAGAACAGCAGTCACCTGAACATGGTTTATTTTGCCAGGCAGAGACAATATAACAAAACCCCCTCTGAACAAGGACATGGCAGCATAAAAATTATGGCAAGAGCAGGTTTTCTTCAGAAAGGTGAACAGCATATAAATTCATACAAATACATACATTATGGAAATTACTTCATATCAAGGGACTTACACTATTATTTGTGTTACACCAGATATCAACATCCCCATTGAGAAGTCATAATCTCACACAATTTCCCACACCCCATCTGAAGTCTACTCTCCAGATAACAAAACACAATGCGCATGTCAACTTTCAAAAAGCAGCTCGACTCTCCTCAAGACCCTAAAAGTAGACAAAACAAATATTGCCACACCTAAGACGAGCTCCAAAAGGTTCCATCATATCTGACCATATTCAGTTTCTCACTGGATATTGAAATCTCAACAAATACAGGGATAACCCAGAAAAATCCATTTCCCTGACCACTTACACTCGTGCAATGAACACTAAAACTCCTTAAGTGACTTTAAAACTTGACTTTTTGGCCAGTGCCAAATGTGGCAATGAGGGTGGGTTTTAATCAAAGAAAGCATGAAATTTGTTTTCAGTGCAGGTGATAGGACATCAGGAGCACATGGACATTGCCCAGGGGCCTGAGGGTCATTTTGGCCTGCCGAGCACTTAAGCAGATAATATAGAAGCAGGAAAGAGTAGACGGGTGCCTCAGAATGCACCGATCAGGCTCAACTCCATCACACCCCAGAGACGCACATGCATGTGTACACAAAGCTTATCTCTCTCTTCTCAACACATAGTGTTGGACAAGTCCCTGGTGTAATGAGTGCTCAAAGAAATGTTGGAAGTGAGAGAGAGAAAATCATTTATTTTTAAAAGAGAATGATGGAGCTAAATGCTGAAATGTCAGTCAGAGACCAGGCCAGTCAAGGAAAACAATAAAAACTACCTAAAGCACAATTGTCTGTCTTTACCACCCACCACTCATATATTGTGTGTCATTCATTTTCCCAAAATAGACAAAATCAACATCCCATAGGACTGTTTTTTTTTTAGTTTTTTTTTTTTAATAATAGACATCTGTAATATCACAACACATAAGTGGCTGTGAATGGAGTCAAATTCCCAGCCTGAGTTACTGTTTCAATCCATCCCTGAGCAGTTAATCTGGTTTTAGTCCTGACCTGAGGCATCGCAGTCAGACCTGGTAACTGTGGACTCTTTAACTGAAAATTTCTCTTTGGTCTCTGAATCATAGCCTGAGACCTAGCTCTCATCACCGGTGATGATCTTCAACACAAAGTCAGATCAGTCTGACAGAAGTTGATGTTGGCTCTCATAGTTGTGCAACTGTAAGTCGTGCAGACGTGTCTCCTGGGGAACAATCTAAAAATAACAGACTGGCTGGAAACTGTCAAGGGGTGCACAAAGATACAACTTTGAGGAAGCCAAAGTTAAGTCAAGAGATGTTTTTTTTTTAATTTGTTTTAGAGGCAGTTGTTTCACTTCATTTTTTAAAACTCACTTTATATATTGTTTTTATTTACTCTGTACGATGTTTTGGCAGCTTTATGAGCTGAGATTTGCAATTTCATGTCTCTATTTTCTGTCAACATTTATAAAAAATAACAGTCAATAAGTGAACAAGCACAAGTAAGTATAATACTTTATTTAACAAACACTCAAGAAAAGATATAACCATACTTTACCCTTACAGAAAGATGCAGTTATAATAATTTCTTTCTAAAGGGCTAATCAGGGTAACTGCTACAGGGATGAAAGATCATGTTCAAGGAGGAAGAGAGAAGATAAGAGTGCTCAAGGACAGACTGTTTGAAAGGTACTATTTGAAGTTATTGATTTTAACTGCCTGTTTGAATGACCTTGTTGTGCCGTCGCATCCAAGAAGGAAGTGGTCATCACAGGATGCAGATCCCCATGTATGTTAAGTATAACAAATTTAATTAAATGATTCATCTCAGCAATTTTTTTTTGTCAGCCAGCACACCCTCTGACACTTTAATATCAACATCTTTCTCCACTTTGTTTATTTAACTGACCTCTCATCAAATAAATTTCTTATTCTTTGCCCACCTTTTGTGTATATCTCTCTCAGTTCACCATTACTTTGCCACATTGAGGGGAAAGGTGATTTCATTGTAATATATAACAGAATAGGGCAAGCCATAGAAGCATTAGTCTAACATATCTTGCAGCAGCAGAGCAAAATCCATATTTCTGACATGGTTGTCTCCAATGGAAAATAGACCTGAAACCCTTTGGTGCCACATTCTCTCAGTTCAGCTACATTTGTCATGGAAAGTGCAGCAGTGCAGTCTTGCAAGGCCGGCCATATCAGTGAGTGTGTTTGCAGTTGTACATCTGGAGTCAAATGTGGCTGATTTTAGCCCACGTATGGGTGGAAAGGGCTGATTGGATATTTTATGCAACACCTGGAGAAAGCGGTACAACATAAAAAAAGAGAACAAACCTATTCCATGCCAGCTGTCTCCCAACAGATTTCTTTACCTTAATCGTATATCTAATTGAATTTCACGGTGCTCTGTACTTGGTGCAGCATGTTTGAGCAGCTGACAACGGCAATATTGCGGAATCGTTTCATGCAGTCACCATGTGGCTAATCACAAAATGTGAGTAATTACATTTTATCTGGTTTATTATCAGTGTTTCAGTCTTGACCCATGCAACACTGCATCATAACCATACACAACATCAAAGATCTACTATTGCCATGTAAGAAATACTGGTGTAAGTTAGACTTCGGCTACCTTATAGTATTGGAATTAAAGAAGTGGATTCTCACAAGTCAAGACTCTTGTTTTTATCATAATTATGAGATAACTTCAAGTTGTGATGGTGCGTGGGAAACAGAGGAAACTGGAGAGTACAATCGCAGAATCAGCTTTGTTGACGAGCTTATTAAGTAATTGGGTTCCAGCTCTTTATTTGTTCTCAATGTAGGTAACAAAATAGACAACAGGCTTTACTGACAATAGTAACATGGCACAGACAAGAACAGCACATATAGCATGTTTATATATAAGGTGCAGACTTCAAAGACGTTTGAATAAATCATGGAATAAATAAGAGATCGATTACTTGTTATTTTATATACAGTTTATACATGTGGACTGGCTATAAATATACAGTATATAGACATGTACAGAAAAGCTGGTCCGGCAACAATACCTGATCACATCTTAAAGACTGCTTAGGTAAACACTGACTCTCATCATCATGAAGTCCTGGTCATGCCACACATATGAGCCCTCCTTCCTCTGTCCCCGGACCATTTTAGTTTTCATATCAGGCTAACTGGTCAATACTCTTCTTCTGTCCTCCTCATCCCTTGCCCTAGACATGAAACATCCTATGTTGGACTGCTGTTCATAGATTTTAGCTCAGCATTTAATACACTGATCCCGATGAAGCTTATACACAAACTGGACCAGCTGGACCTGTACACCTCTCTCTTTAACTGGCTGCTAGACTTCCTCAGTGAGACACCACAAGAAGTTCTGGTCAGCAACAACATCAAGCACCATTATGCTGAGTACTGTTGCTAAGGGGACTAAGCACTCAAGTATGTGTGCTTCGTCCCCTGGTCTTCACTCTGCTGACCCATGATTGCACTCCACACTACAACAATAATATCTTTAATAAATTTGCAGATTAGACAACTTTTGTGGTCAACTTAAGAGCAATAGTGAGACACATATAGAAGCAAGGTGAATCAACTGGCCATGCGGTACAGTGACAACAATTTCTCCTTAAATGTGGAGATTATCAGTGATTTCAGGGTGCACCCAGCATTCCCTCGCTCACGATCGGTGGTTCTGCTGTGGAGAGCACCAAATCTTTGGGTGTGCACATCACACTCCTCTCCTGGACACACAGCACTGCATCACTGGCCAAGAATGCAAAGCATGCTTCTACTACTCCTGCAAACTGAGAAGAGCGAGGGCCCCAGTTACCCATCATGTGCTCCTTCAACCGAGGCACTGCTGAAAGCATACTGACCAGCTGCCTCACTGGGTGATTTGGAAACTCCTTTGCCGCCAACCACAGAACCCTGCAGCGCATAGTAAATACAGCAAGAGAAATCACTGGTGCCTCGCTCTCCTCCCTCCTGGACCTTTATAACACGCACCAAGCCTGCCAAGCTATCAGTATTGTGTGCCAGTCCACCCACCTTTCATACAACTTTTCCAGTCCCCTGCCTTCAGGGAGAAGGTCCTGGAGCCTCCATGACTCCTCCAGCAGACTGAGAAACAGCTTTATCCAACAGGCTGTCAGGATATTGAACTCCCTTTCCTCTCTACCAGCTCCCCATTCTCAAGAAGACTCACACGCACACACTCACAACAGCCACTTCACTTTACATAAAGAATATTACTGCATCAGCTGTACGGACACTGCAACCAGTTTTTAGGGATTTAATATTTTATAATATTGGCTGTATATATCAATAACAATAATTGTATATAATAGTTAAATAAATCTTTTGAGCTTGTGTACTGTACTCTTATTTCCATATTGGTATCACATAATTTTATAGCTCTCTATTTTGCTTAGTTTTATTTTTGATTCATTCTTGTTCTACATCAGGGGGAAGTGGCATTTCGATCTAGCGTATGTAATGTACATCTTGTAGCATTGACAATAAAGTTTCCTTTGACTTTCTGTTCTTCACCCGACTTTTATTTTTTTGCAAATTGTTCCACTGAATGACAGGGTCAAATTATTCTCCTCTTCAGACAGTCAGAGTAACCCTGAGAGTTTGGTGCATTAGCAGTTTCTTTCTTTACATAAGTATTTGTCTGGTTTTGCTTCTGCCTGCTTCCTTCCTTGCTATTTTTATTGCAGCTTTTTTTTTTAAATTTCAGTCTTTTCTATTGGTCTCCCTTGTCACTTTTCTGTCCTTTTCTTTGTTTCTCTCAATCCTTGCAGAGCTCTCAGTGTACTAATGAAAGAATGAGTGATGTGGGTGTTAGCTTGGAGATGGAGCCTGTCATATCTTTGCCAGTTATCTGGAGGGCTTGCCTCGGGCCAGGCTCACCTCGACCACAAAGGCTGTTACCGCCAGAGCGTTTCGTTCATGCTGAGATGGCACATAGATGTAACTAAGGTACAATGTATTCATACATATGCACATACTGACTACACACACACGCGCACACTCCTCCCATCCTGCTGTTGACACTGACAGACTGATGTTTGCCGGTGTCTCAGGGAGTGGGAGTCAGAACAATACTCTGTAATTGAATCCCTGTTGCCACTGTGTACCTTCCTCCCTCTTCCTCATTGTGGCAACAATCTCTTACATACAGTCAATCTCTCTTGAAGAGTGTTTGCTTCTTGCATGTCTTTGATTTTCTGTCTAAATCACCTTTTTACATGCTCCTCTCTACCTGTCCCCTTTCCAACCCACTCTTCTCCTTTTCCTTAAAAAGTAGTGTTCTTCCTGTGCATGCTTTTCATAGATTCCAAAGGATAGAACACAGAGGAGTTCAGCGTCTTGGTTGGGTAACTGTATTTAAATCATTGTGATCCTTTATATTATGCAATTTCTGAGTACAATATACAAATATACAAATTGTCATATGTTTGTTTGCATGCTTGTATCCTCTCCCTGTGTATCCTTTGTGCACTGACTGACACCTCAACCAGTCGATCTCCTCCATGCCTCATCGCTTTTCATTGTTTTCCTGTACGTTTGACTGACATGTCATCCTCAAAAGATGTTCGCATCGTCTAGGCACTCTAGATTGGACACGCTTGCGTGATCCCAGCCGGAGCTGCGTTTGAAGAAAGAAAGGCAGTTTGGTTCTGGTTTATTTATAGTCTCCCATACTTGTTCACACTCTGCAGACTATGTTTTGATTAGACGCCTCACATGGGGAGATCAGGGCCTCAGTTGTCTCACATTATCTGTAATATTTGTTGCAGTGTTCCAAGATTGCTGAGGTGTAGCAAATCAGGACAAGTCATATAATTTCTTCAGAAGTTTTTCCTTATTGACAAAAAGCACTAAAGCACAAACATAACTCCAGTGCATGCCATATTGCAATGGGACAAACCACGCAAAATGAAATGCGTCATTGCAGTTAGGAACTATATAGAGCTATAAAAAGAATAAATAAATTAAAAAAAACATTGCAAGTAGGCCACGGACATATAGACGGTAGACGGGGCCTGAATTTTCAACATCCTCATTCACTTCACTTCAGAATATGAAGTGTCAAGGGAGATTAATCCAGGTCAGTCCCAAGATGCTGAAAGATAGTACTGAGCCTCATTAAAGAATATTTGCTGAAATTTAACTGAACTCCCAGGAAATTACTGCCAGGTTTGTAGTCTTTTTTTTTTTTTGTAGATCATCCCTGCAGCATTTTGCTGTGGATGGTGATTGGTTAGAAAGTCCACCCCTCTGGTCAAGAAGGAAAAAATAATAATCTTGATAGATTACGATGAAATGTTTCCCAGGGACATCTCCACAATATGGACTATCATCACATTATGATTGCTATTCCCATCAGGTCAAAATTCCACTTTTTTTACTTTGCTGTGGTAAACTGTGCCAGCTACGAAATGTTTTTATAAACTAGTTATTTTCATGCATGTACTGTAGCTCTGAACTTTCCAATAGATTATCTGATAGAGGTACAAAAGTACCCAATCAAAATGTTTTGTGTCACCCACATTTCAAAAAGGAGAGATAATTTGGAAGAACTGAGACTGATTTATTATGATACAGAATTCAGCTGTGCTATTTGGTGATTAGACTCTGATGACCCAACATAGTAGAGCAGAAATTATAGGAATTTCTGGGGTCTGGATGCTGGTTTCACAGTTTCTGCGTTTTGAGATGCTGTGAGTTGATGTTTCTTTTTAGATTGTGAGAATGGTTTATGTTTTACTTTTATTCCTTGTCTCTCTGGTGAATAGGGTTGTCAGCTTCTTTATTATTTATTGTTACCGTTCCTGTAGCCTGTTTGTATTTTGCCTGTTTATTGAAGTCCTGCATTTTAAGTTATCCTTGGGCTTGAGTTTCTGTATTCCTTGGTTAGCCTGTATTTAGTTATTATTTAATTATTTCGATTGTTATGTCTTTCATTTTCAAGTTTTGTTTATTTCACATTTTGTATAGTTTCTTCTGTTTTATTTAATAGCCTAGTTATTTGGGTCCAACCTGATATCAACTCGAAGCGTGTTATAGACCCACTGGTCCAACATGTGGATGTCACGCATGGCCTCTCCAGATGTGAAATGGACGTACATGTTTAAGTTGCAGTGCCACATGACAGATGGTTGGATCTACACTGTTTGCCCTGATCTTTCTTTTTTACATCGTTTGTTGAGGCTTTTCTTGTTAGTTTTAATTACTAATGATATTTGCTTTAGTTGGTTCCCTTTTGTGTTCTTTTTTGTTCAGTCTCAACTGTGTTTTTGTCCTTTGCCTTTCTATTTTCATCTGTCTAGTAATTCTGTCCTCCCCTTTGTCAAGTTAACCCTTGTTCCCCGATTGCTTGTATCGTCCCGTTTTATTCTGGTAACTGTTATTCTCTGTCTTGTGTTACATTTTATTTCCCTGACTTCATTATGCCTAGAGTTTCTAGCTTTGCACCGCCCCTGCGTCTCTCCTCTTCTTACCCTGAATATTGTCTCTGGCTGTCTCGTCCCTCATGACTTTGAGCCCTGGTTCTGTGTATCCCTGTTCTGAGTTCCCCTGTGTTTCAGTTTTTCCTGGCATTTCAATACTGTTATTCAGGTCCCCATTTGTTTCTGCATTTTTAGACTAATCATCATTAAATTCTCAGTTTGGGTTTACTGCTGCTTCCTGTACTTTGTGTTTAGCTCACATATCTCCATTTCACAGCTGGAGGTGGTGAAGATAAAAATGGAGGCTTGGGCGGGACTTTGAGAGACCAGGTTGAGGCAGAGATGGACAGAGGATGGTTGTATGAATGAGAGTCTAAAATGGAGACTGGGAGAAGAGTATAGGGCTTTGGAGTTGACGTCACGCCGCAATGTATTGTGGGAGCGCAGCTCCATTTTCAGGGTCTACGAATCAAAACAAACACACTGTGTTGGAACGACGACGACAAGAAACATGCTTAAAAGCAGCTCAAAAGAAAACGGACGGTATAGAGACCGATTGCGTCCAGAGGCGAAGCAGCGGTACTTGAAAAAAAAATAGAGTGCATCGCAAATCTGGACCCATTTGAAATACGGCAGTGGAGTAAAGACCCAGACGACTTACCGCCACTGTCCTACCCCGATATCTTCACGTATCTTGTTTGTGGAGTAAGCGCTTACACAGCGAACCAGTTTCGTAATTACAAGTCACTGGAGGCGCACATCCAATTTACAAATGGCTGGGTGCAAGATTTGGCTATTTTCAAGCCGCCAAACTCTGAGTACGTCGTCAAAGTAAGTCAGCTGGAGTGCACCGAGTGAAATAGCCATTTTCCACCCCCCACCATAATTAATGTTACACATTTATCATTTAACTGCTAAAATATCGTTATCATATTATATGCCCATAATTGTAAAGTACATGCAAGTTAACACATTGATAATCGGGTAAATTATTAACGCCAATTTGTGTCCTTCCTGTCTCATTTCATTTATTGTCTTTACATCAACCAATCAAGTCACTCCATTCTATGTTTGATCGCAATTTCTATAACTTCTGAGACCACCAACGATGATATTATTCAGCTATAAAGTGTGATGTGAACATATTTAGAACTTACCGGAATGAAAATGTCTTGAGCACACCAACTGATATCTGGAGACGTAACCGAACTTGATATCAGCTCGTCTCACGGCTGCTATCCAGGCTAGACGCCTTCGTTTGGTAATATCCGATACATGAGCTCCTTCATGTTGCTTCCAGGTTGGGAAAGCATAAAAAGACAATCCAAACTTATTCCCGTGCCGGTCGTAAGATCGAACATTGCAGCCGACCGCACAGCAAGTACGAACCATGGCTATGCTTTCGCTCCTTACTTAGACCCCCAAAATGGCGGATCGGGCCAAAATCCTTTCCACGCCCACCCCCGTGACATCACGCTCCAAAGCCCTATTGATATTTAAAGTAAGCAGAATGGAGGATGATTGGCCTGAAGAAGGTGATGATCGGAGATGATGATTGGATTAAAGCAATGATGTCAGAATTGAGTTTGAGAGTGTGGGAAAGTGAAAGAAATGTAAAGAACGCCCTGACAACCGAACACCAAGTGAAGCAGCCAGATGAGCGATTACAGAACTGAACCTAAACATAATCTACATATCTTTATATTTTGCTTCCAAGGGGCCAGACTTTCTTTAATTTTTTCTTGTCATTTGACCTTGAAGAGGCCTTCTGATGGTCCTTCAAAGTTTTCCTTTGGACATTGGCTGCTTTTTCACTCACTTTGTACCAGTCCATGTACTTGACCACTTTTAGAGGAAGGATTTTTGTTTTGTTTTATTTTCGTTTTTGAATAGTTCAAACATTTTTTAAAAAGGACACCAAACTCAAGGAATGAACCAGTGTTGTGTCTGCACAAAACAGACAATTTAGCGAGGGACCAATTTTAAATTGCATCTTTTGCCACTTAATTACTAGCACCCTGTTATAGTTAATTTCTTTAATTGAATCTACGAATATTGCCAAAGTCAACAGAGTTTAACAGGTGCAAAATAGTTGGGTTTTTTGGTTTGCTTTTTCTTCATCAACAAGGTGATACCCAGAGAGCTATTAGCTGAAAACTTGTTAGATATTGGCATTGTGTGCAGCATCTCCGTCCGTGGTAACATTTCTGCCCTTGTCTAGGAATGGTTCCATCAGCCTCATTACTACATTTTCAGAAAGTCTCTCCCCACTGGGACGATTGGGGTCCTTGCCAAGATATGGGAAGACATTGCAAATGTACTTGGATTTTAGGTCGCAAGCCACCCAAAACTTGATCCCAAACTTGTCAGGTTTACTTGCAATATACTGCAGGAAACAGCACCGAGTCTTTGATGGGAAAAGCTGTTCATCAACGGTGATATGTAGACCAGGGTTGTAGCACGTGATGCAGTTGGTGACAAATGATCCCCACACACTGGAAATGCAGACTACAGATACCATGGCAGTGCCAGGATTGTGAGTGATTGCTGAAAATGTTGAAATGTACTCACTCACTTTTTATTATTATTTGTAAATATGTGTACAAATGGTCGGTTTTTTGTACTGTTTTTATCAATAAATCTCAGCAACAAAGGACATACACCCATGTCTGTTGATTTCTCCCTAAGATGGCAAACTGAAACACTCCAAGTTGGTGACTTTTGGAGATTTATTTCCCTGGATGATTGAGAATGCATCAAGACGAACACAAAAGGAAGTTCACAGCTTTTAGCAGCCCCCCCCTCCCCCGACAAACAAAGAGGCAGTTGGCAGTTAGAAATTAGCAATCATTCACACACACCCACTCCCCTCCAGAATTCTCAGGTAACAACCTAATTTACATATGAATGACTAGCCAATTTACCTTCCACTTGGCTGAAGCTAAAGCCTAGCTAAAAGCCATTTGGCTGGTAGGCGGGATTTAAAGGTAGGTTTTAAAGGTAGAAAAGCCAACTGGCTGCTCTCGGGGGCTCTAAGTGTTTAAAGAATTGGGGAAAACCGAGCAAGTGGATGACAAAAAGAAAGAAATTGAAGGGTCTTAACAACAGATAAACAGTTTCTGAAAGTCATGTCCTTAAGAATTAGGAAAGATTCCACCAAAGATCTGACACAGGACCTGGGCGACGCACCTGGATCTGCAGTTGATCTAACTGTTCACTGAAGGCTCATCAGAACCGGTCTCAGTGGAAGGGTGGCTGTCAAGAAGTCATTCTCACAGAAGGGAAATGGAGACAAAAAGGCTGAGGTATGCCAGATTATCAAAGAACTGGACTAAAAATCTATAAAGCCATCTATAGAAGATACTGGAGGCTTTGTCATGGTTGGGAGTTAAAATTTTTCGTGGACTAGCTGTGTAGCAGGTAGGAAGAGGATGCCAGACTTGTTAGACAGCAAATAAAGTTAAATATGGCTTTTATTTGCAGAATCTGTTTAATGCCACAGGGGAAGCAAAACTGACCATAATGCACACAGGATTAAAGACTATCAAAATAAGACAGGAAGTAACCAGCACAGGGACCAGGACCAGATATTACTAAATTGACAGAATGAAAAAGGGACCATGGAGAGACAGCACAGTGAGACCAGACAGACACAGGGACACAACTGAGGATACAATCACAGACAGGCTAGATTTGGAAAAACAGGTATGAAGCTCCAAGTACAAAACCAGAGCCAAAAAGACCCATAAAAGAGAAAGAAAACAAAAAAGATAATCAAAAATATAAAACTAGAAAAACCCTAAACATCCCCAAAATTCAAAACTCTGGGTCCTAGACCTCCAAACCATGGCAGAATTTCTTTCAGTGATGTTGGTGTAGTACTTTAAAGCATAATGTCCAACCAGAGTCTCTGGATAAAAAGACAGGCCTCACCGTGAACAGCTTCCACTTGGAACTACCCTCTTGTGTCTATGGGAACACCCAAATCCCCATAAGTCTTATTTAATAAAATCACTCTGATTTTGTTAAATAAGACTATCACAGAACACCGTATATATTTTCAATATATTTAAAGGTATTTTGGTTGAGGGAGGGTTACAAGTGGAAGATGTGGACAGGTAAATAAGAGAAGCTTATACAAACCCAACAACCTGGAAAGGAAGTTTTAAGGTCATATCTCAAGTGACAACTGCGACAAGCAAACACATACTCATCCCAAGGTCTGTGATAAGGTAATCCATTCACCGGTACATGCTACTATCCTGCTATAATGCTGAATGATGAAAACCATGCTTTCATCATTCAGCTCTTTCCCTCTCTTCCTTGCTGTAGCTCACTCAAACCGAGACACATACCTTATCTTTCCAAGGATTAATCAGCTTAGGGGTATATGTAGGTGGTGAGGAGAAAAACGTAACCCTACACAGATCAGCATGTTTTTACTTGAGCCGCTAGGCAGGTGTAATTCATTCACATATTCTGTATTCGGTTTGTGTTTGAGAGATCCTTTCTTTGACAAAGTTTTGTACATTGTGATTCTATCGACACGTCAGACTTCTCCCCTGTTCAAATATTAGACAGAGGTTTAATGTTACTGAAGGACATTTCAAAGTGGTGCAGATTAATGCTTGTGCAGTAAAACAGTCTCTACCTCTGGTGTTTGGAAAAAGAACATCTTTGAAAGGAAAGAAGAAGAAAATCAATTAGGTACTGCAATCTGATACGCAAATACACACACACACCCAAAAGTATGTATGCTGTTTGCACACACACCTGTCACAAAAGAACTTCTGATATTAGGAAGTCTGAGTGTGTGTCTTAATGAGCTCCAGAGAGCTAGATGTTGTTTTGATGTCTTTTTAAACTTCCAGTGTTACTGAAATCTAGCGCATTTGTCAATTATCTATGTACTTTGTGTATAGATAAACGCGCATAGGCATTTTATTTGCTGCTGATTAATCATTTTTATATTTGGACAGTGAAGCTGATCGACTAATGTTACACTTGGTCTCTGAGGAAATTCAAATAAACAAACAAGCACCTTATTCCAAAAAACATTACACAGGCTGGGTGCAGTGTTTTTTTTTTTTCTCACAGCAATTCTTTACTAAATCCTTAAAGATGCAGTGAATCCGAACACTGTATGAATATCCTCCCTGAATATCCACAAAATCCGCATTAGAACAAAAAAAATACAAAGTAAGTATGGATAAAAAGTGGAAAAATGGGCTAGATAAATGCTGACTATTGACAATTACGATATCCATCAGTGTTGGCTTTGTGGCTTTGATTTGACTTTTTACCTACACTTTAGAAAATATGTTATTGTTATTTTATTACTGATGATGATAATATAAAAATGTATATCAAGCCAAGAAAACTAAGAAATACTTTTTATCCCATATTTCATCAATTATCTTGTTACATGCCATCATAACAATAATAATAATAATAGGATTATTATTATTATTATTAATAATAATAATAATAATCCTATTATTATCAATAATAATAATAATAATAATAATAATAATCCTATTATTATTATTATTAATAATAATAATTGGTTTAAAATGGAGCACTGTAACAAAAAATAATTTCCCCCAGGGATCAATAAAGTATTCTGATTCTGATTCTGATTCTGATTATGTTGTCAGCTTCTTCGCTATGGAAACTAAAACGGATATTTCCACAGTGCCAGTGCCTTCTCTGCTTCAGATTACTTCAGGCTGTAATTGTGACTCAGGATCACAGACAGCTGGCAAGCACAGGTCCTCAGAACTTTGGGGATGATACTATCAGGGCCTTCAGCATTCACTCTGTCCTTTACTATGTTTCATCTTTTATTAATACTCTCAGGGCTACAAACCAACATTCTGTAAGAGTTGCTATGGGGAAGTCTTTTCTGAAAGACATCTCTGTTTATATTCCACAGTACATAAACTACAGTTAAATACACCATCGTTCATGGATGTTGTGACGAGGGGAGAGTGTGGCACAGTGAGTGAAACATTAGGTTGTTGGGTTGAATAAAGGAATGACACTGACATTTTAGTGTTGCAGGAAGAAACCACATTCAAACATTAAGTGCAGGCTGTAGCATGGAAAAGGGAATATTAATCAGTCAGTCCGGATAAACAACGTAATTGGAGTTGTACCTTGCTCTAATAATCCTATTATCGTGTGCATATAAACACAGCCTTTGTCAAGTTTGACTTCACCTCATTAATTTTACTGTTCTTTAAGTGACTAATAGAAAATTGGCTTCAACTTAAGTGAGCCATAAACAGAAACTACCACAGCTACTTTTCTTCATTAGAATAGGTCACCGCAGTGTATCATCAGCTTCCATCCAGGACCTTATGATCTGGTATGGAATTTTTCTGGTTCACATATTCAACCCTCCGACTGATTTCTGATAGAAACCATAATAAAAACAAAGTAAAATAATTAGTCGGGCTCAGTTTAAATAAAAAAAAAATATCTTGTGTCTTCTGATACTTTAATGAGGGAATTATAAAAGTGTGAGTAGGCTTCTTATCCAGTCTGGTTGCTACTCATTGTTTCTTATGCCAACCCAGGCAAATTACCACCAATGGTAGACCAAAACTCTAACTCTGGGAATATACTGGATGTGAGTCTTTGACATTTCATGTCCAACTGCACTTTGTTCTGCTATTGCATGGCTTCAAATTACACCAGGGGGGTTTGAGAAACTGATTCATTCACTCTGCACAGGGTCTTTTATTGCAAAGACTGGATTCTCTCTCTGTCTGACTTCCTCCCTTCCTGATTTGCTTTGCGCTGCTTAACAGGACTTTGGTAAAAATAAAATCGAGAGCCACTTCGCAAAACACACGGTGAAACATTACAGTTAGAACGCAACACAGATGCTCTCAGTGTTAAATTGCTAGTGTAAGCCCTGATCCATAACAATAGAAATGATAAACCCAGTGCTTATGTGCGTATTAGCTAAAACACAACATGTGTTGTTGGCTGTATATAAATTCCTTCTCTTCCTGATAATTATTATGTCAAAAGTTGCAAATATGAATCAGAGGGTTTATAGTTAAATCATTAATGATCTGCAGCTGGGGAAGTTACGATGAGAAATGGGTCAAGATCCCCTGTGATCACAAGCATAGGAGGAATAAGGGGGGGAAGATGCAGGAAAGAAGTGCATAAAGGTTGCAGGATAGAGAAGAATCCCCAAGACTTCATTCACACTCACTCTTTTTTCCTCTCTGGACCACTGCAACTGGCTTCACAGCACACACCTACACATTTTCTGCACTGCAGCCTTTTGACATGTAGTAATCACACACAGACACACAGACACACACACACACTTCTGAGGTGCCAGTAGATGAAAGAACACCCACATCAATGGCAGGACTGTGGAAGTGTGTGTGTAATAGAGATAAAAACATTATGGAACACAAGCCACAAGCCTGTTATGTCAGCTATTAGGCACAGCTACATATATTATCGAGTGAGCATTTATAGATCACATAGTATAAGGTCCATTTGTATGGCAAGACAAAAGACAAAACGGCAGAGCGGAGACTCATCTATGTGTTTCATGCAAGTGAATTATAGACAAGAGAAAAACATCAGGAAACTTCAAAAGACTACATCATGAGGTAGTTAATGGATTAAATATTACCCAGGCCGAGGGTATATAAATACATAGCGTAGCCCAGAGTGAAACAGAGTTAAGCATGAAACCCACACATATTCACATTATGTATCATTAGTGTTTTATCAGAGAAATCAATGATAGAAAAACTCACAAGAATTTCAGGGATTCATGGGCTTTTCAAATAGAACACACAGCGTAGAAGTTTAACACACCGAATCCCATAAGCACCATGCTAGTAAGTAAGATGCCCCCTTACATAGCGTAGGACGTAGCATACGTACACAATGGCATTGCTATTGAAACACCTTCGTTTATCAAATTGAATGCAGCACACTTGACCTTTTCCAACAAGTGGTCTTCTACCATTGTACACTGACAATAGTTACTATGGACACAGGTCCAAGAGTTTATTTGATGCATCAGTCTGTTGAAGCTGCTTGCTTTCTACCCTCCTGTGTCACATTTACCAGCATTTAGTGTACAGCAGGCAAGTATAAGGGAATAAAAAAAGCTTACTTCATACATCTGTAAAAACAAACTGTGACAGCTATCTGGTCAAAAGGAATTTTTGCACTTAGTGTACTACATAAAAAATTAATACATAAATTATTGTTAAAGTGCTACCGGTGGGTGTCATTTTAAGCTGTTCTTGGTTACAGATGCAGTATTCATTCATTTCTTTTCCTTTCTCTGAAATACCTCATGGGTATCCAGATTTTTTCTCTTCCTCTTTTCTTTTAAAATTTGTTTTTTGGTTGGTCTTCCTTGGTCTCTTGTGTTCTGGGGGCCTCTGGATGTCTGGAGTTTTGATCTCCTCCATACCTGCTTCATACCCTGGAGGACGGGGCTGTGGCTCCCCACACTCCCTAGCAGATCGTTACAAGGAGAAACCTTTGGAATGCAAGCATGCTGATCCACACAGTTATGCACACAGGTGTACACACGGGTATTCACAGACGCGGACTACAGCTTTCTTGGCTGCTGCCTCAAAGCACATTGTGCGCTGTCTATCTTGCGTGCTGCACAATATCGTTTATTATTTAGTATCTACTGATATCTACTGCTAGCTAGTTTATTGTGATGGTGCCGTTTTTTGTTTTTTTTTACTATGTTGCTCTTTGTTGTTTGCTTTCTCTTCTGTTTTTTTTCTCCATACAGGTGACCCAGATGGTTTTTTTTGGTTTTTTTTGTTTTGTTTTCTTTCTTCCCCCCCCTTCTCACCGTCTCTTCTCCCCTTTGGTTTTCTTTCTCTCCCTCTCTTTCTTTCATTCTTTCTCCCTGTCCTGTCCCGTTTGTAGCAACTGAAAATAAAATAAATTCATAATTATAATAAAGGTCAATCAAATGGACCAATATGGCAAGGCCATGATGATCCACTTGGTAAAATAAATCCGCTTGGCATCTTTCTTGGCCTTAAGACAACAATTCTGATGGCTAAAGATCCAAACGGGACACACAAAAAAAAAAAAAATTGTTTTTTAAAAGCATTTTTCCTCCTCATCTCACTGTATATACATTTATGTATCAATAAGAAGTACTGTTCCATATAAATAATTATACTTCAGAATACTTATACAGTAATGTTAGGAAATGATGCTATATATCACTATATAATGCAGTATTAATGCAATAGTTTTTTTTTCCTTTTTAAGACTAACACAAAACATATGTTAATAATAAGGTAGAAGTTGTCCCATAAATTTCAAATTTCCCAATTAATTCTTCATTACTTATAATCTCTCCCACTATATTAAAAATTATATTTTTAAGCACCAAAAATATTTGCTAAACTTGCTAAATCACTTTCCTTAAAATTCCTATTTGCCATTTTTATTTTATAAGAAGAAATTATTTCTGTGTAATATTACTGACATGTGAAGAGGCTGGTGAATTATGTTGATGCACTGCTACAATGGAATTAAAAAGTAATTAACTACATATCTTACTATAATACACAAAATCTTGGTTTGTTTAAAAGACTAGTATATTTTCTTAACTCTGATTTTCACATGAATCTAACATCTGTGCATAGCGTACTTAAACTGGTGCCCCGAATTACCTCAGCTTAGCATAAAGGCTGGAAGCAAGTTTAATTCACAGGTTACAGGTCAACCAAGGGTGAAGTAACACCTGCATGCAAGGGCCTCTGTTGAAAGTCTGTAACTTGTAGCTGTCAAGTGAAATGGCAAAATGTCCTTCTGGCAAACTGAAGGAATGACCTAAACATTTACTTTGAAGTTGGCACAAGAAAGGAGCCATCATGACACTTTCAAATGGAAGGGTTATCCCCTACGGTTTTCTGTTAGCTGTTAAAAAAAAAGGGGGGGGGGGGGGGGGGGGGGGGGAAATAGTGCTCCCAACACAGTATGGACCGTCTAAATCAGCAGGGAGGAATTCAGAAGGTGACCAGTAGCAGTAAAAGAAAGCACTTTATAATCAATGTTCACATAAAAAAATATGCTTTTACCAAAGGAACTGTGGAGGGAGCAGTGCATTGTGAGCACTTCAGTTTATATATTGTAGCTCCACAGTGGATATGAAAACACTGGAAACACTTTGACGAAAAGAGAGAGAGAGAAAGAGACATAAGTGCCGTATGTAAATCACCACCCTGACACAATAGATAGATTCATGCAAGAGCCCCTTCTCCAGGGTGCTCAAATGAGAATAGATGACATTCTTGACATTCATCAGAGATGCCTTTCTGACTAAAAACACAGGCATTCAGTTCCCACAGATGTGCTAGGAGGCCATAGATATTCCTGCCATTTGCCACTCTGCTATTTTTGTACATTCAAATCTTTAAACGTGACAGTTCCAGTTTTGATTGGTGTACGATTCCGGTGATAGCTTTTTATACTATTTTTGACTATTTTTTTTGCCATGATCCTGTTTAATATCATGTTTTATTTCCTTTTTTCTTGTCTGTTTTTTGGAAAGAGGAACTTATTCCATAGTTAGAAAACTTTTTTCCCCTGCAAGAAACCTCACAATCTTTTTGAACTCCTTTGAGTTCAATCCCTTGCCTCATGTTGCTTCAGCTCACACACAAGATGTGGTCACATCAGACCGTGTTTGAAGTTGACACATACTGTACATCTAATTGAAATTTAACTTTGAAGTTAGATTTTTCTGCCCTAGCTTAGTTATATAAAAATGATTTATGTCCACATTTCTTCTAGCTTCTAGGTGACGTGCCATATGACCAATACATTCACCACAGTACACAACGTATTTTGTTGTTGCTAGATTCATTATCACATGTTTTAATGCTTTCGAAGCCTTTTTTTTTTAAAACAAATTCAGCCATGTAATTCAGTATGATCCATGGTAAAACTGTAAACATGGCCATATTTGTTTATTTTAATTAATGCTGGATGAAGTTCTGGCAACCATCACTGTTTAATGACCTCGAATGATGCATAGCTTATTTCATGAAAAAAAAAAAAAAAAAAAAAAAAAAAAAAAAAAAAAAAAAAAGGATCCTCCCTTTTCTTGCCAAGCAAATGATAAATTGATAAATGCATCAGCAGTACATATTCAGTCATAGAAGAAAATATATCCTCTTTGAGTTCTAAGGTTTTATATATCAGGACCTAATAAAAGTAGAAGCAATAATTTGAAGTAATCCTTTTCTGACTTTATCAGTCTCTCATATCATTATGGAGGAATTTTGGCTCCTTTCTTTTTTCTTTTTCCTTCTTTCTTCAATATTTCTTCAGTTCATTATGCCTTGCAAGGAACTCGATTTTGCAATGCTCTCCTACCACAGTATTTGCATGAAATCTGGACTTTTCCTTGGGTTTAGCAAAAGAGGACTCAAATACAGATGCATGGAGACAGGATCTTAGCAAAAGGTGAGATGTTTATTTGGCTGAATGTCCAGGTACACAAACAGATCATGACATACAAAGGAAACTAACAATGTCAAATCACCGGAATTGAATTAAGCAAACATTAGGAGACTCAAGGAGCTAGGAAACACTGAACAAATGAGCTGATGAAACTGAAACAATAAATACACAGACAAGTGATTGGTGAGTGAGTGGAGACAGCAGGGGAATACAGTTGGAACAAATCAATATAACGAGACAGGGGAAGCAAACGTGAACAAAAAAGACATAATACAAGGACTATCAAAATAAAACAGGAAACATAATAAACACAGAAACATAGACCCAGACTCAAAACACAAAATTAATGAATTAATGAAAACAACACATACTCCATTAACCTGATTATGGACTTGCATCGTTAAATACAGTGAAACTATATAAAAATAATATGCTATTATATTTAAAAAAAAAAGTTCAGTATTACTGTAAATTACTGGCAGCTGTGGTTGCCAGAATTTTACTCTGGAAAATATAGTAATAATGCAGAATACATAATGGTATACTTTGCTAATAAATGTAACATTCACAGTGAACTGTTGTTTTTTGCACAATAAAAAAACCTGTTAAAACTTGTCAAAATACATTTTTTAATAAGCTTGATTATCGTCTCCTATTGAAAAAGCAAAGAAGAGCTGTATAATATGATACATGATTTTTTTCATTCAAAAGTTCTTATTTGTATTCAATTACTGGCAGCTGCACTGAAACATAATACGGCTGATTGGCATAAAATTTACATTCATTGACTTTTTGTTATAATTTGCTAGAAACAATAATAAAAAAAACAATAGAAACATTGATTTAATATTAAACTTAATACAACCAAAAACAAAAATGTACATAATAAACAGTCAAATCAAATTTGAAACAATTGATACTTCCAGTGGTTTCACAAAGTTTCTTTTTAACCAGACTTGACAGTAGAGGGCTTTCAAGTCTCTGATGGTGTCGTAGGAACTGGAACAGGTTTTGGATCAAACGTGTTTGAGGACTTGCATTTGTTATTCAGATGCACAGTGTAGATTAGCTTTCTTTTCTTTTAGCCTGAAAGCAAATACAAATACTAATTTTAGTAACTGATTGTATTTACTATTAAGCTATAGTGTTTTATCAGACAATCTGAGCTTGTTAATATTCACATTTATTTTCATCATAATTTTCTCAATAATTCTAACACTGTTTTGACATTTTGTTAAAGTTAAAGTACGATATGTTTTGAGTGATTAACCCTTTAAAACCGGTCGGAGCAGGCACACTCCGTTTTCCGTAAATCCCTGTAGAACTGCAACCGTGTAAGCTAGCGCAATAAATTTTTTTGCATATGAAACCGGAGGAGTTTTACTTACATCTTATGCCATCAGCTTGTCCTAGGTCCTGGTTTCCTTCCACATATAGCTTTGCAAAAACTGTGACGTCATTTTCACGGAAATGTAGTTTTTTTTTTACCATCAGGGCCTCATAAGCCTATACTGGTGTTTTTAAAAGTTATGTTTGACTTTATGACTTTCTTTGTTGTTTCTGGGATGCTTAGAACTCAAATTGCACTGCTGGAAATAGTTTGTTTCGATGCATATGCTGTTTTTTTGCAAATTTGCACTATAATATTTATCTTTGTTTTTCCTGCAGTATATAAAAATTGGTGTATTTCAAAAATAAAACTATGAAGACACTCAAAATAAATTTCCTGTGGTGGGAAACTATTTTGTGCAACTTTTTTGTATTTACAGTTTTGAGGGATAAGCCTCTTAAATTTCTCTAACTAGAAATATATGTTAAAAAAACAAAAACGATTTATTTTTGTAGTTTATTGCACTTTTTTGCAATTTATGTAATTACTATGCACTTAATGCATACATATTATTAAAATTTGGGCTATAATGGTTGCATTGATGTATAGCAACTTGATATGCTCCCAAAAATGGCACTACAGCATGTAAAAATATAATAGCTCTGGCAGACTTGGTTCTATAGTAGGTCTTAAAGGGCTAATATACAGTTGTAAATTCAAATGAAAAAAAGCAGGAAACATTGTCATTCATACAGAATTATGTAAATTGTAGGGTGATTAATTATAAATAATGTTACAGATTTCTCCTGTTGTTTTGAAAGACAATGTGCCGTATCACTCAAAATTTGTTTTTTCAATATATTAGCAGTGTAAAAATAAAATCAATTTACCATTTGTCTATTAACAGAAATTTAACATACATATTACAGTAATTTACTAGTTTTGATTTAATGGTCATTTACCATTTCCATTTCACAGTTATTTACTGTAATTTTTACAGACATTTTTTACAGTGAGGGAGTACTGTAGTCTTTTCTACCTAAATTAATTTACATTACCCTAGAGATACATAATATAACAGAAAACTCATAAGCACAAGGAGACTAAATTATACCAACAGAGTCCCAAAAAAGTTGATTCTTCAGTCAGACTGAAGGAGTCGCTTGGATGAGTAACATAACATTTCTCCCACTGAAAACGTTACGTAAAGAATCAGCTTTTTGGTGATTTCCTTACCTGGATGGTTGAGCATGCATCAAGACATATACCAGCAGAGGCTAGGAAACATAAATCACTCCTTGCGATAAAAAAAACAAAAAAACAAAACAATGACCTTATAATGTTGAAAAAGTCCAAAAAACACAAAACACTGACCAAGAACCATGGCATTTCCTGGGTCATTGCAAAACCTTGATTGTTTTCTTTTTCAGCCATTCTGTTGTAAATTTGCTGCTGTGCGTGGCATCACTGCTTTGTTGCATAATCCAGTTTACCTGTTAGATCAGGGGTGGGTGATATCTAAAACCTCCAGGCCTCAAGGGTCCTGTAGGTCTTAGATATCACCTGGGGTCAACACACCTGAATCACATGATTAGTTCATTACCAGGCCTCTGGAGAACTTGGTGAGGAGGTAATTTAGCCATTTGAATCAGCTGTGTTGGAGTGGCTGTTTGGTCTCTCTAATGCAAAGGTCTGGGCATTCCTCGCTACACTGTACAGCATACACCACATTGTTAAGTTGGAGAGATCAAACATCCACTTCACAAGCGCATGGCACAACATAGAAGAGCCACCTCCAAGGGACAAGACTCGGCGGTCTATCTGCATCTAAAGGACAAAGGTCACTCCTTCGAGGATGCCAATGTCCACATTTTGGACAGAGAGGACAGATGGTTTGAAAGAGGAGTGAAAGAAGCCATTTGAGCGAGGTCCACTGTGAGCGACCATCTTTGAACAGAGGCGGGGGTTTACAACACCAACTGTCTGCCATCTATAATCCAGTTTTGAGATCCCTTCCCAGACGCCTTAACGCCCACTCACATCCTGGGCCATCTGACCTCAGGAAATCACATGATAGGGTGGGGCCAGGTTTCACAATGAGCGTACCCGAAACCCTGGCTGATTGTGACCCACACCCGCTTTCACACCTTGGCTCATGTTATTAGGTAGAGGATCATCAGGGGGTCCTTTTGTCCCTCTTTGGGGGGTTACTCCCAGGGGGGTTAAATTTGGGACTCTCCACCATGTGACCTTAGAACTGAAGAAACTTCTTGGATGAGAAGCGAAACATCTTCAAGCAAGAAGTCCAGACGCTTTTCTTTCCAAGCTCTTTAGACAAAGATGACCCGGATGACTGAGAACCTTCACAGACAGATTATCTTTGTCCAGAAACTTTTGGCTTTTTGTCACAATTTCCTGCTGAGGGACAAATATTGAAAAAGCAAGAAAATCTTCAGTATTGTAATGTTTTGTTGCTGTTTTATTAAGTCAAATGAAACACATTTGATACAATTGAAAATAAAAAAATTTCATTGGCATTTTTAAACCTAAATTCTGAGTCAATACATAAAAAATATACAACCCAAAACATGCCCAAGCTTTTAGCTTTAGGCTGAACAGCAGCTGAATGCCCTCCACCTCCCCGTGCCTCCCGTTTCCACAATGGTAACGTGCGAGAGAAAGAATGAAAAACACAGGGAGACAGATGAAGGACAAAGATGAGCAAAAGGGTATCACAGAGAAAGTGATATAAAGACAGGGTATGAGGAAGTGCGTGTATGTGTGTGTTATGTAAACCCCAGGTAGTATTTGTTGTCCTGGATAGAAGCATCACCAGGGGGATGGCTGCTCCTGCTAAGCAGGTCTCACCACACCTCTTTCTTTCTCTTTTTTTCCCGGATACACACCAGTAGGAGTAAGAAACAGAAAAAACATTAACAATAAGGGAGAAATTATAGGATGAAGGGAAGAAGACTGAGCTTACTGACAGAAAGGGGCACTGGATTTAGCTGGTGTGAAAATGGTAACGTAAAAATGTGCGAGATGGAAGAGAAAAGCTTGATCATTTGAGAAAAGAAGAAGCAAAAGGGGAGGTGAAGTGTATGGTAATGTATGTCAGATATGTGGTTTATGAAAGCCCAAACACGCCACCCTTAGCTTCTTGTTTTTGGGAGCACATTTTGTATTTTATGTGTCAGTATAATGGTGGCGTTTCTGTAACAGTTCATTAAGAGCACATTAATGATACACCTGCATATATCACACAGACATTTCCACATCCACCCACACACGCACACAAACACAACTCCCTGAGGGGCTGTTGTCAATAACAGCCTGTGCTCTGCACCTGATGCATCTGTAGGGATAGTCGTCTTCATGCTGAAACAGCAGGAAAGAGCATCAGCAGAGATATATTTTATGGTTCCTGTCTGACTGCTGACTTAGATAGAGCTCCACTGTTCCAAATCTTGACCTCTACTACTGCTCTGGAAATCCCAACTGTGACCCCAAATCAGCACTAAAGACTGATTTCACCCCACTGAGAAGCTGCAGGAATCACAAGCAGACAGATGCACCGTGATCTGGGGCAACACTGTCCCCTAATGGCTCAGACCTGGAGGTGTATCTGGTAGAGATGACGTAAGGCAAGGGTTGATCTAGTCATGGGTTAAAGATGTATTTGAGGTTGAACTGTAAGCCTGTAACGTTTAATTGATACCACTTGACATTTTGTGGCCTGCTCCATAAAACAACACTAAGTAATTCATTATACGGTGAGTTGCCATTTTATTATGTGCACCTAACTGAAAAGAATGCAGTCAGATCATACAGTCCGGCAGTAAACCTTTCATTTTGTGAAGGTCATTTTGTTCAATTTCTCTTGCAATTGTTTTACTCAGGTGCTGATTGTCCTTTATGGTTATTTCAAATGAAAGTATAGTGAGCCCCATTTATCCTTTCACTGATACAAATGGGGCTGACAAAATAATAAAGTTTATCAAAAGTTTATTACATTTAAAGGACTCTAAGAAAATGCACTAGCTCAGCTGAGTAAATCTGGCACAACAGAAGAAATATTAGCAGCACTGCTACTACACAAGTATGTAAGGAAATTACAGTAGTGCTTCATTGCAAGTTGGCTCGAGGCAGTTCCAGTTCACCAATAGGTACTGAGCAGCGAATCCGTGGGAGGATTTATCAATCTCTGCATGTAATCCAGACATAAAGCAAGTAAGACTGTACTAAGGTGGCAACGATTTTATGGTGCAGTTGTAATAAAAAACAAAACAAAAAAAACAACAGAGCTACTAACAATGTGGGTGTTATCAATTATAGTACAGACTTGGTATTGTTTAGAAACAGGGATGGCACCAGAGTCTGCGTCTGCAGCAGAATGATATATTTTAGGCTGAAATGGTTTTATTTATTTTATTATTTTCAAATGGGACTTTGTAAGCTTTGTTGCCAGCGTTCATCTGTTTTCTTTTGTTTCTTTGATGTGCTTGGGTACACAGAAGCAAGGTTCAAGCTGTTTTTATGGTCGTCTGTGTAGAATGTGAAATCACAGTGTCCACAGTAGGATGCACACTGGCAGGTAACCCCAGCAAAATGCAAAGCAATGTTTTGTTTTGTTTTATATGCAGCAATTATTGGCAGAAAATGCTTGCACATCATTGTGTTTAATCTATTTGTTCCTGCTTTAAAATGAATGTGCAAATCTTCTATGTAACAGGCACTATTCCACTCTTAGTCTAATAGTGATTAATTAAGTGTTGGTTAAGGAGAAGGATTGGGAAAACATTAAAAATGCACAAAATACAATCCAAAAAGAAAGACGTGGCTGCTTAAGAATAGCAGTGATATAAGAAAATGTATTTACATTCAGCAAATTAACTTATTGAAATGGGAATTGGACTTTGTGTAATATATGATTACATTTTAATATTCACATCGCTCCCTTTAGAAAGCAAATCAGTTTCTCTATTCTCCTATTTCCTTCGAGGCTGCTGCCAGGTGGGAGACCACATCGGAAAGCCTTAACAAATTTGCCCTTTGAGGACCCATCTGTGTGGCGGATAAATAAATTTTCATATCCCTTCTTTCTGGTTGGCATTTCAGGTTCAGGGAGCCACTGCAATCAGACTAGATTAATAATATGATTGAATGCCAGAGGAGGAATCGAGGAATACATGGATAAAAGAATAACAACAATATGGAAATCACATTCCATTAGCGGCCCAGAGGTGCGAAAAATATCAACATTTCACAACTACGGAACAGAAAACACAACATCCCCAGACGGAGCCCAACTATAAGGAAAAGGATACAAGAAAACCACAAAAGCAACAACATTGCACTTTTCCTCTTTGTGACTGGACAGAACCTGAAGTTGATGTTGAGAATTAAAAGAACATTGTGTATGTGTATGAATGGCATTATTTATTTTGAGCAATTTAATTCAGTTCAGTTCAGTTTCATTTTTATAGCGCCAAATCACAACAACAGTCACCTCAAGGTGTTTTATATTGCAAGGTAAAGACGGTACAATAATACAGAGAAAACCCCCTATGAGCAAGCACTTTGCAACAGTGGGACAGAAAAACTCCTTTATAACAGGAAGAAACCTTAAGCAAAACCAAGCTCAGGGAGGTTAAGAAACAAAGCATTTGAATCCGTTCTTTTAAATAATTTGACCAGTTTTCAATAACTTTAGATACTTCCAGGTGATTTTACTCAGTTTGAAACCTGGCTGAGCTAAAAGAACTTTTAAAATGCAACCCAATGAAATACTAGAATCATAAAGGAATATTTCAACAAACGACATTTATTAATACTGTGATGTAATTCTTGGTATATGTTCATACTGCAGAAGCAAGTTTCAAAGAATTATGACTTCTGAAAACTCTTTTTCTTTTAAATTTCACTCAAGGACGCTGCATAAAGCAGTTTAGAAGCAGGATATTATTTTAAACTGTCAAATAGGATAGTCCAAACACAAATGATCACAAAAGAGACATTTTGTCTAGACTTGCTCTCTAAAGTGAAATGTGTTTTTTGAAATGTCTGTTTGAGTTCGTGTCTTTGGTTTCGCTTTACATTGCGTTACACATGAGGACCAAGATATTCATGATATACTTCAACAACTGACTGTAAGCAGGACTACTCAGTGGTATTATTCAGTCAGTAGTCAGTAGTCAGTATGTCAGTTAATGAGGCAGTTGGCTGTGTTTATCAATTGGACTCACACACTTGTTTCATCCTGTACACGGAAATATATTTTTTAAACTCTTCAAAGCAATTATGTTTACTTAAGTAACCAAATGACTCCTTGGGTCAGACTTAATTGGCTTACAGCTTTCTGTTCTTCCCTGGCTTTACTTGGATTTAGTTTTAAATGGGACATTAAAATGAGATTTGCAGATAGGGTCCTCTGCTCATTGCACAGTTTGTGCCTCAAGGTCTGGGAAGCATTATGTTTCCTCACTTCATCTTTCCTTCACATCTCAGGGGGACTGATCACATTAATGGGTCTGGTGACCTTTGGCATTCTAGACACAATTAACCGGGTGAGTCACACATATCACATACGAGATTTCACAGTTACTTAATTTATAACAACCTTCAAGCTAAAAAATAATGAACTGTTATCAGTGAGCTACATCTAATATCCAAAACACGAGGGACATTGCTTTTGGAAAGACATCGTGCCTCCTGTTGTATCCTATTTTTATAAATGACAACCCGACTGCAGCCAGTATTTAATATATATGTGGCTCAATTTAGAGGTGCAATCAAGCAGTTGAAGTAATACAGAATAATAAATTGGTTCGGAATGTGTTTAAAAACAAGAAGCTTGAAACACATGACTTCAAAGCATTATATTACAAAGAATTGAACTTTAAATATATTCATATATTAAATATATGTCTATAAATGTATTGAGTGAGAATTAGACTGCTCTCCTACATAGACTGTATATGAAAAATGGATATGGTAAAAAATTAAAGCCAATGTAGTGCTCGCTACCCTGGAGGGCAAAACATTACTCCATCATGCTGGCCAATAGTGGACAGTTGGTAGTACTGCGGGACAAAAGTGTTTTTGGGGGCTTTTTTTGCCTGTATCAAGCCAAGAATACTTGTACCATCTATCCATGGAGGAAATATTAAGATATCAAGAGAAACTAGGAATTTTGGCGCTTGTGATCCATATTTTGCCCGGCAGCTTTATTTCAATCCCTGAAAGTGGGATGTCTCTCTCAGAGCTCCAGTTCAGTGACATCTAAGTGTATCTTGAAAAGAATCACTCACCTTACACTGCTGCGACAAAGAAAGCTTTCAAAGTACAGACAGCTACATGTTTTTTCGATCTGGATGGGTAAATAATGGCTCCATGTGGGAGGTAAAGAACAAGATCTAATGTTTTGTTTATTTTGACACTTACACTGTAGGGCCAGAAAATTCCAGTAGTATTAATTTGTCACATTAATGTCGTGGTGTCCCAGTAGCTTTGATGTCATGTGAAAACTATGAATGAAGCAGGGGGCAACTCCTGATGGGTTGCTGATGGGGGTTTTGCTCTGAAATGCAAATAAACATTTCAAAAAGGAGGACAAAGCAAGGCGAGCTTTACTTTTTAAATGGCAAGTTGCTGGTCAGTAAGCTTGCAGTATTCTTAAGGTTCTTAGTCAGAGCCACCTAACTCTATGCCACTAAATATGCAAACAAACAGACAAACAGTTAGGTTCCCATAGTGAATGACAATCCTTGACCCATCTGATCCTGAGGTTTCCCCTCCCTCAGAGGTCTGGGTGTTACATTTGATTAGGTGTTCAGGTTTGATAAAACATGATGGTTGTCTTGTATGATACTGTTTTTATCATCTGCAGAGCATTGCCCAGCTTTATTGCATTGTGTTTCATCTGATGTGGAAATGATCATGCTTTAATTCCATCACACCTCTGTTATTGAAAGTAATTATTTCTTTGTCCGAGCAATGGTCCAGTGTTCCTGCGAGACTTTGGTGAATACTTTCACAACTCCTTATGTTCAGATTAGTGAGCTTTTACATCCTGGTTGTACCACTCACTCCCACTGGATCAGTGGACACTACTGATAACCAGCAAGTCTGCTTTTTTTCATTCTATTGATCTATATATAACACCCTTTCATCTTTTTTTAAGTTATACTGTGACTTTTCTTCTTTAAAAAATGCAGTAAAATTGCATTTTACATACTTACATCAACCATCAGTCATATCTGGTTTCAAAACACCCAGACAGTAAAAGCATAAAAAAAAACCACTCAGTTTGAAGCTTCACAATTTTTCTGCACTCACCAGGGGGTGACTTCATGTTCAAACATATCTTTTATATGGAGTCTGTGCTTTCATCTCATTATTGCCCAGCAATAAGGTTTAAAACATCAAGAAATTGCAAAAGGTACAAAACATAGCAGACAGTGTTAAGCTTTGTTGTGAGTAGAACAACCACTGGAACAATGTTTAAAAGTCTAGACTGGTTACATGTAAGAATATATTACTATAGTCAATGAATGTATTGATTACAAACATTATATTAATCTTGGATAAAATCATCTTTCAGTTTAGACAGGCATGATTATGCACTAACAGAATGGCCGCATGAGGAAACATTACATTATCAAAAAAAAAAAAAAAAATCAGCCTGTTATGTGCCAACCTGTGCAGGGCTGGTACTTAGCACCAACACCAGTAAACAGTAAAATTCCCTTACATATATAAAAAAAATTAAAAAGTAAAACTGCATATTTTGACAAGAGATTACGAAAACAGAAAGAATATATTTAGTTTTTTTTTTTAATGAATGTGTGTTTTAGTTTGTTTTGATGTGTTTTGTTGTTCTCCATTATTAAAGTTTCCCAATATTAAGTACAAATTGCTAATGCAATCACACATCCTTTTTTTTAACTGTAAGGAGCTCATCTTGTTTCTGTGTGTGTTCTAGTTATTGATGTGTTAAAAGTGTCTGTGTGATAGCGGCTTCAGTGGTGTAGGTAACAGGCATTGTAAAAAGCTAAACTTACTTGAGTCTTTCTAAATTTTCATTATGTAAAATGGCGCGCAGTTACCTCAGTCACAGAAGTTAACCCAGGCTGTTTCTAAAACCAAAATTATAGATGATTTAAGAATTATAAGTGCCGGAATTTAATGCTGCAGTAAAAAGTTGGTTAAGCTGATCTTTCAAATATAATTAATCGGATCAATACCTTCATAAAAAAAACTGCTCTGCATTATTCTATATGCATTAATCCAGATTTAATGGCTTTTAACGATCTTTGAACTAACTACATTTAAAAATATCTGCAATTGAACAAAGGCAAGAAACTCATCTGTGTTGGTTCACGTCTTACAGATGTACCTTTAACACAGTGTATGCCATTACTTTAAGTTTTCCCTTTTCTATCACTTTTAAGAATTTGTATCACAGGCTTGTTTTTTATTATTCAAGAAGCCCTCAGGGGCAAGTTCAAACCTCAGAGTAATGATTCATCCTATTGTTCATACCAGTAATCTCTGCTGCTCTTCACACATTTATGATAAATTGAAAAAAAGAAGAAAAAAAAAAGATCTCATTTGCTGTTTCTTTAGGAGCATTCGAGTGTAGTAGACACATGATATGTCTGAGTCTTCATCCTCCACTTCATTTCTCTTATCATCTGACATACAGCCAGAGGGTAACAGCAATACACTGTAGTCCAGTCCTCACACACACTTCCCTGTGGATAAGCATGCAGGACAGATGAGTGCATGTCTACATGCAAACACATACAGAAGCACACACACACAACAACAATGTAGTGGGAGCAGGATGGGTACACGATAAGATGAAAAATGCAAACACAGAACTTCATTTACACAAATAACATGAATATTTTACTGATAACCACTTAGAAAGAAGCAGCACAAGGGTCGATTTTCCATTTACTAGAGTTGGAGTTTTAAAAATGGCTGAAACGTCACAGCACTAAAAACTGAGTGCGGTGGTGCAGTTTCTGTTTCATTGAAAACTTTATGGTGTTATGAACAGGGTCCATTTTGACAAATTTGCCTTCCTCTGTCTTCAAGGACGCTCTCACAACAGTACAGCATACTGTATACCTGCACACACATAGACACACACTCACCCGTATCTTGTAGCGCTCTCTGATCCCAACTCGAATGGCAAAAGTGGATCCTGGTAGTAGAGGCATGCACAGACACTCCCCGTATTGGTGAGCTAAACTCAGGTCTAAACAGCACGGCACGAGAGCCCCGAGAATACCTGCGAGCACAACGCAGCACATCATGTGGGTACATGAGTGTTTGTTTACGCCAGACAAAATCCTTCGTATATGTCTCTGTCAGATCCAAAAGTACATTTAGAAAGAGACAATGATGATGTATTGGCTCTTCATTTTGTAGAAACAAGTTAAGTGAAAAGCAAAATATTCCCAATCATTTTCAGTTTAGAAAAATCTACGCAATCTTAATTAAAAGAAAAGCTACTTAAAGCAGTTGTGCTGAAAATAAATAATCTTGTGATAAAAAATGCTTAAATACTAAATTGTTTTTGCAAGAGATGAGTTATTAAAAGTTTGTTAAAACTGAAATGATGCAACTGAACTATAAAATAAATGGGTAATATTCATTAATATTAATATTATAATTATAGTATTAACTATATCTCAATATATTGACATAACGCAGAATGCAAAGCACCGCTGGAAGAAGAAAAAGGTAGTAAATGGATATCTGAAACTGCTGCTATTTGAAATTATTTGCACTTGGCTCTAAACTAAGACTAAGTTTCAAACCTTTTTTTTTCATATTGTATGCTATGGTACATCTGATGGTTTAGCTGAATGGAGTTCTGGATAGCTGGTGAATGGTCACCTAGTTCCAACGAGACTGCACCATCAGCAGCAGAGGCTGAGTGATGATCTGAGCTGGAATAATGCAACGTGAAACAGTAAAGCCCCTTAGGATCTCTGAGGGTGTCAAAGTGACCTCTGTGAAATATTTTATGTATTACAGACCATTTACAGCCACGATATTAAAAAAAATATATATATATTTTCATGCAGGGCAATGTACCACCCTATACTGCATTAAACGTCTGTTGCTATGGGAATAAAAACAGAAAATAAAGGCTTGGTCACCATAATTCCCAGCCCTCTGTCCAACTGAAAGCATGTCATTAAGGGAGGTCTATGTAGAAGGGCAACAGCATACCTCTGGAGAGCCTCCTCAAATGAGTTAAAGCAGAAAGTGTAAGTTTATTGCAGTGGGGCAGAGGGCTGGGAATTATGTCGATCAGGCCTTTATTTTTAGCTTATATTACCATAGCAACCCAAGGATGGTCTTACAGTTCAAGAAGTTAAAGTTCAAAAGGTGGAGGAGCTGCTGTTAAAGAAGAGCTCTTATATGAGGTGTGACCATCAAGTTCTGTGACCTTATAGCGTCTCCCTTTTAATGGTCTCTTTGGACAGCATGGCCATTACTTTTAGATTGCTCCATATTTTTATGAGCTGAGTTGCTGTTTTTGTGTATCAGGTTTTTTTTTTTACCAAAAGCTAGACAAAAATCTAATATGAGTTGAACCTGTTATGGCCTTCATTCGGCATTATTATTTAGAATAATCAATATTTATGGGGTTTTTTTTAATATTATTGTGTTTATAAAGTAATCTAAATTATTTAGGGTTAAAAGGAAATGTCACATTTGCTTACTGTCTTGTGGATGAGAGGCCTGGGCTTACATAGGAATACAGTATCTGGCTGTGTGTCTACATTACATGTTGTCTTGTCTCTGCAGACATCAAGCAGGCCAGTGCTCCAGTCCCCTCCAGTCTGAGTGATGGTGGTGATGGTGGTTTTGGTGATGCCAAGGCCGGGCTGCGTCACTACTGGTTCCAACGCAGCAGGGGCTTTGTTTGACCCCCAATTATCTTCACTTCCTGTGGTGACCCGCCCCACTTCCTTCTCTTGAAATGCTATTGCTGAGTCTGTGGTGAGCACCCCCACTTCTTCCCCTTCTTCCTCTTGTAATACAGATGTTGAAGGTGCGGTGAACACCCCCACCTTTTCCCCTTCTTCCTCTTGTAATACAGATGTTGAAGGTGCGGTGAACACCCCCACCTTTTCCCCTTCTTCCTCTTGTAATACAGATGTTGAAGGTGCGGTGAACACCCCCACCTTTTCCCCTTCTTCGTCTTGTAATGATGATGTTAAAGGTATGTTTACTAACGGTTCTGCACTGAAATTAAATTTTGAATAAATATATTGTTAGATGGGTTCACCATCATCTAAATGTCAACTGTTACTCAAGTGCAAGAGAAACAATTTCAAATCAGCAACCTGGCCTCGTGTTTTTCTGCATTAAAAGCAAACATCACATTGAGCTTGGCATTTTAATCCAAGAAGTGCAAATGCAGGAGCTGCAGTAACAACAGATTCAAAAGCTTCTGTTTCTTTTTTTATTATGATTTATCATAGAGGCAGAAGAAAATAAACACAGCAGCATTTTTAAGTTGGGTAAGATAAAAGAGCTGTTGGCTATAATTCTATTGTGTTCAGCGCTGACAACAATGTGTAGTGGTGGGGACAAAAAAACAAAAACAAACACTTACTCGTGTGTGACTGTTGCATCCTCCATGACTAGCAGCTACTGGCATCCAGACAGGGGTAAGACGACGAGGCGAGAGAGGACAGCGAGCAGGGAGTCAGCAGGAATGAGGAGGTGGAGGAGGGGGCGGAGTGGCACTTTCCCAGTGAGAGGGTGTGCATCAGAGCAGATAAACCAGCAGTCAGATGGCTCGGCCAAAAGCTGTGTGACAGAGATAAGTCTTGTAGTTTTCTTCCGTCTGAGACTTTGCCGTGCACCCTGCTAATACAGCAAATGCAGACTTGGCAGATACACATCAGGGTGCATGAACATGAATGTCTGGAATAAAATAATGTGGATGCAAGCGCGCACTTAATACGAACACGCCAGCAGGTCAGAAGACCTCAAATCTTGCAGAAAGAACTGAAACCTACCAAAAACAAACTGAGAAAATGAGGGAAATGCAGTAAGCAGGAATTATTTTATTGTTTGATAAATGGTGGAAGTTAAGAATAAGCTCAAACAAGAGAGCAAACCTATTCTTTTGTTTGACCTGTGACTGATGAATTTAAAACCACTTACAGTAAATGTTACGCTTACCCTTAAGGTAGAAATACAAGTCTATAGAGTGGAGTGCTGGGAAGTGAGAGATACAATGAATTACTTGTGGTTTATGTTTAGAGGCAATGTGTTCATTTCCTGTGTTCTCTTATTGACCTTTATATTTAGACTGACATATTTCACGTCTGACAGCAGGTAACGAAAAGCGAAAGAGGGAAGCAAGCAGCACTTTGTACGTGGTGGAGAGACATGTAGTGAAACTAATGATGGTTTGGACGCCAAGACGGTTCACACAGAAGTACACCCGAAGAGAAAAGTGAAGGGGAACATAGTAAATTATTAAAACATTATACTGTTTAATTTGAAGTCCACAGGATTAAAGCAATGCATCATTTTCTCATGATTATTTTCACTGTCATCCCTGATTAAGTCATTCTGTAAAAGCCTTTCTAAGAGATAAAGGCCTGAAGCTTGTGCTTTTCTGTCCACACTGGAATGTTTTAAGTTTACCTGAACAGTGGTCTCAGCTTGGATCTTTTTTTAAATCAAATTCCATGTCAGTCTATAATGCCAGCTTAGTTTTTTGGAACAAGAAGTTACCATCCTTGGGCAAGAAGGTAAGACTGGCAGGCTTGGCTAGCACCATGCACAAACACACATATCTGCCAATTAGTTCTGCATCACAAAACGATTGATTCCACTTACCTAAACCAAAACTTCTTAGATGGGGGGCAGAACTTGTTTCTCTGTGGAGTTTACATGTTCTCTCTGTTCCTGTGTTGGTTTCTCCCACAGTTCAAAAACATGGCTAAAATAACTGGTGTATCTAAAAAGGCCATGGATGTAAGGTGGACACATTTTTTTAAGTGTAAAGAATAAAGTGCTGCATGAATGTATAGTTAAAGTGTGACTTGTAGTTAAAAGCTCTTTGAGTGGTCTGGAAGACTAGAAAATAAATGTGATTATATTATATTACCTTTGCATCAACAAACACCAGAAGCATTACAGAATAATCTAAAAGGAAACAAATTACAGTCATTTTCTTCTGAGCTTACTGAGAGCAGAACTCAACAGAGTGGTTGAGGGAGGTCATAATATTAGAGTGGGAAATGTATTTACAAGTTCCACACATGCAAGATGTCCTGTTACTGCGTTGAGTGCACAGATTTACTCGCAATAAGCAATTTTTGTTTATTATTGATAGTTGTGAGGATTTTTGCAATCAGCGAGCATAGAGTTAAATTATTATAATGGTGATAAATATTGAATTCCAATTGAATTTTCTCACCATTTTCACTTTAAAAAGCTCTGGACTATATTGTGAAAGCATTAAATATGAGCAGCCTGTGGAGGTTAATTCCATTAAAAATGTTCCAAAAGGGACCAAAAGCACAAATGCAGTGAGAGCAGTTTTCAGGCCTGACAAACACCTTGGATGGTGTGCTGGGAGACCTGTCAATCAAATCTATTTCCATCAGGCTGTAAAAAAGATTTTTTTTCCCCAAATATTGCACGTTTGACATTTTAACATGAGACTCTCAGACTCAATTTTTCAGCTGCAAGATTGTTGGTTGATTCTGATAAAGAGGTAGAGTAACCTCATGCACAGTGTGTTTATATTTTGTTTTAGAACAAAGATTTGGTGAATTAACAGAAGAGATATTGGCTGTACAGTAGTTGGATCCAGGCTGCTTTACTCCTCAAATGACCTCTAACCTTTCACTATAGACATCTAGATTTAACTCATGAATCTTAATTTTAACACTTGACTAACACTAACACTTTAGCTCCCTGTGAGATGTGATGGAGTAGAAGCTAACAGAGGTGTGAAAAGCACAGAGATCTCAAACATGCCCATAAGTATAAATCTTAAGTAAACATATTTTGTTTTATTGCGCAACTGCCAGCATAGGGGTTAGAGGGAGACAAACACCACAGAGGTTTAATGTTTCATAGGTTTTATTATTCATCTGGAAAAGCCAGACAAGCACCATCCACAGCTAGAAAACAGGAATGCTGTCTGACAGGCTGACAAACATAAGGGAACGATGCGCCTCACCTTGGATGTATAAAACAACACAAGGCACGTTACCCTCTGTATGAAACCATCAGGCATTCTGGAGGATGCAGGAGCAGTCTCACAACATAAACATACATCAAAACAGTGGTTTTCTGTGACGAGAATAAACTCTACAGACGATTTTAATATGGACACCGCTGACTGAGTTCCTGAGTCCTGCAAAACAGATGACAAATTCTAGTGCTGTCCTTGATTGCAACCATGACAAAAAAGGTCAAAACTTTTAGGATAAGTTTGCAGTATTTTGTTATAACTGTTTTGCAATACTGACTTCTTAAGGAGAAAACTGTACCAAAGGGATAGCCCAGAGGCAGATGTGGATGTACTACAAATATAGAATTTGTTTTAAAGAAAAGAAGACAGAAGCCATCATTTTAGGTCCAGCAAGTTTCAGAATTTCCTGATGTCACACTCATCAGTTTACAAACAGAAATATCAATTATAAAACAGATACAGCTTTGAGTTGCTGCCCTGATGCTTTAAATCAAAATGAGTTGTTTTGCTGTAACATTTCTTGATGCATTTGAATCTTCAACAAAGCTCAACAACTACTGAACATGCCCCCTCACCTCTGTGTGTGTGTGTGTGTGTGTGTGTGTGTTCAATGTTATTCTAATGAACCAGATAAACCAGAGTGTCGCCAATGTCTACAGTTAGGCCGTTGTCAGCCAGAGTGACCTTCTTCTCCTCCAGATTGATGTTGAACACAGATTTGTTGGAGATGAGCAGTTTGCCTTGTTCCTCCTGTCCCAGGACAGGCAGCCGGCGAGGGCCGAGCAAAGGGTCCTCATACCTCATCAACTTGACTCTGGACAGATCTGGTGGAGTGAAAGTGGAAGGAGACAGAGGTGAGGCAAAACAGACAAGAAACATGGGAAACAAAACAACTGAGAAATGCAGAAGTACTGGAGGTGGGATAGATAAACCAGTACAGAAACAGAAAGCTATGCTTGAGATTGGGGAAATTGGAGAATATAAAAGAAGAAGCAGGATGGAAAAATGAAAAGAAAGAGAGACTTCACTGAGATACACAGAAAAAAAAAATTGAGATGAGACATTACAGGCAGAGAACAGAGAAGTGAAAGAAAACAGGCTACAAAGAAAATTGGGTCATATATTGAACTGTTCTAAGCCAACATTATTCAGTTTTTCTTTTCAAATCTGAAAGCATAACACAAAACTAAAGCCAAACATAAAAGACAATATGGAAACAGCAGAAGCAGAACCTCTCAAAAGGCAGAGTGCCTGGTGGTGCAATCACAGCGGAAAGCTTTCTCAAGCGGTTCGCACAAATTTGATGAAGGATGGCTGGTGGTTGTTGTGTTAGCAACACACTGGCAGAGATATTTGCCACAGTTTTAACGGCATGATATGGCTGTCAGCTGTCATCAGAGAGCTCACATAAATTAGCTTGGAATTAAAGATGACTGAAGCGAAGGTAAATGAACGCTCTACAGTAAGTGTCTTTGTGCAGAGACACTGAGGCTGTCTAAATAGCTGAAAGAGAGTGAAAGAAAGAGAGCGAGGTGGTGGATCATCCCAATGCTACTTTGCTCAGCAAAGTTGTTAATGATATGAAGGAAGTTGGGACCACAGTCACCAAGAATACCATTGGCAACACACTACGCCGTAATGGATTGAAATCTTGCTGCGCCTGCAAAGTCCCCGTGCTCCAGAAGGCACATGAGGTCATGAACTGTAAAATCTTGGATGCAAACCTCCTTCCCCCACGCTGGGTCTTCCAGCATGACAGTGACCCAAAACATACCACCAAGGCAACTAAGGAGTGGCTAATGAAGAAGCACATTAAGGTCATGTGACCTAACCAGCCTTCAGATCTCAGTCCTATAGTAAATCTATGGAGTGAGCTGCTGAAGATTCAAGTTACCAAGCACCATCCAAGAAACCTAAATGATTTAGAGACTTTCTGTAAAGAGGAGTGGGCCAAACTCCCTCCTGAGATGTGTGCAAACCTCGTGACCAACTACAAGAAACATCTTACCGCTGTGCTTACAAACAAGGGTTTCTCCACTAAGTACTAAATCATGTTTGGCTTGGAGATCAAATACTTATTTCACACAATGACATGCAAATCAATTTATCACTTTTATGTAATTTATGTAAAGCTTGGGTTGGTATTGTCTCTCTTTATTAAAATGAAATTTTCATAAAATTAGAGATTGTTTATTTCTTTGTAAGTGAGTAAACTTACAAATTCAGCAGGGGACCAAGAAATTATTTTCCCCACTGTTTATTTAACCCCCTGTGATAAAGGCCCTTCTAGCTCAGTTATTCAGTCATGTTATTCTAAACTTTTCACAAATGTTAAGGCCACTGTGTACCTGGGGACATTTAAAACCTGAGGTATGGTTTCATACCCATCACACTGGCCCAGTCAATTCACTCTGTCACTCAAACCTTCCCCACTCCTATATGATTACAACAGGCTGGGGAAGAGTAGAAAAGATGGGTCAGAAAGATAGAAGAAAGATATAAGACAAATGTGTGTTGAACATCGCATGATGTTGGTTAACTGAACCCAAATGCTTTCAACTAAACTGAGCAAATATTTTTATCCTCTTGATTTAGTCACTAAAAGTCATTTTGGCTTTATCTATTTTTGTCTTACTAACCTTTAATGAGTCTGTTGACCTTGGCTAGCCTGCGGACGATGCTGTCTCTGCTGTCCCCCTGTCGGATGTCAACCTTTGTAGAAAACATGCCATTGCACGGCTGAGGGTTGACCAAGGACACAGAAACTCCAGGCTACGGGGATTAAAAAACGAGGAGAAAAGAAAAATGCAAAACTGGCTTTTTGATATGAGTATAAATAAAATAAATTTCTTTGTTCATCACTGGCTGCTGCACAAAATGAAATAGGTCAGTAAAATGAGCACAGCCATAAAGAACATATGAAAACTGTGGACAAACGTGTTAGTGAGGAAAAAAAGCTAAAAGTGATCCTCTAACACGCAAGTCTGGCCAAAGCTAATAAGCATTGAAAAGTATTTACCTCTGATCTGAAAACACTGAACGGTTTCCCTGGGCAACAGTCCTCCTTCACTTTGTCATCAGCCTCAGAAGCAAACAAGATGTCAATCTGCTCCAACTGTCAAAGAGAAACGATGGAGGGGAAAAAAGATAATCAGCTCAGCAGTGTAGTCCACAGGGAGTATGTTTACAGGTGCGTTTGGTATGCACACTGGCAAATGCTGGGCATACTAACCATGCTACAGTAATGGGAGACTAGTTTGTACTTGGGTCTTTAAAGAAGACCACAAATGGCAACAGACAAAGTGCTTCTCTCCTCATCTGTCCTATGATCTACAAGCCTATTTCAAGCCACACCAGTTAACCCACTTCTTAGAGTTGGTTTGTGAGTAAGGTAATGTATCACGCTTTTTTAGTCCTACATGATACAGCGTATTTCATTTCATTATGTCTTCCTTGTCATCAACTTATCTTTAGCTATGATCTATCAGAAACATGAGAATTTAAGCCGAGCTTTTGCTTTGATGTACATTAAGTGCAATTTTCCTTTTCTGTGGTTAAATCTGCTGGTTTTGCAGAAGTATCCTGGGGACTTTGGGCTTTTTTCCCCCCCCCTTTTTCCCCGCCTAGGCTAAGCTTTTGTGTAGACAGTGGTATTAAGGGGATTTTCTGCAGAGAACTGAGCTCAGGATTTCCTCAACTTACTTCTGCAAAGGGAGTAAAACTCAGCTTTAAAGCATCTCTGTGCGAGTTTGACATTTATGTGAAGACACACTGAACCAAAGTTCTGCACACTTTGCTGCACAGTTGTTGTCCAACAAATTTTAGACACCAACAACGTGGGGTAAAGGTTGGATCATAAAGCTTACCTCCAAAGAATTAGTCAAGTAGACCAGGTTCTCCATGAGAACTGCTCGCTCATCAAATTCCAGCTCCAAATCCAAAACTCTGGGTCCATTCTTCTCCAGGTTCTCCTAAAGAAAAAAAGAAGATCCCATCGTACATGATAAGAATCAGAGCTATCATCGCGAATGATCAACAAGGCAATGAATAATAACTCCATTGAGGAAGTGCAGAGGATTTCCTTGGTATAATTTTACACAGAAGCTGAGATATTTGGAAATATAAAAATTCATCTCATTACTGAGGCAATCGTGCTTTCGTTTATAATACAGCGCGCACACAAAGTTCATTGCTATGTTGATGCCACCACCACAAGATTATCAAGAAACAAATGTTTATGAGCCAAAAAAGTTAAAAACAAACAAATAACGCAGGGAGATAAATCAACATGAAAGATACAAGACCAGCTTGAGAGACAGACCGTGGATGAATACAAAGCTCATCATGACTATTTATTAGCTTCATTCTTTTTGATCACTGCAGTGAAAGAGCGAAACCTGAACAAAGCCCAGAGCACAAGAGATGTGGCTTCTAAAATTTTAATAAGCAACAATGCTTCTGATCATTTATTAGCACCACTTGATCTTGAGTGAATATGTAGCTTTATATAACAGAAACAGCAACTGCAGGCATAATGTTATTTGTGATATTTGTATCATCTGGTGGCTACTGCTTTTAGAAACGTTTTTGTAACATGAAAGGTGGGGATGAAAATTGTAAATTAAGACATGCAGACCTGCGGCCGAGACAGTGAACAGAATTTTTGTGGATGCTGCAAATAAATGGAAAGTGGTTGACACAGCCCATCAAAAGTGTTTTGTGTTCTTTTCAATCAATAAACACGTTAAACTGTGCAGAACAAGTATTCCTGAAATTTCTCTGTAATGTCAGTGTAACACTTGTTCAAATTTTTCATTGTATTGTCTACAGTTTTGTTATTGTTTAACACAAAGCACTAAAAAAAAAAAGAAAAAAAAAAAAAAGAAAATAGCTTTTCAACTCCAATCTTCCCAAAAAATTATCAGGGAAGACTTTCCACCAATCAGAAGTTGATCAGTGTGAAAAAACAGTCAACTTATGGGTTGGCTGTTGTGTAAGAGACTTATTAAAAAGGAAATCACAAGTGAAAAAACATCTCTGGAAAATTCCATCTATGTGTAAAGATGACAAAATGGTTTATGATCATTGGTGGAGAGTGGGCTGTGTACGTCTTCATAGTGAAACATTAATGTTGGCCTTTCAATATTTTTACCTTGATCATGGCTACAAAAGGCATGACTCTCTTCATGTATTTCTTCAGTTCTGGCAGAGCGCCTAGTTCACTCGCTATCACTTTGTTGTCCGGAAGGACCCCGTTGTTGGTCTAGACATACAAACAGGAACAGAAAAAGAAAAAAAGAAACAATTAATAAACTTAAACAAACAGGAGCATCGATAGGAAGACACAGAGAAACTGAAAGAATTCAATTACATAATCATTTAATTCTGAAATTACTGATTTACAGAAATAAGCATATTATTGCACCACTAGGCAGACCTGCAGTTCTTCAGCAAACAATAAATCTTCAAACCTAATGCTGTGAATAATGTTGGGCTTTGTGTGTTCGTTCCCTACCTTGTAGTGCTTGCCGAGCAGGGATAAGGCACTGTGCTGCCATGGAGGGTAGCTTTTGGCCACGTAGATGGTGCAGTGGGAGGGCTTGGCTGGAGGCTTGGAGTCACCTTTCTGTTGGAAGGAAAACAGGATTAATGTTTGTGTTTATAAGAAGCCTTTCACATTCATCTTGTTTATTCATACATCAGGTCCACAAAACAAGGTGGCCTCAATCAGATTCCAACAGGGTTTGGATTATTCAAGGAAAAAAGCCAAACAAACAAAAGTGATGGACTCCCCAGAGCCCAGAGCTCAACATTATTGAAACTGTGGGATCCTACTAACAGAGAACAAAACAAAAGACAGGCAGCATCCAAAGAAGAGCTTTGAATGTCCTCCAAGAAGCCTGGAGAACTATTTGCAAAGGCTACTTAAAGAAACGACAAGAAAATTTGCCTAAGAGAGTTCAAGTTGCATTGAATAGCTCATTAGAATTGTGCAGACTCTGTTTTTGCCTTATCTGCTGTATTTCCATTTATGTGTACAGATGTATCAATAAATCACTACACTTATTTACCATTTCCATATCAGAATCAAAAGAAATATAAAGGTTCTGATACCATCCAGCAATAAGTTCAAGTGCGTAATATTTTAATTTGATGTTAGTTTTGTGGGCAAAATGTAGTCATTTCTTCTCACATCCTTTTTGTTGATGTCACTGTTCTTTCTTGGACTTGGAATAAAAGGCGCTGCGGGAGAAGTATGGAATTGAGGACAAGATGGTTCTGCCTTTTGAGCCGGTAAGCTGAACTAGTAAACTCCATTCATTTTACTTATGCTGCACAAAATTCATGCATTCAGTGTCACCATGCAAAGTCATTGTGCTTTTATTTGTGTGCAGATCCCTATCATTGAGATTCCAGGATATGGCAACCTGTCTGCTCCTCTGGTGTGTGATGAGCTGAAGATTCAGAGCCAGAATGACAAGGAGAAACTGGCTGAAGCCAAGGAGAAGGTTTATCTGAAGGGATTTTATGAAGGGGTGAGTGCCATTAGCATTCAAAGCATCTATGTTAGTTAACAAAATGTGGTCTGTCTGCAAAAGCCCTGCAGGTATACGTTTTAGGTTTGAAGCTTGTATTGTTTATCTCCCAGGCACAAATCAAGTAGTTCGAAGCTTAAGGCTAGCCTAAATCATTCATCAACTGTCTGTGGATTTTTAGGTACCCTCAGGTAGTTTTCTTCTGTTTACCATCGTTAAACACTGAAGCAAGAAGAAGTTCTGTAACCATTTGTGAGGCATAGCTCATTTGCTGGTAAATCTTGTAAATAGTTCAAACAGTGCATCAGTGTGTTTGACTTTCTGCTAATAATCTTCTGTCCTAGATCATGCTTGTGGAAGGCTACAAGGGCCAGAAGGTCCAGGATGTCAAGAAGCCCATCCAGAAGATGATGGTTGAAAGGGTAAAAAAAATATTTGCAGAGTCACAAAAAGTTATTGTTTATTTATTTCTGTATTATTATTATTATTGACTCTATTTTCATGTATTCCAGGGAGAAGCCATGATCTACATGGAGCCAGAAAAGCAGGTCATGTCACGTTCAGCTGACGAGTGTGTGGTGGCTCTTTGTGACCAGTGGTGAGTGCTGCTGGAACTGTAAAATAAAGTTATAATTGTTGGTGTTTGATACTTTGAATTACAAAGTGACAAAAAGTTAACAGCTGGTTAAGTTTAAACTAGTTTCAGTCATTCTGGTCATGAAACTCTTGTAATTTTAACTTTTTAAAAACATTTTTAGTGTTTACTGTCTTCAATAAGCCTTATGCAAATATTATTTGTTTATCCCACAGGTATTTGGATTATGGGGATGCTGAGTGGAAGCAGCAGGCCAACGAAGCCCTGAAGTCATTGGAAACGTAAGATCTCTGATGCAATTGATTTGCATTATATATCAAATTTGTCTTTTCTAGTGTTTTTGTGGGGGATCTTGTAAAGGTTCAGAACACCAATTTATTATTTGCCTATAAGCTTTATGCTGGAAATAAAATGTTTCAGTCCAAAGTCTTGTCTAATTCATGTTTTGTTTTGATGTTTCATTTTGCAACACCATACAGATTTTGTGAGGAGACCAGAAGAAACTTTGAGGCAACATTGGACTGGCTGCAGGAGCATGCCTGCTCACGTACCTATGGTCTTGGTAGGTGGTTTCAGTGTGTGTGTGTGTGTGTGTGTGTGTGTGTGTGTGTGTGTGTGTGTGTGTGTTTGTTCTTTAGCAGACATAATGATCTGTGAACTTGTATTACATGACAGCTGACAATTGCACTGTATGTTTGTTTTCACAAATGTACCTTCATATTATATTGTCACAGTATGTAAAAAGTTGCACAGGTATTATTCTATAATGGGAAAATACTGGATATATGCGGCTGTGGGAAATGATTTTACTGTATGTTACTTGATAAAATATTCCATATTTTCTACGTGGGGGTGGGGTTTAGGGGGCCTGGAGCCTATCCCAGCCATCATAAGGTGAGAGGTGGAGTATACCCTGGCCAGGTTACCAAATTTATTTATTTTTTTTGGTTTTATTACTTTTTGGTTTTATTATATTTTTAATTTTTTGTACATACTCACAAATCCCCTTTTCTGGGCAGATTTAGAACTCACATGCTAACAACATAGATGTTGCTGCTGAGAACGCTTATGGTATGAAAAAATAACTATATTTAAAAAAGAAAAAAAAAAAAACCTTTTCCTTTCTCCTTTTTCTTCTCTTTTCCCATCATCTTTCCAATCCTACCTCAATGGCAACAAAGCATTTCCAGTAAATCAATAACGGGGGCCTGGAAACCTGAGATATTGCCTGTCTTAGATGTTGTCAATACTTGTTTTGCTTTTCTCTAAGCTGCCTACAGCCACTTATTGAAGTGCGGAACTGTTAACAAACAATAGACTGGCTTTCCTGCTGTGAACACAGACATAAGCTCGCAAGTGTATCAGAAAGGATATAGGATGCTGCTGTAGAGTTACATCAGTCTGTTTTATGTTGCAACTCAAAAGTTACAGCATATCCACGAAGGCAAAGTGTACAGACAACTTCATATCTTACCTTGCTTTTAGGCGGAAGCATGTAGGCTTTGAGGCGAAGACGAAGGTCGTGAGCAGTTTCCATCAAATATTGAGAGGAACGAATCAGAACCTCGTCCACGGGCCCAGCCACAGGCCATGATGCCTTCATCAGAGAGCCAGTCTGTCAAGCAGAAATAGAGAAGAAAAAACAGTCACTTAGTGAGCAGTGTAAACTTTTAAAAACTTTCATGGCTGGGCCCAGCTCCAGAATATCTGCTGGGACTGCTGTTCTCATACCAAGTAGTACACAGCCTCAGATCCTCAAGTAGAAACCTGTTAATTGTTCCCTCCTCAAGTTTAAAGACAAAAAGGCAATCAAGTGTTTGCTGTTAGCCCTGCCCAGGAAATCTGGCTTGCCTCATTAGTGTTTTCTTATTAATCATTTATTTAAAAAAAAGAAAGAAAAAAAAAAGCTCATATGTAAGGCTTTCTATAAAATATACATTTTAGTATAGATTTGATTTCTTTTGACATTTTTAACTCCATCGTTTTCTTTTTACTTTTAGATTTGTATGTTAATTTGAAGTTATTCATTACAATTGGAATCACACTGTATCTTATTCCAATTTTGAAATTGCAGTTAAATCTTGCACGGCCTATGCTAAATTGATTAGTAATTTCTTTTTAAATTTTCTCCTAGTTTGTTCTCTTACTCTGTGTTTCTGTGAAGCATTTGGGTAGCATTGGTTTTGGTGACTGCTACACAAACTTTAGTGTTATCATAACTACACAACCAGAGGTCACAATGGTATCATAACAGTGGCATGTGTAAGTTCTCTGTGTACCGAGTGCCTCTTAGCTCTTTAGTTAGTGGTAGTGAACACATGACTGGAGAACATACTGGTGTTGGGGCTTTTTTTGTTGCCTAGCGACAGCCAAAAACCCATTTCCATCACAGCTGCACTCCTTCATATTCATAAATTTGAGTGTTAAAAATATATTTGTCTCCCTGTGCTATTTGAAGTGTGCACCTGTGTGTGCATTTGCTTCATGCTGCAGTGAGAAAAAGATCCATAGTGCGAAGATATGCTCCCGGTGGATATGTACATCAACAGTGAGAAAGTCAGTAACCATTTCACACAGGTAATAAGCAGCGGGCCCAGAGCTACCCAGAGGTCTACCTAAAGCTGTAGCTTTCAGCTCCTTGATCCCAATTCTACTCATGAATACAAACAAACACTGGATGTTAAAATGTTTCTTTTGACTGTATTCCTGTTTTACTCTAAAATATACAAGACAGATAAGAACTAAGGACAGAAAGGAGAAGTTAGATATGAGTCAAGTCAGAGCACAGAGCCAACTCAGAGCCTGAAAACAGGAATACGACGCTAAATCCATGTGTTTCTTACCTTGCCAAGCAGACCCCAAGTGTATTCACAAAGGTGCGGGCAGATGGGGGCCAGCAGCAGAGTTTGCCTTTCTATGAACTGGAAGACAAGGTCTCTGTGCATGCCTTCGATGGCCAGCTCCCGATACTTATCTTTGGCTGCCTAAATACACACAATAAAACAACACAAGGTTCATCAGCGAAACTCGAGTCAGTCTCTTCTACTGATTTAACGATGACCGCAGTATCTGGAATCTAAATGCTCTACTACTGTTGTAGATTATGGGTACTTGAAATCATGCTACATTGTCTCTTATATGATCTCATCAAATTATTAAGGACTCTCAGAGGTGGAATTTTATCAATTTAATTTACCTGAAATTCGAAAAAGCCACTTTTCAAAGCCTCCTTGTACATCATCCTCTCATAGTGCTGCTCTGTCTTCAGGATGCCTGAATTCATCTCACTAAACAGGAAAGAAAATTATTTTTTAAAAATGTACTTTCAAAACATTTAACCACAATCAGGCTTTCGCCTTACATTTATTAATGCAGACATAGCTGTGGATTCTTTTGCTTTATCAAGGCTGAAATTCAATAAATTTCAGAACTTGTAAATCCTTTTCATTCCAGACACTTTTAAATCCTCAGACTACCTGGAAAAAACCCGATCATTAAAGGTGTCTGCAGGTCCCGTCCTCAGGTTGTTCTGGTTGGCAATCATCTCCTTCACCCATTCCACCCAGGTGTAGAGGCGCAGGATGCCAGCATCAGCCATGGTCTCTACAAAGTTAGCATCCTCCACTGTGTCTCCAGCATCCGCTAGAGCCAGACGCATACCTGAGAATGGAAATGAGAACATGTGTTAAAACAGCAGAATGTACAGGTACAATATAATAGATGTAAAACTGATATACGGTCACTCTCACAAATGCAACTGCCTTTGTAATTTGCTCCAGTTTAATATCCAATTATCTGAATCCTCTATTCAGGATATACAATGAACACAGCACTTTTTTTCTATTCTGCAAAATAGTTCAACAAAAGGTGAAGTACAGAGGCTCTGTGGAAAATTCCAAAGCTTGAGAAAACGTCAGTTATTCAGCAGACATCCCTCCTAGCTTTAAGACAGGAACAACTTTATGTGTCTATCTGCTGGCAGACCATGAAGCTGTTTCCTCCCACAGCAGGATATCTTCTATAGAAGCATGAACTATCCATCTATTCTTCAGCTCACTGAAGATATATTAAAAAAAAAAAGAAGGTGGAAATTATCCATCTATCCATCGCTAACATAAAGGAAAAAAGTAAACATATAGAGAGGAAAAACACAAGTCTTCAATTCCCTGTGGATAATCAACATTATACCAAACATATAAGTTGTAATGTTCTCACTTTCCAGCCATTTCTAAAAACACAATTTATCTTCCTCTTATATTCTTCTAAATATTTTATTTGCTTTTTATCTTTTGAAACCGCATTCCTTGAATATAATACATCTGTAAATACATAATACATGAATGATAGAGGCAATTCTTTTGCAACAACAAAACAAAATGTTGAACACTAATTAAAAGCTTCTCATCTTAGAACACACATTGATATTGAGAACATCATGCATTCTCTATTTTAAAGTGTGCATATTACATAATTATACAGAAATGTCTTACTTACAGTCCACTGACTGACCTGACAAATACAACAACTCATAATAGTCAACATCAAAACCTCATCTATCTTATCAAAATGGGTTCATTTTCTAAACACCATCACCAGGGGATAAGAGATGTTAACAATATAATCATCCATAACAGCCCATGCACTGGGAAAACACAGTTGAAATCTGTTCCAAATGTACACCTGAAGTGTTTTCTCCCAGGTTTCATGGTAAGATGAAAGCGCCATTGAGAAGAAAACTATGAAGAGGGAAAGAAATAAAAAAGACAGAAGGAGAGATAAATCAAGAAGAAACTGATTATACCGTCTGCTGAAAACTTGTCAATGGCTTGGCTGAGAGTGAGGAAATTTCCAGTTGATTTGGACATCTGGTCGATAAAAGAAACAGATGTTAGCAGCCGCAATCTTTCAGGTCTGCCCACCCACACAGTCTTTCTGTGTTTAAAACCACAAAAGAACCCAACTACAAAATACAATCAGCAGCAAAAACAGAAAATGGCATTCCTAAAACCATTCAGAACTTAAAGCTTATTTGAGAAATGTTTGGCTGTTATGTTTAAAATCTGTCGGTCAGTCAAGGAACACAAAAGATCCCATCAAATGAAACCAGAAAGAAAGCGAGATTTCATGTTAACCAGGTAACTTTAGCCCTAGCTTTCCTGGACTGTGAAGGCAGTTCTAACGGGGGGGACCTCTGTGCGTAGAGAGTAGCAGAGTCTAAAATTTTTCTATTGTATCTAATATCTTTGTATTTCTATGATGAGCATTAGTGGTCAAGGTAGAGTGGTCAGAGGCTCTCAAGGCCAATCCTTTCATGACAACAAGCACTTAGCTAGATTGGGAAACCCTGTGTTATTTTAGTGAGATGATAAACTGCTTCATGTGACCTGCTTGACTAAACTGACTAAACTGCAATAGCAGAAAGATATTTTTTTATTAGTCCTTCATTTATCCAGGTAAAAAAAAATCTCATTGAGATTAAAAATCTCATTTCCAAGAGAGACCTGGTATCATGGCAACAAAATATCCTTGTTTGTTTATATATGGGGTATGTTAGACTTGGGGCATGGTACAGGGTCCTAAACTTACAGGGTTATAACCTAATAGCAAATTAAATGATTTTAAAGTAATACATACAGCTTAATACTTCACATACCTTTTCAGAGTTGAGGAGCAGATGTCCATTAGCTCGCACTGCTTGTGGCCACTTCCCGCTGTAAAAAAGAAAAAAAAGAGAGAGAAAAAAAAATATTTTTTTTAGTGTTATCTTGTTATTTTCATCATTACTGCCATTATCATAGGGAAGTTTACCCAAATGCAAAGCTGAGCTCAGTTTATTAAAAATAAAAATAAAAAAAATTCAGCAAAACAAAAGGAAGATTGGCAGTATGTTAAAAAACATCATTATGACACTGATAACATTACACTGTATTGTGATTATTGATTTACATCTTAAATGGTAAAAAGCACAGTATTATCACATTCTGATAATGCAACATTACCAAAACCTTAAAAAAGGCATATAGTACCTGACATAATTATAAATATTCTATTACTGAATCTGAATTATTGTCATCTCACCTTACTGTAGTGTCACCGTAACATAATGTAAAAAAAAAAACCCCAAAACTTATTTTAACTTATGTACATAAATACAGAAAGAGTTACGGAAACTACGGCAAAATAAGATCAAATCCAGTGAGTCCGAGCCAAGAGTGACATCAAATAAGGGTATAAAACAGACTCAAAAGGACTGTTTCCATGGCAACCACTAGAAACTCCAAAAAGTTACTCATCTAAGCCAAGAATTAGACCAGTGTACCAGTCGTGAACTGCTGAAATGTTTTTACACACTTACTTTTGCATGTATTAAACTAATGGGATATAATGTGTTAATTAGAGCTCTTTAGAGATGCTTGTTGTGTTGGGCACACTTGCCAAAAATATTCATTTAACTGTCAATCACATTTTTATGGAATATCAGCTAAGTGGATGTGAAAAAAATGTCACAATTAGACTAGAGAACATCATTTTTGTAGCATGATAAGAGTGTCATTCAAAGCTGATAGCTGGAGGTTCGAAATTTTGTTTGTCGCCCCTCATTCCTGTCCTCTTTTTTTGTTCTGGTCAGTCCAGTGGGCAAACTTACTTGTCTTTGGGCCACATGGCCACATGGTTGTACAGGTAATATGACAAATGGTTGGGCACCAGATCTTTGCCAGATACACGGACATCCACGGGGTACCAGTACTCAAACTCCCTTCTAAGCCTCTGCAGATGCTCTTTAGGGATGTTGGTCTTAGGGAACGGAGAAGTCTTAAAGAAGATGAAGTCCCACACCTCTCTAGTCATCTGCTCTGGCCTGTGGTAGAGAAAAAAAGAGAAAAGACATAAATGAGGCTAGAAACAGAGACTTATTGTGTTCAAGTGAGGTGAAAAGAAGAAATTGAATGCTTGGTGTGACTGTGTGCATTTTATATAATTCAATAGCTGACTGTACATGCTTCATTTTAATTTGACATTTATTTTAGTGCAAAAGAAGGGACGAGACTTAAATGAACAATGATTTGGAATTACTGATTTCTGCATATTTGTGTGCACATGCATGTGATGCATCCATACTTGATTCCCAGTGGTGACTCTCCTTGGCCGTTAAGCACACCTCCCTGCAGAAGGTGGGCTACGGTGTAGTAAGCCATGTAGATGGTGGAGTCTGACAGGGACTCAATCAGCCACTGCTCGTCCCAAGGCAGCCGCGTTCCTATGGTAACCAGGGGATGCACACACACACACACACACACACACACACACACACACACACACACACACACACACACACACACACACACACACACACGAAGGAGAAAGAAAACCAAAATTATTCATTTTATGACAACCGACATCTCATCTGTTTTAAAACAATGTTTTCTTGTCAAACTGTACACACTGGTGCCAAATATTGAGGAAATGTAGAACAAAGTCTTGGCCTTACTGTGTGATCTTCTGTACACAAGCCGAAATGTAACTCTGTTGTCAAATAAACCAAATCAAACCAGACACCAAAGTAACTTGTGCTTTCACACAAATAGTTTGACACTTTTTTCCACAGATTAGATTTTTAGGATTTTGGAATCCCTGTTTAGAAGAATTTACAAAAGATCAACTATTTAAGCAGCCTGAGATCAGCTAAACTCAGGTTGGTGACAATGTTAAACGTCTTACAGGCTAATTGTCTGGTAAAATGACTGGATAGACTTTGTGTTTTTTATTCTTAAAACATGTGGAGAGATTTATACAGTGAGGAACAGTTTACAGCTAGCCTAGACTGTACTGCAGTGTCCTGCGCTGAATGCCAGCTGGCCTTCAGTCTGCATCTATTCTTATAAAAACCATCAGAGATGGAGTGTTGCTAGGTGTCCAATCATTAGTCCTTTGTCTCCATCTATAGACCAAGAGCATCGCTCAAATACAAGTTCAAATCTTTATATAAAAAAAACTGTTTCCAATTAGACAATCATGATCTTAAAAGTGCCAGAAAAGCTAAAGATAAATAAGAGTGATGGTTAGTTACCGTATAAATATTTACTGAACACACACACACACACACACACACACACACACACACACACACACACACCTACCAAGACCATAGGTACGTGAGCAGGCATGCTCCTGCAGCCAGTCCAATGTTGCCTCAAAGTTTCTTCTGGTCTCCTCACAAAATCTGTATGGTGTTGCAAAATGAAACATAAAAACAAAACAAAACATGAATTAGACAAGACTTTGGACTGAAACATTTTATTTCCAGCATAAAGCTTATAGGCAAATAATAAATTGGTGTTCTGAACCTTTACAAGATCCCCCACAAAAACACTAGAAAAGACAAATTTGATATATAATGCAAATCAATTGCATCAGAGATCTTACGTTTCCAATGACTTCAGGGCTTCGTTGGCCTGCTGCTTCCACTCAGCATCCCCATAATCCAAATACCTGTGGGATAAACAAATAATATTTGCATAAGGCTTATTGAAGACAGTAAACACTAAAAATGTTTTTAAAAAGTTAAAATTACAAGAGTTTCATGACCAGAATGACTGAAACTAGTTTAAACTTAACCAGCTGTTAACTTTTTGTCACTTTGTAATTCAAAGTATCAAACACCAACAATTATAACTTTATTTTACAGTTCCAGCAGCACTCACCACTGGTCACAAAGAGCCACCACACACTCGTCAGCTGAACGTGACATGACCTGCTTTTCTGGCTCCATGTAGATCATGGCTTCTCCCTGGAATACATGAAAATAGAGTCAATAATAATAATAATACAGAAATAAATAAACAATAACTTTTTGTGACTCTGCAAATATTTTTTTTACCCTTTCAACCATCATCTTCTGGATGGGCTTCTTGACATCCTGGACCTTCTGGCCCTTGTAGCCTTCCACAAGCATGATCTAGGACAGAAGATTATTAGCAGAAAGTCAAACACACTGATGCACTGTTTGAACTATTTACAAGATTTACCAGCAAATGAGCTATGCCTCACAAATGGTTACAGAACTTCTTCTTGCTTCAGTGTTTAACGATGGTAAACAGAAGAAAACTACCTGAGGGTACCTAAAAATCCACAGACAGTTGATGAATGATTTAGGCTAGCCTTAAGCTTCGAACTACTTGATTTGTGCCTGGGAGATAAACAATACAAGCTTCAAACCTAAAACGTATACCTGCAGGGCTTTTGCAGACAGACCACATTTTGTTAACTAACATAGATGCTTTGAATGCTAATGGCACTCACCCCTTCATAAAATCCCTTCAGATAAACCTTCTCCTTGGCTTCAGCCAGTTTCTCCTTGTCATTCTGGCTCTGAATCTTCAGCTCATCACACACCAGAGGAGCAGACAGGTTGCCATATCCTGGAATCTCAATGATAGGGATCTGCACACAAATAAAAGCACAATGACTTTGCATGGTGACACTGAATGCATGAATTTTGTGCAGCATAAGTAAAATGAATGGACTTTACTAGTTCAGCTTACCGGCTCAAAAGGCAGAACCATCTTGTCCTCAATTCCATACTTCTCCCGCAGCGCCTTTTATTCCAAGTCCAAGAAAGAACAGTGACATCAACAAAAAGGATGTGAGAAGAAATGACTACATTTTGCCCACAAAACTAACATCAAATTAAAATATTACGCACTTGAACTTATTGCTGGATGGTATCAGAACCTTTATATTTCTTTTGATTCTGATATGGAAATGGTAAATAAGTGTAGTGATTTATTGATACATCTGTACACATAAATGGAAATACAGCAGATAAGGCAAAAACAGAGTCTGCACAATTCTAATGAGCTATTCAATGCAACTTGAACTCTCTTAGGCAAATTTTCTTGTCGTTTCTTTAAGTAGCCTTTGCAAATAGTTCTCCAGGCTTCTAGGAGGACATTCAAAGCTCTTCTTTGGATGCTGCCTGTCTTTTGTTTTGTTCTCTGTTAGTAGGATCCCACAGTTTCAATAATGTTGAGCTCCGGGCTCTGGGGAGTCCATCACTTGACTGATGGCGTTCCACTTGGTTTTATTCATGATTAATTTACTGAAATGTGTCTGGGATCATGGTCATCCTAAAACATGACGACATTACCACAGAAAAAAACCTTTCTGGGTTTTTTTGTTTGTTTGTTTGTTTTTTTGGTGGATTAAAATGTCATGATACTTTTTGTATTCATCATTCCATCAGTTTTAACAAGATCACCAACATCACTGGCTGGAATGCATGACAGAGCCTCCACCGTGTTTTACAGATTTACAGCTATTCACACTCTCTGTTGTATTTGTCTCCTGACACCAAAATTCCAATTTGGATGAATCACTTCCTAAGACCTGCTGCCACTGATTCCATCATGTGGTGTAATTTGGCATACCTCAGCCTTTTCTCCCTGTTTTCTTTAAAAATCTTGAAAGCCACCTTTCCTGTGTCAGGTTTTTGCTGTAGTTTTTCACATTTCTTAAAGAAATGACTTTTAAATCATGTTCAACTGCTATAGATAATTTTTAGGACTGCCACTCCTTGTTGTGTTCTCCACTTGTCCAGATTCCTCAAAAAGCTAATTTCAGAACATACTGCACATCATGTCCAGATATGTTTTCCTCTAAAAGCTTATTGTAAATCACCTTGTTGGTACAAAAATAATATTTTATGACTGTGAAACTGTTCAATCATTAGCATTTTTTGTGTTTTCAGAACACGAGAAACTCGTTTTTTTGACAAGCTGCTAGTATCAAAAATGCCTGAAGTAACAAAGTTCTTCGATATGTTGACTGTCATGTGTAGACACAAAACTATTCATCCCTCGAGTTAGGTGCCTTTTTCCACTTTGATCAGATCAGACAAAAAGACTGGATTAAAAAATGAGTGCAAAAGAAGTCAATATCCAAAGAAAAACTTTGAAAAATACAAAGAAATGCAGGATGGCTCAAGACCTTTTCGTAGGTTTATATCGTCACCTGTTTTTTCTTGATGTCCCTGAGAGCAGCAATGTCATCAGGAGCATCAGATGGTACACTGGTAACAACCCCAGTACCTAAGACAGACAGGAAAGACACAACAATGCATAAAATCTATAAAATGATAATGCAGTTTTTTATTCTTTTCCCTTACCCTTCATAACCCTCAGAAACATGATGACACAGGGGGCATTTATTATTAAAATTGTGACATATCAACTTAGTCATTGAGAAATTCCAATTATTACTAACTCTACAGAGATTCATCAATAGGACACATGAGTACAAAGAGACAAACTACTACCCTGGAGCAACACAGACAAGAAAAATAGAGAAGTCTGACTTCTAACAGAATAGAAACACTCTGCAATAAGTCGATTTTAAATGATTGCAAATGTTATGCGCTGGAGGGAAACAAGAACTTATAGCATCCATCCTTTGACATTGCAAACAATGCTTCTGAATTCTACCTTGACCTTGTCCTGCTATTTTGAGTCCCAAGAATTTTTCTATATAGCTCAAGCAAAATAAGACAGTGTTATAAATGAGGATAAATCAAATTTCAGTCAGATTCTGTGCAGAAGACAGCAAGAGGTGGAAAAACTGAACTATTTAGAACTACTTGTGATTAGGGCTGTGCGATATGAACAAAATCTCATATCCCGATATAAGAATTCTATCGTCGATAACGATATAAATCACAAAAATGTAACATTTTCTGTAAATTCTGTGAATCTCGGGCAGCTCGACTTGCGTGAAGTGTTTCCAGCTGCGCGTCATGTAGCTGGAGTCGAGTGTTTTAACCGATGCATGAAACTATACATTTTTAGACATAAGTTGTAAATGCCGCCGTTTTCTTTGTGAGCATTTATTACACAGCGTGCTGCGGGGAAAAGCCTGTTCTAACGTTTGAGTCTAAAGGTTTATTTTTTTTAGCACCTGGCGGCTCTTTTTTACTTCTCATCCTTAAATAATCTGCTCTTTCACGTGATTCAGTTTATTTTGAAAAGTCTCAACAGGATCTTGAGCTTTATTGTGAAAGGTTTATGTGGAACATAAACAAGCGGACACGCGATGGTGTTACCATCCTTGTTGCTAACCACAACGCATAAAAAGAGGCGCTTGTCCGTCTGTAGTGTGTTTATATTAAATATAAGAGAAAGAGAGAACTTTAAGAAATTAATATAGTCACTACAGTGACCATCAAAACGATGAAAAAATATTACAGTAAACAGTTTATTTTGCGACACCACGAAACAAACGATAGCGTAAAATGAAACATAGACGTTTTTATAACATCATCCGATATATATTGTTATATCGAACAGCCCTACTTGTGATTGCCAAGTACATAAGAGAGGAGGGTGCCACTCCTCAGGAATATTCCTGCTGTTTTGAGTGCAATCAGCAACAGCGTCCATCTACAACTATGATGCTTAAATGTGAGAAATTTCTGCCTCAAAAGAAAAGGCACAATTTCTCAAAAACAAAAATGTACTGAAATTTAAGCTACAAATCTAATCCTAGCATTTTGGCTCATACCTTTATCCTCCTTGATGGTGAGCATAGGGAGAGCATAGATGATGTTATAGGAGGTCAGAGGAGCACTCAGGGCACAGCCGAGGATATCCTACAAAGACCAAAAAAAAGAAAAAAGGCCACTGAATTAGATACACGAACTGCTGGTTTAATATTAGATAGCATTTTATTTTTTATTCCACTGAAATTAAATAAATCCATCTAAATGATCTGAACTTATTTGCTGTAGCTGGAAGCAGCACATGAAAAAAGTAGTACCTGTCCCAGTACTTCCATTATTACTGGCACCACTCCATTTTCCTTGGTGAAGCCCTGGAAAGACATATTCCTGGCAGCCCTTCTGGTGGAGATGAAGACGTCCCCACTGGTTGTCTCAAAAGCAACATACTTCATGTCAGGTCTCACCCAGCAGTTGGTCTGACCAAACATGGTCTCTGGTCTAAGTGTAGCAGCCACCAGGAAGATGTTTTTGCCTTTCATACCGCTGTGGGAAGTACCGAAACTAAGGCTTAGTGACAGGATTTAAAAAGGATGACAGTTATATTCAAGGGGATTAAATCAGTCTTTCTTTGTAAACCTGTCATCTCCAAGAAAGTTTTGTTTTCTTTTTTGTGGAAGTACAGCATTAAGTATTTGTTACCTGCTATAAAAGACCTTGGATTTGAATTTTGCTGTGTAGGGTTCAACGACCTTCATCTTGATCAGGGTGTATTCCTGAGGTCCAACTCCCTATAAGTGAAGCACAAATGTTAAGGAAGAAAATTTGATAAATAAAAGTTCCTCAATCACTACAATTTAAATTGCAAGAAAGTTTTGTGGTAAAATAAGTAAAACAAACATTTTTAAGCATTTCCTGCAGTAAATCTGTGGTTAAATACACCTCAACATTGTCACTTTATTAGGTATTAAGTCACTTTGAATGTGGCATTGTTGTTGCTGCTGTTATTAGTCTACTTGGTTTTTATGACACAACCATCTCTAAAGACAGAATGATCCAAAAAGTAGAAAACTGCTTCGACCTGATAGGAAAGCAACAACAACTGAAATAAGCCCTTGTTACAGACAGAAGGACATCTCTGGATGCACAACATATCGAAACTACGAAGCAGAAGACCACATGGGGCCCCACTCCTGCTAGTTCTTGTTCTGACAAATCTGCAGCAACTATGTGATGCTATCATGTCAATATGGATGGGGCCAACCCTGACACTAGTGAGGTGTACCTAATCTTAAACAATACTACAGTTTCAGAATAAATAATTTTTTCTGTCAAGCTGAGGACGTCTACCTCTCCTGTCTGTCTGTCATGGTCCATGCATGGCTGTCCATCCTTGGGACAGTAGATAGTATACCTGCAGGGGAGTTCAGAATAGTCACGATATAGACTCAATAATATAAACAGAATATACAGACTCAGAATAGACTCAAAGAAGACTAAAAGGAAGACATCAAATTAAACAGAATTGGGAAAGAAAGCCACTTGAAAAAAACAGTCATATATAAACTATGATGATTTTTTCCCTATATCATAAAAAAAACCAAACCTTGTGGTAGACGACAAGAAAACCTGAAAGCATCTCACCTTTTACCAAATTTGATCTTTTTCCTCTCTTTTAGAGTAACAAACTGCCACCTGACAAAGGAGTCGTAGAAGGGGTTCACGTCTGTGGTGATGAATGAACGCCTCCAGTCCACCTATGAGGTAATGACATAACAGCATGTCAGCACAACTGAATAAATTCAGTGCCTTCCTTTAGCCATGAAAACATGGATGCATCAATGTCACTGTACTTTTTGTGTCTCTTATTTAAAAATTACAATGTTTTGCCACATGAAACTGCATGAATGTTTAAAAGGTATGTGCAGTTTAGTCTTAAAAATAATTTTAATCAAACCACAGACAGATAAAACAAACAAACAGAGAAAGCCACCTTGACTCCCATCCCTTTGAGATCTTTGACAGCCAAAGGAGGGAAGTAATCCAACCAGTGTTCAGCATCAGCAAACTTGACAATCTCCTGGTCAGTTAAGCCCAGAGACCTCATGATGTCCCACTGGAAAGCGGTGGATCCAGATTTGGCCACTGCTTTACTCTGGCAAAGAAACAAGAAAGAGATTGCAGAATGTTAACAAACTTTCTTTTATCTGAAAAAATGAAGCCATACACTACTTAGATAACAGACTAATTTTTTACACCTTCAAACCAAATTTTATGGTACTGCTTTCATCTTAACTCTGCAAATTCTGTCCTGGGTAATAAAGGCCTTAAAAAAACAGCTCAAGCTTTTGTCATAATAGCATAAGTATAATAAATTCATTTTGAAAATAGCATTTCTGCCCTGTGATCCTAACCTTTTTGCCCTTTGCTTTGTCCTTGATAATGATTTCATCAGATGTTGTTTGCTGTTGTTTCTCTTCTTCCTCCTCCTCTGGAAACTGTGGAGGGTTTCCATACAACTCCATCTCTCTCTTCAGCTTGTCTGCACAGGCCTGATGGATACAATTATTGATTAAAAATATCAGAAAAAACACAAAGATCTGTTTAAGAGAGATGGATTATGACAGATAGATAGTAGCATAAAACAGTTATGTTAAAAGTTGATTTTGGGACAATAAGAACAAACTGTAATTGCATGTTTATATGATGAAAAGTGATAAGATTATGTCAGATTATAGACACCTAGAAATCTTATGAAAAGTTTCTGAATAAAAAAAACAAACCCAACATTACTTACTTTGATCGGCATTCCTGTACAGTGCAACCCGAATGGAAAGAGGCATTTCTTTCCCTTAAGAGACTGGTAACCAACAGCAAACTGCAGGAAGACAAATGAACAACAATCGGTAAGAGACCACATATCAAATTTCTCAATCTTAACTTATTTGCAACAGGTGGTGACTCAGGTCGATGTCTGCCTTTAAACTTACCTCACATTTTGAAAAACTGAATGTATGGCCAAGGTGCAAACGGCCATTCATGTAAGGATAGGGAAAGGTGACCAGGTACTTGTTTTTACTAGAAGGTAAAAAAAAAAAAGGTAAGGTAAAAAACAAACAATTTAGCTGCAACCCAACAGGTTTTCCCAATATTGTAGTGTGAACTATGAAACAACATCAGACAACATGATTCAGCAACAAAAATGTACTACATACCTATTACAATATATTTAGTTCTACAAGGAAGTTCTACAGAAACTACTTTCACATTCCAGTGTGCTGCAAATCTTTGGAAATCTTTCTTTATATATGGGCTTACAGTTGCATATTCTCTATCTGGAACAATTTGAGAAATACTGTAAAACTGTTCAGAAAACTGATCACGTAGTTGTTCTTGAAAACTGAAAAGATACTCACTTTGTACTTTCCCCGACTGTTGTCGGTGCATCTTGCTCAAATGTTCTCTCCCTCTCCCATTTCTCCTGGATTTCCAATTCAATCTTTCTCAGGAAGTCCAGCTTTGCTGTTCCTTTCCGCTCCTGAAATGTACCGTCGAGCAAATAATCACAAACTGAATGTCATAACAATAACAGCCGCAATATCCAGCTTAACAGAGTCAGACTTTTTTTATTTCTGTAATTGTCTCAACAGCTCATGTTAGCTAACTTTGCTAACAGCCACATTGAATTAATGCTCTAAGGCAGAAATTTTCTTTTTTACAAAAAACTAGCATCAACCATTTCATACTGCGAGTAATTAAAAGATTGGACCTACCGTCATTTTGTCTAAAACTGCAAGTAATTAGTTATACTGTTCAAAAAGAAGAAATAGTGTCTAGTTTGACAAGAGAAACCCACGCCACCGGTGCCTGGCTGATGACACCGTTCGCTTGGTTTTCTGGGAAATGTAGTCCATCTGACTTTTCAGACGTATCTTAACCTATCTGTTGTATTTGCACATTAATTAGAATAGCTAAGATTTATTAATCTTAATTACTTTGATAAACAAATACAAGCCCTCATATGTGCGGCTTTTTTTTGTTTGTTTGTTTGTTTGTTTAAATGCATAATAAACATCCGCCGTCGTGCTTGCGTTACGACAATTTGACCATGTTGCCATGCCGTAAAATATTTTGTACGACCTGCCTGTGAAGAGAGACAGAAGGCCTTAAAGCTTATAAATTTATAGACGATGAAAGTAGGGTTGTCAAAACGCTCTTTCTTTTTGTAGACAGTATTGTAGTCCTTCTCACAATGATCATAGAAAATGTTGAAGCCTTGAAATCGTGGCTGGCAAAGCTCCTGGAGCCGATGTGAGTATTGAAATGAAATGACATTTAGCGTGCATGCTACGTAGCTGCTTTAGCCTGCTAGCCGCTGGGTTAGCCTGGCATCAATGGCAGATTCTTGCACGAGTAGCTAACCATCGCTTGTTAGCCTTTCGAAGCACAGAGAGGCACTTTTACTTTTCATTAGTAATGATTGTGCATGATTTAGTGAGTTTGCTTGCGTTTGATGCACTGCGAATTCTTGATTCTGACACTATGGTAGTTAAGAACGCAGTTGGCGCACGGTAGTGTAACTTTATCACAGTTCTGTAGCAAGCTCCTAGCCTTCAACGTGTAGCCCCTCTTGCCTAAAACAGCTGTTGTATCTCTGGGAAAAGTTACTAATTAAAACTGTAGCTATTAGCTCGACATATTTCATAGTTAAATGCACACAAATACTTTGCCTTTGGAGTTTCCATAGTAACACATGCTTTGTAAGCGTTACGCTTTGTCTGATTTGCTAACGCGAGATCCTAAAATTCTTTTAAATATGTTGACGAGCTCAAATGGGTAATGGAGTGCATTAAAGGATTTAAGTTACCCCCTCCCTCTCTTTTTTGTGCTGTTGGGACAACACACAGTCACTGTTTAATCAACTAATGGAGTAACTCCACAATATTATCGTTGTGTGTCCGAGGTTCATCCTCTAAAAATAAGGAGTTTTTTGCATAGGGGAGAAAAAGTCCTTGCAGAGCCAAAGTGAGGCGTATTTAAGCTGCTTTAACTAAAGGCTGGAGTTCAAGTAGGCATAGTTTCATTCACATTGTTATTACATTTATATTGTTGGTAATTATTAATCATTGGGAATTTCCATGGTCAATGATCCTGTAGTTAAGGGTCAAATTTGACTGTAGCTTTAGTGAGTCAGCAGTTAATTAACTACTAGCAGCTTGTTGCTTGAACTTAGGGCTGTTCGATATAACGATATATATCGGATGATGTTATAAAAACGTCTATCGTTTCATTTTACGCTATCCTTTGTTTCGTGGTGTCGCAAAATAAATTGTTTACGGCAATATATTTTCATCGTTTTGATGGTCACTGTAGTGGCTATATTAATTTCTTAAAGTTCTCTTTTTCTCTTATATTTTATATAACCACACTATGGATGGACAAGCGCCTGTTTTTATGCGTTGTGGTTGTTTATGTTCCACATAAACCTTTCACAATAAAGCTCAAGATCCTGTTGAGACTTTTCAAAATAAACTGAATCACGTGAAAGAGCAGATTATTTAAGGATGGGAAGTAAAAAAAAAAAGAGCCGCCAGGTGTTTAAAAAATAAACCTTTAGACTCAAACGTTAGAACAGGCTTTTCCCCGCAGCACGCTGTGTAATAAATCCTCACAAAGAAAACGGTGGCCGTTACAACTTATGTCTAAAAATGTATAGTTTCATGCATCGGTTAAAACACTCGACTCCAGCTACATGACGCGCAGCTGGAAACACTTCACGCAAGTCCAGGTTCCAGTAGTTCCATAGCTGACAGTCTCGGAGATCTTTTAGCTTGATTTCTATTTTTTAAGTTTAAAAAAGCAAATGTTGTGTAAGTGGAACTTTTAAACTCATAAATTATTTTGAAAAAGTGCAGGTAAACGCACTGAAATCGTTTTACCAGGCTTTATATTAAATTTTAAAAAGGCATTCGTGCTCAAACTGCAAAGATTACTCTGCTGTTAATTGATTTATTGAGCTTCATAATGCATTGGTCCAGTGCTATATGTCTGATAACTTTGATACTGAAAACCAGCCACAGACTTTTACTTGCATTTTGCAGTGAAGTATAACAAATTCATCCTGTCAGTTTGCATAAATACAAATTACTCTTAAGAAGACAGCGGTCGTAACTGCAGAAGAAGCCATCTAGTTAAGATGCATACATCTTTTCCCTAGGAGACTGTAATGTTTCAAACATGTCAAACAAACTCAACCATTGGCTCAGTTTAAAAGAATAAAATAGGTTTGATGGCTAATAACTATTGTGAGCACATGATGCAAACTGCAGCAAAACTGTATACCAGTGAGCATAAGACGATAATGATCGTGTTTTACGCTTTATGGGCTCTGAAGCTTACATATTTTGTTGTTTTTGTATTTTATTTTGTATCACTTTTGTTTTCCTGTACTTAATTTATGTATTATTTTCTGCATTCATTTGTGTGTTACTAGTTTATGGAACTTAGTTGATTTTGCAGCTGTCTGTCTTGGCCAGGACACTCTTGTAAAAGATATTTTTAATCTCAAGAGTCACATTTTCCTGGGTAAGCAAAGGTTAAAAACAGTGTAGATAACACTGAGCTTTTTTTTTATTTTATTTTATTTGAAAAGCTAGCAGTAAGTTAGACAGACACACCTTGACATGTCCCCCATTTTGTCTTGACATTTAGCTTACTTTGCAGGAACATCTGAGCATTTTTTTTATGCCCACAGAAAGGGTGACCAGAGTGACCAGCTGTAACACAGTGAATTGCAACGCTTGTGTAAAAAGCCAAACCACAACGACACTTCAGACATAGTCACTGCCCTATGTCATTTCTTTCACATGCTCAAAACCCCCTACATTGCATGCATTGTAGCACATCAGAGTTTTCAAAGAATGTGCAGAGTTTTCAAAGAATGGTCATCAAACTTAGTTGTAATCATAATTAGGGCTGCCACGATTAGTCGACTAGTCACGATTACGTCGACTATCAAAATCGTCGACGACTGATTTAATAGTCGACGCGTCGTTTGAAGCTTTGTAAGATCCTGAAAAACGCAGGAATAAGTAGCAGGATTTAAGAGTGTAATAACGGACTGAAACAGAAGATGGCAGCACTGCATGTACAAGGATACCAGCTGCCGTTAAACCCCGAAGAAGAAGAAGCAGCGTCCCAGAATTCATAGCGCAGCCCAGCGCAGTTTCCAACAATGGTGGCAGCTAGTTAGTTTTAATATTGCTCTTATTATTCTTTCTGGGTCACAAAATAAACATTTAACATATTTTCAGGCGAGAATGTAGCTGTGTAAACCTCAAATATCTGCTCAGTTTATCAAGACACCGCATATTTTCAAAAGCGCTCCGACGTTTTCGGAGACGTCTGTTACCCACTAGCTCGATAGCTAGCCGGGGGCTAGGCTAACTAGAGCCGTGAGAACACCGGACTCCCGGCAAATCTTTTTCAAACCCACCGCCGTCTTTCGCTACTCAGGTTAAACATGATATATGAGTCACTTAGATAACTTAAAAATGTAATTGTTTGGCTTTTTTTTTAGTATTTTATTTGTTCCTGAGTAAATCGGTTTGGCTGAGATTAAAGTTATAGTTTTTACACAGCTGAATAAACGTCAAGCAGACAGCTGATCATCAGAAGTGTGAGATGCTCGAGAATTTACTCCGGTGTCCTGTTATATTTTAGATAGCAAGGAGTTTATTAAACTTCACCGAAACAATCTGCAAATTTCATTAAAATTTAATAAACTATCATCTTGTCTTTATTTTTAGTTAGCACATACCTTAAACAGTTAAAGCTGTAAGCTAATGATAGTTATATAAGAGCAGATGCTGCTGGTGCAATAAGCTGTACGTTTTACCTCCAATGGATGATGATGTGATTAGTCGACTAATCGCAAAAATAATCAGTGACTAGTTGACTATCAAAATAATCGTTTGTGGCAGCCCTAATCATAATTAAATTTTAAGCTATATTACCAATGTTAAGAAATGCTACCATGGAAACCTGTACTCCTTTCCTTCCTATAAGAATAATAACCTTTCTTTTACTTTATGCATTTGGTGGATTGTTTAAGTTTTGTGGCAATGATCTGTCCCCCTTTGAATTTTACGCTTTGCATACATAGATATGTAAATGAATTTGATATGCATTATATTTCAGTTGGTTCAACTAAAACATTTCTCTCAGTTTTAACAGTTTTTTCTTATTAGATATATGAATGAGTGTGTGTATAGATAGATAGATATGTTTTAATATATACATTTTAATCTGCAGATGTGATGCTGACCCCTCTGCATTAGCCAACTATGTAGTTGCTCTTGTGAAGAAGGACAAACCAGAGAAGGAACTGAAAGCACTTTGTGCTGATCAGCTTGATGTCTTCCTACAAAAAGGTATACATTTTATTTTATTTATATAAAGCTTTTCTGCTAATGTGTCAGCAGGCAATTTTGACATTTTGTAGCTCTTCCTGGTTAAGGTGGAGGAAAAACTTTTGCTCCATCATTAAGCTAACAAGGGATTTATTCGTACTCCCCTTGCACATGTCAGACAATAGAGGCTTTGCAGTTAGGTCACAAATCCTTTGGGAATCAGACCTGGTGGCATTGTCGAGGTCAGTGACTAAACTGATTATTAAAAATTAGTTGCTAAGTTTAGACAGATCAGAAGTTTTTTCCCTGCATACAAAAAATGCAGTACCCCTGCAGAGGGGATTTAGTTTTCTTTTTTCCCCCTCATATGCCACCAAGACTGTACTATATAGTTTAAGTAGCTCAAACATGGAATACATGTGGTTATCATAAATAATATTGAAATTATGCAACTTGTTTGATATAGTAAAACAGGCTCTTTGTCTTAACAATGTTAAAAAACTTGATTGAGGCTAGAAAATGACCAATATGGAAATAAGTTGATCAGAAGCATTTGATCCAATTGATGTGTCGTCTTGGCTTCAATTAAACTGATAATGTTAGCCATTACCTGCAACACAAACTGCTTTTCAGCCCCCAGAACTCATATGTATTACCCATTAACAGTCACACTGATGTAGCCTGCATTCTGTAACAGGCCATGTTAATGAAATATCACCTGTATAAATATAGTGAGGCAGGCAGAATACAATGAAATGTATAGAGTCTTAAATTTGAAGTGGAACATCAGCAATGCTATCTTCCTCGTGGATGCCATTTGTGGACCCCACATGTGGCCACCAGAGGGAGTGTTGCATCGTTTGATAGTGACTCTGTATCCAGTGTGATGTGTCCTGATTCAGTCTCTTTATTTTTAGCTCTACACTATTAAAATTAGTTTAGGGGTTTAATTTAGTTGGAAAACATGTTGATGGTTATTACATATGTCTCCTGGATCACTTTAGAATTTTTTAATGTTACATTTTTTTAATCAGGTAGCTTTCCCACATGTCATGGATGCAGTGTTCATATGTGTTATTTTTTATGTGTGTGTTATGCTTTTAGACTTTTGGCCCTTTTTCACAAGACTGAAAACTGCATGCAGTTTTTAATGTGTTCTCGTGATTAATTTTGTCCTTGCAGAGACGGTGGGATTTGTTGATAAGCTTTTTGAATGTTTGACGACCAAGAACTACCTGGGAAATCCTGCTGCCAAGGAAACTCCCAAAGAGGAGATTAAACTGCCTGCAATCAAGGCTGAAGTTGTTGAGGTACACCCTGAAATTGAATAGCTCGCCTTTTGAAAATGAGTGCGCGCACACACACACACACACAATTTTTTTTTTTTTTAAACTGGTTGAGTGGTTTTGTTGGAATGGGCATTTCAATTTGAAATCAAAGCTTTTGATAAAATCACTTATTTTGAATGCTTTTTTGTTTATTAAGGCTACGTCCACACGTACATGGGTAGTTTTGTAAACTGAGATTTCTCATTTTCATTTAAAAAAAATTAAAAAATATCTCGTCCACACGTGCAGTTTTCTAAAATTATCTCCGTCCACATGTAAATGCAGAAGTAGCTCACAAAGAGCCAAAGTGAAATCCTCGACCTGTGAAAATTATCTCGCCATTCTTCTGGAAGAAACGCGTGTGAAAGAAAGGCCCAAACGCATTGAAAAAGCTACGTTTTTAAAAATACCCATGTATTTGTGGACATAGCCTAAGTTTTAAAGTTATATTATAGCTGATGTTTTTTGTTTTGTTTATTTTGTTTTTTCCCCCTCAAGGCTGAAACACCCGAGGAAGAGAACAGGCGAAGGAGAAGTCCTCTGAGAAATCGCTCTGACTTCAATGAATCCAGGTATATGGCTTGCATTTAACTTTGTCTTTATAAGCAGCTAAAACATTTGCAGGTAGGACACACTTGTTGAACTGTTTAGTACATATTGATGTTGTGTAGTTGTATAGCGATCTTACCAAGCAGCTATATTTCCAGCCCTCCAAGTCCTGCTTTTGGCTTGATTAGGCCCTCGTGTCCACTAATGTGTCCCTTGGCTGTGGCATATCTAGTGTTGGGTGCAGATGGGAGAGTTCATTCACTGATATACGATAATTAACGTAATTTGAAAAGAGTTACGTCTTTAATATGTAGGGTATATTTTCTGCATATTTTTAGAAATTAAGTTGTTATTAATTAATTTTTTTACTTTATTTTACTTTCTTGAGCTTCTGCTGTGAAAAGCTTCTGTTAATGAAACTAAGCACTTCCCAATAGTTTTAACACAAACAGCCCATTTGGGGACTTAATGGGATTGTGCACACATAAAACAAAGGTAATTAAGCCTTTCCCTAATAACTTGTTTCAGATAAAAGCGTACTTCTCTCAAACAAAGATCATTATTTCAGGGTTCATGTTATGTTAAAGACACACAGAAAGAAATGATCCTTGCGTCTTCATTTGTTATAAGAAGACCCACATTCGTGTCTGAAAACCTGTGAAGTATTCCTGTGTGATTTATACATTTAAAATCAGCAACGCCTCTAACTTCTCATCATCCACACAGGAACCGCGATGAGAGGAGGCGAGACGAGCGCAAGCGCCGTGACTTTGATCGGCACGGGAAAAGCGGCAGCGACTCCCACCGGGAGCGCCATGAGCGGCGCAGGGGCAGCCCCCGCGGGAGAAGCTACAGCAGGAGCCGCAGCCGGAGCGGCAGTCGTGGAAAGAGCAGGGATAGGGAGCACAGAGGAGGCAGAGGTGAGAAAGTCCCCCCTCCCACAACCAATAACAACAACAGCACAGGGGAACAAAGATTGAGGCGCGAAGAAGCTCCTGAATCTCTCGTCAGCACTGCTAAACGGTGCATTAGTGACGGTGACGTGCTGTTGGAGACATGCTGGTGTGAGGCGCTTTAGATGAGAAGACTTGTAGAAATTACGGATGTAGCCGACTCTCGTTTTTATTCCTGTCGGATTGTTGGACAGTGTTGCTGGGAGTTGGTAGAAAGGAAGGGAGAATGTGGACAGCTTTGCAGTCCTATCACTGGGGGTTCAACAACATGGGTTGGGATTGGTCTTCTTACCACCAAGGTTAATCTGCTCATCTTTGTCATTACAAGTTTCCCTCTTTTTGTAATCTATCATTTAATGTAGTGCTTTTAAAAGTCAGCTATGATACAGTACACAATGATTTATGTGATTTACTTGTTTTCAACAGACTTCAAGTCAAAGTTTGAGGCAGAAAGGAAGGACACTGACGGATACAACTCTTCCACCACATCTGGCTCTCAGCAGCAGCAGCAGCAGCACCCGCCACCTCTCCTGCCCTTACACACACCTCTGCATCCCTTTTCCTCTTCTTCCTCGTCTTCAGGAGCTGGGGGTGTACCGGTAGCAACACTGGCTCACTTGCCCGACAGCACTACAGACAGCTGGTCTAGCTACTACGGAACGAGGCAAGATGGTGTTTGCAAACCTTTCAGCAAGGCTGCTTCACTCAAACAGCGCTGCAGGGATTACGATGGTAGGAGCAGAGTTAATCATCCTGTTCTCAATTCCTTTGATTCCTTCTTTCTGTCATTTCGTGTGTCTGCGTGTCTTTTATTTTATTTTTTATTTTTCCATCTGAGAGCCTTTTATCTGCTACAGCCCAGTAGCATTAGGGAGATGTTTTCTGTGCATTTCAAAGGGGATCAGAATAACACTGGAGCTTTTTGATGAGATTTAAAGGAAATGTTAAGTTTATGACGGCTGTTGTACAGTTTGCTCAAGTCTCTAGTTTAAACACTACCTTTTTCTTCCCCTGAGGCTTCTGTGCCTTGTTTGGTCTCTTCACTAATGACCACTGCTTAGCACTCATCCTCTTGTCCCCAGTGAAAGGTAGAAAAGCAAGCTGGTTCCCTCTCACTCCCCTCTACACTGAGGCTCAGGAGAGTTTAAACTTACCCACTGTCCCTGAAGTACATTGCTTTCTGTCACCGTGCTCAAACACAGCCACTTGGGACCCAGTTCCTTAATGAGGCTTTGGTGTAAATACATGAACTGTGTGACTTGGCTGCTTTAAACTTAGATGTTTATTCATTTTGTTTAATTCCCATGAATTTTTTATGTTATTGTGTGTGGTGTCTTTTTGTTTGTTTGGCTTTATTAATGTGTGTGTGTGCATGTGTGTTTTGTGACTGTAAAGCAGCAGTTTATATAAACTCCATGTTGTGTACGATATTTATGAATAATCGCTTCTCTCCCTCACACAGAAAAAGGATTTTGTGTCCGTGGTGACCATTGTCTCTATGATCACGGCAGTGACCCCCTCATAGTCGACGATGTCAATCTACCAAATATTATTCCATTCCCACCCCCACCGATTCTGCCACCCGCCGGGCTGCCCATGCCCCCCATCACTGAACCACCTCCCAACCTCAGGATGCCTTCTATGCCACCCTATGGCCAGCCACCACCACCAGGTGTTTTCCCTATGACAGGTGAGTATTAATGCTCCTCTAATCCATAAGTTTGTGCTTCATCATATTGCGAAGTTTTACAATTTGCATCTACAAAATAGTGAAGCCAGAAGAACCGTGTTCCTCTCTCAAACATTTGGTTTTGTGTGAGATGCGTTGTTCTTCCACTGGCCTTTTTCAGTCTGGTCACAATATACATACCTTTCCTTTGGCCTGTAGTATCATTGATTTATGAAGATATTTTTGCATGAGTTTCCCCAATGTTTGAGAGCTAACAAACATCTCTTTAATATAATAGAAGTAGGATTAAATCATAAATCGTTTTCATTTAGAAACAATTTTGTCCCCACTCACAACAAAATCCAGCTAACTAATATGGTAAATAAATGGTAAATGGCCTGTATTTATATAGCGCTTTACTAGTCCCTAAGGACCCCAAAGCGCTTTACATATCCAGTCATCCACCCATTCACACACGATGGCGATGTGTTGAAAGTGTAGCAGGTCACATGTAAGACATCGTGGCCTCAGTAATGTGACACTGTACTCCTTACTCTGATGGCTGATTTGACAACACCAGAGGTTTTAAATATGTAAAGATTCAAATGAACGGTATATTGGAATTAGAGCAGGGCGATATGGCCAAAAATATTTATCACGATATATATTTGAAAATTTGCGATAACGATATAACTGACGATATAATTGATGCGAGACAAAATACAACTCCACAACATTACTAGCGCAAAAAGACAACCTTCCATTTATTTTCACTTAAACAAGAAGCTGGTTTTTATGTACATTAAAGCTTTATAAAAATGTAACAGTGCAAATGCAAATTCCTTGCTGAAAGTTTAACCAAAAGGCATTTCCAGTAGAAATGGGCTGACATATACTGAGCATAACCATGTATAATATTCACTGAAGTTAAAAAGAGGTGCTTTGCAACATTAAACTGCAGTGTGCAGTACGTATTTTTCGGACCATAAGGTGCACGGGATTATAAGGCACATTAAGCGAAACAAAGCAGTCAGATAAATCAAACTTTATTAAACTCATTCTTCTTGCTTCCTCCACTTCTGTACCATTGATTCATTAATGTTGAATTCTCTGGCAGCGGCTCTATTCCCATGTTGTTGCAGTATATTAATGACTAACCTCGTATTGTGGATGGATTATCTCAGTTGTTCTCCTGACTGAAGATTGGTCCGTTTACAGCATCCTGCCATGCGATTGCATTTGTCTCTAACCATGAGGAACCTTAACGTTAACTTTTATAAGTGGAAAAGTGTTAGTGTTCGTCCTCCAGCTTCACTGTTTATGTTATGCTAACATAGCTGTGTCGCTAGCGATCACGTAGCACATAATTATATACCAGCTAGCCCAACTTCAGTAACCCTACAAACGTCACTGCTGTTTAGTTTCCTGTCTTCATTTATGTTGGAAGTGATAGCAGAGCTGTACGTTTGATTTTTTTTTTCAGAAATCTCTCAGTCAGAACATATCATGCTTAGGTAACTAGCGAAACTAGCGAGCTAACTTCCGCTAACTTCCTGCTAGCTTCTAACTCCGTTAAATGTAATGCATTTTGTTTTCATGGATGCCTGGAAGTTAAACTTCATAGTTACACCTGGTAAAGCAGCAATGCTGATCGTTTTATTAAAGATGAAAGAATTTAGACAGTTTTTAACTCTTAGTGATGCTGCAGTGTTCGTTTGACCTGAAGTATACGGAGTTTAGGACCCAGATTACTCCCAGATTTAAGGGCATCTTAGTCCGACGACCGCTTGCATGTTCTGCAAAAAAATGTGCTTTGTCGTGTATCTGACGGACAAACACCAAACCAGTTCCACATCACTGAAGTTGCACCATTTTTACAAACCAATTCTGGTTCATCTGTTTCACTCAACAATCGGCCATGTGCGTATGAAAACAAAGGCACTGCGCATGCGCGTTTTACACATATTCTATCGCGATATTTCATTTTCCTATCGTTGCCTAACATTATACCGGTATTACCGTGAACGGTATAATATGGCCCAGCCCTAATTGGAATGAGATGTCACCACTCTGGTGTGTAGAAAAGCAGCTGTCTTCAATATTATATGTATGTATATGTGTGAGTGAGTGAAAACACTTGCCCGACTTGACAACGTGCTCAGTTGTAAAGAGTTTTTGTTGAATTTCTCAAGGGAAGAAATCAACCTGTGCAATCTTCCTGCCTTTGAGTTGCACTATTGCCGATCAGTTTCACACTGGCTGTGTTTTGTTTTTGCAAATCATCATGATGATTTAAAAAGATGTATTTAAATCCAAAGCGCAAAAATCTTATGTATCTACATACGTTTAGAGTAGACGTGCTACACAGTAGATAGCTGCCCATTGATCATAAACAGTACATAAAAAAAAAATATTTTGCCTTTTTTTTTTTTTTTTTTTTTAAATATATATTTCAAACATGGGGGGTGATGACTGAAACATTTGACCTGATAGGCTTTTATTGTTTCAGCTACTTTTTAAGGCTGTTAAAGTTATGAGATTTCTATCTTCCACTTGATAAATGGATAGTGTGTCATAAAGTTTAAGCAAATCTATCGAGAAGACGCCGCAGTTTCCTGGTGCATCTGCTTTTATATTAAAGCAGTCAGATTTTCACTGAAATACTTCTTTAATACTATACATGTAATATACTATAGAGTCATTGCAAATTTGCATTTTGTCATTTCCTTTTTTTTTTTTTTTTTTTTTGGTAATTTTTATTTCATTTTGATTTTTTGGTTTTGATTTCAGTTGAGTTTCATTTAGTTTCCAGAGTTGATTTTTCTCATTTATTAGTTTTATCGCCACATTTAGTTTTTGTTGTTATATTGACTCCATTTTATTTCATTTTAATTTTCCCAGTTCACAAAATAATTTTAGTTGGTTTTAACTTTCTGTTTTGTTTAATCTAGTTTTTAGTTTTCATTTAATTGACTAATTTATTTTCTTTCACATCTAGTTTTAGCTTTTAGTTGTAGTTAACTATAATGACCTTTTGTACCTGAGACATCAGCTTGGGCTTGTGTCTCCCTCAGGACCCCCACTGATAGCAACCAGTGGGATTGATACCCCCAACCACCAATCTGCAATCACTTCTTCTCCTCCCGTCGGACCGCCTGGTGTGGGCCGACCTCCTACACTTCCTCCTCCTCCTCCACCTCCTTCCTCGACCTCATCTGTGTCTCTTCGTCCCCAATATGTCCAGTCTGAATGTAAGCAGGGCTGCTTTTGCTTTTCAGATTGGGACTGTGCATTTGGAAGAGATTTTGCTGTGTTGCTTTTTATTTGGGTGTTCCTTTTAGTGTGTTTATGTTGTTGAGTTGTTATTTTTTACTTCTCATTTCTGTGTGCTTTAATAGTTACAGTATGATAAAGGTTAGTTTACTAAATATCTAAAATAACTAAGATGGTAAGGGTTATTTAAAACAAAACACTTTTTGGTTCTGTTTCTGTTTCCTGTCACTGTAAAGTAGTTGTTGTATGCCGTGTGTGTTTGTGTGCACAATTGGCATGTGTTTCTTGAGCCTGCAGTAACAGTTGTGGACCAGAAGGTAGCGGTGTGTATTAACCTAAAAACAAAAAAACCAAGCATCTCTGGGAAATTTTGTCATGACTCATTTAGTTGAGTGCTTCCTGCTATGATTATGCACATGAGGGTTTCAGTTACAGACTCTTTAAAAGACTTTAAAGAACTAAAAAGAAATTGGTCTATTTGGTATTTGCAAACTTTGGGTTTGTGATCTGTTACCACAACTGCCGTGAAGGGCCTCTTTCTGATAATTTTGCACTTGTGTGTCACAAATGTAGATAAGAATGAAAAGCATCATCTTGGTTGTTAATTTTTATCTTTGTTTGTTTCTTGCTGGGTTATTTTGCGCACTTACAATAACTGTAATTTTTATTTCTCGCATTTTGTAGGTTTTGTTTATAAATTTTATCCTGGACTACATGTTAAACTCATGTCACAGGTTGCTACCTATTCAGTGGTTACATTTAAAGTCAAAGATTCTTTTTTTATTAATATGTTTGCTTGTATTCACTTTTTCATATTTTTAAATGTTTTCATATTCCCCCCTAACGGTATGTGCGTCTGTTCACTTTTACACATTAGACAACTACGATGCAGAAGGCTACAACCCAGAATCTCCAGGCCTGACTGTAGCAGGACGTAACCCATATCGTCAGTTTATTCCCCGGGTGCAGACTCAACGCTCCAACCTCATTGGCCTCACCTCCAGTGAAGGTCAAGGCTCCAGAGGTAACAACCTCATTTACAGGGTTTTTTTTTTTTTTTTTTTTAATTCAACCTGATCCTGGGAAATTGACCTTCTCAGACTGATTTGACTTCTTGCGTATCTTCTAGCTGCCAACATAGTGATCCAGACAGAGCCAGCTACTGCACCCAGCACTCCTGGAAGTAACGTGTCCCGTTTCAACACAGAGCAGGACAGCAGGAAGAGGACCATGGGACCCAGTACAGCTGAAGGGCCAGCACCTAAAAAACCCTGGATGGAAAAGTAAGAGATTAAAGAAAAAAAATCTACATATTTGATTTAGGATGTCATTTATTCTGCACAGTGTTTTGTTTTATGTGAAGAAATTGGAGTACGGTAGCCAGCTGAAATGTAATCAAGTTGGTGCCTCACCCCATTACTTATTACTGCTCAGGAGGTCAGCAGCAAGTGTTGTCTCAGTTGTAAGCAGGTAGATACAAGCATCCCAGTCATGAGGATTTCTTTGCATTACCTCTACTTGGAGTACATTTAAACTGTCATACAGGTTGTAGGTTGGAAGTAGTCTTCTTTAAATAAAACCATAATATGGCCAAAACTTGAATCCCAGATCATCAATCATCGCTAAATTTTGATTAACTCATCTGCTTTTTTCCTTCATTTATTTATTTTTTTTTATGAAAACAAAACTACCAAATTAGTGATGTTAGCACTGAAATGTTCTTTTTAGGCCAAGCTTCAACAACCAGCATAAGGGTGCTTTTCCCAAGAGGACTTTTTATGTGAACACAAAGTTGGAGGTGCGCAGGATCCCGCGCGAGCTCAACAACATCACCAAACTCAACGAGCACTTCAGCAAGTTTGGAACCATCGTCAATATACAGGTAAAATGCATCCAGTTTTGGTTGTTGTTGTTGTTGTTTTGCTTTTTTTAATGAGTGCTCCCCACAAAGTTCATAGACATTAGGCCTGCAGGAGAATGAATTCAAAACATTTACGGACTTGCACGTGCACTCTCAATCCAGGTTGTGTTTGGCGGAGACCCAGAGGCAGCATTGATCCAGTACACAAAGAATGAAGAAGCCAGACGAGCCATATCCAGCACAGAAGCGGTCCTTAACAACCGCTTTATCCGCGTGTACTGGCACCGCGAGCTTGGTGCTAATGCCACAGGCCTTCAGCAGCAGGAGCAGAGCTCAGGGAGCCAGGTTGCCGGGTCAGTGCCCAACCAGGGGCTGCAGCACAGCAACATGCATAAAGTTGGTATTAACAGCGGAGACATTGAGAATCCTTTGATGACAATTTTATATATATTTTTAAAATATCCATTGATTTACCCTCACTCGTTTTATCTGCAGGGGATCAAGCAGCACAATCCAGCTGCTTATGTGTTGAACAAGACTGTACCCAAGCATCATCTGTCTGCAACAGCTGGGGCCACGACAAATGCCAAGTCGGACAACCTGAATCCAAACACGGACACGGCTGCTGTATGTTTTAAGTTTATCTTGCAGACAATATCAGGCAAAGTGGATATTATATAATATACAAAAGTATAATATTATGATGGCACGTGTGTTACAACATTTTCACAGTGATTTATGTGTGTTTGTTAGCTAAAATTGTATTTGTAAAGAAATTAATTATATATTAATTTTCCTTTTTTTGCCCCTCCACCTTTTTCCTTAGGTGGTGCCTGCTACTACGAACACCCTGAAGGGACACTACACTTCCACAGCCGCCAAGTCTTCCTCAAAGAGCCTTGGGAAAACGGGAAAAGCACTGGAAGCACATGAAGCTCTCAAGAAAAAGCAGGCACGTTGCTTAACTTGGTTACGCATTTTGACCATTAAAAGAATAGCAGAGCTAAGCCATTTCCTTCTCTCAGGAGCCACAGCTAAGAAGGCTACTACCACTGAGAGAGAAAACTGTTTGGGGGGTTTTGAATGTTTTTGATTCCCTTTTTCTTTTTCCCCTCCTTTAGGAGGCACTAAAACTCCAGCAAGACATGAGAAAGAAGAAACAGGAGATGTTAGAGAAACAGATTGAGTGTCAGAAAGTAAGACATTTAACATTGAAACTATTCTTATCTGTAATCCTTCCTCTTTTTCTCCAGTGTACTGTCAACGTTCTTTCTGATACCATTTTTCGTGCCCTTCCAGGCGCTGATAAGTCGGCTGGAGAAAAACCGAGGCATGAAACCTGAAGAGAGGGCCAACATCATGAAAACGCTGAAAGAACTAACGGAAAAGATCACCCAGCTCCAGAATGAAATGAACCTTGCCTCCCAGGTCTCAAGCGCCAAAACTAACCACAGCCAGCCCAAAACCAAGACTGATGTAAGTTTGGCTTCCTTTTTGTCTTTGTACGTAACTGAGAGTAGGGGCGGGAAATTTAGGCCGAAAATTATATCACACATTGGTAGAGTTGTTTATTTGCCTTTTTTTCACACTTCACAGGTCCTTTTTAAAAAGGAGTTTCTTCACATAAAAAACATTTTTTATATGAAGAATAAAACTGCATACATTGAGTAGGTAGATGTTTATGAGTTTAAATTTTTTTTATATACATTTTGTGTACTCTAAACCTTAGATGCTGGTGGATTAATGTATTTATGGGGTCTTTATTAAGCAGTAGAAAGAAAGACCCTCCAGATCTCAATTTATAATATCTTAAAAATATTTGCTGTGTGTTTTCTAAGTTTAAGAACTATATAATATCTCTGAGCCACTGGTAAAGGAGAGGGGGAGTACATTTCTTTCTTCTTTTTAGGGTTAGACAGCTTGCCTCGAGTGTGCTGACCGCATCAAGGGGGGGGGGGGGTGAGAGTGCGTAGGATTCCACTGATGTTAAACCAAAATGTGTCAAAAAACATTCTCTATAGGCTCTAAAACTACTTGGCCACAAGGTATAGACATTTACGTATATACAGGATATGTGCACACAGGCTGTCCTATATCAGAATCAGAATCAGAATACTTTATTGATCCCTGGGGGAAATTATTTTTTGTTACAGTGCTCCATTTTAAACCAACATTAAGACAAGACAGACAATACGCTAACTAAGAATAGTACAATATATACATATATATACATACATACATACATAAGTCACTTATAAATAAATATTTGGAAAAGAAACGTGTAGTTGTAGCAGCAAACAGTGTGTTAAGTGGATGCGTTGTACAGGGAGATGGCCACAGGCAGGAATGATTTCCTGTGTCGTTCAGTGGTGCTTTTCGGTAATCTCAGTCTCTCACTGAACGAGCTCCTGTGACTGACCAACATGTCATGGAGTGGGTGGGAGGTGTTATCCAACATTGTCTTTATCTTGGACAGCATCCGCCTCTCCGACACCACCTTGAGGGAGTCCAGCTCCATCCCCACAACATTGCTGGCCTTACGGATCAGTTTATTAAGTCTGTTGGCATCTGCGACCCTCAGCCTGCTCCCCCAGCATGCAACAGCATAGAGGATCGCACTGGCCACAACAGACTCATAGAAAATCCTCAGCATTTTCTGGCAGATGTTGAAGGACCTCAGTCGCCTCAAAAAATAGAGACGACTCTGGCCCTTCCAAGTGAATAACCAATAACCGCTCAGCCTCAACAAATCTTTGCTGTTTTCACATTCGTTTTCTCCTCTTTGCATGTAGTTGTGTCCTAGTCCTAGGCCCTTTTCAAATTTCAGCTGTATGAGTTCCTATACCTGGGATTGGGTCCTTTTTAGTCTGAATGCAATGAAAAAAATGGTTCTTTTGGGGGGGGGGGTGTTATTTTTCCTGGAAATTCCAAGGAATGCTTATCTTTTAATCCATATTGAAAGAAACGGTTCTTACACTAATCTTAGGTTTGCAAAAATTGAAAAAAAGATCAAAAAGTCAATGTTGGTTCTGTACAGGACCGAAGTAGAGGATCTGTTTGAATATTGGGTGCATAGGAATAAAGTTTTTTTTTTTTGGGGGGGGGGTTTTGGTTTTTAATCACAATTTCGATTCACACAGTTTTGTCTTGATTGACCTTGTTAGACCAACAAGCACGCTCCACCCCCCCCCCCCCCCCCCCCCCCCTCCTTTATTTGTAAACACAAGTTGATATTTGTGTATTTAATTGCTTCTCTGGATTAAGTAAACAAATTTCTTTTCTATGACATGCGATCAGGCCCACAAGGAGCTGCTAGATGCTGAGCTGGACTTTCACAAGAAGATGAGCTCTGGAGAGGATACAACAGACCTCAAAAGAAAACTGGGGCAGCTACAGGTGGAGGTAATACTCTGTCTGTCTCACTCACTCACTCACTCACTCACTCACTCACTCACACACTCTCACACACACATTCTCACACACACGCACAGAAAATACACATGGATAGAAACAGACACAAAGTTAATCATTGACAGCATCTTGCATCATCAACACTTTCGTTGAGAACTGAATTAGAGGATGTGATACCAAGAAATGCCTTAGAGGAAGTGTGCAAATGAGATTATAGTCGCAGCCTGTTCTGCAAGGGGTGGAAAGAGATGGTATCTGTCCACCGATTAAAATAAATCAAATAATATATTAAATTCATTAGTTTATTTGTGTTCTGTCAGACGTGTCAGGCAGAAAGGTTTTTTTTTTTTTTTTTTTTTAAACCATCTATGTTCTGTTTGTTTTATTTGACTGTGATAACTGGAACCTGATCCTGCAGTTTCTGCACAAGCTCCAGATCCGCTGTGTTTAGTGTTATTCGCTCAGCTCGAAGCTTCGTAAGAGTCCTAATGAATCTGATGCGAACGTCTTGGTGATACCACAAGACACCTACACAAGATGTAAATGACCTATTGCTTCCTTCCTGTTAAAAGGGAGTTTCTCTTTCCCGCTTACCCCAATCGCTACTCATAGGGGACCGACTGTTGTGGTTTGCACACTATCGTCACAAGGTCTTTACCTTGCAGCATAATTGCCTTGAGGCGACTGTTTTTGTGAACTGGCCTTATATAAATAAACTTGAATTGTATTCAGTAATGAAAAAAAAAAAAGAGTTTTATGGTAAATTTTCAGTTTACCTCTGTACTGTTATCTTAGTCGGCTCCAGTAGTTGCCAGACGCACTCCTCCAGATGCTTGCTTTGTAGTCCCCTCGGGGTTTTGACACATCAGATTAAACAGCATTTTATTACTACACTCCATCAAAGTGTAAGGAGGTAGACTTACACACACTTATCTACTGAATTGGTGGCTTTTCTTGAGGTAATTAGTATTGCAGTTTTGTTTGGAGTATTTGTACATTATATTTCATGTTCTATAACTTGCATTTAACCTCATCTTTGTTGCATTCATTCTGGATCAGGTCTCTTGTAAGTTAGCGTGGTTTCCTGGTTAAGTGAGCAATGACACATAAATAACACATCTTCCCAGTGATTCTGCCAAAAGTCATTAATTAGGTTTCAGGTTAGGTCATGCAGCCCATACAGTTATTTATTTGTATTTTTTGGTGTTACACACAGTGTTTTCTTCTTCTTTATCCTCTAAATTTGCTGTGCACGCAGACGGCTGTGGCTTAAGATCAGGCTAACAACAACATAGCTTTTGTTAGCAACAACCTGCTTTGCATTTTTTTTCCTTTAACCCCAGGGTCTTAAATTGGCTAGTTGTTTAAAAATGGATATGCATCCCCCATCCATCTAAACTCGGCCCGCCTTCTGCACATTAAACTGCAGCCACTTAAGCAAGCCCAGAGGAACATCTGCTAACGAAGCCAAATAAGACACACGTCCTACACTGATGGAGCTGCGCCTCATTAAAGTTTGAGACACTGGTCCTTGTAAGAAAATCGCAGGATGACAATTAAAGGGAGAGTGGTTGTGAGCTTGTGGAGTGTCTGAGAAGGAAGGAGATGTTTTTAAAAATGGAGGAGTGACAACTAGTGGTAAAGGGCAGAAAGTGAGAGAGTAAGGGTTTGTAGAAAATGTTTCAGCTCTGAAGGGTTGTGATGGCCTGCTCCTTTTTGTTGTTGTTTTTGTATTTTTCCATAAACTTTTTTTTTTTTTTTTAAAGTTATTCAATATATAAATTAGACACACAGTGGTGTGTAATTGTGTACTGAAATCAAACAGCGTCCAGTCAACCGCCCTTTCTGTCCTCCTTTAGGCAACACGTTTGGGTTTGATCTGGCCTCCAGCAGGTCGAGGTCGCGGCCGAGGAAAGCTGGGCCCAGATCCTGGTGCGATGCACGTGGGCCGTGGCCGGAGTCGAAACCGGGAAATGATGGCGCGCGGCGGGGCTGTGAACCGTATGGTGGTTGATCACAGACCCAGAGCCCTGGCTATTTTAGGGGTCACTCAGGAGGAAAAAGAAGAGCTAATGCCGCACTTTGTGGTAAGAATATGGCAGGATCTCTCCCTCCAGTAATACAGCACGATGTTATTGCTAAGTAATAAAAACTGTAGTAATAAATACCACTTTATTCCCTCTTATATCTTTTAGATATGTTAAGTGAATCATTTTCCCTGTGATAAGTCATAAATGTTTTGATGTGTATAAGTATATCCTGATTGGCCAACTGATATTTTTAAACCTAGAAATTTGGTGAAATCGAGGATCTCCGTGACCAAGACGCCAACAGTGTCGTCATGACCTTTAAGACACGGAGTGAAGCAGAGAATGTAAGTCACATGGCTCCAAATGTGTATGGGCTACATGTTCTCTTAATCTTGCTGCTTTTCCTCTAATCCTCTTCTAATAATAATAGAATAAATTAATACATTAAAATAATTAAAATACTCCAGTATAGCATCTAAAAGAGCTGTACCTCTCTTTGGTGTTCTAGGCAGCAAACCAGGGAGCTAAGTTCAAAGGTCGTGTTCTGCAGATTTCCTGGTACAAGCCCAAGACGCCCTCTGTTACAACGGAGCCCGAGGAAGAGGAGGCTAAAGATGAGGACAGTGCGGTATGACAAATACACACACAGCTTCATGTTTTCCCAGTAACTAAAACAAATTAAGGAAAGGGCGTTGTGTACGACACAACTTGAAAATCTGAGTTGGGGAAACTTTTGAAGTTTTAGTTACATTCACAAAATTTTACTTGGTTATTTCTTTCTGCTGCTTGTTAATTTTTAACAGCAGCTCCCAAAGGAAAAGGAGTGCTAGCCTCTCAGTACTAAGAGCATCTTAGCCCCATGAGTAAAACTGCATTACTGTCAGGTGAAATCCTTATGCTGTATTTATTTAAGGGGTTTGTTTCCTCCTTTGAGGTTGTGCCATTTCTTATATGTAACTTTTGTTTTTAAAGGTACGGTTGCCATTCTGAAAATGTGTCTGTGCACAGGTAGAGATTTGTGGTCAGATTTCCTCTGACTGCAGATCTACTTATAGCCACTTCATGCTCATCACGTTTTATCACAGGAGCTGAAACAGACAGATTTCTGGACAGGTCTACAGACTAGTTTGACTGGCAGAGATTAGGATTAATTTCCTGAGACTGATCAGCAGGTCACCTGTCATGGTGGATTCACCGATGGCTAACCAATAGAATGGAGGATGTCTAAATCTAAAGCATAAGAAATATCAGAAGCAGGCAGTCTGACCACTATAGGATTTTTAAGATCAGTACCAATATTTGGTGATTTTAAAATCTGATATTCCAGTATATTTTTGGATTGGTTTTTTTTTTTTCTTTAAACAGTTACCTAAAATTTTTTATTTGTTACAATATTATTAAAAATAGCTAATATCAGACTAAATAATTTCCCTCTGCTACACTTTGAATCACTTTCTGTTTGCTGTGTTCTAAACATGCATGTTGCCAGGAGGAAAGCTGACTTAAAGTTTCCAGAAAAAGCATAAATATAAATGCTAACATGGTATTTATTTCTACAGAAGGAAGCTAGCTCGTATTTACCTGGGGAGGACGAGGAAGAAGAGGAGGAGGAAGAGGATGACGATGAAGACGATGAGTACGAGAGTCGATCTTGGAGGCGATAATGACATTCGTCATTATCATTAACTGCTCTCCGTCAGAATCAGTGGTCCCCCACTCCCACTCCCACGCAGATTAAAATTGATGTAAAGGAACTCGCTTTTTTTTTTTTCCCTTTCCAGTATTTTCAAAGTAATTTTAGACTCTAATCAAAGTAAAAGAAAAAAACGTCTTTACTTTATTGTACATGAAAAGAAGTGTAGATGGTCAACAGTTTTTTGTATCCCTCAACTAAACAGTTGTTTAAAACATCTCACTTTTGCTGAGAAAGATACATGTTTAGTTGTTCTTATAGCTAGAAAAACTTATGTAAGTTTCTGTGTGCTTACCAGATGGACAATATCAGTAATGCACAACATTTGTGTCGACTGTGAATAGGTATTTTTATACATACTGTATTTAAGCTCTTTTTCTCACCAGTTTTTGTAGAATCTTGTCCTCCGTTCAGGGACAGCCATTCCATCACCAACAGAACGTTCTCTGCCGCTACCACAGAGAAATTTATTTATTCTTTTTCCACACTGCATAAATGCACTGTGCCGTACCGATATTGGCAAAGTATGGTACAGCTTTCACTTCGCTCATAGTTTTGATGTGGTAAAGCCCAACGTGTTAAAGGATTGCATCTTTCTTTTTCCCTAAATGTGTGCTGGTATGAATATTTGCCAGTGCACATGCATGTTGGTGTTCCTAATAAACAGACAGACCCATAGAGATGCTGCACCGTGGCCATACAGCCAGTGCAGGTACAATAGGATACCAGTGCAATAAAAAAAACACAATCAATGTTTACAAACTTCCATGCACTTCATATACAGTCATGTAGTCATGTTCGGGAAAAAATCGCCCCCACACACTTGTATTTTGTTGCTCACTCAGTTGTCCAGTGCCACTCTGTGTAAATACACACCCAAACACATGTTGTAATGTTCATCTGCTAAGAGTGCGTAACATTTTCACTTGTTTTCTTCTGTCACTTGGTCATTCAGAGGCCCTGACGGGACAAAGATCAGATCACCCATTTCAAAAATGTGAGATCCATAGACAGGTGTTTGAATGTAATGCTTAAAAAGAAAAAAAAAAGAATATATAAATAATTTCTTTGCCTTACACAGTCAGCGGATTGCTGAGTTTTTACAGGACGTGATTTACTTTTGTAAATTTTGTAAATGCTTGAAAGAGAAATTACTGATCTTTTTTTTTTTTTTTTCTTTCTAAGTTTAATATTTTTTTGTTTTGTTTTTTCCCCCTTTTTTTTGGGGGGGGGGGGGGGGGGGGGGGTTAACGACTGATGAGGTTGTGTCAGGTAGAAAATGTTGAGCAGGAGAGCTTAGTATCTCTGCTTTAGTCGCAAGAATTTTGTATTTTCAGTTTTCAACCAGTTCATATTGTTATTTGACTAAACTTGTCATTTAAGTAGGTTTTTGTTTGTTTGTCTGTTTATGAAATATAAGAGCTGCTCCGAGCTGTGGAAAACACTCTGAAAGACACTGAGTCATGCCCGTAACAACATTGATTTAGCTTAAGTGCAGCTTTGCCTCTATCTGAATATTGTCAAACTGTGCTCCGAAGCCACTCTGTGAGTAAAACCACAGTGTGTGAGTTCATGATAAATATTTTTATTTTCTGCTTTGCCTTTTTTTTTTTTCCCCCCCCCCCATATACTGTATTTTAGAATCCTCAAGGTGGGAGGAATCAAAAACCATTAAAACTCACATACAAATGTATTTGGTTAAAGAATTTGTCCTGTCCCTTCCACCAGATGCATTTACATGCAGCTTAATGACGCTTTGTTTGATTTATGCTTTTTGTAACTCAGCTAAACTGATCATATCCAGTTTGAATGAAGCACCATAGGAGAAGAAAGACTTTAACTTATTACTGTGCAGACTATATATATATATATATATATATATATATATATATATATATATATATATATATATATATATATATATATATATATATATATACACATACACACATAAATAAAACATTATATGCACATTTTGGCCTGCGTGGTCACGCTGGCACCACATCTAAAAGGGTGCAGATCTTCCTCCCACCTACAATGTTGGTAGTGCTCTTGTGTGGATTGCATATCTGACTGTTGACTGATACTCAGACGCCTCCTGCCAGCGACCTCATTGTCCCAAAGCTGATGTTTTTACTTCCAGCATTAGCGTCAGAATGATGTGTGTGTGAGAGGAGAGGCTGTTGCTTTTCCCTTTGTACTTCATTATGATTTTCTCATGTGATGTTTTTGTTTTGTTTTTTAAATTTAATGAGGTCACTGGCAGGTTGAAGGGATAAACCTATACTGGCGAGGTTCTTGCTTTGTGTGAGTGAGGATTCAGAGAAGGTCTCCCACTTTTTGTACTATCACACAATGGTGTAAAAACTGTAAAGTGTTTATTGGATAATAGTTTTGGATTTGTTACTGTTTATATTTGCAGGATGTGGATGTATTTTCTTCATGTATTTTGTTTGTAAAAATGGATTTCTAATTTACTAGCATGTTTGCTTTTGCCAATAAAGATGGAGGAATTGGGTGCTTATAAGGCCATAAAAAAAAAAAAAACATACATAAATATAAATTGGATCTGGGAGGGAAAAGAAAAGGTAAAGAAAATGAAAACATGTCAGCATTGGCAAGGGGGGGATTTCCAGGCAAAAGCATTCCAGAAAATATGAACCTATTCTCTTGTGTGGTCTCATTCTTCTTGCATGTGCTCGGTAATTAAATAATTCACACTGCAGTATTAGTACTTATAATTAGGCTATAGCATTAAAGATTATACCTGTGCTTAAAACACATCAAATGTTATGACTAAACAGTGGAATTACTGAAAGCCATTAGATTTTTTCCTTATACTTTAAGTACTTTGATGCATGAGTGCATTAACCTTTTTTTAAATGGTGTGTTTATCAAACCTTCTGACAATTTTGTTTTGCTACATCTGGCATTTTTTGCAATTTATGCTTAAAGTTCGGGGTGAAGGCACTGATGACGTACAAGTGTCAGAAAAGCATATCACAAATGACACTTAAACCCCTTATAACACCGAATTTACTTATGGTAGAACCTACTTTGAAATTCCACTCTACGTGTGTATTCACATTTATCCAAGTGTTATTGGGTCAAAATTTTAGCTCTTTTTATTGGGGGTGGGAGAGCTCGAGCCTATCCCGGCTATCATAGGGTGAGAGGCAGGCTGCAACCTGGACAGGTCATCAGCCTGACACAGGGCTAACAGAAACATGGACAATAATTCACACCGATGAGCTATTTAGAATCATCAGTTAACCTATCTCCACTGCATGTCTTTGGACTGTGGGAGGAAGCCAGAAGAGAACCCAAACAAACAGGGAGGCCCCAGGCAGATTGTGGGGTCGAACTCCCGACCTTCTTCCTGTAATGCAACAGTGCGTGCCACCATGCTAGTCTGGGAAGTGTTATGGGGTTATTTCCAAGTATTTTGAAGTCCATCATGCCATCAACATGATTATTCACAAGTGGAAAATATTCAAGATAGCTGCTAATCTCAGGAGTGGAGGTCCCAGCAAGTTTATCCCAAGGTCAGACTGAAATACACAGAGAAGCTGCAAAAAACACGAGCTACATCTCCGACTCTACTGGCCTCAGTCAGCATGTTAAATAATAAAGTTCATGACAGTACAATTAAGAATAAGACTGAACAAGTGTGGCTTGTTTGGAAGGGTTGTCAGGGGAAAGCCTCTTCTCTCTGAAAAGAAGATGGCAGCATGGCTTAGGTTTGCAAGAAATTGGATCTGAACAAACCACAAGATTTCTGGGGGGAAAAAGTCCTCTGACCAGGGGAAACAAAAGTGGAGTGTGTGCCCATAATGCAAAAAATTAAGCACAACATATTAACAGCATACCAACTGTCTGTGCACTTTGCAGTCACTTCTCTGTATCCCAAAGTATTCTAGAGTAAAATGTGAAGCCATCTGCCCAACAGATAAAGCTTTGCACAACAGCTGAGGAAAAAAAGAAGTGAGATTCTGCAACGGCCCAGTCAAAGTCCAGATGTCAGCTCAACTGTACAGTCATGCATAAACAAACGACAACCCTCAATGAACTGAAGCAGCACTGTAAAATCGAGCGGGCCAAAAAATTCCTCCAAAATAACATGAAAAACTGAAATCATACGGAAAACGATTACTTCAAGTTATTAATTGCAAAAGTAGTTTGATTCTAACAGATAATTAACTGTGCGACCTCAGAGTAAAGTGATTCATTTAAGGAACAGTCAAGTTTGAGAAGCATCCTAAAGAACATTAATTAAAGTAAGATGGGTCAGCGCCCCAGCGTCGCTATGTGATAATGATAATGTGAATAAGTAAATGGGATTTTTTTTCATAAATTTCCAGAACACATGAAAACAACTTTTGCATTTTTATTTTTGTAATATTACACAATGAAGGATAATATTAAAAAGAAAATTTGTAAAGGAGATCGAGTTACATAAAAGTAGGGTCAAAGCTGATTTATGGCTTAATAATTAGCCAATAAGACAAGCCGTTATGGTCATGGGCGTCCACTTTGATACGTTCCCAAGCAAATCCCAACGCATCTGAGTGAAGACACCACAGAGCAGCTGCGACATATTAAAATATCACTGAATAATGCATGACCATTTCTTACTTTAGGAAGTCAAGTGAAAACACTCAGAATCTGTTTAGCTTAATGCAAGAACTTCCAGCTCGTCCCAGGGGAAAGGACTTGAAGGGCTTGACAGTTCAACATTCCAGATTTCATTCTGACCTGGTTACTGGGAGGTGAAGGAACAAGCACTGGGAGAATTGACTGTGCTTGTGTATTTAATTATATCATCAAAAGTAAGCTGCTGATTGGTAGCGCGCTTATTTATTTATTGTTTCTTTCCTGAAATTATTCATCACGGTGTGTAATGAAGGCTGTGACAGTATTTAGATCGTCTGGTGGAACTGAGCTCCAGATGTAGCCTGGCCAGATGGATGGGCGGTGCTGATGGCGTGGTGTGGGGACACGTTGGAGAGGTGGTGCTGCAAATATGACAAAGCTCTTTATAAAACACGCCAGGGCATCTTCAAACTATGAAGAGTGCAAAGATGACATAGTACAATGACCACTAAATTATGAATAACCCCAGCAGTGTAACAGCAAGCAGGGGTTTCATGCTTTCTACAGACTAATGCGGAGATTCAGGTTCTTGTATCTGATTTTTATTCTCACGCTGATGAAAAATGATATCTTCTGGTGAGATCTCACGTGTTCACAACTCAGTTTAAATAACACGTTGGGTAACTAAAAGTATCGCACGAGCGATCAGACTCAAAAAAGCCAATCAGGGGTCAATCTCTTTAATGCATTTAAAAGGAAGAAACTTTGAGGGCGTTTCCTTCTGCTGAAAGTGAAAAGTTTCTCAAAGTCTGAGAGGCGTGCTTTGTGACATCACGCTTCAGCCAGAGGCTATGTGGAAAGCCTGTATTCACATACAGTGCGGATAGTCTGTCAATGATGCAGAAGATTATAGTTAAATTTTCGAAACTAAAAAATATTTAGTTTAATATTTTAGAATATACAACAAATTATCGTTCAAAGGACGTATATCTGCGTTTGAATTACGCCAGGAGAAGATCATTAAAGGTATTTCTATGAGTCTGTGTTGAGTTATTTGAACGCAACACTCGCAAATATGAGTTAAGGCCACATGCTCTTCGCAACCAAGTCTGAAAGTCAAAGTTTGCCCGGGTCGAGAAGTCCTTGGCTGTTTTAATCTGTGTAATGTATAAGAACCTGCCAGTGTGGTAATGGATGCCTGCCACGGTGGTGCTAAATTATTCACAGTCTGGGGAACCAGAGAGGCAGCAGGATCGGATAGACTAGGCTGTGTCATCGGGAGCCTCTGCCAACCTGGCTCCTCTTTCGGACCGTCCAGGCCGGCTTCGTGAGTTTTATCCAGGCAGCCACATGAGAAGACCGTGAAACAGCCCGAGGACTGGCGTTCACAGTGGATGGGACAAAGCCAAGGCCGTTGGGTCGACCGGTCAACCAGCAGGCCTTAGATACAGTTTGGAGCACGCAGGACCAAATCCATCCATAAAGTCATCCAAACATATCCATCCACGGTTTAATACACACTCAGTACTACTACTCAAAATGCTGCGCTGTCCTCGGTGCTGAAATGATTGAAACGGTCTTTGTGCTGCATAATAATTGCTACATTGCAGCCTGCTGTAAGCCTTTCACTCTGCTTGTCACCTATGACCTCATCGTTGGCAATGGTGGGGAGCTCGGAGGTATCCTGCATGAACTTAACACTGGATTTATAGAAATAACATAGGCTGTAAATGTCGGTGTGATAATACACATCTATATCTCAGGGGAAAGGAAATTACACGACTCCAAATATCAAGGATGCCGTCGATAAATAGCCTTTTAATTAAAGAATTGTGGGGCTTTTTGGTTTTGCTTATTCTTAGACGCTTGCGCACAGAGTCCACGATTCTGCAACCTGTAAGTTGAGCAGAAGAGAGGGTGGGTGGGAGGAGGGAGACTGAAAGAGGAGGAGGGGAGAGGGAGGAAGCGGGAGAGGGGAATGCCGGGAGGCGCTGCTGATGTTAACTGTTCAGTCTGGTGAAGGAGAGCAAAGGAGCCGTGTAGCTGTCCGTGCCCCAACTTTTATGTCAGGGGCCACACTGCTAGCGAGGTGCTTGCAGGGAGGATGATGATGACCATGAACGGCAAGCAGCACTTCTCCATGCACCCGGCTCTGCACGAGCCCAAGTATCCCGGCCTGCACTCAGGCTCGGAGGGCATGCGCAGAGTCTGTCTGCCCGCCCCACAGGTACGTTCAGGTCAGGGGAGAATGACTGGAGTATACTGGGTGAGAGAAAGGGGAAAATATCACACTGGAAATGTCTGTAAAGTTGATTTGACAGGACTTTGTTCTATCCGCTATCTCTCCCTCTCTCTTCTGTCTGTACCCCCCTCCCCCTCCCAACCCCATCCTCCCCATCTCATCCACATGTCTATTCAAGCAATGCTCTTGCTTTCATATTAATTTTTATGACCTGCGCTTTGAGGAGGGTTCTCTTCTCTCCTCGGCGCTGCTTGCCTTTGGAAAATGTTTTTTAGATCCTGAGAGCTGCCTGACAGAATTCCCCACTGACTCCAGTATGCGCACTCTTGCTTGCAGCTGCAGGGCAATATATTCGGAGGCTTTGATGAGAGCCTGCTGGCACGGGCAGAGGCTCTGGCGGCTGCTGACAGCATTGTCTCTCACGGCAAAAGTCACCCGTTCAAACCAGACGTGACTTACCATACCATGAACAGTGTCCCCTGCACCTCAGCTTCATCTTCTTCCTCTACTACCGTGCCCATCTCCCACGTTCCTTCCACCATCGCCTCTCATCACCACCACCACCTCGGACAGACCCTGGAGGCCGGAGACCTCCTGGACCACCTCTCCACCAGCCTGGCTGTGACCGGGATGGGTGCCCCAGAGCCTCCAGGGATGACCACGCCGGCGCACCACCACCAGCACCCTCATCACCACCTGCAGACTATGGGGCAGCTGCACCAGGCGATGGCCACTATGGCCCACCCTCACTCCCTGTCCGTTCACGGCGGTATGGCTTGTGTCAACGACGTAGAGTCGGATCCCAGGGAGCTGGAAGCCTTCGCCGAGCGGTTCAAACAGAGGAGGATCAAACTCGGGGTGACCCAGGCGGACGTCGGGTCAGCTCTGGCCAACCTCAAGATCCCAGGAGTGGGGTCTTTGAGCCAGAGCACCATCTGCAGGTTCGAGTCCCTCACCTTGTCCCACAACAACATGATCGCGCTCAAGCCGGTTCTCCAGGCCTGGCTGGAGGAAGCCGAGGCTGCCTACCGGGAGAAAAGCAGCAAGCCGGACCTTTTCAACGGGAACGAGAGGAAAAGAAAGCGCACATCCATCGCCGCGCCGGAGAAGCGCTCTTTGGAAGCGTACTTTGCCATTCAGCCCCGACCCTCCTCGGAAAAAATTGCGGCGATCGCCGAAAAACTGGACCTGAAAAAGAACGTGGTTCGAGTGTGGTTTTGCAACCAGCGGCAAAAACAGAAACGAATGAAATACTCTGCGGTGCACTGAGTTACACAGATCATGAATAAAATAGCCTACTACATTTTTGATCGAGTGATTAATAATAGCCTAAGTAACCTAACTAACAGGGATTTTGCAACGTGTCTCATTTTGGATTGCTCCCAGAAAGACTTTTACTTCATCCCCATTTCGTGTCACGCACTCTTCATTGTTGCACTTTTTCGATTTTGTTATTAATACGGGACTGATAAATGTGTTATAGATCTGTAAGGAGGATGACTTTGATGTTGTTTGTCTTGTATCTTGCACACTCTAAATGTGGATTTTTAGGAAATTCACCCTGACAATTTGTCACATTCAGGGATTATTAACTCACTTTTTATAAACCATTACTTGGAGTTCATGGAGGCTGAATTTATGGGCTGTTTAAATGTTAAACTGATGTTATCTGAAGAGACAGACAGAGTCTTCAGGAATTCGAGAAGAAAAGAAAAAATACGATTTTGTAAGATAATTGGTTGAGACCTGAGTTTGTCCTCCACATCACTGGCTCATATACACTGAACTATATGTCGTTTTCACCGCTTTCTTTTTCACCTCTTTTCTTTTTGAAAACTTCAGTGGAATGTGTCCTCAGTGTGTTCACCTTTTTAAATCACTATTTTTTCTCGGTATTTTTCTTTTTTGCGAACTAATCAGCTCTCTTCGTGAACTGTGTGAAGGTAATTTACGCACAAGCAACAGTGACTCTTTCACAAGGTATATGACACTGTGAGTCTGGCTATCTTTAATTATTTAGAAATGAAAATGACACCGTCTTATATATATATGAGGCACAGACGTGTGGCTTTGGCTGCTGCTATATTTTAATATTTTGATGTGAACGTGTTTTGGACCATTACAGGTGAGCTGTATATTTATCATATTGGTGAGATATATCCAGTATACAGGCCTCCATCACCTGATCTAACTATTTATTTTTTCTCACTCTTGATTTCATTTGGAAAAAACATGTGTGAATTTTAAACTTAATAAATTATCAGTTATTTTTTAAAATCCCACTGGGGCGACTTTATTTCTGTGACTTATGAAGCTGCATTCATTTACTCTTGAAGTTACAGCGCGAGAGCCGTTACCGTGACGAACAAATCGCAGGCCGAACCAATGGGCCATAACTTCATTGTAAACAGTTTGTTTTTATGGGACCTCGCCAGACTGTTTTATTTATAAATCCCCAGACCTCTGCTGGAATTAAATATGTATCGTTGTATATGATAGCCGACAAGGACCAAAGAAAGAGACGGGCCTCCGTTTCTACAGCGATGTTCACACCGCAGAGCGCTGACTGTGTGCGCCCTCTACACGCTACTTATGGCCCCTTTCTCTAATTAGCACGGTTTTAATTATGGATGCCCTCATGTCACCGTGCATGGGCTTTGAAATTATTAAGTAATGACGATGCAATATTAATTATATATTGGTATAAAACGAAGTAATGTGGAAGAGTTGGAAGTAGAAGCCTGACTGGGAACTCTGGGAACTCTAGGGAGACATTGGCTGTACCACAGTTTAACGCAGGAAAGATGGGAATGGTTTTTATGATTTTCTTTTCTGTTTATCTAAGTAAGTATTTAATTTTATTTTTTGCTATTTACATATTTTGTGTAGTTTAAAACAAATATTTTAATATTTTGATATAATTATTTGGGGGAAGCGCGGAATAGCCTATCGCACCCAGCGATTATTATTATTATTATTATTATTATTATTATTATTATTATTATTATTATTATTATTATTATTGTTGTTGTTGTTGTTGTTGTTGTTGTTGTTGTTGTCATATTTCTATATGGAAAATATCCCAGTGCTTTTAAAAATAGGCCCAACCAGTTTGTTTTAGTTTTAACAATAGTATTATTAAATTAAATTAAAATAAAATACATTTGTTAATAGTTTCGGATCAATTTACAAATACACGGAAACGTTTTGGGGTTTGTTGATGAGAAGTGAATACTCACAGTGTAATTTACGGGGAACAAAAAGAACTTGAGAGAAGACGGTAAAATAAAATGCAAATTCTCGCCCAGTTGATTTTTGACCTGTAAACGTTAATTTCATTTAATTAAGTGTTATTTTATTGGCCTGTAAGAAAACATTTCACTTTAATTGTTATTAAAAAATACTCCATTAGCGTGAAACTCTTTTCAAGACCAGAGCCAAATTTCTCTCTAACGGCCGGCACGTTTGTGGCATAAAAATGAAGATAAAACAAGAGCTTGGCGGTGTGAATAATTCATTTTTGGAATACCTGCATTGATATCATAACGTCGTCCCTATGCGGTAAGTTGAGCTGAAGGCTTGTGCGTTAGCGACATGTGGCGACTGAGGGCACCTCAATTATTCAGCAGCAGCTGAAAGGTATATTGCGTTTTCTCGTGCAATAACAGAGACGTGATCAGGGGCAAATTCATGCGTCATCTGCAAGGCTATATATGTGTGTGTGTGTGTGTGTGTGTGTGTGTGTGTGTGTGTGTGTGTGTGTGTGTGTGTGTGTGTGTGTGTGTGTGTGTGTGTGTGTGTAAACTCACAGCTAAAATAGTGACGGGTGAAGGACTTGAGACTAGTAATAATAATAATGATGATGATGATGATAACAGTGGTAAAAAGAAACAGGGCTAACACTGCGATAAAGGGAGCAGAGCTCTGTGAAGATATAGTGAAGATGTTTTCATGCTGGGATGACTATTTTCAGAGGTGGCTGTACTTAAGTAAAATTTTCAGGTTTTTGTACTTTACCTGTGTATTTATTTTTGTGACAGCTCTTTACTTTTACTCACTACATTTCTAAACAAATATATGTCCTTTCTACTGCTTACATATTCAAAACAGGCTCGTTACTTTGGTTTAACACATTTGAGTGGAGTTATTAGTTCACGTCACTGTGGGTCTTCAAACATCAAACTGATCTGAGTCTAAACAGTAACACATGACAGGCAGTCCCGTTCGTGTGTTAGTTACCACGGAATGAAAGGTGCAAGGCCGTGTGCGTGTGCCATAGTTAAAGGGGTTAAAGGTTGTTTTCGTTTTGTTTTTTGGCACCGGAAGAACTGCAAGTGTACATAAGTTGCATTATCGTGATACTTCAGCATCTTCAGCACTTCAGCCCTAGGAAGAGGAGCCAGCATAAACATACAAACATTTTTTAAGCGGCAGGTCATTTCAAATCCAACGTTTCCATCAGCTTAACAAACATTAGTAGTTTGTCTCACAGTGTGTTGCTAGCTAAAAGTCCAGCTGCTGTATTTTACAGGGAGGGAAAAGAAAAAGAGCTAACTTCACTCAGAGATGGAGAAAGATAAGAAAGACAGGACAGGAGAGGAAGAGAGGTTAGGTTCAAAGGTAAGGCTGCACATTTAAAGCGTACATTAAGTCCTCATGATTTTAAATCCGATGTATGTTTTTATGTTATGTTTTTTCATATTGTGAAACGTGCTGTAAAACAAATTGAGGCAGACTGGATGGAAATCCGCTGCAGGTTAGTGCAGGGTAAACAGGTTAGTTTGCTGTACTGTGATGAATTTAAAGTAAAGAACAGCGTGAGACTGGTGCACAGCTGCTGTGGGTTAATGCTCAGAGAAACGTTACTCTAAGTGCCTCAGAGATGAGTTTGAAGTTGATGATTAGATTCATTGACTGAATTCCACCTTCATACCAACTGTATACTGTCTAATATAAAGACAGCATATAGTACAGTTTACTGTCAGTGTAGAGGATGGAACTCAGCCAGGGCAATTCATGAAACATCTGTATGACATCTGGTTGAATATATATATGTATGTATGTATATATATATATATATATATATATATATATATATATATATATATATATATATATATAAAATTGTTTTTATTGTTTGTTTGCCTAAGCCTAGGCTGCTGCCCTGGCGACCCGGCCTCGGATAAAGCGGATGAGGATGGATGGATTGTTTGTTTGTATTGTTTAAATGAATATATTTACGAGAATCCAAATTTAGACTCATATAAAGTTTGTAATTCCATCTACTAATATAAATTAATTATTACATTAATATAATATAAATAGGTTCAGTTAGCTTTGCACAAAAACAGGTGGTAGAAACTTCAACTTTTACCTGAGTACTTTTCTAACATTAGTATATGTACTTCTACTTAAGTACAAACTGTCTGACTATTTTTGACAGAATGAAGATGAAAGCTCTGTTTAATTGCTCAAGAATAGGTGCACATATATGTACCCCCTCTCTCTTTGTCTCTCAGTTTGCTTTAAAATACGCACTCTCACAGGGTGGCTGTCATCCGTGGGAGCACACTAAGGGAATGTGAAGGGAGGGTAAAGCCAAGACACCCCAAACTCAATAATTCATCCCATGCCAGTAGCAACAAATGAGAATGTGACCAGAGCGAGGGAAGACAGCTACCTCTGGGCTCTCTATTAGTCACCTTCTATTATCATCAGAAGCCAAACCGCTGCTACACACACACACACACACAGAAATATACACACACCTGTGTGCAGCACAGACCTGGATACACATGCTCACAGGCACACAATGAGATTGTGTTACTCTCTAGAAACTTGAAGCCAAGATGATGGATGAATGTCTTTTAAAGGTACAGCAGGTGATGCTCTCTGCAGTTTCTGTCGCTTTTTCCATGGTTGGATCCACATTCTTTCTGTTTCGCTAATGCTACATTCTTTCAAATAACTCATTGCATTAGTGCAGTTCTGAAGTCCTTTTGTAATTAATTGTTTATTTACAGGGTAAGAAAAATCTACAGATTTTATAGTATAATATACTAAAGTCCATTTTTTGTTATAAAGCAAATTAAAGTATTTGCATTTCTGCAGTACTGTGCAAAGGTTTTTTGGCACTTCAGATTTAGATTCTTATTCATTCCATTAGGGACACAACTGACAGTCATGTATCATTGCAGTATTTTTAGCAACAACAATAAGAGTCCTGCAACAGATGTAATGTCCTCCACAGAGACCTTATCTCAACATTATGGAGTCAGTCTGAAATCACATACAGAGACAAGACACTGAAGTGATGTAAATCCACAGACTCATGGCAGTCATGTTGTGTGTGTGTGTTTACTGTACTTCATATAAAAGTAATAGATAAATAAACAGAAAATAAATCATTAATAATGGGGATAATCTTTTAATTCCACTGCCTGATGTGAGAGTGCTGCCTTTATTTTCTCTTTTTTGAGAATGTTTTGTACTGCTGGTCAGGCAGTTTGTGAGAATGGCTGACAGGTTTCCAAAATAACGGAATAATAATATTAATGGAGACAAAGTTATAGAGGGTAGGCTGAAACTAAAATGAACTTGCTTATAGCACTTCCTGTAATTATAGTAGTCTCTTGTTCCAAAGGAACTCAAATCAGTAATTTGACTTTAAAATACAAATATTCTGAAGCACCAGCAAACTGTCATTGCTTCCACAGAGAAAATTAGAAATGTAGGATAGAAAGAAATTTAGACTCTAACACCCTGTGCTTGAGGCCAATCGTATGCAGATACGATTCAGTTGTGGAAACATGTCTGAATAGTCTGTGTAGAAATGGCAACACTGGAGGCTGCAGGCGAGAGATCCTTCCTGCCTGATGACAGATGAGAAGCAATTAAAAAAAAAAAAAAGAAATAGCAAAAATTAAAAAACATTTCTAGCAATTTCATTTCTTTCACAGAAGAGCACATTCATGTTCCAGCTCCAAAAATAGAAATAGAAATGTAGGGGTGTATATTAGAGGCACTCACAGAAACTCACTTATATGCACTTGCTAAATTCATTCAGCGGGTCTGAAGAACAGTATTATATACCCCATTCATTATTCAAATCCTCTCCATTATCAAAGTGCCCAGAGAAATAAAACTAACCCAGCCAGAAATAATTCACTGTGGCGTGATTTTTTTTTCCTCTACAAAGCACTTAGCTGGTCAGAAGATGAGCTACACACAAACCCAGATTAGAGTGTAAGAACGCATAATCACAATAAGGTCTTCTGAACATAATCAAACTCCATAACTCCACTCACATGTGGCTGTAGTGTGGCAAGACAAAGGAAAGGAAACGGGAGAAAAGGACTTGTGGGAGGCATAAGTTAAGAAACAGACTAAGGAAAGAGAAGATGGAGGAACAAAAGACAGAACATACTCAGAGAAAATGAAATTAGGATAAAATGAACGGTAAGAGGAAAATAAGGTAAAAAGAAAAAAATGGAATCAGCAGAGAGAGTAAAGGAAGGTTGGCAATGTGCAAATGAAAAAGGAATGTAAAGAGAAATAATGTAAAGCGAAAGTGAGGAAGAGCAAGAGTGAAAAGTCAGGAACGAGCAAAAATATGAGAGAAGGAAGGAAAAAATCCCTAATGGCTGACATGTCTGTTACCCTGACTGTCTGGATTTAGTTCTTTTCATTTCAAGGTTGATCACGTCAAGGTAAGCGCGTCCCTGCTGGCCACGGACAGTTTGACACTAAACACCTGTGACAGCAGGAGCACCAAGAGGGTCCACTATGAACAGGAGGACGGGAGGCGGGGCATGAGGAGCGTATACCAGCCAGCAGAGTACTGTAAATGCAAAAATAAAGCTAGGGGGAAGCTATAGTATGTGACTGACCTAGAGCTATAAAAAAGAAGAAATGAGTAGAAGCATGCACTACATTATCTATTTATTTGATTAATGATGCAGCTAATTAATATTCCTCAGATGTACAACCTCTCAAATGCTGCAAAAGTGTATTTTAAAGTTGATAACTGTGAAACCAAAATGAATCATTTGCAGTGTATGAATGATAATCATGCCACAATTAAAGTATACATGCCATAGATAGATAGAGAAGTGAAAAGCAGCTCAGAGTTGACATGCTCCATCATCCACATATTGTGTATTAACAGAGGGCACATGGGAAACTAACAATGGCAGTGCCACTGCCGATGTACTGTCTTCTCTCTGTTTCTCACCACAGGGCTGTGCCTTTGAAGACAGACATGAAAACTGAGCCAGGCCACTGCGGGGCCCCTGAAGGAGGTCCCCTAGCAGATGCAGCCACCCGCCCTCCCCCTGTCTGCTCCCACCGGCCCCAGGCCCTGAAGACAGCCCCGAGGCTAATCGACCAGGAACACAATAAAGAAGCAGCAGAGGCAGGCAGTGCTGAGCATGTATGTCTGTGTGTGTACAGATGAAGGGGAAGAACATAAAACGACATCCATCAAGCCCCTCTAAAGACAAGTAATGATCCAGAATCAGCATGGTTGTCGCACACTTAAAGAGTTTTATGTTTACACGAGCCTGGTCAATGAACAAAGAAGTCCTATTGTTCGCTATGAAGCAGAGAGGATTCTTTGAATGACAGCACGGTATCTCCTACATCCCATCAGATCTGCCAGGAAAAAAGCCGGTTTGTATCGTAGCAGAATAACAGGTTATGTTGCCTTAGGCTAAATCAAGCTTATTTGCATGCCTGCAATGATTCCCACATGGAGTTTTTAATTTGTAGTCCTGATAATGTTTTCTTTAACCCAAACTAATAATAGTCAATAGGCTTAAAAATCGTATTTTATTCTTTGATGACGATATAATAGCAGTATCACAGATTGCTTAAAAATATGGATTTTCCAATATTTCCGAACCTTTTTTATTGTGATTTTTTTACAGTATGAAATATTGTAATAAAGATTTATGTAAAGCTTCTACAGAAACATGATAAATCTGGAGAGAGAGTAAGTAAATAGATAAGCCATTAATAAAGATGAATAGTCTTAAGACTAATAACCAGAGTTGGTTAGAAAAAGGCAATATATTGGAAAAAAAAGAGAGAAATATCTAGACATTTAATTCATTTTTCCAATTTAAGGCATTTTTCATGAGATAATATGAAATAAAAAATAAACTTAAAAAACAAACCATACAACTAATGGCCACATACAAGCCTCAGCTCTGTGGCTACATATGTTTTAAGTTTATTTGGTTAGTTTGTTTGTAGTATCCAAATCTAACATAAAATATAGAACACATTACACAATGATTGTTGAAGGGAATTAATGCAAATGAAATCAAACACATTCAAAAATATTTTTAAAGCTTGCTCTAACATATATACACACATGTTTACAAAAAATAGCCCTAATATTAAACAATGTATACATGGATTTTTAAAGACAATTATATACCTCATAAAGCAAATCCTGGTTATTTAATACTTACGAATCAACACCTCTTGAATGTGGATCTGTTGTTTACAGTGGATAAAATATACTAATTTCCTACTCAAGTTCTGCATCTCACATGGATTTGAAACTTTACCTTTTGGTCCAGGGGCAGTCTCCATATAAAAAAATCCACTACTTTACAAAAACATTTAACATAAAAGAGAATAAATCACCAACAGAATTGTCCAGAATGCAGTGGAGTGAATTTAGCCTTTTCTTACTTTACATAAATACTTAAACTGGGCTCCTCTTGACCTGCAAAAACATGAAATAATATTTAAATAATATAATGCTTTCAAAATTTAGTAATTTTAAGTATATAATAGTAAGAGATAAAAAAAAGTCAACTTCTGACCCCAACATACTGTGTCGCATTAAAATGGTAAAATACTGTAGAAAGGATTGCATTCTTGGCAGCATTTTCTGTTTCTAGTAAAATACTAAAATACACCCATAATGTTTTTTTTCTTGTTTTTTGCTTTATAATGGAAAGCAGTAATTTAACTGGTTTCTCACAGCACTTTGTCAAACATTTTTTGTTATTTATGTAACACTGCGATTGCTGGACTTGTGCTTATGCGTCTTGTACTTAATCAAAAATGGTATTTATTCCACTAAAGGTTAGTTGGGTTAGTTTATATCTTATAAGAAAGTTATCACGCAGTGTATTGCCTCTGTTTATTCTCTTTACACAATGTTAAATGAATATTAGAGCTGATCTGTCCTTCAAGAAAAAATGGGTTACACATAGTTTTGGGAATATTTCAACAGTTCTATAAAAAGAACTGGAAAAGAAGAGTCTCTTTATAATTAAGTAATGAGGGAGCCATGGTTCAGTAGCGCACATACACACAGCTGAAAGCCACAAAGAGACCCAACCACCACCAACGGCAAGCCTCCCCATAGCTCTCACATTGCATCAAGTCACTGAGTGATGGGTAATTGTGTAAGGCAAGAGGGAAAAGAGTGGTGAAACGTGTTTCTTTCAGAGAGGGTACCAGCATTTGCACAAATGTATTTCTGGGGTGCCCCGATTAGTTGAGTGCATTCTACTAAAAAAAGAGGGTTCTTTAGAAGTTCTGTGGGCTGAATGATTTACAGAATCATTAATACTTGAGCAATCATTTGAACTTCTAAACGCTTCTGCAACGCTTCTTCAAGACCCATCACGGCTAGTGCACACAAATAAATGACATGTAGACTCATTATAGTTCCTCCTATTAAAAAAGTAAATAATTAAAAAATGTAGTTTCACATTTTAAAGTGCAGTTGAAAGTTGTCTTGGTCTTATTTTGAATTAACACCTCTAGACTTTTTAGGTACACTGCTGTGACTGTGAGTTCGGCAGCTTCAACCAGCTGCTTTGGGAGGGGCAGCCAATCAGAAGAAAGTCTGCTTAAAGGGAGCCATTTCAGACAGTGGATGACCTCAGGGTCTGCACCATGTTCTGGTGTGAGGGAATCCTGCAAAGTTACTCTGATAGAGAACAAGAATTAGACCATAACCAAGAACTGCTGAAAATGAAATTAATATGTTCCCTTAAAAGGACAGAATGAGAAACGATGGCATGCCAAAAGTTCAGCATTATGAAAATACAACCAGAAGCCATCAGAAAATGGGTACACTGTGGTCATCAGAAGGATAGACATGATCAGCAACAGTACTAAGGCTTTTACAGTTTAATGATGCTCAGTAGGTACAAAGGAACCCAAAGTGTGCCAAGAAGATATCAATTATCATTGTGCCATCACCACCACCACCACTAGCTTAGACTGCTGATACAATGTAGGATGGGTCCATGCTTTTATGTTATTTATGTCAAATTCCGAACCTGCCTGTGTGAATGTTGTAGCAGAAATAAAGTCATCAGACCACACAACATTTTTGAAACTTTCCAGTCTCTAACTTTGGTGGCACTGTGTGACTTGTAGCCTCAGTTTCCTTTCCTTAGGTGCCAGCAGTGCGACCTGGTGTGGTCTGCTGCTTGTCGATCGTCAGGGAACAGCACCCCAACACAGGAAGCCTGGATTGGCCTTCTGCTAAAAAAAATTGTTAACATCTGATCCTATTGATCTTACCCAGTAGGCAGTGCAAAGCTGATGAAGCCTGAGAAGTGAGGGGGCATGCCCAGCTGTAACTACCTCAAAGGCTAGACGTCTTCACTGCCTCCACTGATAATGTCTTGGTTAGATCATGTTTAATAAATTAGTTTATATTTAAGTGAACTTCTTGTCTGAACTCCCTTCCTGTCACCTATTTTAAGCCTTGGGGACTGCACATTGCCAGACTATAATATTGCACCTGTCCCAGTTGACATAAAGACAAACCCAGTAAAAGAACAGAATGCTGTTTAAAATACGGCCTTTAATGTAAAATCAACCAGGGAAGAAAAAAAATGACAAGAGGAAAGAAAAAAACCAGTGACACTATCACGCTTTCAGCCTGTCCTTCAACTCACTGATATGCTTGCTGTCCTCTTAACCATTACTTGAATCTCTGCTTAAAGGCAGTATAATCACAGCGTGCTTAAATGGCAACTAGATCTTCTCAACATACTCTCTTTTCACACATCTTCTGAAATTATATCTCTTCTCACCCATAGAGACATCCAATCACATTATTAATATCTAATCACCAAATATCCAGCCACACCTCAACATCCTCTCTCTGTCCATCTGACCTTTCCACATACATGATTTAATATAGGATTTAAGCTTAAATTGCAAACTCACGTCATTGCATTTCTTCCATATTTGTTATATTGGTTAAACTTAAATGTACTTATTTTTTAAAATATTTGATTATATTCTGGTAAGTATTAAGCATCATTTACTATCAGCAAAAATCACATATAAATTATGCTCAGTTTGCCATTTTTATTTATTTATTTATGTTTACTTTTGCTGCTGTGTGATGTCATGGTTATCTCAAGTACACAGCTCTGACTGCCAGTATTGCACTTCCACCCACCTGCAGTTCAAACCTTCTTTTAGGGATGGGCAGCCAATCAGAAGAATGTTGGCTTAAAGGGAGTACAGATATGAACTGAAAATGAAGGCTTGAACAAAGTATATAAAACAACCCCCCCAAAAACTGTGTGTATGAACGTTAATAGTTAACAGTCAAGAAAACATTTGTGCTTATAAGATGAGCCCTTACTTTAGTGAGAGTTTCATTGTATTGTTCAAAGATATGTTTAGAATGTCATGATAGACAGGATTTCCAGTACAAGGATGGATTGCCACGACCACAGCAGACACCAGCATAAACATCATCATCTCATAAACAATTTCAAGAAACTGGCCTTGAAGACCTTGTTTCTGTTGTGTTGCTCAGCTTGTAAGCTGTTGCGATGTCTTGGCTGAGAGCAGATTATTTGTATTTGCTTTGCCCATACCTTCATCACATTCACCAGTTACAAAAAAATCCAAATGCAGACAGTAAGATGAAATGTGTAATTAATTTGTGATCAATGAATAGAATCAATGTTTCTCCAAAGAACAACCTATAGACAGTAGAGAAAAAAAGTGGTACTTTCAGAAGAAAGTTGATAACAGACACGTAATCCACAAAGTAGTAATATACTACGCAGACCATGTCTTCAAGCAGAAGCCCTTAAAGTGGTTGTTTTGCTCAGTTGGCAGGTTGTTGTGAGATGTTGGTTCAGATCAGATTACTTATACTTGCTTTGCCTACGTCTTTGGCATGTTTGTCGGTTACAAATGCAATCTGAGGTGACTGTGAGATAAGGCTTATGATGAAGTTGCGGTCAATAAGCAGAAAAGGAACTGTTTCTCTAAAATGAACGTATATGTTTGTTTGCATTACATTTCCCCCCTCATTATCATGTTGAATAAACCACTTTGAGATTACTTGAGCTTTACTTGAGTCATTCTGCGCTCCAGATGGGTTAATTGCTTTAATCGTGTTAATTGTGATGATGGATTGATATGCGTTAACATTGACAGCCCTAATTTATTCATGTCTTACTTGAATCAATGTATCAGTTTACACAATTGTGACCTCTCTATGATATTCAAAACTTGTATTGCATTACCTTCTGGGCAATTCTTCCCAGACATTTTTACAGTTAGTTTGAGAGGTATATGGCTCAGGTTAGCATTTCTACAACTGTAAACCAGTTTGTACTGGCAAATATAGGCTATAAATTTCACCAATTATGGAATTCTACAACTTTGGACTGTTTGTGCTATCAAAGCGACCCATACTTCAAAAATAACCAATTTTCTACCCACCATATGTCACAAACCTGTCAAAATAGAACACAAAACTGTCAAAGTTACCCATTATTAGATCTCTAAATAAGTTTCACTTTAATAGGTATTAGAATTGACCTAAGTATGTGGGTAATAAACAATTTGAATAGATGATTAAACTGCTCAACGTTTTAATGACAATATATCCATTCATCTCTTTAGCTTAAGGGTCATGGGGGGCTGGAGCCTATCCCAGCTGCCATAGGGCAAGAGGCAGGGTACATCTTGGACAGGTCATTTGTCTAAAAGGATGATAAAGGCATAAAAAAGAAAAGAAAATACTAATAGCTTACTAAACTATACTATAAGCTAAAACAAATGTCCAGTTTCACAACCATTGTTCTTTTTGTTGTATTCCAAAAAGGAATTTGTATTTCTGGCCAGAATTGAATCGGAAACTTATGCTTGGCAAACAAATGGGCTAACCCGTACACTTTATGAATTATGAAAAACATTCAAGTGATCACATATCAGACAGTTCAAATATCTCTCTAACATGGTATTTTCTTGAAACAAAAGTAAAAGTCTGAAAAAGACTTGTCTGTGGAATCCATTTCAAATGGATTATACCTCCTTATAATACATTTGGTGAGGTTTCCCAGCAAATCAGGTAGTGGCTGTTCTTTTTCTGACGGCCCTACTTTCTTTAGTACATCTTTGCAGTCCATCTGAAAGACAGGAATCTGTGTTCAGTATATATGCTCAGTTTTGCAGATGTATTTGTCTACCTAAAGTGAGATTAGCACATTGTCTCTAAATATTTACAACACAGACTGACGCTTTTCTTTCCAAACTCCTTAGACTATGATGACCTGGATGACTGAGAACCTTCACAGACTACACAGATTTGTTGTTCTTAAGTTAGAGATGTGTCAAAATAGATAACTTACATCTGATTTCTTAATGAATATTTCCAGGTTTCTCACAATTTCTTTCTCGTTGTCATTTTTGGCATGCTTTTGTAGGATGTCATTCACTTTGCAGAAGAAGTTATTCTGTATGGAACACAAGGACGGATTTATAAGCTTTTAAAAACACATGCATTTACAATTATACAAGTTGGCTAGTGTTTTTTCTGCAGTTTGTAAAAAAAAAAAAAAAAAGACAACTCAAACTTCCAATCAGCAGAACAATTCAAGAAAACTGAATGAATTAAAAGGAACATTGTTTCAAAGACATGAAAAAATGTCTCCTCACCCCACATCCATTGTCAGCCAGGTCAGACACATCCTCCACAAAGAACCTCTGTAAGATCCAAGAAAAAATTACTTTGTCAGGTAACACTTTTAACATATTGAATCAGATAAGGCACCAAAAAATTTAATAGAAAAAATATTTGTAACTGAACATTGCAAACACTTTTTAAAGGTTTTAACAGAGGTGGGACCAAGTCATTGTTTTGCAAGTCTCAAGTAAGTCTCAAGTCTTTATCCTCAAGTCTCAAGTCAAGTCTCAAGTAATGTCAGGCAAGTCAGAGTCGAGTCTCAAGTCACTGGTGTAAAAGTCCGAGTCAAGTCACAAGTCTGAAACTTTGAATTTCAAGTCCTTTCGAGTCTTTAAAAAAAAAAAAGAAAAAATAATGTTGCAGTTATGCTAAATGTAAATATTAGACCATGTAATTTTAAAATCTGTGTTTTTCTCAACACATGACAAAATAGTGAACTTAGAAAATATACACAAATTGTGAAATTGCACCTCTTTAAAATGCAGCTCAATTAAACCTAGCTCCAAGAATAATTTTCACCGACAGTTCTGAGATAAGCTGCATGTTATTCTTGGATGCGGTTGTAGGACCAGCTTTAAAATCGCATGACAAAAATATCATACACATTAAAAAAACTGTATCACCAACGTAGCCTGGACAACATTTGCTAGTTAGATGAAGTCAGCTATCTCATCTTAGCATATTTATATGCATATTTATAATCATACGGTTCTTGGAGTGAGTGCACACACTCATGAAGTTTAGTAACTTCAGGTCACTGCAACAAGCCCAGGTACAGTTTACCGACGGATGGGTACAGGACCTTGAAATGCACCGTGTAGAAAGTAAAGACCATCGTACGTATCATAAGTTTACCAGTCTCACAAATCGTCGTCATAAATACACATTCCTTAACCGTTTATTAATAGGACCTTTGAGCTCAACGGTAATTAATTAGTAGTGGAAATAATTTCTGGTACCCATCACAGAAATGTAGCAGTGACAATAATACTGTATGCTGTAATCGTACTGGGCAATTAGTGATACAAAACAACTGTTTTATCCTGTGAATAAAAGTATATGTTTTTGTCAATGTACCATAATAACAGAAGCGAAACGCAATATTGTGTCAGGACAATTCACTATTTATGCACAATAAATAAAGGAGCATAGCGCGACAATTTCTGTTCAGCGCCAGACTTGCTTGTAACCTATATCACTAATTATGTTATGAAAATGAGGTATTAACTACTAAAAAACACTGACCTTCGTGTAAATGCTTGGAGCAGACTAACCTGTGAGCTGGTGTTCTGGGACGTTATATTTGATCTTTGAATGGCTGCGATCCAGGCCATCCGTCGCGTCTTTGTTACTTCGGAAACATGGCTTGAACAATTTCTCTTCAACGACGTAATCCGATAACAACCGATCTCTTTACCCGTCAGCTTCTCGTGGCTGTCATGCGACCGGCTATTGCAGTTAATAATACAACGGCTTCTTGACATTTTTGTGTTTCTTTTTATCGCTGTATAACTGATTTCAATTGAAAGCCTGCGTGCGCTAGTACCGCTTGCCACGAGTTCCCAGAATCCTTTGCGGTTCTACCCGTGAATGACGTCACATTTTCAATCTCTATATAATATGCATGTTAAATTTTATATTTGGGGTAAAATATCAAGTCTTTTCAAGTAAACCGGTTCAAGTCCAATTCAAGTCCCAAGTCATTGGTGTAAAAGTCCAAGTCAAGTCACAAGTCTTAGAACATTTTTTCAAGTCAAGTCTAAAGTCATAAAATTAATGACTCGAGTCTGACTCGAGTCCAAGTCATGTGACTCGAGTCCACACCTCTGGGTTTTAACAAGTTAGGGCACCAAAAAAATGTTACAAAAATTTCAAGCTAAGTGTCACTCAAACAATTGTGCTTATGCGATGAACCCTTACCTCATTCAGATCTCTGTTGTATTTCTTAGTCAGGTCAATGATACGGTTTAGGTTGTCGTTACTGACAGGATTTGCAGCATATGGATTGATCAGCATGGCCACAGCAGACATCAGCACAAACATCATCATCTCCATACTTGTTGTTCGTTGGCTGAAAAGCAGAAGTCCTTGAAGTTGTTGTGAAGTGCTGGCTGAGAGCAGGTTATTTATACCTGGTCTGTCTACGCCTTCATTACATTTGCCAGTTACAAAAAACCAAAAAACAGTCTGCAGCTCCTTGGCGATAAGATCCATGATTAGTATGTGGTCAATGAGCAGAAACGAAACTATTTTTCTCAGAATAACCAATAGACTTGGTTGCATTACAGAAAAGATGAAAAAAAAAATGGTACTTTCAAAAGAAACTTCATTACAGACTGTGATCCACGCAAAGTGATACTGCTGAGAAAAATGGGGGAAGACTCAAACAATCTTAACTTTGATTTGAGGTGTGATTTTAAATCTGGCCAAAGGGGGGAGTCCGGTGACGTAGGCTGTCAAGATGGCAGCTTGAATGGGGAAGCTCCGTCGCAGTGGCAGCTAATTTGCGTTAGACTTAGAACATTGCGCTACACAACACTTACAAAATATCACCCCAGGGCTGTGGGAAGCTTGAAGACTCTTTGTGAAAGCTCATAATGCAGAGTCACTAACAAAAACTTACGCTTCAACGGCAAGAAGGCGCTAGCAAGGAAACCTCGGCGAAAGCTAATGATGTGCGCCCGCCCTCACCTTCAATGTCGGATACTATCCAGGCTGCTACAACTGAACAAATGGCCAAGGACATTGCAAGTCCATTGCAACCGAGACACAAGAGAGCAAACTCAATTTTATCCAAATTGCTACGAGGGCAGTGGAGGCTAAGCTAGAGGATATGGCTACTCGAATAAGCAACGCTGAGTCTCACCTGGATTTCCTTGAGGATGCTAGCAGAGTGCTAAAGGAAAATCCTCCTGCTACTAGTGACGAGGTAAACGCTCTACGACAGAAATTAGATGATCTTGAAAACAGAGGATGGAGAAAAATCCTGCACTTTGCTGGCTTTCCCGAGGGCTGTGAGGGTTCGGACGCTCTGACACTCGTGCACAACACAATTCCACAACTCCTTACAACTTCCTGGGCGGGCTGGAGATTGACTGCGCACACCGCAGCCTAGTGAGACGCAAAACTGACAGTCATCCCCCAAAGATCATCATCGCCTGATTTCTACGGTTCCAGGACAGGGAACGGATCGTGGAAGCTGCGCCGAGGCTGGGGCAGCTGAGCTGGAACAACCACCACATCATGATCTTCCCCGACTACTCCAAACTTGTCATGGACAAACGAGCAGCATTTAATCCCTGTAAACGGTTGCTGCACGAAAGGAAAATGAAGTTCTCCCCACTTTTCCCAGCAGTGCTGGTGCTGAAAATGACGGCGGGCAGACGTGAGTTTACCAACCCAAAAAAAGCCCAGGACTACATTCTGTCTTTACCTTAAGGGAGTTATTTACAGTCATGGGCTTGGATTTAAACACAACCTTTTTTTTTTTGCCCTAGTGTTAATTAACACGCTATACACGATATACTTTGTACAAACTGTTTAGTTTCAATATTATAGGGCTTCGTGGTTTGATTTCTTGATCAATCAGCTTGATCATCAGCTTGATCAATTGCGATTGCAAAATTCTGGCCAAGGTACTAGCAACCAGATTAGATAAGGTCAAGACTTACCTAATACACCCCGACCAAGTCGGTTTTATTTGGACTCGCAGCTCTGCCGATAACATTAGATGCCTAATTGATATTATGTGGGCAACCCAGAATAAATCCCCTACGGGGGACTCTTCTCCAGCTATAGCCCTCTCCCTAGATGCAGAGAAAGCATTTGACAGGGTAGAGTGGTGTTTCCTATTTTGTGTAATGGCTCAAAATTCACAAGGTGGATCAAACTTCTCTACAACAATCTAAGAGCATTACTACTAATGAACCGTATTATATCACAGTCCTTCGACCTCCACAGAGGTACAAGACAGGGCTGCCCACAGAGTCCTCTGCTTTTTGTTCTAGCTTTAGAGCCTCTGGCAGCGACAATACGTAGAGGCCCTAATTTTCCAGGTATCCAGGTCCACAATAATAATCACAAATTGATGCTCTATGCTGACAATGCTCTGGTCCTGATATTGTAGCCAGAACACTCTCTACCTGCTCTCTAAAGAATTATTAACCGGTTCTCTAATATATCAGGATATAGAGTAAATTGGTCAAAGTCTGAAGCGCCCCCTGTGACAGCCTTCTGCCCCAAAACCCTGTTCCAGCCAGGGGATTTCAGCTGGCCTCAGACTGGTATTAAATACTTGGGCATTACGTTCCCCCCTTTGTTATCTAACATAGTTCAGGTTAATTTTGAACCTCTATTGAACACGTTCAGAACCAACATAATTAGATGGTCCCCTTTGTTTCTCACCCTTTGGGGCAAAGTTAACATCATCAAAATGAATTGTGCTCCAAAATTTAATTACCTACTACAAACACTCCCGCTAAAAATCCCATGGTTTAGTCTTGAGAGTACTTTGTGGTCACCACTCCCTCCGATGCACATTTTAACCACCAAGCTCTCACCAGATATACAAACCCACCCCATTCTTTCGTTCCTGTAGACAGTCTGGAAGAAGGTGGCCTTGCTATTAAATGTTAACTCCTACCTTCATACTAAGGCCTCCATATGGCTCAATCCCAAACTCTGCATTAATAAGTCTCCGTTCTTCTGGAGACTGTGGGTCCAGAGAGGGATACTTGTTCTTGGAGACCTGTATCAGGGGAGAATTCTCAAGTCCTTCAACGACCTTAAAGCACAGTTTCAGGTGCCACAGAGTCAGTTTTGGAGATACTTGCAGCTCCGGCACTTATTGCTCAAAACCTTTGGTTCTTCCTCCTCACCACCTCCAATTATTGAATATCTCAGCTACATCAAAAAAATCTTTGGGGGAAGTCATGAAGTCTCTAAATATTACTCAATGCTTGTTAAGGGCACGAGTAAAGGGCTACCTGCCCTCCGATTAGCTTGGGAAGCTGACCTTGGTGTGGTTTTTACAGATCAGGAATGGACTACAATTTTGCAGAATAGTAAAAAGGTGTCCAGGGAACTTAGAACGAGACTAATCCAATTCAAATTACTACACCAGATTTACTGGTCGCCACACAGACTGTACAGGGCAAACCTCATACAGTCCCCTGAATGCTGGGGATGTCAGACTGGGGTGGGCACATTGACCCATATGATTTGAAGCTGTCCTAAAACCCAAATCTTTTGGACTGAGATACATGACTTTATCAAATCAACCATACGATGGGATATTCCTTTTTCACCAAGACTACTCGTTTTGGGGGACCCATCACTCCTTAAACATGCTCTGCCTAAGGCTGCTGAGTGGGTACAGACTGCATTGATGCTGGGGCGTAAACTCATTATCTCCCAGTGGAAGGCCCCTTCCACCCCACCTGTCTCTGTATGGCATGTTCAACTAGGGAGACTTGCTGCACTAGAACAACTCTCATAAAGGCTTCTGAATAAAGTGGAAAGCTTCCACCTGAAGTGGGATCCATATCTGTTCAGAGTAAAAGGATCAGACTAGAACTTAGAGTGGCACAGACATTGGGATTCTGACGAAGCACTCTCAGGGATGACAGAGTGTGGCATGCAGCAAGACCCACGTAGTCAAAGGATGGCTGTGTTTTTGTTTGTTTGTTTGTTTTTTTGCTTGTTTGTTTATCTCTTGTTTTGTTTGTCCCCCTTCATTTTGGGTTTGTATTCTCTACTGTTCTGCCGATGCTTTTTTTATGTGACGTAATCTGTATCTACAGTGGACCGTAGTGTTCTAAAATTACAATAGAATATTAATCACAAAAAAATCTGGCCAAAGAGCCAATGATTTTGGTTTCCACTGAAAATTGTTACATCACTTCCTACTCTACAAATTACAGTGAATGGTAGTAAAGATTTTTGACTTGAGACTTTGACTTTGAAAGGGTCTACACGACCGTTCACATTTCAAAAAATGAAAAAAAAAAGCAAGTTATTAACAGACTGCCATCCACTCAAAGTGGTTACCTGGAAATATACTGTTCAAAGAAATTAGCAGATGTGATTTATTGTTCTGTAAACAGTTGTTACAATGCGGCGTGAGAGAGTTACAATAAAAATATCACACAAATATATTACAACAACCAGAATTTATGACTTTCACTTAAAAAAGAAGCAAATTTGCAGTTGTACAATAACACATCAAGTTGGTTTCTTAAACTTTGTAATGATCAAAGACAGCTACAGATATATTTCTGCTTTCGCAGTTAAAACATAGTTCAACCAAAATAAATCTTTGTCTTGTACTGAATTTAGTATTAATAAATAATAAAAACTGCATAAAAAAAGAGAAAAATCAGTGATAACTTACCAAACTAATAAAAAAAACAACTAGAATATGAAAAAAATCTTAAATTATGAAAACCCATGACTTTTGAAATACACTTAAAAGAGTTATCACGTTAGCCAGTTCAATGATCTTGAAGGTATTCAGGCAGCTTGTGTTACGTTTCCCATGAAATTTCTTCTCTGAATACATTTGGTGAGGTTTCCCAGCAAATCAGGTAGTGGCTGTTCTTTTTCTGACGGCCCTACTTTCTTTAGTACTTCTTTGCAGTTTATCTGAAAGACAAGAATCTGTGTTCAGTATATCTCTCACTGTTTTGCAGATGTATTTGTCTACCTAAAGTGAGGTTAGCACATTGTCTCTAAATATTTACAACACAGATTGACGCATTTCTTTCTAAGCTCCTTAAACTATGATCATGGATGACTGAGAACCTTCACAGACTACACAGATTTGTTGTTCTTAAGTTGGAGATGTGTCAAAAAAGATAACTTACATCTGAGAAAACCCAAAAAAAACTTACATGTGATTTCTTAATGAATATTTCCAGGTTTCTCAAAATATCTTTCTCTTCGTCATTTTTGGGATGCTTTTGTAGGATGTCATGCACTTTGCAGAAGAAGTTATTCTGTATGAAGCATAAATAAGTAAACTAAGCTTTACAAATAAACATAAATAAAATGTAAAAAAGAGACCACTGTTCTTGTTGTAGTCTCTCAAAAAAAAAAACCTGAATGGAAAACTTGCAAACTGTTTCAAAGACAAGAAGTTTTCTCACCCCACATCCAGATTCAACCAAATGTGTCACATCCTCCACATAGAAACTCTGCAACATTGGTGAGACAAATTGTCACAAACAAGTTTTATGCACCAAAAACGTGAACAAAGCAGAAAAAACACGAGTTAACTAACAACAACAACAACAAAAAGCTCTATGAGTGTTAGGAGTCCAGAAAACAGTTGTGCTTATAAGATGAGCTCCTACCTTAGTGAGATTTTCACTGTATTGTTCAACAAGGTCAATGATACTGTTAAGACTATCGCTGAGAGTAAGATTACGGACAGGATTTGCAGCACATGGACTGATCAGCATGGCCACAGCAGACACCAGCATGAGCATCGTCATCTCCACACTTGTTGATTGTTGGCTGAAAACCTCTAGAAGACGTGTCTTCAAGCAGAAGCCCTTAAAGTGTTTCTGTTGCTCAGATGTCAACTGGCAGGTTGTTGTGAGGTCTTAGATGAGAACAGATTATTTATACTTGCTTTGCCCATGCCTTCGCCCTAATTGTTGGTTACAAAAAACAGCCTAGATACAATCTGAGGTGAATGTCAGATAAGGGACATGAGGATGTTATGGCCAGTAAGCAGAAAAGCAAGCGTTTCTCTGAATTAAAAAAAATGAAAAAGCAACTTATTAACAGATTGTCATCCACTCGAAGTGGTTACCTGGAAATGTACTGTTCAAAGAAATTAAGGGAAGACTTGAACAATCTTATGTTTGAATTAATGGGCTGATTTTTTTTGGTTTCCACTGACTGTTGTCACGTCATTTTTTACTCAACAAATTACGCAGAATATGGCACTAAAGATTTCCAACAAGAATATTTCATTCAGCAAAATCAGATGTTTGAAGTGTTTGTTTGTTGTTAACTTTGTGAGCATATATTGAGTGTAACTGGCAATTTTGCCTCACTTTCATGTTCAAGAAACCAGTCTGAGATGATTTGAGCTGTGAGACATGTTCCCTTGTCCTGCTGGAGGCAGACATCAGAAGATGGGTACACTGTGATCCTACAGGGAGAAATGGACATGAACAGCAACAATACTCAATCAGGCTTTTATGATTTAATGATGCTCAGTTAGTACAAAGTAGTGGTGTGCGACATTGCATATTTTGGTATCGATTCAATACCAAGTAAATACAGGCCAGTATCGCCGATACTGATACTTTTCAATAAATAAGGTGGATGCACCATTGAATTGCTAAATCTCAATTAATTTTCATGAACTTAAGTTTTTTTTATGATGTTTCCTTTTTTAGTATGAAATAGTTAAAACCTAGGACATAATTAGGACAAAATTTATAATTAAATAGAAAATACTTATAGAAAACCAATATTATCAATTTTTTTTGACAAAACCTAAAATCAAAAGTGCACGCAAACCAGTAAACAAATTAAAACAAACAAGTACTGTTGAGAAACTGTAACACAAAAATGACATCTAAAATTCTCAACAAAAAAACAACTGGTGAAAATACAAATAATATGTAAACAATTTAACAACCCCCAAAGCATCTGAGTCACGTCACATGATGGCGCAACATCTAAACACAAGAGGAGGAGGGGGAGTAAAGTGTGCCTGCTCTGTGCTGACACAGGAGCGGCGAGTCCGGCGACCTGGCTGTTTCGTCTTTTCCCAAACCACAGCACTGCAAACAAGAGCGGAACTTAAAGTAAAGAATCAATCTCACCAGGCTAGTATTGATCCGATATCGATGCCGACTTGGTATCGATACAATCGATATTTGGATCGAACCGCCCACCACTAGTACAAAGTGTGCCAAGAAAATATCACTCACATTGCATCACCACCGCCAGCAGCCTAGAGCGTTCATACACGGCAGCATGGATCCATGCTTTAATGTCATTTACACCAAATTCTGAAGCTACTGTCTGAATGTCACAGCAGAAACTAAATCATCAGACCAAACCACATTGTTCACATCCTCTATTTCCCAACTTTGGTGAGCCTGCATGATCTGCAGCTTCAGTTTCGTGTTCCGAGATGTCAGGAGTGTGACCTGGTGCAGTCTTCTGCTACTGTACTCAATTTGATTCAAGGTTCAACATCTTGTTGCAGTTGTGTACCTGACAAAATGCTGGTGATTATATATATATATAACTGATAGACGTTTTTCTGTCAGGTTCGGTGGCTTTTCATCCACATCTACACCCCTTACATGTGGGGTCCCTCAAGGATCTATCCTTGGCCTAGTCCTCTTTTCTCTTTACATGCTCCCATTGGGCTCTATTTTCAGGAAAGATGGAATCTTATTTCACTGCCGATAATCCTCAAATCTACTTTCCTCTTAAAAGAATTCTACAGACTCTCTAAAAGTTTAGCTAGACTTCTTTGATGACATTAATTCATGGTTTGCTTTCAATTTTTTGAATATAAACGATCAAAAAACTGAGATTGTACTATTTGGACCTTCTAACCCTTGTTTTTCTTTTAAGGGTACGGTGGCCCTGAAAGACCAAACGAACTGCAATTTAAGAAAACACTAGAAATAAGAAAAACGCTGCAAAAGCACACAAAATGCAACAGAAATAGGAAAAACGACAACGGAAAAAGGAAAAAACTAAACAGAAATAGGAAAAATGACTACGGAACTAGGAAAAACGAAAACAGAAATAGGAAAAAACATATTTCCAAAAGCACAAGGAAAGTGTTTCTGTGGAGACAATAACCCGTCGGACCAGTTGCAGGAACCAAAATATGCTAAGAATTGCACTGGGAGACTCTTAAAAGAAGTGGAGGATCTATCAGTTTTGTGAGGAAAGAAAAGGTGAGAGGTAAGTTTGTTAGCCTAACTATTAGCCTAAAAATCCGTCATCAGTTTTATATGAATCATGATAAAACACACCTCCCATGTTTTGGGTTCTCAGGGCCACCATATAAGGGTGACCTTGGGCCTCTGGAAAAGTCTAGAACTCCCATTGCAAAAAATCTGGTAGTGTTCTTTAATAGCAATTTTTGATTTGAGAAACAAATAAATTCTGTTGTAAAAGCCAGCTTCTTCCAGCTCAGGGCCTTTGCAAAAATTAAGAACATTTTGTCATCTGCTGACTTCAAGAAAGTAATTCATGCATTCATTTCATCCAGGCTTGACTCCTGTAAAAGTCTTTATTTTGGTATCAGCCAGGCTCTGCTCTCTCGTCTTCTGCTTGTTCAGAATGCTACAGCCCGACACTTGACAGGCACTCGTAAACATGACCATATTTCCCCAGTCTTGGCTCATTTACAGTGGCTTCCAGTACTTTACAGTACAGTAGAAATGATTTTAAGATTTTACTGTTTGTTTTTAAGTCTCTAAATGGATTAGCTCCATCAGACCTCTCTGCTCTTTTAACTAAAACTAATCCAAATAGGTCAGCTGATAAGTTGCTTCTAGTTGTCCCTTGAAGCAGGCTAAAAAACAGTGGAGACCAGGCCTTTGCAATTTCTGCTCCCAAACTTTGTAATAGTGTCTCTTCAAATTAGGATCTGATCCGTCTGAAAACACATTTTTAATCACTAGCTTTTAATTGTGACTGAGTTTTTGTTTTGTTCTTTGTGTGTGTTTGTTAGACTTATAGTCAAGACCGCCTAAACCAAGACCAGGGCAATACCAAGACCAGAGGGCATCGAGACCAAGACAAGACCAAGACAGACCAAGTCAAGACAAAGATAAAGTCGAGACGAGACAGAGACCGAGACAAAAAAAAGTCTTTATACTACAGCCAGATGCTGCTTCGTTTATGGGTGTCAGGCATATTTATGTGTTTTTGCGATGCACCTGCACAGCCCTTCTCACCCCTGTCTACTGTCTCACTCACTTACTGAGAGGACAGACGCACGCTCCACTTGACTGTCGCGTATCTCACCCTCTCTGTTTTTCACATAATGATATTATCCTATATCCTCGCATGTGATTGGCCACAATATGGAGGAATTGGAGCATAGCTGAGCCACTGTGTGAGAGCTGAGCAGTGAAAGGAAATTAAGTGAGGAGGTGGCTCTTGCTCAATGAGAATCGACTCTTCTGATTCACTACAAAGCACTCTCTAAGCACGGCTTTTAGAGCTGATGCTTTTGCGCATGACACATTATCGAACGTTGTGTATCATGGATACTGATTAATATTAATACTGTTACATATTAAACCTAGCCATATTTTCAAATTATGAGGAAAGTTTATATATACGTGATACTGAAAGCTTCAAACCACTATGAATGCTCAGTTTGCGAGTTCTTTTCTATTTACAGAGCTGTGGGATGTCACAGCTGTGGCTGTGAGTTAGCAGCTCCACCCACCTGCTTTGGGTGGAGCTTGTGGTTGTTTTGATTAGACTGCCAATCACAAGGAAGCTGACTTGAAATGCATGCAGTATCAAAGCCAAAGGTTCACTCCAGAGCATGGATGGCATGGGGAACTCTGACAGAGACCAAGAACTGCTGCAAATGAATATAATATCTCCCTATTAAGATGTTGAAAGGGCAGAATGATATGAAACGATCTGCGAAAGGTTCAGTTTTATAAAAATTCAGGTTTAAAATAAAGAAAATAAAATGTTTGTTACAGTAGATTGACACAAAGCATTTCCACACAAATTCCACTTCTGGGCAAATGTGATTTATTGTTCTGTAAACACTTGTTACAATGTGGTGTTAGAGAATTACAATAAAAATATCACTCAAATATATTATTAGAACCAGAATTACTTTTACTTAAAAAAGAAGCAAATTTGCAGTTGTACAAAAACACATTAAGTTGCTTTCTTAAACTTTGTAATGATCAAAGACAGCTACAGATATATTTCTGCTTTTGCAGTTAAAACATAGTTCAACCAAAATAAATCTTTGTCTTGTACTGAATTTAGTATCAATAAATAATAAAAACTGCATAAAAAAGACAGAGAAAAATCAGTGATAACTTACCAAACTATATAAAAAAAATATATAATATGAAAAAAATGCTTGAATTATGAAAACCCATGACTTTTGAAATACACTTAAAAGAGTTATCACGTTAGCCAGTTCAACGATCTTGAAGGTATTCAGGCAGCTTGTGTTACGTTTCCCATGAAATTTCTTCTCTGAATACATTTGGTGAGGTTTCCCAGCAAATCAGGTAGTAGCTGTTCTTTGTCTGACGGCCCTACTTTCTTTAGTACTTCTTTGCAGTTTATCTGAAAGACAGGAATCTGTGTTCAGTATATATGCTCAGTTTTGCAGATGCATTTGTCTACCTAAAGTGAGGTTAGCACATTGTCTCTAAATATTTACAACATAGACTGACGCTTTTCTTTCCAAGCTCCTTAGACTATGATGACCTAGATGACTGAGAACCTTCACAGACTACACAGATTTGTTGTTCTTAAGTTGGAGATGTGTCAAAATAGATAACTTACATCTGATTCCTTAATGAATATTTCCAGGTTTCTCACAATATCTTTCTCGTTGTTATTTTTGGCATGCTTTTGTAGGATGTCATGCACTTTGCAGAAGAAGTTATTCTGTATGGAACACAAGGATGGATTTATAAGCTTTTAAAAACACATGCATTTACAATTATACAAGTTGGCTAGTGTTTTTTCTGCAGTTTGTCAAAATAAATAAATAACCAACTCAAACTGCCAATCAGAAGGACAATTCAAGAAAACTGAATGAATTAAAAGGAACATTGTTTCAAAGACATGAAAAAACGTCTCCTCACTCCACATCCACTGTCAGCCAGGTAAGACACATCCTCCACAAAGAACCTCTGTAAGATCCAAGAAAAAATTACTTTGTCAGCTAACACTTATAACATATTGAATCATTTGTCTAGATAAGGCACCAAAAAATGTAATCGAATTTAATAGAAAAAATATTTGTAACTGAACATTGCAAACACCTTTTAAAGGTTTTAACAAGTTAGGGCACCAAAAAAAATTTCAAGCTAAGTGTCACTCAAACAATTTTGCTTATACGATGAACCCTTACCTCATTCAGATCTCTGTTGTATTTCTCAGTCAGGTCAATGATACGGTTTAGGTTGTCGTTACTGACGGGATTTGCAGCATATGGATTGATCAGCATGGCCACAGCAGACACCAGCACAAACATCATCATCTCCATACTTGTTGTTCGTTGGCTGAAAAGCAGAAGTCCTTGAAGTTGTTGTGAAGTGCTGGCTGAGAGCAGATTATTTATACCTGCTCTGTCTACGCCTTCATTACGTTTGCCAATTACAAAAAAACCAAAAAGCAGTCTGCAGCGCCTTGGCGATAAGATCCATGATTAGTTTGTGGTCAATGAGCAGAAGAGAAACTATTTTCTCAGAATAACCAGACTTGGTTGCATTACAGAAAAGATGAAAAAAAAAAAGTACTTTCAAAAGAAACTTCATTACAGACTGTGATCCACGCAAAGTGATTTCTTGGAAGTATACTGCTGAAAAAAATGGGGGAAGACTCAACCAATCTTAACTTCGATTTGCGGTGCGATTTTAAATCTGGCCAAAGGGCCGATGATTTTGGTTTCCACTGAAAATTGTTACATCATTTCCTACTGTACAAATTACAGTGAATGGTAGTGAAGATTTTTGACTTGAGTATTTCATTCACAATCTGATACGTTAATTAAATGTTTCCTTAATCCCTTGGATGGATTCTTACTTTAATGTTGTTATACTAAATTCTGGTTCTACCATCTAAATATTGCAGCAGAAATCGAGACTCAACATACTTGGCGATGATTTAAATGGTTTCTATTGTAGAATTGTAAACTGTAGCCTCACTATGTTATTCTTAGCAAACAGGAGTGGCACCTTATGTGTCTTCTGAGGATGTACCCTTTCTGCGTCGAAGTTCAGTGCAATTGGGCTACAGTACAAGATGTGTTGTGCATTCAGAGATGCTCTTCTGCATACGATCAATCTAACAATTGGCTATTTGACTTAGAGTGTTCTTCCTATTAGCTTAAAGCAGGGGTGGGCAACCACATGCCTCGAGGGCTGGTGTCCTGCAGATTTTAGAAGTGTTCTTGATCCAATATAGCTGATTCAAATGGCTAAATTACCTCCTCAACATGTCCTTTAGTTCTCCACAGGCCTGGTAATGAACTAATCATTTGATTCAGGTGTGTTGACCCAGGGTGAGATCTAAAACGTGCAGGACACCGGCCCTCGAGGCATGGAGTTGCCCACCCCTGGCTTAAAGCAGTCTGGCCATTCTCCCCTGATCTCTGCTATCATGAAAGTATTTTCGCACAGATAATTCGGTTTTACTTTTTCAGTTCATTCTCTGTAAACCTTAGATTGTTGTGTGGGTAAATCCCAGTAGATCAGCAGTTAATGAAATACTCATCTGGAACCAAGAAACTCGTCACGCTCAAAGTGACTTAAATCACTTGTGGTCCTGATTCTGATGCTGTGTTTAAACTTTAGCAGGGCATCATTACCATGGCTGCATGTATAAATATTTGCTTTCCGCCATGTGATTAACTGCTTAGATATTTTTGTTAATGAGCAGTAGAAGAGATATACATACAAAAGTGGCCAGTAAGTGTATATGCATACACACAATGTTAGACTGAGAGGTGGTGGTATCCTTAATATTGTTATCTCAGGTACACAGCTCTGTCAGTCAGTACAGCAGCTCCACCCACCTGCAGGTTAAACCTTCCGTTAGGGATGAGCAACCAATGAGAAAAGTAGCTTAGGGAGTGTAGTTTTCAAGCAAAAGGCTAATTTCAGACAGTGGATGGACTGAGAGTCTGCAGCTCGGTCAGTATAAATGAATCATGCAAAGTTATGCTAACAGAAGCCAAGAACTAAAACACTGAGCCACAAATGACACCATCATCAAAATGTGATCTTAACAGCCAAATGTGTGTAAAAGTTAATTGTCTTGCTATAAAGCCCAAAGCATTTCCATACAAACTGGGACTTGTGGATAAAAGTGATTTATTATTGTTCTGTAAACACTTGGTTCAATGCAATGTGAGACAATTGCAATAAATATGTAATACAAATATATTAAAAATCCTTAACTTAAATAAAAAATAAATACGCAGTTGTACAATAACATGTCAAGTTGATCTGTTGTGCTGTTTGACGACAGCTACACATACATTTTTAAAAATGCAATTAAACACAGCTCAGTCAGATATGTCTTTGCTAATGTACCGAATATAGCTACTATTAAATAACATCAACTGCATAAAAAGGAAGAAAAATACTGTCTTAAACTATAGAATGAAATAAATATCCAATGCTTGAATTGTGATAAATTACAAAAAGAAAAAAAAAAAAGAACAAAGAAAATGACTTGGAAGCATTATGACAGACAGTCCACAGATCTGGAAGGTATCCAGGCGTGTTTTTATTTTCCACTGAAGTTTCTCTTCTGAATGCATATCTTGAGGTTTTCCAGCAAAGCCGGTATTGGCTTTTCAGTTCTTGCCTTCGGCACAGTCTTCAGTACTTCAGTGCAGTTCACCTGAATGACAAGAAATCAGCTGAGCTCAGTACAATATGTTTTATTGTTTTGCAGATTCTTTGTCTCACCAAAGACACAACAGGTAGATTTAGTACATTGTCTCTAAAGGTGCGTAACACAGATTTGATGTATACCTTATATAGGAAATATGTCAGAGAAGATATCTTACATTTGTGCCGTTAATAAACACTTCCAAGTTTCTCACAATCTCCTTCTCTTTATATTTCTGCTGCTTTGTGGCATGGTTTTCCAGGATCTCGTGCACTTTGCAGATGAAATTATTCTGTATGAAACATAAACAAGTATTAGCGTTACAAATAAACACAATTAAAATGTTAAAAAGAGATCACTGTTCTTATTGCAGTCTCTCAAAAAAGAAACCTGAATGGAAAGCTTGCAAACTGTTTCAAAGACATGAAAAGTAGTCTTCTCACCCCACATCCAGATTCAACCAAGTGTGTCACATCCTCCACATAGATACTCTGCAACGTTGGAGAGACAAATTGTCACAATCAAGTTTTAAAAACTTGAACAAAGCAGAAAAAATAAAAGTAAACTAACAACAAGAACAACAAAAAGCTCTATGAATGCTAAGAGGCAGTTAAATGTATAAGATACGGTCTTACCTCATTCAAAGTTTTACTGTATTCTTGAACAAGGTCAATGATATTGTTTAAGTTCATATTGTAGATGGGATTTGCAGCACATGGACTGATAAGCAGGGCCACAGTAGACACCAGCACAAACGTCATCATCTCCATACTTGTTATTAGTTGGCTGAAAAGCTGAAAAGCCTTTAAAGTATTTCTGCTCAATTGTCAGCTTGCAGGTTGCTGTGAGGTCTTGGCTGATGAACAGATTATTTATACTTGCTTTGCCCACGCCTTCACCACAATTGTCAATTACAAAAAAAACCCCAAATGCAGTCTGCAGCGATGGAGAGATAAGACTCATGATTAAGTTGTGGTCAATACGCAGCTTGAGAAAGGAGAACAGTTTCTCTGAAATGAGTCTATACGGTGGGCTGCATTACAAAAAAGGAGAAGAAGAAAACAACAACAGACATCTATTTACAATGGTTACTTGAAAATATTCTCATAAAGTTGAGAAGACTTGACTAGTCTGAAGTTTGATTTCTGATGTGGTTTTCAATCCCGCCCTCATACAGGTGCTGGTTTTTGTTTAGACTGATTACTATTTCATCCGTTTCTACTGCACAGATTACACAGAGTTTGGCAGTAAACATTTTTCGACTTGATTATTTAATTCATGAACATCTGATGTTTTAGCCGTTTCCTCAATCGTTTGGTCAAACAGTAACTGTAATCTGCAGTTTTGCCCTAATTTTCTTACCAAGAAACAAGTCTGAGATGATTTGAGCTTCGTGATTTATGATCACTATTTTTTTTTTATTAGTCCTTTATCTATCCACGTAAAAATCTCATTGAGATTAAAAAAAGAGAGACCTGGCATCATGGCAACAAAAGTCAAAAATGCATGTACCTCATAAGTATATAACATTTAAAACAAATACAATATCCCCGTACGAACATGTGAAAAATATACAATAACAGATCAAATTAAGAGCGATATTAAAAACAATCACACTGAGTAAAAGAGTTATTCCCTCGTTCCTTTAAGATGGACTTAAACTCCCCCAAGGTAACCAATTCTAATAATTTTAGTTCCTTCTGCAGATTATTCCAGGAAGCAGGGGCAGCGTATTTAAATGCCCTTTCTCCCAATTCTGTTCTGATTTTTGGGACAGATATTGTGAAAATTAAGGCTGTACTGGTTGTGGTTTTTACACATATAAACACATAAATAAGAGGGAACCAGCCCAAGGAGAGATTTATAGGTAATATGGTGCATTATCCTGATGGAAATGCACCATATCATGCTGAATGCAGTGCATCCACTGCTAACCTTTGTATATTGTATATTTTATTTTATACATATGTACACACACACACACACACACACACACACACACACACACACACACACACACACACACTTGTATATATACATATTTGGTATGCATATTCAACATTAATGAATCAATGGTACGGAAATGGAGAAAGTAAGGAGAATGAGTTGAGCAAAGTTTGACTTATCTGGCTGTTCTGTTTCACTTAATGCGCCTTATGGTCTGAAAAATACAGTAAGCATATTCCTACGAGAATCCACCCTTGTGTATATGCAACTACCAGCCATTTTGTTAGGTACACCTGTTCAGCTATAGCATCATGTTGACCTTTGAATCAAACAGACTAGCAGCAGATTCTGCTTTTGACATCTAAGAACAGGAAACTCAGTCTACAGTCCACAGAGGCTCACCAAAATGAAACAAGGGGACTGGAAATCGATTTTTTGGTCTGATAACATTCAGACAGTGTTGTGTGGCAGGTGTTTTGTTGCCAGACTTGGGAACGCTTGCGGGGTGGCTCTAGCTCAAGAGACACCACAGACATTCTTATATTTGTTCTTAGAATTCTCATTCTTATATTTTGCTTTGTTCTTATGTCATTGTATTTTGCACACCTCTGTTGCTTGTGAAGCTTGCACACAAGAATTTCACTTACATGTGCTGTACCAGTGTACCTGCACATGTGATGTGACAATACAAGTGATTTGATTTGAAGTGGTAAATGGACCGATTCTGCTTTTCTACTCCCAGAACATTCAAAGTGCTTAATCCAACATGCCTCATTCACCCATTCACACCTGCACTTTCTTCTATGCTTAAATGCTTTCTATCTACCAATCGCACACATTAATGCTCCAATGGATGCAGGTTAGTATTTTGCATAAGCATATTTGCCATGCAGATCAAAGCAGCCAGGACTCAAACCACCAATCCTCTGATCAGCAGATGAGTAGATGATCTGTGGTGTCTCTTGCGCTAGAGCCACCCCACAAGCGTTAAAAAGTCTGGCAACAAAACACCTGCCACACAACACCGTCTCAATGTTATCAGAACAAAAAAAAAAATCGATTTCCAGTCTCCTTGTTTCATTTTGGTGAGCCTCTGTGGACTGTAGCCTGAGTTTCCTGTTCTTAGATGTCAAAAGCAGAATCTGCTGCTAGTCTGTTTGATTCAAAGGTCAACATGATGCTGTAGCTGAACAGGTGTACCTAACAAAATGGCTGGACAGATTTTTAAGCGCCTTGTACCACATAAAATTGGTTTGAGGTCAGTAAGCACACTACATATGATTTTTGAGAAAACTTGAAGGATTTTAAGTGTGCCTTATAGTCCGAAAAATACGGTACATGAATCTAAGGTACACAGTTGTGGCTGTGAGTACAACCAGCTACTCCTAAACCTTCTATGTAGGAGGAGCTACCAATCAGAAGACAGCTGGCTTACAGGGAGTGTAGCATTGAACCAATCATGCAAAGTAATTATAACAGAAGTCAAGATACTGAACTGAAAATATTGACAAGTATGTCCTCTTTTCAGACAATAGGGACTGAAGGACTGAATAATACGAGACAGCTTGTCAGAAGTAAGGCGTCATCAAAATTTAATATAAAAATAAAACAGGATCAAAATGTCTGTTAAAGCTGACTGTCTTAACATAAAGTACAAAGCATTTCCATACAAATGCAGCTTGTGAGAAAAACGACTTCTTGTTCTGTAAACACTTGTTTCAATGTGGAGTGAAAGAACTACAACAAACATCCAAACATATCAAAATGTGAACTGAACTTGTTTTAAATAAAATATAAATATGCAGTTTACAATAATGTGCAGTTGCTGCCTTAACTGTTGTAAAGTTTAATGCCAGCGACGGATGCATTTTTACTTATGCAGCTTAAAAATAACTCAACCAAAAACGTCCCTGTGAAAGCACTGAATGTAGTTGCTATTAAATAACAAATAAACTGCATAAAAGAGAAAACTATACCAGAAAATAAATATCCAGTACTTTAACTGTATCAAACTGTGACTATGAAAAACATTTGAAGACGTTACCAGATGTCAGACAGTTCACGGATCACGAAGCTAATCAGGCATTTTTGTTTTTAGATTCCCATGAAGTTTCTCCGGCGAATGCAGTTTGCAAGGTTTTCCAGCAAAAACGGTATTGGCTTTTCGGTTGTTGCATGAGGCACGTTAATTAGTTCTTCTGTGCAGTTCACCTAAAAGATAAGAAAACACCTGGGTTCAGTATGATCTCGCTCACTGTATTGCAAATGCCATTAGTACATAATCCTTACATATTTGTAACATAGATGGGACATTTTCATTTGGCAAAAAGATATCTTACATTTCCTTCTTTAAAAAACACGTCCAGGTTTCTCACAATCTTCTTATCCTCCGTTCTGTCATGCTTTTTCAGGATGTCATGCACTCTGCAGAAAAACTTATTCTGTATGCAACAGGAGCGAGAACATATTCACTTCAGACGTGTTTAAAATGAATGACATTTAAAAATGTAATCCAATAAAACTGAATGCTCTACAGGGAACACAGTTTCAAAGAGATGGAAAAGGATCCTCTCACCCCACATCCAGATTTAACCAAGTGTGTCACATCCTCAACATAGAACTTCTTCCACATTAAATAGAAAAAATATTTGTCAACATTTAAAATTGTAACACACTTTCAAGTTTTTTAACAAGTCAAGGCACCAAAAACGTTATAAAATGTTCAAGCTAAGAGTCAAAAAAACACTCGTTCTTATGAGATGAGCCCTTACCTCATACATAGTTTTATTGTATTGGTCAGCCAAGTCAATGATATGGTCTAGGTTGAGACTCCGGACGGGATTTGCAGCACATGGACTCATCAGCGCAGCAGACACTAGCACAAGCATCATCATCATCATTTCCATACTTGTACTTAGAGTGAAAACCTTTAGAAGATGCGTCCTCAAAAAAAGCCCTTGAAGTGGTTGTTTGGCTGTAGTCAGATTCAAGTTTGTTCTGAAGTCTTGGCAGATAACAGATTACTTATACTTGCTTTGCCCACGCCTTATCACATTTGCCAATTGCAAGAAAAAAAAATGTACGAATTGTGTGACAAAATTCTTGATTAAGTTGTGGTCAATGAGCAACTTTGAGATAAAGGCGCTGTGTTTCTCTGAAATAAATCTACAGCAATTAAATAATCTTACCTTTGATTTGTGGTGTGATAATAGGTTAATAACTTTGGTTTCCACTGAATGTTCTGTAATTTTATTCTCAGCTAATGACAAATGTACACCAGCTAAGATTTTCAAGTTGAATATTCCATTCATCACAATCTGATATGTGACTTATGTGTTCTTTAGGGTTTTTTTTTTTTTTTTTTTTAGCTATATATGAATTTCAATGTGTAATTTCCCCCTATTTTTTTAAGCAAAGCATGTGCTGTTGCTGAAAATGCCATCTGATGGCTGCTGGTCACTAGTCAGAGCAGTATTTCAATAAATATGTAGAAAAGTTTCGACAGTTTTTAGCAGTTTTATTTTTCCCCCAAAACAAATCCAAACAGCTCTTTTCCTCACGCTGGATTCCAGCACAACAAGCAAATTCTTCATGGATTAGAATCAAGCTTTTTGTCCTTAAATATTTCTGATGTTAACAGAAGCCTATTGCTTTTGTTTTGGCACTTCTTCTAACAGTTTCTTAAGGATAATTACGGTTATAATACGTTTATATAAGGTTATTGACGACTGACTTCAAAAACAAACACTATCAACCAAACATGCCTTTGCATATCAGTTAAATTATAGTCAGTTATTAAACAAATGATGTGCGAATGAGTTTTCTTCATGCCTCCTGAAAAGCAAACCTGAACGTGGTCTTTGCCCAAATAAAATCAAAGCAAAGAGATAAAGCATTAGTTTACATTTCCAAAGCAGCTTTTCGAATCACTTCAGTGCTCAGTGAAGATAGGATGAGAGGGAATTGATGCTGCACTTTGTGATTTCAGAGTTCTGATCCTGGTTCTTACGGATACGATAGAAATGTTCAATGTAGCTGGATCGCCCGAGCAGCTCCACAAAGTCCTCGTCGTGAGTGATGATCAGCAGCTGGAAGTTGCGCTGGCGAGAGCGACTCTTAATGATTCTGAAGAAAACAGCAGGAGATAAAGAGTTACATCCCACTGCAAGGAAGACAGTGGCTGCCAAGGTATACAACTAGAAGTCTGTGTTTAATGTTTTGACAGGTCGGATGCTGGTTTCTCTGTCCGATACATTACACGGTCTGCTCCAGTAAAGCCAAAATAGTTCAACTTTTACAGAGGAATGGGCATGACAACCTATACATCCTGTAACACTTCAGTGGGCACTGTGTAGGGACACAGTATGAGGCTTGAAGGATAGCACCAATCTACATTAAAACAGAGGAGTCTGTTTTTTACTACTGCAATAATTAAACAGTTCTTTTTAATTCAGTATCACCAGCTGTGCACTTCTTTTTATTTCCTGGTTTGAAGCCCATCTACTCCTCAGTATCTATAGCAACATATCTACATCAAAGGGGCCTTTTTGGTACAAAGTTAACTTGGATTTAATGACAGCTTTTAAGCCCAAGTGAGGTTCCAGATGTGATGAGGCGGCTTATAAATGGGACCGAGCACATTAGACATTCCCTAAGTGTGTACTTTGACACTTTGCTACTTAAACTATTTAAAGGATTTGGTTTTGGGGCTAAAGAGACAGCTGTCAGTTAATGTTAGGAGCTGTTGCATCCTATTAATGAGGGTTTTCACAAGTATAGCAGTAAGAATACTGAATCCGTATATACGCACTCTACAAGGGCATGTGCCAGTGACTCGATGTTCTCTCGGTCCAGGTTGGTTGTGGGCTCATCCAGAGCTAGGATCCCACAGTTCAGACAGAACGTCTCTGCCAGAGCTAGACGGATTATCAGCGATGCCAGTACCTAGACACACACAATCATATTTTTAAAGAGGAAGACAACAAAATGGTCACATCATGTTTGATTCACTGAGAAGTTTGACCTTTTTACTGCATGTCACATGCAGGTTTCATGCGATGTAACCACAAAACCGAAAAAAAAATAATCATTTTTTTACCTTTTGGCCAGCGCTGCAGCGTCCTCTCATATCCAGAGCTGTGTCTCCTTTCACCATAACTACTCTGTAGTTGTAAACCCTCCGCCTCACTCCAGCAGATGAATTCTCATCCACATCAGATCTGATCTCCACATACTCAATATCTGGAGAGAGAAGAGAATAGATAAATGACAGTAAGGAGGGGGAAAAACAGTATTTCTGAAAATACCACAAATTAATAATAGCGCTCTCTTGTTAATGTGAGACACACCTTGACCCCTGTAGGTGCTGCGCCATAGGTCTCGTATGATCTTATTGATTTCATCCATCTTCATACTGTGGAATTTCATGATGGTTCTGTGGAAAACAAATAAAATTAAAAATTAATATACTGCTCAAAAAATTAAAGGAAAGGATCACAATGGGGAAAGAAATATTATACTGGATATATCTACTGATATGGACGTTATGGGAGTAGTTAGTATTGGCACCACATGCCTGCCTGACAATGTCAGGGCTCCTAATGAGATGACAGATGATGTCCTGGGGGACAGATGATGACCAGATCTGGACCAGGGCATCGCTGAGATCCTGGACAGTATGAGGTGCAACCTGGTGGGGTTGGAAACACAATGTCCCAGATGTGTTTTTCTGATTTAGGTCAGACGAGTGTGGAGGCCAGTCAGTGGTATCAATTGTTTCACTCTCCAGGAACTCCCTACATACTCTGGCTACATGAGGGCAGGCATTGTTGTGTACAAGGAGCAAACGAGGACCCATTGCACCAGTGTAGCGTCTGACAATGGGTCCAAGGATTTCATCCCGGTGCCTCATGACAGTCAGGCGGCCGTTGCCTAGCCTGTAGAGGTCAGTGCATCCCTCCATGGATATGGCTCCACAGATCATCACTGACCCACCACTAAACTGAACAGTGTGACAGGGACCATAATGTTCTCCATGGCTTCTCCAGACCTTTTCACATTATCAAATGTGTTTAGGGTGAACCAGCTCTCATTTTGAAAAGCACAGGGTGTCAGTGGTCGATCTATCAGTTCTGATATTCTGTGCCAAATGCCATTCACGCCTAACAGTGCCCGGCAGTGAGCACACTAGAGTAGGCCCACTAAAGGATGCCGGGCCCTCAAGCCACCCTGACTGTTTGTTCAGAGGCACTCACACGAGTGGCCTGCCAGAGTTCATTTTGTAGGATTCTGGCAGTGCTCATCTGGTTCCTCTTTGCACAAAAGTAGCAGATTATGATCCTACTGATGTGTTAAGAACCTCTAACAGCCCTGTCCAGCTGTCCTGGAGTAATTACCTGTCTCCTGGAATTACCTTCATGCTTTAGATATTGTCCTGGAAGACACAGGAAATCTACTGATGTGCCATCCTGGAGGAGTTGGGTCAATATCCCAAAGTTTATTTGGCTTGATGCTATACTCTGATTAAAAAGTGTTCTTTTAATTTTTGAGCAATATATAAAGGATAAACCTAATTAAAGATAGATGTATTTATCTACCAAAAAGCCACTTCTACTAGACATTGCTGCATGGGACATCTAAGTTTATTGAAGTGCTATTTCCCTATTCGCAATCAGGTAAAAAGGTTATAACAGGTCACATCCTACCATTATGTGTGAGGTAGTTATTAAGCAATCCCCGTGTCTGCACATCTCCAGATATTTATCATTTATTCGACAGTGGATAAATGCGAAAAAAAAACCCCCAACGTTTGCACAAAATTGAAACATTCAAAAAATAAGCATCTGATCAACTGATTACAAAAAATGAAAAACAACAGCAACGTTTTTTTAATCTTTCAATAAATGTATCTATAATATTGACAGGATATGAAATCATACATAAGATACACGCTCAGCTGGATTTTTTTTCACTTTCCGGAATACCAAGAAACTTTTGGTCTATAATCTAACAAACTGATTAGAAACATGAAATGTGGTTTGCAAAAAAAAAAACCTAGCGATAACAGTACAACTAACGGTATGTCTTCTGTAGACCATATATAGTGAATAAACCATAAAGTAAAAATAGAGATAGTAGGGCAAGTATCCGCCTGTCCAACCTATTACATCTTCTTTACAGAACTTCTCATGCAACAAAAGGAAGGTGTGACTAATGACTTCCATTATGTGAAGGTGGTGTAATATTTGTCCCTTTAAAAAGTAATCCCATTTTGAGTTTTATTATCTTGTAATATAATAATACAGCATTTCTTTATATGAAAATACTGCATTAGCATTAGGTAACATTTAGTCTCAAGATGTCTACTAATATCCTAGAATATAACAGAAGTAAGGCAGGGCACTGTCTATCATCCATTGACTTTAGTAGGCTGACTTAATCACACTAGGTTTCAAAAGTTCAGGATGTTTAGTGCAGAATTCTGCATTTTCTTGATGAACTTTGCTATAGAAATACTAAAACTGTTGTATTGTGATGATCTTCCAGTTCAGAAAAAAATCCCAAAAGGTTGATTCTGTTCACCTAGATTGCCTAGATTGCCAGGCCTCTGGAGAACATAAGAGGCCTGGCAATAAGACATGTCGAGGAGGTAATTTAGCCATTTGAATCAGCTGTGTTGGTTCGAGAACACATCTAAAACCTGCAGGACACCGGCGCTTGAGTGACGAAACATTTCAGTGGGAGAAATGTTTCGTCATTCATCCAAGTGACATCATCAGTATCAGTTCTCCCACTGAAAACGCTACGTCTAAGACGAACAGAATCAACCTTTTGGGATTTACTTACCTGGATGATTGAGCATGCATCAAGACTTTTACAACAAAATGTTATTAAGTATTCTTTGTAGAACCTATTGCACATATAGGAGAAACATGAAGAAAAGGCTTTACATTACGCCACTGTCAGTGCGCCCCAGGGCGGCTGTGGCTACAATGTCGCTTGCCATCACCAGTCTCTGAATGTGTGTGTGAATGGGCGGATGACTGAACGTGTAAAGCGCTTTGGGGTCCTTAGGGAGTAAGTAAAGCGCTATACAAATACAGGCCATTTACCATTACATTGCTTCAATACAGGCATGTTTTCAGGGTTGGCAGCAGAGCATAAACTGGACAGACAACCAACTTTGACCAGGGGGGCATTCAACTCAAGTCATACTGCTAAAAACCCTTGCTATGCATATCTACAACAATATACACACAGTAAGTTCATAGAAGACTGTAGCCATTATTCTATGAATTTCTATGTATAAAAAGTGCCAAAATATCTGTCTTGGATTGCAGGAGAAAAAGAGGAGAGACATTTTCTCCAAGTCCAGAAGTGGACCAATCAACTCCCTGCACACTATGATAATGCAGTGATAGTGACTGTGAGCCCACAATATCCTCAACACATTCAATTAGTTTTGCAATTTTGAAGTAGGACCATGAATTAAAACTCTGAAGCTGAAGAACGACCTCATTTTAATTTGAGATACGTGAGGGGTACTTCCCAAAATCTGACGTGCATAGACTCGTCTGTTTAATGTCCGTCTCAATCAGGCTGAGTAACATGAGTTCTGCACACGCACTAAATTACTGTTGTGTATCATACAGACGCAGCAGAAGAGGTAATTGTTGTCACTCAGATCTCCTGAGACTTTGCTTTGGTAATGTAAAATGACATTCTGCACTCTCATTGGTAATCACTTCAAAAAGGGTTAAAGATCATTAGTGGTTACTTCACCCCCTTTCACTGGAAGTTGCTGACTCTCATTATACGGTAGCTGCAAGTCATTTCCTTTGTTGACGAACGTTTACATTCACAAATCTACAGAGCCCGCTCTACATCTGTGACCCAGTAAACCTGGTATCTCTTAGAGATGCCCTCGCTTTCCCAGATGTGTTTAAATACTGCTTGCAATGTATTCAAAACTGACGATCTAAGTTGAAAAGTATGAAGCGAGATGGGTCTGAAGGAATCAGATTTCCTTCTTATACAATGACTCACGCTCCTGTACCGACATTTACAAATTTAAATTATACTTGGATAACTTTTCGCTTTTAATGATTGCTAAAAGTTAGAGTGTGAGGCTTGAACTTTCATGGACTTCTGAAGAAGGGCATGAAAGAAAATGTTTAAGAACCGCTGAGCCAACACATATAGACTGTTATTTTGACCAGAATACAATGAAAGCTATGCTGACTCTTCAATAATTAGCAAACACAAACTCTTTAACTTTGACTTTCAACTACCTTCATTTTATTGAAAGTCACATTATCAGTGACTTCTAGCTTTTGCTCAGTTCTGCACAGACAATTTTTGCACACTGATTCATTTTTTTGCGTCCAAATCAAAACATCTTACCATAGAAACCATTTTCTCTGTATTCAAATAGAAACTGTGACCTGGATGTAATGTCTGATGGAAGGCTCTATGCCTTGCTTGCAATCTTGATAACACTGCAGGCTGTCATGCCTTTTCTAACCCACACTTATGGGTAAATGATGCTTCTGCTCTCTTCAGATACCGTACTCAGATGGTATCAGTGATGGTGAGCTCACACATCCTTACCAAGGCCTTTTATCCTTATTAAGTGTCTCTCAGAGTATCCTGATCTCCAAGAATAAACAGTTTGCAAACATGAATATATTTTTAATAGAAAGAAAGGATAATTTAAAAAAAAAAGCCTGATACATTGACAAATAAACGTAACCTTCAGGTGCTTTTGATTTGCTATAACACAGTTGCATTTAAATAGAAAACCCAGACATATCTGTACAACTCACTGTGTACAATGTCATGCTTTGCTACCTTGCTGATAAATTTTCAATTATTTGCACATTTCAATCATGAAAATCAGCACTGCAAATGCTGAAGCCACATAAAAATGATGGCATTGATAGTTATGCGGTGATACAAAATAGGAAGTGAACTCTCTGCTCTATGAGATGTTTTTTTTCTGTGCTTGGAAGGCTTGCATGTCGAGCAGGATATTTTTCACCACAATAGCAAATTTAGGTTAATCTAATAAGTAAGTTTAAGTAAGTAAGTCTAAGTCTTTTTTTAGGTCATTTAAAACCTGTTGGAAAAAAACGTCATCATTAGATAAGACTTCTTTTGAACCTTCAGAGTAAATGGATTAGCAGATAATACTAGTGATTCATCTACTATCCATTAACTGCTTAGTATGCAGCACTAAAACAGACATGTACAATCTTTGTTTTTTGCATTAATTCTTGATAAGATCTTACTTCGCCATTACTCAAGTCACAGGTATTTAACTGTGCTTAACACAAAAATAATACACATGTTAAATATTTTGTGCACTCTGAGAAAAATAAGTCAACTCTTGTATCTCAACAGTATTCCTACTAGACTCTGGCTGGGCCACTCTGAAAGATGGATTCTGCTGTCTTTCCTTTGATGTTTACATTCACTGTCCTGCTGCATTACCCGGCTTGAGATAGTAAACCTAACATTATGTTTTAGGATTTTAGGCGGTCATTTCAAAAAGCATAAATAGTGGTGAGTGCTCTTTGGAAGTAAATCAAAATCAGTTCTATTAATCCAGAAAAAAACCCTGCCCTGGTAGTGGTAGACGCACATCAGGTACAAAGCTACACAGTTAACAACTCTGTTGTGACCTGCCACATTTATTCCGGTACAGCTTTAACTCTTGCTGTGGGGGGTTGATCTAATCGTTTTTATACTGTAACAGTTTCTGTGGGGGGTTGTTTTTGAGTTTTATAGTCATCTTTGCTGGAAAGTCTTTACACAATGACGTATGAGAAAACATGGAAGCATAACTCGGCATTAAGTCGAGATGCTTTTCAAAACACTCGGAAAAAACAGGCTCTGCAATTATTTAGCATTTGTTCCTGAAAAGTTATTCAAACGATTAACTGTGGATTTAAATTCTGTTTATTTTTTTCATCAATCTTACAATCCATTAGGATACAGTGAACTGGAAAGGTGAGAAAGTAAGTGTATTGTGAAAGTTCACAATATGCCAGGTCTGGGGTATCAGATACAATTTGTTATGGGAGCTTACTTAAGGTTAGCCATGTAAATGAAGATAACATAGAATAACACATAACTGAAGATAACACAGAAAGATAATATATCATCTTAGCACCCTAACGTAAACTACCTATATCTGTAATAATCTATGGGCCTACAATTAAAAGTCAAAAGCCTGTATTGGCTTCTATTTATAAAAGGCTTTAGCGACCTGAACTCAAAACAAGTGCTCGCATCTGCACTCTGCACACGCAAACATGCTTTCAAACTGCTGACTGCACCGAATAGTTGAACTCTTTGCACACAACAAAGTGTACTGTTTCATACCTAACTCTAAGTTAGAAAAAGTTTTTTCGCCATGAAATGTAGTGGGGGATGAGTATGTGGCAAGCAGAACATATAGGTCAAGAGCCAGATAATTCCGAAAACTTAACTTTTGCAAGTGTTGCATTATGTAAATCGGGCTGCTAATTAGTCTGCAAATTGTAATTATAGGTGTAATTTAGCATTATTAGGCAGGTCAATATATATATTTTTCTAAAGATAAAAAGCATGCAGTAGCAAAGTGTCAGAACTAAAAACCAATGACCTTTCATTGAAACTGATGAAACATTATTAAAGTTTAAAATAAAATGTGCAAATGATTCATAGCTGTAGTTTATGAATGCAGTCACATAGAGTCTTGAAAAAAGTTTTCCCAAGATAAATTAACAGCATTATAAAGGCAACTATAAAAATAGACGAAGAAGTTGAGCAGCAAAACTAGCTTTTTTAATATATTAATTTAAAACTAATCTGCTTTTTGGAATCCATAGAATCTGTTTAGTTACTCAAGAGCCTGGTACTTCACATGAAAGACATGACTCATTTTCAAATTATTTTATTTATAGAATGACTAAAGGCCACCTACTTCGTGCAAGACAGTGAAGTAATCTTTTTTTTTTCCCTTCACTGAGGCGTCAACAAGACCACCACAGGAGGCAATACGTTCAGTCAACGTCAAAAAACAGAGGTTATCTGGACAAGCTGATGTGATGTAACACATCAAGTGGAAAACTGCCCTGTGATCTAGTTGAAATTCTTGGAAGCACCATCCTCTGGGGTAAAGCGAGCCCTGCTTGTTATTAATAGGCTGTACAATTAGACATTTTGCTTCCCACAATTAACTCATTCACTGCCATTGACGTCTATAGCCGTCAATTGCAGTGAATGAGTCAATGGGTTTAACTCATTCACTGCCAGCCATTGGCAGTGAATGAGTTAAATGAACATGATCAAATAATATTTCAAATGTGTGCTATGCCAACAAAGCGCAAAGCAAAAGCACTCAAGCGCTCTTCAAATCACCGCTTGATGGCGTGCCAATCACAGCTGTTTGCTGGCCTGCGAGACATGATGCTTCCTGAATGCACTTGACTGAAGTGATATACTACGGATAACAGACCTGCATATCTGCACATCTATTGAGCCCACAAAGACGCACTGAAATCACCAACACAAGTGCATTCCATTTGGCATGCTGTCCACTAAGCAAAAGAAGTACTTTCAGACCTCACAGAAATGATCAACCCCATGGACAAAAAATAATGTGATTATTTTTCCAAAGTCCCAATAGCTGTCATGTATGCAAAACAAGGCAGATGAAAAAGAGAAGGATCTCTCAGTTGTAGCTTTACTACAAGTTTTATTCACATCCATCATAAAGCAAACTTTAAAGCTTGCTTCTAGGAAAGGCAAACAAAATAAACACCTTATTTGACTGCAAAGATTAATTAACAGGAATGCAACACAATGTAAAAGTGTAAGCAATGCCCTGTTGATTTAATTTAGTTAGAATTCTTTTAAAACATTTTTCTTCCAAAAATTTTGATGAATTTAGGTTAATAAGGAATACTTAGATAAAGATTTTTCCAAAACAGTAAAAAAAAGATAAAGTTAATAAAAACGTCACTATGCAATACCAGTTAAACTGTATCAGATTTCAGCCTGCACTCGGCCACCAACTCAAAGTACTGGAAGACACTGACATCACTTCCCACCCTGTCAATGCTGCTGACGTTCCAACTATGAAGCTAAAAACTCTGCGGTAGTTCTGGTGACCTAAATTCAAAGAGCCTCATCAGGAAGACAAGCACAAGATGTGTCATTACAGTAAAACTACAAAAGCTTTTTAGGACAGAAGACGTGCATAAAACTTACCAATATTTCTTCATGTAGGCAGGAAAGTGGTAATATTTACACATGTATACATTTTTTGAGCTGTGTAAAAATATAAATCAGAATAGTATGTATAAATTTGTGATTACATCAACTAGGATTGGTAAGATTGACTTTGCACGCCCTTAGATGAAATCGTGACATGTTTTAATTTAATCTGGATGACCTGCTCTACATTTGCTATGTCAGATACCAACTTATACAACCAGTCAAAAGTTTGGACACATGTCATTTTATCGTTTTTTTTCTTATTTTCATGACTATTTACATTGTAGATTCTCACTGAAGGCATCAAAACTACGAATGAACACATAGAATTATGAAGTAAACAAAAAGTGTGAAAACATGCTCAATATTTTAGATTCTTCAAAACAGCCACCCTTTGATTGCTGCTCTGCACACTCTTGGGATTCTCTCCATGACTTTCATGAGGTAGTCACCTGAAATGGTTTTCCAACAGTCTTTAAGGAGTTCCTAGACATGCTGAGCACTTGTTGACCCTTTTGCCTTCACTCTGCAGTCCATCTCATCCCAAACCATCTGAATTTGCCACAGGTGACTGTGGAATGTTGCAGGATGCTTTTGTAGCCATGCTGATTCCGTGTGCCTTCAATTTTGAACAAATTCCCAACAGTATCACCAGCAAAGCACCCCCAACCATCACACCTCCATGCTTCACGGTAGGAACCATGCACGTAGTGACCATCCGTTCACCTTTTCTGAGTCGCACAAAGACATCGGGGGTGGAACAAAAAGATCTCAAATGTGGACTCATCAGACCAAAGCACAGATTTCCACTGGTCTAATGTCCATTCCTTGTTTTTCTTGGTCCAAGCAAATCTCTTTTGCTTGTTGCTTTTCCTTAGAAGTGGTTTATTAGCAGCTATTTGACTATAAAGGCCGGATTTGCGCAGTCTCCTCTGCACATTTGATGTTTAGAGGAGACTGCTACTAGGACTCTATTTATCCTCAGCAGCAGAGGTAACTCTTGGTCTTCCTTTCCTGGGCTGGTCCTCGTGTGAACTAGTTTTGTCGTAGCATTTGATGGTTTTTGTGACTACACTTGGGGACACATTCAAAGTTTTAGCAATTCCCTGGACTGACTGACCTTCAGTTTTTAAAAGTAATGATGGGCAGTCTTTTTACTTAGCTGATTGGTTCTTGCCATAATACGAAATCTAACATGCCTTGACACATGCTCAATCATCCAGATAAGTAAATGTCAAAGGTTGCTTCTGTTTGTCTGGATGGAACGTTTTCATTCGGAGAAACAATCCATCACTCATCCAAGTGACTTATTTAGTCTCAGCTGACTGCAGGTTTCCCCAACCTTATAAACAGTACATTTATACAATGACTGAAACTGAATGGACAAATGGCTGTGAGGTCAGTTCCTTGATCATTAGTTTGCAAATTGTCAAGACCACTGATCAACAACCACAATGACAAAACATTTCTCCCACTGTAAATGCTACATCCAGATGAAAATAATCAACCTTTTGGGATGAATTCTAACAATTGTCAAATAGGGCTATTGTGTACCAACCTGACTTCTGCACAACACAACTGATGCTCCCAACCCCATTAAGAAGGCAAGAAATTCCAATAATGAACCCTGACAAGGCTCACCTGTGAAGTGAAACCATTTCAGGTGACTACATCATGAAGCTCACTGACAGAAGGCTAAGGCTGTCAACAAACCAAGGAGTGGCTACTTTGAGGAATCTAAAAAATAAAACCTATTTAGAGCTTCTTTTTTTTTTGCTACACGACTCCATATCTTGCTTCATATATTTAGTGTCTTCAGTATGTATCTACAATGTAGAAAGTAATTAACTTACAGAAAATCCATTAAATGAGAAAGTGTGTCCAAACTTTTGACTGGTCGTGTATGTTACTAGGTCACATTGAGGTCCCCCCCCTTCTTTCATTTAAACCATCTTGTGACATAAAAAAAATTAATAGACTTGGAAAGTTGGTTTGCACTTTCTAACCAGCAGCCATGAATCCAACATTTTATAAAATGAAATTTTTAGTGTAGATGTTAAGTGTGACTGAAGAAGAACACATCTCGGCAGATATTAATAAAACTATACTTTGATGTGGAAATGAACCTCCCTCTAAGCGAAGTTTGAAATTGAAGCAAGTGAATTTTTTCCCTCAGATATGCATAGACGTCCAATTAAGGCCTAACTAGTTAATGATGTTCTGACACAAGACCTACTAGTACTGTTCAAACTGCAACAATGCAAACAGTACATCAACTCAGAAAGAAAGGTTCCATGTAATGTCTGAAGTTTACAACACCCTGCTTAACTCAACTTTTACAGCCCTGTAGTCCTACCAGAGCCCTGATGTCTACAAGCCAACAGCTCTTGGACATTTCTAGAGAGAGGCTAATAAGCAGAGGTGATAGGGCCTGTTTATCTGTGAAACAATCTGCTTTCTCACATTAAAGCTGCGCAATCTCTCAGTCATTTTGAAAACGCTGAAAAAACCTATTTATTTTTACTTGCTTTATCCTGGCTTTTTATTGTGCAAACACAGACACATTTACTTCTATAATTTTTTTTTATTTAATGATTTTTGTTTTTTTAAACTGAGGTTTGTATATTTATAATTGAGGTTTATGGTTTTTATTGCGTATATCTGTTTATATTTATTGTAGACTCACTCATAGATATGTATTATGTATATTTTGTGTAGCATGTATAGCACTTCTTGATCTCTGATGAAGACTCACAAGTCTCACATTAACAAGTTACTGTTCTAATACAAGGGAACGTGTCAAAAACTCTGAACTCCTGACACACATTTCACTATGCATTTCATGTTATTTATCTGTGGTTTTACCCTGAAACTAATCAATCTCATCTGTTTCAGTATGTGTCACCATACACTTCCATTTTCCCAAGCTGAGTAAATAGCTGACTAAACTGCTTAGCCATGTTTCTGCAAGTGACACTCTCTTATACGTGAGGGAAAAGCACAAAAATCTGCACAAGATAGAACTGCGATAATTTGCATCAGTTGACACCGTCATTTCCTGTTGACATTGCAAAGTATCACAAAATATGGTAGAAATCTTTCTTTATTCAACAAAGCTGTCAAATGAAAACTATTTACAGAATTTTAAAAGAAGACCATAAATCAGATGTTATGTATGGAGAACTATTTTTTGTTAATAACCACAAGCTGTATATATGCATATGTTAGGACAAAACTTACTGATCAAGAGCCTTGTAGTAGAGATCCAGGTCCTTGATGACCAGTTCTGTGGTCCTCATTGTAATCATCTTGTTTCTGTAGCGCTCATCAGCTTTGTCATACTGATCCTCTCGCAGCTCTTTCCTGTAAGCAATATTTTCAAATTGCACTTTTAGTTTAATGATAAATCGTTGAATAATAGAGAATGACATGGTTTTCTGTTACTGTTTCTCAACACTACCCAGGGCTTTGATAACTTAACTTTAACTTAAACCATTTTTAGTACACTAGGACACATCAGTACTACAGTATTAGTGCATTAGATGTCAGTCGTCTAACGCAGCGGTCCCCAACCCCTGGTCATTTAGTACCGGGCCGCGAGAGTTGAGGCACAGATGCGAAATTTGTGGTTTTCAGGGTTTTTATCGTTAACTCTGTTTCCCTGGGTCTTTTCCCGTGTGTTATGAATAAATTTTCTTTTTTTGGTACCGGCCACACAGAAAAAATAAATAACTTCCTCATGCACGATCACCTGTCTTTGCCTTTAAAAGAGTTCGAGTGCTACTTCCTAATCACAAAAGACCCACGAACTGACACGGAATGGATCTGCGACCCATTTGTCAATAAACCGGGTGAATCCAGCATGTCTGTGCAAGAAGAAGATCAACTGTTGGAGATCACAACAGGCCTTAAAAGTATGTTCGAGACATCAACTTTGCCGGTATTCTGGATAAAAGTTGTGGCAGAATACCCCAAGATTGCCACAACAGCACTAAAAACTATGTTTCCATTTCCAACATCATATCTGTGTGAAGCGGAGTTTTCTGCAGTTACAGCTACCAAAACAAAATCGCGGAGCAGACTAAGCATAAGCAACACACTTCAGGTGTCACTGTCCCCCATTACGCCCAGGTGGGATCGTCTCGTTGCAGAGAAACAGGGCTCTCGTTGATTTAGCATTATGGCGAATTAGATATTTTCAAGTACTTTATATTTGTTTTGTAGTTGTGTGTCTTATTTTGAAAGAAATATTTAACTGTTACCATAGCGACCAGAGAGCGTTAAGGTTACTCTAAATGTTGTTGGTGTATTTCACACACTCAGACAATGTTTGCCAACATCAAGTGTAAAATGAAAAATTGGTATGCAAGATTTTGTTCAATCAAATATACACTGAGACGATAAAAGATGATCTTAACTTACCTCTTATTTTATGTTTGCATATTTATGTGCCTTATGGTTTACCTACACATGTCAAATTACATGCTTGAAAAGTGGATTTTGTAAGCTGGACTAATTCACATAGCTTAACATCCCATTGCCTTTGAGTACATTTTTACAATTATTTCATGTTTGATACAGCCCTTAAATACAGCAAAATATTAGTCCAGTTATGCTCCACCACATTCATGTCATTAGAGTCAAATGCCAGATCCTTCCCAGTAGGGCTGGGCCATATTATACCGTTAAAGGTAATACCGCTGTAATGTTAGGCAATGACAAGAAAATGAAAATTCACGATAGAATGTGGATAAAACGCGCATGCGGAGTGCCTTTGTATTCATACACACATACGGAGAATGAGAAAGGCTAAAACAGATTGTTGAATGAAACAGATGAACCAGAATTGGTTTGTAAAAATGGTGCAACTTCAGTGACGTGGAACTGGTTTGGTTTTTGTCCATCAGATAGCTCCAAAGCACATTTTTTTGTAGAACATGCAAGCATGCCGTCGTTATTACCGTATTTTTCGGACTATAAGGCACTCTTAAAAGCCTTTAATTTTCTCAAAACTTGACAGTGCACCTTATAATCCGACGTTACAATTGTGGAAAATGACATGTTGCAGGCTCAGAAATGGTAAAAATGGGTTGGTGGCTAAGAACCTCTGGGGTCCTAAGATGTACCTGTGTGCCTTGGTTACTGAACACCTGATCATAGAGGAGAAACTCTTGGACAAACAGACAGAGGTGTATCATAATAGGATGACTTCACACACTCGGCTGTACACTCTATGGTACACATAAGTATTGGTATTAATATTCTGACAGGGATCTGAACAATACACAGTATTTATAAATGAAAACAAATAAAGTTCTAATTCACAGCAGTCTAATCCAGAATATATACAGATATAGCAGAGGTGTTATTGCTGCGAAAAACATCAACAATAATGGTTAATCATGCTGTGTTTTTATTATATGATAACATTTATTTCTACTGAATTAGCTCAACGTCTCTTGGGATGGAAGATCTATTGGAGATTCACTTCTTGTCATCCTCATTTGTTTTACACAGAACCTGAATGGACAGCTGCTTTTGGGATATCATGTTTTTCCACAATTTTCCAATCAGTTTTCTTATCTGTATTATTTCCTCATTTTCTGCATGACCATATGTGTATAGAGTAAGCTCTGTATGTGTAAGTGCCGCATATCTGCATGTTTCACCTATAATGCAGTATCTCCTCCTCAAAGCCATTCTGTCGGCCCAATGCAATACTGCGGTTTCTTTTCAAATCCTCCAGCTTGCGCTCTGCTTCACGCCGTTCTCTGGAAAACCACAGAAAGAGATGAAGGGAAGGAATTTAAAATACTACAAACAGCTCTGTAACATTTACAAGTGTTAAGTGTGGCATTTCTGATGTGACGGAGCCTGAAACTATTTTAATTGCTTGGTTGCTTCACCAATCATGTGGAAAATTGATAATGGGTGTGGTGCTCTTACTTGCGTAGCTGCATGACTTGCATGTTGCCCATGTCCTTCATAAGAGCCTCACGTTTACCCAGAACTTCTTTCAACTCCTCAACACGTTTTCTCAATGTCAGGTTGTCCTGTAACCAGCGCTCCTGGACCTAGGATTCATTAAGAAGGTTTAAACTTTTAAAAAGTGCTTGCCGTACTCATGTAGCTAGAGTTAGGCGAATCTAAAATAAAGTTTCTTAACTTCGTTTTAAAGTTACGAAACATGAAACAGTGTTTGCTCTGTTGTCCTGTACCTTTTGAGTGTCTATGTCCTGACGGATGTTTCCCATTTCCTTATTAATTTTCTCCTTGTGCTTCTCAGCTTCATGGAGCTGAGTGTTAGTTTCATGGAGCTCAGACTCTTTTTGCTGCAATGATAGGGTCCGTGAAAGGGTTAAACACATTCAGAAATAATAAAATCAACACATTTACAGTCAAGCTTCTACAGCTAATCTCACAAGAAACAATGCTAAAGTGTTAAAATGAAAAAGCTGGTGTTTCAAAGTTATATAAAATATATGCGTACCTTTTACTCCGAGGCTACAATTCAATATATGTCACAGAATAAATCACTGGGGGTGGGGGTTGTGATGCATCTTGTACAACAATGCCAAACATGTTACCTCTTTATATTCATCTTTGCCCTCATCGACATATTTAGTGATGTCTTTTTCCAAAGTGGTGATCGCCTTTAATTTCTCTTTAATGGAGCTGATCTGTCAGAAACACAGTCAGAATTCAGACTTAGATGAACAGATATTCACAGTTTATTTGTGGCAGAACAAAGGTCTTACAAAAACATAATGCTCTGTCATTATCTATTAATATGTGTATGTGTGTGTGTGTGTGTGTGTGAAAACTGATAACAAGTAATTGCTCCGTAAATGTAAAGTTCTGTGCTGTTTTTTCATTATAGAGAAAGCACGTTCCAAAAGAGACAAAAGTGAGACTGTGCCCACCTTCTCCTGCCCTTCTTCCTGCTTCTGCCTCTTGCGCTCCAGCAACTCTTGTTTCTCCTGCTGTAGCTTCTCCAGAGTGGCAGACAGAGGGGACAGCTGTTCCTTTGCCTCCTGGTAAACCACAAAGTGGAACAGGAAAAAAAACCCACACACAAAAAAGGGACAACATAGAAAATTTATAGAATTTTTTTTTAAACCATGCAACTAAAAACAAACAATGTTCACCAAACATCTGGTAGCCATATATAATGAATATATAAGACTTGATTGTATGATTATGGTACATTTCTGTTATTTTGTATTAAGAGTATGAGAATAAAGTGTGAAACATTTTAATCTTCATGTGAATATAAAATATGTAAGCACAAAAAAAAAATAAAAAAAAAATACCCTGATGTCTCTGGTCAAGGATTGGATCTCAGTGGTGAACTCGGCACACTGCTCCTCCAGCTGCTGCTGTTTCTGCATGTCACTGCTCAGCTGGAGCTTTTCTGCTCGTGTCTCATTCACTGCACTTCTAAGCATCTGTATCTGTTCCTGCTGGTCCTGGATCAGCTTACGTTTCAACTCCATCTTGCTGGAAGCTGAAAATATACAAAGAGGTAAAGAGAAAGAAAAAACAACTAGCAACTAGAGACACATCAACAAACCAGCCAGGGACTCATATCACACGATTTCCAGCATCTTTGGTCACTGATGACCGGCAGGGTCAATGCATACCATTTTATTCATGAACAACATGCATACAGCGGTGCAAGCGATCAGTTATATGAGAGTAAATCGCAGGTGGAACAAAAATGTTTTTAACAATAAATCCAATCAGTAACTTAGATGATCGTCAACAGGCTGAACGAGGACATCTTAAAGAAGCTAACAAATGGCTAGCAGCCTCGGTATGAGCAAAGAATCAAAGCAGTAAAACTGTTTAAGCTGTTTCAGTGAGAAAAGTAATCTAGTGTTTGAGCGAAATCAATAAAACAGCCCTTCTCGAATAACTGCTTCTATATCTTCATACCCCCCTCCCAGTCACACTCCTTATGTAGGTCCTCAGAGCATGATAATTGAGCCAAATTCTTAAATTAAAAAAAAGAAAGAAATAAAAGATTTTGAGTGCCAAAGTTAGAAAATTAAGAATGTAAGAGACACAATTTCCCCGTGAATGGATGTGCTTGCTTTGTGTCATCTTACTGGTGTCTAACTTGTGCTGAGTTTCTTGTTTCTCCTGACTGACTTGTTGTGTGGTTCTGGTCAGGTCTACTCCTTGGAGTTTTGCTGCATGCTGAGCGATTTTCCTCTCCACGTCCTTAAGGTCCATCTGAAAAGCAAAAGAAAATCCAAAAAAGGACATTGCTTAAATGGAACTCTAATAACAACATCAATCAACAAGAATAATTTATAGCCAATTAAATATCAGGAAAATAAAGAAGAGAATGAAGAAAGGTGAGAAAACAAAGGCCCACAAAGGTTTAAGCTGGGTAAAGAGAGATCAGGAAAGATATAAGTGCAAGTCCAGAACGACAGGCAGGAGGTTAATACCAGATATCTGTCCATGAGAGAAATGTCCTGCAAGCAGGCCTTGGCAGTTTCTTCCTCAGACATCAGCGTGCCAAGCAGAGTCTCCTGCTCCTCCACGTCACCCTTCAACCTCTCAATTTCTCTATTCACAGTCTGTAGACGGTTTTTCAACTCCGGTAGCTCCTTTTCCTGAAGCTGTACAATGGACTGTCTGAGAGACATGACAATGAAAAGTAAATATACTTTGAAAGTGTGACACTTATTAAAAACCTGTATGTACAACAATGTCTCCTTTTGACACCTTGTTATTAAAGTCTACAAGCATATTTGGAGGCACATTTTCAAATATCTGTCACAAAACTATGAAAGAAGAGTTTTGGAGTCATGTCGTACGTACACTTGAGTTATTATAATATACAACTGCAGAACACAACAGAATTATTATTCAACATTATTAATAGTTAAAAGACGTCAATCTCCACCCCAAAAAACCAAACCAAACCAAAATAAACCTTAAGGGCATTTGAGCGGATGGTGGGGGTGCGGGGAAAAAAGAAAACTCTTAAACCCCCACAGTTCTCACGATTCATCTTGTGAAAAACCACCTTTTCATCAGTCTCTGTCATAGAAATGGCTGTTAATATACTAATTTATAAACCAATAGTCAACCTTTTGTTATCTGACAAAGTTGAATTCATGTAAAAAGAAAAACGCTTTAAAAAGGTGTACTACATCCCACAAAAAGGTAAGTGTTCTCAGACTAACAATTCTGATAAGGTTGCTAACCTCATTTCACTTGAATAAAGGCAGCCTTTGAGAGACTGTGTAATCGCTGGGTAGATTTTTCAGATAACGTTCCTGAATGGCTCAAATCACGTATCACTGACAGGAAATTCTTCATCTTTGGCGGAGATTGAGTATCACTCTGTGATGTTCTACACGGCAGTTGTCATTGAAGTTGACAGTAGTTACATTTCTCACATTACTGTACATGTTGCTATTTACCACCCTTATCAGACAGCATAACATTTGTTACCATGACAATGATGTACTGAACTATCTGGCCATACATTTAAATGGTAAATGGTAAATGGCCTGCATTTGTATAGCGCTTTTCTAGTCCCTAAGGACCCCAAAGCGCTTCACACTACATTCAGTCATTCACCCATTCACACACACATTCACACACTGGCGATGGCAAGCTACATTGTAGCCACAGCTGCCCTGGGGCGCACTGACAGAGGTGAGGCTGCCGGACACTGGCGCCACCGGGCCCTCTGACCACCACCAGTAGGCAAACACGGGGTTAGTATCTTGCCCAAGGATATTTGGCATGCAGGCAGGAGGCAGCCTGGGATCGAACCACCGACCTTCTGATTAGTGGCTGACCTGCTCTGCCACCTGAGCTACAGCCACCCCCATTAACAAAAAGACATTAACAAAAAGATTACTGCATTTTATCTTCATAAATAGATTTTCAGAAGTTTGCTACTACAGTTTTTGACTTTTATGTCCCAAACTGTGGAATAGCCCACCTGAAAACATTAGGAAAACAAACCGCTGATAACTTTGTGAAACTCTTGAAAGCAAACTGTTATGTCTATAATGTCTGTTTTCTGAAGGAGAGGAGAGGAGAGGAGAGAGATAACACACATATAATATAAGATATCCTGTCCCACGACACACAGTGGCCATACTATATGTGCTGAAAGGGGACACCTCTTAAACTAGTGTTTCTACTTAACTTAAGTGGAAACACTCATCAGAGTTAACTAATTTAACTTTATCTAGTGTTTCCACTGTAAAGCTGCACCTACTAATGAGTTTAGCTACATTTAGCTGAGCATTTAATCATCTTATTGCTTCCAAGTTAAAGAGACCTAATAAAAACAAACATCCCTTTTGAGAGACACTTGGCCTACTTCAGTGTCCTGAATTTGAACCACAGGCAGCCAAGACATTTGGTGCATTGCAGGGTCACTGAAGACAGGCTGTGCCTCATATGATAATACAATCAAACGAAAAAGTAATGGCATATCAGATGACTCAGAGGCTCGACTCAGACTCTGGTTGTAGAGATCACAGCTATATAAGGTGAATTAATTAAGTATGCACACATAAAATCAGCTCACATGAACTCATTGGATACATTGTCACACGGCCCTGTAGCAGAATATTCACACCCTTTGAAAGATGGCAGCTGAGAAAAGTTTTTCCATCTCCATTAATAAAACGAAGCAAACATAATGTACAGGCAGCCACAAGGTGGGGCTGAAAACCCTCGAAAAATTTAAGTACGTGACTATTTACATAAGATTATTTGTAAATATGACACTGAAATGTTTTCGTTTTTTGTATACATGTTTCTCTGACTATCATCACACTCACTATAAAAGTTAACATGAAAGGTTGTCCTGACAACAACAAAAAAGTGTCTGTTGGCTTACTAAACTATGTTCATCTCAGAGATTTAACACACACTGTATGTGTGTGTGTGTGTGTGTGTGTGTGTGTGTGTGTGTGTGTGTGTGTGTGTGTGTGTGTGTGTGTCCGTGTCCAGAATTTAGAACTATGACACTCTAGCTCCATCTACTGGAAAGGAAAGAGAACAAGAGACTGTCCACAGGCTAATTTATTTCCTTGTTAGGAAGAAAAATGGTAACTCTGTAAATTTTGGAAAAATCAATTAAAGATATTTACTTTTATGGTCATTTATTTATTTAAAAAATCAAACTCAGTATAGGAACCTTATGCTACACAGTCCTATAGACTGGTGTTTATCAGTCTATATGCAGTGCTGCTTAAATGCCTTTTGCTTATTACAACTGGGTGACTACAGAAAAGACATCAGGGATTTGTTCTTTGCACTGTTTTATGGTAGAGTTTTAAATTACTATGATGCTAAACAACAACAGTTCTGGTCTTCTATTTTTTATTACTCTTTATTTTTTCAATTTTTTTCTAGTTCTAATATTGTTGAGGGTATCACCTGACATTTGTTTTTACTTGAGTTTAGAAGCAGAAAAAAAAACACTCAAACTCAGATCAGAGACCCCTCTGGTTCAGTACCTCACAGGTTTGAGAGCCATCATCTCATCTTTCTTCCTCTCCTTCCTCTTCAGGTCCTGCTCTGTATTTTTCAGTTTGTCCGGCACCAGGCGTAACTTCGACTGCATGTCGTTGATAACCTCCTGCAGATCAGACTCAGAGGGGAACGTCCGCTGGCACACTGGGCAGCAGGGCTCCCTGTCCTCTGTCAGCTGACTGATGAATTGGGTGTACACTGCTGTGGCTCCAGCTAGCATGGCTATACCAGGACAGGTGCAGAAAGAGAAAATTTATTAATCATTTGCCAATTATTACTAGAAAAGACGCCAACCAACCACACTGTACATTAGGCTTTTAGTTAAAATGGGCATACACACTAAAGTCAAGTAATCACTTCCTTGGTTAACTTACTGCATACCCAGAGAATACATATATAGTTATATTCAATAGGAAATACTTTTCTTGATTGTGTGATGCTTTTGAATATGTCAACCAATTTTAACAAAGTTGATTCACTCGAGATTATAGCGCAGATGGAAAGATGTTGTTACATTAATTTATAATGTAGTCAAACGCACAGAAGATGCATTTAAAGAGCGACACACTGAACCTGTTAAATCCACCCAGCAACACAAAGGATTCTGTATTTCTTTAGAATGAACCTCATCAACCTCTGTAACATCTTATCTACATAAAAGATAAAATGTATATTAATGATGGACATGTTCATCACCTGTTGATCTGCCAAGTTTTAAAGAATAAGTCTGGCACTTTGGCTGTGGCCATCTTGGGTTTTTTTGTTTTTTGTTTTTTTAGACAAGACATGATGATCAAGGACTAATCAATAAGTAGCTACTCTGCTTTATCCTCATTTTTACACTACATTGGGTTATTACAATGAACACCACTATATAAAACGGGAATAACAACTAGCAACTTATTGGGAAAGTAATTATGACAAAGTAAGTTCTATACAACTGGACATTTTGCAGCCAGAGCACTAGTGAAAAAGAGGCATTTTTATAGTTTACAGTTAAGGTCCACACTGCAATTAAGGATCTTGTCAACTCCAAGGTGCCAATTCTAGTTAATTTTTTAGGCCATTAACCTCTTTGTTTGGATATCTTCTCCAGATCTTCTTGCAGTTTGCCCAGGTCCTGGTCTAGATCTTGACTACCACACACATTGAAGAACTTCTCTTCGTCACTGGTTAACTGCTGCTCCTTCTTACGCAGCTCAGCAGAAATGTGACTTTTGTTCTGCTCACTTGAAGCCAAGTCCTTACTGAAATGTAGGAAAAAACAGCAATATAACACCAATCAGTCCCTCTGAAAAACGTCTTTTTAAAAGCATTTTCTTTCATCGTGTGTGTGCTTCAACGTAAATGCATTTTGCTAACTTGAGTTTTGCAAGTCTGTTCCTGGTGCTGTTAATTTCCTTGGACTTGGAATAGATCCAGTCCTCCAGCTCTCTCTTGTTGGGAAAGTGGCCCAGTAAGGACACCAGATCCTCACTGTGACGGGACTTGAACTTGCGTACCTGCTCCTCCTTTTCGCCCTAAAAGATTAAAAGAGCAAACGGAGAAATGAGAGTCTACAGAGAAAGGAAACATGATGTGGCAGCTGGCATAAAAGGGAACGACGAAGAAGGGAGGTTAGAGGTTAGAAAGAAGGTTAGATTACCATGCAGGGTTACTTGGTTTTACTACCACTATAGTACAGTTGGATGAGTTTCTGCAACATTTTTTTAACATCACCTTCGAGGGGGTCAACTCTAAGAAAGGCTGCAGTAATCAACGTTGACTCTTTTTCTTTAACTGTAGATGACACATTACCTTATTCTTTTTCAGCATGTCCATCTCCGTGCGTGCAGTCATGTGTGTGTTGAGCGTCTCCATCTCTTGATCTAGCCGTCTCTGTTTGCGGTCAAGTTCAGCTTTTTCTCTCTGGAGCTCCGAAACCTCAGCCTTCAGCTCTTCCACGTTGGAGTTCTGGATTGCACTCTGCAGCTCACGCTCCTGAACAGGAAAACAAACATTGAAAAAAATGGCATCAATTATACAACAAAAGACCACAGTGTGTCAGCAGTATAGTTCCAGTTAAACTTTCTATGGCAGAAATTTTAAAACTTCAATCACAAAAATGATAATAACAAATCGCAGGAATAATGCACAACTGTTTGACAAAAAAATTTCTGAACATTACGCAAACAATCTCTTCGAGAAAGCTCAGGAAATGTATATCTCTCTGTCTTACTCCCTTTCTGTGTGTCCTCTCTGTTATCTGTTATTCGAGTGTAGAGCAGGGCGATATGACCAAAAATATTTATCACTATATACATTTGAAAATTTGCGATAACGATATAACTGACGATATAATTGACACTAGACAAAATACTTTACGACTCCACAATTTTATTAGTGCAAAAAAAAAAAAAAACCATCAATATATTTTTACTTAAACAAGCAGCTGTTTTTTTATGTGCATTAAAGTTATATAAATATTTAACAGTACAAATGCAAATTCCTTACTGACAGTTTAACCAAAAGGCATTTCCAGTGGAAATTGGCCGACATATCCTCAGCATAACCATGTAGAATATCCACAAAACTTAAAAAGAGGTTATACACACACACACACACACACACACACAATACGGTAATATTATGTTGAAGCACAGTACGTATCACTCCGCGAGGCTCCTGCCTACGATAGCCGTAATGTTCCGACAACCCATCAAGCGGTGCGGGTTCGTAGCTTAGCAAAGTTGTACTAAAACATTTGACAGATTTTCGAGCACCGTGTATGACATAAAATCGTTTCGAGGTCAGTAAACACAACCAGAAGTCATACATAAGGCACACGGGATAATAAGGGGCACTGTCAATTTTCAGAAAAATCAAAGGATTGATTTTAAGTGTGCCGTATTTTCCAAAAAACACGGTAATAACGACGGCCTGCTAGCATGCTCTACCAAAAATAGCGCTTTGTGGTGTATCTGACGGACGAAAGCCAAACCAGTTCCACACTGAAGTTGCAGCATTTTTACAAACCAATTCTGGTTCATCCGTTTCATTCAATGATCTGCTTTCGGCCTTCTCATTCTCCGTCGCCGAAATGCTTTTTCCGCCATGTGCGTATGAAAACAAAGGCACTGCCCTATTCGAGTGTTATCACCATTACTGACAAAACATCAAGTTACAACCTGAGCATTGTTACTTCTTTGTCTGGTGTGAATAAAGAGTCAAACATGCTACAAATTAAAAACATTTTTTGAGGGAATGTGTAGGGAGGGCACCAACATCTTTTTCCAGAATAACTGTGTGTAGGTTCACATGCTCTGTGTGCCCCAAACAAAGTGTAATCCTTAATATGGAATTCTGCAAATTAACCAAAAAACAACCACCTTTTAAAATTCACAGCAAAACAAAATACTCTCACCACTTTAGCCAATTCATTTTCCAGATCCTGCAGTCGAGTAGACGAACCCTCCAGCCTCTGCAGCTCTGCTCTGACACTCCTCAGTTCTTGCTGCTTCTTTCCCTGCATGTCTCTCTTCAGCTCCACTGTTCTCTCCAGGCCAGTTTTCTTATCCCTCATTTCATCAATAGACTGCTGCTTCTGCTGCTCCTTTTCCTGCAGATCGACCTTATGACACAAAAGCAAACGCAGGAATAAGGCACCATGAACATGACCTGCATATTTATTTTTAATTGCACAGTCCAAAATTCACGAGTGATGTAAAAACTTCTGTGAATATAGTAAGAGTGGAATTTTCAGTGGCTTCTTGTGTTCAGTAGTTAAAATCTTTCACAAAAGAGAAAGCTGCACATGAAATGTCAACATCGTCTTAACAGTTTCTGTCTATATTACTGAATGTTTTATGGAAAAACCTTCTAAGACACTAGTGAATAATAAAGATATATTTATGTATTAAGAGTCTCTGCAGATGATCAGACAGAGAGAAAACAATAGCACTGCTTAACAGCATTAACCAGAAATGAAAAAATGAAAATATTTAAAAGAATTCTTGTCCATTTTGTTTTTCAACTCTGTTTGTAAATAACATGAATTCAGGAAAACTCTTGGTTTTTTATTTCAACTGAGAATTTCTTACCATAACTTGGCCAAGTGTCCCTTTTTCCTGCTCCAGTCTCTGCGTTACGTGACGATGAAAGCTCTCAAGCTGAAGAGCAGTGAAGGGTGGTCGGTCATAGCCCTCCATCTCCAGGTAGGTTGACAGAGAGCGAACCTGTGTGGGAAAGGGGAGGAAAAGGGAGGAAAAATATACCAACATGTGTGATTTGTTCAAGGAACAACCTAACATTCGCTTGACACTGCTGTGATGAAATTTTCCTAGTCTCTGTCACTCGATTATATTCATTTAAAGCCTCCATTACAACAACTGCGACTGTGCCCCCATTACCTGAGTGTCACGTTTCCTGATGTTTTGTGTATGGTGGTCAGCTTCCGACTGTAGACGACCTGGGAAGAAGGAAAAACAAAAGCAAAATAGGTGTAAGAAGCTAGTCTTGTACTAAAGAAAAATAAAGTTTATGCTGAAAAAAATAGCCTTAATAATACGAATATTTTCAGCTTAATCATTTATTTAGCATTGAGTGTGATATTCTGCCAGAATGCTGGAATATATTCAATCGTGCGTGTGCTTTCACATTCAGATACAGATGTTTAGCTACCCTGGTAGCACCAGGTGTACAGCTGTGGGTACCTTGTTCACCCAGAAGTTCAGCTTTGATTCTGTTGAGTCTCTGACACTCTCTGCCAGCTCTCTCCAGCTCCTTCTGGCACTCGGTCAGCCTTCGCTCCTTCTCCCTCACCGTCCCCTGGTGGTTCTGGTAAATGTCCTGCAGCTCCTCATCTGAACCCTGAAACACCTGCCACACACAGTAAACTGGTTTCAGAGTGGCTCACCGAGTGTAATTAATATAGACATTTGGACCTGCTTTTATAAATGCTTTAAAATAAAAACAGTATATAGTGGTAATAAATTTGGTCTTTCAGTCATAAATCTGCCCCAATTGCTCTGGTTCCATATAGTTCAAAGTCCTGATACTGTTAACTATAGGAATAGATCCCATCACCCAACAAACAGAAGTGAAAAGATAGAGTAGTCATGCTAGCCAAAGGTTAACTGGCTCATTGTTAAGTTAAACAATCTCATTCACCCTCTGTAGCTTTTTTTTTTTTAATTTTTATTAGTTCCTCACTGAAGATAATGACACATCATACAAAGTGGACTCTAGAGTACAATGAGGCAACTGCTAAGCTTTTCCTGCAGAAGAAAATTAGCCTGTGTGGCAAAGTCTGGCATATTTACATGAATACATAAATATAATTAAGCCTATTATAAGGGAGAAAAACATTAATAATACAACCTCATTAACTTTGATCATGCATTTTATTATTTATCTCATACTTAATTTTTCAGTCTTTTTCATCCCGGCATTCCTCCTTTACGAAAAGTTGTCATTCCTAATTGTTCTTCTGCTTTAGGTTTTTCATCACAAAATAAAATAAAAAAATATATATATACTACGTATATTATCAAATTACCTGCTCCATTGTTTCCTCCAGCTCCTTATTGTCCTCCTCCATCTGTTTCTTCCTGCTGTCTAAAGCCTTGATCTCATTATCTAGCTTCATCACTTTCCCGAGTTTAAGGTCAATATCCATCAGTCGATTCTGAAAAAGACGATTACCATTATACCTTAAATATTATTGTGCTATAAGCTTTATTCAGCTGATTCAGTGAATGAAGTTACTTAAAGCATTACTGGTTGTTCATTTGCAGTGAAATACAATAAACTTGTAACAGACTCCTACAGGGATGTATTTGCAGTGAAATATAAAAAATATATTTGGTCAGTTGATTTAATAAGAATAAGATATTTAAGTTATTTTATCCCCTTCCAAGGTGCTCATTGCACCCATATGCTTTGACACAGGATTAAAAAAAAAACAAAAAAACTTTTAATCATAGCACACCCAAATAATTTATCCGTGTTCCTCAACTTCTTCCACTCAAGAAGAAATACTTGCAAGGTTTGAAATCTGCTTGCACCACAATATGTATGCATGTATACATACACTTCATTAGGTAAACCTCTTGCACTGCTCAGTGGCACAAGTATGTAACCAGCAAATCGCATGGCAGCAATGCATTTAGACTTAGACACATTCATTGCAGACACAGTCAAAACAGCCTGGTGAAATTTAAACTGAGCTTCAGAATGGGGAAGAAAGGTGATGATGATGGTCTGAAAAAGAGAAAATCTCCAGAGATCGGCAGTTCTCTGGCTTAAAATGCCTTTTGATGTAAGCGGACAGAGGAGACTGACTGGATTGCTTCCAGACAACAATAACTTAAATAACCACTCGCCAAGATTTTCTTGGCACATTTTGGACTCCATTGTAACAATTGAGCATCGTTTAAACACCACCGCCTCTCTGAGTGCTGATCATATCCATCCTTTTATGACCACAGCGTGCCCATCTTCTGATGGCTGCTTCCGGCAGGATAACACACACTGTCACAAAGCTCAGATCTTCTCAAACTGGCTTACTGAACATGGCAATGAGTTCAGTCAAATGGCCTCCACCGTCATCAAATCTCAACCCAACAGAGCACCTTTGGAATGTGATGGGATGGAAGCTTGGCCTCATGGATATGCAGCCAACAAATAAATAAATACACAAAACACACATACACCAGCCCACCTCAAGCGGCTCAATCTGGTTCTCTATCTGCTGGACGCTGGCTTTTGAGGCCATCAGTTGGGCTTCCTTGGTGTCCACAGTTTCTCGAATTTGCTGGGCCTTCTCCTTGTTCTGCTTCAGGTAGCGCAGCTCCACCTGACACTCTTTGACTGTCTGACTCTGTTTGAGTCGCAGCTGACGCATTGTCTCTAGAGCTTTGATATACCTGATCAGGAGAGAGAAATTGACATTAACAGAAATTCCTTTTAGGCTAAAACTGGGTAATGCAACACTTGTGTCGTCCATTTACTTGGTTGCAGCAAAAATGGAGTCAAATTTGTCTTTGAGTGCTTTTCCCTCACTAAGGGGCCAGTTAGACTCTTCTTGGTGGCAGAAGATGACATGATTTAGGACAGGCTTCGACACACCCAATGCAGAAATCATCTCCCGGTCCAGCTCACCACACTTAGAAGACAAGCTGACTTTCTCACCATCTCTGGATGAATTATAATAGACAGTCACATAAGAAAAAGGTCAGGAAACCTTAGTATACAATCCACAAATATTTCTCTTTTTTTTTTTACTTTAAACAAAACTTTACATAAGAAACATAAGATTTTGGCTTACTTCCATCTGGTAATGACCTGCTCTAAGCTTTTGAAGGTGTAGCTTTTTGCCTTCTGAGTGCATGACATAGAGCGTTGGATGGTCACTTTCTCTCCATTGACATCTGAGAATAAGAGGCGAATTTGAGCACGCACATCCGTCTCATGGGCATCCTGGAATCATATGAACATCGCTATACGTGAATAAAGGTGAAAAAATCATCCAACAAGGACCTGAAGAAGATGTAAAGGCTAAGACTGAATTTTAACATGTTCAGAAAATGCTAAATTTGAGAAATCATAACAATTCTTAAGGTATGAAGACAAACTAAACCTGATAAAGATATTTAGCACCAAGCAGTTAGGAGTTTTATTGTCATTTTCACAAGTGACTTAAATCAGGCTTTTTCACACACTTCATCCCTTGCTTATGTTTTCTAGTATTAAATTTGCATTTAAAACATATAAAATATTACAAATACACAAACAAATCTGTTGCAAAAAGTAATTTCAGATGCATGCCACACATTATGAGTCTTAAGTGTACCACTGCAGTCAGAAATAGAGAAATGTACTTTTAGTTCAACACAAACAAACCTTTGGATCATGAACAAATGCACCTCCTTTAGATCCAGGGGGAAGTTCTCCAGATGTTGCATACTTTAGGCATTCAATAATAGTCTGAAAGCATCAAAAAGAAATGAATACATGACAGCAGCATTTATCATTCTGGAATATTATTCTTCAACTTCCTGTAAGCCTTTGGAAAATACAAAAAGTGCTATGTCGACCCTTGTGTTCGCTGTCATGTTTCGATAAGTCAAGTATTGCTTTTGTCAGAAATGCTTTCGTACTGTTTTCCCTGCTCCATTGGGTCCGACCAGAACAGTCAGAGGAGTGAAGAAAGAGATGACTTGTTTGTCTTTATCCTCAATCCCAAAGCTCCTCACCCCCAGGATGCTCATCTTGTCGATCTTTGACATTTTTGCTTTCTGAAAGAGAAAAGAAGGAGAGGTGATGAAAATAAGACACACAGGGATTCTCTTCCCTGTGAGTCAACGAAATATAGTAGGAGTGACAGATTATTGGTTTCTTATTGGCAGTAGCCACATTAACAAACAGGTCTTATCAAAAGAATAACTAACATCAGATGATGTGCTCGCTGCAGCGTTTGTGGTTTTCAACTGTTATCAGTTTGTGCTGCGTAACCACTAATCTACACTGACAAGTCTTTCAGCAAAACAAACCTTCCGCTATAATATTTGATGACTTAAAAAGACCTGAGCTGAAAACTGGAATCTTTACCTGTTATGCTAATTAATTTCTTCAACAACAGACTATAATAAAGCTTAACTACAGAGTTAGCGGTGATTAATTATTTCAAAGGTGCTTCGGCGTTCAATAAACTGAAATAAATATTCTTTTAGGATACATTTAAATAAAGTAGCTATCTTAGTAACATGTACCCGACGTTCAGTATATTGGGTATATCTGGAAAGCTGGCAGAACAAAGTACTTACTAAGTGTTGGTTAACTCAGGAGGCTAGCTTTCATGCTACGTCGCAGTGTTTTTAGCAGTTAGCGCCACACTGACCCACAGCAGCGTGACACAGGGTTTAATTTCGCTCACAACAGTAGTGTACAGCCACAGATACGACGTGAATTCAACTCACAACAGACAATTTTTACCCCCGTGCAACTCGGACATGTAACTACAGTTTTCGCGCTGCTTGGGAAGGAGGCAGCGTGAGAGAGGCAGAGGCTGACTTCCGGGAGGAGGAACGTCAATATAGAATATGAACATAGAGCGGCAAGCTTACGCCATAGATCTGTCCATCTGTAGCCCGTGTTTGTGTTTTATTCTGCAAGTTACAGTATGGTCGAAAGTTCTTAAAGTTAGTTATTAGTTTCATTAGTTAGAATATGTTTGTTTCTTTTGCAAACGTTTCACCCTTTTTAAAGTAGTTTCCCTTTTGCAGTTATTTTTTTTTATTGTGCAAATGTTTAATTTCATTGTATTTTTTGTAGTTTTTAATTATCATTTAAGTAATAACTTTTTTTACTCGTTTTATCACAACATGGGGGTATTTGTTCGATTCAAATATCTGGAACGGATGTAATATCTGGAACAGAGGTGTCAAACATAAGGCCCAAGGGCCAGAATCGGCCAAAACAAAGACTCCAATCCTGCCCGCTGGAGTGCTTTGGAAAATGTGACTTTTAACTGTAGGTCTTACACCTTTTCATGCTGATAGGCCTCTCCCACAGCCATACTACACTAAAGTAATTAAGTAATAGATCAAAAATTACATTACAGAAAATAAATTGTTTTCACTATATAAATATAGACTTTTTTTTTTCAATGTGTCCACAGTAAAAATAAAAATGTAATTGTACATATTTATTTCTTAATTTAAGCTTTTTGCTGACAGATTTCTTTCATTTTGTACGTCAGCATTTCTTCATTGTGTAGAAAAACAAGCTGCTGTAGCAGTTGCACTTGCTTTTCTTTAACTAAGATATCTCCAAGATTAAATATGCAATGAAATTTCTATACAGTGACAGAAAGGAAAGTTTCACTTTTCTGGTCATCTTAAGATTAAAATGGGCTGCATGTGGCCCATCATGTAAAATGAGTTTGATATCCACGACCTAGAACAAGGCTGAAAACACTTTTTTAAACGTTTGTTTTATATCTGTGCAGTGTAGTTTTAGTTACTTTTCCAAACCGTGTTTGTTTTCAGTTAACTAGTTTTATTTGATTACTCGGAATATAAAAACATTGCTATACACTGAATGAGTTCATCCTTTCTCCACACAGGACATAACTTTCTCTTCTTCTTTCAGCTGCTCGCTTTAGGGATCGCCACAGCAGACCATCTGCCTCCATCTCACCTTTTCTTTAGCATCCTCCACTTTCAAACTAACCCTCCTTCACATTTACATCCATAAACCTGGCTGCTACATGTTTTCCATTACATCTGCTTTCACTCCAGTGCACATGTCCAGACCATCTCAGCCTTGCCTCTCTAACTTTGTCTCCAAACAGCTCAACCTGAGCTTTCCCTCTGATCTACTCATGTCCATTTTGGTCACTCCCATTAAAAATTTTAGCATATTAGCAGCTCTGCCTTCTTTTTTTTTTGTAGGTGTTACCATCTTCAAACCATATATCACAGCAGGCCTCACTGCTATCTTGTAAAACATTCCTTTCACTCTTGCTGTTGTCCTTCTGTCAGAAATCACCCCTGACACTAATCTCCACACACTCCACCCTGCACTCTCTTCTTCACCTCTCTTGTGCACAGTCTGTTGCTTTTGGATGGTTGACCCCAATTATTTAAACAAAATGACAAAATGACAAAATGCCAGCCTTTTCTGTGCCACTTTCAGTGTTTGTGTTATCTACCATCTAGTATCTGTTTGAATGTTGAAAACATTTTACACCTGCATGGAAACTTTTCTGCAGCTATAACCCCATTCCCACACGTCGCCCTCAGATTCAGAATGAGTAGCTCCAGTCATGTGAATGTATACGTTTTGTCACAATATGTTGAGAGCAGCGTTTCTCCTGGCCCCATTGTGGTGATGTTATCAAAGGATGGAACAATGTTCACTCTTAAAAATAATAAAAAAAAAATCAAGCAAACAATTAAAAAAAAGCTTAGATGTGATATTTATCATTTTGTGGTTATAACTGATTATCCTGTGCTTGTATATTCAGCAACATGTTTAAGTAAACATGCCTTAAAATATGATGTAAGTAGCTACTTAATTTGTTGGTTGTCGCTTTGTAGTACATAGTGTTAAAAATTTTAATTAAAACAAGTTTTTGCATGTAATCAATAACAATATATACATTTTTAGAAAAAAATATAATTATATTATATTATATTATTGAAAAATCCTGGACCGAAATACTTACTATTCCCTGTGACTAAGCTCGATCTGTTCTTCTTCACTAGATATACCACAGGAGGGCAGTGTTAAGTTGCGGAAATTTAAGTGCTGCCCAAGGTTCTCTCTTCTCCTTCTCCCCTCGTCACAGCTTGGCAACCATTTCTTTCAGTATTCCTGTGACAAGATAAAACATAAGACAAACGTAAGATAAATTTGCAGTGAGGAGGTTGGTCACTAGTATCCCAGCCAGTTTGATCAGTTAGGATGCCGATGGTGTTTATTTCTAACATGCTAACATTTCTACATTTAACATCACAAATTAAAATCAGCTGTAATGTAATGTAAAAGCTAAAAGACACATTTTTCCATATTGTAGTCTGGAAGTAAAACTGGACAGAAAACAGATGGCTTCAGAAAAAGAGGGAGAGAAGGAATCTAATTGGAATAAAGGGAGAGGAGTTATTTTCAGCATGTGTTTGGGGTTGAAGAACAGTTTGAAGACATCCGCAGGGACCTGCAGGACTGGTGTTCCCCACCTGCAGCTAACCCCTAAAACCCAAGAACATCATCTCTCTGATGTCCTCTCATTTCCCTCCCCTCTGAAAAACTGCAGCAGACACACACACACACACACACAGACACACACTTACTTCCGCGAACTGCCTTCTGCTTTCAGCCCACTGATTCAGTCCGTCTGTGTTATCAGACTGACTCATTGTGCCTCAATCTGTCCAGCTCCTGGCCTTCTTTCTATTTTCATCCTGTCCTGACATAAAATGCCATGACCTTGTGCCTTGCACTGAACCACTGGAGATCTATCTATCTATCTATCTATCTATCTATCTATCTATCTATCTATCTATCTATCTATCTATCTATCTATCTATCTATCTATCTATCTATCTATCTATCTATCTATCTATATTATATATATATATATATATATATATATATATATATATATATATATACTCTCAGTGGCAAGGGAACAATAATAAGAGAACAGCACCACCAAGGCTGGAGACGGAGCAATACTGGAAGAGCATATGGGAGAAGGACGCAACCCATAATGGCAATGCTCAGTGGCTAGTGGATCTGAGGGCAGACCACAGCGACCTCCCTGAACAGGGTCCAGTAACCATCACAGTGGCAGATATCCAAGAAAGGGTCTCCAGTATGAAGAGTTGGACAGCACCAGGGCCCGACATGGTTCACGCCTACTGGCTAAAGAAGCTGACTGCACTCCACGAGCGTCTGGCAGCACAAATGAACCAGCTGCTAGTTAACGAGAGACACCCGGAATGGCTAACCGAAGGTCGGACGGTCCTGATCCCCAAGGACCCCAAGAAGGGACCGGTCCCCTCCAACTACCGACCAATAACCTGCCTCAGTACTACATGGAAGCTCCTGTCAGGCATCATATCGGCTAAGATGAACAGGCACATGGGTCAATACATGAGTGGGACACAGAAAGGAATTGGCAAGAATACCAGAGGTGCAAAACACCAGCTACTGGTAGACAGAACAGTCAGCCGAGACTGCAAGACCAGACTGACCAACCTGTGCACTGCCTGGATTGATTACAAGAAGGCCTATGACTCAATGCCCCACAGCTGGATACTGGAATGCCGAGAATTGTACAAGATCAATGGGACCCTAAGAGCCTTCATCAGGAACTCAATGGGGATGTGGCGTACAACACTAGAGGCCAACTCCAAGCCCATAACACAAGTCACCATCAAGTGCGGGATCTACCAAGGAGATGCTCTGTCCCCACTGCTGTTCTGCATAGGCCTGAACCCCCTCAGTGAGATCATTAACAAGACTGGCTACGGATACCGACTACGGAACGGAGCAGTTGTCAGCCACCTCCTGTACATGGATGACATCAAGCTGTATGCCAAGAGTGAACGAGACATCGATTCACTGATCCACACTACCAGGCTATACAGCAATGACATTGGAATGTTGTTCGGACTGGAGAAGTGTAGTCGGATGGTAACAAAGAGAGGGAAGGTAGTCAGAACTGAGGGGATTGAACTACCAGAAGGCAACATTGCAGACATAGAGGACAGTTACAAGTACCTGGGGATCCCGCAGGCAAATGGGAACCATGAAGAGGCCGCTAGAAAGGCTGCAACCACCAAGTACCTGCAGAGGGTCAGGCAAGTCCTGAGGAGTCAGCTGAATGGTAAGAACAAGATCCGGGCCATCAACACGTACGCCCTGCCCGTGATCAGGTACCCTGCTGGGGTAATAGGCTGGCCAAAGGAGGAGATAGAAGCCACTGACATAAAGACAAGAAAGCTCCTTACCATGCATGGAGGGTTTCACCCCAAGTCCAGCACCCTGAGGCTGTACGCTAAGCGGAAGGAAGGGGGCCGGGGACTGGTGAGTGTCAGCACCACAGTCCAGGATGAGACAACGAACATCCAAGAATACATTGGGAAGATGGCCCCAACTGACCGAGTGCTCAGTGAATACCTCAGGCAGCAGAAACCCAAGAAAGAGGAGGAAGACGAGGAACCATCATGGAAGGACAGGCCCCTGCACGGTATGTACCACCGGCAGATAGAGGAGGTGGCTGATATCCAGAAATCCTACCAGTGGCTGGACAAAGCTGGACTGAAAGACAGCACAGAGGCACTAATCATGGCAGCACAAGAACAAGCTCTGAGTACAAGATCCATAGAGGCTGGGGTCTATCACACCAGGCAAGACCCCAGGTGCAGGCTGTGTAAAGATGCCCCAGAGACAATCCAGCACATAACAGCAGGGTGCAAGATGCTAGCAGGCAAGGCATACATGGAACGCCATAACCAAGTGGCCGGCATAGTGTACAGGAACATCTGTGCCGAGTATAACCTGGAAGTCCCGAGGTCAAAGTGGGAGATGCCCCCAAGGGTGGTGGAGAATGACCGAGCTAAGATCCTGTGGGACTTCCAGATACAGACGGACAAAATGGTGGTGGCTAACCAACCGGACATAGTGGTGGTAGACAAACAGAAGGAGACGGCCGTAGTGATCGATGTAGCGGTTCCGAATGACAGCAATATCAGGAAGAAGGAACACGAGAAGCTGGAGAAATACCAAGGGCTCAGAGAAGAGCTCGAGAGGATGTGGAGGGTGAAGGTAACGGTGGTCCCCGTGGTAATCGGAGCACTAGGTGCGGTGACTCCCAAGCTAGGCGAGTGGCTCCAGCAGATCCCGGGAATAACATCGGAGATCTCTGTCCAGAAGAGCGCAGTCCTGGGAACAGCTAAGATACTGCGCAGGACCCTCAAGCTCCCAGGCCTCTGGTAGAGGACCCGAGCTTGAAGGATAATAATAATAATATATAATAATAATAGTGTGGATCAGTGAATCGATGTCTCGTTCACTCTTGGCATACAGCTTGATGTCATCCATGTACAGGAGGTGGCTGACAACTGCTCCGTTCCGTAGTCGGTATCCGTAGCCAGTCTTGTTAATGATCTCACTGAGGGGGTTCAGGCCTATGCAGAACAGCAGTGGGGACAGAGCATCTCCTTGGTAGATCCCGCACTTGATGGTGACTTGTGCTATGGGCTTGGAGTTGGCCTCTAGTGTTGTACGCCACATCCCCATTGAGTTCCCGATGAAGGCTCTTAGGGTCCCATTGATCTTGTACAATTCTAGGCATTCCAGTATCCAGCTGTGGGGCATTGAGTCATAGGCCTTCTTGTAATCAATCCAGGCAGTGCACAGGTTGGTCAGTCTGGTCTTGCAGTCTCGGCTGATTGTTATATATATATATATATATATATATATATGTGTATATATATATATATGTATATATATATATATATGTATATATATATATATACACACACATATATATATACACACACATATATATATATATATATATATATATATATATATATATATATATATATATATATATATATATATATATATATGAAAGGCCTTATCTTACCTAATCCTATTATAGCACCCTAACTTACTGAGATATGATGGAAAAGCACAAAAAACCTGGAGAAGAGGTTGTAGAGAGGAAGAAAGTAAATGAACTGATATAATAAAAGCAGCAGCTATATTTTTCTGCTCAGTAAATAAATAAATAAAATCAATAAATAAAACATTTTGATATGACGGTCAACATCAGTCGCCATTTCACAAGCCAGACTGACAGACCCGCCTTTCCGTGAACCGTCTGTTTTTGACATTTTAAAAATTGTCTCACAAAAAAAGAAATTTCATTAAATCTTTGGGGACTTGGTGCTGCCCACTCACTGGAAAGCTTCTTGAAATAGAGAAAGACAAAAAGGAGAAAAGCTCCTAGAATCGGTGAGGCGTCAAGTGTCCAAAAAAAAAAAAAAGTGTGTTTTGTCAGTCTGAATGCTGTGTGATGGAACCAAATTATACATTAAGTAATCTATACATTAGACATTTTCAAAAAGAATCTTCCTCTGTGATCTTTACACTTGTTTCGACCTTACTAGTGCTCTGAGGATGGACCATTTTGGTCAGTGGCCTTAAGAGTGTTCTGAGACAAAAATAGGAACACATTCTGAAAAAGCAACATTTTCCCATCATCTTACCAGCATCCAATGAATAGTGACTTGTCCTCTTCTTGCCACCCTCAGCCTCACTTTTTCTACTGTTTCTTTCTACATGTATTTTTAACTTACAGTGTAGACAGAAACCCCTTTCAAAACCAAGGGGGGAAAAAAATCACGTCATTTAAATCGTACCTCTGTGGTGCATGTGTTACATTTTCAAATACACAGTTAATCGTCTCCCAGCTTGATATCTACAGTACATTTGAGTCTCTTTGTCAGACTGTGACAGTGTCAGAGAGACATTTTTGACTGTTTTACTTCTCATGGCATGCTGAGGGCTTTATAACATGAGCCCTGGCATGCAAACGCTTTTTTTTTTCTTATTTATGATTTCAAAATCCCGGTATTTGTGCATATCCATCACGGCACCTCCCACACAGTCAGGATTTGTCAAAACGACTTTTAGTTTCACTGGAGGAGTCTGTCTATAAAAATCACTTGATGGGTTTCAGGTAAGGGGAAGAAATAAAAATAGAAAAAGAGCAAAAATATTTATGTTTTTGCGTTAAAAAGTAACAATCAATCGATCTCTTTGACTTTTTCTATTGGTAAGGCCTCATAACATTTTAAGGATAACATTAAAGGGTTTTGTCTTTCATCCCTCCATTCACAGTACACTTTTTGAACTTCACTTTGCTAATTTTGGCTAACACAAACACAAATACTCCCTTGACATAGTCTGACGTTTTCCTTCTTTTTTTTTCTTTTTTGTTGTTCTTCAGTAAAGACTCTGCCCTTTGTCTTCATGCATGGCTACACATTTATCCACTCAGTTTGGGTCAAAAAGGCAGGAAAGGACATGACTGATGACAGGATTAAATATTATGTAAGGTAAAAAGAGGAAACGGCTAGGCTGTCCTCAGCTGAACATACCTTTTCTAACAAAGACAGACAGAGTTCAAAGGTGATTTTTGAACTGTTTTTCATAGCTTCTTAACTTTTATACCGGTTCCAAATAGCAACACCTGATTGTTGAGTCCAAAGCTCCAAAGAAAGGGCAGCAACATGCTGTATGTGAAGACACATAGACAGAGAGTGACACTGTGTAGTGATACACACAAATTAGTCAGCATAGTTATCAGGGCTGATAGTCGCTTGCTTGTGGTTATTGTGCAGGCACTACACAGCTTTATAGCTCTGTACTTGGTGTGGGTGACAGCTACACTTATTTGTGGGATTTTGTCAGCTGAAGCACTTCTGAAAGTGCTTCAGCTGACAAAATTGGGGAAAGTAAAAATATAAAGAGCAATCTTCACCATAGTGTCGCATTTTAACTCTATATGTCTTTGTCATTCTCATGGCCCAGTTCTGCTTTTCAAATGCAAAAGAATAAATGGTAGACAAATTAATTGCTCATCGTATTTTACTTCAGGGATTTCTGTTTTTGCAAACCTGAACACTACATTGTCAAAGAAAAGGGGTCCTGCATCACTCCTGTAACCCAGCTGCAGCACCATAATGTTATAATCAATGTCTATATGGGGATCAAAGCATTTTTTTAAGGCAGACTTGAAATAATGTGAATCTATATTGAATTTTTTTCTCTACTTGTCTAATATTTGTTTATTTGTTTAAAGCCAAGCTTAGGAACAAATACACAATATCCAATTGCTGGAAACAGCAAAAACTTTTCAAAATTATGTTTATTAAAAAGAAAAACAAACTGGGAATGAAAAGTGAACTATTTAAGCAAAAAAAAAAAAAAAATCATCTCAGAAGACACAGAGTGTAATACCAGAAGAAAAGGATCGAGTCCACTAAGAAATGAAAAGGAGAAAATTCAAAGGTGTTTGTGAAGAGTTCATTTAAAGTTCTTTTACAGCACTTCTGTAGGTTTCTACGATAAACTGTAAGTGGCTTGTGCTGTTTACTGATGCAATACATGCTATCAGTTTCTACCCACTCAACATATTTGCACACTTTAATTTCATCTCTGTATTTCAGAGATGTCCTTTGCATCCCAATAAGTCAAATCCATAACTGAAGAATAAATAGGCCTTGCTGGACCATTTGTTTTGGTCTGCATAGCAATTACACGCTTCTTACTAAGCAACTGCTTGTCTGCATGCTTGCTTTTAGGCCCTTGGGTGTGTTACCACTCCTGGTGACGTTCTAATCATTAGGGCAAGAGGAGTTCATCGATTTTGAACCAAGTAATTATGAGAACGGAGAAAGATTGGTGGCTATAAACAAGTGAAATTAGTGAAGAGGATGGGAATAATGAAAATGGGCGTGGGTGAGTAACAGTAATGAGGTCACAGAGTGTCCTTCCTGTATGTCTGCAGGCTCATGTCCAGTCAGATATCTTTTTTTCCATTCCCTAGAAATTACTTTGTACATTAAAACAATGAAGCATAACCTAAAAATCTGCTTAAGGACATATAATGAGCAGCTGCATCTGATAAACCTTGTGTGCATGCTTTATTTAGGTGGGCTAATTATCGACATTTGCTTCACAATACAATTGACTATTCAGTGCTCGCACACTGGCACACCTGTATCAGACAGAACTGTTATTTATCATAGCTGCAGCTGCGTTTATCCCACAGAGACACTTTCATGAAAAGGTCTATCCAAGCAATTCTGTGCTCATACAGAAGGGTTTTGAATATGGCCCTTTGTCAAAGCAGTTAGCCACATAACATTTGGCATCATGGCAAAATTGCCAGTAAAGAAGCACTTTCTCATCTGATGATAAAGGGGAAGTTGATAAAGCATCTTGGATGAAAGGATCAACTTCATTCTGTTCTTGTTATAGCCAAGGAGCTTAGAAAAAGCCAAGTACTTGGTAGAACAATAAAAGAGGATCATTACATCCTATTACAAAATTGAGTATTTGTAGAAACAAGAATAAAAGTATACTGTATTTTAACAGTACACTGTTTTTTATACGTATTAGTGTCCATTTGTGATTTTTTATCATAGGAAACACTCAGATGTTGTAAATATTACTGATGATTTTGTTGTTTTAAAATCCCTCATTACTAGTGCAGAACAAAGCAATGCTTTGTGTGCTCATGTCTCTTAGTTAATCTGTAGTGAGCTGTCTCTGCTTTTCTTCTTATTAAATTATTTTATTATTATTATTTTTTAAACTGCCTGTGGATAAAAAAGGCTGCTTGATGAACAGCTCTTAGGTTCTGATCATGGCAGAACAAAAACAGGCCCTCAGTACACGGAGACAGCAGTAGACAGGACATAAGTTCCAGGCTGTGTACTGGGACAGCAAACACTGACAGGTGTAACAAATTAGCTGGGACAGTGAAAAGGAACATCTGCGGGTTGGAAGTCCCCAAATCCCAATGAAACACACCACCAAAAGTGGGTAAGAATAGCAGAGTTAAAGTCCTTTGGGACTTCAAGCTCCAGACAGACTAACCAGACAGTCCGGGTGGCTGACAAGATGCAGGAAAAGTACTTGTGATAGATGTGACGATCTCAACTGACAGTGACTTTAGGAAGAAGGAGCGTGAATAGAGGTTAAAAAAAAAAGAAACCTGATCAAAGTTAAAGCTGAGTTGTGGTGCACATACTATATAAGCACAAATCTCTTCAAGGAAAAAGTCCCTAGCTCAATTCCTGGCTGCCCTGGACACTTGCTACATGGACAGTTCTGCTTTCTTCCATTCCTTTCTACAATAACCGGCCACTTCATTAGGTACAGCTTGCTAGTGCTGTGTTGGACCCTCATTTGCCCTTTAGAAAAGCCTTAATAATTTGAGACATAGATTCAACAAGCTGCTAGAAACATTTCTTGAACATTTCCATTTTGGTCCATATTGACCTCCCAGTCCATTATTCATTCAGTGGTGGTAGTTTCAGTCATTGTGCAATGTACTGTTTATAAGGTTGGGAAAATCTGCAGTCACCTGAGACTGAAGAAGTCACTTGGATGAGTGACGAAACATTTCTCCCACTGAAAAATGCTACATCCAGATGAACAGAATCAACCTTTTGGGAGCGCATCACAATTTCACACAGTTCCTACAGGCCTACTGGCTGTACATCCCAACAGTGATTGTGGACCCAAGGTAGTAGAAGATGAGTACACTGTGATCAAAAAAGAATGGCTATGGTCTGCTACAATACTCAGGTCAGCCTGGACGCTTAAAGCTTTGTTGGTACTACCTGTACCCTTCCCCATGCTGATGCTTGATTTGCATTCAGCAGATTGCCTTGACAATGTCTACATGCATTGAGCTGCTGCCATGTGACTGTTTAGATATTTGTGTTAACAAGAAGTTGAAATTATTGGGGCAATCGTGGCTCAAGAGTTGGGAGTTCGCCTTGTAATCGGAAGGTTGCTGGTTTGAGCCCTGGCTTGGACAGTCTCGGTCGTTGTGTCCTTGGGCAAGACACTTCACCCGTTCCCTACTGGTGGTGGTCAGAGGGCCCGGTGGCGCCAGTGTCCAGCAGCCTCGCCTCTGTCAGTGCGCCCCAGGGTGGCTGTGGCTACAACGTAGCTTGCCATCACCAGTGTGTGAATGTGTGAATGTGTGTGTGAATGGGTGGATGACTGGATGTGTAAAGCGCTTTAGGATCCTTAGGGACTAGTAAAGCGCTATAGGCCATATGCCTAATAATGTGGCTAGTGTATCTCTCTCTCCTTTCCACATTTCTCACACCTGCAACTTTCTAATAAAAGACAAAAGAAAAGGGCTCTGACCCTGAACTGGGCTACAGCTGATTCCAGGTGGCTGTGGTTTCTGTTCAGATACAAGATACAAGTTTGAGGAGGAAGTATATGGCATAAAATGTAACCTCATCTCATTAAAACCACATGAAGAACTCATGAGAGACTATGAATGCAAATGAGGTAGCGGGTTACAAATTTGACGGAGGCAACTGAAATAAATACCAATGGGATTGAAGAAAATAGTCAACTGACATATGGCAGTGTGGTTAATGCACTTTATATGGGGACAAGGAGGAGAAGGTCACAGAAAGCAATATATGGATGTACATACTGATGGTTTACTTGCCATTAAAATATGATATTAATACTCTGAGGTTTTGTGTTTAATTGAAAATGAATTGAGTTAAATATTTGAGGTGTTACTGATGTACTATCTGCTGTATTTAGAAATATAATAATAATGGAGTTTGATAAAGGAAAAAAAAAGAAATAGAGAGACAAGTCTATGATGAATTGTTACAATGGCAAATCATTTTTGTAGTTCATGTTTATCATATTATGTGTTTGTTGAGTATATATTGTCAAAGATACCATTGACCATTACCTTTCATTTAATACTAAAATGTAACGGTCAATTGTAGTTATCTAGATTATGTATAATAAAACAATATAAGACATATTAATGAAATTTGTTTTAGTATATGTTTTCCTACTGGAGACTATCACTAAGCATGGGGTAGTACACATTCATTTACATTAATTTACCCCAATAACTGTTTATTTTCTGTTTTTCCTCATCTGTGTATTTATCACTATATGGTGGCATTTCTCTTTTGTTTAAAGCCTGACATTTTGTTTTTTCAATTTAAAGAAACTGTGCTAATGAAATTAACAGAATAATTATTGGAAATTTTGAATATATCAATTTGTGATGCTAACATCTAATATGATTCATGGACATGATTGCATCTGACATTTCACAGATACTTTGACTTTGCTGCAAAAACCAATTTCACCGAGCATACAGCTGTTGACAGTTCTTCTGAAGGTTTATTAAGGACTCCACAGCATCCTGCGACAGCCGGTATCAGAGTGACAACAGCGCTTTCATGGCAGTGGATGACATCTAAATTGTTGTTTTTTGACCCATGGATGTTCCGATCCAGTTGGCTTCCCTTCCTTTTTTTGAGACAATTCAAAATAAATAAGAAACAACAATACCCCTGTGAAATTGTCAAGTCACAGCAGTAACAAATTCATATAACTGATGTAGCATAACTTAAGCAGCAAGGAAGGTGATAAGTAAATAGCATTAGCAGACGATTGAAGTTCTTTTAAGCATATTTTATTGCTGGCATCTCCATTGTACCATAAAATAATCAATCAGGCATGCAAAAATCCCACTTTGCTTTATACAGGACTTTGCCCACACCTGACCTCGTTAGTCCCTACCATTGAAACAAATAGGTCAGACCAAACAATACAATTCTAAACAAAGAACAGGAATAAAGTCATGCATGAAACTGACAAACTCATTTACTCAACTAAATGGTTTGTAAAGTAAAACACTGCATACAAAATAACTCAAAAGGCTACTTTAAAGAAAACAAACAATACTATACAAAATGAAAACCCCCCCATTTGGTTACACCCAGTGATGCACTCATTGACCTCATGACCCTATATAAACAGGAAGTAGTGGGCTGCCCTTCCCATACACCTGTCTCACATATACGACCTGAATGCACAACATGGACACCATGGTAAGTATAACCAAAGCAACATAAAGAAACATAATTTACCAGACATGTGCCTATAAACAGAAGAAAATTCAGATGACCTGATGTTTAGTAGTGTTTGCTTTAAAACACATGCATGGATGTAAAGGATATAACTACTACTACCACAAACAAAACCCGGGATAGTGTGTGTTAAGAGAAGTTACACCAGCAATGTCTAAATCAAAGCATTATGGCTGACTGTAAAATAACAGAACACAAAATAACAATATATGCAAGTGACAAATGGCAAATGAATTCTGTCCTAGCCACTTTGTCACAATAACATCATTCAAATTGCTAAATGGAAGTATTTTCTACATTTTGCTTCCTTAATTCTCAGTAATGTTAATCTTACCTTATCAAACACTGTATAATAACAATGTTTATTCATGCTTGTCTATATTTATGTCACTGAATCCTTCTTGGCTGACTTGTCTAAATTTGTAACTTTTTGGAAAGCATGTATAGTATGTACTTTTAAAACACGTGCAGGATAAATTAGTGCAAAATCGTGCAATTTGTGAAAAGATGTTTTTTCTTTTTAACATGCTTACACATGTGTGACTGGTATGTGTCTGTATGTTTTTGTCCACCTTGTTCTTCTGTATAAGTCTACCTCAGCATATCACTATATGTTTGACCTGTGTGATAACCATATGCAGATGTGCACCGTAACCCTGCAAATGCCCTATCTGATATCCTAATGGACTACTAATGGAACAAATCATCAATTTTGCTTCTGTAATAAACCATTATTGTAAGCTTGATCATCTCTGGAAACATTATTTTCACTCATTTCAAATTTTGCATTTTCCATCAAATATCCTGCCCAGTGTTGGCTTTTCTGTTTCCATTCATCTCTGCTGATTACATTCCTCCTCCCTAGCTGCCCTAGCTGAGAAGCACTGACTTCATATACATATGTTAATACTTATGCATATACATATGTTAATATTAATCATCAGAATTGTATCTTGAGATGCTTCATTCAACAACATCATCTTCAGTGTAATTCCTTATTTCAGACTAGTTCATGCTTGCCTCCTTTACTAGTGATACAACAATTTACTGCCTAACCCGGAACATCCCTGCATTTTGTTCTTTACTAGTTAGAGTTTAAGTTCAGTGTTTTGACTGTTGGAGTTAACTAGTAAGATTTTCAGTGTTACTAGTTACCGTAACCACAAGTGTGTCAAAACGTTGTGCAGCTGAGATTTTTGGTGAGACCTGTTGTCACAAGTGTGGTCTCACTGCGTCTCACTGGATGTAGTGAAAACGCTACATCCAGATGAAGAGAATCAACTTTTTGGAGATTTACTTACCTGGATGATTGAGAATGCATCAAGAAGTGAGGCTTCTGTTGATACTGTTTGACATTTCACAAGCTGCCAAAAGAGAGACTATTTGTCATGATGTGGAGTTTACTGTTTAGATATGTCCTGCTTAGCTTCTTATTCATTGCATATTGCTGTCAGTTTTCCATCCTTGTGTTAGGATGCAGTCAAATAGTCAATTTCACTTAGAAAGACTTCTGAGTGAAGTGACCTGGAAGTATTCGTGTGACAGACATTCTAATTACTATGTAAATCCTCTAAATACTAAGATGGTTCAGTGCTTCTTTTATTGCTTCCTTAAGCAATGAACTTTCCATTATGAAAGGAGGTGGGCTAATTTTGTCTCACAGTTCATAGCAAAATGAGCGTTCATGAGTAAAATCCTTATAAATTCTCCGTCACGCCTTTCCGTGACCTCCTGACATTTCTCATTGAAGTCAAAGAAAAGTGATCGGTTAAAGGAGGCAGGAGATCATTTTTTTGGTCTACTTTAGTTTTTACTGTTTACTCAGTTTGTGTTAGTCACATTTTTTTTTTTTTTTTTCCTGAAATTTCTGTCTTATTCCTCAGTCTTTGTTCTGTTTCCACCACTTTCTTTGCCACCTGTGTTCAACCAGTAATTAGTCATTATACCTGCAGTTATTCTTTCGTTTGCAGGAACATTTTGATTCCTTACTCAAGATTTCTAGCTATTATTTCTTCTAGCTTTCTAGAGTTCCTAGTTTTTCTTTTTTTCTTGTGTACGAACTTCTTAACTGTTTATTAGACTTTTAACTGCTCCTCTTCTGGAGTAGTTGCCTTACTGACTGCCGCACGATGTGTGACCGTTACCTGGTTTTGGATGAAAAATTTGGATTTCAGACTTGAATTTTTCTATGTTTTCTATGTTTGGGTCTTTCTCCTGCTGAATTGTTTCACTAATGAAGCTTACTGTAAGTTCAGTAAGGAAAATCTAGTCACTTGTCTGCCTGCTTGTTTGATTTATTTTTTTTGCATCACGTGAATGTGTGTGAAAGCTCCACTTGTTTCATGTACATAGGAAACTGTAGATGTCTGCATGTCATGGTCGTGTCTGCTCCCTTTAACAATAATTGAGCTGGGCAGGTGCAGAGGCCAGTAATCTTTTTTTTTTTTTTTTTTTTTCTGGTGTTTTGCGCTTGCACATTATGGATAAACATTGTGGATAAATTGATGGGAGACGAAGGGAGATATGCAAGAAAAGCTGCCATTGTTCTAGCTTTCACTGCCCTGAGATCAGTTATGATCTGCTTATCGTAAACAAACACAGCTAGCAATGGTAAGTAAATGAGCTTCAGTTATTTATCTTTGTAGCAGATGAGTTTCCTCCTGCTAACTACCTTGGTAAACATGTGATATAATAAACTTTCTTTAAATCAAGACATAACCCTGTTTTTCTGAGATGTGCTTACCTTTCTGTAAAAGTCATATCACTGGTTGATAGAGTGCAACAAACAAAAGTGCAACAAGAAAAATGTACTGAAAGTGAAGTTGTTTTTCATTTTTTACTCCATTTTTGTATTTAAATTGAATTCTCTCACTTTAAATGCGCTAACATGTGAAACCTGTTACTCTAACCACTCAGAACTGCCACTCACTAGATACTTTGTCCTTTTTAAGACCATTCTCTGTAAACCCAAGAGATAGGTGTACTGGAAAATCTCATTAGATCAGCATTTTCTGAAATCCTTTGTCAGATTCACACGATGTAGCTGTGTGGCAGGCATTAGTAGGACCCAAATGCAGAACTCAAAACACAAAGGGGTGAAATAAACTGGGAACAAGAACTAGGAGCTATGAGCCAAACAAGGACCACAGAGAAACACACACAGCAATGAGGGACAACATGACCACAGACAGAGGACTAACGACTAATGACAGGATGGGAAACACAAGGGAAAACAGCTGCACCTAATCAGACACAATAAAACAGGAAGGAAGCAAAACTGAACACAGTGAACACAGGACAAGGGACTACCAAAATAAAACAGGAAACACAAGAAACACACTGAGACACGGACTGAGTGAATAGAGGGAACAGAGGGCGCGAGAGACATGACTGGGAAACAGATGACTCAACATGGCGATAGAAGTTAACATACATGACTGACTATGCAGGCAGGAACAAAATGGAATAACCTACATGAACAAGAAACTCAGAACTAGAAATACAAATGGATAAACTAGGAAGAACAAGGAACTAAACGATACCAAATAAGAACATAAGAAACATAGAAACACAGAGTCATAGACCCGGTACCATGACACAGATAGCCATAAAGGCTTCATGAGATTGAGTCAGAGACAATAAGCGTAACACTTGGTTTTGGGGATAAGGTAAAAAATTGGAGTGAGGCATTAAGTTGTGACGCTTAATGTTAGAGTAAAGGGATTAGCATTGCATTATATCAAAATAGTAATCTAAATATGTTTGCAGAATGCTTAGAGATGAACCTTTTACATGACTGATGCTTCCCCTTCTTTATAAACCTACTCTAGCAAATGAAAGTGCAGACAGATGGTCCTGATGCAGTGATTCTTTTATCCTGGGGTATAAAGGAAGAGGCAAAAGAGACTGAGAAGAAGAAAGGGACAGAAAATCTCAACAGGTTGCATTATACATTTGATAGTAAGACTTACCTGATTATAATGGTATCCATTGAAGTTGTTCCACCAAAGTAAATACAATTGTAAATAAGATGTGGCATATAAATGTTTTAAATTTACATTTTATAAATTAGACTTTTGAAGCCTATCAGCTAATAATAATTTCTGGGTTTTTTTGATCATGCAAGAATACCATCTTTTTGCTTTCACCTCTGTCCTCATTATCATATTTGGTGTAAATAAGTACCCTTTTAGCTCTGAGAGAAATCATTTAAAGCAGTAATTAAGGGCCTAATGGCTCAGTGAGGTCATTTAGAGGTCTTTTCAGTTTCCTGATGCGTGAAAAGATGTCATAAACTTATAATGCACAGATGCAAAAACAGTATAGGTTGATTAGACAGATTAGACCAGGCATGGGCGAACTACGGCCCGGGGGCCACGTGCGGCCCGTTAAACGTTTTGATCCGGCCCGCCAAACTTGAAAAAAAATGTAATAAATTAACCTTGTTAATGTTTTATTTCCCCTGCAATTCTGATGTTTCCTCACTAGATGGCGCACTCTAGATATATTGGCTTTGTTGAGGTGAAGCAGCGTAGGCCTATTACTCCACGTTTGCACTTTACCCTGTGACCTACCGCCCCTCTATGAAGATGAGCGGACCCAAGAAAAGGAAAGTGGACAGAGAATGTCGAGTGTTCAAAAAGGAGTGGACAACTAAATATTTTTTCACTGTACACCGATCATCTGCTGTTTGCCTGATATGCCAAGAAACTGTGGCGGTTTTTAAAGAGTATAATATTAGCCGTCACTTTGCCACAAAGCACACAAATTATGCTAGCAAGCTCTCAACAAAAGAACGGGAAGCTGCTGCTGAGAAGTTGGCAGCTAATTTGAAGGCTCAGCAAAGTTTTTTTCACCGTCAAACTGCCATTCAAGAATCAAGTACCAAGGCCAGTTTTATGCTTTCATTCAAAATAGCAAAGGCCAGCAAACCACTGTCAGAGGGCGAGTTTTTAAAAGAATGTATGGTAGAGACAGCAGGTATTTTGTGCCCGGAGACCAAAGACAAATTTGAGAAAATCAGTTTATCACGGCGGACAGTGACTCGCCGTGTAGAACTAATAGATGAAGATATCACCAGCATATTAAACAAAAAGGCGAAGTCATTCACTTTTTATTCTGTAGCACTGGATGAAAGCAATGATGTCAAAGACACTGCTCAGCTCCTCATTTTTATCCGAGGAATTAACGAAACCTTTGAAATAACGGAGGAGTTTTTGACAATGGAGTCTCTGAAAGGACAAACACGGGGAGAGGACTTGTTTGAACGGGTGTCTGCTGCCATCGAAAACATGAAGCTTCCCTGGAGTAAGCTTGTTAACGTCACCACAGATGGATCTCCAAATTTAACGGGAAAAAACGTTGGCCTGCTGAGGAGAATCCAGAATAAAGTGAAAGATGAAAACCCTGACCAGGATGTGATTTTCCTCCACTGCATCCTCCACCAGGAATCTCTATGTAAATCGGTGTTACAGCTGAATCATGTTGTGAATCCTGTGGTGAAACTTGTCAATTTCATACGCGCACGGGGACTTCAGCACCGTCAGTTCATTGCGTTCCTGGAGGAAACTGATGCGGATCACCAGGACCTGCTTTATCACTCCCGTGTCCGCTGGTTGAGTTTGGGCAAAGTGTTTCAACGAGTGTGGGAGCTCAAAGAGGAGATTGGCATGTTTTTGGAGCGGCAGGGGAAGACTGATGAATTTCCTGAGCTGAGCAACAAGAGCTGGATGTGTGACTTCGCGTTTGCTACGGACATATTTTCACACTTGAATGAGCTCAACGTGAAACTGCAGGGGAAGGAGCAGTTTGTGCATGACATGCACACAAACGTGAAAGCCTTCAAATCCAAGCTGGCTTTATTCTCCAGGCAGATTTTGAACAAGTCATTCACTCATTTTCCTACACTAGCCACGCTGAAAGAGGCCGGAGCAAAAGTAAAGAAATACAGTGAGTCACTGGATGCACTGCACGGAGAATTCTGCCGTCGGTTTTTGGATTTCGATAAAATTGACAAGTCACTTCAATTGGTGGCCTTTCCTCTGTCACAAGACCCCGAAACAGCTCCAGAGGAGCTTCAGCTCGAACTCATCGACCTTCAGTCCGACCCTGCCTTAAAAGAGAAATTCAACTCTCTGAAACTAAATGACTTCTATGCTTCACTCAATGATGCCGCGTTTCCAAATCTAAGGCGAAAAGCGCAGATGATGTTGGCTTTGTTCGGCTCTACCTTCGTGTGTGAACAGACATTCAGCGTCATGAACATCAACAAAGCCAGCCACAGATCCAAGTTAACAGACCTACACCTCAGATCAATCCTGAGAATCGCCACAACAAAACTAACTCCAGACTTTGATGCGCTGGCTAAAAAAGGAGACCAACAACACTGCTCCCATTAAAATGTGTGTCTCCGTGATACGCACGTTGTTAAAATGAACAGTGCGCGCAGATCAAATATAACGCTTCACAGACTGACTTGCTGCAACTGTTTCGAACTTGCACTGGTCGTTGTTGACTTTTGGCACCGGGGAAACAAATTGAATAAAAGGAACAGGACAAGTACATCTGCATCTCCTACCGTTTTTGGAAAAAAAAAAAAAAAAAAAAAAAAGTTAGGAGGAGAGTGATGTGATATCCTGAAGGATAACAGAACTTTCAGTGCTTTAAAATAAAATGTTCATTTATTTGATTTTCAGTGTTTAAAGGCTCATTTCGAAGTCAGAGATTTTATTGTAATGCTTTTCTTCATTTAAAAAAAATGAAATTAAAGCACATGTTTTCTCCATATCCCAAGATGTGTATTTTTCCCCCAATGAGGTGATGTTTTCAAAGCATGCCATCTATCTACTCCTGTTCCGGCCCATTTGTCAAATGTTAGAACTCAATGTGGCCCACGAATCAAAAAGTTTGCCCACCCCTGGATTAGACAGACCTCAGATTTCCACAGTGAGGATAATTATGCAGTTATAGTCGAGTGTAACACCAGCTTTTATATGCGTGTAAAATGGTAAATCTCAGTGGTAGGATTAGTGCACAACATTTTGCTCAAGCTGGGGGTCTGGGAGGTTAAAGGCTTCACGAGCAGATTGTGGGACCTGATGGATGTCACACCGACGCGGAGGATTTAGAGCAGGGCAGAGAGGAAGAAAGAGTGAAAATGTGTGTGACAAAGACAGGGTCAATCTTAGTGTTATATTCATTTATCTCACTTTCTGTCTCCTGTCACCTTACACATATGAAAACACACAGAAACACATACAAGCTCCTCCATGCCTTGTATGTCGGTTAAGAATTGGAAAAGCATGAATCAGAAATGCCTGACAGGTCTTGTTTTTAAATTCTATTTGCAGTTGGACATTTCACAGAGAATTATCTAATGCTGTTGACAGGCTTGAAAAACTGTGTCATAATGCAAGCATCAACTTGACGCAAGTGTCATCATTTTCTTTTTTTCATTACTCATATTTCATTATCAGTGTTTAAAGTGAATTTCTCGAACCACAAAGGAAAACAATGTGCTTTTAAAATGCAATCGTTTCCAACAGCAAACGTCGGTGGTTTGGCTGGGCCAAGAGGAATAAATATTGTTGCTCTTTTTAAGACCACATTTTTGAGAGATGCATGTTACCTGTTTTTGTACTTTTGCTTGCTGGACTCTAAGTTACAGATGGGTACCGGATGCCCCTAATAATTTTAAATGCTAAACTATTCAAAACTAAATGAAACATGCTATCAGTATCAACTGACAGCTTTTTCCCAGATTCAAAAAGACGTTGTTTTGTATAGAAGGCTGAATAGATTGCAAGGAAGAACAGAGCTTTTGCACACACTTGACAGATGATTATAGCATTTCAAGGCTATGCACAGTAATTACTAGTTTCTCTATTTTAGAGAAAGGAAACCAGGCACCAGACAGTCTCTTATATAAGTAGTCATGTAAAAAAAAAAAAAGCTATATTTTAATGAAGCTATAGGAACTTCCTGTTTAGCGTCCAATGGCTAATTTTAATATACAGTCATCTGTGTGATGCTGATTATGCAGCTTGGCATCATGTATGTCCTGATGCTAGTTTTTCATGACAGCAATGCATACAGATGTTAATGCATGTGTAAGATGCTGCTTTGTGAATCTTATTCAGTAGTCAAATGTTTTGCAATGTGCGTTAAAGATGTAGTTTGAGTTTTCCCTCATCGCTTTTGCCCCTACTCCTCCTGACAACTTGAATTGTTTGATATTTCCTGGTTTGAATGGGTGAATCCATGCATTGTGGTAATGTTTTTAAATGGGGCTTGGAAAGCCCCCAACAGATATTAGCATGGACCGTGGAGTCATGATGAGAAGCTTTTTGGACAGTCTTTAGATCATCTCCTCCAAATCATTGCCTCTAGGAATAACTGAGGGCCAGCACAATGGCAAATTTTCACTGTGGTGTCATTTAAAGTCATGCAAAGTTTTGCAACGCTAGTTCATTAGAAAACACAGTACTTATAGTACTCATATCTTTTGAAACGGCTGACCTCATGCAACTTTTGCTGCTGACTTTGAAAAGCAAGACTGATTTTAAATTGATTTTTGACGATTACAACTGAACTGTGTGCTGTTGTATGTACAGAGATTACAAACAAGCCATAAAGTGAATCATCATATTCATTTAAACGGCACCATATTATTTACATTTCCTGTTTGCTTGTGAGAAAAATTGACCACTGGAATTTAATTTTGAAAACCATATTCTATTCTATTCTATTTGCTTTTTGGAGCAGACGTAAATTCCATTGCATGGTTGGTCTTGTGTGAGTGAATGAGTGAGACTGTGTGTGTGTGTGTGTGTGTTTCTGTTTGTGTGTGACATGGTCTTGGTTTGAACTTTTTCGGCTGCACGCACACCCTGGCTCTGTGCTACGGGGAAATGTGGGCGTTGTGTCTGCTAGGCCTCTTACACTTGGCTTGTCTACATGCATTACTCACTCACTTCACACACGCATACACACACATGCACATCTGCAAACCCCCACACAGATGAGCACAGTCATACTTGCACATAGAGACACACACACACACACACACACACACACACACACACACACACACACAGTGAGAGGGCGTCCATTGAGGATTTCATCTTGCTAAATAGTTAATATTCAAATTGGCCAAGCCTGTCAGGCAGCCAGTGGCATGATAGCATAACTTGAGTAGTACACATCTCTATCTCGCTCTCTCTCTCAGTCACTGACTCACATACAAACATCACTTCAGAGGACATTACTTTGGCTTATATTTATTTCTTGAACTTAAAACTTAATCTAAACCTTTTCGGTTTAATGTTTTACTTTATGGGAACTTGCTTTTTGTCCCAAAATGGGGGGTGGGGCGGGGGGTTCACCACAGCTGACAGTATAAACAGATTTTGTCCCCATAGTAAACAGAAGTACACACACACACACACCAACACTCTGTACCTCTCTTAATTTATGGCTCTTCATGCTGCAGCACGGCTCCTGGGAACCTAATTTAATTCAAAGTTGGTCATTCATGTTTACTGAGGTGACGTTAATGCAACGCTGCGGCTCAGTCTGTCGGCTCCCACTCTCACATAGCCTCCTGCAGTCTTGTATCCTGTAGATGGCCTCATTGTGCCTCTGTGTGTCTGCTGGCTACAAATTCATCCCAGGATATCGCGGTAGATTCGTTTATAGCTCATCTTGTCTTTTCGCGACTTTATGGTAGTGATGGCTTTTTATAGGTCTGTGTAGGTGAAGTGCAGGTGATAAAAAAAGACGAAGAAGAAGCTGAAAATGCCACAGTTAATGGTAGCCTAGTGTAAAATAGTAATTCAGGTACTTATAAAAACTGTAAGACAAGAGTCACCAAAATTCAAATGCGTAACTTCAAAGACAGAAATCCGCGTAATTTGGAGAGCAGAGAATACACGCACTCCCTCTCTCTTTTTTCAGAATGAGCCTTGCATGTATCGGACACTTATAAATTCACAATCATAAAGGTCGCCGTAAATTATTTGGTTAAACACTTTCAGTAGCAAACGGTGTGCAGTATAGGCTGAATTTGTGCAGCTTTACCCTTCTGATCCTGCTTGAATAGATGGAGCAGTTGTGGCAGGGACCACTGCGGTAAAGTGAGCCGTCATTTGTGAGCCGCGGTCAAGCCAGCCGCCTCCTATCCGCCGCATAAATTTCCTTGCGCTTTTACACCAGTCTTTACGGTAGCGCCTTTTCGCTTTATATCCTGATTGAAAGCCTAGACTCGCGCACACATGCACGCGCGTGAACAGTCACACGCACGCGCGCACACAAATTACAATGGAACAGCCCAATACAGCCATCGTGACAGTCTGGTTGCATATTCAAAAATTCATTAAAAATCATTCTTAAAAGTTGATGCCAAGCTTTCAACACAATCCTCTTCTCGGACACCTACTTTACCTCTGGGCCAGTTTTTACCCAGATTTACTGTAATATTACTCAGAAATCACAGTAAACTCATATTCAGTGCAATACAGTCAATGCACTACAATTATGTTTATTTCAAAAATTCATTAAAAGTCATCCTGAATAGTTGAGGTCCAACTTTCAACACATCCCCCCTCTGGGACACCTACTGTACCTGTGTGCCAATTTTCATCCAGATTTACTGTAGAATTCCTCAGAAATTAAAGGGTACTTGTATTCAATGCAATACAGTCAATACAATAGAATTATGTCAATTTTCAGAAATTCATTAAAAATCATCCTGAGTAGTTGATGTCCAACTTTCAACACATCCCTCCTCTGGGACACCTACTGTACCTGTGTGCCAAGTTTCATCCAGATTTACTGTAGAATTCCTCAGAAATTAATGGAAACATTTATTCAATCTAATACAGCCAATGCACTACAATTGTGTCAATTTTCAAAAATTCATTAAAAATCATCCTGAGTAGTTGATGTCCAACTTTCAACACATCCCTCCTCTGGGACACCTACTGTACCTGTGTGCGAATTTTCATCCAGATTTACTGTAGAATTCCTCAGAAATTAAAGGAAACTTATATTCAATTCAATACAGTCAATACAATAGAATTATGTCAATTTTCAGAAATTCATTAAAAATCATCCTGAGTAGTTGATGTACAACTTTCAACACATCCCCCCTCTGGGACACCTACTGTACCTGTGTGCCAATTTTCATCCAGATTTACTGTAGAATTCCTCAGAAATTAAAGGAAACTTATATTCAATTCAATACAGTCAATACAATAGAATTATGTCAATTTTCCAAAATTCATTAAAAATCATCCTGAGTAGTTGATGTACAACTTTCAACACATCCCTCCTCTAGGACACCTACTGTACCTGTGTGCCAGGTTTCAGCCAGATTTACTGTAGAATTCCTCAGAAATTAATGGGTACTTGTATCCAATGCAGTCGGCCAATACAGTAGAATTATGTCAATTTTCAAAAATTCATTAAAAATCATCCTGAGTAGTTGATGTACAACTTTCAACACATCCCCCCTCTGGGACACCTACTGTACCTGTGTGCCAATTTTCATCCAGATTTACTGTAGAATTCCTCAGAAATTAAAGGGTACTTGTATTCAATTCAATACAGTCAATACAGTAGAATTATGTCAATTTTCCAAAATTCATTAAAAATCATCCTGAGTAGTTGATGTACAACTTTCAACACATCCCTCCTCTAGGACACCTACTGTACCTGTGTGCCAGGTTTCAGCCAGATTTACTGTAGAATTCCTCAGAAATTAATGGGTACTTGTATCCAATGCAGTCGGCCAATACAGTAGAATTATGTCAATTTTCAAAAATTCATTAAAAATCATCCTGAGTAGTTGATGTACAACTTTCAACACATCCCCCCTCTGGGACACCTACTGTACCTGTGTGCCAATTTTCATCCAGATTTACTGTAGAATTCCTCAGAAATTAAAGGGTACTTGTATTCAATGCAATACAGTCAATACAATAGAATTATGTCAATTTTCAGAAATTCATTAAAAATCATCCTGAGTAGTTGATGTCCAACTTTCAACACATCCCCCCTCTGGGACACCTACTGTACCTGTGTGCCAAGTTTCATCCAGATTTACTGTAGAATTCCTCAGAAATTAATGGAAACATTTATTCAATCTAATACAGCCAATGCACTACAATTGTGTCAATTTTCAAAAATTCATTAAAAATCATCCTGAGTAGTTGATGTACAACTTTCAACACATCCCCCCTCTGGGACACCTACTGTACCTGTGTGCCAATTTTCATCCAGATTTACTGTAGAATTCCTCAGAAATTAAAGGAAACTTATATTCAATTCAATACAGTCAATACAATAGAATTATGTCAATTTTCCAAAATTCATTAAAAATCATCCTGAGTAGTTGATGTACAACTTTCAACACATCCCTCCTCTAGGACACCTACTGTACCTGTGTGCCAGGTTTCAGCCAGATTTACTGTAGAATTCCTCAGAAATTAATGGGTACTTGTATCCAATGCAGTCGGCCAATACAGTAGAATTATGTCAATTTTCAAAAATTCATTAAAAATCATCCTGAGTAGTTGATGTCCAACTTTCAACACATCCCCCCTCTGGGACACCTACTGTACCTGTGTGCCAAGTTTCATCCAGATTTACTGTAGAATTCCTCAGAAATTAAAGGAAACTTATATTCAATTCAATACAGTCAATACAATAGAATTATGTCAATTTTCAAAAATTCATTAAAAATCATCCTGAGTAGTTGATGTACAACTTTCAACACATCCCTCCTCTGGGACACCTACTGTACCTGTGTGCCAATTTTCATCCAGATTTACTGTAGAATTCCTCAGAAATTAAAGGAAACTTATATTCAATTCAATACAGTCAATACAATAGAATTATGTCAATTTTCAAAAATTCATTAAAAATCATCCTGAGTAGTTGATGTACAACTTTCAACACATCCCTCCTCTGGGACACCTACTGTACCTGTGTGCCAATTTTCATCCAGATTTACTGTAGAATTCCTCAGAAATTAAAGGAAACTTATATTCAATTCAATACAGTCAATACAATAGAATTATGTCAATTTTCAAAAATTCATTAAAAATCATCCTGAGTAGTTGATGTACAACTTTCAACACATCCCTCCTCTAGGACACCTACTGTACCTGTGTGCCAGGTTTCAGCCAGATTTACTGTAGAATTCCTCAGAAATTAAAGGGTACTTGTATCCAATGCAGTCGGCCAATATATTGGCCGACTGCATTGGATACAAGTACCCTTTAATTTCTGAGGAATTCTACAGTAAATCTGGATGAAAATTGGCACACAGGTACAGTAGGTGTCCCAGAGGAGGGATGTGTTGAAAGTTGTACATCAACTACTCAGGATGATTTTTAATGAATTTCTGAAAATTGACATAATTCTACTGTATACAGTAGAATTATGTCAATTTTCAGAAATTCATTAAAAATCATCCTGAGTAGTTGATGTACAACTTTCAACACATCCCTCCTCTGGGACACCTACTGTACCTGTGTGCCAATTTTCATCCAGATTTACTGTAGAATTCCTCAGAAATTAAAGGAAACTTATATTCAATTCAATACAGTCAATACAATAGAATTATGTCAATTTTCAAAAATTCATTAAAAATCATCCTGAGTAGTTGATGTACAACTTTCAACACATCCCTCCTCTGGGACACCTACTGTACCTGTGTGCCAATTTTCATCCAGATTTACTGTAGAATTCCTCAGAAATTAAAGGAAACTTATATTCAATTCAATACAGTCAATACAATAGAATTATGTCAATTTTCAAAAATTCATTAAAAATCATCCTGAGTAGTTGATGTACAACTTTCAACACATCCCTCCTCTGGGACACCTACTGTACCTGTGTGCCAATTTTCATCCAGATTTACTGTAGAATTCCTCAGAAATTAAAGGAAACTTATATTCAATTCAATACAGTCAATACAATAGAATTATGTCAATTTTCAAAAATTCATTAAAAATCATCCTGAGTAGTTGATGTACAACTTTCAACACATCCCTCCTCTAGGACACCTACTGTACCTGTGTGCCAGGTTTCAGCCAGATTTACTGTAGAATTCCTCAGAAATTAAAGGGTACTTGTATCCAATGCAGTCGGCCAATACAGTAGAATTATGTCAATTTTCAGAAATTCATTAAAAATCATCCTGAGTAGTTGATGTACAACTTTCAACACATCCCTCCTCTGGGACACCTACTGTACCTGTGTGCCAATTTTCATCCAGATTTACTGTAGAATTCCTCAGAAATTAAAGGAAACTTATATTCAATTCAATACAGTCAATACAATAGAATTATGTCAATTTTCAAAAATTCATTAAAAATCATCCTGAGTAGTTGATGTACAACTTTCAACACATCCCTCCTCTGGGACACCTACTGTACCTGTGTGCCAATTTTCATCCAGATTTACTGTAGAATTCCTCAGAAATTAAAGGGTACTTGTATCCAATGCAGTCGGCCAATACAGTAGAATTATGTCAATTTTCAGAAATTCATTAAAAATCATCCTGAGTAGTTGATGTACAACTTTCAACACATCCCCCCTCTGGGACACCTACTGTACCTGTGTGCCAAGTTTCATCCAGATTTACTGTAGAACTCCTCAGAAATTAATGGAAACATTTATTCAATTCAATACAGTCAATACACTACAATTATGGAAATTTCAAAAATTCATTAAAAATCACCCATAATAGTTGAGGTCCAACTTTCAACACTTTCTTACTCTGGGCGTCCTACCGTACCTCTGGGCCAAGTTACATCTCAATTCACTGTAATCTTTATCAAAAATTTAAAGAACAATTCTATGTAAATGCTGGCTGTGTGTCCTTTCAAAGTGACACTAAATAACAGAACTCAGGCACATCAGGGAATAATCCAAAAGGCGGATTTATTAAACAAAAACAACATACAAAATATCTCTAACCCATACTACATAACCTAAAAAGAAACAAAGGGACACTTAGAAGCACAAGGAAACAATACTGAAAGGGCAAGAGACACAGTCCAAACACAATCCACAACTAAAATGCCAAAAGAACAAGTCATCCCACATAGCAGACGGGTCTTGCCTGGATCTGGTGTCAAGCCGGCACTGCTGGCTGACTTCTGGCATGGTAAGATGGCACTGTTTATGTGATGGCATGCCACATTTGGCCTGATTGGGTGAATGTGACATGTTGTATAGAGCACTTTGAGTAATATGGGTGAGTAAAAAAGTGCTGTATAAGAATCAGTCCATTCACTGTCTGAACAGAGTTTCGTCATGTTACTTTTGCACTATTATGTTCCAGCACATGTTGTTATTACATGGCTTACATGGCTAAGGTACACATTAGGCTGACATCTGGGGCCAGAGCTGAAACTGTTCTGGGCCAGCACAGGGCCAGCAGTGTGTCTGCAACTGGCCTTGTGCTGGCTCATGTGTGGGCCACCTCTGGTAAACCAGATCTGGGCCACCATAGGGCCGTCATTCTTTGCGGTACGCAGGCCATGTGTAAGCACATTGTGTGGGACAGATCCAGGCCATACCAATTTTGCTATGTGGGAGGAATTATGTAAAAATAGAAACATCATAAAAATGAAAATGAACATAAAGTAAAATGTACTGAAAAGAACATCAGTATGGCCATCATTATTTGCTTGGAAAGTCTAAAGTTCCATGGCTTTGAACAGCCAGAGAACGCAATGCCCAGCTTAGAATGACTAAAAGTAACTTCTTTTAACATTCTGTCATTCTGCTTCTATATCAAAAATCCACTAAAAATAGTCATTTGAAAAAAAATATTCGCCACTTTTCATCAGTTTGGGTTCCTCTGTTTATAGCAATTTTTAGAAAAGAACCCAATACCTTTGTCACTATACAGTTGTACAGTGAGATACAGAGCATATCCTACTCATTGCAAACATGCTGGGAGGGTGGCTCTATCCGCCTTAGTGCAGCTGCTGTACCATACTGTGATGCAGTAAGTTAGTAGGCTCTCAATGGGCGAGTGGTGGAAGGGTGAGCTGTAGTCCACAAAGAGCATTCTGGCGTAGCTCTGCCGCTGTTCTAGGTGACTCAGCACCGAGTGGAGGGTGATGGCATCTTCTGTGAATCTGTTTGCACGGTATGCAAACTGGTGGGGGTCGAATTCTGGGGGGAGGTAATCCTTGGTGTGCTGAAGGACTAGTTTCATGATTACCGGTGTGAGGGCCACAGGGCAATAATAGTTCAGGCTGGTGATGGGAGACTTCTTTGGTACTGGGATGATTGTGGCTGATTTTAGACAGGATGGGATGGCTGCTTCATCCAGTGAGAGGTTGAAGATTCTGGTGGAGATGAGGGTGAGCTGGTGGGCACATGGTCTTAGCACTTTACCACGTCTTCCGTCTGGACGCCTTCCTGGGGTTCACTGCTAGGAACACTCATCTGACATCGTGCTCCGTTACAGTGAATGGAGCGGTGCAGGAACCAGGTGAGGATGAGGATGGGAGCAGGGCTGAGGCAGATGAATGCTGCTGTTGTGGTGTTTCAAAGCGGGCAAAGAAGCTGTTTATGTCCTCTGCTAGCTGCACACTCAGGTTTTCTGTTTTCACAGTTCTGCCTCTGTGGTTTATGATGTCTATTATTCCATGCCATGTGTTGTTGCTGGACAGGTGGGACCCCTTTTCAGGTCAGCTCGAGCAGACCTGTACAGAGCTCTGTCAACAGACCTACAGGGAGTGCAGAATTATTAGGCAAGTTGTATTTTTGAGGAATAATTTTATTATTGAACAACAACCATGTTCTCAATGAACCCAAAAGACTCATTAATATCAAAGCTGAATGTTTTTGGAAGTAGTTTTTTTTTTTTTTTTTTTTTTAGTTATTTTAGGGGGATATCTGTGTGTGCAGGTGACTATTACTGTGCATAATTATTAGGCAACTTCACAAAAAACAAATATATACCCATTTCAATTATTTATTTTTACCAGTGAAACCAATATAACATCTCCACATTCACAAATATACATCTCAGAATCAGAATCAGAATCAGAATCGTGTTTATTGGCCAAGTACAGTGGGGCAAAAAAGTATTTAGTCAGCCACCGATTGTGCAAATTCCCCCACCTAAAATGATGACAGAGGTCAGTAATTTGCACCAGAGGTACACTTCAACTGTGAGAGACAGAATGTGAAAAAAAATCCATGAATCCACATGGTAGGATTTGTAAAGAATTTATTCGTAAATCAGGGTGGAAAATAAGTATTTGGTCAATAACAAAAATACAACTCAATACTTTGTAACATAACCTTTGTTGGCAATAACAGAGGTCAAACGTTTACTATAGGTCTTTACCAGGTTTGCACACACAGTAGCTGGTATTTTGGCCCATTCCTCCATGCAGATCTTCTCGAGAGCAGTGATGTTTTGGGGCTGTCGCCGAGCAACACAGACTTTCAACTCCCGCCACAGATTTTCTATGGGGTTGAGGTCTGGAGACTGGCTAGGCCACTCCAGGACTTTCAAATGCTTCTTACGGAGCCACGCCTTTGTTGCCTGGGCGGTGTGTTTTGGATCATTGTCATGTTGGAAGACCCAGCCTCGTTTCATCTTCGAAGTTCTCACTGATGGAAGGAGGTTTTGGCTCAAAATCTCACGATACATGGCCCCATTCATTCTGTCCTTAACACGGATCAGTCGTCCTGTCCCCTTGGCAGAAAAACAGCCCCATAGCATGATGTTTCCACCCCCATGCTTCACAGTAGGTATGGTGTTCTTGGGATGCAACTCAGTATTCTTCTTCCTCCAAACACGACGAGTTGAGTTTATACCAAAAAGTTCTACTTTGGTTTCATCTGACCACATGACATTCTCCCAATCCTCTGCTGTATCATCCATGTGCTCTCTGGCAAACTTCAGACGGGCCTGGACATGCACTGGCTTCAGCAGCGGAACACGTCTGGCACTGCGGGATTTGATTCCCTGCCGTTGTAGTGTGTTACTGATGGTGACCTTTGTTACTTTGGTCCCAGCTCTCTGCAGGTCATTCACCAGGTCCCCCCGTGTGGTTCTGGGATCTTTGCTCACCGTTCTCATGATCATTTTGACCCCACGGGATGAGATCTTGCGTGGAGCCCCAGATCGAGGGAGATTATCAGTGGTCTTGTATGTCTTCCATTTTCTGATGATTGCTCCCACAGTTGATTTTTTCACACCAAGTTGCTTGCCTATTGTAGATTCACTCTTCCCAGTCTGGTGCAGGTCTACAATACTTTTCCTGGTGTCCTTCGAAAGCTCTTTGGTCTTGGCCATGGCGGAGTTTGGAGTCTGACTGTTTGAGGCTGTGGACAGGTGTCTTTTATACAGATGATGAGTTCAAACAGGTGCCATTCATACAGGTAACGAGTGGGGGACAGAAAAGCTTCTTACAGAAGACGTTACAGGTCTGTGAGAGCCAGAGATTTTCCTTGTTTGAGGTGACCAAATACTTATTTTCCACCCTGATTTACGAATAAATTCTTTACAAATCCTACCATGTGAATTCATGGATTTTTTTTTTCACATTCTGTCTCTCACAGTTGAAGTGTACCTCTGGTGCAAATTACTGACCTCTGTCATCATTTTAAGTGGGGGAACTTGCACAATCGGTGGCTGACTAAATACTTTTTTGCCCCACTGTATATGTGCAGACACATACAGGGAATTTGGTTCCGGTAGATGGTGGCTCTCAAGCACAGCAATGTAAATCTCACACACACACACACACACACACACACACACACACACACACACACACGTGTCTATATATACACATTACACATACATACACAAAGCTATGTAAACCAACTATAAATAACGAATCTAACCTTATATACATAAAATACAGAAATGAATGAGGTGGAATGAATACTACAAAATGTACATAAGGTGCAGTTGCAGTCTGGCAGTGGGAGCAGTGTGACAGGTCAACTGTTAAGAAGGGAGATGGCGAGGGGAAAGAAACTGTTCCTGTGTCGGGTGGTCCTGGTCTGCAGGCTTCTGTACCGTCTGCCAGAGGGCAGCAGATCAAAAAGTCTGTGTGTAGGGTGTGAGGGGTCTGCGATGATTTTCCCTGCCCGATTCCTGGTTCTTGAGAGGTACAGATCCTGGATGGAGGGCAGGGGGGGTGCTGATGATCCTTTCTGCTGCCCGTACAGTCCGCTGCAGTCTGCTCCTGTCCTGTTTAGTGGCTGCTCCATACCAGACTGTGATGGAGGAGCACAGGACAGACTCAATGACCGCAGTGTAGAACTGGATCAGCAGCTCCTGTGGAAGACTGTACTTCCCCAGTTGTCTCAGGGAGTACATCCTCTGCTGGGTCTTTTTGAGGATGGAGTTGATGTTGGTCTCCCACTTCAGGTCCTGGGAGATGGTTGTACCCAGGAACTTGAAGATCTTCACAGTCGACACAGGGCTGTCTGATATGGTGAGGGGGAGCAGAGTTGAGGGATGTCTCCTGAAGTCCACTGTCATCTCTACAGTCTTAAGAGTGTTCAGCTCCAGATTGTGCTGACTGCACCAGAGTACCAGCCGCTCAACTTCCTGCCGGTATGCAGACTCATCACCATCTTGAATGAGGCCAATGACAGTGGTGTCATCTGCAAACTTTAGGAGTTTGACAGCAGAGTTATTGGAGGTGCAGTCGTTAGTGTAGAGGGAGAACAGTAGTGGTGAGAGGACACATCCTTGAGGGCACCAATACTGAGGGACCGGGTTTCAGAGGTGATCTCCCCCAGCCTCACTTGTTGCTTTCTGTCTGTCAGGAAGCTGGTGATCCACTGACAGGTAGCTGGTGACACGCTGAGCTGGGAGAGTTTGGAGGAAAGAAGTTCAGGCACAATGGTGTTAAAAGCCGAACTAAAGTCCACAAACAGGACCCTGGCATAAGTTCCCGGGCAGTCAAGGTGTTGCAGGATGTAATGCAGCCCCGTGTTCACTGCATCATCCACTGACCTGTTTGCCCGGTAGGCAAACTGCAGAGGGTCCAGCTGGTGGCCTGTAATGTCTTTCAGATGGGCTAACACCAGTCGTTCGAAGGATTTCATGACCACAGACGTCAAGGCGACAGGTCTGTAGTCATCCAGTCCTGTGATGGTGGGTTTCTTGGGAATAGGGATGATGGTGGAGCGTTTGAAGCAGGAGGGAACTTCACACAGCTCCAGGGATCTGTTGAAGATGCGAGTAAAGATGGGAGCCAGCTGTTCAGCACAGGTTTTGAGGCAGGAGGGTGAGACGCCATCTGGTCCGGGGGCTTTCCTGGGCTTCTGTTTCTGGAATAGTCGGCTCACATCCTGAGTGTGTATTCTTAGTTTCAGGGAGGAGGAAAGGGGGGTGAGAGGTGTGGTGGAGGTCGTTGAGTCTGGGTTGGAGAGGGTGGTGGTGGTCGTTGAGTCTGGATTGGGGAGGGTGGGGGTGGTCGTTGAGTCTTGATTGGGGAGGGGCAGGGTGAAGGGGGGAGAGGTGGAAGGTGTGTTGGGGGTCAATGTCTGAAGCAATGTCCCTGGGGAGGGGAGGGTGGGGCGTGGGAGTCTGTCCGTCTCAAACCTGCAATAGAAAGTGTTTAACTCGTTGGCCAGGTCTTTGTTTGCTTCAATAGTGGGTGGGGGGCGTCTGTAGCTGGTGATTTCCTGCAGGCCCCTCCACACTGACACAGGGTCGTTGGCTGAGAGCCGTTCTTCCAGCTTCTGGGAGTAGATCCTTTTAGCTGCTTTGATCTCCTTGGTCAGTGTGTTCCTGGCTTGCTTGTACAGGACCCTGTCACCACTTCTGTAAGCGTCCTCCTTGGCCTTGCGAAGATGTTGGAGTTTAGGAGTGAACCATGGTTTATTGTTGTTGTATGTGCAAAAGGTCTTTGTTGGCACACACACGTCTTCACAGAAACTGATGTATGATGTCACAGTGTCCGTGAGCTCATCTAGGTTCTCAGATGCAGCTTCAAAAACAGTCCAATCAGTGGAGTCAAAACAGTCCTGCAGTTCCTGCTTTGCTGCGTTAGTCCACTTCTTCACAGTTTTGACTACAGACTTGGCACGTTTGAGTTTTTGCCTATAAACTGGAATAAGATGGACCATGCAGTGATCAGAATGTCCCAAAGCTGTCCGGGGCACAGAGCGATAGGCATCTTTTAGAGTGGTGTAGCAGTGATCCAGTATGATGTTGTCCCTGGTGGGGCAGTCTATATGCTGTCTGTATTTAGGGAGTTCGTAGTTTAGGTTTGCTCTGTTAAAATCCCCAAGAATAATTGTAAAGGAATCCGGGAATTTCCTCTCCAGGGTAGTAATCTGGTCAGCCAGCTCACACAGTGCGTTGTTCGCGTTGGCCTGTGGAGGGATGTAAACTCCGACCAGCATGAAGGAAGAAAACTCCCGCGGTGAATAAAAAGGTTTACAGTTGATGAAAAAACTTTCCAAGTGTGGGCTGCAGTGTTTCTGTAACACTGTGACATCAGTACACCAACCTTCATTAATGTAGAAGCAGACTCCACCACCCTTTGTTTTCCCTGAGAGCTCTGTTTCGCGGTCCGCCCGGTGAAGTTGGAAGCCCGGCAGATTTAAGACAGCGTCTGGAACTCGCTCACTGAGCCAGGTTTCAGTGAAGCAGAGGGCAGCAGAGCGTGCAAAGTCCTTGTTAGTCCGGTTTAAGAGCAGTAATTCATCGACTTTGTTTGGAAGAGAGCGGAGATTCGCGAGGTGAATGGAGGGGAGTGCCGTGCGGAATCCTCGCCGACATTCAAAAACAAAACAACAACAAATCAGCGACCAATATAGCCACCTTTCTTTGCAAGGACACTCAAAAGCCTGCCATCCATGGATTCTGTCAGTGTTTTGATCTGTTCACCATCAACATTGCGTGCAGCAGCAACCACAGCCTCCCAGACACTGTTTAGAGAGGTGTACTGTTTTCCCTCCTTGTAAATCTCACATTTGATGATGGACCACAGGTTCTCAATGGGGTTCAGATCAGGTGAACAAGGAGGCCATGTCATTAGTTTTTCTTCTTTTATACCCTTTCTTGCCAGCCACGCTGTGGAGTACTTGGACGCGTGTGATGGAGCATTGTCCTGCATGAAAATCATGTTTTTCTTGAAGGATGCAGACTTCTTCCTGTACCACTGCTTGAAGAAGGTGTCTTCCAGAAACTGGCAGTAGGACTGGGAGTTGAGCTTGACTCCATCCTCAACCCAAAAAGGCCCCACAAGCTCATCTTTAATGATACCAGCCCAAACCAGTACTCCACCTCCACCTTGCTGGCGTCTGAGTCAGACTGGAGCTCTCTGCCCTTTACCAATCCAGCCACGGGCCCATCCATCTGGCCCATCAAGACTCACTCTCATTTCATCAGTCCATAAAACCTTAGAAAAATCAGTCTTGAGATATTTCTTGGCCCAGTCTTGACGTTTCAGCTTGTGTGTCTTGTTCAGTGGTGGTCGTCTTTCAGCCTTTCTTGCACTGAACATAAGTTCCCTGCAATTTCTGAAGAATATTACAGTAAATCTGGCTGAAACTTGGCCCAGACGTACAGCAGGTTTCCCGGAGGAGGGATGTGTTGAAAGTTGGACCTCAACTACTCAGGATGATTTTTAATGAATTTCTGAAATTTCCATAATTGTAGTGTATTGGCCGACTGCATTGGATACAAGTACCCATTAATTTCTGAGGAATTCTACAGTAAATCTGGCTGAAACCTGGCACACAGGTACAGTAGGTGTCCTAGAGGAGGGATGTGTTGAAAGTTGTACATCAACTACTCAGGATGATTTTTCATGAATTTTTGAAAATTGACATAATTAAATTGTATTGGCTGACTGCATTGGATACAAGTACCCTTTAATTTCTGAGGAATTCTACAGTAAATCTGGCTGAAACCTGGCACACAGGTACAGTAGGTGTCCCAGAGGGGGGATGTGTTGAAAGTTGTACATCAACTACTCAGGATGATTTTTCATGAATTTTTGAAAATTGACATAATTGTAGTGTATTGGCTGACTGCATTGAATACAAGTACCCTTTAATTTCTGAGGAATTCTACAGTAAATCTGGATGAAACTTGGCACACAGGTACAGTAGGTGTCCCAGAGGGGGGATGTGTTGAAAGTTGGACATCAACTACTCAGGATGATTTTTCATGAATTTTTGAAAATTGACATAATTGTAGTTTATTGGCCGACTGCATTGAATACAAGTACCCTTTAATTTCTGAGGAATTCTACAGTAAATCGGGCTGAAACCTGGCACACAGGTACAGTAGGTGTCCCAGAGGGGGGATGTGTTGAAAGTTGTACATCAACTACTCAGGATGATTTTTAATGAATTTCTGAAAATTGACACAATTGTAGTGCATTGGCTGTATTAGATTGAATAAATGTTTCCATTAATTTCTGAGGAATTCTACAGTAAATCTGGATGAAACTTGGCACACAGGTACAGTAGGTGTCCCAGAGGGGGGATGTGTTGAAAGTTGTACATCAACTACTCAGGATGATTTTTAATGAATTTCTGAAAATTGACATAATTCTATTGTATTGACTGTATTGAATTGAATATAAGTTTCCTTTAATTTCTGAGGAATTCTACAGTAAATCTGGATGAAAATTGGCACACAGGTACAGTAGGTGTCCCAGAGGGGGGATGTGTTGAAAGTTGTACATCAACTACTCAGGATGATTTTTAATGAATTTCTGAAAATTGACATAATTGTATTGACTGTATCGGGCCGTTACATTGTAATTTGTGCGCGCGCGTGCACGTGTGCGCGGGTATAGGCTTTCAATCGGCAGATAAAGCGAAAAGGCGCTACCGTAAAGACTGGTGTAAAAGCGCAAGGAAATTTATGCGGCGGATAGGAGGCGGCTGGCTTGACCGCGGCTCACAAATGACGGCTCACTTTACCGCGGTCAGGGACCGTGGTGCGCAGCAGCAGCTGAGCGGAGAGAGAGGAGCGCGTAGAAACACGCTCTTGGAGAGACCAGAGTCATTCCTATCTCTCTCCGCTTGCCAGTCACACCGAAGACACATCGCAGTGTATCTGAATGTTGCATCACAAAGGATGGCCCCCAAAAAGAAAAGCATAAAGACTCATTTAAACACCCAAGGAAACGCCGCAAAAAGGGAGAGCGTGACTTTCTTGGCATAGAGGAGCGCGCAGAGAGGGTGAGCTCCTTCTCCTTCACTACCAAGATACAAGTTGGATGTATACCGAAGAAATGTGGATTCGGAACGGAACTTTTTTTTATTAGTTAAAAATTAACGGATGGTTTCATTGGTTCGTTTTGGATTCAGTTGTTTTCAAAGCTAACCCAAGACGCTTAAAACTTGCCCGGAGCTATCCACATCCAAAGAGCGAAGCAAACGCTGTCTACAAAAATCGATAATAATAATAATAATGATAATAAAATAAATAAATGAAGTGAGCCTTTATTTCAAATCCAGGGATTTGGGCTGATGTCCGGATGAAAACTCTGCACTTTAAAGGATGAAAGGCTTTTGGTAAATTGCTACAAAATTCAGCCAAAAGGAAACTAAACGCGTTTGAATTGAAGCATCGTGTCAGAATACAAAGCGCTGCGAGAGTGATGCGTTTTTTTTCTGGTTTTCTCGTTTAATCTGCATCTCTCTTCTTTGAAAACGCATCATTAAGACTTTTGAATGCATTTTCATTTTATTTATTTCTTATTTTTCCTCAACACTCAGGTGTTATGTTTAGCTGGGGACCGTGCCATTTACTAGGAGAGAGGAGCGTTTAAAGAGAAATTAAAAAGAATAACACAGAGGACATTACCTAGTAGTCGGTTGGATCAGCGTCGATACTGGGACAATCACAGGGACACGCCTCGCAGATCATTAAACAAATCAGATAAACGCGGTGCGAAAACCATCAATAGAAGTTATTGATGAGGTGGTATATAAGGCTAATGATTGGCTGAGCCTCTGTTTACTCAAAAGCTTAGCAACAGTATGTTGTGAAACTTTTCGCTGAGGGCTTGACAGCTGAGGCATACAATGCCAAGAGAAAAGGGACCAAGAACTTGTCTTTAAAACTCATTTTTATTGCTGCTTTACTCATTTTTTTTAGGACTCAATTTGCGATTGAAAAAAAGAAAACAATTGCGAATTGCTGGAATATTCTTCTTCCTCTGCAAACTAGAATGTCTGCCTTCTGTGCTGCTGCTGCAGGAATTTATGAACCAGAGATTTTTAAGGGAAACATTCCTGAGGAGAGAATTTTGAAATATTTATAGCATCCCTTGTGCAAGAATGGTGGTTGTGACAAGGAACCTATTGATGACCCAGTCAGTGAGAGAGCTGGTGCCAAGACAATTTACCTCTCCACCAGCTACGCTCTCCGTCTAAGAGTCGTCCTTGGAGGAACACAGCTGCTGCAGGCTGGGGATGTGATGGGGTGACTGCTGACATCCCCCTCACCCATCCCCTCTCTCTTTATTAAAACTGTAACATAAACAATGGATCAGAATTTCTCAACGGTTCGAGATGGAAAGCAGCTTACGCCAGAGAGAGACTCCTCGAAACGTGTTCTGACAGGATGCTTTCTCTCCCTGCTCATCTTCACCACGCTGCTAGGCAACACCCTGGTGTGCGCTGCCGTCACCAAGTTCCGACACCTGAGGTCGAAGGTCACCAATTTCTTTGTCATCTCGCTGGCCATCTCTGACCTCCTGGTAGCTATTTTGGTAATGCCATGGAAGGCAGCGACAGAGATTGTGGGGTTTTGGCCATTTGGTGCATTCTGCAACGTGTGGGTGGCATTTGACATAATGTGCTCCACTGCCTCCATCTTGAACTTGTGTGTGATTAGTGTCGATCGTTACTGGGCCATTTCAAGCCCATTCCGCTATGAACGCAAGATGACCCCTAAAGTAGCGTGTCTGATGATCAGTGTGGCATGGACCTTGTCTGTCCTCATCTCCTTCATTCCTGTTCAGCTTAACTGGCACAAAGCTCAGACCACCAGCTATGTCGAGCTAAATGGAACCTACCCTGATGATTTGCCCCCTGACAACTGTGACTTCAGTCTTAACAGGACCTATGCCATCTCCTCCTCCCTTATCAGCTTCTACATCCCCGTGGCAATTATGATCGTCACCTACACCCGGATCTACCGCATCGCCCAGACACAGATAAGGAGAATATCTGCTTTGGAGCGAGCAGCAGAGAGTGCCAAAAACCGACACAGCAGCATGGGAAACAGTTCAAACATGGACAGTGAGAGCTCATTTAAAATGTCATTCAAAAGAGAAACCAAAGTCTTAAAGACGCTCTCTGTCATTATGGGTGTGTTTGTGTGCTGCTGGTTGCCCTTCTTCATCCTAAACTGCATGGTTCCATTCTGTGAAACACACATGCCAGATGGATCCACAGAATTCCCCTGCATCAGCTCCACCACCTTTGATGTGTTTGTGTGGTTTGGCTGGGCAAACTCTTCGCTCAACCCAATCATCTATGCCTTCAATGCCGACTTCCGCAAGGCCTTCTCCATCCTCCTGGGTTGCCATCGGCTGTGCCCGGGGAGCAACGCCATTGAGATCGTCAGTATTAACAACAATATGGGTGCTCCTACCTCGAACCCCAACTGTCAGTATGAGCCCAAGAGCCACATCCCAAAGGAGGGCAACAGCTCAGCAAACTATGTGATTCCTCACAGCATCCTGTGTCAGGAGGAGGAATTACAGAAGAAAGACGGAAGTGGAGGGGAGGCCGAGGTGGGCGTGGCAAACAACACCCTTGAGAAACACTCACCGGCCATCTCTGGGAATTTAGACAGCGATGCTGAAGTCACCCTGGAAAAGATCAACCCCATAACACAGAACGGACAGCACAAAGCCGTGACATGTTGAGAAAAGGCAAAGGTGCATTGAAATTCAGTGAGGCATGCACGTATGCACAAAGGCAAGAAACGATTACACAGGAGGACAGCAAAAACAAACGGCAGAGACACATGTCTATAGGAACAAGAAACCAGTGAGTGTGTTATACAAGTCCTTAAGACTGTCAAAAAAACCTACATGAAAAACCTACAGAATGTTTTAAAGTACAGGCACTTTATCCTGGATATAACTATCTGCAAAGTATATTCAGCATTTATTGATGACATTGACACATTTGATGATAAATGTTGATAATGTGAATATTAACAGCAGAATACTACCTATGGGCACATGTATACATTTTTTTTAGTTTTTGCAAAAATGTATACATCTGCATGTGTATACTGTACAGTGATGACACTATTCTGGAGGGATTCAAACACAGTATATACAGTGGGAGAAAATATAGTATTAGTAAAATATCTTGTAGGTAGGTGCTTTGTATGTGTTTCATGAAAAAGCAAACAAAGTGGGTAAATTGGTTTTGCTACAGTATTGTTAGTCAGCTATTGCAGTTTTTTTTCCTTTAGCACATTTCTAATGACAGCGAAAGCAAAATCGCTAAATTCCAGTGGCAGTTTATTTGAAGTAAGAACAAAAAATACTGATACCAAAGTAACACTGTTCTGATTACAACTAAAACCAACAACAGAGTTTGATGCTGTAAGCCAAATTGTCAAATTTTTTATTCTTAACTCATCCTCCCACCTCTGCATCACCCACTGTTATCCAAATGAGGTGTACTTGAGAGAGAAAGAGACGAGGAAATGGAGAAAGTTCCTGCCTTTTCTGATCTTTCTTCAGCCAGCTGGGACTGACCTGAAGTTTCTTCCATTTCTACTCCTTACTCCCTGTTTTCATTGGCTTTGCCTGCCGTCATCCATTCTTCAGTGAAACCTCTTTGGAGTTTCTTCTCATCCCCTTCCCCCTTTCACGCTGCCCTTATTTCTTGAGTAATGCCAAGCGCCTCTCTCCTTCCTCCACTCTTCTCCCTGTTAGTTTAGTCCTTCACACCTGCACCGTATCTTCTTTTTAATTTCATTTTGTCTGCACCATTGTTTTTGGCAGCCCTCCGTTTTAACCCCCTCCCCCCGCCACCACCATCCATTTAAAGTGGTGCTTGTGATTCTATTCTTGGCAAATGCCGTCAGCCCATAATTAAAAAAAGATTGTAAATGTGTAAAACTAAAAACTGCACTTGGACAGAGAGGGTAGAGCAGCAGCTACTAAGTCGACTCAGCCGTAATGCAAGTGACTTTTACTGACCTTTTGTAAGCTTGCAGATATATGATTTTGTAAACTGCTCGTTCTGCAGCTTGACAGTATCTCTCTGTGCAGAGTCAAGTCTGAACGCAGTTAAATTTGAAAACTAAACATTAATTATAATTTATGTAGGACTGTGGAAGTAAGAAATCTTATAAGACAGTTTTCATTAGTGAGTGCTTCTGATGTGCTGCCATCCATTTCCCGTTGTCATGTTTTTGAACAGCTCTGCTTTTTGCACCAGTTAGACTGACTCCATAAGGTCCAATTTAGCACTAAATCAGTCTGAACTTTGCTAATATCTTAGTTAGCCTTAGCTACATTAAAAGATAGTATTGATTATACCAGTGCATGCCAATGCCAACGATCACTTAAGAGTGTAGTAGCAAAACTAAGCAAACAAAAAGTAAGAAATTATGTATTTCAAGCATACAACTGAAACTATAGGGAGAGAAGGATTAAAGCCTATTCATTGGCTTGACTGACACAGAACCAATCGACTACTCTGCTACCTTAACCTAGGAGACAACAGGTGATTTTTTTTTTTTTTTTTTTTTTTAGTGGCCTTGCATTTGCCAATACAGTTTCATTTTAAGAAGCTAATATAAAACTAAATCATCAAAAGATGACAGCTCTTCATGTGGAGCGTGCACCTACATGCAACCGCAAGCTGTTCACACGTGTTTGGTCAAAAGTGCTACAGAGCAGGACGACAAACAAGAAACCAGAAAGGTTCACGTAGCCTTTTCTGTATAGATATCTGTTAGGGTCTACCATAAATAGATATCTGCAGATTCATATCTTCCTGAGAACTGAAGGGAAAAAAACGCCTTTTTAGTCTAACTTTTTGAGATTTGTGTGTCCACTACAGAGGGCATAAAGGAATAAGCTGAGTTTAGGAAGTTATGCAGATATCTATTTATAGGGATCACTGCCTATACACTAGAAACATATTTCAGTTTCATGTAGTATTTAAAACAAATCTAGTATTTAGGCAAACATGACTGTCAGAGCCAAATATAGATATAGTCTTTTTCTGCTCTGCATTCCTTGGGAAATAGTGCTCAGCAGCACGCTTTCAGGCACTTTGCACTTTGAGTGTCCATCGCATGCAGTTTGTGTCCATGAAGGCATGAAACTGTCGCACATCAGGGAAGGGAAGAACCGATCCAATAGAAAGCAGTAGGTCTTGAACGAAGCATTTGATTTTCCTGCTCTGGAAAATCCAATAGTATCTAGATGGCAACAAAGGGGGAAAGCTTTTAGTTCAATATGTGGCTTGGCTTGTGACACAAAAGCAACACATTGTCCTCTCTGCTTCCCTGTCACCTCCCACGTGTCCATCTATTAAAAAAAATGAGATTTTTCTTTTCATTAAGTGCAGTTTAGATTAGGTATCTTTCACAATGAATTAACTCAATTTTACAAGTGCTCAAGCTATTTCAAGTGCCACAATGTGCTGTAACTCGGCCCAATTATACTCAGCTCTTGCCTTTTGTAGATTATTAGCCATATCAGCTTAGCACTTTGCAGCAGCTCCTCTAAATTCACTCTTAGTCAAACAGAAGCCAACTCAAACATGCAATAAAACATGAAGTGCATATAATCTGTCAGGATTGGACATGGAAGGAAACTGCCTTGGGGAAGATTGCCCCTCCCACCCCTTCCCCTTTACACACTCACCTTTTTTTTTTTTCTCCATCTCTTTCTCTTTTCTCTCGGCTGGCTCTGTCAACTTCGTGAGTCAACCCCTCATGTTAACACTGATTGAATTTATTATTAAATAGAGTGCGCGTACTGTTTCCTGCCTCTAATCTAAGTTGAAGCGCTGAATTAAACTCCCACCTGCTGACTTTATTATTATTATTATTATTAATATTTTATTTTTTGCCAAAATTCTTATTTCTGGCTGAATGTGGTTGTACTGTAGAGTAAGCTGTGATCTAAACAGTGTTTTATAAGCTGAAATTCAGGGTGGGTGCGGGTACTCTTGAATGGGACTGGGATTAATCTGCCATTTCATGCCACATGATTGGATTCGCACATTTTACCAGATGTTTTTGTATATGCTGTATGTAGACATTTATAGAAAACATACCTCCAGCTGAGAGTTCAGATGATGGCTCCATGTAAACCGCCCCCTGAGCCTTCACCTTGTAAACTCAGTGACTCATCTTTTCAGCTGCCACTGCTTTGATTTTGGAGAAGGGCGATGTCAGGCAAGAGTCCCACAAGCAAAATGTTTTGTTTGATCTGGAGCATTTCCTCTAGGCTGCCTTACAAGTTGCTTTGGGGAGCTTTAGTTGACAGTACACGGTCTCTCAATCAGTGTAGTTACATGATGTATGACAACTTAAGCAAATCTGACAGTACACAATCCCTCATCCTCGTCCCGCTCCTCCTCCATCTCCTCCAATGACTGGCCAAGCGATGCAACAGACGCAGGGCTGAACAACACTCCCCAGCCCTGGGAATGTGGAGCCATTTCAACAATGATGTCTCAGCTTATTTAACTGTCTAGAGTAATGATGGAGTCCCTACCTCAGCCTTGATTCAGTGACAGAGCTTCATGTAAAAAAATAATTCAGTGGCAGTATTTTTGGATAGGGGCTTGCAGGGATTGAGTATTGTACAATGATGTTCAAAATGTAGTCGTGATGAACACAAGTGCTTTTTATCTTGAAAAAAAAATCCTTAATGTGTGTAGCAAGCTTACATGCTGTACGTTTTTTCCAGTGTGGGAATATAATTTACAGTAGGATGCAACAGTCACTGGCTATTTATATATTTATTTATTTACATGGTTCTGGTGTTCATTCATGAAAGTGATGTCAAAGATTATAACCCTCTGAATAATTACAGTATTTAGTTTACAGTTTGTACAGAAAACGTGCCCTTCTTGTAAAATAAACATGTTTTTTTTTTCATAGGTGTTCAGTGACTTCTCTCTCCTTTTTTTTCCTAATTTTTTGACTTTGAAGAGATGCACGGGTGTGAGTGGTCATGTACCTCTGACACTCAGTGGATATTGGAAGATCATGCCACTGCAGAGGATCAATGTAGATTGATTGTGACGCATATTTTTTTCCAGCTCACTGAGCGTGGTGTCCTCGCTGCTCCTGCCTTCGCCCTGCCTTTACATAACCTGACAGCCACTTGACAGTTGACATGTCCTCTTCCTCCACTCTCACCCCTGCCTCATTTGTTAACTTCAATGTGGGTGGAAACCCTTGCAGGCGCAGATATACGGTAACATACTGCTGAGCCGACTACAACGAGATGAAAAATACACTTCTTTTTTTTTTTAATTGCATCTTCGCTGATAGTTAAAATACACTTGTAACAGCGTGCACTCAAATAGACTGCACCTTCAAAAATAAAACGCTTTAATGATTTTGTTTAGTTTTTAAAACTAATCAAAGTGTGTCTACCCTGTTTATCTTTGTGCCTGTGGAGAATAGGTTTGATAATCAATAGTTTAATTTCAGCTCGCTTGGCTGTAACTTGGTTTGTCAGCTTTTAGCCTTAGGAGCAAATATAAAGCAAAAGATTATACATTTGTAATTAACAGTTGTTATCATTCCTTCTTAAGGAGAAGAAGAAGTCTAAACTGCTGGGGACTTAAAAGCCATCAGTAACATGTGGAAAACTAAACCACAACATATTATTCCTTACTTATAGATAATGGATGGATTGATTTATAGTTAGGCACTTATCTCTGTGTTCAGTAAACAAATTAAGTGAGACGTATGCAAGATTTCTTAAAAAAAAAACTACGACAGCTACTGCATAATGTGTTAGAAACCTGTAAGCCCAACCGAGGATGATGCAGTACCTAGATCCAGGTGAGTAGAGTTAGGTAGCATGCTGGGTGACCTCACTCTAACGTAATCCCGATGTAGATTCAGCCCAGATGGCTGCAACGATGAACCGAATCAGTCATTTAACGGTTCCCTTAACAGTTAGGAAAAGGGAAACTAAATCAGTAGGAAGGGAAAAAAAACTCAGTGTAATTTTGCCCACATGTGATGTCACTTAGAGTTAAAATTGATAGCTTCAAAATTTCTTTTCCAATTTATTACTTCTGATTTTCTGATTCATATTTTTTGGAGAATTGATCATGACATTAGGAGCCTATCATAGACCTGCACATTCTGTTCAGGTTGTTAATTGATTGGATATCCTGTGGTGGAGCATTTATTTTGGACCAATAACAAAGTAGCATGGAAAAAGTAAATTGCTTTCCATTAATACGAGAGATCCCACACTAAAAAGAAACTCCTGGACAGAATCAGGTTAGTAAGTAAATTAGAGCTATTGTGGGAGTGGATGCAACAAGAGGCAATCAGGAAGAAACAGTTATTGAAGATAAGACGCTGCTGTGAGAGAGCGAGTTGGGATGGAAAACACAGGTGAGATTAAAAGGAACTGCCCCAAACCCTCCTGTCAGTTACCATCACAACTGAAAATGATCATTATTTTGTATTTTTTTTAAAAGGGTTTTGCTTCTCCTGGTGTTATGGAGACATGCTCAGTGAGGAATGGCTTTTGTCTGGGCAATGAAAGCAGCCTCCAGGATGGCTTAGTCAGTTCTGTCCATACTACCAACAAACTATGGATCTCATTCATTTTCTTTTTTGTTACCTTTCTGACTGAGGACCCGATTACTCTTAGTCTGGGTAGACAGATCTAAACAGACAGTTGGTGGTTGAGACCTTTTGCCATTTGAGACTAATAGACACTACCATGCTCTGCTGATGATGACTTGTTTTGAAACTCTTTCTAAAGTTCTTTCTAAATCTGTTTTCATGGCTTGTTTTACTTTTTTTTTTAATTCAGCATTTCTCAGACCTTCTAACGTTAAAGAAATTTGTAATCACTTTATAAAACTGCTTTTGCTTTGTCATTGTGAGTTTTTGTGTGTAGATTTAAAAAAGAAATTCGGTTTATTTGCAGAAAACTTGAAAACCCTTTTACTATCTGAAAATCCCTTTAAAGTGAAGCAGAGCTCTAAATGTGAAGATATTAAATATAAGTGCATAGATAAATGGTTTAACGTCTAATCACCAAGCTAAATCTCCTTCTGAAAAGAAGAAGCTCCAAATATTCTTTAAATGTGGTTGTAATGCATTGTTTAAGTGCCTTGCCTTTGCACAACCTCAAGTGGAGATAAAGGTAAAGAGATACAAATTTGGTAGAAAATTGAAACGCAAAACAAGCTTTGTACTCGCTTGATTTGATAGAACATATAGAGACATGCTTTATTATACTTGAAAAGAAGATTTAACATAGCATTTGAAGGCTTAACCATTTTCCTTCTGAAGTGTGCCCAGTGAGAGGCTGCAGCAGAGTGGTACATTTCTGAGAGCTAAACCCATCAGCTTATGCTGCAGTGCACACAGAAATGATTGGATATAACACATTTGTAAGATATTTTAAAAAGGAAGAGAGAGAATATAAAAAGGTGAACCTTAGCTTTAAATTTCACCACTTCTGACACATTGGCAACTCCCATATCAGCCTTTGTATTGATATTTAACCTATTCTGAGAGGGATTGAGGGGCACGGTGGGGTCACAGTGGAAATACAGTTAAGGTTAATGATTGACTGCAGGCAGCAAAATGCAATGAGCATGCATGCACAACACTACAGAATGGTTATGTAACTGCAGCAATGCTCATTTAGGTTCACAACTTACAAGAAAGAGCATTTCCATCCAGATTTGCTGGTAAATTTGGTAGAGGTTAAACAAATGGCTGAAAGGTCTAAAATCATCAATCTGTCATATTGGATGTTATGTTATTTCCATTAAAGATGTATCAAAATGTCAAAATTTAAATATTTAACATGCCTTCACGAGTGAATTACCCTGTTCCCTGCTTCAAATGATTACTTCTGAGTTTCAATTTGCAAAATGAATCACCTCGCATTAATAGTGAAATCATTTTATTTGCAAAAGTAACACCTTTTGTCAAGGGAGGGCACCCAGAGGATTAGAAACATGCCATTCAATTTGCCCCTTTCCCCTTGGCACTCTCATGCTCATATAATTTTGATGCACTTCTGGAGTTGTTTCAGAATTTCTCCAATATTCATTGCTGGACTGCTTTTGGCGTCTAAAGGTGCACACATACAGTGCACTGCATGCATCTATGGAGGTAATCAGGGTTAATCCAGTTTGATTTTGGTCTGTAGTTGATGTTTATGAAACAGAAAGTTGTTGTCATAATTAAAAGTTTAACTTTTAGCTTTAACTCATTAACTGTAATTTTCACATAAAAGTGTTTTGTTGCTCTTTGACAGTTTTACAGCATATGTGGAAAATTGGTATAACAGGCTTTGTGGGTAATTTCTCATACTATATCATAAGAGTCAGAGTAATTTGATGAGTTAAATCTGTTGGGATGAAGTGCAAAAAGGTAATACCAATGCAATGAATGCACTGATTTGCAAATCTCACAAACACACATTTTATTTACAATAGAAGGTAGAAAAATATGAAATGTTTAAAGTGAGTAAATGTACCATTTTAAGTAAAAATATAGTCATTTAGAATTTGATGGCTCCAAATGTTTTCAGTTGGTCAAAGGTCTGGACTGAAGGCAGGTCAGTTGAGCACCTGGACTTTTCTACTTATGAAGCCGTGCTGCTGTAATAGTTGCAGTACAGTGGGGCAAAAAAGTATTTAGTCAGCCACCGATTGTGCAAGTTCCCCCACTTAAAATGATGACAGAGGTCAGTAATTTGCACCAGAGGTACACTTCAACTGTGAGAGACAGAATGTGAAAAAAAAAATCCATGAATCCACATGGTAGGATTTGTAAAGAATTTATTCGTAAATTAGGGTGGAAAATAAGTATTTGGTCACCTCAAACAAGGAAAATCTCTGGCTCTCACAGACCTGTAACGTCTTCTGTAAGAAGCTTTTCTGTCCCCCACTCGTTACCTGTATGAATGGCACCTGTTTGAACTCATCATCTGTATAAAAGACACCTGTCCACAGCCTCAAACAGTCAGACTCCAAACTCCGCCATGGCCAAGACCAAAGAGCTTTCGAAGGACACCAGGAAAAGTATTGTAGACCTGCACCAGACTGGGAAGAGTGAATCTACAATAGGCAAGCAGCTTGGTGTGAAAAAATCAACTGTGGGAGCAATCATCAGAAAATGGAAGACATACAAGACCACTGATAATCTCCCTCGATCTGGGGCTCCACGCAAGATCTCATCCCGTGGGGTCAAAATGATCATGAGAACAGTGAGCAAAGATCCCAGAACCACACGGGGGGACCTGGTGAATGACCTGCAGAGAGCTGGGACCAAAGTAACAAAGGTCACCATCAGTAACACACTACAATGGCAGGGAATCAAATCCCGCAGTGCCAGATGTGTTCCGCTGCTGAAGCCAGTGCATGTCCAGGCCCGTCTGAAGTTTGCCAGAGAGCACATGGATGATACAGCAGAGGATTGGGAGAATGTCATGTGGTCAGATGAAACCAAAGTAGAACTTTTTGGTATGAACTCAACTCGTCGTGTTTGGAGGACGAAGAATACTGAGTTGCATCCCAAGAACACCATACCTACTGTGAAGCATGGGGGTGGAAACATCATGCTATGGGGCTGTTTTTCTGCCAAGGGGACAGGACGACTGATCCGTGTTAAGGACAGAATGAATGGGGCCATGTATCGTGAGATTTTGAGCCAAAACCTCCTTCCATCAGTGAGAACTTTGAAGATGAAACGAGACTGGGTCTTCCAACATGACAATGATCCAAAACACACCACCCGGGCAACAAAGGAGTGGACATCACTGCTCTCGAGAAGATCTGCATGGAGGAATGGGCCAAAATACCAGCTACTGTGTGTGCAAACCTGGTAAAGACCTATAGTAAACGTTTGACCTCTGTTATTGCCAACAAAGGTTATGTTACAAAGTATTGAGTTGTATTTTTGTTATTGACCAAATACTTATTTTCCACCCTGATTTACGAATAAATTCTTTACAAATCCTACCATGTGGATTCATGGATTTTTTTTTTTTCACATTCTGTCTCTCACAGTTGAAGTGTACCTCTAGTGCAAATTACTGACCTCTGTCATCATTTTAGGTGGGGGAACTTGCACAATCGGTGGCTGACTAAATACTTTTTTGCCCCACTGTATGTGGTTTAGCATTGTTTTGATAAATATGCAAGAACATCCCTGCAAAAGATGATGTCTGGATGGGGGAATATTTTGCCACCACCATATTAATCCACCACCATATTGCACCATAAATGCAACTTTTGAACTAAGGGCTGTTAACAAGCTAAATGTTCCCACTTTTCTTTAGTCTAGCGAAAACGATCCATCTCACCACAGAAACGTTTTACACTTTGTCACAGTCTATTTTAAATAAGCTTTGGCAGAGATAAGACTGCGGTGTTTGTGGATCATGTTCACATATAGTTTCTTCTTAGCACGATAGCTCTTTATGTGTGCATGGCATAAAAAACTGTGTTCAGAGACAATGATATTTCCTGAACTCGTTCAGTGATACCCATGGCAGAATTATATCAGCTTTGAATTCATTGTCCAAAATGTCAAAGGCATCCAGTATAAATTTCCACACTTGTCCCTTGCGCACAGAGATTTCTCCAGAATTTTTGAATCTTTCAGTGATATTATATACTGTTGATAATGATATATTCAAAGTTCTCACAAAACATTCTTTTCACAGAACATTGTTCACACATTTTGTAGATGCTTCTGCATGTCTGAGATGCTCATTTTAGATGCTTTATGTTAATGACTAATTAACCCAATTAGTTGCAAAATGTAGAAACATTTTGCAACTAATTTTGCTTTCTCTTTAGCACCACTTACATTTCCAGATTTTCGTTGACCCTGACCAATTTTCCTGAGATCTGTTGCTGCCATTAAGTCCATAAATTCTGTTGCAAATAAAATACACAACAGAGATTTGCTGTAGTATTTTTGTTCATTTTGGTGTACAGGGATTGGACAACAGATGGTGGTTAATAAATTCACTCTTACCCAGCAACATCACCGGTGTTATCTCTCTGTGCCAAACACACACATTACTAGAGCATCAAACAGGTTTCTCCAGGAAATGATGTTATCTACTAAATGTTGAAGACTACCTGAACTTTCAATACTTCACATTTGTAGGCAGATGGCATTTCCTCCAGATGGTGGACCTTGAGGTGTTTTTCTTGCATGTTATCTCCAAGAAACCTTTAATGGTCTTTCTGGTCTGACGTTTCTGAGTATGCTAAAGATGGATAATATTTGTGCCAACCTTATGGTACACTACCTGCCCATGGGACTTGGGTTTTGTTTTATTCATGTTAGTTGTCCTTGAACTCTATCTTTACCCGGGTCTCTGCTTGAAATTTCAGAGGCTTTTTTGACAGTTACTTCCGTCATTCCTCATGTGCCTCTGTTTCAGCACTAAGAAACTGGGGAATGTGATCACCTATATAGCATCTGCTTGACTCTTCTACTCCCTTGATCAACAAAAAAAAAAAACAGAAGCGTGGCGGTTTCATTGCTTCATTTCAATGCTGTAAATGTTGTTACATTCAAAAATAAATTCTCAGAGGATCAAAGAGTGACACTGGCCTTACTTTAAGGAATCACTATGACCTTGCTTTCAATATTATTGATCATCACAGCTGACAGAATGACCCTATCTGTCACTGCTTGAGGCGACCTATCAGTCAATGTTTGGCTGTGATAGCTGATTTGAAGTCTTTTGTTGTGTAGTGTCTCATACAGAGCCTTCTGCTTGTCTTCTTCATTAAATTTGTCTGTGGTTTTCTTTTTCTTTTTTGTTGTTATGTTTCTTGTTTGTAGGTTGCCTGTTGAGTTTTAAATGTGTGCTTCAAATTTAGAAATACAAATTTAAACGGAAAAAACAGAAAAGAAACATGTTATCTCTCATTGGATTGAGATGGATTCGTGCCCAGCTTGCAAAACTGTTCTTTTTAGACACAATCATCCATCATCATCATCATCATCAAACAAGCCATCACATTTATATCCTACATTGTAATGTGTCTCTTCCTGCCCATGTTTCATGCTTTAAAACCAGCTGAACCTTGATTCTACTTTATTCCCCTTTTAACTCTCTTCTTCTCTTTGCATTCATACAGCACACCTTCCCCTTGACTTTCCTTCACATCTGCTTTATGACTCACCCTCCTTTAGCTGTGAAGTGCTTTATCTCATCAAGAAATGGATCAAGCCATGCATCTTGTCATGTTGCCCAAACAAAATGTTAGCCTGGGGCTGGTGAGCAGCATTGGTGTTGCATTGCAGAACCATTGATGCAACATAAAGACTTAGGGTCATCGCAGTGTGGAAATTTCTAAGCATTTGAATAAATCTCTCTCTCTCTCTCTCTCTCTATCTATCTATCTATCTATCTATCTATCTATCTATCTATCTATCTATCTATCTATCTATCTATCTATCTATCTATCTATCTATCTATCTATCTATCTATCTATCTATCTATCTATCTATCTATCTATCTATCTATCTATCTATCTATCTATCTATCTATCTATCTATCTAGATAGATAGATAGATAGATAGATAGATAGATAGATAGATAGATAGATAGATAGATAGATAGATAGATAGATAGATAGATAGATAGATAGATAGATAGATAGATAGATCATAAAAATTTATCAGAGTGACTTTTTCCGTTATTACTGAGAATATACCATCAGTTCCTTCAAAAGAAAACAAACTTTGGGAGCCATGGAAACCTTAGAGAGGTAAGTTCCCTCAGTAACCTCTGCAGCATTGTTTTGTTCTAGTGTTAAGAAACTATGTTTTATTCATGAAAAATTTCTTATATGTTCCTCTAGGTTGTACCCTCAGTTTGAGTCTTCTATGCATGTGAGCTCATGCACTTTTTCTTCTCGTCATTATCATATTGTCTTATGCTAATATGGTCTTTCAAGCTATTTGCACTCTTAACTCCAATAAACCCTTTATTTTGTTGGGTATAAGAGCAAGTGTTTTAATAATAATAATAATGGATTGGATTTATATAGCGCTTTTCAAGGCACCCAAAGCGCTTTACAATGCCACTATTCATTCACTCTCACATTCACACACTGGTGGAGGCAAGCTACGGTTGTAGCCACAGCTGCCCTGGGGCAGACTGACAGAAGCGAGGCTGCCATATCGCGCCATCGGCCCCTCTGGCCAACACCAGTAGGCAAGTAGGGTAAAGTGTCTTGCCCAAGGACACAACGACCAGGACAGAGAGCCCGGGGATCGAACCGGCGACCTTCCGGTTACAGATACGCTTCCCAACCCCCTGAGCCACGGTCGTCTTGTGTTGTATACTGTTTTAAAGTTACATCGACTGGTCATTTTGTTACACCAGTAGAATCTAATGCAGTCCAACACAACAGTTTTGTCATAGATTAGTTTTTCTTTCACATCTATGTTAATGTACAGTCATGATGAAAAAGACAGCACACCCTCTTTCTACTCTAAGGTTTTTGCCAAAACATAATAAAATACTCTGGACCTTATCAGGTCCACCTGTGCGGGCACCCCTATAAAAGCAGACATTTTTTGAGCATTAAGGTGTGATTTAATAGAATTCCATTGAGCAAAGACATCGTCATCACCCTGTCATTTTGAGAAAGGTTGTATTGACATTTCCAAGCAATTTCAAGTCAATCCTCAGTGAGAAATTATTCACAAGTGGAAAACTTTCACAGCTTTTTTTTAACTGTTGTTAATCATCCCAAAGAAATCAAATTCACCCCAAGTTCAGACTGTAATCTTAATCACTAAGTATATAAATAAACTATTGTCTTGGATTGCATTACATTTCTCAGGTATATCTAGTAAAGTATGTGTGAGTAAATAGTGATAACTCTTGGGCCTGATCAATACAATTTTTCAGCAGCTTTGACTTTGCACTGTCATTTTTGTTGATATCAGTTTCTGTCCAGTTTCTCTCTGCTTTCAGTTTTGCAATAGTCAGCATGACAGATGCCTGCCGCTGTGTACCTGAGAAGTAAGGACAGGCACACAATCATTTCAGACTTCCAAAAAAATATGAGTATCAAAAAATTAAATCTGTAGAACTTGTGCAGCAAGAACTATCTGTTATTGTAATTCAATAGCTTTTACTTTATTTTCAGCCAAAACGTTTGTTTTGGTTTCTTGGCTAAACAGGTAAAATCACTTTTAAACATTAAATTTTACCGTCTAAATTTATTGCTGTGAATATTTTTATATGAAGAAACATAATCACATAAATGGCTACAGCAATGTGAAAGGGCTCCCTTGGCGAATCACCAGCCGCACAATTCTTATCAACTGCATTCATCTTCATTCATCCAGCTTGTCGTTTGTATTTCACGGTCCTATCTTACCCTGTCAAGTTTACTCTCACTGCTCTCATCAGTGTTGTTCATGTTTGAAGCAAGCTGCTGTTTTCAGTGATAAAGCTTTAAAAACTCCACTGCATGTTATCTGTGAAACACCAAACTGTAGACAGGCACGACTGGTGTGTAGTTGTCCATTTCACTCGATATCTCCTGCAGGCCGTCAGGAGTTTGTGAAGACAAATACTAAAAGAAGGTGGACTTGAATTTCTGAGAATGCCAAAATGAACTGTTTCGCTATTCACTTCATAAGAATTAGAATCTACAAGAATCACTGAAAAAATATCAGTGTTGCTTTTACAATCTGTTTCTGCAGGTTTCACAATTTTGATGAGAGGCAACTTTTTACAGTTCCTAGTCTTATCCAACTGCCAAGTTTGCCAGCTGGAAAAGACTCTACTTTTTTTCATCTTAGCTGAGGCATCTCACAATCTAGCTAACAAGATATCAGTGGGTTTTTTTTCACTTCACAGTTGGGGATTTTGAAATTCAGCAACAAAACTGGGCTACGTTTTTCCATTCATTCTGGTCCAGGCTCTCACTTCTCTCCTACCCCTTTCATTGCATGTATCTGACTTACTGTTGAGCGTCCTTTCAATCATAAACTGGCATTATTTGTCATTTTGCTCACTGTAGTGGCACTCACTGCCACTACTTACATTACACCCTTTACCAGAGGGCTCAGGGCTGCTAGACGGCCTCCTGCCGAGTGCTCTGTAAGAATCTCAAGATCTCATATTCATCTGTGATGAAGTGCCTTCTAGTTGAATTAAAGATGAAGTCTGTCTCACTCTGAGCGAACTGATGTGGCTTTACATATCTTAACTCTCCTTGCAGGGATATACAGTATAGCCAGCTGTCATGAATACAAGTCCCAGTCAGTCAGTCAGTCTGATTGTGAACTGGAGAGATAGGATGCTACCAATGAAATCACCATTTTATTAGAACTGTACTTGGAAGGATAAAGCACACACAAGAGGTAGAAAAAACACAATGAACACCTTTACATATACAGTGCTGTGGAGTCGTCCTGAGGCACTCATCATTTCTTTATTTTTAAAGATACAGGATGTCCTTCCATATAAACCTGAAATCAGATCTTGACCTGTGTTCATGAAGCTGTTGTAACTAAATATACACATTGCTCTGGGTTTTTCTGAAGTGCGTGAAACTGAACTGGAGTGATGCATCAGGGCAGCTGTCTCAAATTTTGCAGTTAGGAAAGCCTTGCTACATTTCTCTGATGAAATGTTATATGCATGGGGTGGGGGTGTGTTGGCTTTGCAACTGTCAGTCTGGCTGCTGTGATGGGTTTATGGAGAGGAGCAACCTCACTCCTTAGTGAAAAGATCAATCCTAACCTGAATGTTACTCACTGCATCATTCACAGTTATAACTTGCAAATTTGGTCTATGATGCTATAAAACACCTTGTAAAACCAAATAATTTTCACATATTTAATAACTCTCAAACTCTGAAACACTCCTGTTGATCTCAGTAAAAAAAAGTAGGATCCAGTGTTCCCAGTATGAGGATTTATAAAAAAAAAGGGCAGAAAATCATTGTCAAAGCAGATTTGTAGTGCAATACTTATTAATTATTTCTTTAACAGCATTTTGTGGAGATGCATCTTGAAATGATTTCTTATTAAATATTTAAGGAAAGTGACAGAGCTAGATTGCTACTTTACTTGCAGTATCTAAAGAGGAAAGCATGAGACTGTGAATATTGAATCTCTTAATTTGACTAACTTGAACATATTTTAACACTTATAATTAATACTAACACAGTTCCATTAATTGGTGCATTTTGACAGGCATATGTTATAATGGTGCCTATTATGGAAAGAAAAAAAAATGAACAAAACACAAAAGTTGCTCTGTTTTTGCAACTGCCGAGAAAAGACATGCAGAGGTGTTTTCATTGTGCACTAATCTCTGTGTAGAAATGTGACTAAAGTCCTGAAGTACTGGAACCTACGCTGCTCACTGTAAAAAGAAAACCAAGATGCATCTTGGATTGCGATTCTTCTCTGTCCTTTGAAGCTCAGCTAAGTTCATTTCTGCTTTATTTCAATATAATGCCAGTACTATTACAGAGCACACTCAGCATAAAGACGAAGTGCAGAGGAGACAGCATAGTGCACTCAAAGATTCGAGGCATGCACCAGTCCCAATTAGACACTTCATTCAAAAAAAAAAACTCTGGCAGAAACCATTGAACACAAATTGGGCTCAAAACAAGGCAATTTTTGTGTTTAATTTAATACAATTTACAGTAAATTGTCTGCCACAAACTGTAGTAATGCATGTTTGTGTTACTTTATTATTTGATAGCGCAAAGAAGTTGCCCTCATTAGCACAGTCTGACTTTGCAGCATGCTGGAAACCACTCTACACTTGCAGTCAGTCTGTGTTAGACTGAGACAGGTTACTTCCAAACAGAAAACTGTTGCAATCAATTTATGACCAAAAATTGTAATCCAGAGATTGGAGGTGTTGCTCAATGAACTTCTGGGTGCAACTATTTGCAGATAATTCCAGGTAACACAAAACGCAATGCAAACAATCTCCAATCACATTTTTTTGCGTCATGGTGTGGAGGTTGTCTTATTTTGACTCTAATGTGACTGAGGCTTATAAAAGAAATCAGGCTTTGTTGTTAAACAAAGATGGTTCTACCAAATATTGACTTTCAAGCTTAGACTTGTATAAATTCTAATTTTGCTTTTTATACTATATTTACATTTATGTTTGCAGATATTTCAGTAAATTGCTCTAATTAGTTCCCATTTTCCTAGCAAACTACAAAGAAGTGAGCAGTGACTCGAGACTTGCACACTACTTTACTTTATCCATTGGCGTGGCTTAATGACTGGGTTTGTGAAGAACAGCTACCACCAAAAGACTGCCACTACCATATGTGGCTGATCAGTGATCTGGTATAAATACCGCACATCTTTGTTATCGTTGCTTAGCTCATTTGTTGAATTAATTAACCATGGACTATAGTGTGCTGACAGTGTGAAAAGTGAGTTCTGTGTGGAGCTTGCATGTTCTCCCTGTGTTTCTGTGAGTTCTCTCCAGGTACTCCGGCTTCCTCCCACAGTCCACAGACATGCAGTTAGTTTGAATCACCAGTTAATTGGTGATTCTAAATTGCCCATAGGTATGGATGTGAGTGCAAATGGTTGTCTGTCTCTATGTGTTAGCTCTGTGAAAGACTGGATACCTGTCCAGGGTGTACCCTGCCTATTGCCCTAAGACAGCTGGAATAGGCTCCAGCACCCCCTCGACCCTAAACTGGATAAGTGGAAGAGAATGGATGGAAGGATGGGTCAGCATTGATTATGACCTAATAAAAATCCTATGAAATCACTCTCACTACCTTTTTCACTTTGCTGAACATACAAATTCCATCTTTCTTGGAGCTAACGATTAGACTACTTGGATTGCTATACATTATCTCAGAGGCAGCCTGAACAAAGCCTGCTTGCACGTTCCCACAGGTATCTCTGCTTTGCTCCCCAACCTCCTGCATCATCTGATCCCTTTATTGGCTCAGCTCAGCTCCTTGCTTCCTGGATCCCTTTCTGCCTGGCTTCTCTGTATTTTCCCTTGCCCTTAGGTTCCCAGCTACCACAGCATAGCTTTAGTTCTCTTGCTGCTAGCCCGGCTCCTCTGCATTCTTCTCCATTGCTTAGTTAATCTTAAAGTTATGTTGTAAGTCTGAATGTGTGTTTTGTGTGAACCTGTTTGAGAGTTTGTATTTTGTCATTAATTCTAGTATTTACAATGGGCATATAGTACACAAATGCAACTTTAGGTCCTTGTGGTTACAAACTGCTAAAGAAGAAATATCTTAATATTCGGTTTATGGGTGAACTCATCAATGCTACCTCAGGTCACACAATAACACGGTTAGCTGATGAAATTATGTTTCTTTCTAATCTTGTTATATTGATTTGTAAGACCAAATACTGACCCACAGGGTCAAGTGGCCAGTAGGGAAAACTCCCTCTACTCCAGATGGTCTGTTCAACCCTCCTAAAGGGGTAAATGCATTTTTTATTTCTGTCATTTCCTGAAGTGTGTCTATTTATTATAGACACACTTCTTTCCAGATCTATACAATTCAATCAATCATAAAAACCAACACAATCACAAAATATATTTTCTGTCTAAAAAGATGTATGGGTGACTAAACCAAGTAAGAGGGTTAAAAATGCCATTTTCTCCAAATGCACTGAGAAAATTCAGTTACAGTATATATCTGACCACTAATTTAGGCAAAACCTATCAAAATAAGTTGCTATATTATAAATATCACCAATATTACACGTACATCACGTGTACATTAAGTTGTTATTGGTAAATACACTTTGCTAATTTTTTTGTGCAATAGTGCAATATAAAATCATATATTATCATGCATGTCTATGCATGTCTAAGTACTACAGTCCTCGTAAAAAACACCCATTAATAATAATAATAATGAATATATTTATATATGTATACATGCGTATATATATGTGTATATATATGTGTGTGTGTATATATATGTGTGCGTGTATATATATATATATATATATATATATATATATATATATATATATATATATATATATATATATATATATATATATATATAGATAGATAGTGTTGTATGCCACATCCCCACTGAGTTCCTGATGAAGGCTCTTAGGGTCCCATTGATCTTGTACAATTCTAGGCATTCCAGTATCCAGCTGTGGGGCATTGAGTCATAGGCCTTCTTGTAATCAATCCAGGCAGTGCACAGGTTGGTCAGTCTGGTCTTGCAGTCTCGGCTGATTGTTCTGTCTACCTGGTGTTTTGCGCCTCTGGTATTCTTGCCAATTCCTTTCTGTGTCCCGCTCATGTATTGACCCATGTGCCTGTTCATCTTAGCCGATATGATGCCTGACAGGAGCTTCCATGTAGTACTGAGGCAGGTTATTGGTCGGTAGTTGGAGGGGACCGGTCCCTTCTTGGGGTCCTTGGGGATCAGGACCGTCCGGCCTTCAGTTAGCCATTCCGGGTGTCTCTCGTTAACTAGCAGCTGGTTCATTTGTGCTGCCAGACGCTCGTGGAGTGCAGTCAGCTTCTTCAGCCAGTAGGCGTGAACCATGTCGGGCCCTGGTGCTGTCCAACTCTTCATACTGGAGACCCTTTCTTGGATATCTGCCACTGTGATGGTTACTGGACCCTGTTCAGGGAGGTCGCTGTGGTCTGCCCTTAGATCCTCTAGCCACTGAGCATTGCCGTTATGGGTTGTGTCCTTCTCCCATATGCTCTTCCAGTATTGCTCCGTCTCCAGCCTTGGTGGTGCTGTTCTCTTATTGTTCCCTTGCCACTGAGAGTACACCTTTGCTGGTTCTGTGGAGAACAGCTGGTTTATTCTCCTGCCTTCTATCTCTCTGGTGTACCTCCTCAAGCGGCTGGCCAAGGCTGTGAGTCTTTGCTTGGCAGTTTCCAAGGCCTCAGGTATGGACAGCTTGCTGTATTTCTTAGGCACCTTATTTGTCGCACCTTTCTGCAACTCCGTTAGTTGGCTAACCTCCCTCCGTGCTACTTTGATCTTGCCCTCTAGCCTCCTTCTCCATGGAGGGTACTGCCCCTTGTCGCTGTTCAACTTGTAGCCAAGCATCTCACTGATCACTGCTGCCGTATTGTAGATCAGCTTGTTAGTGTCGGTAATCGTGGTTGTAGGTATTGCCCGTAGTGCTGCATTAACATCATCTAGCAGACCTTCTGAGAGTACTTCACGTAATCTTGGTAACCGGCTACGGGGGATCCAGGTTTCAAGCTTGGCCATGATCCTATTTTTCAGGTCAGTTCCTCTCGCACTCAACGATCCTTCTCCTATCGCACTTGGGGCTATGTACCCAATCTCAGGTGGGGGTGATGATATTGCCCCCCTAACCTGGCGTCCTGACTCCTCCTTGCCGTAGCATTTGTGTTGTACCTCGTCAATCTCTAGCTGTGAGAGCAGTCCCTTCTTTCGAATGTTGGAACACTGAGCTCATATCGCCCAGCTCTAATATATATACATACATATATATATATATATATATACATATATATATATACATATACATATACATATATATATATATTAGAGCTGGGCGATATGAGATTTTTTCATATCACGATATGTTTTTTTCATTTCAGGCGATAACGATATCTATCACGATATAAGCCAAATAACTATATTTGTAAGATTTAAATGTGCCGTTGCTCACAAGTAAAATGTGAAATAATCAGCAGCTTGTTTTTATTTAAATATTTATTTCCCATAATAAGTTCAACAGGGTAGATGTACTTAAGGAACATGAGACTTTTTCAGATAAATAAAGGCAAATATTGCAAACTACACAAAAGGCAGCCGCTAAAGCGTTTAAGTTTCAAAATAGAACAAACGAAACAGACTAAATTGTCAATTCCACTTAGAAACAAAATATTAATTCTAAAAATAAATCTTAGTTTGTTTTACAGAAGAACAGACAAAACTGACTAACCTTTGTCAATATCAAATAAACTGAGAACTAAAAGGAAATTCTCAATCTCTCCTTGTTGTATAGCTTAGCTTTTCAAACAGTTTTAACAGTTACTTTAGTCTGACAAAAGCCGAATGACGAATTAGCGCTTCCAGTCAGAGACTGAGGCTACGTCCACACGTACACGGGTATTTTTGAAAACGGAGATTTTCCGTTTTCGTTTTAAAAAATAATCCCGTCCACACATAAAGGCAGAAATGAAGGAAAACGCTGCTATGAACATGCCAAAGCAGCAGGTGGCGCTAGATTCCTAACTGTGCAGAAATGTTGGCCAATCAGAAGTCTAGAAGCCTCGGTGGGAAAAAGTAAACAAAGCTGGGGCATAGAAGCAGAACAGAGTTGTATGTGTGGAGGGACAGTAACTGTGTGTATATGTAAGCATTTAAACACTGCAGAGAGTAGAATTAACAGTAACAGTATTGTAGAAATTCATTTCACCGAAACAATAACGTGGCGCACAGTGTGACGCATGCACCAGTTTATTGTATTTCCAGACTTGCTTTCGGCACATTTACAGTGCACGCTACTCTGTTTTTGTCAGACTTGAAATAGCCGAAATACCTTCACACTACGGAACTTCTATGGCTCTTCCATTCGACAATCTCTCCGGCATTGGAACCATCATCTGTTTTCTCTTCGGTCACGCTCGGTTGATTTTTCTAGTCGGCACACTCATTTCCTCCATTACGCGCTGGCTCCATTACCCGCTGGCTGTTTCCCAAACAAACACGTGCGGCTTGGCACTTGTGCTGTACGTAACAAGTCACGCGACGTGACGCTGCGGCTGTGATTGGTTCGGCTCTGCGCTGCTTAATTTGGATTGGCTGACCTTTTTTTTTTTTTTTTTTTTTTTTAAGAGGACAAGAGCGGCGAGGTCTATCGCGATAGCTTAATTTCTCTATCGAGTAAAAGTTATATCGCGATACATATCGTTATCGTTCTATCGCCCAGCTCTAATATATATATATATAAAAAAAACACCCAGCACGCCCCTGCGGGCGGTTTATCCTTCAAGCTCGGGTCCTCTACCAGAGGCCTGGGAGCTTGAGGGTCCTGCGCAGTATCTTAGCTGTTCCCAGGACTGCGCTCTTCTGGACAGAGATCTCCGATGTTATTCCCGGGATCTGCTGGAGCCACTCGCCTAGCTTGGGAGTCACCGCACCTAGTGCTCCGATTACCACGGGGACCACCGTTACCTTCACCCTCCACATCCTCTCGAGCTCTTCTCTGAGCCCTTGGTATTTCTCCAGCTTCTCGTGTTCCTTCTTCCTGATATTGCTGTCATTCGGAACCGCTACATCGATCACTACGGCCGTCTTCTTCTGTTTGTCTACCACCACTATGTCCGGTTGGTTAGCCACCACCATTTTGTCCGTCTGTATCTGGAAGTCCCACAGGATCTTAGCTCGGTCATTCTCCACCACCCTTGGGGGCATCTCCCATTTTGACCTCGGGACTTCCAGATTATACTCGGCACAGATGTTCCTGTACACTATGCCGGCCACTTGGTTATGGCGTTCCATGTATGCCTTGCCTGCTAGCATCTTGCACCCTGCTGTTATGTGCTGGATTGTCTCTGGGGCATCTTTACACAGCCTGCACCTGGGGTCTTGCCTGGTGTGATAGACCCCAGCCTCTATGGATCTTGTACTCAGAGCTTGTTCTTGTGCTGCCATGATTAGTGCCTCTGTGCTGTCTTTCAGTCCAGCTTTGTCCAGCCACTGGTAGGATTTCTGGATATCAGCCACCTCCTCTATCTGCCGGTGGTACATACCGTGCAGGGGCCTGTCCTTCCATGATGGTTCCTCGTCTCCCTCCTCTTTCTTGGGTTTCTGCTGCCTGAGGTATTCACTGAGCACTCGGTCAGTTGGGGCCATCTTCCCAATGTATTCTTGGATGTTCGTTGTCTCATCCTGGACTGTGGTGCTGACACTCACCAGTCCCCGGCCCCCTTCCTTCCGCTTAGCGTACAGCCTCAGGGTGCTGGACTTGGGGTGAAACCCTCCATGCATGGTAAGGAGCTTTCTTGTCTTTATGTCAGTGGCTTCTATCTCCTCCTTTGGCCAGCCTATTACCCCAGCAGGGTACCTGATCACGGGCAGGGCGTACGTGTTGATGGCCCGGATCTTGTTCTTACCATTCAGCTGACTCCTCAGGACTTGCCTGACCCTCTGCAGGTACTTGGTGGTTGCAGCTTTTCTAGCGGCCTCTTCCTGGTTCCCATTCGCCTGTGGGATCCCCAAGTACTTGTAACTGTCCTCTATGTCTGCAATGTTGCCTTCTGGTAGTTCAATCCCCTCAGTTCTGACTACCTTCCCTCTCTTTGTTACCATCCGACTACACTTCTCCAGTCCGAACGACATTCCAATGTCATTGCTGTATAGCCTGGTAGTGTGGATCAGTGAATCGATGTCTCGTTCACTCTTGGCATACAGCTTGATGTCATCCATGTACAGGAGGTGGCTGTATATATATATATATATATATATATATATATATATATATATATATATATATATATATATTAGGGGTGCAACGATACACAAAATTCACGGTTCGATTCGGTTCGATACTTTGGTGTCACGGTTCGATATTTTTTCGATACAAAAAAAATGTTCATGCATTTTTAATTTGTCATTTATTAAAATTATAAATATATATTTTAACTCAAAAGTACAGTTTTTAAATTTAACCCTAACCCTTGTGCGTGTTTTTTATTTTGACAGCGAATGCGCACCTGCGGACCACTTATGTGCAGCCCTGGTTATTTAGCTCGTCATATTGCAGCCACAGAAATTATTTTGTCCATGAAACCATAAAGCTGCACTTTCTTTTTGCCTTATAGTCTGATTTGTCATAACTTCTCCGTTTTGTGGTAAGCTTTTCTTTGGCTGTCACTTCTTCACCCTGACCTGTCTTGTTTGGCTCAGCAGAACTGAAATGCTTTTACACACTCACTCACATAAGCTCAGCGATTCTCTGCGCGATCAACCTCTCACATGTTTAAGCTTGCTGCGGGAGATTTCACTTGTCATGTTTGCATAGTAAGCTAACGATTAATAAGACGATGTCAGAGGAATTGGTGCACAAATTATCATCACTCACAGATCAGTGCTGTCGCTCTCTATACACAGTTCACACGATTGCAAAGTGAAAGCAAAAAAACAAGCGCAAATTCAAACGCGATTTCAATATGTCACATATTGACAGTGGCTCACCGATGCCAATGACATAATTACCCAGTTACATTTCTGAAAGAATGCAAAAGCATTGACATATATTTTTCCTTCCTACAATAGCCCGACGGGCAGGGTAGCCCGACTGAAAAAATCGCTAGCCCCAGGATGCCAGGCTAGCGATATTGCAAGCCCTGTATCTGATTGAGGAATCACTCATCTTTGGAAAAGAGAGTTTATTACAGAGAAATGTCTCTTTCCAAAATAAAAGCTATACTATCCGCTTCTTCTGGGCTATATTCTCAGCAGCATAAGGAGAATCATGTGCTAACAGCTGTCTAAATGACTCGGCTAAAGTTAGTAGCAAGCTTGTTGTTTTTGTCTTTGCACTAGGATGATGTCGGCGTAAATGTGCAGTCATATTCGTTGTGTTCCCACTAGTGCTTTCAGGTTAATCTCGTTGAAATGACCTTAACACCACAACACGGCAAATCTCCGTTAACGAGCTACCGCCGATCGCCCCGTGCATGGGGCTAGACGGCTAACACGTTAACGAGCTAACTGCGCTAACACACTAGTTCCCACCCATGTAATTGAGCATTGCATGGCACATCCAACATACTGTTTTACTTTAGTCCATGACTCGCTTACCTTCAGGGTCATACGTCACATGAAAACCAAAATAATTCCAAACGCCAGATCTGAATGAGGGTGGGGGAGGTGCCCTGCGCTCTTCCTTCTGACTATGCTGTCTGTGTGGAGCACTCAGTGGATCTGCGCTCGACAGTGCAGCCTAGGCGGAGTAGTCGAACGCAGATTCACTGAGCGCTCCACACAGACAGCATCGTCAGAAGGAAAGTTGATAAAATAAATTACAAATGTTGTATTGTTCGATACATATGCGTACCGAACCGAAAGCACTGTATCGAACGGTTCAATATCGATACGAATATCGTTGCACCCCTAATATATATATATATATATATATATATATATATATATATATATATATATATATACATACATCTGAGACTCAGACAAGACACAGAGTAAGATTTACACCTGGTCTTTTTGTACAAACATGGTTATGTGCTCTTGTCACGGTGTTTTCCAAGTGTTTTCCAAGATGAGGAACATAAATAACCGAACCGAATAAATAAAATAGACTGAAGAGTCTGTCACCTTTGTACACATATTAAACTCTATCCTAAACTCAGGGGTCCGAGTGAGAGTTCTAGGTACTGTCTAAGAGTACTTTAATTATGATTTTTATTCATTTTTTCCTCTACCACAGCCCTCAGTAGGTGGCTTTAATAAATGTTATTCACATTATTTTTTACAAAGACTCCCAGGAGATCGTAAGTTTTCAGAAGGAACACTGAATGTGGCCACACAAAAAACAAGGTAACCTAGGACATCCTGTACATTTTGCGCTTAGATGCACAGACAAATATGTTCTTGCCATTGCTGTCAGAGCACTTTTTTTGCTTGATGATTTATTATCTCAGAGACCTATATTTTCTGCAGAGGGAATGACCTATATTTGTGAGCTTTCAGCACTGTAAGGCAGCTTTCCCAAAGCCATGGTTCCTTTGTTTTCTCTGTGTGAAAATGAACAGAGATGCCATCATAATTTCTTGTGGCAATTGTTAACTGTATGGCAATTGTTATAAATTAATAAATTAATAACATGCTCACAACAGCCTAATTGTCTTTTAGATGCAAATGAAACTGAAAACCTTAATGAAAATTTATCAGTGAATTTTACTATGAATTCAAGAGTACTTAAACTATCAGGTTCACTAAACTAATTTAATATGAGAGCAACACTTTTAGCTTTGTTTAGCAAAGCACCATAATAGGTCATCTTGCTAACTAGGCAGATAATATGAAAGTAATTTGCAAAATCCCGACATGGCCCTTTAGTTGATCCGTTTAGTGTTCACTGAAGCCTATCACAAGTGGTCTCAGTGGAAGGGTGGCTGTTAAGAACCTGTTCTTATTGAAGGGAAGCGGGGAGCTAAGGCTGCTGAATTTCTCAAGAACTGGAATGCAAATCAGTAGCAACAGGTTTTATGAAGTGATTAATGTAAATGTGGTTAAAATTGTCATTAAGATGTACAGAGAAGGTTAGAAGAGAGCTCGAACAGTTAGTGTCTGCAGCCCTCTGTCAAACACAGTAGAAGCTCTGACAAAATTAGTGGAATTTCATGTATTGGCCTCCCCAAAGCCTGGATGTCAATGTTTTTTTTTATTCTTCAGAATGAATGTTATATATATCCTGTATAAAACATTCACACATGGGTTTTGGGACATCCCTCAAAAATTCCGGAAAACTATTCCTGAGGACTTCTTAAAGAAATTGCTAGAAAGCTGTCTCAGTGTGTGGAAACCTACTGCGTGGGAGTGAGAATAGTGGACCCAATTGCAGACACGGAAGGAGACACCAGACTCTTCAAAATAAAACAGGAAACATTGAGAGACGTAGACATGACACACAAGCTTGACAACATTAAACACTCAGGCAAGAAACACATGACATATTGACACAGAATATAAGAACAGACTTATAAATCAGGAATTACAGAAGAAACGGAAAACTAGAAAGAAACTCAAATAAATCCTCACTAATAATAGCAACACTAATAAGTGTGGGGGATATATTGAATATTGATTTTCAAGCTTATTAGAATTGACGTGGGATTTCTCTCGTGGAAATATGCACATTATTTTTTCCTTTCTATTGGTAATTGGCACAGTGCACTTGTGGCAAGTAAGCAAGTTAGAAGACTGGCACTCTTGCTGGATATCCAGTTACGGAAGCAACACATTAACAAGAGAATTCTGAGTAAAACCAAAGTTACTTTCCCTAGTAACTAGTTACTCTGAAAGTAACGAGTAACTTGAAGTAACTGAGTTACTTTTGATAGAAGTAACTAGTAATGTAACTAAGTTACTAATTTAAAGTAACTTACCCAACACTGGTGATAAAGAGGAGAAAGTGTTTAAGGACGCAGACCGGAAAAAGAAATTACACACAAGAGAACTGTTTCGAGCGTTTTTTGTCTTTTCTGCCTGCTGTTGTGTGTTTTAAACCTTACATGATGTTGACTTTTTGAATGTTGCGTAGCGACTCTCCCACTATGTGATCCACACAAGCATTGCTCATTCATGGCAAAAACTCTGCAGCTTTTACTTTATGCTACTAAATCAAAAGTTAGTCTGTCTTGCATAGCATATTAATCAGAAGTTTAAATTCATTAGTTGTTATATGGAGGCTGTACAGAAGCTCTAAACAGCAACTAGGAAACAAAAATGAAATCTAGTCATCCATATTGTAAGTCTAATTATTTCATTTGTGAAAAACGTAGAGAAAAAAGAGATTTGCCTGTCACAACCTCAGCAGTTGGTGCGGAGCCAGGAATGGTAACAGGATCTCAGTTTCCTCCTATGGCTTCTTTAAAGTAGCCTGGCTAAGAGACTGGCTAAACAAATATACCAAATTACAAGAGTGAAAGAAACAATCATTGAGGTATTTCTTAAAACATAAGCAATGAAGGAAAAAAATGTCCATCCCGGTTTTCCCTCCAAGGCACGAGCGATAAGCAGAGTTCTGTCCTTTCCTTCTAAGATTCCTAATTATTTAAAGTAACACTCAGGTATGCCATTCAGCGTGTTAGTACGAGCTCGGGAGCAGCTTGGGAGAACAAGAAAACAGAGACTGCTTTAGGTTGCCTTCCCAATCGACTCAAAGGTTTATTTAGTACATAACAGCTTATATAGAGGAAAAAAAGGTTCGTGTGTCAGCTTTCCCAGTTCAAACCGGTACAGACCAAATAAGGAAACGTCTTCCTGCCTTGTGAGCAGAGAAGTATCCTTTGTGTAGTTTATCAGTTCAGCTACAATTTATGATCATCCCAGCAAAATACACTCCTAGACATAGAATACAGAGTTCTTTCATTAGTGAATTCTGAAACAAACCACCTGGCCTTTAACGAGCCTTTTTCTAAGAGATAAAGAAAAAGGGAGGATGGGAGTAAGGAAGTGGTCTCGTCTCTGTGGTGTTTTCGACCTTGGGGTACCAGCCTGTGAGTCTTACACATTAATTCTTGGGTCAGAGAGAAAGAGAAAAACAACTAGTAAATGGGCCTTATTGAGTAACAGTTTCATGTATGATATCACTATAAAACAATATCCTGTAAATGCTATCATGGTATCAAAATATCACAACAAGCAACATAAAAGTACATGAAGATGTGTGAGGGATGATATTTTAGATTGCTGTTTTCTACATTAAAAGGGAAAAAAAAACATGCTGTTGGGGAGTATTGATTAGCAAATTTTCCACTTCTCAGTTTAAGCTGTAGAGACGATACAATGCCAATATGAGGATATATTTTACAAAACCACTATTTGATCTTTGTGCATTTGTCTGATTTATTTAATATGCTCTAGTTCTTCTTTTTAATGTTGCCATGTTAATTTATGATGAGATCAAGAGTGTTTATGAGGAGAACAGGCAGAGAACAAAGAGCAGGCCTGAGGATCGCAGCAAGCGAAAACTTTTGTGGGTCGAGATGAGAAGAAAAAGATTTGACAAACGTCAAACATCTATCGTTTCCCCCAAGAATATCTAATGTAAGCAAAATGTTACAGGAGTCTCCTCTAAGGAGATACAGTACTTCTACTACATTGTTCTTCTATTAGTGAAGCTTTCTCCTGGTTCAGCAAAGCATTGTTATTTCACTGTACCGTATGTTTGAGTTTAACTCAAAAACCCTTTCAGGGGTGAAACATTCCCTATGAACCAAAGGGCAATTTCAGATGGATGTGTTAAGAAAAAGTTGGATTTTCATGGCCTGTCTCCAAGCAACAGTCAGTCGTTTTTTTTTAATGGCTGGCTGCAGTCTTTCCATTACCTTGACAACAATGGTCCAGGTAGATCATAAGTTTCATGATTTTTCTTTTAACCCAAATACTTCATTCAAGTAGATCCAATCATCCTCGGATAGCTTACAAATGGTTCAGAATGCTGCTGCGAGGCTACTCACCACCAGGTCCTCTTAAATGTTCCACGTGACACCAGTTTTGTTTTCCTTACGCTGGCTCCCCAAAATTTTGGTGATCACTTTTAGATGCCTCCATATATCAGTGAACTACTACAACCACACATCTGAGGTCTGTTGATCAGTGCTTGTTGACTTTACCTCAGTCCAAGTTAAAGACAAAAGGTGACTGTGCTTTCAAGGTTGTGGGTCCCAAATTGTGGACATTGTTTGCATTGGACACTGTTGATATCTTTAAAAAGAAACTTAAGACCAACCTGTGCAGGCATGCTTTCATTTAGATTTATCTCTTTATGCTTTAATTATTTTATACCTCTGTCACGGAGGAGCAGGGAGGACTCGGCGCAGACTGAAATCTCAGAAAAACAGGTTTATTTACACACTCCAGGTGCACTATATACAGGTGAAGGAGAAGGGGGCCAGGGTTCCCAGGGGTGCAGAGCGGGGTCGGGAAAAGCGTCCAGAGTCTCCAAACCAAACACGAGAAATCTGCATACAGAGAACAAGGGTTAGCACGGAACTTTCACGGACAGAGCTCAAAACTGGCTGAGGCTAAAGTAGCACTGACGAGCGTTATTCAATAGTCCAGCGGCGAGGTGCTCTCAGTCACTGCCTTAAGTAGCGGGAGCAAACAAGGTGAGGAGCCACAGGTGATTGCCTACAGGTGGTGGAGGCCGGGAGCTCACAATGAGCTCCGCCCAGGCAGCGAGCAGAGAGAGAGGAGAGAGAGAAAAGACAAAACATAACATGTAGCCACACAGGGCCAGCCGAGCAGGCACGGGGACCATGACAACCTATTTCTGTATTGTAAAGCACTTTATAAGTAAACCGTACTTACATACTTCCTATAGAGGAGTTAGAGAAGAAAATATTTTTATGTCATTGTCGAATGTATTGACAAAGCACCTATAATGTATACTTTCTTTAATTTGGAGTTATATCATGTGGTTCATGTATCCCACAAACTTTTGCACATTTTTTCACCTGACACTTAGAAAAGCACAAAATCTCTTGTCTCTTTATCAGTGGTCAACAATGGTTTCTTATCCTCTGTTTCAAACATTTTTTTGCTACCCTATAAAACTAAAATATCATGTTTCTGCCACTGAACATGTAACTTCAGCGTACCTTTTCTTTCTTATTGATTAATATAAGTTTATAAACTTCTGGTTGACTCGTTGTCTAACTGAGTTTTTGCTTTGTCCTGGTTTGTTAATGAGAAGCATATCCTCCTCATTAAAGAGGACATTTTTGTGTCTGCAAACTAAAAACCCACCTTCAATTACTTGTGACTTGCTTCCCTTTAGCCTGGTCATTCCCAAACTATAGATAATCCATCATTTTTGTAGCTAAGCCAAACAGATGTCAAAATAAATACATTAATTTTAAGAATTATCATGTTCCTCATATAAATGAACCATCATCTTCTGTTTCAGGCTTTGTAGAGCTGCCATGCATGAAGACAACAGGGGGTCATATTTAAGTGGAGTTGATTAATTCTGATTGATGAGTCTGTAGGGAGTCTGGGCAGGGGTGATTGGCTAGGAGGGATGGGCAATGGTGCTCTTGCTGTGCCTGATTCACTCCCTAATTGTGTAAACTGTGTCAGATTATCCAACAGTAAAGATCCAGTTTAATTACATTTCCTTCCATTGCTGCATCATTAAAGAAGCTCAAATAGTTTATGTGCTGTGTATGTGCTGCTGCTGCTGCTGCTGCTGGAATGGCTCAGAATTGAAAAGTTATTTTGTTTAGAAGATCAAGTGGAAGTGTTTTGATGAGTTACATTGTTGTTGTTAATAATGTCAAATTAATTGGTCGTATTGGCATTTGCAAACTTCTAAACATAAAACATAGTGCTCCTGGATCCATTATCATTCATCTTAATGTTGTTTGTCTCATTTACTTTTTGCCCCATTTATCAGCACAATGCATCATTAGTAGTTGCAGTTAACCTTTATTTTTTATGCTGTTTGATATTAAAAATATATATACATTTCAGCAATCGTTCATCACACTCTGGGTTTCCTGTTACTTTGTTTGTATGTATATGAAACACGAATTCATAATAGCAATAACAATCTTTTGCATGCCAGTGACGAGTACAAGGAGCAGACTGAAATAACTTGTAAGCATAATAAATTTATTTTTATGAGCTTCCCAATGAGGTTAATGCAAATGTAAGTATTTTAATATATGAATTTTTAGTATGGTAATATGTGGTGAACACATACCATGTTTAACCTACTTGGACATATTGTTAACTTAATATGCACTGCCCATGAATATTCCTAAGCTCTCACTACAGTAGTGAAGTTTTATTTTTGTATTTATTTAGTTATTTCTTGTGAAGTTGCCAACCACTTAAAGAAATAATAAATAAAAAATAACTTCTAAGTTGATATGGTAGCAAACTGGACTAGATGACCTGGATCTAATTATCTTTTGCAAGGATTGTGTTCTTTCCTGGAAATATTAAATTCAGTTCAATACAATTTTCTTAAATAGCACCAAATTACAACAACTCCCTCAAGGTGCTTTGCATCGTAATTTCAATACCCTACTATAACAGAGCATCTTACAACATATTTTAAAAATGGATTGGGCAATTAAGCAAAATCAAACAAATCACATTTTAGTCGCTTTGGCCCTGGATGAAATGCTTTCATTATTATTCTGTTAGCAGATCAGCTGAAATGTTTGTTACTTCCGTCTCACAATGTCTATTTACCATTAAAAGTGAAAGTGATTTATATATGTTGAAGTGGTCACATTTAAAATATACTTCAGTAAAACGTCACTGGAAAAAAATATTTAATGCATATCTGTAAGTTTGTAAATGCTCTAATAAAATGATAATGAAAGATCATTATCTCTTAAGTAGCTTTCAGCTGCACCAGTGATTCTCAGGGCATGGCTTCTCTCTCTTATACAAAAAATAAAAATAAAAATACCTTTGGGGACAGTGATGTAGTTCAGACTAATTACATTACTATGAATAGGGTACATGGCTACAACCTAATACTGTATATACTGTCTATAAAATTTCTAGTCAGCAATGCCAACAAGTCCTTCTGTAGCTTACTTTCAGACAATCAGAGATATATCCATATTTAACATGCTTAAAATGTTTACCATTGCTCCCTTTAAATTTGATCTTTTCACATAACTCTTGACTGCTACAATTTCCTTATGCATGTAGCGTTACTCTGTGGATGGCAGTGTCATTTGGTAAACTTGAAACTTACCAAACACATCCAAGCTCATAGGATGGATTACTATGAAATTTAATGAAGGCAATCTTGTCTTTCTCTGGACGAATTGTCGTATTTTAGTAGTATTGATATCAGTCATCAGAAACAGTTTCAACACAATATAAAACAATGGTATACAGACATTCACCATCTTGGCTCCATATTTAGCCATAAAAAATATTCTCTGAATACCGTAAAATGAACAGAAAGGAATATGTTTAGCAAATAAAATGCAGTCTCATGGATGTATCTAACAACGTCTTGAAAAACAAACATGTTAAGTGTGACTCATTGGTTTCCCTATGAGTCTGCTAATGATGTTCTCCTCATGGTGTCTTAATAGTCCATGATGATTGACTGATTATAACTGAGGGTGTCATTTAGTTATGCCTGTAGCTCTGTGATGAAATACTTGGGCACAGTATTGTTTTTCAATAAAGGCTGCACATTCAATAGGAACACGAATTACATTTATCACGTTTACAGTTTGTTTATTTTGCTGCGGTACACACAAATGTCTACGTCATATGTCAAGGAAATGTCTCCAATAATTGTTAAGACATTTTACTCGAAACCAAAGATGCATGAATGTATCAAATCTGGTGCTAATCCAGTTAACTGCCCAGGACCCAAGGAGATGCTGCTGTTGTTGCGTGACATCTGTTTTATCAGCCTAAAAAGGTCTGAGTCAATTTTAAACTGACTGGGAATTATATTGAACACCCTGGAGCAGATATCACATCACTGCAGTTGTGAGAATATTCCATACATATTTAGACCTAGGAAGATAATAAACAATGAAACAGAACTCCCATACATAGTTGTGTTTTCTGCAGAACATTTAATAAATTAGGTATATGGGCCACATTCCTAAATACTTGATAAAGTTCAACTGGACTGAAGCATTATAATTTGAATGGTAGTATATGCCCATGCCACAGTATCGTTTTGCCTGTTTGTGCTGTCAGCTAACTCAATTAGACTGAGAAAAGAAAGAAAAGAAGCATGCGTATTAGCATGCATATTTCAACTTTTGTGGATATAAATAAGATGTTATTGTCATTAAATAGAATGATTCTTTTATATCGTGTTATAGGATCCTAACTGCTGAAAACATTTCCTTTCAGCCTGTTATTATGTGACTGACATCCAAATATATGATGTTGTTAAGAGCCTTCAGGGGCTTAAGATGTAGCTACTGTATGTATGTGTCACTTGTGGTTGCTCAGCTGATAGGGGGAATTCACAGACAAACAAAGAGACATTTCATACATTATAGTAAGATGCCAGTATCACTTTAGTTTTTGTGTCACTGCCACACCTGTCACTTTTTCAGGTGTGCAGAGATTTTGCATCCGATGTTTTTAGGGCACCCAAAGTAAGGTTGCCATTACTTTGGGTGCACAGACCACTCCACTTTGCTAATATAGACAGGTTGCACTCTGTGGCTATCATTGCAAAGTTGCTATTTCTAGTAGCACAGAGTACTCAAGGTATCAAAAATGCCACGCTCTGATGCCTTTGTTTGCAGTTTCGAGTCAAATAGAATCACGGAAAGTGATATCGTCATCACAGTGTTCCCTTTCCTCCTGCTGCATTTCATACATCTCACAAACATTATAAGCAAGGACTCAAACGAAATGCTGTGCCAAGAATTTTCTCTCATAAGGAGGCGAAATGCCCTTGGATAGCAAGTGAAAATCGATATAAGAATGTGAAAGATGAAAAATATCAGATTGTCTCCTGCTACACAGCAAACCATCTGCTAAGGCCGGAATACTGACACTCACAGTCTGTCGGTTTAGTCAGTTCAGCAAGTGTACAGTGTTCTTTAATTAAGACCAACGCTGCTACAGAAACGTGGCCAGCAGATGTGTGCTAGTAATTATGCAGTGTATTTGCGTGTGTGAACAATTAGCTTGCATAAAAAAAGTAGAGAAAGCCAGTTGTGTATTTAGGCAGTGGATGTTAATGTCTTAAATTAGTACAGCATAAAATGATCCATATATTTACCAGTAGAAGACAGAAAGTGGAGCTCTTTACAAGACACGCTCTCCCATTTTGTTGGCAAAGAGGAGCAGTTCCTTCACAGACAGCAACAATTTGGCCTCTTGCTTCCTCACCTCTGTGATCATCTTCATTTTGATGTAAATTCTATGTAATGCCCAGTATGTTTTTCCTCCTTGATTATGCTGAAAATGTTCAACCGAATACATCCTTATCTAGACCTTCACATTTGACTTCACTACCCAAACTGCTCTCTGGCTTTTGGGCCATCATTGTTTTTTCTACAAAGTACTTTATTACATTTTTAAAGTAGGAAGTTTTGAGAGATCTACAGTGTTTTTAATATATTTAAATACAAGCACGTCTCCATAATCAGAGTTGCTTTTAAAAGCTTTAAGCCTACTGAACCGTGAGAGCTTTTAGATTTAGAGGAGATGAGTGCAGTTCCCGCATGTGCATGTACCCATGGTGGTACAAATTGAAATAAAAAGTGTTCCAGTCCAGCAGGTTGTGAGAGTGCTGAGATTTCTATAGAGTAAAAGTGATAAGAAAAAGAGTTAGAAGTTAGCTTAACGTTTTTCCACAAGGTGAAGGTAAATCATTTTAAATCCAGATGCCAATTGTAGGATAGATACAAATGCATTTAACTTCACTCCACCAATGAAATAAAGTGGTGCTTTGACACATATACCACATACGGTTAAAAATCATGAATTTATGACAGATCACAGTAACAGGGGTAATTCATATGTTCTGTGTCTGCCTCTTAGACAGTCTCTCCAGTTTACTGAGGAGTGTGAAATTGATCCAAAATGGTGCAAATTAAATTTTAATGGAATCATAAACCACCCAATCTGACTCAAACCACAACAGACAGAGTCCCCAGTGTACAAGTGACGAAGAGCAAAAATATATAAGTGTCTCGGAGGCTCTTAAGTGGCAGCATATTTTAAATGTTACCTGGCCATCCAGGCAAACTTGGAGAAAGGAGCCCATATTTGAGCGGCACATAAAAGAAAAAAGAAGGAGAATGCAACACAGGACACAAAACACACAGAAAAACATATACTTTTCAAATAATTACTCATGTGCTCTTATTTTGCTCCAAATAATCTCAACCTCCAAGGTGCTAGAAGGATTTTCAGAAACCATCAATCAAACAAATGGGAGAAATGGTGTGCAGGTGCTTATGTGATACTAAAAATGTCAGCTTTGTAAAGGAAAAATAGGATCTTAAACGAGGTTGCATGTCACTCCATTTACAATGTAATCAGAGATGCTGGTTATTTTGAGATAATTTTCTCTTTCAAGAGGACAGTGATCCAGACCAAAGCTTCAAATACACAAGAACAATGCAGCGAAAAAAGCAATCATCTTGCACAGAGACAAACCAATCTGACCAGTCTAATATGAGGGAGGTTTGGGAAGCAGGAGGTGAAACACCTCCAGATTAAACTGACAGCTAGAATGACAAAGGCCCCTTAGACTGTGATTGCTGCAAATTGACAGTTTGAAGGACAAAATTAATATTTCTTGCCTTGTCAGTGTACTGACTCTATTCCAACTCATTTGATGAATAAAAGTATTCCAAGAGTTTTCTGGAGAACTGTGAAATTTTGTAGGTGAGCCCAAACTTTTGAACAGTATGGTTCACACAAGTCCGACCTGTCAGTAGTTATCTGAGACAAGTGGGTACTGGTTGAGCTTAAATTGGCTCATCTTTGACCATGGGATTTTAATTTGGTTTCATTTGGTCAGATTGAATTCTCTTCAGCTAAAATGTGGTACCAGGGACCACAAGATTCTTGCAGGGTCCCTCTGGGAAATTATAGCCCTGCTTAGATGTCCTTAGACTGACTCTATCTCTATCCTCCTGTAAGATTTCTTACCCTTCCCTACAGTCACTCTGATTAACGCTATCTATCTTGACTCTTTCATTCTTTTCTTTTAACAGATACACCAATACATCTACTCCAAAGAAAAGAAGTACAATTTGCAGGACATCATTCTAATTCCTTACCACACGGATCATTTTTGTCTCTTTTAAAAGGAAAACCAAAACAAAACAAACATTTGTTATAGTTTTAATACTTGTACCACGACCCAACGTCAACTATCTTTGTATGAAGAAATATATCCAATAAACTGGAAACATTTGAGTCCAGCAATGATACTATTAAGTATCACAAATATGGAAACAAATGTCAAATTGACTAAATGACTGAAATAGCAAAAATAAAAATAAAAACAGAATCACATTTTTCAAACTTTGACAGAGGGGAAAACATATTTAGAGTTATGACCTTGTGGAACTCTACATATGTTTATGTATGTCAGCCTTTCAGAAGGGGGTTCCCAGCCAGTAAAACCATTCCGTCTGTGAGGGCGGGGCAATATATAAATGTAGCTGCTGTTCATGCATGTGTGTCTGTTTGGTTAAAGGAGGACCGAAGCTGCAGACACAGACATGCAGAGAGGCCACAGTGGACACAGTGGAATGCGGTCACGGCGAATGCCGTGTGACCGCATTCGCACAATATCTAACAAAGGGCTACTTTCCACAAGGAGTTTGGTGGATGTGTTAGAGGAGATATAGTGGAACAATTGACTTGATGAGTTAGGGATGGAGCAAATTTGAATTTCATTTTTGTGACAGCTGATGCACCTTTTACAATCATTCTTTTGTATGCAAGTTTCGAAGGAATTTGTAACAGACACCAGGCTTGCACATGCTCACTCCTCAGTAACTGAAGCAGCTAAATGGGAACATTAAAATGATTGTTTATACTGCAGTAAGACATGTCAAAATATCTTCTTTGAAAAGACCAATACCCCTAAATGGAGTCCAAAAGTAATAGTCCAAAGCAATGTAGTCTCTGAAAATGGTCCATCACCCATCTAATGCATTCTGTGCATCATAGTTTGTGTTTTCCAGCAAATGGGGAATTTGTGATGTTACAACAACAAAGATAATATTGCACACATCTTATGATCCTAGACATATAGCTCCATAAAAAGTGAAATTGTTCAGACGCAAGTACAGCAGGCTGGTGATCAGACTTGTCAGTGGTTGTCATTGGAGAGCACTAAATGGCCTTAGGTTAGATTTTTGTAAATGTTCACCCAGTTTGGCTGAGCGTCAACAAATCTACAGAAGAGACTGAGCAACTGCAGATGTGTCAGCATGAGAGGAAAAATAAATACGTTTTACTGCAAATTTGCATCAGGTTTAATTCGATAAGATTTTGGAATACACCCACAAAGCAACAGGAGTGGGAAGATTTTACATCAGCTAATTGGAAACTAACGTCTATTAGAGGCTGTAAATATTTACCTCACCCCGGGTGTAAAAACATCAACAATTCTACAACTGTACATGTAAATGTCTGCACATCAGGAAATACAGCCTTCATGCGCACACAGAAAAGTATAGCTTCTTTCTTTTGAAATGTTAATTATGCCCCTTTATCACGTTCTTATCTCCCTTTTGACCTTCCTTCACCTTTTCTGTCTCTCTTAATATTCTTGTCTAACAAATAACTTCAAGCGTGACATCTGCTCATAACGCTTGGAAGTGTGAGAAGCCAGTTCTTCACTGAAGTACGCAAAGGAAGATGACAGAGTGGAAAGTTGCTTCTGCCCTTTCTGTCTGGGGTGTCAAAGTGGCCTTTTGAAATGGCAAATCAAGATGTTTTTTGTTCCTGCACAACATCTGTCTAAGGAAATCACATTAAATTATTCTTACTTATCCACAAAGAATTTATGCATGGCATTTGTGACAGATATTTTTCCTCCCCCTCCTGCAGTCATTTCTACTTTGAGCCACTAATGACCTAACTATAATAGGGCACATGCCTCTTGCTCTAGTTGGAAATACGGTTAGATCTATTTTATTTTAGCCCTGTCCTTCAAACTGCTCCTGCAATCCACTGTCCTAACTTAAAATTGATGCGTGAGGAGTGTTACTTTAAAGAAATGGAAGCGGCAAAAGAGGAAATATTTTTCATTTTAGTCAGATTTCCTCTATACTATCAATATTTTTATAACAGATTTTCTTGTGCAAATACATTTCGCGCATTAATGTTTGCAGTCTGTAGACATAGAAGCCTGCTGTTTTGCAACAATATGAAAAAGTTAAGAAGGGGGATGCCTAGAGGGGTTCATAATAACTTTATGATACCAAAGAAGGAAGAAAGACAGAAAATATAGTTTCTTCTCTCTGCTGTGCCTGTGTTCTTATGTCTGTGTTTTACAGTGATGTTCACGGCATCTCTGAAAATACTGGATCCTTCAGAATAATTAACTTGCATGTTATAACTGTACATTTCATTCATCTATACAAGAAATAGCTTCTCCTAAAACCCCAAGCTCCAAAAGCAAATCAGTGTCATTCTCGACTTCATCTGCTTCATTCCCAGTTCAAGAACAAATCTAAGAAACCAATTTCAGACAACCTCCCATGGTATTACCATACTGATGTCCTGCTGGTTCCCGGTCAGCCAGGCCTAATGAAAATGCACGAAACTGGGTGGCTATTTGCCAGGCACTTCAACATGGTACAGGTCCATATCATAGACAACAGATGAGAGAAACACAAACCGTCCAAAAGTTCCCGCCAAGTGAATTCAGTAATGTTATCACTATTCCATTTGAAACTATTTAAAGCAAAAGTATATATGCTCAATTTGTCATGTGTCACCTTTTACCACTTGGTGGATAACCTCCTAATTATGCTAGGTACTAAGAAGCAAGAAGTAGGTCAAGGCGAAACAGGGGACAAAATGTTTGGATCTTAATGTAGTCTATTTTTGCCAACCCATTTTTCAGAAAATGCATTACATAGATACATAATATACATATTATTCACATGAAAATATATCAACACAAAGTGCTTATATATAGTGCAAAAAAACGTCCATATTTAAACTCAGAAAGCAGTGCATGCTTTAACGAGTGGTTGGAAGTGCACCAGGGACTTGGTTCACCTTAGGTTGTCTCTGATAAAGTCAAAGCATGCACACTTAGAGACATAAGGATAAAAAATGTGGAGTATATATTGTAAAAACTTGCTTTGATGATTGACATTACAGAATATGTTACAGAATCCTACAGTATTGCAGGTATTGTAGACATTTGCCACTTTAACCGACATATGATTACTTAAAACATTGGAATGGAAGCTAGGCTTAAAAGAAAACTGATTTGCTAGAAATATCGCATAAAGACGTGTTTGCATCAATAGACGGCCAATATGTAGGTCTTATAGGAAAGGCAGGAGGTCAAGGCACTCCAATGTGACCATTTGTATCTCAAAATTAAAATGGCCAAAAAAGGCAATAGAACTTATTTAAAGGGAAAATAGATTAATCTTGGCCTTTATTGGTATCTCACAGTTCACTTTCATTTTCCCTGAGATGAGGATTATTTTGCCCCCAGTTCTATCCACATAAAATGCATAAATGTTCATTCTGCTGTCTTTGCCGCACAGAGAAAATGAAACAGGGCAACGGTGGGGGGTGGATCAGCATGATAGCATGTGATTTTGGTATGTAGGTTTCAGTGTAGTGATTATTTGCTTGCGTAAGAGTGGAGAAAGTGGACACATTGGATAAGAAGCACAGAGAGAATGGGAAACAGAAAACTGAAAATTAAATGCAGTCTTAATGCCAAAAAAGTCATAATAATTAAAAATGTTCTATTGACTTGGAAACTAACTTAAAAACACATTAGAGTGTAAGGACGAATAAGCAGACATGCTTGAATTTGGTAGGCCATGCTACCAATAGATAAATAAATAAATAAATAAATAAATAAACAAACACCCTCAGTCATATTCTTTATGTAATGATTCCTTTTTTAGTCTCTCAGTCAGGCCTCCAGGGTTTTGATGTCCCATCACTATAAGATGGTTTATTTGGTGGAATTAAAATTTTTAGATTAATAAAGTGTGCAATTTACTCTCTCTCTCTCTCTCTCTCTCTCTCTCTCTCTCTCTCTCTCTCTCTCTCTCTCTGTGTGTGTGTGTGTGTGTGTGTGTGTGTGTGTGTGTGTGTGTGTGTGTGTGTGTGTGTGTGTGTGTGTGTGTGTGTGATAAGGTATATGTCTATTACAGCCACTAGGACCAGCTGTCAGAATCAAACTGCAGGAACAGCAGTGCCCCATTTGTACCAGCGGTTAATACAAAGAGTTCTACATAATGTAATAACATACAGTGCAAAGCCCATAAAACGCAAATTATAATCATTTCAATGCATGTTCAATAATTGCCCACTGGCAATACCTGGAATTACCGTTCCGAGCTAATTTAACCTGAAGTGACCTTATATTATGTTAACAATGTCATAAATTATTTCTTGCTAGTGTTAAATCTGTTTAATTATTGGCTTGTTGTTGTTAAAGTGAAAGGAACTCAACTTTTATGAAGTGACCGATAGGTTCAGATTAGCCTTGTCCCTCAGAGGATAGACAGTTAGCATTTACCGAGAGAGTGATGTGAATAATCGTAAAAGCCGGTTTACAGTACATAATCCCAGTTCTGCTTCACAACAGTGTCATCATCTAAACTCTGCAGGCAGAAGGACAATGGATTCAAAGCTCTAGAGAAATCAATATATGGAAGGGGTAGGGATGGGTATTGATAAGATTTTCACGATTCCGATTCCAGTTTCGATTCTGTTTAACGATTCGATTCTTTATCGATTCTCTTATCGATTCTTTTTAAAAAAGGAGAACACTAAGGTCGATTAACTTAGAACTTTGTTTTATATCTTCTCTTTGAACAAGATAGAAATTTAGGAGTAACATGGCCTTACAAAACCAACAGTGAGATCTTAAGAGATCCAGCCTACGGCTCTTCAATGGGGTGTCACCGGGTCCCCAGGAAAAAAATTTTTAAATGTAAAATAACAAAATAAATATTCTTCTGTAGCAATAACAAAGTATAACATAAATTTCTCTGTAGCAATTACACAAGAATATCCTGTAATATCCCTGTCTACAATTAAACACATTCACTTACCAAAAATCGGGGCATCTGCTGTGGCAAATGGGTCAAGCCTTTTACCACAAACTTAGTCACTGCTCGGTGACATTCGTCTATCCTGGCCTGAAAGGAGACGCTACCGGTAGACTGCAGCGAAAACTGCCAGCATCTGAGCCAGCCAGACTCTGTCTCTCTCATCATGGTCACCTAAATGCACAGTAATGGCAGGTTTTGTAATAAGGCAGATCGCGCTAACATAATATGCACTGTTAGTTGATTATTTACCTGCCGCACTAACGGGAGAGGACGTGCAAACGTTACCGCTGCTGCTGGGTTGAGATTCACGAGTCCGGAGCGGAATTAAAAACACGACATTCATTTAAGGTCATCGTGTGTTTTGTGAGCAAATGCTTTTGCATATTCGTAGTGTTTCCTCCCTTAAATGAAATATCTACTTTTCAAGTATTGCAAGTTGCCCTGTTGTCATCCGTTCTCGTAAAGTATAACCAAACTTTTGAGCGTTTGAGCCGCTTAGGCGCCGTGTTTCCTGCCGGGTAAATGACGCTCCGCAACGTGGTGACGTCATTTGGGGCGACTGGAATCGATAAGGGAATCATTTGCAAAAATGGCAAACAATTCCAAGGAATTGAAACAGTGGGAACCGGTTTTCAACAAGAACCGGTTTTCGATACCCATCCCTAGGAAGGGGTGAACAAAAATTCTGTGAATGGCCAAATAAAAATGAAAAACATGACCTGATTTAAATTTGGATTCCCAGTCAAGATCCTTTTCATACACTGGTGCGATTTCCAGTGATATATCCCCTTTCACTTGTGTCTTTGCAGTGAAGATAGATCTTTTCCCATATGACAAAGTGATGATCCTTCAACTTGAACTTCAACTGGACAAAGCTTCAAGCAAAATCCAGTGAATGTTCCAGGTAGTGAGCAAACACTGAGAGGACATGACTAAAAACGTCTTTGTTTTCAATGCACTCTGTGCTGGCACAAACTGACACACACCACAGTTCAGTTCATTTCCACTTAATGTTTCCTCTCAGACGCCTCAGCATGTTACACTAGAACTAGACATTGGCAGTCTCACCCAGGGGGACCAATTCACAGTGCAGAACCCCTTGAACTGTTGAAAACTGCATGGTCATAGCTGGAGACACAACTCGCATCAATGATCCTTCACATATTTGAAAGATATTTGCGGTCTGTGCAAGTTTGAGGCCCATGTTAAATTTGCAAAGGCACAGTGCAAGTGGTTGAAGTGACACTTCCAGGGGACTAAACCAAAAGTAGCACCTGCTTTTGAATCCATCTGTGCATGCCTGAAAAGAAACTTTTCACTGGGGGATTAGCCAAGTTAAGCTCTTGTGTAAGGTTTTTTATTTTTATATTCTTGTTCCTGAAACTTTTTCACAACCTCTTGTATAATCACATATACTGAAGACAATGGAGAAGTGAAAATAGTATGGTTTAAAAACAAAACAAAACTTTGTTTTACACACATAAATTGCAAAACAAGTCCCAAATCTAGTTTTTCATTATGGTGCCACTTTAAATTGGTCTGGTGTGCTGTTGTTGACACACTGAAAGCAAAGCAATACCTACAATTCGGAAACAAAACATAACTTTAGACTGCAACTGAAAAACAGTTTATCATGATAATGAGCCCACTGGATTTCTGTTTGATAAATCTTCTCAGGTGATAAATGAACACATGGGCAATTAGTGTTTTCAAAACAGTCTCTGTAGGAGACAGAGTAGTCCTATGATAATCAGACACCACAATTTATTATGTGGAGGATGGTTAACAGAGGCACTACATGTGTCTGTAGGTTAGGAAGAGCAGCCAGCAGGCCACTCACAGGTGATCAAATGTTGAAGGGTAAATTGGACTGAAAACAACAACAGAGACCTCAGGACTGCGTCCGTGAAATCTTATAACCAAATACGATGGTCAGTCCTGTGCAGAATGTTTTGTTCTGAGCCCTTTTGTGTCTGTTGTCTCTCTTCTCTCCTTCCTTGTTTATAACCTCAGTTTTTTTCCAACGTTGTCTGCCTGCCACACTCACGTATTCTCACTTCTCCACTCAGCCCCAATAAATTACAGCACTGAAACTAGTCCTGAAGGTGCTCTTCAGGACCTAACTGTGACATAGTGTTGTCACTTTAAAATATTGATAATAGAACAATGAAGCTAAATAAATAAATAATTATTATTAATAATAATATTTTTCTCAAGAAATGTAACGCCTTTGTTAAGCTTGTGCATGGTGGTCACAACTATCGGTTTATCTTGAATTCTTTATAACTACCCATCGGTCATCATTATAATTGTTACTGTTTTCATTTTCTTTTAAAATACATTCATTGTCAACTCAATTTTCTTCCTTCAAGCACAAGTCTCAGGTTTTGATTCCAGCCCACCTTTTATATATGCTCACAAATTTCCTTTTGTCCTTTTCCAGACTGTGTATTACTTTTCAGCATTGGGATTTTTTTTTTTTTTTTTTTACCATCTCTTCCTTAATTTGTTTGCCTGGTTTGAATCATTCTTTGTATGACCTCCATTGAAAGAAAAGGCTTTAAGCTTGAGTGCTAACTCTTCTCCTATCCTCAAGCCATCCTGGAAACGATACAGCTCTCAAATATCACAAATGTTATTTATAAGTAGCTTCTCCGTGAATATAGCATTTTACCTGAGAAGACTAGAGGATGTGGTGGTTCTGAATACAAATGAGTCATAATATAAGGCTGACCAAACACACCCGGCGTGTCGGCTTCCTGAGTGAAGAGACTGAGTGACAGATCTCAATCTGAGATTAATCCTTGCAGATTTACTTGCCTTGCAGGGACACAAAGTCTGTGCATAAGCTTCTTCATGAGGGAATTTAGATGACTGAACAGAGTTTTTACAGGAAAGTCTTTTGGAACTTGATGGCAACACGTCAACTGTCTTATTCTATTTAGTGTATAAATATTTATCTCTGAAGACATCATCATGTCAGACCCCTATATCATTAAATTAGATTTTTCACAACTTTCTCACAGTATCTTCCGTTTTCGTGTTCTAGCGATATTAAAATGAAGAAACAATTTGCCATTGCTTTTGGCCTAGTTACAGCCCATCATATATTAGATATAAGGCAAGGGAATAATCTCCATGGTTTTGGGATTTGGAAAAAATACTCTAGATACTTTTGCATTGAGGCCATTAGTCATGCCATTTTGAGTATGACATACTTCTGTGTTATTGTCAAGAACCCAGTTGAAAAGCATTATATCAAAAGCAAAGATTTTCACAGATTTCTTGCAGTAAGAGAGTGATAACGTCACTGTTAGAAACCAACCAAACGATCATGACCAGTTAGGCCTACAGCGGAGCAAGCAGTGGACTCGAGGCTCAACGGGAAAACACAACAGTATGAAAGAGTGACCATCGTGATCCAAAAGTCATTCAGATGCTGTGGTTATTAAATGCATCACTGGGTTAGACCAGGCAATACTGAATGTTAACTGTTATTTACTTTAGTGGTGATGGTATCCAATTATGAACTGTAGTTCACTGACATCGAGTTTTCTCTCTACTTCTGCTTTTAACAGTGATGACATGTAAAATCATGCATGCATACTCTCCATTGATGGCTGTGAAGAAGGCATGTATTGATGCTGACTGCACAGATAAATTTTTAAAAACACAGGCAAATAAGTTGATCTAATTGGAAGAGACTGTATGAACCATTTTTTTTTTTTACAATGGTGCTCTCATCTTGTAATAGACGAAATCTCTGTCCACAAACTCCTCCTAGATAATCAGGAGCTGAACAACTATATCAGATATCACAATTTCATCATTTTTCCTAGCATCAATAACTCATTTTTGGCACATAAAAAACATGTGCCAACCTTTTATTTCTCCTCAATGTGACTAAGTATCGGTTTGTCAAACAATAATGTAGCATGGGCATGTAATAGAGGAGCAACACATGAGAAATCGATGATTAGATTTGATGATTTAATTTGAAGTCCTAAACTATGACAATACAGAGTCAAGACCAGGAGTTGCAGTCTTACAAATTTCTCTGTAGTTTCCCTCGAGCTGTCACCCTCACAAAAGAAGTCTAAACCTAACCTAGGAAGTTTCTGTTATAAGTTATATATAACTCAGTTAGCACTAATGCTAGCACATCTTCAAATACTTAGAATAAGTCAGACTACTTTTTTGCAATTTAGTGATTAGAACAAACATAGTCATTTCAGTGGGTGATATGTAATTGATAGGAAGCTACATGAAATCAACACTGTTGAATTCATAATGCATTGTATTCATTATTATTTAATTAGACATCATCATTGGCTTTTCTCTCAAAACTCTTTGGTCTTCATTTGCAATGAAAACACAATGTGGAGAAAAATATTCAAAAATGCTGTAGTAAAATTATGTAGGGGATTCCACTATGATATATTTCCAGAGGCAGCGACCCTATTTATTTTTAAGATTAGGCTTCAGTTTAAAAATAGAGTGTGCTGCCATAGGCCCATGCTGCTAGCAGACCTCCCATGATGCGTCATAACTTTTGCACTGTCCACTTCCTGCTGTGACAAAACAAATTTCCCACGTGTGGGACTAATAAAGGTTATCTTATCTTATCTTATGATGCTCTGCATGGCTCTCCTCTTCTCTCTTCCCTGTCACACTTTGTGAATCTTCTCTCTCGTTCTAGCTAGCCTTTCTCTTTGTGACTGCACCCAGCTCTACACATTTCTAATCTGCAGCCTATCTAACAACTCTGTTTGTATGGTTTGTAGCTCCACTATGACTTTTGTTGTCACTCATTCTTCCCTTGACCCCATATAGCTGCACTCCAGTTCTGCAAAAAAATGTCTCCTTCCTTATGCCCCACATAATTGTTCCTTAAAAAGGGAATCACTCTGTTGGGTTTTTCTTTACAATATTCTAAGGGCTTTACTTTACAAACGAGAGTCGCCTAATATTATTAGTAATTACGACCATATAAATAAAACTAAGGCAGCCTGCAGCTACTGAAGAAATGTGGCAAGTTCTCCAAGATGCCCAGATTCTGTGAAAAGTACTTGTGCAAAAAGTTGAGAATATGGAGGTAATTATTTCATTTTTTTCTGTTTATCAAACTTCATCCAACTTATGAATCCTCAAAAGAACCATTGCAGTGCCCTATTATTCACTCCATATGGTGAATTTTACACTTCTTTATCTTTGAAAGCCCAGAGAAGCTTATTTCTACCCTCTCATGTTTATTCTTGTTTTATAAATATGTTACATATTTAATATAGTGTGTCCTTTAATTACCCCTCGAACATCCCTTTATCCATATAACCCACCCTCCTCTGTATCCCTCCTTATGCCTGATCACCAGCATCTTTGAGAGGAGAAATATTTGCGTAAACGTATAGAGCAGGGGTCGGCAACCTGCGGCTCCGGAGCCGCATGCGGCTCTTTAGTCCTTATAGTGCGGCTCCGCGTGGTTTGGGAAAATAAATTAGAAGTATTTAGCTGAAGTGTAATTTATTTATGTTAGTTCTTTTTTAACTTGTAGTTATAAATTGGAAGATTATTGTGATATTGAAATATAAAAATACAAATATATTCTATTATTTTTTCATTGCTCAAAATAAGCGTCACACTCGCGGAAGCCGGTGTATCCGCCGAAACACCGTGCATTTATCGAGACTTTCACCCCCAGGTAGGCCAATTATGGATCTTCGGATCCACATTATGTCAGCAGCTATTCTCCTCCGTGAACTATGTTAAAAACAAACACCGCTCACGCCTCACAGATGACAGCTTACAGTCCTGCATAAAGATAAAAGTGACTTCGTACAGCCCCGATTTGCAGACGCTGTGCGCAGAGGTTCAGGAGCAGACGTTCCATTGTAAACATATCACGGCAGACCCGACGATGTTTCCATGAACATGCTTTTCAGCATCTCTTTATTGACCACTTTTCACACACAGTTGCTGTACGCATACAGCCGGCTTTAGCTTTTCAGCTCACAGCCCGACACATACCAACACAACAGCACAGATAGCACAGACGTTAAGGCGGCGAGGCGTGATTGCGGGTGCCGCTCAGGTGCGCCACACACATTAACCAGGTAAAATACATATTTAGGCAGAATTTTGCAAATATCTATTTTTCATCTTTTAGCAGCATAGTGCTTTTTTTCCAATTATTTTTTAAAAGTCAGGTCAAGGCTCCAAAAACCCAAAGGCAATATAAGGGTGGCGGCTCACAACAGTTTTTGTTTGCTACATGGATCATTTTAGTTTAGCTGGGTGTCTTTTGTGAGATTATTCTGTTATCATATGTTACCTTATATCTGTAATTGAAGTAGTTGAATTAGGATACTGCTGTAGGTCATATTATACTCCTTAGTATAGAGTGTGTGATCAGTATATAGTTTTAGTTTGCATTATACTTCTGACTTAAAAGAGTGTGAAAATCATTAGATCTATTGGATTGACCTGTATTATTCGACACTGTTGAATGTGTTACATGGTTTCTTGACATTTCATACTGCTGAATCATGAAGAGAGTGTTGGGTGCAGAGGACCTTGTGCCGATAATAGAAGAGACAGACCACAATCCATACCCCCACCTTTACAGAGAGCAGAAAGACAGGGAGCCGAGGTCATAAGTTAGGCGCCGTAACAGAGAAAGAATGTGAATGTTTAGGCTTTTACGACTAGGTGGGGGCCACTAAAGGCTATAAGAGCTTGAGTAACCCTCTACCAGTTTGAGATTTGCTGTGACCCCCTTCATGCATGTCTCCCCATCATGATGGCTTATGCTCATAAAGTGTTGGATTGTATGGAAATAAAGGATTGTTGATTGAGCATTTATACACCGAGTATTGTCCTTCCTTCAGCCCAAAGAGTCAAAGAATTGGGAGATTTTAACAACTTGGTGCCGTGACCCGGATCTTTGGTGTGCTGAGGAGGGGCAGATTTGGCCTGTGGTGAGATTGTGGGGCGAGGCGAACAGAGGACCGGTCCAAATATAAAAAGGTAAGCACAGCCTGTTGTATTATAAATACCAAATGTGCATATTGGGCTTTCCAAATTAATCTGTTCGCTGAGTTACACGTATTTTCACATTAAATTATCGGTGTCTGGTTTTTGGCACGAGATACTAACATCATAAGTTGAGGCTAAATTCCAGTGTGTCATAGGAACTGGCTCTAGCAAGACACTAAAAACATTCTACGTTGAGACTAGAGTTGCAGCCCACGTTACCCTCCGCATTTAACTTTGTCTATGATTGGCTTCTGTTGCAAGAAATGGGGAAAACTTCTAAAACGCGGCCAAAGTTTAGCATATGAAATAGAGGTGAAATGGAGTCTGGCTTGTGGTGCGCTTGCATTTTCAAAGGTGAGCTCAGAGGTTTCTGTGTGTGTTTCTGCATGTGAGACGCGCTCTCTGTGTGTTTCATTGTGTGAAATATGAACATGGTGACAGTGACGGTTGATGTGTGAATGGGAGGACACTAGAGCAAAGACACATTTTAGGATCAAAGGTTGATGTCTAGCGGGCCTCGTGGATTAGTTCCGGGAGTGGTTTCCCAACCGGTAGATCGGACGCGGCCCGGAGGTAACTAGGGTAGCAACCTTGGGAGTGGAACCCCTAAAGAGCTTGTTCATGGTGTGGCAGCCCCCCTGTCTGTGGACGCACCGGCCGGTCCAGCGGCGTCTGGTTAGCCAAGGTGGTGACTTGAGAACTGAGGACTCCCGCATAGCTACAGAATAAAACTGAAACCGCTGTGTAATCACGGGTTTACATTTATTCTGGACTAGAGCAAGACACATTTTGCGAACAAAGGTTGAGTTCTAGTTGAGTTGAGTCTGAACATCAAACAATGGTTTTTGAGTCTGAACATCAAACAATGGTTTTATGAACATTTTATGACTTTGTTTGTGTGTTTAATAATTTAGGTATGGTAAAACTTATAATGTGTTAGACTTAGAAATGGTTCATTAATTTTTGATTTCTTTTACTAAATATACACACATTGCAAATGTGCTCATAATGGGTTGGCACTCAATCTTTTGAAGGTCGTAAGCTTCGTTTGGCGTTATTGTCCGGATGGATATATTGTAGGTATTGACTTTGAGTGCAGAGGGGTAAATGCAAACACACTTACACACATAGATTATGATTAGAATAAGTCCCTGGGTCAGAGAGTCCTGAACATGAGATTCTAAACCAACTTTGAATCACTAGAGGAACAATGGATAACAACATTAGATTATCAAGGCTAGGGAGAGAGGATTAAAGATTAAAAGAATTGGGAGATTTTAACACTTTCCTTTTGTTATATTTCTTTAAGAGTTCAAAATGTGTTAATTACATAAATAAAATGTAATTTTCTCTGTAGCACTTCAAGGATTTCTTTTTTTGTGTGTGTGTCCCGTTTGGATCTTTAGCCATCAGAATTGTCGTCTTAAGGCCAAGAAAGATGCCAAGCGGATTTATTTTACCAAGTGGATCATCATGGCCTTGCCATATTGGTCCATTTGATTGACCTTTATTATAATTATGTATTTATTTTACAAACGGGACAGACATGACTGGGGGATAGGACAGGCAGAAAGAATGAAAGAAAGAGAGGGAGAGAGAAAACCAGAGGGGAGAAGAGATGGTGAGAAAGGGGGGAAGAAAGAAAGAAAAACAAACAAAACACCTGGATCACCTGTATGGAGAAAAAAAAAACAGAAGAGAAAGCAAACAAAAAAAAGAGCAACATAATAAATACAGCACCATCACAATAAACTATCTAGCAGTAGATAACAGTAGATACTAAATATTAAACGATATTGTGCGGCACGCAAGATAGACAGCGTACAATGTGCTTTGAGGCAGCAGCCAAGAAAGGTGTAGTCCGCGTCTGTGAACACCCGTGTGTACACCTGTGTGCACACCTGTGTGGATCAGCATGCTTGTATTCCAAAGGTTTCTCCATGTAACGATCTGCTAGGGAGTGTGGGGAGCCATAGCTCCGTCCCCCAGGGCATGAAGCAGGTATGGAGGAGATCCAGGCCCCAGATATCCAGAGGTCCTAGAGTACGAGGACCCGAGGAGGACCACCAAAAGGGGGGGGGACCGTGCCACCCTCCTGGTAAGAGCTGAGTAGAGCCCCAAACGAGAGGTCACCCAGCAGCTACGGAGCAGAGGCCAGAGGGGGTTGCAGTGGCGTGCCCGCTGTGCCAGCTGTGCCAGAGAGGACCGAGCTTCAGGCCCAGAGGCTAGAGGCCTGAGGGCACCACACCCCCTGGAAGGGGCCCAGCCGGGCCACAGGCGCCAGGCCCCGCCAATCGGCCACCAGGAGTGAGCCGGTACATACATGAGCTCCCAGCCCCAGACGACAAGGGCCACCAACACACCAACGTCTGAGGGCAACAGCCACCGGCGGGGAATGTGGTGAGGGTAGATAGGCCTCCGTACTTTGGAGGGCCTGAGATGTACCCAGAGAGGTTGAGTCTAAGACCCAACCTGACATATAGACACAGACGAACAGGCGCACGCGGACACAAACGTGCATTCCCACCCCATATGCACAACCAAATACTCGGCACTCACCCAACGTGTAGACAGACACAAATAGACACTGCACAGACAGTCACACTCCCCAAACATACTCTACATCCCAGGTCCAGGTACCCCCGTCCCCAGAGGGGCAAGCCGCACCTAGACCCAGGAGATGTAACCCTTCTCTCTGGGGTGGAGGCAAGCGGACCACCTCCTTATCTGCAGTAGCAGGGAGGCCCCGCATCCCAGACCCCAATCTGACGGCCAGCACCTCCTCCCAGCCCCCTAGCCCTGACGGCTAACAGAGCCGGGGTGAGTGAAGACCCCAAACCTCCCTTCGCCCGCTCATATGTAGTGTTGCTGTGTGCTGTTCTAAAGTGCATTTAAAACGCAGGAGAGCATGGTTCCTGCTTCCTCTCAGAGAGCAGCACGGCTCCTCCCGAAAACCCTTAGTATCTAAATGCATTTAAAATTGAGGGTAGGGCACCAGCGCCAGAGGTGGGTTGGAATACACCGACCATCCTCTGGATGCTGTAAAATGTGCCCACCCCCAAGGCCCTATATGTATGTGTTATGTGAGAGTGTGAGTAATGTGGATGTCTAGGTTGCAGAATAAAATTGAGGCACAGGCGGCCAGAAGGGGACAGAGGGGGAGTGCCTCCCCTGCACCCTGGTGACATACCTGCACCCCAAGCCCTGCGTATGTGGGTGGTAGAGCAGGAATAGGGAGGCAGCTGAGGATGGGGAGGGAAGAAAGGGAGGGGCAAGCGGCCCCTCCCTGGGGCCAGCTCCCCCTCTGACCCCAGTAGGCACCCCCACACTCTGGAACCCACCAGGGCAAGGGGGCCCAGGCCCATCCAGACCGGAGCCCGCAGCAGCCGCACCGCCCAGCCCCACAGAATCCGGGGCAGCCCACCCGACTCCACCCCAGCGAAAACTGCACCCACCCCATCATCCAATCATCTCCCAAACTACACAAGACAATAGACACCCAGGTTGAGTTCATTCTCTACCTCTCCTTTATCTCTCCCACACCTGCAGAGTGAGCTCCTGTAGAGAGGAGACCACCTGTAAAGATATAACAACCTCCCCACCAGTTAGAGAGCCCCTTAGTTGGGCCAATGCACCAGAGGTCCCCTGCACTGGGGCTGAGCCCCCCTGCACCCACCCGCCCACAGCTCCGGCGACACAACAGCCAGGACTCAAGCCCCCAAGGCCCAGCCAGCACCCCAGACCGGGGGTGGAGCACTCTCAGACCCCCAAGCCTCCACGCCCGTCCCGGACCCACCCAGGGGCAGCCAGGCTACCAGGCCAGTAACCAACGTCCTCCAGCACAAACCCTCCCCCATCTCCGCTGTACGCAGCCACAAGGAAAACACCATCTAAGAGCCACCAGAGCCCCTAACAGGTCATGGCCACATCCCCCGGGTTAGGCCCTCCAGGGAAAACGTCCCTAGGGATTCCCCAGACGCCCTAAGGCCGTCCCTACCCCCATATCAACCACAATAGCAAAGGCAGGACCAAACCATGACCCCCCACCCCCACTAGGTGATGAAGCCGATCAAAGGAGCCCAAAGGGATTGATCAAATGTGATGGCAGAGGCTGTATCAAGACTAATGTGATCTATTAGATGGTTTTTATATTGGTTAGAATTAAGATTATTTTTATTTCTCCAGTTAATGAGAATCATTTTCTTGGCAATGCATATGGCCGTAAAAACAACGTGGGCTGTGTTTATTTCTGCAGTGACCTCATCCAAGTTGCCCAGCAAGCATACTAAAGGGGAGGCTGGAATGTTACATTTCAGACACTTTGATAAGTCTTCACATATCTCACGCCAAAATTTCTGAACTGGTGGACAGAACCAAAGAGCGTGGATGTAATTGTCCGGTGTATTTGCTGTGCAGTGTGAGCAGTTGTTGGAAGGCGTATAGCCCATCTTGAACATCCTATGACCAGTATAGTGCACTCTGTGTAATATTTTGTATTGTATTAATTGCAAACTGGGATTTCTGATGCATTGAAAGGTTTTTAAGCATATCTGAGACCAAAGGTTTGGGTCTAAGCTGATCGATAAATCTGCTTCCCATTTTGCAATAGGAAGGGATATTGATTCATCTATTTTAGAGAGTGTTCTGTATATTTTAGACAGTAATTTGGGGGGTTTTAGACTAAAAAATTGTACCACACTTGGTGGTGTTTGTAATTCAGCTTCACTGGGATTAAATTTCTTTTTTACTATGGATTTAATTTGTTGATATTCCAAAAATCGTTTCTTGTTGATCCCATATTGTGTAACTAGTCTGTCAAATGAAATAAAGTCTGTTCCTTCCAATATATGTTCCAAGTATTTAATTCCTTTGCAACTCCAATTTGGAAAGTTTATCATATTATTGTTTTGTAATATGTCCAGATTGTTCCAGATAGGTGTACATTTGCATGGGATTAATGAAGACTGTCATTCTCAAGGATTTCATAAGCAACACACCTTAGTTGTTCACACAAAGCATAAAGGTAAAAAACAATATATACAGTGTTATCTTCATTTTAGATGTCAAAAAGTATTTGCGGCTCCCAGTGTTTTCGTTTGCGTGGAAACCGAGTCCAAATGGCTCTTTGGATGTGAAAGGTTGCTGACCCCTCGTATAGTGACTTGTGGTTTTCTCTCATGCATGATAAAAGTCTTCCACAGTCATATTGCACTTGTAGTATGTGTAATATCTCGTTCCTTTTCTTGCCTTGTCCCCAAGGGGAGCTTGTTTTAAAAATAACAAGATGAATGGGGGTTTTCCATATTGTAAGTCATTTCTTTACTAACTGTACTAATACAACCATTCCTTTTGTGATTATGCTTTGTTGACATTCAGTTTTATTTACATATTGATTAAGCAATACTGTAAAATGAAATCTTGTGTTTTATACGTCAATCTACACGAGGAAAAAAAACTTTGCTAAGGTGTTACTCAGACATTTTTCATGTCTCGCCCAACAAAATAGAGTAGCTATGGGTTGACACCTCAATTACGTGCTCATTGTAGTTTATAAGAGGGTCACAGCTGGCTCTTTTTAATTTGTTTCAGAGGGCTCCATCACGGTGTGGTGTTGTTGCCGTAAATCAGCAATCCTCTAAATGTCAGTTTTGCCACATTGGATTCATTTCTTACCCTCTGCAGGTTAACATGAATACGGATATACATTCTTAGTTGAAAACTTTCATTATTTTTTTTCATTACTCTTACAATTTTAAAATTGATATAGAAATCAAGCACATTGCTTGTAAAACTTGAGTTATTTCAGAATTTTTCAAGATGAGTTGTGCTGTCAGTTTCTGTGCTTATTATATGAATGAAAATAGAGAAGCAAAAAGGCTGAAAATTATCTAAATGACACTTCTGAATTTGTGGATTTTAGGCTGAATTAATTTCTCAAGAGCGCCCTCATCAGTGCGCACATAGACACAAACAATTCGACTTTTGTTATCACCATAACAGAAATGATTTTATTTAAATATAAGTACAACAAGAGGAGTCTTCAGTGTGGTTTGGAGAAACAACAAACTGGAATATTTTAGCTGCAAATTTTAGAAGTGCATAAAAGATGGTTGGTCATTTGGTGTAGTTTACCTCAGGGCTGCAGTTTGGTTGAGCATCAACCTAACTGAACAACCTCACTGTGAAAATGTCTCCTATTATTAAAACAGCAACAGTTCAGCACAACAAACTGGTTGTAGTGTGTCATATCCACGTCTATCATAACTGTCGAGTCTCCCAATCTACATTATCCATCTATTTAAGGCCTTCCTTCTTTACTACCAATTTGTGTTTCCTTTCCACTGGTATCAGTCAAAAACCATCTTTCCTCAACTTTCTTGCATTTAAAGTCATCAGTGGGAATTGGGGGCTGTTTCATGCGGTGTTTGTAGGGATTATTTCTTCCCTGTGAGAGGAAAGCTCTTCAGCAAATATGTGCTTAATTACTTTGAGTAAATAAGTAAGGATCAGTTTTAATTAGACAGAACGGCACCTTCTGCATTCAGGAAATTAACCATTCTGAATGTAAATTCACTTCATCCATTTTGAGTATATTTTCTATGGTGTTTTCTTCTCCGCGGGCTCACCGCACTTTGGTTCTCCTGCTTAAAAATAAAATGGAAATTGAAAAAAATGGATTAAATTTTGCTGTAAAGTGGCAACAGAAAGATGATTTTATTATAAATGGCGTGGGCTTTGCCTGGTTTGTTGTCTTGACTGCATTCAAATAAAATACCATTCATCACTCTCTCTGAGAACAATATAATCCTGCTCTCATTTACATAATGCTGAATATTTTCAGAGTCTACCAACAATAGCAAAGTGAGGAGACCTCGCAAAAAAGCCTTTTGTGTTCTGGCTGTATCTCTGAGTTCCCATCAGATATGCTGGTTTCCTCCCACATGTAATATATCCAGCTGTGTGTTTGTCTCCGTGTTGCAGAGCAGTTCTTAACTGGCAGCTTTTGGTGGGTTTCTGCAATGAGTTCAAAAAGAAACAGCAGCATGTATTAGAAGATTGGGTGTAGTTTTAAACATAAATTTAATGAGTTAAATCCAGTAAGAATTTCCTGAGTTTGACTCCCTCATCTAGCCGGGGCCTTTCCGTGTGGAGTTTGCATGGTTGCACCGTGTCTGCGTGGGTTCTCTCCGGGTATTCCAGCTTCCTCCCACAGTCCAAAAAGATGCAATTGGTGGTCTGTTTTTGTTAGCCCTGCATCAGACTGGCGACGTCTCCAGGGTGTACCCCGTTTTTCGCCCCAGCTACCAACTCAGTAACTTCATCGTCTCTAATAATATTCTTAAGAGTCTGTCCTCATCCATAGTCTATGCATGTTGTTGTGTTTGCGTCCTTTCTGAAAATGCTTGCCTATTTTTGTGATAACTATTTGTTCTGGAAAAGGGAGGACTTGACTAGATAATGTGGCAACCTACAATTGCTGTTTCGGGCAAGTTACCAAATTCTTGAAATAAAGAAATGTTTTTATAGTGCTGTGTGTGTTTGTGTGTGTGTTTGTGTCTATGTCTCTTTGTGGGAGACACAGACAGCATGTTCATACACTACTATGTATATTGGTATTTGACTAAAACAGTGTTCCTGTCAATGTTAAAACCGAACCCATGCCCTTGTCAGGAAGTCCCATTTGAGTAAATAATCCATGAGGCTTTTCAGATGTCAGAACACTGCAGAGCTTTAAAAGCTACAAGGTCTTGTACTTTGTGATTGTATTTGCTCAGCCAGTGTTGCCACATAATGTTGTAAATGGTTTTCTTCCATATCTGGAGATTCCCGCTGTGCAAAAACAACAATCTTCCACAGTTCTATTGTCAGTCTGAGCATTCCCTAAAGTCATAAAACTATGTCGTAAGACTGGATGATATAAACGGATGTATGGAGAGTATATATATATATATATATATATATATATATATATATATATATATATATATATATATATATCTATATATATAGATATATCAGAGTATATATTCGAGAGTATATCAGAGTACCGTATTTCCCGGACTACAGAGCGCACCTGAATATTAGCCGCACAAGCTAAAAGCAGGGGAAAATCCTGTTTTGTACATACATTAGCCGCACCTGACTAAAAGCCGCAGGTGTTTCAATGTTGACTTATCATATGTAAGAGAATATGCACAAATCGAATTGTCAGGAAAGAGATGGCTGTTTGGAGACACACCACTTTTATTAATATTTTGAAAAACAAGTTATGGGTACATATTTGCATAACCTTTTAGGGTATGTGTACAAGTAGTGGTAATTACAAGTACAAAACATGTACTGTGCTTCATAAATGAGTAACAAATGTAGTACATAACAATAACCTACAGCACACCAGAAAAATAGATTCAGACTACCTTTTAGGCTCAGGTGCAGTGACACGGCTTTAACAAGAAGAAAAGTCAGTCATTCACCACCATCTTTCTCTTCTTCCTGCGCACTAAAACCACCAAAGTCCTCTCCTCCAGTGTCGGAAACGAACAGGCTCAGGATGGCTTCATCATCCACTCTCAGCTCCTTTCTTTCGTTGTCACTTTCAAAACCAAAGAAATCCTCATTGTCAGTGTCAGAGTCGAACACCTTCTGAAGAGCCTCCTCTCCATCAGGCAGCAGTCCAGCCCTTCGAAATCCGTTGGTGATCGTGGATGTTTTCACACTTTCCCACGCTGTCAGAATCCAGTGGTGGAGTTGGGCATAACTTGCTTTTTGCAAGTTTATCGCCGCTCATCATCCACGCCTCCAGCTGAACGCGTAGTGCTACTTTGAAGTTTGTTTTTCGCGCTACTTCGTACGGCACTACGTTGCCTGGCGGATGGACATGTGACTAACATACCACTCTTGAACTCCGATCCTTCCGCCAGGCAACGTAGTGCCGTACAACAGCGGAACAAACAAAACAAATCCGCTCATGGACAATCCATAGAAAAGCCGCACCTGACTAAAAGCCGCAGGGTTCAAAGCTTGTGCAAAAAGTAGCCCGACAATTACGGTATATATTCGAGAGTATATATTCAAATAATTTAATCCAAGTCCAAATAGTTTACTTGAAAAAAAAAAAATCATTATTTGCTCTCTCTAGCCGTACAAAAAGCACTATTGTACCATCAGAGAGAGTAACATGGACAAAAACAAATACTAAAATTTCACCATACACCGAGTGCGTTTGAGTAAATGATTATAGCGAGGGATTTTAAACTTTGTCATCCCTTTTGTAGACTGATAGCTGTGACGGTAGAGTCCTACTGGGCTCAATAGCGAAACTGCTTTTAGTAGTTCAAACATGGTACCGTACATTCTCCCTTAAGATCTAACAGCACCCACAGTCACATATCCTTTGCTGCCAGTCTCTTGAGAATGAAAAGAACACTCGAGCATACTGGTAAACGTGCAGCTCCTTGCTTACATGTGAAAATAATCAGGCATTTTGGTTTCAGGACTTTCATCTTGGTGGCTACGGCCACAGCCACAGCTTTAAAATGCCCTCCAGCAAGTAAGAGTGCTGGCTAGATAGTGTCACTTTCCATTACAGCCATGCCTGCCTTCCTGAAATTAGGGAGGACGTGTCTGTAAACATTGCAGGGGACCTTGGAATGACTGCCAGCAAGAGCTTAAATATAAATCTAAGGATTGTAGGTTAGTAGTAAAAGAAGATTATAAATTATATAAGTTTGGCTGGTTGCTTAATATTCATCTATATGACCTCACATGGCCACAGAGAGCCAGTAGGCTGAGATCTAGGACACTAATGAAATCAGCTGAACTGCAAAGATTTAAGTCTTGTTTCTGAACCGAGTTAATTCCTTTACCCTCCATATTTCCTGATTAAGACACTGTCTTTGGAGAAGGGCAGCTGGCTACAGAGAAGATAAAGCTCAATAGAGCTCACTAACATCTTTTGTTCAGATTCACTGGTCCAAGCGTGGCTTTTAAATGCCTTCTGACAGTGCTGCTCAAACAACCTGATAGTGTACGACTGACTGACCAACCAATATTGTATTTGCTATGCCTGCGAGTAATGGAAAGTGAGAGAGAGAAAGACAGTCACACAGAGAGACGGGGAAATAACTGTTAACTGTGCAGCCAATATCTCTGTCCCTGTCCTTTTTCTCTGCTGTATTGTGCAGCATTGTGTGCTAGTGGTAATCAATGGTTGGCACTAGTTATTTGTGGAGTCACATCCTGAGTGCCAGCATAGGGAGACTCCAAGGTCAACCGACAGTGCACACAGGGTTACAGCACAGCTGCTCATGCACATGAGCAGATGCATACAGCATAACACGATCACTCAGGTTATAGTCTGATTGGCTGATCACCCTCCCCTGAAGTGATGCACCGTCATAATCTCTCTCTGCTAGCCATGGCAGCGCAGAACGGAAATGCACTGAATCTGGACTTTTTTTCCCTGACAGAGATGTGTGTTGACAGTTATGCGGTGGAAGGGAGGAAGTCACAACACAATACACACTCCAGGCGTCCATGCCAAGTCAAAGTTTGTGCTATGTGATAATTGAAGTGGGAGATACTCAGCAGTTTATGTGTTAACTATTAGATGTGGGAGAAGCCCACTTGAGAGCTAAATTTTATTTATTTATTTATTTATTTGAGCTAATCTAACCTCTGGAATGGCAGGCGTTAGTTTAATTTAATATATATGTTATCATAGATATAATTATCTTTAATATATTTATCTTTCATTGGCTTTATATTACTGGTGAAATCATTATCTTTGCCTTTTTAAGTGAGCAGAACAGAAATAATAAGTCCAAGTGAGTTATTTTTAAGTCAGAGGTTTGCACTTGATGCGTTGTTTCCGCTTGGCCTCCCCTGTCACACATCAGGAGTTTGTTTGGTTCAATGGCAGTTATCTTTCGGCTTGGCAGTCATCCACCAAAACACATCAAAACCATTCAAGGGAAACGGCCCAAAGGCTTTACAACAGGGTAGTCCAACTGAGAGACTTTTGTTTTCCATGTTTTTGAAATATCACTTTTACATACATTTTCCAGTCTCTCTCTTATTATCCGGTGCTGTGTTTTTATTTGGGAATTCTTTTAACATTCCAACAAATTTAAGCTTTCCAAATGCTCATGTGCAACATGAAATTTTTCAGTGTGCTTTTAGTTCAGAATCTTATACAGTATGAAGTGAATCTCACATTCACTGTAGGTGAAACAGAGATCAGCTTCAGATTCAGAGATGCAATGAACACCACAGCTTTATATATAAAGATCATTTTGCTGCTTTAGTATATTCTTAATCTAATATAAGAATGCAGAATACACTTTAAACTGGAGTACCGAACTAACAGGATGCAACCATCAAAATAAGACTTAGTAGAATTTATCTATAGTGGAAGCCTTTTTTTTAAAGTCTGAAATATGCACTACATGATCTTATTGATTTTTACATCTTCAACATGATCAGTTAGATTAATCTGTGTAAACACCTGGTACAAATATCTGTTTGTAAGACAAGTAAAGTGGTTTTCATTGAGTTGTTTTATTGACTAAAATATGACTCATAGAAGCTCCTTCCAATGCAGAAACACAAGTCTACCTTCCACTCAAATTAGTTTCATTTATAAAAGTATAATACTAAAAAATACAGATAAAATTCGCTATATTTGTCTGTGTGTATTTAATTTTGTAGCTATTATGCTTTTATCCTTCTAGGCTCAAATTTGTCTGATAAAGAAAGTAACCACCAGCTGTTCATACTTCAGACTGCATGCAGGTGGCTGTGAGTAGATGCTCCTCAGATATTTTACTTACAGGTTTCTTTTTATAATATTCAAGTTTATTTTGTTTTTCAATATCAAACCAAACAGAAAATACACTTTGAAAGAAAAAAAAAACATACACTAGTGTTTAATCTGTGTACTGAAAATACTTTTTTCATGTCAAAATAGCCTGTCTACCTACTGTCTTATGAAACAACATGAGTGCATTTAACAAATGAATAAACCAATAAATAAATATGTTTCATCAGGTAAATGATGATGTGTAAATAAATTATTATAGGAGATTTGCTTCTAGATGTGTGTATCTGTACAAAACCAAGCAGCCAAATGATGCAGAGGCAAAGATTGGAAAAATTGGACTTCACTGTATCCAGGAAAGATTAAACTTACTATTAAAATTAAAATTAATATGAAAAACCACATTCATTCTCACTGTTCTCCCCCCATGCAGTCATAGTTCAGTTCATTTGGTTGGCTTCTGCATTTAAACCAGCTGACCCAAAGCCTTCTGTTTTACTTAAACCAGGAAGGACTGCAGCAGCAGACAGGTAGCTCCAAAAAGAAGGGAAAAATGATTATTGCGAGCCAAATAACTCAAACAAATGTAAACCAAATGTGTTACCATTTAAAATACAGTGTAGTGTCATGAAGTGCAGTGAAACAAATGTACCAAATTAACTTACAAACCAACAGACTCATCGTTTGCTATAGTCACTGCCTATTAATTTAACTGTGGGAATGATGTGGGAGAGTCATGCCTCCCTGACTGCCTACTCCAGGTCAGCGATGAGATCCTGTCCCAAGTTGAGGAGTTCAAGTATCTTGGGATCTTATTCACGAGTAAGGCATGAGCTAAGCGGGAGATCGGAGGACAGAAACAGAGGGACGCTGTACTGGTGGTACAGAGAGAGCTGAGAATGAAAGCAAAGCTGTTGATTTACCGGTCGATCAGCATCCTTACTCTCACCTACGGTTCTGATAGGTTTGGATAGTGACTGAAAGAATGAGATTTCTGAATGAGCTTTCTCTGGAGGGCGGCTGAGATATGGTGAGAAGTTCAGCCCTCCAAGAGAGGCTCAGAGTACAGCCGCTAGTCCTCACATCAAAAAGGAGCCAGCTAAGGTGATTCGGTCATTTGACTTTTTTCCTCACTAAATGAAACCATCATTGAAAACCAGCATTTTGTATTTACATGGAATATTTTTGTGAAATATCTAAAGTGAAACATCTGTATCCCTGACTTATGTGAGTGTAGAGAGTGGTTGAATATATTCCCTTACTATTTCAATTGCGTTGTTGTGGTAGTGGCATTACACTATGCTTGTGCTTGTTAATGCATGTGCATGGATGCAATACTCATAGCAAATTCATAAATCTCTATTGGTCTGTGTCTCTGTGTGTCCATTGTGTGTATTTGGAGTTTTTTTATAGAAACAGAGGAGAAAGGTCTCAGGACCAGTGAGAGTTCATGGAGGCAGAGGGGCCTTAGGCTCTGCCACAGCAGCTCAGGCATTATCATCACACGTCAGTGCTATATTTAGGATGGGTTTAAGGTTCATTTCCTCCCATAGGTCTTTGCCTTTTGCAGCCACTTTATGGTGGATTCCTTCTTTAAAATGTAATTCTTCCTTTTCCATATATTTATGCAATGAAATAATATTTTTATATCTGTTGTTTCATGTGTTTTCCTTTCACTCTCCACACAAATTTTCCTTTGAATATTGCAGCACTGCAATCTATATTTGTTTTCCTAATGGCAGTCCCTCCAGCAGCACCTCTGCTTTGCTTTCTTTAGTTTTGTTAACCATGCAAGTCCACACTTTTCTATATAAAGTGCAAAACATAACGTTTCATTGTCAGGGATACTGTGATGGCAGACTCTTACATGGCTGTATCCCTGTTGTGTTCTTTTGTAATGGCCGCAGACACTATTAAAGGAGCTGCTGACAAGGTAGTAATGATGGGGACAGTTTCAGGTGCTGGTTCAGCAGTAGGTTCAGAGACCTGTGTAGATATAACAAATCCAACAGCTATTTTAAGATAGCTTCTGGAACACAGGTACAAAAATGAAAGAGGTGAGATTTCTTTAGTCATGTAACTGATGACCAAAGATAAAGAATATGCAAAAGAAAAGATGTCAGAATTAGAGTTAATTAGATTTGTCTTCATGTGATCTAGCATATACTTTTCACACACACACACGCACACACACACACACACACACACACACACACACACACACACACACACACACACACACACATATATAGCATTTGTGAGACGTGAAAACTGCTCAGTGCTTTTAATATTAGAGAGTTAGCATCTAAGTCCATCTATTATTAACATTTTATGTATGCAGTTATTCACTGAAGGATTACTTATACAATTTAATTTTTAACTGTTTTTAACACAGATGTTTAGTATCATACACTCAAGAGGTTTAAATGCTTGCACTTTGTGTCAGCCTACTATGAATTTAACATGAAAAAATCCTTACTGTGGTGGTTAACACTCAGGTGGAAGTTTAGCATCTAGCAAGCTTCTGCATCTGCACACAAAGATGCTTTAATGTCACATGGCTTTTATAGGTTTTATTTTGAAATCATCTTTCAAGACACCCTAGAGTAGGCATATAGGATAATGACACTTTCAGTTGCTTTTTTAAAGTTTGCTTTATTTGTTTGTTACTGTTGTTGACTTCACTCAGGAATATAAGCCGTGTGATGGGGTTTAGGAGAACAACAAACTAATGAGGACTCTGCCTTTGGGGAGAATAATTGTCTGTATAATAATATGTGCTAAACCATTTAGTATATGTTAATATATTTCTTAGTGCAAGACATATTCAGCTTAATATTTCTGATTTTAGTGGATAAGCCTATAGAGACCTTTAGAAAATGCCATAGAATCATTTTAATAACTGCTGCCACAGTGAAAAAGTAGATCAGCAGAGTCTTTACCAAACATCCTCTGGGGATCATTATTGTCTCTATAGAATTTCATTTTAACCTGCAAATCCAAATCGCCATTCTCATATTTAGTAACCTCAAAGGCAGAAACTGCCCACAGTAGAGCCAACATGGCTAAAAATATCTTCAGAGAAAATGTAAGTTCACTAAGGCTCTGTAAAAGCTGTTGTGCTGTATTCATTATTTTTTTAAAAAAGAGCTGCTTAATGCTCGCTCTGACACAACAGCGCAGCATTAATCTCCATGGATGTTTTCTCTGCGGCCGCCCTTTTAAATGTGCTGGTGAATTGCCTAAACTGCAGAGGCATCTTGAACCAGAGACACTCTGCAAACAAACAAATCCATCAGAGATGCCTCGCTGGCTCCACAGTCTCCGCGTTTTCCTTATGTAACATAGCCCTGTCACAGGGAGTCAGCTTCAGGGGCTGGAGCTCTCGCAGCAGTGGCGTGGGTCTTGTTAATACTGACCCAGTTTAATGGGCAGGCAGCAGAGATGATGACTGGATGGCTGGATGACGTTTGGCTGGTCGGCTGACTGGCTAGTACTGCATGACTGAATGTCTGGGTAACAAATTTCCTGCCTGACGGGTGGTTGAAAAAGGAAGTGTCTTACTTAATTCAGTGATTTTGTGATTTATGTTGCAACAGTACACAAGATGCAGAGGGACTATTTAACTATGCTTGCATTTCCTTTGTTCTACACAGACTACAAATTTAAGGCAACAGTACATTATAATGAAAAAAAAAGAAACAAGAGTTAGCGTGCTGCCTTTGACACTGAAGTTGTTTTCTGTTGCTACGTGTTTCATGTGAGGACACTGAGTTCATCATACATGTAGATGCAGAGAGACAGAGGTCGAGAATTAACAATTTCTTTGGGACTTTCCTGGCTATACTATATGTTGTGGACAGGTTGAATTGGCTGATGGATTTCTGGACAGAATGGCATCTAGCACAGTTAACTTGCATGTGTTTGACATATTATTGTGCACCATATTTCCTGTGAGATTAGTGAATGACATTTTCTGTTTACTGGTTAACCGACAGCAGTTAGACAGCACTATTCAGTTGGGATTTAAATTGCTGGTTGATTGGCTGATGCCAGGCTTGTAGCGCCTGGCTGACTGGGCACAGAATAAAACGTTTTCCACCATTTGTCCCAGAAGCTGGATTACTCGCAGGCTAATCGATCGACAAATCGACTGGTTCTTCGTAAGGCTGAGTGGATGGCTCAGATATACGCAGGCTGGTGCTACAAACAAATATCACTCCTCATCAGCATTAATGTCAACACGTATAAGATTTCTGACTTAGTCCACCTGGTAATTATAAAGAGTCACTTCTTTAGTGAAACGAGGTGACATGACAGCTGCCACAACAGTGGTTGGTAGAGATGAAGAGTGAGGGAAGTACTGCAGGGGGAAATTAACAGAGTGGAAACGACTTAAAGTAGGGGTGAGAAGTAGAAAAGGACGAAGGGGAGCGATGGAGCGAGAAAGAGTGGGGTGTTAAGTATGCGTGCATTAGTGTGAGGGAGAAGGCTAGAGAGAGAGAGGGAGGGATGTTGACGATGAGGCACTGAGGTAATTCTCTCTCTCTCTCTCAATCAGTAGATTGTCTCCTTGCATCAAAATAGCATTATCACTCTGCTCCTGACATATCTGTCTTCATGGTATGTCCACCCACATGCACATGCGCATTTATATTTTTCCAGAGGAATATTGCTGCATGAATGGACGCAAAAAGCAGAGTCAATGTGGGATGGATTTTACAGACTTTGATTTATCATAGCTTCTCATTATCATATCTAAATTTAAAGGCAAGGACAAAAACTGAACATTTCCTTAAATACTGCTTAGCTACCCAACTGTCTGAGATAGGACACTAATGAAAATTCAGCAATGAAATTCATGAAAAATGGCTAAATGGCTGAATTTAAAAAAGCAAGCTTCTAGATGACTTTAACAGTCCCTTACATAGGCCAAAAAAAATCAACAAAAAACAAAACTGTAATATATATTCTGATCATGCCAGGCAAATATATCTACATCTACACGCTCTCGTGAAATGTGGCTATGCAACATTCGGTCCATCCCATGGAAATATCTGATTTGCTTTGGAGAGTGATGGCTCAGTCTGTTATAAATAGTTCTTCCTAAAAGCTAAAAAACACTATTTGCTATTGATTAGCTGTCAGCACATGTTAAAGTTCACTGTCGCTGGTCACACAGTCTGTGCTGGTAGGCTGAACCACAGACAGACAGAGATGGAGAAAGCAAGTAAGACAGAGAGAGAAAGAGAGAGTGGTGCTAAATGAAAACATGAGCTTTATCTTCATCTGTGTTTTCTCTGACGCTATTTTGTAACACATATTCCATGAATGTGCACAAACAAAAACATGCCAACCCCTATTATGTAGTGAGATATTATATAATTACACAAATAGACAAACAAAAATTTTAAAAAGCAGATATGTGAGTATTTTAATATAATTGTGATTATTAGCATTACTATCCCATCCATCCATTTTATTCAGCTTATCCAAGGGTCACAGTTGGGACTGGAGCCTATCCCAGGTGTCACGTGACAGGAAGGCTACATCCTTTATCATTATTTTAAAACTCAACTAAGCCAAAGGCATGTTTAGACATTTTTTTTTACGCTTTAGACTTTTAACATATTCTTACTATCTCGACACACAAAGTGCGAAAATATTACCACTGCTGCTATAGCTTAAAACATCTTTTTGGCTTTGTAGAAGGTTAAGTCTATCTTTTCGCTCTCTGTGCCGTGGTAAGGGTCTTTGCAGCTACTTTAGTGACAAGTAGAAACTGTACAGGTGCTTACATAAGAATGCTCCTACTCAAACAAGCTCAGCCCAGTTCAGACAAATTCTCCTGTGGAGCAACGCAGTGCCTGTAAATAAAAGTGATAGTACTGGACAGCTTCCAGGTGTTCTTGTGTGTGTGTGTGTGTGTGTGTGTGTGTGTGTGTGTGTGTGTGTGTGTGTGTGTGTGTGTGTGTGTGTGTTTGTGAGACGGCATCAGAAAATGGCTGGCTGTGGTCACAAAGGAACGAATATGGTCAGCTACAATTCCTGGGTAGGCCATAGTATTTAAGCAATGCTTATTTGATACTAATAGGTCAAATTGTGACCAGAAAATATCCGGATTATAAGGCGCACTGTCTATGAACGGGTCTGTTTTCATACATAAGGCGCATTAAGCTAAACAAAACAGTTAGATAAGTCAAACTTTACTCAACTCATTCTTCTTGCTTCCTCCACTTCCGTACCATTTATTCATACATGTTGAATTCTCTCGCAGCTGCTCTATTCCCATGTTGTTGCAGTATATTAATGACTAACCTTGTATTGTGGATGGAATATCTCAGTTGTTCTCCTGACTGAAGTTTGACCCATTTACAGCATCCTGCCATGTGATTGCATTTGTCCATAACCATGGGGGGAACCCTCACGTTAACTTTTATCAAGTGGAAAAAAGTTAGCGTTCATCCTCCATCTTCACTGTGTTTATGTTATGCTAACAAAGCTGTACCGCTAGCAATCACATAGCACAAGTCACTGCTGTTTAGATTTCTGTTTTCATTTATGTTGGAAGTGATAGCAGAGCTGTACGTTTTAATGTTTTCATTAATATCTGTCTGAACATGGTATATCATGTTTAGGTGGAAACTAGCAAGCTAACTTCCTGCTAACTTCTAACTCAGTTAAATTGAATAAGTTCAGTTTTCATGGTTGCCGGGATGTTAAACTTGAGTGTTACGCCTGGTAAAGCAGCAGCACTGATCATTTTATTAAAGATGAAAGAATAAAGAGTTTTTAGCTCTCAGTAATTCTCAGTGTTCGTTTGACTTTGGGACCTGAAGCGGATGGAATTTAGGACCCAGGTTACTCTGCGAGGCTCCTGACTACGGTAGCCATAATGCAAGAATCCATCAAGCGGTGCAGCTTCATAGCTTACCAAAGTCATACTAAAACATTTTTTAAAAAGATTTTTGAGCACTATGTACCACATAAAATCCGTTTGAAGTCAGTAAGTACAACCAGAATTCATACATAAGGCGCACTGTTGATTTGTGAGAAAATTAAAGGATTTTAAGTGCACCTTATACAGGGAGTGCAGAATTATTAGGCAAATGAGTATTTTGTCCACATCATCCTCTTCATGCATGTTGTCTTACTCCAAGCTGTATAGGCTCGAAAGCCTACTACCAATTAAGCATATTAGGTGATGTGCATCTCTGTAATGAGAAGGGGTGTGGTCTAATGACATCAACACCCTATATCAGGTGTGCATAATTATTAGGCAACGTCCTTTCCTTTGGCAAAATGGGTCAAAAGAAGGACTTGACAGGCTCAGAAAAGTCAAAAATAGTGAGATATCTTGCAGAGGGATGCAGCAGTCTCAAAATTGCAAAGCTTCTGAAGCGTGATCATCGAACAATCAAGCGTTTCATTCAAAATAGTCAACAGGGTCGCAAGAAGCGTGTGGAAAAACCAAGGCGCAAAATAACTGCCCATGAACTGAGAAAAGTCAAGCGTGCAGCTGCCAAGATGCCACTTGCCACCAGTTTGGCCATATTTCAGAGCTGCAACATCACTGGAGTGCCCAAAAGCACAAGGTGTGCAATACTCAGACACATGGCCAAGGTAAGAAAGGCTGAAAGACGACCACCACTGAACAAGACACACAAGCTGAAACGTCAAGACTGGGCCAAGAAATATCTCAAGACTGTTTTTTTTAAGGTTTTATGGACTGATGAAATGAGAGTGAGTCTTGATGGGCCAGATGGATGGGCCCGTGGCTGGATTGGTAAAGGGCAGTGTCATGGTCTGGGTGGGCACCTGCAGGTCTCCGACAGCGGCCCCTCCTCCTTTGGGCGGAGTTCGGTTGCTCCTCCCTGGCTGACCACCTGTGAGCAATCATGCCAGCAGTATATCAGACCTGCGCTCTCAACCATTCATCGCCTGAGTATCTGCTATCCCCATGTCAGTCGAGTGGAGCATCATAACTCTGTCAGACGCTGTGTGATGTCTTACTTGTCTTTCTTGTCCTCAGAGGTAGCACCTGGAGTGGAGATCTTGTCTCCCTCACTCCCGCCTTCCTGGACCTGGGCTGCCTGCTGCTAACACGACGTGGCCTGCCGGCCCACCACTCACTTGCCTGCCTCCCCACGCTTCGACCGCTTCCGGGCTTCCGCCCCACCTGTCACCTCCACCTGAAACCAAGTAAGGCAACTCAATTCAACTGTGGAGGATCGTTGATTGTCTGCTGGATCCCACTGACCGTGATCTCCTCTTATTCCAGTGCCCCGGCCCCTGCCTAGTCCTGTTTCTACCTCCCCGCTGCCTCTGCTGTTCAGCCGTCTCCTAGAGGTGTCTAGGTCGCCCTCTTTATCGTAAATAATCCTACGCGCCACGAGTGTGGTGGCGCCGCTTTGCTTTTGCTTTTGTTTGCCTGTGGGCGGAAATAAATCATTTGTTCCCTACCGTCTCGCTTCCGGGTTGGTTTCTGCACCTGTGTCCATCTTTGTTCCCTCGTGCCGCTGGGCCGTGACAGGCAGAGAGCTCCAGTCCGACTCAGACGCCAGCAAGCTGGAGGTGGAGTACTGGTTTGGGCTGGTATCATCAAAGATAAGCTTGTGGGGCCTTTTCGGGTTGAGGATGGAGTCAAGCTCAACTCCCAGTCCTACTGCCAGTTTCTGGAAGACACCTTCTTCAAGCAGTGGTACAGGAAGAAGTCTGTATCCTTCAAGAAAAACATGATTTTCATGCAGGACAATGCTCCATCACACGCGTCCAAGTACTCCACAGCGTGGCTGGCAAGAAAGGGTATAAAAGAAGAAAAACTAATGACATGGCCACCTTGTTCACCTGATCTGAACCCCATTGAGAACCTGTGGTCCATCATCAAATGTGAGATTTACAAGGAGGGAAAACAGTACACCTCTCTGAACAGTGTCTGGGAGGCTGTGGTTGCTGCTGCACGCAATGTTGATGGTGAACAGATCAAAACACTGACAGTATCCATGGATGGCAGGCTTTTGAGTGTCCTTGCAAAGAAAGGTGGCTATATTGGTCGCTGATTTGTTTTTGTTTTGTTTTTGAATGTCAGAAATGTATATTTGTGAATGTGGAGATGTTATATTGGTTTCACTGGTAAAAATAAATAATTGAAATGGGTATATATTTGTTTTTTGTTAAGTTGCCTAATAATTATGCACAGTAATAGTCACCTGCACACACAGATATCCCCCTAAAATAGCTAAAACTAAAAACAAACTAAAAACTACTTCCAAAAACATTCAGCTTTGATATTAATGAGTTTTTTGGGTTCATTGAGAACACGGTTGTTGTTCAATAATAAAATTATTCCTCAAAAATACAACCTGCCTAATAATTCTGCACTCCCTGTAGTCCGAAAAATATGGTACACCAAATTCTGGCCCAGCAATTTGAACGTAACATCAGATATCAAGAATTATCAGATCAGGAAATCTTCTGGTGTCCTTCTCCTTCCTCCCTATGTTGTACCTTTTTTGTTTTTCTTTTCTTTCTCTTAACTCCCCAGCTGGTTGCAGCAGATGATTCCTTTGTCTGAGCTCGGTTCTGCTAGTGTTATCCTGCTATTAAACGGGACTTTTCCTTCTCGCGTTTGCCTTTTTCTTGGAGATAATCTAATTGTTAGAGTTTCCCCCCTAATATTGTAGGGTCTTTGTCTTCAATTAAAGACTGCCTTAACTTAGCTATTGTTGTGAATTGGTGCTATATGAATTAATTTGAATTGAATGTAGCTCATCTGCTACAAGGTTTAATGAGCTGTATGTTTGGAGATGCTCTTTTGCAATCTGTGGTTGCATACTGTTGGTATCCTTTCTGCTCAAAGTAGTTTGGCCATTCTCAACTAACCTCTGACATGAAAAAAACACTTTCTCCCAGAAAACTGTTTATATAATGTGTGTAATGTTAATATAAAGTAAACAGTCTCTGTGAACGGTGTCTGCCTATTATTTTCTTATTTTCAACATTGCTTACAGGACATCTGGTGCCCAGCTAAGTACAACAGTTTACATGGGTCACAGGTGGCTTAAGAGCTGGGTGGTCAGAGAGAATCAGGAGCATTTAACACACACATATTTTTAGCTGAAGGTCAACCCATGCCCATGCCTCGAGCAAAGGTATTTGCAGTTCTCTTAGAGACACCAGATGGTTTGTATTTCTCACATTCACCACCACTGGGTTTACCTAAAATACATTTATAATAACTTATAATAAATGCCACTTCACTAAAAGGTCCATCAGTGACATATACCATTTCAATTATTATTATGTTTGTATAAAGAGCTATTACATATAAAAACAGCAACAACACCTGTTACTTAAAAGTAGTGGATTATGCTTCTTAATAACTCACTGGAGAAAGTAATTAGTTGCACTACTCATTACATTACTTTCACATTATTCCATAAAATGACTTGAAATGCATTGTCCCATAATTACAAGTTAAGGATAGCATGCTAGGGTTTGCTAGGGACAGGGTCGGCATACACTCAGCTTTAAAATCACTGAGTTTTTCACTAGCTCACATGCCATGCAAATAACCGAAGAACCTTTGTAATGTGAGTAAGAACATAACTGTAACTGTAATGTGTTACATTACTGTGTTACTGTGAAGGCCCTTAACACGTATGCCCACAAACAAAGATGAGCAGCTCTGCCAATGTTTTGTTGCTGCGAAAAACAAACATTGCCAGAGAACATAATCCAGGCAGCAGTTACATTTCTAACAAAAATCAGAAGACAAAACAAGTTAAGAACCCAGAAATGTGAATGAAAGTCAGACAGGGTTTAATGAGACAGCTCGTATCAACTCTAACTCCCACTCTATGCATTTTACTCTTTGTAAATTACTGACTGATTTCACAGCCAAAAATTCATTATTATTTAGAATTTTTGGCTGTGAAGTCAGTGAATCCACAAGAAACAACTGCTCGGCGTGGGGCCAGCATCGTGCACCGTTTGCATTTTTACTGAAAAATTGCTCTCCACAAAATAGTCGATCATTTCGAACACCGATGTGCCGTCTATCACCATGTCATTAATTGAAAGTATTACCCACAGATATGCGTAAAATCTCGAGGACTGTAATTTTCTGTTTGGCAACACATGATCAAATGGGATTCACATTTTTTTAAGGAGTCTCTTCCATGATTTTCAGACATAGTTTGCAAATAGGACTATATTTACAGCAATCCTGGCTGCTCCATGAGGCTGCAATTAAGCCCAGCAGGGCTTTGAACTGCTGGGCTTAATTACCCAGTGGTTTTTGAGACAATAACATTTTGAGATAATAATTTTGACTCGCCAAAATACAGACATTGACAACAGTCTTATTTTTAACTATATGTAGAAAGTGTATTAGCTAATTATAATGCATGCTACAATAGCTCACATGGTTAGAAACATCCTTTGGGCAAAACGGTGTATGTATGCACATGCCAAAGTAATTATGTTTTAAGCTTTTATTGCAATCCATACATAGTTACACTCTCATAAAGGATGTAGCCTATTACTTACTGGCAGTTCTTTTATCAATGTATCTTATATACAGTATTTTATATTCAAGAGCATCATCATGCATATCCACACTTGCTTTGAGTTTATCCCCAATCAACCTGATTTGCACCGACACATATTGGGACGTTTGGCAACAAGAGACATTTTATCTGGGAGGATAGATAAGACACTCAGTTTGGTAAAAACAGGAAGTACAGTCAAGAATATGTTTTTAAGAGGCTGGGAAATTCATGGATAAACCAACCATTATCGTATATGCTTGAATGCAGTAGACTGTATGTGCATGCATATATGGATTCATACTTGTGAAATTTGGGTGTGAATGTTCAGGCATGCATGAATATTTGTGCTCACAATTGGCCTCAAGTAGAAGCCAAGAGTCACATGAGTCTGCAAGTCATTATAATGGACCATCTGCATATATTCACGGTTTTTCATTCTAAAATAGGACACAGCCTGTACTGACATGTTATGAAAATATAGCAGAATCTGATTGACTGAATACAGTTATATCGTGTAAATACAATTTGAGAATGAGATTGTACTTATTAGTCTGTGATAGAGGAAGTCATGATGCTAACTTTTAGGGTGCAAATGTAAGCCAACTCTCAACATTTGGCTCTTAGAAGATCTGATATTTTCTCATCAGTCTCAGTCATTGAACACTTTTTACTTACTGAATAGCAACATTGTATTCTGCCAAAACATTTAGAGGACTATTAGCTAATTTTGCCACTGTTGTTTGTCTTGTAAGTCAATTAGATTTCTTGTATGTTTCACTGCTATTGTAAAGTATTACAATAAAATATGATACTGCACTTATGACTTCGATAAGGCCTCTAAAACTAAACAGCAAAACTATTTCTGCTCCAGTTTCATAACCGTCTAGGAAAGAGCAACAGATAGGTAAAGAATCCCTATCCCTGCTGTTCTCTAATGACTATATATTAAATGAACACATGAAGATAGATGTGCCTATCAATAATAACTCCAATATGGCTAATCTAAATTAAATGCACTTAACTAAAATTCAGTTTTCTTCAGTCGTGCAGTGAAATAAGCATTCAATATATTATCATTGTATTTCACTGACTTCATCTGAGGTAAATGCACTCTGTGCAAAAGGCCACTGAGATAATAATAATAATATTGGGGAAAAAACTGGCTACATACATTTTGCTTTCTTTTTTTGGATAAGTAAACTGACAGAAATTATGAGAAACAGAAAATTACAAAAATTGCTCACATTATGTCCTCTGAACAGGTGGCTAATTGCAAAATGAATTGGCTTGAAAACCCCACTCTCCCAGGTACCTGGTTTATTGATGATAGAGACCTTGCAGTTTGACTATATAAGACAAATGTGAAGTATTACTTTTATTATTTGCTTATGAATATCTTTGACTGATTATGTTTTGTGCATATGTCAGGTGAGATATTAGTTTGCAGGGGGCTGGCAGCAGCCCCTGCCTAACTGCTGGTCGGTGGGAATGTTTAAACAGCTCTGACTAATCTGGCATCCCTGAAGGTAACAGGAAAAAGCTCAGCTGCAGTAATCAGCTGATTTGGTGCACACCACGAAGGTAAAAGCCAGTCCAGCTGTTTCTGCTTTCTTTCATTCTGGCTCATGCCCGTTGGTGTCTGCATGCTATTTTGTTGGTTTCATTTAGTTTATGCTCCACAACACGCTGCATCTTGCCATGCCCAGACACCCACACTTTCAACACGGATCCCTCTAATGACACTGGTAAACACATGGCATTTTTACATTTGTCTGACTTTTGCTGTGCTGTACTCCAGTATTTTTTGGATGCAATACTAAACTTTGAAAGCTGCATCATTTATTTTAAAGCTTTAGTGACCTTTTTTTTTTTCTATTTTGCAGATTCTAAAATATATATTTACTATTGCATTATTATTATAAATGTACCAAGCAGTGTATGGGTAATTAAATCATCTCCTGGTTCAACATCAGAATAATGTACACATAATACATGATTCTGAAAAGGTCCATTCTGCCTATTTTTTATTTCAGGTACATTAAGTATAATTTATATACTTTTCAAATGTTGAGGAACCAGGAACCATAGTGATAGATTTAGCTATACCAAGTGATTTTTTCACTCGTACCTACTCGGCTCAATTCGACTGGGTTTCAATTGTTTTCCATTACAATCAAGTATCACCTAATGTGTGTGGGGTTGTTATAGCAACATAGTTGAACATCCTGTGATGTCATTTATATGCAACACTAACGTCACAACAATGAAGGACGTCAAGGCGATGGTATACCTGCTGCTTGGTGTATAGCTTTTTGTCAGATTCAGGGACCACAGTGTTGGGTTTCTTTGTGAAGCCATTTCCTTCGTTGCCAGGTATGCTCTCATGACTCACTGAGTGACGCCACTGCCTAGCCAGTTGGTGGCAGTCTGTTGACGTTGCATTTTAGTGTCAGATCGCTTGGAACTCCGGCAGAGTAGGTACTAAAAAGGTACCTGATGCTAGGTACTACCACCTAATGGAAAACTATAAAAACAGAGTCGAGCTGTTCTGAGCCGACCTGAGTAGGTACTAATAGAAAAGGGGTAGAAGTGTTGCAAAAAAGTCTGGCCCCTTGGAGCAAAATATGCATAAATGAGGAGTGGCACAAGACTTTTGAACAGTACTATATAACCTTCAATATTTGCACCTATGATGGTCAGCATTTGTTTTTCCACTAGGGCTGAACGATTATGGAAAATAATCTAATTGCGATTTTTTGCCCCAATATTGCGATTGCGATGCGATATGCGATTATTTTTTAAGGTATTTGTCTTCTGTATTATTAAACAAAGACAAGCAATACATCATATAGTATGGCCAATACTATATTACATTAATTTTAAACTGTTCTTTCCTGGAAGACAGACCTCTGTTATGATGACATGAGGTGATGCATGAATTGATGACTGACATTTTTATTTAACTTCTTCAATCACAACAGTATATTTGAACATACACAATAGTTTATTTTTAGCTTACAAACATCTGAGCATAAAGTGCTGACAAGGAACCCTGGTGTAAACATTAAAATGAAAGTCAGTACAATGTGCAGATTGCAGAAATATACATAAAAAAAATCAGTGGCTTTACCACACTCAGTTTTTCGACATCTGTGAACTACTAGACAGTCATTCAATTAAAAAATAATATTAAATAAATAAAACTAATAAATAAAAAATACACACATCTTACTGATCTCTGCAGTCAGTAACATTACACATAAAGTGCAAACATAATAGCAATTGTATAAACACACACACAAACACGCCTTTAAAGTTTAAAGGCGTGAAATTGGACGGTCTAGCCTTCTGATTAGCGTCACCGCTGTCTCGGTGGAGTTTAATAAACTCGGCCGTCTGCTTCTTGCTATCTAAAATATAACCAGACACTGGTGTAAATTCTCGACTGTCTCATACTTCTGTTTAATAAGTTTTCTGTTTGACGTTTAGTCAGCTGTGTGAAAACCAAGGAGGAACCCACCCGGGGGATTAATAAAGTTTTATTTTATCTAATCTAATAACTTTAATCTCAGCCAAACCGATTTACTCACGAACAAACAAAACACTGAAAAAAGCCCAACAATAACATTTTTAGGTTGTCTAAGTGACTTATATATTACGTTTAACCCGAGCAGCGAAACTCCGCAGTGATCTGAAAATGATGTGCCGGGAGTTGTGCCGTTCTCGGCCGCATCAGTAACCCTCGAGCTCCCGGCTAGCTGTCGAGCTGGTGGGTAGCAGACGCCTCTGAAAACGTCGAAGCACTTTTGCAAATATGGGATATCTTGATAAACCGAGCAGATATTTGATGTTTACACAACTACTTTCTCGCCTGAAAATATGTTAAAAGTTTATTTTGTGACCCAGAAAGATTAGTATGAGTAATTTTAAAACTTAGTAGCGGCCGCCATTGCTGGAAACTGGAGTTTGGCTGGGCCGCGCTATGAATTCTGGGATATGGTAGTAATTTGGACAGCCTTCGGCGCGTCGCTGTGACGTAATCGGTCTACAAATGCGGCCTCAGGAGGATGCAGCCCATGAATTGTATAATATAATCGCAGTATAATCGCAGCCTTTGCGGTTAGAAAATTGCACTTGATCATGTCGCGATATTATCGCAAATGCGATATATCGTTCAGCCCTATTTTCCACAAACAAATATTTGTTTTGTTTTTGTTATTGTTTGCTGGACTGAAATAATTAAAGGTAGGAGAGTGCCCACCAGAAGTGCTCTTATGCAAGGCTAATAAATTTTACTTCTCCACTTAGTCTGCTCTATATTTTATTCAGTGGGCCAAAAGTAATCAAATCAAGCAAATGTTCTGTAAATTCAGTGTCTATGCAGTCACTATGTGTCATTCTCTGCCACAACGTTGCTCTGTTACAGGCATGTTTTATTTATGCATATGTAACCCTGGTAAGATTTACAGCAATCAGAAGTACAGGGTTCTTTGAATGCATCGTAGTCCTTGTCTGATAGTTTAATTTCCGGGCTTGCCCTGAAGGCACCATCTGCAGCTCCGTGTGCGTGAAGGTGTGGTGTAGAGGAAAAAGGACGGCAAGGAAAAACTCCATGCTGCCGCGGAGCACGGTTTTTTCCAGTTGAAAGAGAGGAAAGAGGTTTAATTAACATTTGTGAGAGAGCTGTCGTTAGCGGTGAACCACAGACGGGTACCTACCTGAAAGGAGCCGGAGTATTTCTTTGAACTTTTTGAACTATTCTGGTGAGTTAGCCTAGCTCACTTAGCACCGCTATTGCAGTTCAATGCACTGGAAAAAATAACTAACCAGTCAGAATAGTAGTAAATGTGTTTAATGATGTTTAAGATGTGTTTTCATAGTATTGCAATGTTGTGACAGTTTTGTTTATTATGAGTGTCTAATGTTTTTACTTTCTTGGGCCTGCTAGTTCAGCCGCGGCCAGCTAAGTGGTTATGCGCAGTTCACGTGCAATAGCTGTGCTGTTACTGTAACTGCGGGTGATGCACAGTAATACCGGTGTATTTACTTTTAATGTGTCACAAGATGCAGATTTATTTTAATATTTCAAAAGAACCAAGGACATTAGGAACAAGGACATTTAAGGAATGTGGACATCTAACATTCTGCGTATTTGTGTGCAGACTGGTTTTTTTTTGAGGTACAGTTCCATGGGTGCCAAGTGAGGAGCTGGTATCGTGGGTCTAAGACACTGTTGCTGCTGTGGAGGCCTTCTCTGTGTCAGGACGCCGACACGTTGATGCCTGCCGTACCAGGAGGGCGGTAGGGAAAAAAAACAAAAGGAAGCCCACCTGAGAGATACCTTATCATTTTCTTTGCTACTTTTTCTCCGCCTGAGATTCAGGTCGTTTTCAGTTCTTAACCCAGGACAGTGGGTAACTGAATAAACTGACACCATAAGGAACTGGACACTCACATGCTATTTTCTTTTCTTTTTCCTTTTCTTTGGGGTGTTGAAATATTGTGTTTCTTGTCTTACATCTATTTTGATTGTTTCAATTATTTTTGTGATGCATTTGAGATGGTTACTGCATTTGAAGGTATCCCTACATTGAGGATGAGCAAAGGGAACTGATCCAAAAGGAAATATATAAAGCAAACTTTGTTTCATAAACCTGTGGTCGTGCGTGTTATGTGGGTTGGAAGTCTCATTGCTCTTACAGAGTTGCTACCGCCAATCTCCTTCCCAAACCTAGATTCGGATATTGTAGACATTGCACTTGGGCGAGCAGTATAGATCATCTCTTTATAGATAGAGGGACACACGTCCAGGTTACATAAAAAGTGGCGAGCCAGCCAGGAGATTGGTTAATAGTAGCTTTCTGATCTTCCACCCCACACTACGCACGTTTGAGATTTTTGAGATTTGTTCCACTGAGTCAGGTATGGATATTTGCAATCGTTTTGAGGTTAATGGTCAAAACTCCCTGTATGTAACAGGTATAGGACCAGAATACACAGATGAGGAAATAACTGCTGTGTTCAAAGTTAATGGAGATATTTCTAAATTAGTGAGGATCCCTGACGAATCAGGACAACCAGAGGGTAGAGCCCTGGTCCAGTATGCATCTGACAGGTCTATCTCTAGAATCTACCCCATTACTTTGGGTACCGTACCAAGTCCAAAGGACCCAGCTGTGATGTGGTTTGCGAGGAGGGCTGCACGATAAATCGAAAATTTATTGTCATCGCGATATCAGCCTGCGCGATGGGCCCATCGCAAAAGACGGCGTAAACTGCGATAATTGGGTACCTTAAAATGTTTACACACGTGCTGTAAAGAATTTACCAATCAAAGAAATCCATTTACACATTTGACCAGTCGAATAGAGCCCTTCACGGCATTAACCAATCAAATGGATTAGAGGCCCGCCTCCTACGCAGGTCGGGCGCGAACAACGCTGCAGCAACGAGTCAGAGTTGTAATGGCTGAGAGCGAGACGCGTGACGAGAATGCTACTGAACTCGTGGCTAAAAAAAAAAATAGTACCTCACTTATTTGGAGGTACTTTGGATTTGATAAAGACGACGTTCTCCAAACACAGGTACTCTGCAAAACTTGCCGAACACTCGTGGCAACCACCAGAGGAAACACGACTAATCTCCACCATCATCTTCAATACAACCACAGAGAACTGTTTGAAGAGTTCCAGAAAGATAGGGCTAGCCAAACAAAGGTTGCTAATGTTAAGACAAAGAGCGCAGCAGTCCAACAGCCGTCTCTGTATCAGAGTTTTTCAAGTGGAATTCCTTATGAGAAAACGTCGAAGCGGTACAAAGAAATAACAGAGGCCATTACACATTTTTTGGCTAAAGACATGATGCCTATAAATACAGTTAGCAGAGAGGGCTTCACCAGTCTGATACATAAAGTGGACCAGAGATACCGCATCCCCTCACGAAACTACTTTTCACATGTCGCCATTCCACAAATGTATGAAACATGCCGCAAGACCGTCATGTTTGAACTGAGCCAAGCTGAAAACTACGCAAGCACTACAGACCTATGGTCAAGTCGTACAACGGAACCATATATGAGTTTCACAGTGCACTTCCTCACCGAAGACTTTGAACTGAAAACACGGTGTCTAGAGACTGTGTATTTTCCAGACTCCCACACTAGTGAAAATATAGCCCATGTATTACGTGAGGTGTTAGCCAGCTGGGATCTTAAAGAAGATCGACAAGTGTGCATCACCACAGACAACGGTGCCAATGTTGTGAGAGCCACGGAGCTAAACAACTGGATCAGACTTCAGTGTTTTGGACACAGGCTGCACCTTGCAATCGGTAAGTTTTATTCAAGGCAGATCTTTTTAGCAATGAAAATGTGCTATACATTATTATCAAATTGATATTGATAAGGATAATGTTACCTTTTTAGACAACTTTAGTTATAAATTTCAATTAGTTTTTTTTTTTTAAAAAAAAGGTTTTAAACATGACAGTTTTTTTGTTTCCTCTTATTTCTCCAGAAAATTCTATCAAAGATGATGCCCGCATTGCCCGAGCCATTGGACTTTGCAAAAAGTTAGTTGGACATTTTTGCCACAGCTGGAAAGCAAAGATGGCTCTGAAAAAAGCACAGCAGAAGCTCAACCTCCCAGAGCACACACTGATCACAGAATGCCCAACCAGGTGGGGTTCCAGGCAGAAGATGATTGAGAGAGTCCTGGAGCAGCAGCGGGCCATTTCTGATGTCATCTCAGCAGACAAGAAATCAAGACACTTGATTCCTACTTGGCAGGATCTTGAGGTACTGGAGTCTGTCAACCAGGCATTACACCCCCTGCAAGACTTTACAGATGCCCTGTCTGGTGAGAGCTACGTTAGTGTTTCATATGTAAAACCAGTCCTTCATCTGATGAAGACGTCGGTGCTTGCAGAGAAGGAAGAAGACAGTGATTTGACAAAATCAATTAAGAAGAAAATCCTCGAGTACCTGATTACTAAATATGAAAATCCAGCTACCCAGGAACTTATGGACATGGCGTGCTTCATGGATCCCAGATTTAAAGTCAGCTACACCAGCACTGATCGAGTCTCAGACATCAAGACCAGAGTGATGTCAGAAATGGAAGCAGTGGCACAGAAGGTATTCATGCATGCTTATATATAAAACCTTTCAATTCATATTTAGTCCAAAATGTTTACTTTTCTTATAATCTGCTTTCTGTTCCAGGAGAGAAGCTCCGCTGAACCAGAGGCCCAGACAGATGATCCACCCAGTCGTCCCCTGAAGAAGGCAAAAAAGTCCCTGGGCAGTTTCTTCAAGGCAGCTCCAATCCCTACCTCCTCTTTTATGCATCTCTCACAAGCTGTTGAAGCTGAGCTTAACAGCTACTTGCTATCCACGGCCATAGACAGTGAGGAAGACCCCTTGGCATGGTGGAAACTCCACAAAATGACATTCCCACAGCTAAGCAAGCTTGCAAGGAAGTATCTCTGCATACCTGCAAGTAGCTCACCTTCAGAGAGACTTTTTAGTACATCAGGAAACATAGTAACATGTCAGCGCACATGTTTAAAACCTTGGAGAGTAAACATGTTGGTTTTCCTTAACAAGAACTTGCCATAAAAAACATTCACTCAGGAAGGATGAATGCAAGATAGAGAAACCTTTTTTTTTTTTCAAAAAATTACAAAAACACACTACCTACATTGTTCTTAATTGTTGATAATATTAGTCTTGGCCAGTACGACCACAAAGGTAGACAATTGTTCTTTGGTGTGTTCCCACAGCAGACAAGTTCTTACCTATAGTTTAATCTAGTAAAGTTTCCACTCCAGTTTTGACTTGCATCATAACTACTTGGTGAGTGGTAAAATGATGAACAACTGCATAGAGATAATTTGCAGTATAATTTAAGTTATGTTTATTTAAAACTAATTATAGAGACCGGGAAGGATGTCTTTCAGAATTCAAGCCTCAGAAATTTTTTTATGGGGGCAATGTTTCAATGTTTGACTGCACTTTGTTGTTACACTGCTAATACAGCAGCTTTCATTAAATAAAACTGTGCAGTAAAACGGAAATTATGTATTTGTTTTTTGTTTTTTTTTTGCTATTTATTTTATCGCAAGTCATATCGTTATCGCAGTATTGATCACAGTTATCGCACATCGCAGGTTTTCCTAATATCGTGCAGCCCTAGTGGGGAGGGAGATAGCTTGCAGATACCTGGACGAACTAAAGTCTGTCGCAGGCAGTGGCAGGAAAGGTTTCTTGAATGTGCTTCAGGAGGAACTGCATGGGAACCAGGGCACATCACATGACGTACACAGTAATGCTACACAGCCCTATGCAGCTCAAAATGCTAACACACCTAATAATGATCAAAATGAGCCTGCAGAGCCCACACATGTTTATAGTGCATCTGCTAGTTTACCAACGAGCCCAGTCCACATCAGTGAGGATGTTTTTAACCCCCCCCCCAGATCCAGAGAGTGATTGTGGAGCATGTCATCCGAAGTGAGTCCACCACTTCACCATCCCCACAAATAAGGTTGCGCACCTTCTCTGGGCGGATGCCAAGGCCAAACGGTGAGGTGGACTACGAAACATGGCACACCCAAGTTGATCTTCTCCTTAACGATCCTTCCTTGAATGATGCTCACAAGGTGAGAAGGATTCTTGAGAGCTTGCTGAGTCCAGCAGCTGATGTTGTGAAGCCTCTTGGCATCTCTTCACCACCAAGTGTCTACATCACTCAACTTGATTCTGCTTTTGGTGTTGTGGAGGATGGAGAGGAGTTGTTTGCGGCATTTCTCGGCTCTAACCAAGATAGTGGAGAGAAGCCATCAACATACTTGAACAGGCTCCATAGCCTCCTCACAAGAGCAATTTCTAGAGGGGGAGCCTCAGCTGGAAATTCCAATGATCATTTGCTCAGACAGTTTTGTAGGGGCTGTTGGGATCAGAGCATCATCATCGGCTTACAGTTAGAGTGCAAAAAGGGAAATCCACCAACATTTCCTGAATTCCTCCTCATGCTGAGGACTGAGGAAGACCGCCGTTCCACAAAGCTAGATAGGATGAAAAAGCATTTAGGTGCTTCGAAAGCTAACATGTATGCCCACCATGTTTTTGATATGCCCTCTTATGACTGTGAGCCTGTCCCACTGCCTAACTCAAAGCTGAATGAGACATCAAAGCTTGAAAAGAAAGTAAATGAGCTAACTAAACAGTTGGAAAAGCTAAACAAAAAGCCACCGAGCCTCACTCATGATAGTAATCCTCCCCTAGTGGTAAAAGCAAAGCGAGATGAAACCTCTGATATTGAGAACAAGATAGCTGAACTGACAAAGCAAGTTGAAAAACTAGCACAAAATCAGAGAGAGAGTACTGAAAAGACCGTCTGCTTTGCAATCAGTAGTAGTAACATGAAGAGGGGCCTTAAGGTGCCTGGAATGCCGAGGCCGTGGTTTTGTTTTAAGTGTGGGGAAGACAACCACATTGCTGCTCACTGCTCCAATGAACCCAACCCCGCACTGGTTCGCAAGAAAAATGCAGAACTCCGGGAGAGGCAGGATAAGTTTTTAGCTCAGCAGGCTGCTTCCCCATTCACTTTAAACTAGTAGCAGCTCCTGTTGTGGGACGTCCAGGAGCTGCAGTTGATGATAACCCCTGTCCCAACAGATCAGTTGATGGTGCTGGAACACAGAAGAAAGTCATAACCCACACAATGACTGAAACCTACCGTTGCACAGAGCGATCTATACCTGCAGGGCTTGTAGGTCCTCGTTGTGCGGCTTCTGTCTTTCTTGAGGGTGTACAGTGTGAGTCCATAATGGACACCGGCTCACAAGTTACAACAGTGTCCGAGTGTTTCCATAAGAACCATCTGTCTCACTTACCTATACATCCAATTCATGCCCTTCTTGAAATCGAAGGAGCAGGTGGACAGCAGGTCCCCTATCTTGGTTACATAGAAGCGCGTGTCACTTTCCCGCTGTCTGTTCCTGGCAGGAAAGAGGAGCTAGTCGTGTTAGCACTTGTGGTGCCAGAGTGTCAGTTCAACAGCAGGACCCCCCTGTTGATTGGTACCAATGTGTTATTACGACTTTATGAACAAGTACTTGAACAGGATGGTCCAGAGGTTGTTTGCAAACTCTTCTCTAGAGATTTTGCAGTGATCTTCCAGCATATTGCCCAGATCCATGACCTCAACAACCATGCTCATCCTGTCAGGTTACATGGTGGAAACCCCATCACCATCCCTGCAAAACAAAAGTGCTGCATCACAGGTGATGTCAGGTTGAAAAGGAACAGTCAGACCACATTTGTGCTTGAACCCAATGAACATCACAGGTTGCCAGGTGGCGTGTTCCTTGAAGCTGCTCTGATGGACATTCCATTTAAGTCTAGCTGCAAGGTCCCGGTCGTCCTGCGCAATCTTAGTGACCATGATGTTACGCTGCAGCCAAAATGCATCATTGCTCAAATATGTGCAGCTCAGCAGGTCACATCACTTGGACCAGTGAAAGGTGACTCTCATCACAATAAGCCTGACAGTGACAACCTCGAGTTCAATCTTGATGATTCACCAATATCTGAACAATGGAAAGATCGTATCATCACCAAGCTTAGATCTATTCCAGAAGTCTTTGCTGTGGATGACCTGTCATATGGTCACACCACTGCAGTGAAACATCACATCAGGCTACATGACGAGACTCCTTTTAAGGAGAGGCCAAGGCCTATTCATCCCAGTGACAGGGAGGCAGTCAAGGAGCATCTTAAAGAACTGCTTGATGCAGGAATCATTAAAGAGTCACAGAGCCCTTTTGCATCCCCAGTGGTCTTGGTCCGGAAAAAGAATGGTTCTATCAGGTTATGCATCGACTACAGGAAGCTAAATGCTCGAACCATCAGAGATGCATACGCTCTTCCGAACATTGAGGAGACCTTTGCTGCCCTTAGCAGTGCTAAATGGTTCTCCGTCATGGACCTTAAATCTGGTTATTACCAGGTTGAGATGGCCGAAGAAGACAAGCCTAAAACCGCTTTCACGTGTCCCCTCGGCTTCTTTGAATTCAATCGCATGCCTCAGGGTGTCACGAACGCACCAAGCACTTTTCAGCGCCTTATGGAAAGGTGTGTCGGTGACTTGCATCTCAATGAGGTATTGGTGTTTCTGGACGACTTGATTGTCTTTTCAGACACATTGGAAGAACATGAAGCACGACTCATGAAGGTGCTGAACCGTCTTAAAGATTTCGGTCTAAAGCTTTCTCCGGAGAAATGTCACTTCTTTAAGACGTCAGTAAAGTATCTTGGTCATGTCGTGGATGCACGAGGAGTTCATACTGACCCTGACAAGATATCCGCCTTGAGAGACTGGCCTCGTCCTTCAAATAGGAAAGAGCTTAAATGTTTCTTAGGCTTCGCTGGGTATTATCGGCGGTTTGTCGAAGGATATTCCCAGATAGCCAAACCTCTTAATAGCCTGACAGCAGGCTACTATCCACCAAAGAAAAGGGGCAAAGTGTACAAGAGGGAACGCTTCACGACTCTTGTGAGCCCTAATGCACCGCTCGGTGAGGAGTGGACTTCGGAGTGTGAGAGTGCATTCAGAACCCTGATCAAGAAACTGACGTCTGCGCCCATCCTTGCTTTTGCGAATCCACAACTACCATATGTTGTACATACTGACGCTTGTCGCGATGGATTGGGGGCAGCGCTCTATCAAGAGCAGGAGGGGAAGCTCAGAGTTGTCGCGTATGCCAGTCGAGGTCTTTCCAAGAGCGAGAGAAACTACCCTACGCACAAACTCGAATTCTTGGCCTTAAAGTGGGCCGTTTGTGAAAAGTTCAGTGATTTCCTTTATGGGTCAAGTTTCACTGTGCTTACCGACAACAACCCCCTCACATACGTCTTGACATCTGCGAAGTTAGATGCTGCTGGTCATCGCTGGTTAGCCGCTCTTTCTACTTACCAGTTTACCATCAAGTACAGAGCAGGGCAGGCCAACCGCGATGCAGATGGGTTATCCCGGCGGCCTCAAGGTCCGCCTCTTGAGGATGAAGCTTTCACTAAAGAAAGAGAGAGAATAGAGGACATGAAAAAACGGTTCATGGAAGCAGGAGATGACATGGATCATGAGGTGTTCTCTGCATTATGTCAACGTCATCTTGTGATGGTTAAAGATGAACGTCACCCTCATTCAGAGCAGCCTGTCATTGCGGAGTCTCTTGTTGTCGACCCTTCTGTAGTGCCTGATGTTTTCGATGAGGACACTTTACCATCCATGGCTAACTCTGACTGGTGTAATGCTCAAAATAATGATCCGTCTCTCTCACGTGTCATCACCTTTGTGAGGAGAGCTGTAAAACCCAGTTTCAGAGAGACAAACCTTGAACATCCCGATGTCAAACTTCTTTTTAGGGAGTGGAAAAAACTTGAACTCAGGGATGGTGTCCTGTACAGGAAGTGGTCTGAGCGAGGCGAATTGGTGTATCAGTTGGTCTTACCCGAACAGTTCAGAGAGAGGGCACTGCAAGGAGTGCATGATGATGTTGGCCATCTCGGTTCTGAGCGTGCACTTCAGCTTGCTTGTGCCAGGTTCTACTGGCCGAGAATGGCCAGAGACATCGAGGAGAAGTGCAAAAAGTGCGAACGCTGTTTCAGGCGGAAGGCTGTGCCTCAGAGGGCCGCGCCTTTGGAAAACATTTCTGCTACTTATCCACTTGAACTTCTTTGTATGGATTATCTATCCCTTGAGCCGGATGATAGAGACACGAGAAACATTTTAGTCATCACCGACCACTTTACAAAATTTGCTGTGGCGGTGCCGACTAGGGATCAGAAAGCCAGAACTGTTGCGAAGGCTTTCTGGGAGAACTTTATTGTTCACTACGGGTTCCCCAGTCGTCTGCTCAGCGACCAGGGCAGGGACTTTGAGTCTAAGACGATCAGAGAACTCTGCACACTGATTGGAGCAGACAAAGTTCGTACCACCCCGTACCATCCCCGGGGAAACCCAGTGGAACGATTTAACCGGACCCTCCTTGGTATGCTAGGGACCCTGGAAGAAAGAGACAAATATCATTGGAGAGATTTTGTCAAACCTCTGGTCCACGCATACAATTGCACGAGAAACAGTACAACAGGCTATTCGCCTTACGAACTAATGTTTGGTAGGCAGCCCAGACTGCCGATTGATCTTGTCCTGGGAATCCAACCTGATATGGCAAGTCACAAGACCCACTCAGAGTATGTCAAGGGCCTTTGTCAACGCCTACAGGAGAGCTACTCATTAGCTGCTAAAAATGCCAAGAAGATGGGAGAGAAGAACAAGGCTAGGTTTGACAGGGAGGTCAGGGCAGCTGAACTTTTAGAAGGGGATAGGGTCTTAGTGAGAAACGTGAATATCAGGGGGAAACACAAACTGGCAGATCGGTGGGAACAGAAAATCCATGTTGTTGTCAGACGGATTAGCGACAGTCCTGTTTATGTAGTCAAACCTGAGACAGGGGAGGGGCCGCACCGTACGTTGCATAGAGACCTTCTTTTGCCGTGCGGGTTCCTACCTGTAACTGAGATCAGAGAGCAAAGTTCTTCCACTGACGCATCAAGAAAAATGAGACTGAGGGGCAAAACAACAAAAGGCGTGCAAGGGGACACTGATTGTCAGGAGGACGAGTCGTACAGTGATGAAGATGAACTGTATCCTAATACATGGATGCCAGAAATCATCACGAAGGGTCCTTTCCTGCAGAGGGAAGGAGGCTTCAATGAGCCTCAGCCAGTTTCCAGGGTATTAAACCCAGACACCCCTTCTTTTGTGCCCCAAAGTTCCGCACACTTACCTGAAAGACCTACTCACGAGCTTCAACCAGGAACTCCTTATGTTAGCTCTGAGAATAGTGGTTCAGTTACACATCCTACTTCACACTGTAGGACTCCGGACCATATTGTCATTGATATTCCTGAACCTGATGTGACACAAATCTCACCTGATGAAGAGAACACAGATCTCATCACCACAGACCCTGTAGTTGCAGACACTGACAATGTAGTATCTGAGAGTCAAGAGTCTGAGAACGCAAGTGTCCGGCGTTCTACTAGGGAGAGACGTCCGCCTCGGAAACTCACCTACGATGAGCTGGGGGAGCCTTTAACCTTGGCCATTAGTTCATTCTTTCAGGCTTTAGGGGCTGCTATTTCACATGTGTCTGTACCGGTAGGGGCAGGTATGCATGCTGGGACTCATGCAGTCTAGAGGGGGAGAATGTAACCCTGGTAAGATTTACAGCAATCAGAAGTACAGGGTTCTTTGAATGCATCGTAGTCCTTGTCTGATAGTTTAATTTCCGGGCTTGCCCTGAAGGCACCATCTGCAGCTCCGTGTGCATGAAGGTGTGGTGTAGAGGAAAAAGGACGGCAAGGAAAAACTCCATGCTGCCGCGGAGCACGGTTTTTTCCAGTTGAAAGAGAGGAAAGAGGTTTAATTAACATTTGTGAGAGAGCTGTCGTTAGCGGTGAACCACAGACGGGTACCTACCTGAAAGGAGCCGGAGTATTTCTTTGAACTTTTTGAACTATTCTGGTGAGTTAGCCTAGCTCACTTAGCACCGCTATTGCAGTTCAATGCACTGGAAAAAATAACTAACCAGTCAGAATAGTAGTAAATGTGTTTAATGATGTTTAAGATGTGTTTTCATAGTATTGCAATGTTGTGACAGTTTTGTTTATTATGAGTGTCTAATGTTTTTACTTTCTTGGGCCTGCTAGTTCAGCCGCGGCCAGCTAAGTGGTTATGCGCAGTTCACGTGCAATAGCTGTGCTGTTACTGTAACTGCGGGTGATGCACAGTAATACCGGTGTATTTACTTTTAATGTGTCACAAGATGCAGATTTATTTTAATATTTCAAAAGAACCAAGGACATTAGGAACAAGGACATTTAAGGAATGTGGACATCTAACATTCTGCGTATTTGTGTGCAGACTGGTTTTTTTTTGAGGTACAGTTCCATGGGTGCCAAGTGAGGAGCTGGTATCGTGGGTCTAAGACACTGTTGCTGCTGTGGAGGCCTTCTCTGTGTCAGGACGCCGACACGTTGATGCCTGCCGTACCAGGAGGGCGGTAGGGAAAAAAACAAAAGGAAGCCCACCTGAGAGATACCTTATCATTTTCTTTGCTACTTTTTCTCCGCCTGAGATTCAGGTCGTTTTCAGTTCTTAACCCAGGACAGTGGGTAACTGAATAAACTGACACCATAAGGAACTGGACACTCACATCAGAATCAGAATCAGAATCAGAATACTTTATTGATCCCTGGGGGAAATTATTTTTTGTTACAGTGCTCCATTTTAAACCAACATTAAGACAAGACAGACAATACGCTAACTAAGAATAGTACAATATATACATATATATACATACATACATACATAAGTCACTTATAAATAAATATTTGGAAAAGAAACGTGTAGTTGTAGCAGCAAACAGTGTGTTAAGTGGATGCGTTGTACAGGGAGATGGCCACAGGCAGGAATGATTTCCTGTGTCGTTCAGTGGTGCTTTTCGGTAATCTCAGTCTCTCACTGAACGAGCTCCTGTGACTGACCAACATGTCATGGAGTGGGTGGGAGGTGTTATCCAACATTGTCTTTATCTTGGACAGCATCCGCCTCTCCGACACCACCTTGAGGGAGTCCAGCTCCATCCCCACAACATTGCTGGCCTTACGGATCAGTTTATTAAGTCTGTTGGCATCTGCGACCCTCAGCCTGCTCCCCCAGCATGCAACAGCATAGAGGATCGCACTGGCCACCACAGACTCATTTTCTTTTCTTTTTCCTTTTCTTTGGGGTGTTGAAATATTGTGTTTCTTGTCTTACATCTATTTTGATTGTTTCAATTATTTTTGTGATGCATTTGAGATGGTTACTGCATTTGAAGGTATCCCTACATTGAGGATGAGCAAAGGGAACTGATCCAAAAGGAAATATATAAAGCAAACTTTGTTTCATAAACCTGTGGTCGTGCGTGTTATGTGGGTTGGAAGTCTCATTGCTCTTACAGAGTTGCTACCGCCAATCTCCTTCCCAAACCTAGATTCGGATATTGTAGACATTGCACTTGGGCGAGCAGTATAGATCATCTCTTTATAGATAGAGGGACACACGTCCAGGTTACACATACAAATTTAGCTGCTGACTGTAAATGCAAAAAAAATCTAAGAGTAAAAAAGAGTAAAAATAATTATATTTGGTGGGAGGTTCCCACTCAGCAAACAGTAAGCTAAGCACAACATGCAGAAAAGAAATCAGAGGGTGATAAAGGTCAGAAAGTGAACGAATACCAAACAATTAGTCTCATATGTAAAGGCCTTTATGCAAAGTAAGAATCCTTCAAAAAGCCATTTGCCTCAGCTTCATACACCACTGATTCTCAGGTTTTGTAAAAGGAAAGCTCCACAAATAAATTTCCATGAATGTTTATCTATAGCTCATCTGATCATGAGTGGAAAAAATGTGGATGTGAGTACCGCTGCAAAATGTTTTAAAAGTCAGCTTGAGTTTCCAGTGAGGCTGCTTTTAGTGAGGTAAAAAATGTTAGTAAATTTTAGTTTTTGGCAGGAATAAAAATGAGAGTAGTGAACATTAGAAGTTGTGGAACTGACTCAGCAAAAACTGTTTTGTTGTTGTCCAAGACAGAGAGGTAAAGAATGATTTATAGTCTGAGCATTCAGAGAGCAACACAAATTAGTAAAACATTTTTCATATGAAAGGGAAAAGAAACTGGAAAAGAAAAAACAAAAAACAAAAAAAACCCAGCATGAGCAGTAAGAACCTACTTTGTTTTTAAATTGATATGACAAGGCTGGTTTAAAGAAAATCTTTTAAAACAATGCAGGGAGAAGGAAATATATTATGCATATACTAAACATTAACCAAGAGGGTACAGCAACAAAACTGCAATTTCCACCAACAGTATCTAATGCAGATAAATGGGCAGCATAACCAGAAGTTAGCTCCTGTTTGAGAGTTTTCACACATTGAAGCAGTAGCCTGTCTTTTTTTAATAATCAAAATTTGTTCTCTACTCTAAGAGCCAAAAACACATCAAATAGTATTTTTCATAAAGGCTTGTGTCTACATAATATTCTGAGACAGTAAAATGATAACAGAGAGCAGCTAACCAGAAGTTCTTTATGTATATAAACCCTAAGTCTTGCTTCAACTAAAAAGGAATTATAATTTTTTTTCATGTACAAATACAACAAAAATTCAAAAGAAATGCATTTGTTAGCCAAGCATGATTTCTTTGGAAGGATTGCCTGAAGAAAGACTCTTCTCTATAAAAGGAATATGGCGGCATGACTCAATTTTGTAATGTTGCATTTGTACAAATCAAGACTTCTGGATCAATGACCATAATGCACAGCACCATGTTTGGTGAAAACGCACCACAGCATATCAGCAACATACAAACGGTCAAGTTTTGTACCTTGTAGCCACAAAAATTGGGCACCTAGCAGTCAGAGACAAGCTTGAACTCCTCTGTATACCAAAGTAGTAGGTAATCTGTCCAACAGCTAAAGCTTGGCCGAAATTGGGTTCATGCAATTAGACAATAAACAGAAGCACGCCAGCAAATCTACAGCAGAATGACTGAAAAAGAAAAAAAAATCAATTGCAAAGTCCAGACCTCAACCCAACTGAAATGCCATGGTAGGACCTTAAGAAAACTGTGCATAAATGAATGCCTGCAAACTTGCCTGAAGCAATATATTAAAGACGAATGAACCAAAATTCCTCCACAGCAATGTGAGAGACTTATAAAGGTTGTACAGAAGATTATTTCAAGATATAACTGCTAAAAAATTGTTCATTCAGTACAAGATATTGAATCATATCCTGCACTTAGTTTTTTGCAAGACTGTATAAATCTCCTCCATTTGTCAATTTCTTTTACAGAAGAGCCAAAACCTGCAAGCAAACTTGTACAATATAAAAAATAATATTTTCTTTTATTGCAAGTCCAAATTTCTGCACACTCAGTACTCTATTCTGTGTCTGTTGAGTTATATTCATAACAACGTCCCTTCCCCCCTTCATCATCTCACCACATGCTGGCATGTCCTTTTACTCACTTTGCTCACTTGGCTTCTGCCTGGCAGCCTCCTCTCTTCTCTCTGACGGCACAGAAAGAGACCAAAAATTATTTTATTTACTCTAAGGTTCCTTTGTATTCAATTAAAAGATGCAAATTACATGTGATATTATTACAGCTGGAGTCTTGAAAAAGTGTCAGGTAATACTGTGACCCTCACTGAGTAATTTAAGACATCTGCATGTACACACCTTATTTCACAGTCCCATTTGTCAGCTGTCATGTGCAATACAACCTACTGACATTGTTCAACGCCACAACAAGTCATGAATACTCAGACAATCCATGCACCGCAGTGTGTATCTGCTGTCAACAGTATAACATGAAAGAAAATGTCAGATATGAACAGCTGCAGAAGTGGCATTGCCACACTTTATATTATATATAATATAAAGTATATATATATATATAAAGTATATATATATATATATATATATATATATATATATATATATATATATATATATAAAGTATATGTATGTGTATATATATATATATATATATATATATATATATATATATATATATATATATATATATATATATACATATATTAGGGGTGCAATACACAAAATTCAGTTCGGTTCGGTTTAATACTTTGGTGTCACGGTTCGATATTTTTTCGATACAAAAAAAATGTTCATGCCTTTTTAATTTGTCATTTATTAAAATTATAAATATATATTTTAACTCAAAAGTACAGTTTTTAAATTTAATGTTGCTGAAACAAAAGTAATTAAAAAAATAAATATATCTCAGGGCTCTCAAAATTTCAAAATCCCTGGTAGCCCTTCGGGCAGGGACTCTTCAGTTTTTGGTAGCCCAAAATAAATGTAAGTAGCCCGAATAAAAAAGAGAGCAATTTTTTGATTGATGTTTTGTTTCCTTTACAATATTATACATTAAAGTATAATATTGTAAAGGAAACAAAACATTAATCAAAAAATTGTTGAAAAACAAATTACAACATTGTATAAAAATTACAATCATCAACTCAAATACTTGGTTCTAATTGAACAGAAATTTCTATGAACTTGTAAGAACTGTGTAGGACATGAATCAGTCTGTGTCAGATCCTGAATTTGAAATTTCCGCTGAAGTCACGGGTAAGAGACAAGTGACTCAGCTTTTTTTGTGATGGCTTTTTAAATTAACCAACTTTAAAAAGGCTCAAAATGTCAAAAGACGCTCAATTAAACAAATATTGCATCTGTTTGATTTAACATTTGTCGTAACTGCATTTAGTTTGTCACACTATATATGGCAAATAGAACGTCCTGATAACACCACACCTCAGTTGTATTGCAGTGCTAGATGCTCACATTGACACACTGTACATTACTGGAGGCATCTTGCAGACTTTTTAACAGCTCACCTTTCTTTTGCAGCATCTACAGTAATTATGTTTTTTTGCAGCATCTACAGTAATGATGTTTTTGCTGTGTTGCTAAATGATTTAATGCTGGGTTTTTGGTCCCAGTTGGCTTCATCTTCTGAGTTATATTCATTCATATTTCCTTCTATTTGCAGAGTAATGAGTATATGTGGTGACAACTTTAGTCATTCCCATGGCTAAGCTCTCAGTGTTTGCAGCTTACTGGTGCTTATATATTTCTTTCACTGAAGTTAACACAGATATTTCTAATCATCATGTTTTTGCAGTAGAACTATGTTGTCAGTGATTGTCTGACTTTGGCATGCATTGGGGTGGACTGTGGGCTACCCACACTAAGTAGAGAGGGACCTACAATGGGTGACCCACTGCCCATTACCACTACCAAATGGTACTGTAAAGACCATGGATTAGAATTTTGTTTAAACAAAAATAAGAAAAAAATCATTTCAGCTACTCTCTTATTCACAAAGGGTTGCCACAGCTAGTAGTGCCACATATTTAATATTTAAATATATTTAAAACAGAAAAACAAAACTCAGATCCTACCAAACAAGTTAATCTAAGTTAGAAAATGGAATATGGCCTAAAAACATTCACTTCTTGAGTTCTTTTACAATATGTCAACATGATCCAGATTAACTTCCACTGTGTTATCCCTTGTTTTGTGTGCCTACACAGACGCATAGTAGTTTTGCCCATTGTGGCCCGTGTATGTGTTTTCTATGTGGGTTGCCCACCGAAAGGGAGGTAAAGCTACTGTAGGTCCTGGGGCAACCCTCAAAAGGGCCAAACTGTGATCATTCCCATTGACATATTGCTAGGCTACATGGGCCCCACCTGGGTTTCAGTAGGCAAACCCAAAGGGCAATAACTGTTGTTGTTCCTTTGTTGGCACATCCACTTGGAGCCTGTGTGGGGTAATTTTCTCAAAAGTCCCATAATTCACTCACAGGTACCCACTGTGGGCCCACTAAAGCATGTTTGCTGGGATATGGCCATTGTTGCTCAACTGCAAAAAAGACTCTAAAGAATGAAGTTCATTAGAACTAAGTTTTGTGTTTTGGTTAATGCCACTTCCTTTTGATGTTTGACTTTCACTTTGCATAATGATTTAAGGCAGCATAAAAAAATACATTTGGTTTTATTTTTTATTGGTTTATTTATTTTCTCCTATTTGGCTTTACTTGAGTGGGCAACACAGGCCCACAAAGCGGAAGTAGAGGAATTTTTTAAAAAAAAAATACGCTGCAGGTTTAAAAATATGGCTGCACAGCATGAATTGTGAAGATGGACGCTCTGCTGGTGTAGTGCAACGTTTAGGAGGTAAACACCCTGAGGCAGGAAGCAGAGGGAAACATTTGTTTCATGGCCCTTACTTATGCCATGACTTACGCACACCAATAACATTTCTAAAGCACCCCTGACTGATGAAATAAACTTACAACCAGAGAATGTGCCCGCTATCTCTCCGATAGAGTCACATGGACTTGTTCACATAAGATTCAAGAAAGATGAGTCACTGTTTACCCTTCTTCCAGTACGGATAAAGGTTTAAAAAGAATTGATTTGTGGTGACAGCAAAGGGAACAAGTAGAAAGTAGAAAGAGACCAAGGTCCAGAGAAGAAGGTCTAACAGCTTGTTGAAAATGGGTGAACTGTGCGTTATATCAAAGCCTAAAGAGTAGATTCACATGGCCCTAGGTTCTATAAGCCTTTCCACCATCCATGCAGTGGCACATGGAATGTATGTAGGTTAGCTGTCAAGACACTGACAGATGGCAGGGGTGATGTCAGGGGTGACCACGAAATCATGTAATATGAAGGTAATATGAAGGACAAAAGAAGGAATTCATAACACATGCTAAAACAAGGATTAATACGTGGAACATACAGAACAAATACAATTTAAATGAAATGTGTTCTACTGAACTTATTGAAATGACATTTTGAAAAAGTTACATTAATTCTATCATTTAAAATATAGATTTATTTAATAAAATCTATGCTTACTAATTAAGGAAAAAAAACTTCATAGGCTTTTTCCTGAGTTTTTTTTTTATAGAAGCATGAATGCATTTCTAAAATTACAATACATTTTCACATGAAGCTGGAAAAGAGTGTGGTGGTTTTTATTTATATAATTTACATCTGATGCGGTCAGTAGCTTAGCCCTACTTAGTAGCTAGCTGCTATTGTGTGTGTGTGTGTGTGTGTGTGTGTGTGTGTGTGTGTGTGTGTGTGTGTGTGTGTGTGTGTGTGTGCATGAGTAAGCAAGAAGGAAATAATACTGAATACAATTTGCAAAGGAACACAACAAATAGAAATGCCTCCACATGAGCGCAATTAAACAACCAACATTGAATTATGCTTTTGTAGCAAAAGTATTAGCAGGACTATTAGCCAGAGGAAGAAGTCTACATGACTTTAAATTAGGGTTCATTGTTGGGGCAAGGATTGAAAGAGCTTCAAAGAACAGTAACTGAAACATTTAGATCTACGGGAATGGGTAAATTGTCTTCCGGTAAATGACAGTGTCTCTAGAGGACTTGCTCAGATTGTGTCTGCTGCAACATTAGCTGTTGATCACATGAGGAATCATCTTTTGGTTACCAACTCATACATAACCTGTCACCTTTTACTTACTTAAGTTAGATTTACTTTGAGCATTCCTGTTAAAAAGGACTTTTTGCTGGTGCTGTAGATACACTGTTCCTACTGCATCAAATCAATAATTGGAACAAGTCTGATCTTTTTAAATATTCTAGCCAAGTACAGCAGGATTGTATTCTTTCTAACTAGGCTATAACACAGCACATTTGTACGTCTCATAAATGTCCCTGAGAGACTGTATGTTAGTCAAAGTTGGCAAATGCAGACAATGTCTGACCCCATAAAGAAACACTTGGATAATCCTCATACTTAAAGTGTCAAGAGCTGAGGGAGGTTTAAGAGCTCGATAAAATATAAAGCACCCCCCCTTTTTTCCCCACTGTTTTCTCCATGATGTCTGCTGTAGTAGAAGATGAACAAAATACCTTTGGCAGGAAACACTGTAAAAAAGCAGAATCTTAAAGCCTACCTCTCCCAATTCAGCAACCCCAGAAAGATAAATGAAGTATAAGTTTAATCTTTCCGCGTAGAGAGGTATGACTGAAAAGATCAAATTTTCCATTCTTTAAGATGCACTAGAGCATCTATGACCAAAAAAAGAAACTAAAATTGAAACCACACACCAGACCAAACTTCAAGCCCTTTGACATGTTCTAAAGCTCTCCACTACAGAAACCCAGACTGATTTTAACTGTGGTCCAGTCCTTCTCTTTGTTTGAATCTCTTTTAGCTGAAGTTTCTCATTTCTTTGGCGAAGGAAAACTGCCTACAGCTGAATGCTCCTGACTGCACTTTGCAATCTCATGTTAACAAGGCAGTGTGGGAGGTCACTCTCTCATCTTCCTGATAGTGGGAAGGGCCAGCAGCTTCAAAGGGAGGAAGTAACATACACTAACATGCACTTACAACCACAGCAACAACCAAGACATAGAACAGCACAGCTCAGGTTACAAGACATAAAGAAGGACTGTGACCTCATTCTCAAAGATGAATTGTGAAGAATGTTCGCCATAAGATAAAAAAATCCTTTCGAAAAAAAAAACATTTAAAGTTTCTCTTTCTTACTATATATATCTGAGTTGTACTAAATAATAGCAAATACAAGACACATGCACAGCAAATAACAAGCATAAAACACATATAAAAACAAATATTGATTACAAATATTCAATAATAGCAAATGTCATCTGCAGTCTCATGTTACATCTACTGAATTAAAATTCTCATACCGAGTGATAACAAGTCAAATGTTTCCCTGCAGCTCTTCCAGAAAGTAAATAAAGCAATGCCCCAGGGGGAATAAAGGTTTTCAGCCTACTGCAAACCTCCTACTCTCAGGCTGAAATAGAAACATAGGGATCCTATTTTACCAAAAATATGCTGCAGGCTAAAGAAGCTAAAAAGCATAGTTTGCTTTTCTTTGTAAATGATAAAAAAAAAAACGTCAGAGACTGACCAGATTGAGTTTTCTCTAGATATAGAGCGATAAGGGGGATAGGCTTAAGTGCAGTAAGGTCAAGGTCATGAGTTCTTCTCTGAATAACAAAATGAAATTCATCACTGATAGATACATTCATCTACATGACCAGAGAGTCAAAAGTTACAATGGCCCTTATAAGTTAACGCACAAGCTGGTTTAACAGTGATTAAACATTTCTGAAAATTCTGCACATACTGGCAGTGAAGATTGTTCTTTGATCTAATCAGTTGCCCCGGTCCCTGCTGTGACGGGTTGAAACAAGTCCAGCGCACACAGTCCTGCTTTCATTTTGAAATATTGTCGCAGAACATGCACCTAAGCATTACGAAGCACTAAGATGGATTTGAAGCACATTTGTAGATTGAAAAGAAGGACTATAGAGAATAACACTGGATAATCAGTTTGCTACACACACACACAGAGCCTCAGGCTTACATAAAATAAATAAATAAATACAACAAACCCGGCCAACTTCACTTTTCTTCCATGACTCAGCCTAGTCTGAAATGGACAGACAATTCTCACATGTAAAAATTGGGGCTTTTAGCCAACTACCAAAGCACCGGGCGGACTGTTGTAATGGGCTTCCTCATTACACTGAGGTGACTCTGACTGCGTTTGAGCAGTAATCATCACTCTACAGCAATCGCCTCTGCCCAACTGCCTCAGGTTCATTAAAGCTGGTGTCCACTTAGAGGATTGAGACACCTTGATCAATCAACAGGAAAAGGTGCCACACATTCTCGCATATTTCCACACTGTCTTTCTGCCTCATTTCTTATCCCTTAGTTCATGATTGTAGTACTCATTACCATGCACCAAGCCACTCTTTTTGAATCCAATGACACTTACGGAGCTCCATAATAAAAAGCATATCATGATTCTTTTGGGATCTCATTAAAATTCAACTTTGTTTGGCCATCACTAACTAGATAAATACTGTTATTGTCCTGCCGCTGTTATAAAACTGTGTCCTTTAACATCAGTAGCCTATCAGTGTCGTCAGTATTAACCATATAGAGACAGCGGTACTCTTTTAATCTGCATTGGGAGGTTGGAAAGATGCTATATTATGTTTGTAAGTTTGTAAGAACATGTTTTTGGGGCGACCGTGGCTCAGGGGGTTGGGAAGCATATCTGTAACCAGAAGTTCGCCGGTTCGATCCCCGAGCTCTCTGTCCTGGTCGTTGTGTCCTCGTGCAAGACACTTTACCCTACTGCCTACTGGTGTTGGCCAGAGGGGCCGATGGCGGGATATGGCAGCCTCGCTTCTGTCAGTCTGCCCCAGGGCAGCTGTGGCTACAACCGTAGCTTGCCTCTACCAGTGTGTGAATGTGAGAGTGAATGAATAGTGGCATTGTAAAGCGCTATATAAATCCAATCCATTATTATTAGTCTCTGGTTAACTTTAGACTAAAAACTACTGAGGTAGAGGAAAAACCTTTACTAACAATGACTGGATATAGTGCCACCGTTCTTTTAGTTGTATATACCATGTGCAGACCTTTAGCTTTTTTCTTTATTTTGCTTTAGTGTACAGTGTCTAAATTGGGGAAAAACATCTCACTGTTCCACAATTTCCGGACAGTACAGGCATATGTGTTTTGTCACTTTTGTTGGATTTTTACTCTATTTCACTTGTTTTCCGCTGACCCTGCCCATGGACTGCAGGTAGCTGTTAGCTTGTAGCTAAATATTGGTTTGTGTGTACGTGGTCACTGTGAGAAATTGATTTTGTGTTTTGGGGAGTGCTCTCGAGCCTCAAATGATGCATTTTAGGGTTATTAAATGCAATCTCACCTAATCCTGTGGAGTTTGGGATTTTTGTAAACACCACAAATTAACATTACACTGCAAGTATGAGCTGCTATATGTCAACTTGCACATGTGCAAGTTGACATATGGCTATAAGTGGCTATAAGCAAGATATTGGCTTTTTCAGTGACACCTTGGTAATTCTTCTCTTCTGTATCCCAACCTTTACTTTGTGTTATTGCTTTGCACCTTTCTAGCATTTTTTTAAATGAACATTTTCTTATCAGTCGCCAGTCTTGTCCCCTGTCATTTCAGTCTTGCTCATGCTTAATGCTGGGCCTTCTGCAAAGAAGTTTCTCCTTTGACAGTCAGTTATCAGACTGTGGCAGAGAGTTGTTACACAAACAAGCTGTGTAACAGAAAGTACTGTATATTTTCTGTTCTGATAGGAGGACAAAGCTCTAGAGAAGGCATTTGCCTTATTACTAGAAAGTGAAGAAGGGCTCAGTTGTCAAATAGCATGCTATATTGCTTCACAAGAAGCCCAAGAATGCAGTCTGAATCTCTGTATGTCTCAGACTGTACATATCTGACATGCAATCTGCAAGATATGTCATGTTACAATAAAAAATAAAGCCTTCTAAATGGCTTGGTACAGCTTTGCATAAAATACTGAGAGTGGAAAATGGAACAATAAGCTTGAAATGCAAAAAATAAAAAATAAATAAATAAATAAATAAATACAGAATGTTTAAACAAAAAAGGTTTGGTCACTTAATAAAGTTGTTCCCTAATACAAATAAAAAAAAGGAAAAAAAAAGAAAAAAAAATGAAATGCAGATTAGCAACACATAGTATACATTTATGCCAGATGAACAATACACTGAAGAAAATCTTTTTAGTTCTGTTTTATCGATTTATTTAAAGGAGTGTCAGTTGTTGGTGTCACAGTTTTTTGAGGATTGAGGTTCTTGGTTCAGAAATATTTTTGATTCATAAACAACAAAAGTGGAATCAGATTCACAGCTCAATTTGTATGTGAATCAGTAAATATGGAAACCTTATGACTTACGACTGTCAAATTTAACACATAGCAACAGTCAACGTAGAGCACCCCTTTAACGGCTAGTGTGTCATGTTTGATATTGAGTTTTTGAGGCTTTATTCCCCCTGAAAAACCTCAATAAATTGCAAAATACATTTTAAAGCAACAAATTACGAGAAATGAATAATGTAGCTAATATGATGCATTACATGATAAATTAAATAAATAAAAACTCAATAAATTCTGATAAATTACGACTCATATTTACAAAATAATATTTAATATATCTTTTTTAATTCGACAGAAGGTTCAATAAATCTTCCATCAAAAAAAAACACCTGAATTTTTTGGCAAATGAAAAATAGTAAAGCTGTTTGTCATTAAATTAAACTTTATGCAGTTACATTTAAATACGAGCTGTTCCCACACATCACTAAAATCAGGTCCAGGCATTGTCCCTTTCTTCCATGCAGCACTCAGCAGGTCATAGTCTGCATCAGATGTATTTGCAGCATTGGAAATATTCATTTTTGTACATGCAAGAGCTGTTGCACTGGTAGGGTGCACCACTTGCTCTCTGTAAATTTTCCAGACAATTACCTGTGCTATTCTCACAAGGGCTCAACTGGTCATTACACAGACCGTCTATTAGGGAGTTGGTAAGGCAAAATCAGTGCTCGCTCTTGGTAGTATCTACTAAAATCCAGCAATGCAGTGCGAGTCTGAAAGCAGCTTCACTTTCAAAGATTTTGTAGATTAGTTTGATATAAACAAAATTTCTTGAAGAAAAGGAATTTCCTAACTGGAAAAGAGCAGTGCTGTCATTTCACTCTAAAAATATATCCTGGCCTCAAACACCTGTATTAGCTTCTTTATCTCTCTGAGAGACTATTGTGATTGTGAGCTAAAGAACATACAACCAATGCTTTAAAGAAAAAAAAGAAAAACAGATGGAACAGTGGGGGACCCACTTGCCTGTGGAGATGGTGGGAACAATTGTAATTAAGGGAATGCAGAGGTGTCTTTTGTTTTGCCTTTTTGTTTTACTCCTTGACAGTCGATCTCTCATGGCGGCATGCATAATTGCTATGAGTGATTGCGTGAGGGCAGGGAATTGATCTAGAGAGTGATTTGCGATCCCATTATTCTGCTCTGCTTCTTTTTGTCCCTTCTGTGTCTTTCCCTCTCACTCTATTTTTAAATCTTTTGCCTATCTCTGAATATCTTTGGTTGCTTGTCCCCATGGTACAATTTTTGCATACTTTTCTTTGTAACATAGAAATCACACAATAATATATTAGCTGTGGTGTTACACGGAGCCAAAAATATAGCAGCCAAATGTGGCACATATAACAAATGGATAGAGGTTTACATCTACAAATTTTCTTGTTGGTGTGTACAAATAGCCAATAGCCTCATTTACATTTGTTTTAAAATACGTACAATGCATGCAAATAAAATTTATCAGAGCATATTAAAAAAAAAATAGAGTAGCTAATACATATATGTGTATTCAAACAATTCAAACAGTTCATCTAAAATTGATCAAAAAACAGAAATAAAATGATTGAAATTGTGTGTAGTTAACAAATGCAACATATCTCAACTGCCTTTAGTCAGAATAGTAGATTTTATTTGTGTTCATTAATTTATTAGTAGATGGTGAAAAAAAAGACAATGGGATGAAAATAGAAGAGAACTGAGAAAGAAAGGGCATGAAGACCCGTCAAAACACTCACACTGCAATAATACTATGAGAACAAGGTCTGTTCTGTTTTAGTTTCTGTCTAATTTTTACACTTTTGTATCTAAACTGGGTTAAGTTAAATCAAATATCCATCTATCCATCTTCTTGAGGTTGTAAGTAGTTGAGACTGACAGTTGTTGGGTGAGAGACATGTTACACCCTGACAGTTTGCCAGTCTACATTAAACAGATCACTGTATTATCTGAGTTCAGGATCTGACATGAAATTAGTTTTGTGGCATACAAGGCCCATAGTAGTCGCTCAATGTTTTTACTAAATTCAAAGACCAGGCAAGGCCATCTACTGTATTTAATTTCCCCAGGCAATGTCAAGGAATATTAAAGGAAGAGCAATAAAATTGGTAAATAAAACACCAAAGTGAGAGTGATACTTTCAAAACAAGGTAAATGAGAAACTCTAAATACATACTCTAACACAGATAGTAACAACTTGAAGAGTTAAGCACAGAAAATCCATGAATACATGAGTTTTTGGGAAAGTCATAACATTTGAGGAAGTAAATCAAACAAATAACGTGTCCCAGGAGTCTGATCTGCTAAAATCCACCTTTCCAAGTCTTTTCTAGATAACCAACACATCTCAGAGTCCATTTACATTCTAAATAATGTAAGGCTGTTTATTAAAATCACTTGAAAGCTAAGGTTTGCATGTTTAATAATGCACAGAATTATCACACTGATACTGACATTAGAAGTTTAAGACCTCAAGGCGACAGCCACAGTTTGTATTTTACATTTGAAAGGGGGAAAATTTTACTCTGATCTAAGAATTGAAAAAGTTCCAACTTTCAGTCAGCTCACAATATGTGCAAAAGAGAAAACTAGAACATTTCCCATCTCACATTATTTAACCCAAAGTCAAATTAGATTCATTTCTCTTTCCACTTGACTGCCTTTCGTCCTTCCAGTACCTTGATCAAAGACATACTTTACATGCTCGGTCCAATATCCTTTTTCAAGACCTGACCACCTCCTCCATGCATTAATCTGTCCTCTCACTTTTTACCCTTTTCTTCCTTTTGTTTTGACCATGTACATAATGTCTCTCCTGTTGGTGGTCTTTCACGCTCTCTCTTAATCCTTTGACCTTCTGTGCCTCCTGCAGGCCAGCTTGCACATGCCTGCCTGCTCTTTGGCTGCAGGATTAGACTCCATGCTGAGTTAAGCAGATGAAGGAGAACTGGACATATGTCTGGTCTGACTTACTTTGAAGACACACATTCATTGAACTGATTTTATTCTTTTGGAAAGTCAAAAATAGAGTTTGGTCATGATCATATTTATTCTTAAACACACTCTGAACTAAATTGGAATTGGAGTAGTCATCCAGGCTTCTTGAAGGACATTCAAAGCTCATCTTTGGATGATGGCTGCCTTTTGTTCTATTCTCTGTCAAGATGATGCCACGTTTCTTCATTAATATTGAGGTCTGGCCTGTGGGGAGACAAATCCATCACCAATAATGTGCATCATGTGCAATCATTAATATCCTGAATGAAGTCCTTACCACTTTTCCCAGATGGTATTGCATGATGGATGAAAATCTGATTATACTTTTCTGTTCCATCAACATTCCATCAATTGTGAGAAGATCCCCAGTTCCACTGACTGAAATACAACCATTTATCCATAGGTTAGTGTTAACTGGTTTTAATACCACATTGCTTTTCACTATTATGCAGATGATATCCAGATCTATTTTGAGTTAAACGATGATCTTGCTCTGTCTTTGAATAGCTTTCAAGAATGCATGTGTGAGGTCAAGAAATGGCTTTTGGCAAATACTCTTATCCTTAATGATAAGAAAACTGAAATTATGATTTTTGGTAGTAATGCCCTTCGTGCCAAACTTCGGGATGCCTTTGGTTTTCTCACTAGTTCTTTCTCTGACACTGTTAGGAATCTGGGTGTCTTATTTGACAGCTCATTTAAACTTGATAAACAAGTGTCTGCTGTTGTCAGATCCAGTTTTTACCAGCTTCGCCTTATTTCTAAGGCCAGGCGCTATATCCCGTATAAAGACCTAGAAAAGCTCATCCACGCCTTTGTAACATCAAGGCTTGATTACTGCAATTCACTTTATTGTGGTCTCCACTCTTCCCTTTTACATAGATTACAGACAGTTCAGAATGCTGCAGCACGCATTCTAACTAAAACCAAGAAGTTTGCCCACATTACTCCTGTCCTTGCTGATCTGCACTGGTTGCCTGTCAAATATCGTATTCAATTTAAAATTTTGTTGTTTACTTTTAAAATTACCAATAACACTGCACCAAGCTATCTTAAGGAACTTTTAAACCCATATGCTCCTGCTAGGGCTTTAAGGTCATCCTCACAGTTACTGTTGGTTCAGCCCAGATCTCGACTGAAATCTAGAGGTGATCGATCGTTTGCTCTAGTTGCACCGGAGCTGTGGAACAATCTCCCGATTGGCATCCGGGCGTCTGATTCTATTCATTCTTTTAAATCACGGCTAAAAACATATCTTTTTAAACTTGCCTTTTCTACCAGTTAAATGCTGGCTTGCTTGCAGTGACCTATTGACCTATTGTATTGTATTGTATTGTATTAAATTCTCTGCTATCTTTCCATTATTGGTGTCTTTTATCATGGTGGTACAGTCTTACCTTGCTATAACCTATGTGCTGCAGTTTACTCTTATTGGTGGCTTTTATCTGTGAACATAATCCGTTACTTTTATGTATTTGATGTTAATGTGTGAACTGTTTTATTTTTTATTGTTTTATGTAAAGCACTTTGGTATGCCCAAGGCTTTTAAATGTGCTCTATAAATAAAGATTGTTGTTGTTGTTGTTGTTGTTAAAAAATCAATTTCCTCTGAAAATGGTCTGGTACAAGGATCGAGCTGACAGTGAGCAAAAAAGCATTGAATGACCAAAGAAAACCTTCAAAAGACCTTCAGAAAGCCCAGAGAACTATTTCTCAAGACCATGTTAAAATTCCACGTCTTGCTCCAGGGAAGGAAAATATAAAGAAATGAGGGGTAGCTCAAGATGTTTGCACAGTGATGTATATAAAGAATGCTTTAAGGTTTTATTATTTTAATTGTTTATAATGAAACTATTGAAAACATTTAATTTAACCATGGGAGTAGGGATTTCATTATTGATTAAGCTGTAGATTAGTTCCACCAAATGCAGACAAAAGAAGAAGAAAAAAGTATATTACTATAGAACACTGAAGAAAAAGGGAACATTCATATATACATTTTCTGTTCTTGAGTTCTTGAAACAACTGATAGGAACAGCTGCCTTTTAATTTTCTGGTTAATTTCCTAGTAACAGTACAGAAAGTACAGTAGAGAAAAAAATGTAGCAGATAGTAGTATTAGTGTTAGATTACTGGCTGTGAAATTGTATTTGACATCTGAACCATACAGACTTATTGTCCTGGAATTATTGATGATCTCATAAAATTGCCTCTTGCTGTTATTTTGCTGTAAACCGGGGTGATTGGGGTCTTTTTCCAGCTCCTTCCCTGCTAGCCTATTGATTCATTTGACTGTTCTGATGCATCAGTAATTTATAGATGCCAGGAAAATGGTTTAATATCTGTGCAGTCAGTGAAACCTATCAGGAAGGGGTGTAGTGGTGCATCAAAACTTATTTTTTTCCCCCCCAAACTGACAATCATAGGGTTGGGTTTTTTTAGGAAAAATTCATCAACTTTAAAGATGAGAGAATATATTCGATGCCTTGCAAAGTGTACTCCAAATTACTTGGACACCTGCTAAGAAAGCAAAAATACAAACTTAACAGCTGATGTATGCACAGTCAAAAATCACTGTAGACCCAAAGGACCCTACACAACACGCTTGTCTGTGTTCTCGTTTTATTTTATTCACACTGTTTGCTTTGGTTACACTGTTGTCCAATTTGCAGTGTACAATGCTCTGCGCTCTGCTCCAGCAGCTGTCTCCTCCTCTCCGATCCGACCGCTGCTAAAATAGGGAAGGCATGATTAGATGATGCTCGCCGGCTGCAGAAACCAGCCTTCCCTGACACCACTGCTCTACTCCTCCCCTACAGCCGAGCCACCAAACAGACCCCGCCACAGTCACCTTCTACCTTCACCTTCTAGATTCCATGAATAAGAGTTATACCTAAACAAATCGGTTACACCAGAAATTTGAAATAACAAAAACATTCACTTCCTTTTTTTCCATGTTCACTTATTTACTACTGCTATATTCCACATTTTTTATTTTTTTATTTTTTTTTTACACAATTTTGTATTCACTAGATCACCTTTGGAATTTGTGTTGATGTGTGGGGCTGCAGCCTCAGGTCTATATTTTTGAATGGTAATTATGAGATAGTAAGGCTGTGCTTTATGATATGACAAAATATATCAGATGATGATATTAAAACATCTCTCATTTCATGATATTTATTCATGTTTCATATTAAGCACTTGTGTGACTGACTGTCACTATGTGATAGTGCCACGTAAAGCCCATATTTATTTCATTTAAATGTAAAAAAAAGAAATACTGCTTTGACGTGGTGAATAACCCATCAATGATCACAACAAAGATTTGACCCCCAGTATGCAATTAAACTACATTCAATGTAGAATGCAATGTCGTTAAAATGCTTCTTATTCCCTCTCAATGCTGATAATGAAATTGGAATTGCTGAATTCCTATCAGTTTCCATCCCTAATCAATATGTCTTATGTGGCAATTAATCTAAATGCAGTGTAGCACAATTTACCAAAATTCGCACTGTGCATCATTTAATGTGAAACAGCAAAGTGATGATGTCTAAAATCTCATTCTCTTGTCTACAAAGCAGAGAGCATATCTGACTTCTTTCAAATGTGTTCATCTTTATTAATGATGTAGTTATTCAAGTGCTTCAGTGGAGACTCTGGAGATTTTGCAGGAAGGAAGTTGCAACTGTATGTGGGGCGAGTTTGGGGGGTAGGACAAATGAATCTCAACCAGTGTTGCAGCATCTGAGAATCCATGATTGCAAAAGCACACATATGCAAATGAATGTTAGAGCACATGCTCACAAATCTTTGCACATAATCCAATGACTGCTTGCATGTAGATTTCCAGGCTGAAAAATATACCCTTGTATTCTCATCCACAAATGCAGAAAAATTGCTGGTTTTATCTGGTGCTCCTGCTTGTTGATGCTGCCTTTACTTCTTATTTAATGACATGTGTATTTTTGGAAGTTGTTCAGCAGTTACCCGTACGAGGACCTTTTGACGAATCCAAGTCAAAACTAGAGAAGTGGAATTGTCAGTTACATCATTGATTTATTGGATGCTACAAAATAAACAGGAAAACCTGCACACACATGCACACAGAAGCTATTTGTGGCAATCTTGACAGATATACACCTATTTCCAGAGTTTAATTACCATCGACTCAGATGGAGAAAAACATCTTGTAACACTGGGTTAGACAAAAATGGGCTTTCTCGGTTGAGATGAAACGGCTAACATATAAGCAACAACATAAGCATCTACTGCTGTTGTCAATATTTTATTTCAAATTAGTTTGAGCAAAAGTAACATAAACTTTAAATTCATATTTTCTTTTTTGTTTAAATGCATCACTGGCTAAAAGAAATAGCACTGACTTTAAAAATACGACTGTCACTTGGTATCAGCTTCAACCCGGCAACCAGGCGACTTTAAAGTAATCTGTACATTATGAAAGAGCCGCTGTGGAGGGAAGAAGCAGACAGAGTAAATTCTGCATGGTGTAAGATCTCTCACATGAGCACGTATTTCTTGCAAAAAGATAAACATGTGTTTTTCACTTGTAGGTCACCAGTTTAGGATTTTTGTTCGCCATCTACATTTGGACAGAGCAATATTTTATACACACAAGTACCTCATTTAAGCAAAGATTTATTTATGTGATTATTGAAGTAACATCCTTTATTTTGTTCCCCTTAGTTGTATCTGATGGCACAACTTCATAACTTGAGAAAAATGGGATTAATAGAACCCACTGATTTTCTGGTGCCTCAAATAATGGAAGCAGTGATATAGATAAGCCAGTCAAATTATACAGTCAGCTTTTCTTTGTCTGTGCTCTTCATTGTTCGTCTGATGGCGACAACGGCCATTTGCAGTGTTGCAAATTGCAGTGTTCACAGCATCTTTCTGATTTCTGTAAGTGGCAAAAATAAATCTGTTTTCGCAATTCAAACCGACAAAAGTTTTATTTTTTAAGTTAAAATCCAAGTGCGTTAATCCATTGCCAGATAATTTTGCCGCACAGGTGGACATTGTGCATTTGGTTCTATAGCTTACACTGCTAGATGTTGATTTATTAAGTTGAACACTTAATAAAATAAAGTAAGGACACACCAGTGGCTACATAGTTGTTAATTTAGACAGTAGCTCTGGATGGCCTTCAGAGTTGGAATGCCTCACACGATCTTTCAGCAAATCTGTGAAGCAGAGAGACGCAGGCATGACCATAGTTTTAATTGCGTATTTATTTGTTTATTTCCTGCACGGCATTCAAAAAATTGTGTAGGAGTTCATCTCCAGTTTCAATTTTAGTCAGCTGTAAGACCCTGAGGACAATATTCCATTCACTCTGTGGAAAAGGTTACTGCACTGTTGACCCTGCATTAATGAAGACTTGTGTGTGCAGAGGCTCTGCACAGCTGCTCTGCAAGATGACCTAGTTGTGAATCCTTCATGCTCGATGGGAAACCTCATGTTCAGTTCAGTGTCACAGATATGAATGTGTCGGTTTTGATTTTTTGTCATTGTTGGAAAAAAATGTGTCTGTTTCATAAAATGGTCTATGACTAATTTCCACAGCATTTAGTCTTTATCCCGTTAATATTTGTGGCAAGATTTGACAGGCGAGTAATACATTATATTATTATGATTTTTAGCCTGCACATGTTTCCTAACTTTAACAACATTTCATTTCAGCCTATAAAGGAAGAGAGCCATGTATGCGAGGACTGTGGTTACTAGTTGAAACAGGAAAGGTACATTCACAGATCAACTTATGGATTTAAAGTAAACCATATTCACACTGGTTGGTCCTGTTAATATTTGCCCAGGTACACTGGAGGTTTATGACACACCATACAACAATAGTGAAACATGTGTGTATTTTATGCCCTTTTATAAAAAAAAAAATAACTGGTTTATTTTTTCTGATATAACAGGCTACGAGAAGTGTAGCCAAATATAACCAAATATAATGTGCAACTGTATGTTGTTGAAAATGCTGAAAAATTTATATGAAGAAAAGTTCCTGTATTTTTCTTGTGTCTGAGGAAATAACAAGACCCAGATGCAAAATACACCTGCGGAAAGGTGCTGTGACTGTGCTATTCATAGTCTGTGCTCATTGTGCATTTGATGAAGGCCTAGATTGTTTGAATTAATGTGCACAGGTGTAGGTGTTTGTGAAATCAGCGTTATTTCTTCATCCCTGAAGAAAATTGAGTTACCCATGATATTATGTCTCATAAGAAAGTTCAGGAGAGCTTAAAGGAATACTAAAGCTCAACCAGTCTACATTTGAATAGCTTTGGAAGCGTATCCTGAAGGCTTTTTTACAAATCAGCGTTATTCGTTATCAAGCTGTTATTAAACATTTTGAAAATAAAGCAGAAATTTTGAGATTTAAGTCAAAATGCTATTTTATCCTAATAACATTTTGAGAATAAAGTTGCATATGACTTGCAAGAAACAAAGTATCAGATACAGTATGGGATAAAGTAAAAATCCTTGATGTTTTTTTTTGTTTGTTTGTTTTTTCTAATTGCATCGCTTCATCACTGTCAACTGAGTGCGAAACAATCTAACAATCTGTAATTCAAACGTACCCTTTATTTGCACTCTGACCTTTTCAAAGGTCAGTCTGGTTTATTGTGTTTGCAGTCTCTCCTACCGAGGGTCCTGACTAAATGCTGCATGTAATTACTTGTTAAATGCATTTAAGTATGCGTGCCCTTCGCTATAGTAACTTTTAGAAATGACTAATGGTGACTAACGGTAACATGAGGCGTTGTGTATTGTACTTGCATGTTTTTCTTTTAATGTGTGTGCCTCAATGAGTGTAATTTATCTCTTGTGCTTACACAGCCCCGTTAGCCGATAGCAGCATTCAGCATTATAAAGCAAATGCGAGCTCACTTTTCAGCTGACCTGGCATAACATTGTGTCCTGCCTGTTTTGCTGCTCTGTCCTTGTCTCTGAAAAGACATTAAAACCATCTACTAACTGTGTGTGCATCATTTCCCTCCATGGGCACCTGTTAGCTGACCAGGTTATTACTGACCAGAGATTACTTCACAAGTCAAACATAGCTACACCAGCTAATAGTATACCTTCATCATTTAAAACACAGTAATTCTGGCGTACGTGCAATGTGTTCAATATGCAGTGACTTTTTTTATACCAAACTCTATCAATTATCTTTAAGTGTATGATTAAATTATAACTATTTATTGCATCATTACAAAACCAGTCTTCCCTCCCTATAAAATTTCCAGTGCATGTCAATGTACTTGAAGGCACAGCTGCTCTGGATGCAAATATCTAATAAATATTTAGATTTTTGATCAGCAACAGAGGGACCTGTTGGTTTGCCAAAATATTTGCATTCAGCCAGGTGTCCTTGAGGATCTCCAAAATGCTTCCAGCCAACTTCCAGCCAAATGACACATAATAGGTTTTTGTGATATGTTGTCAAATTGTTACATTTTGTATCATTAAGAGTGTCTAACTACTCATAAAGTGAATCATTCTGAATAAATGTTGCTTTATATTCCATTCTTTATCTTTTTTAACAATTTCAAAGCAGTTCATTTTAATCCCTTTCCTCTTTGAAGTTATTTTTATATCTGTGCCCCTTCACAGGGGGCCAGAGATTTGGTCACTTTCCCCCAGCAGTACCTTTAGACACACTGGCAAGTCAATGTCTTGCTCAAGGACACTAAGTGTAAGCTGATATATGGCAGAGGGGCAGGTTTCAGTGGTGCTCCGTGTCCTCTATTGTAAGGACACTATAAACTTTCCACAGACAACAATGTCCTAATATGCTTGGATTAAGCAGCTGAGTCAGATAACATATGGTTATACCCTCTCCCACTTGTACATATAAAATATATAAGTAGGACAGGCAAGTATAACGCATTAGAAATAACAGCAGATGAGGGTTGTGCTGAAATAGATGGCCATCTGAAGAACCCTCTGGCCATGGGAAACAGACTTTCTGCCTGGTTAAAGTAAATCCTCTGACTTTGGGCCAATCTGTCATCTTGCATAGTGCCTCCTGTTTTGGCTCAGTATCAAACTTTCTCTCTTTTTGCCCACTTACTCCCCCATTTTTTTGCTACTGTCTGCAGGGTCTGTGTCTTTTTAGAATATATATCTCTTCATTGCGGCTATTTTTTAATGTGAAAACACAGCATATTGCTGGTATCCACGAGTTTTCAAATTTACTGTTTCACAAAAAAAAAAATTTAAATAAAGTAAAGCGCATTATTATTTTTTGATTGAGATGTCAAAATACAGTTACTGACTTGCATTACTGAACAGAATAATTAGTTTTACTAGTTCTTATGTTTGATTAATTTCAGATTTCAAAAATTCAGTGTGTTCTTGAGTTAGTATATAAAAATGTGATATTAGTTTATTGCTTAATATTGTCTAAAAACACAATTTTTAGTTATAAGCTAAGCTGTAAGTTATTGACAGACATCTAAAATGTTTTTTTCAAAAGTAATAAATCCATCAAGCCAGTATTTTATATAAAATAGTACACCAAGTTGTATAAAAATAGTACAACCTTTTTCCCCTCAACATTTTGAGCATTTTCTACTTGTCAGAAAGACAAAACTGCTTGTGTGAAGAAACAGAAATAGAGTCAATTACCAAGATATACTGTCTAAATTTGGACTCTACTCTCCAAGGCAGAAGGGAATGAATGTGAATTGGCGGGTCCCATGAGTAAGAAAACATCTGCCAGCCAAAACACAGGGTGAGGGGTGAGTTTCTCCTCTGGCCATGGAAATACAGTACTCAGGCTACAGGTCTGACACAGAGCTATACTGCTGAGGGCTCATCCCTGATGTTTCAAAGTCATAGCCATTTCTGATCTTGGTAGGCTTATCTTTCTTCTACAAGGTTGAATATCCTCAATAAATTTTGTTATTTAGCTAAAAAAAAATTGTGTGTGGTTAAGCAAAGTTGGTTGCTGACAAATAGATACAAACTATCATGAGCATCATATGACTTTATACATGACTGGAAAGAAAAGAGTGGAAACAGGTATGAAAATTTTCAGTATTTGCAATAGCTTTACACTAACATATCAAGTGGTTCCTCTCTGTGCTACATGAAACATCTGCTTACCTAAAAATTGTGCCGAGCTTTTATTTCCTGTTTTGCTTACATGTGGATTTGTGGCGTGATTAAAAACCCTGCAAGAACTGCACACAGTATGGCCTACGGATGTCCTCGTTTCCCTCTGTCCTAACATATTTGGGACAGAGATTTCAATCTTGGAATAAATGTTTTGATTTAGTGTGTGTGATTGAACCATTCTTAGAAAAAGGCATAAAATTAGCTAAGCAATCATATATGTATATATACAGTTTAATTTTTATGCCAACAATGTCTTGTGTGTTTGTATCTTTTCTGTGTCATGGACTATTTTTGTAAATAAAGCTTTGAAAAAAGACATATATGGATGCTGAGGCATATTTAAGCCACAGAGAGCTTCAGTATCTGTTTGCATACATCCTGCATATTCATCCTGTTGCTTCCTAATTAACATCCATTTCCCGGCCTCCCACATGCACAAGCCATAAAAGGACTACCACCGCTATATTTGATATATGAGTTCCTACATTTGTGCAACCAAAAAAAAAAGAATATTGCAAAAAAGTTTCTTGTAATTTGATTCAGAAAGGTAATATCTCATGTATTCATTGATGTAAAGTGGAATATTTCAAGCCTGCATCAAAATGGCAATAAAGCAGCTTGTGGCACTGCTAAGATAGTATTGAGGCCCAGATTGGTTTAATTTTGACCTGTAGCTTGTCTGTGTTTTGGGGGCCAGGTATCTTCCTCTTGACACCATTCCATAGTGCCAGCCTGAACCCTGCACAGTAATAACATGATAAGCAAATTATCTTGTAGTAGGTTTGGGCACTAGGCAGGTAGTACTACTGGAAACTACTACTCCATAAAGCTTGTCAGCAGATGAAAGCATGAAGTGCTCTAAACTCTCCTGCTAGACATTTTTACTGACTTTGGACTTGATAAAACACAGTGTTCAAACCAACACTGGCAGATGGACTGGCATCCCAAAATCACCACAGACTGTGAAAACTTCAAGGCAGAATGGAATATCCTAACAATGAGAATTATTCAACTTTTGATTTTTATGGGCTATAAGCCATCATGAAAAAGAATTAAAAAAAAATGTAAAAAAAAAAGAAAATCGGAAATATTTCACTTTGGATGGTCATCAAGGAAGCATGTCCATCTATATCTAGGAGAGCAATCCTTGCTTTGTGTCCTTACTTTGTGACCATGCCGTCATGTCACTGGTTTATTTAAATCTTTTAGAGGTCAGTCCAAAAAACAAAAAGACAGATGGCGGAAAAATCCATTGACATTTAGATGTAATCATTTAAAATCAAATGTGCAGATCCACAGAGCTTAAAGAACAAAAGAAATAAAAGTGAAACTGACCAAATCCTTGTAGTCTGACCGGTGTATTTAAGCAGAGATGCGTTTTGCAGATGGGGAAAAAGACTTTGTATCAGATTGTACAAGCTATGCTCCATTTGCATAACCTTTAATTCAATGTTTGCAGGAGGGGGGAAATGGCAAGAAGGGGATTTTGTCTCTTATCCCTTCATCTTCACAATCTGTGATTTAATTAGCAACATAAAGTTAGATGTAAAAAGTGGGTTGCTTGACCTAATTTAATATGTTAAGCACAAATAGGGTGAAAAACATCTTTCAGCCAGAGAATGAAAAGAGCACAGGTCAGCACTGTTTCACTTTTAAGTACAAGGAAATAATATTAAGACAGGTGAGTTATAATGAGAGCAAGTAGGACTGATGAAAGTTTATTTATTTATTGAAAAATTGAACTAACACTGCATATTACTTTATGTTTGTAATACTGCATAGCTGCAGTATTAGTAGTGTTGTAGCGGTTAGTATTGTTTTACAGTAATAAGCTCCTGCATTTGAATCCACTGGCCTGATTGGGCCTTTCTGCATGAGGTTTGCATGTTCTTTCTGTGCATGTGTTAATCTCTCCGGGTACTCGGGCTTGTTCCTGGCATGTTAGGTCAACTGCCTATTCTAAATTGGTCATAGGTGTCAATGTGAGTGTGAATGTTTCTCTGTCTTTGTGCATTAGACCTGTCCAAAGGTGTACCCCACCTTTCGCCCTGCAAGTGTAGTCTCCCTGTGACTCTGAACTGAATAAGTGGATAATTGTGCATGCTTAAATTAGGGTACTGTGGAACAAAAACTCCTAATTTTACAGTTTACAGATAGACAGCTTTTACTGTTGGATGTCACTTTCAGAACAAAATGCATGTTTTGACAAAATGAATCCCTATTTATGAAACTAACAATGCCTCTGTTAGTGTTCATTCTCCAGTTTGCCACAGAAAGAATAAGTTTATTATGACAAAATGATCGATTTTAGTTTTTAATTTCTTTCTGCATCCTATAAATTGGCTTTTGTTCAACACACAGCCAGTTTCTCTTTTGGATTTTGGATCACAGCTTTGGAATTAAGCTTTTATAAAGATGTCAAGTCAGTGAGACCAACAAAATCATTAAGTGCATTTTATTTCTATTGCACATTTAAACATCTTTCCAGATCAGAAGGGTTTTTTTTAAGTTTTGAAATGGTAACAATGGGCAAAAAAATGACTGAAATCACAAAGAAAAATGTTTCACCTCCTGGTTTTGTTGTTGTTGTTTAGTTTTTTTTAACAATGGGCATGATTTGATATAAATGAGCCAAACAGTGGAATGTTTAAATTAGTGTTAGTCTAGGTGTTTCACTCCACACTCTAAACCTTCTCCCCTAAAAAATATGGGCAAACAATGATCCTTTGGATATTGTAAGATGTAGCCAGGCTGACAGAAGGGTACTCCTCCACCCATTAAGCTGCATCTGCCATCGAGGAACATCTGTATGTGAAATCAATGGGGACAGGCTGAGATCTCATAGATACCTCCCAGCATAAAATGCCACATTCATGTAAAGCATTTTCATCAACAGCAGCTATTTTTAGTGAGAATAATCCATCACCCCTGGTTGTGTTGGTGCTGAAAAAGGGGCATGACATCTGGGATTTCCGTATCAATCTATATCTAATATGGGTGTCACAATTTGAAAGTTTTGACAACAACTGTGATATCTGAAGATTGCAAAAATGATACGATATTAAAGATATGCATATACAATCCCACACCAGTACTCTTATACTACTCAGTGCTTCTCAGTGCTACATCCTTTCAGTAACTACTTTACTTCATGGCAGACTAAAGTATGGTGACTACAGTTAACGACATTCCTTTTTTTTCTGCACTTTGACTCCTATACATCCATAGACTGAGTCACAGAAAGAATTGCAGCTAGACTTTTTCACAAGTTGCCTTATTAAGGTCAAAAGTGACTTGAAGTCTTTTTAAAGTCTAGTCCTTCTGGATGTTTTAACATACGTTAAACACTGTGAATGAGCTCACTTGATATACCAGCTGTAACTACCACAAACGTTCTCAAAAACACAAAAGCAATAAATAAACTAAAATTAAGAATGAATTTCACTAATAATTTTCCCACATTTTTTAAAATAGATATTACCTCATTACTGGCTATGATAAGTGTTATTGGATGGTCTAGTATGTAAAAGACTGGTACATAAGATAAATACTGCTGTATACTAATGTGTTAAACATAGTGGATGCATGAATTTTAAATGTTTTAATAAGTGCCAGTATGAAATCTGCAACATATAAAAATTATGGTTGCTCTTTTAAATAAGCGCAGAATATCAATACATTAGAGACTGTGAAGATACAAATCTAAAAAGCAGTGGTATCAAAGTTAATATATTTTATATATATATTGTATGCAGGATGAACATATTCTTAGAGAATATTCAGGCTATGCTACATGTGCTACATGAAACATCTGCTTACCTAAAAATTGTGCCGAGCTTTTATTTCCTGTTTTGCTTACATGTGGATTTGTGGCGTGATTAAAAACCCTGCAAGAACTGCACACAGTATGGCCTACGGATGTCCTCGTTTCCCTCTGTCCTAACATATTTGGGACAGAGATTTCAATCTTGGAATAAATGTTTTGATTTAGTGTGTGTGATTGAACCATTCTTAGAAAAAGGCATAAAATTAGCTAAGCAATCATATATGTATATATACAGTTTAATTTTTATGCCAACAATGTCTTGTGTGTTTGTATCTTTTCTGTGTCATGGACTATTTTTGTAAATAAAGCTTTGAAAAAAGACATATATGGATGCTGAGGCATATTTAAGCCACAGAGAGCTTCAGTATCTGTTTGCATACATCCTGCATATTCATCCTGTTGCTTCCTAATTAACATCCATTTCCCGGCCTCCCACATGCACAAGCCATAAAAGGACTACCACCGCTATATTTGATATATGAGTTCCTACATTTGTGCAACCAAAAAAAAAAGAATATTGCAAAAAAGTTTCTTGTAATTTAATTCAGAAAGGTAATATCTCATGTATTCATTGATGTAAAGTGGAATATTTCAAGCCTGCATCAAAATGGCAATAAAGCAGCTTGTGGCACTGCTAAGATAGTATTGAGGCCCAGATTGGTTTAATTTTGACCTGTAGCTTGTCTGTGTTTTGGGGGCCAGGTATCTTCCTCTTGACACCACTCCATAGTGCCAGCCTGAACCCTGCACAGTAATAACATGATAAGCAAATTATCTTGTAGTAGGTTTGGGCACTAGGCAGGTAGTACTACTGGAAACTACTACTCCATGTCAGCAGATGAAAGCATGAAGTGCTCTAAACTCTCCTGCTAGACATTTTTACTGACTTTGGACTTGATAAAACACAGTGTTCAAACCAACACTGGCAGATGGACTGGCATCCCAAAATCACCACAGACTGTGAAAACTTCAAGGCAGAATGGAATATCCTAACAATGAGAATTATTCAACTTTTGATTTTTATGGGCTATAAGCCATCATGAAAAAGAATTAAAAAAAAATGTAAAAAAAAAAGAAAATCGGAAATATTTCACTTTGGATGGTCATCAAGGAAGCATGTCCATCTATATCTAGGAGAGCAATCCTTGCTTTGTGTCCTTACTTTGTGACCATGCCGTCATGTCACTGGTTTATTTAAATCTTTTAGAGGTCAGTCCAAAAAACAAAAAGACAGATGGCGGAAAAATCCATTGACATTTAGATGTAATCATTTAAAATCAAATGTGCAGATCCACAGAGCTTAAAGAACAAAAGAAATAAAAGTGAAACTGACCAAATCCTTGTAGTCTGACCGGTGTATTTAAGCAGAGATGCGTTTTGCAGATGGGGAAAAAGACTTTGTATCAGATTGTACAAGCTATGCTCCATTTGCATAACCTTTAATTCAATGTTTGCAGGAGGGGGGAAATGGCAAGAAGGGGATTTTGTCTCTTATCCCTTCATCTTCACAATCTGTGATTTAATTAGCAACATAAAGTTAGATGTAAAAAGTGGGTTGCTTGACCTAATTTAATATGTTAAGCACAAATAGGGTGAAAAACATCTTTCAGCCAGAGAATGAAAAGAGCACAGGTCAGCACTGTTTCACTTTTAAGTACAAGGAAATAATATTAAGACAGGTGAGTTATAATGAGAGCAAGTAGGACTGATGAAAGTTTATTTATTTATTGAAAAATTGAACTAACACTGCATATTACTTTATGTTTGTAATACTGCATAGCTGCAGTATTAGTAGTGTTGTAGCGGTTAGTATTGTTTTACAGTAATAAGCTCCTGCATTTGAATCCACTGGCCTGATTGGGCCTTTCTGCATGAGGTTTGCATGTTCTTTCTGTGCATGTGTTAATCTCTCCGGGTACTCGGGCTTGTTCCTGGCATGTTAGGTCAACTGCCTATTCTAAATTGGTCATAGGTGTCAATGTGAGTGTGAATGTTTCTCTGTCTTTGTGCATTAGACCTGTCCAAAGGTGTACCCCACCTTTCGCCCTGCAAGTGTAGTCTCCCTGTGACTCTGAACTGAATAAGTGGATAATTGTGCATGCTTAAATTAGGGTACTGTGGAACAAAAACTCCTAATTTTACAGTTTACAGATAGACAGCTTTTACTGTTGGATGTCACTTTCAGAACAAAATGCATGTTTTGACAAAATGAATCCCTATTTATGAAACTAACAATGCCTCTGTTAGTGTTCATTCTCCAGTTTGCCACAGAAAGAATAAGTTTATTATGACAAAATGATCGATTTTAGTTTTTAATTTCTTTCTGCATCCTATAAATTGGCTTTTGTTCAACACACAGCCAGTTTCTCTTTTGGATTTTGGATCACAGCTTTGGAATTAAGCTTTTATAAAGATGTCAAGTCAGTGAGACCAACAAAATCATTAAGTGCATTTTATTTCTATTGCACATTTAAACATCTTTCCAGATCAGAAGGGTTTTTTTTAAGTTTTGAAATGGTAACAATGGGCAAAAAAATGACTGAAATCACAAAGAAAAATGTTTCACCTCCTGGTTTTGTTGTTGTTGTTTAGTTTTTTTTTAACAATGGGCATGATTTGATATAAATGAGCCAAACAGTGGAATGTTTAAATTAGTGTTAGTCTAGGTGTTTCACTCCACACTCTAAACCTTCTCCCCTAAAAAATATGGGCAAACAATGATCCTTTGGATATTGTAAGATGTAGCCAGGCTGACAGAAGGGTACTCCTCCACCCATTAAGCTGCATCTGCCATCGAGGAACATCTGTATGTGAAATCAATGGGGACAGGCTGAGATCTCATAGATACCTCCCAGCATAAAATGCCACATTCATGTAAAGCATTTTCATCAACAGCAGCTATTTTTAGTGAGAATAATCCATCACCCCTGGTTGTGTTGGTGCTGAAAAAGGGGCATGACATCTGGGATTTCCGTATCAATCTATATCTAATATGGGTGTCACAATTTGAAAGTTTTGACAACAACTGTGATATCTGAAGATTGCAAAAATGATACGATATTAAAGATATGCATATACAATCCCACACCAGTACTCTTATACTACTCAGTGCTTCTCAGTGCTACATCCTTTCAGTAACTACTTTACTTCATGGCAGACTAAAGTATGGTGACTACAGTTAACGACATTCCTTTTTTTCTGCACTTTGACTCCTATACATCCATAGACTGAGTCACAGAAAGAATTGCAGCTAGACTTTTTCACAAGTTGCCTTATTAAGGTCAAAAGTGACTTGAAGTCTTTTTAAAGTCTAGTCCTTCTGGATGTTTTAACATACGTTAAACACTGTGAATGAGCTCACTTGATATACCAGCTGTAACTACCACAAACGTTCTCAAAAACACAAAAGCAATAAATAAACTAAAATTAAGAATGAATTTCACTAATAATTTTCCCACATTTTTTAAAATAGATATTACCTCATTACTGGCTATGATAAGTGTTATTGGATGGTCTAGTATGTAAAAGACTGGTACATAAGATAAATACTGCTGTATACTAATGTGTTAAACATAGTGGATGCATGAATTTTAAATGTTTTAATAAGTGCCAGTATGAAATCTGCAACATATAAAAATTATGGTTGCTCTTTTAAATAAGCGCAGAATATCAATACATTAGAGACTGTGAAGATACAAATCTAAAAAGCAGTGGTATCAAAGTTAATATATTTTATATATATATTGTATGCAGGATGAACATATTCTTAGAGAATATTCAGGCTATAAACTGAAACAGCAGAGACCAGGGTATCCCCATGTGTTTTTCTTAATTGTGCCTCCAGCCGTCAGTACAGAAAACCTCAGGGTTCAAGCTCCGGCCCTGTCAGCAGGGCACCATAATCTTCACGGTGTGTCTCTGAAGCCTGGGGCTTTATCAGAGGAGGTATTAAACACAAACAGCTGGGAAAAGGTATCTCAAACTGAAGAGCCAAGTGGAAGATTATTCAGCATTAGGTGTCGTATATCTATTGGTGTATGAGTTCACACGCTGTAAGATGATGTGTTTCTGAAAATGCTTTGTGGCTCCCTAATGTTAGACTTTAAAAGGCCAGTCAGGATTTCTGAATCTCTTACTGACTGCTCTTGAGAAAGACTGTGGTTTGGTTTATGAATGCAGCTCTGGTATGACATGACTCTCACAGCATGTGTGGTGCTAAATGGGCTTTGGTTGTTCCACTAAACTGAAACTGTTGCACAAATTTAAGCTAGCTGAGATTTGCATTGATGATGTATTTCTGAGATGTGTGGTATGCACTTTTGTCACATTAGCACTACAGGTTCAAATAGTACAGCATGGATAAATGGTCAGGTGAAAAAGAATAATTATATAGTATAGTGCAGGAAACGACTTTATTCATTCATGCAAAAGCAAATTTCTTTACTAGAGATGGACCGACCCGATATTACGTATCGGTATCGGTCTGATACTGACGTAAATTACTGGATCGGATATCGGAGAGAAATAAAAAATGTAATCCGATCCATTAAATATCAAAAAAAGCACCTCACAAAACTTGCGACACGGCTTAACTCGGCTCATAACCGTAGCACATCGGAGCAGTCTGCATCACATGATAGAGCGGCTGTGTGTATTTGTAGCCTCGCTACCAAACCAGCATTTCATCTCCGATGAAGTTATCCCAGAGAGAAGTAAAGCAAGTGCTTAAGTTCATCTCTGAATGTTTGTAAAGCATTCCCACGTTAAGCTTAACAACCGATATATGGAGCGACTGCCTCTTCTTGCTCCTACTTCAATCGTGAAACTGATTAATGATCAGCTGATCGGCTTTTCTGTCACGAGTCTGTCTCTCTTGTTTGTTTTTAGCCCACTTTGCGCCAGAAAGAGGAAACCAGCAGCTGAACAACAGCAGCACGTTTAACCTTGATAAGCTATAGTTAGAATTTATTTAATATTACTTTCTACACCAGGATCCTTTTCTATGCAGCTGACGGCTGGTAACTGTGCAGGGGCGGATCTAGCAAAGTTTAGCCAGGGGGGCCGATAGGGCATGAACAGGGAAAAGGGGGCACAAAGACATACTTTTCTTTCTTATTTTCATTTAAAATGTCTAGCTTTTAATGAATAATTATCTGAATCTTACAGCCAAAGTTTTAATCTTATGTAAAATATATATAAGTCCATTACTGTATATAGTAACTGTTAAGTCTAATATACCCTAGTAAGCTATACTACTTCTGTACCATCTGTGCAGTCTGCAATTCTGTTGAAGAAAGATGTTGAATCTTAATTATTCTTGAAAATTTTTTATCCAAGACATTTTTTTTTTTTATTTCTGTGAATTTTTCCCCACACTGCATCAAATTAAAGTTGATTACATCGATTAAGCATCATGAGGTGGAGGGTGGGGGGTGGTTCCCTATTGTTTTTTTTGCTGGGAGTTTGCAACACTATTACGGTAGTTAGGTTGCTTAATATTTCTGCTAAGTACTCTTTAAAATACCAGAATAGGAAGGATGGAGTAGGTTTAAGTTTATTAGATTGTTCAGTATTGCTGAATTATGAAATATTTTGGGTGCAGTGTATTTTTTACATACAGGTATAACAGAATAGCTTTAGTGTTGTTGTTTATTTAAACTTGAGTATGAACTTATACAAAATGCAGCAATATATTAAAAAAACAGTTTTATTGATTAAAAAACTCACTATATCGGATTCATATTGATATCGGCAGATATCCAAATTTATGATATCGGTATCGGACATAAAAAAGTGGTATCGTGCAATCTCTAGTTAAAACAGAGTTTTTCCTTCGCACTGTCACCAAGTGTTTGCTCATAGGGGGTCATCTGATTGTTAGTGTTTTCTCTGTCTTATTTTACAGTCTTTACCATACAATATAAAGTATAAAGTGGAAGTACCAGCATATTCACCCCAAGGTCATACTGCTCTAGAATCTAATGCAGGGTTTGGGGTCATGGTCCTGGATTTTGCACCAAGGGATTTCAGTTTTTGGACTTTGAATTCTTATTTTTTAAATATTCTCTACTTGGCTCTTAATTTGTTGTTTACATTCTCATGTTGAATCTCCTTAGCATTTCTTTTTGCTTTATTCTCAGTCAAGTTCTAATTCCTTTGGTGTTTGAATTTTTTCTCAGTTTTTATGTATTAGTCATTTTTTAAAATATACTCTTGGTTTAGTTTAGTTTTCTGTTTTCCTCATGTTCCTTCGTATCTTGTCTTCATGTGTTTTCCACTTAGGTTATTTTCTGTTTTATTTCAGCAGTCTTGTGCCTTGCTTTTAGTTTTACTTGTGTAATTCTTGTTCACTGAATTAGTTTCAGTTGTTTCCCAGGTGTCCCGGCTTCGCTTGTTAACCTTTGACTTTAAAACTTCAATTGGTTAGTGTTCTTTGCTAGAGTGTCTGCATTCTTTGCCTGTGTTCCTGCTGCATGTTTTCTGTATTTGGCCCTAGTATTTTGCATTTTCTTATTTGCCCCCTGAGGAACTTTTGCAATTCACCTGAATAAAGGTTAGTTTTTGTTATTTTATGTCTGACATGAGAGTCCTGGACATGGGGGTTTTGTCCTGCTCACCATGACAGTCTTCATACCCTACAGACTGTGACACAGATAAATTGCAATAAAACCCAACAACTACGGACTCAGACTTTACAGGCCTCAGTTAGCATGTTAAAGTTCATTACAGTACAATTAGAAAGAGTGAAAAGGTAAAGCTTGTTTAGAAAAGTTGCCAAGAGAAAGCATTTTCTGTAGGTTTGCAAAGTTGATTTTGGAACACAGTAATCTGTGTTTGGTTTTCACCAAAGATGGCACCGTGGATTATAGTCAAACATCTCTACTTTGTCTCAGCACAAACGCCACATACCAACTGTCAGACTCGTGTTGCAGGGATGATGATTTGAGCCTCTTTTACAGCCACAGGATCTGGGCACCTTGCAGTCATGGAGTTGACCTCCTCGGTATACCAAAGTATTCTAGAAGCATATGTGAGGCAAATAACGTGGACACTATTGCAAAGGAACACAAAAGCATTGCAAAGAAAATGTATTATGAGCTAATGCACAAAATTTTGCTGTGATCATTCAGGGGATCTTTACAACATCAATAAAAAGTGTCAGACTATTTAATCAATTCAGGTACATTAGCAATTCCCATATACACCATGTCTTTAATGTAATCTCGTATTTTGAGCTTTACTTCTGAAATGTATCATTTAATATTAAATGCATATTTTAGAGAAAACGTTCCGTACTGTAACATAACTAACCATCAGATTATAAAGATTCGCAATATAAACGGAAAGTTCTGTGTGACTCTAAAGTATTTGGGAATAACTGGAGAAACAATGATGCTGTGCAGCTTTTCCACATGTTCTTACAACTTGTGAAGCAAATCAAGTAAGCTGTGCAAACTTTAATAAGAGCAGAATCTTCAGTGGAGAGCTCTTCCTTGCAATCTAAACTGTGGGGTGATTGAGCGCTTCTCATCTCCCGTGGCTTCCTCCTCTTTGTCTTTTCACTTATTGAAATCTCCAGCTGGGCTTGTAGTGTAGCTAGCAGGAGACTGGCTGAAAAGTGTTTTGCTCTATTGCTGATTTGGCTTTTATATTCCTGCTACTGGGAATGCACAGTGTCTCTTGGACAGTTAATTACTAGAAAACTTCCATAAAGTTCTTACAGTTGTTTCATGAACTGTTAAATGCGCTGATATTTGACCCACAGAAAAAGATATTTGGCACAGCTCTAGACAACTGTGCCAATGATGGTTTTAGCTGAAAACAGATGGTGGACATGAAGTATGCAAATTCAGTTTGGAGACCATTAAGAAAACAATCAGTGAACCACAGGAAGCAGAAAATATACATAAGTTCAGAGAATAAGAGACATGCACAGGAAGGCAGCTGTTTGGAGACTGGCTTTTTTTGAAATACTAAGGGTGCAATACAGTCTAGAGGTGGGAAAATGTGTTTACAGACTCTATTTACTTGTTTATTTTGTTCACAGCATTGCAGGTGAGGTTTATTAGTGGAACTGTTAGCATCACAATACCCAATGAATCTGCATACAATGTGAAATCAGCTAAAAAGAAAGTGGATCTTTAAACAGGATGATAATGATTGAAAGTATATTATTCATACGTTAAATAAACATAATAGATGTAAAAAAATAAAAATAAAAAAAATCCTGCAGACTTTATTTAAATTCAGAGAGGAGAAGACAGCGTTTGATCCAGATATCCTCTAGAGTCCTTCCCCATGACAGCTGGGGAGACAATGGGGCTGTTTGAAAAAAACCCTGATGACCAGGGTATCCTTACCCCATACTTCAATTTAGGGCCCATGGCAAACATTGACTAAATCATTAGTTTTATATTACGTAATAAACTTCTTTTGTGGAATCAGGTGATTTTGAATGGGGTCAGCAGGAACCACAAAACATTTGTATTTTTTAAGAAGCCTTAATCATATAGAAATAGGAAACAATAATGCCACATCATTAGTGGAAAAACTGACAATGTCAAATAGTGAACCTCTGAGATACGACTGCATGGATCCCAATTAGTGTGACGAGAGTTAAATGTAATATAGACTCTCTGCTGTGGAATAGGTTTTATATATGCAACTTGTTAACTATTACCATACTAATTAACAGAGAATGTATACTTCTGAAATTGTAGCTACACACAGAACACACCAAGAATATTTGTTCAATCAACAAAATTAGCTACACTTTGTGATTTGCTTGTCTCCCTTATTAGGCTGTGGCACTGTAACCTAGATCCAGCTTAAAGTTTCAGAGCTAATGTGTGGTTGTCACATTAGAAATAAACAGCAGCACCAAGAGTGCAGTCAGCATTAATTAACTAGAATTACTGCACTGCGCACTAAATGCCAAGGTTAACAGTTTTCTACAGCATTAATCTCTTGTTTTATTTACAACAGTGTTGCAATTAACTTACTTTTTTAAATGTTCATAATAGATTAAATGTGTGAAATGGCCTTTTTTATGTAAAAACACTATATAGGCTGGCTGTGTTAAACCTTCTTCACAGCATAGCCCTCAGGGGAGGTTAGACAAAAACAAAGAACTTAAAACAGAAATCAAACCATGGGGAAACAAACAGAAACTCCGCACTACAACACAGAAACCAATGATTCAAAAATGGATTCGCCGTGGAATAAAATGAGATCAGGAGCTCAGGAATATACGAACAAAAAATCCAAACGATAATCAGAAGAAGAACAAAACCCAGGGATCATGGCATAAAGAGTGGTAGTTCAGAGTGGTCCCTAAGAACCCATTTTAATACACACCTCTGTGTAGGATAAAATCTTTCTTATCTTGAGAAAGGAATGGGCCTTTAGGGACTTTCCATGTGCTTTTTTCTTTCTGTAATAATAGGGATAACTATTATCTCTTGTAAAGAGAAGGCAGGTGTGACTTTAGAGTATTCTTGCAACAGCAATGCAACTATGTTGTTGAAACAAAGAGAAGTTACAGTTTATTGTTGATGTGTTGTCAGTTTAAAACATTATCTTTTACACTTCTTTAAAATGGTTAAAGCTGAACTGAGGGGGTCGTACAGCTTGCCTGAACTGCACCGCAGGGGGAGATCTCACAGCTTGCAGACAATGATGCTGCATCTAACAATGGATCTCATCAAAAGATAGTCGGGCATAAGTGGCATTCAAATCTCATTTAGTGGAATATGAAACTGTGCGAAGATGAATAAAAATATAACTGGAAAAATATACATTTCCAGATTCCCCAACATAGTGTCTATAGTCTGCTCCATATAAAGGTCCATCTCTACTTAGAAATAAATGGAAGCCTCTTATGGACACAGAAATCACTCTTATGTGTAATGTTTTGAAATGCGTAGATTACAAATATGCCCAGAGGATCCTTTGAGAAAAATAAATGCTAATGTTTTTATACTTTTCTATTTCCTATAAATCGAGGAGTTAAAGTGCATTTCCCTTCTGTTATGTCCGTGAAGGTTCTCAGTCATCCAGGTCATCGTAGTCAAAGGAGCTTGCAAAGAAAAGCGTTTGGACTTCTTTAAGTTGCTTGAAGACGTTTTACCTCTCATCCGAGAAGCTTCTTCAGGTCTAAGGTCAAATGGTGGAGAGTCCCAGATTTAAACCCAGTGGGAGTAACCCCCCACAGAGGGACAAAAGGACCCCCTGATGATCCTCTAATCGCCTGAGACAAGGTGTGAAAATGGGTGTGGGTCCCAATCAGCCAGGGTTTCGGGTAAGCTCATTGTGAATCCTGGCCCCACCTTATCACGCGATTTCCTGAGGTCAGATGGCCCAGGATGTGAGTGGGCGTTAAGGTGTCTGGGGAGGGATCTCAAAACTGGATTATAGATGGCAGACAGTTGGTGTTGTAAGCCACCGCCTCTGTTCAAAGATGGTCGCTCACAGTGGACATAGATGGCTTCCTTCACTCCTCTTTCCTCTTTCTGTCCTCTCTGTCCAAAATGTGAACATTGGCATCCTCGAAAGAGTGTCCTTTATCCTTAAGATGCAGATGGACTGCTGAGTCTTGTCCTGTGGAGGTGGCTCTTCTATGTTGTGCCATGCGCTTGTGAAGTGGCTGTTTGGACTCTCCAATGTAGAGGTCTGGGCATTCCTCGCTGCACTGTACAGCATACACTATATTGTTAAGTTTGTGTTTTGGAGTTTTGTCTTTCGGGTGAACCAGTTTTTGCCTGAGTGTGTTGCTGGGTCTGAAATGCACCGGGATGTCATGCTTGGAGAAAACTCTCCTGAGTTTTTCTGATACACTGGCTACATAGGGGATGACAATGTTGTTGCGTCTGTCCTTCTTATCCTCCCTCGCTGGTGTCTGATCCTATTTTCTGTGCTTCTTTGCTGACTTTATGAATGCCCAATTAGGATAACCGCATGTTGTGAGTGCTTCCTTTACATGTGTGTGTTCCTTCTTTTTTCCTTCAGGCTAGAGGGAACATGGGAACACTCCCAATACCCTCTGGAACACAAACTTGGAGTAATTAGGACTCTACACCACCGGGCAGAACATGTTCCCTCTAAGCCTGAAGGAAAAAAGAAGGAACACACACATGTAAAGGAAGCACTCACAACATGCGGTTATCCTAATTGGGCATTCATAAAGTCAGCAAAGAGGCACCCGCCATTTGACCTTAGAACTGAAGAAGCTTCTCGGATGAGAGGTGAAAAGTCTTCAAGCAACTTAAAGAAGTCCAGACGCTTTTCTTTGCAAGCTCCTTTGACTTCCCTTCTGTTAAATTGCTTGTGACCTCTGCTCATGCTGCTCAGTAAAGCTGAAAGTCTCTTCCACTCGCTGCACAGGAATGTCCTTATTGATATGACAACTGTTATATAGCGCTAACCAGCTCTTTAATTAAACGCAACCTTTTCCTTTCCAGGTCTTTGAGCATCCCCACAGATTGGTAATCACAAAATCCCCTTTATTCCTTTCTCCTTCTTATTCTTTCTTTCTTTTGAAAAGATGACAAATCAGTCTGAGACATAAGTATGAAAGGTAGCAGGCAGACACGTTATCAAAATGTAATATGGTGATATTATTAATAAGCAAATAATCAGATCAATGTCCTTTAATTTTATAGAGCATCTCTGTCATTTTGCATTAGCATCTCAGTGATTACAAAATTCAAAGGGTGTCTCGTGTGTTTGTCAGCGATTGTTGTGAAAAAGACATTCTGTTAGCTTGTTCGATTTTTTTTAAAGGTTCACAGACACACAGTGAATTCATTCTCTTATCTATCAAATCCTTGTGATTTTCTGTTATTCCCCCATGACAGGCTGGGAAGAAGAGAGAGGCTCATCACATTTGTAGTTGAAATAGGATATCAAAGCACCAGGCACTGACATATTTTGTTTGAAGGGGGAGAGTAATTATAGTTAATTGCTGGTGTGAGGGCAGCCTGTGATGGTAAATTGTTGAAAGGAGAATCAGCTGGTAATAAACAAGTCATTATTTATTAGATCCCAGAGAAGCTAACACGAAGGCCATGGGATAATGAATATTGATACACAAATATATGTACATTCTACGTTATTTGATTTTATTTATTTATTCATGTTTTTTATGTCACTCTGTTTTTCCAACACGCCTCTTATCTGTTTCCAGTTGGCACAAAAAAGAGGCACAAGCCAGCATGGCTGCTACTTTATTTATTTTTTTAAAGACCTGTAAATATATTACAATTAGTCTTACTCTTTGGTTTTTAGACTAGAAATAAAGTGACTGTAAATCAGGGCAGCACATTAGAGAGCAGTTAAATATATCAAAAGTATTTAGAACAATTATAGAAATACAACCATTGTTTACATATACAGTTAGCTTACTAGGTAATTATGGTTAATGTGTCAACAAGCATTTGGTACCTTAAAGGTTCACGGCTGTTTGTGTGTGGGCTGTGCCATCCAACAGTCAAACAAGTTAATGCTGGTTCTGATAGATGTCAGATTACAAAGTACATCACAGTTTGCTGAAAAATTCTCCAGATCTCAGTCCAAGCATCAAGCGTCTATGGGATGTGCTGGACAAACATGTCCAGTCCACTGAGACCAAACTTTGCAGCTTCCAGGACTTAAAGGATCTGTTGTTAAGGTCTTGGTGGCAGATACCACAGCAAACCTTCAGGGGTCCAGTGGAGTTCATGCCTCCATGAATCGTGGGTATTTCGTCAGCAAAAGAGGGACTAACACAATATTAGGTAGGTGATTATAATGTTATACCTGATGGTGTATATAAAAGGTGGAATAACTTCAAATAGCAGGACTAATATAAGTGTGTCTGTGGCTATTAAGTTAATTATGTTGCTTTTATTTCCATAGATCCGTTAAGTTAATCTGTGATTTTTTTCACCTTACCAGTTGCCTTGGAAACTTACACACCACACACTGTACCTCTATTTTCAACACTTTTTATATCCCCCATTTTCTCCAGCATAAATAAATGTCAAACAGTCGCAACAGAATGAAACAACAATAACAAAATAAGTATTAAGAGTCAGAATATGCAGTCAGTATGACAGATACGTAAATCTTAGGATGTTATCAGTCAAAATATTCAGATAAAATTGGCAGCAGAACTTTTCTCCCTGTCTCTGGTCTTGACGCCCACCCTTCTACTGAGACCATGTCTGAGGAGGGTTCAGTGAACAGTAGATGGTTCAACTAAAGGACCCCCCCCCCCCCCCCCCCCCCCATTTCTTAAGGACATGGCTTTCAGATACTAATGTAGACAGTGTTTTAGGCCCGCCATTTCTCTTTCTCCTCCACTTGTACAAGTGTAAAATGAATGAAGCACACAGTGCTGAGGTAAGTTTTTAGTTAGGTCATTGAAATCACCTTGTTGGTGCAAAAAATTATTTTATCAAACTGTGTTATTTTTGGCTGTTTTCATAGAGTCAGCTAAATAAATGATATGTAAGTATGTAAGTGCCTACAATGCAATTTAATACTGACTGTGTTGGTTAGTAGTTAAATGGTTAAATTGGTTAAATAAAAGGTCAGAATAACTACTAGTGCTGACTTTAAAAGTCATTATCCAGTGTGTTCTCAGGATTTGACTATGGTGTCAGAGTAAGTATATAAAAGGTTCAAGGTTCAAGGTTCTTTATTTGTCACATAAAACCGCCAAACTAAAGTCTTAATAAGTGCATATTTATAATAATAGACTAATATTCTTCACCCACGTCTGTAAATTCTAATTCCATTTCACAAACCCTCATATTGTCCTTAGGTGTGTCAATGTCCTTGCTGTAAACCATTCACAGTGACCTTAGATTAAAAATATATAAATATATATTCTTCACACATCACTTGTATTCCTGTAGGTTGGCCTAATCTGTAAGCCCGCAGAGAGGCGGGATGCTGTGTCAGCAGCCTCTGTCATGTACCTGCCACAACCCCTGAGAAATCCTGGAAGTGTGCATAACTACGCGTCTCAGAATCCCACACATTCAGCCTCACACAGACCTTTCATCTGCAGCAATCCAGATTATGCTGCATATTCTGTCAGTTTGAGAGGGTTTTTATGAGAAGGAAGAGATAGAAGGAGAAAAATACAAGACTGTGTGTTTACAGCCTGATGGGGTAATATGCAAATTAAATTGAGATATGCATATGGCTTACTCTTGAGATATTTATGAGAATACAGCAGATTATTTTTCTCTTCACTGGACTGGGTCGGTGTAATTTGCTCTGTAAACCCGTGTGTGTGTGTGTGTGTGTGTGTGTGTGTGTGTGTGTGTGTGTGTGTGTGTGTGTGTGTGTGTGCATTCCTTTCTATACACATGATTGGTATATTTCTAAGTCCTTGCAGTGGTTCCCATAATTACCTTATGAATAAAACTTAATGTTAGTTGAAATGATTCCACAATCGCATACATCAAACAAATACTCAATATATTAATGTTTGCAGCTCTTAAAAACTTTTTTGTTTGGTTTGTGGAGCTTACTTAAATAGCATTGATTCAAGTTTTGTTTCGCATGGCAGTCGTTTCTAATTCTTGATTAGTTTGTGTGTTAGATCTTTCCGCTCCTCGAATTGACTCCAGAAGGATGCAGGAGTCGGGGGAGAAAACAGATGGCAGAGAATAAAGACTAGATGATAAAAGTAATCATCCCTTTTATTTAAATAAACATGGTCTCTGCTACTTTATATTGCCAAGTGCAATAACACAGCAGTGTGATTCCGCATTCAGTAAACCAATTAAATAAAAGCCTTATATGAGTCGCTCTAAGCATGGAATGTCAAGTAGAAAGAGCAAGTGATGGGTTTTATCTTTCTTGCAGTTTTTAAAACACTTAAGATGAAATAAGGAAGTGTTTATGATCAGCAAAGTCATACAGCACCACCTAGAGTAACTCAAAATTCACGATCAGTAACCCCAAGGAAACACACATCACTGTACTCTTGCTGTTTGGTGGCAAAGATGACGTTGAAACAAACTCTGAATAAACCAAAGTTCTAAAAGTTAGATCTTCAATCAGCGGTGAAAATTATTAATCATTTCTGTAAAAAACATCAATACTGGAAGCTCACTGTCTCCTGTGCGGCAAGGAATATGACATTTGATTTTAACCAGGGGGGCTTAATGACATGGTACCCACCCATACCACATCTGTCAAAGTCAGAACAGCTGTGTGTTGTAGACCTCGGTGCACCTACTGTTGCTTCAGACTTCAGACATACTGTTGCTGGCGTAAACCACGATAGTTAAAGAACTTAGTTAAAGAATGTAACTGGACCAATATCAGCAATATTTTCTTTCTGTTGGTTGTTTGTATGTGTTATGTGTTCGGTTACAGTCCTGTGAAAAACTAAGTTTACCTCGTGATTCAGTAGCTTGTAGAACCACCTTTAGCAGCAATAACTTCAAGTGTAATGATTTTTTTGTGGCTTTATCGGGCTCTCACAATGCTGTGGAGCAGTGGGGTCCTAGCCTGTTTGGCGCACTGGGCGAACACACCCTCTAGAGAACCGATCGGTGCTTATACCATTCCCAATATGAGCTGGCATGACGTCGGGGCAGCATGAATATGAGCAATTTCTATTTTATTTTATTTATTTTTTTGCCGATGCCCGTGATGCTGCCCCCCACCACGATGCCGCCCCGGGCAACCGCCCATGTCGCCCGTACCAAAAACCGCTACTGCTGTGGAGGACTTTTGGCCCACTCTTATTTACAGTGTTGCTTCAATTCATTGAGGTTTGACTTTATTCATTCATGCACAACTCTGTTAAAGAGCATTTCAATCAAATTCAAATTCAAATTTTATTTGTCACGTACACAGTCATACACAGTACGATATGCAGTGAAATGCTTAGACAACTGCTCAACCTGACCTAAAAAAAAAGAAAAGGAAAAGGCTATTTATAAGATAGGAAATAAATATGAAAAATTAAAAAGGGTAAATTTAACTAAGAAGGAATAAAATATAAATTAAGGTTAAAAATGAAATAACTGTACACACAAATTAGAATGAAGGGTAAATTTAACTGGGAAAGAATAAGATAAAATATATAAATTAAAGTTGAAAATAAAATAACTGTACAACAAAATACACAATACACAGTATAGAACTATATAAGAATGTATGAAGAAATATAAATAAATAAATATATACACAATAACAGCAGCTGTACAAGTATTAACTGGAAATGAAGAATATAGTGACCAGTGTTGTGCAATCCACATTATGTCTTGTGCAGTGCAAATATGCTCAAAGTGATTTAAGTGATGAAGTGAAAACAATGTCCAGAATTTAAGGTCTGAACTTGCAAAACCTTCGTTCATTTCTTTTTCAGCCATTCTGATTCGATTTGTTGCAGTGCTTAGGATCATTGTGCTGTTGCGTGACTGAATTTCAGCCAAGCTTTAGCTGCTGGATAGATAGCATCACAGTTGACTCTAAGATACTTTGGCATGTTGAGGAGTTCATGATCAACTCAATAAACGCAAGGTGCCGAGATCACCTGGCTGCAAAACAAGCCTAAATGATCTCTCAGTGTTGTGCTTGGTGTGAGATAGTTGTGTTGAAATTCTGTGCTCCTCCAAATGTGGTGCTGTCCAAACGATATTGTTCCAGAAGTCATTTGGTTTGTTCAGATACAACTTTTGAAACCAGTTATTACAGTTTTTTTGTAAACTTACACTTATTTTACAGTCATTTTCTAATTGTGTTGTCATGAACATTACTTTTATCATGCTGAGGAATGTAGAGTCGGCCATGTACCTCTTTCATTTTTTGCTGCTTCTGTGAGCATTGCATGGCCTGACCGTGGGATGTCCACTCCTGGGAAGATTGCGTTATTTTGTTATTTTGTTGTTAATCAAGCCCTGCACACAGTCCTGTAAAAAGTCTTTTTTCCATAACTCTACATTCATAAGCTCACTTATGTCTAAAAATACAATATACAGATGGTAAGATGGCAACACTTGCAAGCACACATACACGCCAAAATCAAATACATAACCTCAAATCATGACACAAAATATGAATACCTGTTTCTTATATATAGGCCCCTGTGCCGGCCTTTTTTCCATTTACCTCATAAAGGTAAGACTTGTTCCCTTCAGCCACTCTGCCTCCTGTTTCACACCTCCAGTCTTGCCACTTTCTATTAGCATTGTCTGATGAGGGTGCCGTATGAAAGTGAGGCACACACCTGTCACAGTCAAAGTCCGAAGCCTATCGTCTTTCAACATCTCAGCTCAGTTTGTCTCTAGCTGGCGGTATAGGTGTTTACTGGGCCAGTTTCCTTTTTAGACTGATGGATAACTAACTGGCTGGCTGATTGACTGCCCAGCTAGCCAATTGGTTATGTAATTGTGTGGCTTTCTGGCTGAATAAATACCTTCAGGGTAAATTTCTCCTGTCAGCCTTTTTCGTCCTTTGTCTCTCTCTTCCTTTCTCTCTTTCGCTCCCTCCTGCCCTCCAAGGCCAGAACTAAACAGCAGCTGCACCAGAGATAGGAGTGTCAGAAAATGCCACAACTGTGTTCCTCTCTGTTTTTAGGCAAGTTCCTAGAATAGAACAACGTTCCCAGCGTGTAGAGTGGAAGCTAAAACCCAGAGGCTACCCGTTTCACTGACATCCTCTATTTACGCGCATCGATACTTAAGCTGATGCCACACACATGCACACGCAAACATACGTGCTAGATCTCCATACAAAATGGATTGAAAGTGGGCGCCCTTGTATTCATAACTGAAGACAGAGAAGCATGCATTTATAGATAGAACATCAGTATTAATGCACACACACTTGTACACAAAGAGCAACAGATTGTGCCAGATAAGATTTCACTCTTCTTTAATATTGAACGTATAATAATTTATTGATACCAGCTATTTTAAACTGGGTTTTCTCCTACTGTCTGATGGGGGAAAATGTAGCAAAAGGATAGCTTTATGCTTTCTTTACTTCTGTGCATCTACCTTATATGGTAATATTTCTGTAACCCAGTGGTGACAAGAGACATTTTTAATGGTCTTGGCTAGCACTCTATAACAATGTTCTGCAATTAAGGTAAATTTGAAAATCATCTGGGTCCATCTTCTATTACAGCATTTGTTTTTTCCACATTTAGAAAGAAAGATACATAATAAAGCACAAAACCTTGACAGATTATCAGTGTAGCTCAAGATCCGTGGATATATGCAGCATTTACATGTCAGAGAGTCCATATATCCATCCATAGTTTACAGATAACTGGTAATGTGTCATTTTAACTATTGGAAGGTGTATAATACACACACACACACACACACACACACACACACACACACACACCCTGCATATGACACTGCAGACAAATGAACTAGCACAACACATTGCTGTTTAACTGCGACAAATGGTCTTAAAGCCAAACTTGAGAATTTCCAGAAGAGCAACTATCTTTAATTTCTTTTCTAAGAAATGAGACTCAGTCACACCCAATAGTGCTGTGCCAGCAAGTGTCATTGTTTCATCTGTGTGAAAATGCAGATGCAGATGGGGATGGGAGCGATGCGTTTGTAACACATTACTGTAATCACATTACATGTGAGTGAAGTCTTTGCAGTGATATGACTCATTAGTGTCACTAAATATAATCACTTTACAGGTGCTTTGCAAATTATTGTGCGTGTCTTTTGTAGAGTCTAAAATTATACTGTTTCCTGGCAGTTACATGGAAGTGAATGTAGTAATGCAAACATAGCCTTACCACACCCCGATCACTAATACGTGTGTTGACATGTTTATACCTTGCACACTAAATAAATGGGATTTTTACCACTGGGTTCCCAACTGATCAAAATCAGTCTAAATAAATAGGGTTACGCTCGCTATCTGTAATTTACAGGCTACTATCTTGCCACATTTTCTCCTTATAAGGAAACAGGTGTAATGTGAAGTGTAGAGGAGGAAGTGGTGGAGGACTGGATGCCAAATCAGAAAACTCTGGAGAATTTTGAAACCGAAGAAACAAAACTTGGGTTTCGCTTTTGTGAGTTATGCAGGACTCTGAGTCATCTATTAGTGATACCAGCAAGAAATGAGAATTTGAGTGATGACATTCAGAAAGAATGCAAGTCATTTCTCTTGAATAAAGTTTCAATTTGCTTTTATAAAAGAGACCTCGATCTCAGTGAGACAACCTATTTATAAAAAAGGATTAGCATAAAGATATAACTGTGGTAATATCATTTCATATGATTCTCTATGTAATGTAAAGTATTTGCACTGAAATCTCTCTAATGTCTGTTAGAATATGTTGTGTTCAAACTTTCAGCTATGAATTCTTTCTGAAAGTCAGAACTTATACATTTGTGTGTTTATTGTCTGTATGCACAGTTTAAGCATTCGTTTGTTTGTTTCAGCTTGCACCGCGTGGCTTGTGTAGGAAAGGATTAGGCGCTATATCAGATATAAAGGCCGGGTCCCACCTCAAGATTTGTACTGACAGTTTTCTCTGGTATCATCCTGCCTCCAATTCCTCTGAAAGTGAAACCATGAAATTACACCATTTGTTCAGGAAAGGAGAGATTGGCTGGTCCGCATAAAACCTTGTGGACCTCAGAGGCACACGAAAAGCACAGAAAACAAAGGGGAAGTCCATTTTATAGATGACAAATAGATAAACTCTAAAACTGTAAGAATGGCCCATATCTTCAGAAACCCCTTGGGGGTTTTTCCGATGTTAACAGCTCTTGTCATGTTACATTGCCCTTTGAAAGGTCACACACAGCAAATTGCCCTTGCAACGGTATGAAAAGGGCCAAACGAGCTTTGTCAGACTGACAAAGTAGGCAACCACCACCCTCAGGTCATCATGCCTTTAATGTGACGCAGCAGTGGCGAGTTCTGCTGACTCTTAGAGATGAACGTGTGGGATGATGACTGACAGCTCAACCCTCCCGCTGCAGACTGCAATGTGGGAGGTCTTCCCTACTTCCTATGAGTCATATACATGCATCCATAGAAGGGGCAGCTGACCCCACGAGCTGAAATGGGGATAATGAAATCCCACAAGTGATTTTACACACAGCTGGACATAAAATCTGATCCGCATACTATGTACTGTGTGGTCTGACTGTGTTTTTCCTCATGTATAGTCCAGATATTACAGTACATTCTGCGCCATATATCTCCATTAATGGACTACATATTGATCTAATGACTACTCAAGGTTGCTGCTCAAGATTTTAGCCAAATATGCAAATTCCTCAGCTCTCCAGAATTTTTTAGCTTCTTTTAAGAGATTGCCGCAGTTGCAGAAGGTTTCTTATTATCAATATTTTTTTTATGTTTTAGCAGCAACAGCAAATAAAGTTCTGATATACACCTGTTCACGATTTCTGTCACCGAGGGCAATAAACAAAGAAAGCAACTAGCTGGTGAGGAAAGTAGAACACCTAACATTAGTACCTTGAGCCCTAGAAACACATATTCTCATGAACAGGTGGAAACTGAAAGCAGGAGAGTGATTTATTGGTACAAAAGAACGTCAATAAATTAGATGTTGAATTGCAAACAGCCAGAAAGGCCAACTTTTATTCATGTAGCCAGGGATAAAAAAAAAAATAATAATAATAATACATTTGTCATAGACCATCATCTCTTTACATGTAAGGCTGTGTGTGTAACTCAGAGTGTGCCCCACCTCTTGCTCTATGACAGCTGCAATAGTCTCCAGCCCCACCATGACCTTGAATTGGATAAGCAGAAGAAAATGGATAGTATTGTACACTCTGGACACCCAGTTCAATTTGGTACATCACTCAGACATCGTATACACTGGTGAAATAAATAAATAAATAATTTTAAAAGCAAAGAAAATCCTGCAGCACTATGCAAGTTCAAAAAACAGCTGTGACTGCAAACATGATGGTCACCTCAAAATGGATCTGAATGTTACACAAATAAAGGCTAATTTTACATCATTTAGCCCTGCTGTTAAAAAATAAAAATTAAAAAACGGCCATAGTTTTAATTCTCTCTAAGTGGATTTAGGAATGTTTTTAGAGCAAGTTTAGCGCCATGTTGTGTCAGTACACAGCATGACGTCACTGAGTTGGTAGTTTGGTTACTGCTAATAGACTTTCTTCTTTTTTCTTAGTTAACTAGTAATAAAACCAATAACTCAAGGGAAAACATGAAAACAAATTAAATTGTCTCTTAAGTGGTTAGGTTTCTCACTGTTGGCCACCTGAACTCAAATGGGAAAATCCACCTTTTAGGCGTAATATGAGGGTTTGACCTGTTTGATACAGGTGCACAGGTCCATGTCACTGGACTGACAAGCTGGAGTCAGACATGAGGAAAACCAATCAACTGATGAGAAAACTGAGAATTTAGGTTCATTTCACCCCGTACAGCTCTTTACGCATCTATAGTATTTTCCCACATTGAAAATACAAAGCACACGTTGCAACGGTAAGTTGTTTTTTTTTTAGCTCAAATATGTAATGTAACGTACACCTGGCAATAGAAGTACCACCCAAAACTGTTTGGGTGTTTTGGGGAAAAGAAAGTCTGTATTACTGCATATAATAGTGCTGATCACATCTTGCTAACATTGGCTGATTGAGCTGCTTGGTACATCCAGTTGGACGAGGAAAAATCAGAGTGTCTGACTCCAGCTTGTCAGTCCGGTGAACCACAGCTGCACCTGACTCATACAGGCTCTCCTGCACACAGTCCTTGCTTGATGAAGTGCTCAATCAATCCTAACATTAAGGCTTATAAGGGGATTTTCCCATTTCCGTTTAGCTAGCCAACAAACCACTTACTGTGCTACTTAAGAGACAGAGTGAAAGTGGACAGCATATTCTTGGTTTTTAACATTGCTGCAGCCACAGGTGCTACACAAGCACTTATTTTTATTTATTTTCTTTTAATTTCCCTCCACTGAGTTACCGTTTTTATCACTAGTTAGCTACTATAATTTAGTCTATTAGCAGCAACCATCCAATCAATCTGGTGATGTCTGTTCTGGCACAAGTACAAAACATGTTCTATAAACTTAAAATATGTTTTATCTTAAATCATCGTCATAGTGTTATATCTATGACAGTTTTTCAGTATAGGACTCCATGGTGTAAATTAGCCTTTATTCATATAGTGTTTTATGTCTACTTTAAAGGGAAGGGTGATGATAAATCATTCAAAAGTGTGGTCACTTCCAGGATGAATGGTTTTAAACTGAATCATATTCTGTGGCCTTTGCGGTGGACGTATCTCAACCTAGCAGGACACCAGTAGAATATGAGAGAGTGGCAGAATCACTGCCAATCCCTGCCAATGGGCACTAAAGCTGTTCTAATGGTACACAGTAGCTAATCAGTTTACTAAATGAATTGGTTACTAAAGCATTCATCCTGTAATCTTTAAAACATCTGCTACACGTTAGACCAACATGTAGAGATCATTACATCCATCCATATCTCACACATGTGATGTACAGCCCAATCATCTGTGATCGCTTGTGTGCTCCTAACACTCAAATTCATGCAGATATGTAACAGTCATCCATGCCCCCTCTTCCCTACTACTCCACACACACACACACACACACACACACACCGATCCCATCCCATCCCTTATAACTGGTGCAGATACATGTGCATAATTCTTCCTAATGAGCAAACAAGCAATAAAAAAGCCCATGAAGTTATACATGAGAATCTATAAATAGCTTTTATCCCAAAGCAATGTTCTCACACATCATATGGTTTCGACAGCCTGCAAATCACATGGCTGCAAACTTGATTCAAAGCTGGCCCCATGGAACGTGTTTAATTGACTATTAAAAGGTCATACAACATCACAGCTGCAGTCAAATCTATGAGGGTTTTTTATTTATTTGTTTTTTAAGGAAAGGTTTGACAGGGTCAATATTTGTAAAGTGGTTTAAGCAATCTTAAAACTTTTTGTTTTGTATTGTTCATTTTATTAGACCAATTTGAATATTACAACACTGCCTTAGCATGTGTTTTTTTTGTTTGTTTGTTTTTTTTTGGGGGGGGGGGGTTGGGGGGGGTTGTGGCTGAAAAACTGGGGGTACAATCTAAAAAATACAAATGGAAAGACCCCTGTAATACATAAGGTGTCATACATCAAAGTAGAATTGTGATTTTTTTGTTTGCTTGCTTGTTTGTTTGTTTAAATGATAGTTGTCACGACATTCATAATTAAAGTGCATTTTATAATGAGTGGGTTTTAGCTATGAAATCTTAAACACACATAAAGACAAAGTCAGTGATGGACTAATTTAGGATAAATTAACAGCATTTGAAATTGTATCCATACATTTTCAGTAGTCTCTTTTAATTATTATAGTATACATCAGTGGTATTGTATTAGAGCAAGCAGGGCAAGCACTGCTTTTATTGTGAAAAACTTAAAACTTACCAAAGTGAAGGCAGCATCAGTGTAACTTTGTGCTGAACATTGAACAAGATCTCTCTCTAAATGAAAAAATAAATCTGGGTAAATTCCCAGATGATTAAACATGCAATTATTTTGCTGGTAATAACTGAAATGAGTAAAAAAAAAATCAACAGCCTATTTACGCAAGTCAATTCATAATTTTATTGGGGAGGTTATATTGGTTGGGTCGGATTATTGGGGGGGGGGGGGTCATAACCATCCTAGCCCCCCTGGAAATTACACCCCTGGAAGGCAGTCTCTCTTTTTGCGTGTAAAATAGCTTTGCGTCATAACATTTCTTGGCCATTTGCATCTATCCTTTAAATTGTTGCCATCTTGTGGGATGCATTTGGCTTTTGTCTTTGGAAGCAGACTTCACTGTGATGCATAAGCATCCCAGTCGAATCTGTAGTGTCTGTCATTAATTATGGGTGTGTCCATGTCTTGGTAACAATGGCTTGAGCTTTTTCATGTTGTTGTACATCATGGATAAACTGATGGGAGATGCCGCTGGCCCTGCTTTTAGTGCTTTGAGATCATTCAACATCTGTTTGTTGTGTGGGTCCTACTTTCTTCAGCAGCCTAAGGGCATGCGCTGGATTAGTTTAATTGATTAGTCTAAGTTGGCTGTTGGTGTTAATGTGATCATAAATTATGTGTCTCTGTGTGTTAGCCCTTGTACCATCCCTTTTGCCCAATGTCAGCTCCAGTCCCTCCATGACCCTAAATTAAATAAGTGAAAGAAGATGAATAGGTGGATAGTTTTTTAATCAAGGTGTAGGTCTGTTCTTATGGGCCAATTAAAATCTATTTTTAGAGATATGTAAATAGAGATCAAGTCTTAGACTTAGACTTAGTCTTAGAGCTTTTTATTGTCATTGTGCAGTTTCTTGCACAGCGAAATTGGGTAACTGGACCACAAAGGTGCTAAAGTAAGAAGAAGAGAAACCAATGTACAACGAAGGCGGAAAAAAATAAATAAATAATTAAATAAATAGAATAAAATAAAAAACAGTGTATATGTATACATATGTGAGTGGAACATTGTGTATGTGTAGGAAACATTGAAACAGACTGGGACCTAAATAATTGCACTGTTATGTGACAGCTGTGTGCAATAACAAACTTCCAAAGTACAAACATTAACATAGGCAGGGGAAAAACAAAACACACAGCATACATGAGTGTAGATAAGAGTAGATCACAACAATGACAAACTGAAACACAGGGCTTAAATACATAGAGGGAGCAATCAGGGAATGGACAACAGGAGGGAAACACAGCTGGGGCAAATCAGAACTGACGAGACAAGGAAGCGTAAACTGAACACACTGAGATAAGACAGAGACCTTCAAAGTAAAACAGGAAACACATAACACAGACTGAACAAAGACACAGACTCACATGCAGGCACTACAACAGAGGGAACAGAGACGTGGGACCAGGGCAGACACAGACACTGACTGGACACAGGGATATAACGGACAGGGGAGACAGCAACTAAGGATTACACAGAGACAAACCATAAGACATGACTCTAACAAAAACCCAAAGACTATAAATTATAAATAATATAATAAACTCAAAAAACCCTGGGTCAACGACCCAGGCATCCTAACATGCACAAGCCAAAAATATTGCACAGAACATTTAAAGACCGAGATATTGCACATAGATGATCAACAGCACTGTCAGGGTGGATGTGTTGGGGAAGTCTTTGCATTAAAGTCACCACACTATACAGCCACCATTACGTGTTATAGTAGCATGTAAACAAACCGCTGAGCATGTATGCAAGCATTTACTGAATTAAAAAGACCCATGGTGACCCATATTATATTTGTGGCATTTACTTGCATGAGTGAACACAAGCCTAGGAAAGCCTTTGGACCACATGTTATCACTGACAGACAATATCTTTTAGATAAAGCGTATGGATACAGAAAATCCAGACTTTGTTCCCCCCCTTGTTTACTTTCAAGGCAGTTAGTAAATGGTAATTGGTCATTTATGGTAACTTATAGCAGCACATTGTTTATCATCGCATCTTTTAAAGCTCCTTTATTCTAGCTACAAATGTGTAAAGGTAGGAAAAAAATCAATCAAATCTTGCTATTAAATGCCCTGGACTTAACGCTGAAACTTAAAATTGTATGTATAAGATGATTTATATGTATAGAAACTAGGTTTTTCTACAAGGTATATGAAGCTAGCTACTGCAAAGCAGTAATTTCAACCAAGCCACCAGCTCAGTCCATAAAGCATCATTGTTGTGTACAAACATGACAAAGCAATGAGCCTCCCCCATACTAAGCTAAGTACTCTCATTTTAGAAAACCACTATTGTATTCTGAAGAATATATTAAAAATCAGGTGACACTTGGTAATTAAAAATTTGTTTAAATTAAACAAATCATATATTTTTCTTTGCCTGGAGTATTGCCATTATTCTGTGTCTGTGTTCTGGAAAATACAGATACCGCATGAAACATGTCTGCCAAAAGCTTATCACCTCGTGTTCATATTGGGTCTGTGACAGGGAGCGAGGCAAGAGAAGAGAAGATGAGGCAACGGGAGCAATAACAACTATGTGTGTGTGACTGTGTGAGACAGGGAGAGTGTGTGTGTTGTATGTGTGTTTGGTTAGTGTGCATAAGGTGGAAGAAAAAATGAGAGAGGCCGGTGCAGGGCTGTGTGCAGCTAGCACTTTATTTGAGCTATAATGTCAGTCTTTCTCACTGTGACATTAATTTGTAAGCTGGAAAGGTGCTACGGTGATGCCAGGCTTGGGTGCATGGGCTTGTGTCTCTGAGTAATTGTGGAAGCACATGAAGCAAAACGCCCGTGACAACTCAGCTAGTTATAATTAATTGAATGGACATGGCACAGGTAGAGTGCTCAGACTCTTTCTCTTTGTCCACATACACTTAAGCTCAAGGCTTCCTTCTGCCGTGAACATACACACACCCAGCACTTAGATGCAAACAGGTGGTGGAGCAATACCAGAAATATAGCGTGTTTTCTTCTCGTTGTGCAGCATCATCTGCATTTTCCAAAAAAACATCCCCCTCCCCCCTTAAATGCTCCATTTAGACACATTCTCCTCTACCTAAAAGACTCCAATTATCAGCAGTTTATGTGATAGAAAAAAATACCAACCTTTTTTTTATTTTAGACCACTGACAAATAAATTTTAATTGCTACTATTTTAATAGCAATTTAAAGCAGCGTGATTTTGGAAAGGCTTTGGAGGATTTTGTATTTTGTATTTTTTTGGTGGCACAGTGGGGCTACTTCTGATGAAAATTATTGTTGTAGTGACACCTGCTGGATATAAGGTGGAACAGGTTCTTCACCATCCTTGAAAGTCTCATCAACTTCTCCTCCATTCAACTCGTCTCTGCTTTTGCTAATGAGGTGAATAAGCAGGCGACATTTGTGTGGGCTGTAGAACTGAAATTTGAGGCCTTCCTTCTCTTATTGAGCTAAAATGATTTAATCGTGAGAAAGGTTTTCAGGCTTACATCCATCTAAATTAACAGACAATCTGTTACAATATTTTTGATTTCATTCATAAAATCGGGAGTTGCTCATTTATGTTACCTCCCCTGTCACTGATAGGAGTATCTTTATTTGCAGCACTACACTGTTATTGTTTTATTGCATATCTAGTAATACTTTAAACCCAGCCTAGTTTCGATCCTTCAGTCTACTGCATCAAAATACAATTTTATTAAAATAGCATCACAACTGTTATCAAAGAATCCCTGGAACACATTCTGTAAACATGCTCAGTGTGTTTATTTGTGAATTTCAGAAGTAATACCACTAATCAGCTAAGCTTTGTTTTCTCTTGAGTAAATCCGAACCACTTTACCACAGCTGCTCAGCATTTGCATGAGGATCTCCATTTCCCGGCAATCAAACCTAAATCAGCATCGGTCTCTCATATTCTTTTCCAAGTGCTGCATCGAGAGCACGAGTGAAAACTTAAGATGCCGTTGTGGTTTCAGATAAGCAAGTATAACATTTGCATTAGCAGGTTATTCATGACATGAAAGACACAGTGCAAGCGGTAAAAATCACCTTTTAGCTGTGCTTTCAGAAGCCTCTTTGAGGCTTGATTTTACAGTAGCAGAGAGATGCATTTAAGCATGACTATGACTGAGAAGCATAAAATACACTGTGGACCTGCAGATCCTTTTAGTTTATAAGACTCATTAGAGTGTCACTCTTATTGCTGTATGTGTAAACAATGTTGACTAAGTTATTTCATAAAATTTCCATAGTGACTATTCATCGTGAAAATGGCAACTGTGTATGTGTGTGAAATGGGACACGAACAGAGAAAAACAAGCTGCCTGATGAGTGCAAGTGTTTCATTTCATGTAAAGTTCCTACCGCAATTGAAGTCGTCATGCTGTATATGGAACAGCTTCAAGAGTCAAAAAGCATTAAGCCAATTCGTTTAGGAACTGGGTTGAGCCAATCTGGGAATGCTGCAAATACTGCAGAAATGCTACAGGCCTGAAACTTGTAGGTTTCCACAGCTGGATTCATAATGACACAAACACACTGGTTTAAGCCAATTAATGCCAGCATGCACAAATAAATCCATGATTCATGGAGTGATGCATGTTACAGTAAAGTTCTCAGTGATTATTGTATTTTCTGTTCAAATATAACTGTTTGTTTTCCACTGTGTGTGTTTGCACTTATGTGATGGTTAAACAAAGACTTAAAATATGGGATCCCGTGGAACAGGCATATGTGTGTGCCTGTCCAGTGTGATTTTTAGAAGCCTTGGCCACCCTCCTCTTCCGCTAGGCTGCTGCAGGGAATATCCCTGCATCTGCTTTTGCATTGCTCTCGAGGGATACCTCCAAACACCAATCACACATCACATGGACACACACTAATAACAGAATTCTCGTGCATGTGTCCTTGTCTCTACATGGAAGCTCACCGAGCCTTTCTCGTTGTTTGTGGGCGTCACTGCCTATGGCTTTAATAGTATTTGCACAAAAGAGAATACACCATTGCGAAGTGAGAATCTTCAATGCTGTTTTTTTAATATTATTATTGCTTTGCAATTATTATGAATCCTGTGAAAAGCACATTTACATGTCTCAAACATGCAGGGCAGTTTGTCCAGCTGTGAGCTGCTGGTTCCAGTCTTTCTGGCTTATTCTTAGAAAACATTTTTCTACCCCACCAAGCATTATAGGTTGTTGTGTTCAGTTTGTCCTGACACGTTAACTGTTGGTGTCCCCAGCTTACCTTAAAGGCAAAGAATACATGTGATGAAGCAGAATTATACAGATTGAGCAAACTTGGGTGATCTAATGAACTGAAAACAGCACCGTACTAGAGTTTTGGGTTTTTTTTAATTCCACATCTCTACATCCCTAAGGAAAGGAGTCCAAAAGCTGTGGGCCACCACAAAAGTTTTACTGTTCCTTGATTCATTAAAAAAGCAATCACCTGTACCTGTAAGTGTGTATATTTATGCAGTTATTTTATAAGTGAATTAGATATTCCAAAACCTTGTTTTCAGAGAAGTACAGCAAATGATTCTCCATGGACATTCAATGCTTGTTCAGTATAGTCTCTAAACATGTCACTGGTAATACTTCCCAACTTGGTGACTGTATTTTCATGTGGTGTTGCAGTTTGCTGTATAAAACTGTACTTTATGCATATTTAGGTTGCAATGTGACCTTCTTATACTTAGTTTTTTCCCCATGCTGCTGTGTTACAAACAGCCACCAGAGGAGGCAGGAGACATGCACAAGACCTGGAACCAGAGACTCTCTTAATCACATGTTGTCTTTAAGTAACAAACAAAACCGCAAATATGCCCAATCATTGTCAGATGAACATCAACTAAAAAAGATGAAAAGCAATCGCCAGTCCTAATGACAACCTTCCAAACTAAAGGACCGGCAATTATGAATTCTCCGCCACTAAAATGCAACACTCCTCCAGCAATTAGTACAAACATGACGTTTCACAAGTGATTCTGAGTCTCTCCTGACAATCTGCTCTTCATTAAGATGATTGCTTGCTTGTGTAAACTACTTCTTTGGTTGCCACTTCCCCTTAGACTGTCTGCCTCGCCTCACAGCCTTGTTCTGATTAAAGAGGAACCTCATAAAAACACCACTGCCTATAAACGATTTCCTCATTACATCAAAGTCACACGGAAGTTGTAAGCTGCTTTTACAATTGCAACAACGCAGAGGACCCACACACCATCACAGTCACTCTATAAAACATGGCACTAAGGTGGACGGGTCTGGTAAAAAGTGGCTAATTCAAGCCTAACTCAGCAGTGATCGGTCACCTTAAGTTTATTAAGGCACCAAGTAGGATAAGAGCCGTAACATATAAGAGAGCTACTCAGCTAGATAAGTCATAAATGAGTGATATAGCTAATATAATTTTGACATTCGACACCTCGTCCATAACGACACAGAAAGTTTACCATTGATTGTTTCAACAAAAATATTGCAGCTATTTCTGGTGAGCTCCAGAAATGTAAAATCAATATGACATAAAGGAAAATGAAAGGCAACAACTACAGATCCTTAACTCGCAACTCCCAAAACTTGTGTTTTTATGCTACTGTTGTGAAACTTAAAAGCCTCATTATCGGTCATCAGTGCACCGTCATGGTCAAAACAACACATAATTCTTGAAAATCCATCTGAGCTTTATAACGGGAAAGAAAAGTTTGACAAATGCGGTAAGAGACAGCTCAGTCATAACGGGAACTCTCTGTGAAGTTGGATAATTTATGGGTGTCATTTATGGTTTGTCAAACATTGCCTTGAACTGACCACTGTCTGATGGGAAACACAGACATGGGATTAAACCACACAAACACACACACACACACAGAAAGCAGCTGTAGCTGAAAAGTGCTGAAGAAGAAGAGCAACACAGCTATTTGGTTTAACTTACATACCGCTTGATTTTTTTGAGATATGTTGAGTGAACGCTGCACATGTTTAAATTTTGCTACTTTTTTTTAAGACATAAAATTGAATGTCATTTAAAGGAAACAGTCTGTGAGCCTTTAATAGTTTGGTTCATATAAATGAAAAAAAAAATATATATATAAACTGCATAGCACACTGCAGGCCCTTTCAAAGGGAGAAGAACAATATAAATACATACTCGGTTAGAAATTTTGTACCATGTTCTCATAATCATAAATACACAATTCATACATTTCCAGCATTGCATTTTAAAGAGAATAAATATGTCTATGCTCTGTAAATGTCTCGTAAAGAAATTAGGGTGTAATGAAAATACTTTTATTGCTACAAGAGAAAACATCAACAAAACTGTAATTACAATAGCATACAGTTAGAGGGATGAATCTTACTGCTAAAAAGACACAAATAACCTGAATTTGAATTTCAAAAAGATTGAAAAAATTCTTTTAAAAAGACAAAAAGTTGCCTGAGTTGCTGAAAGACCCACTCATCCATGCAAAGTGTCTTGAGTTTAAGGCCCCAGGTGCTTTATCTGTTAAGTAGTAAGACTTAATTGGAAAGTCTGCATTATGATTCCCAGTGCAAGTCCTCGCCCTGCTCAATTATTGCAGAAGTAAACAACTGAAGGTTATAAAGAGCTGGACAGTAACACCCCTCCTCATAAAGACAAGTCGTGTAAACAGGCAGTCCAAAAGGGGCAAGAGAGGAAGTTTCTCTTATCCTCACTGTTGGGAAAATAGATCTTTAAACAGATTCTGAAGTGCTCAGAAAGTTATTACAAACACTTCTTGTGCAGTTGAAACTGTACATTATACATAGAGATTTTTGAGCACATTTCCTCCGTGTTCATTTTTTTGGAATCCTTTAGTCGCTGATATTTCCATTTTTATAAGTGGTACATGCTGTAGCCCAAAGGAGCAGCGTACACTCCTAAAGGGGAAATGGGCAGGATGGGTCTGTGGTGGTGATATGCAGAGGAGTATGACTGTCCATATAGTGACATGGCACCCAGTGACAGTGGTAACCTAAAGCCAGGGTGTAAAGCTCCAGCAGCAACGGCTGCCACTGCAGCCGTCTTGGCATCAGCAGCCATCTTGAGTTTCTCCAGCTCGGCCTCCTGGAGCCTCTTGGCTTTGGCTCGGCGATTCTGGAACCAGATCTTCACCTGAGTCTCTGTGAGAGTTAAGGAGGAGGAGAACTCGGCTCGCTCGGCGATGGACAGGTATTGCTTCTGCCTGAATTTCCTCTCCAGAGCGAGGAGCTGGGATGTGGTGAAGGGTGTGCGGGGCTTCCTGTTGGTCTTGTGTTTCCTCAGCTGGCAGGCAGGACTGAGGTGACCTGGGAAAAGAAACAATTAGGATTTAAGAAGGGTCATTAAATCATTTGATTATCTCAAAATTTGATTTGAATGTAAAAACTGAGTAGTTGGCTACAGCCTACCAACCCCAGCCAGATAAATAATACTATTTACACTCTAGCCTTACTTTTCAGTAAACAACCAATTAACAGAATGCGTCTTTGCAGCACAGCTTACAGAGAATTACTTTCCAGTATTTAGGAAAAAAACTGAAAACATCTGCAGGATACTGAATAATGAAATTAGCTATAAATAAGTTTCATGGCGTTTAATATGAGAGGAGAAACTTACGAGGTTGTGTGGAAAAGGCGCTGGTAGTAACCCACGGTGCGCAGTCCTCTGACTCTGATGTTTCAGACTTCACTGGCGACGAGGGGGCAGCAGTTAAGCTCTTTTGGCTTCCCCCGGGAGGGGTGCACGTCTCCCGGCTCACATACAAGGAGTTTAACCCCGTCGGGGACAAAGCCACCGAACTTTCCTTCGGTGTAAAGCAGGCGGACTCTCCACTCCGGCTGTGCGTCTTTCTCCCGGACATGAGCGCCTCCACGCTGAAGGGGTGATGCCGACGCACCACGGGAGATGCCTTCTCTTCCCCCGACTCCTCTGTCAAGTCCGCACGGCTGCTGTCCTCCTCGGAAGAACTGCATCCCAAGTCGTTAAAACTCTCCTTGGAGGCCATCTCTCTCCTCCGGGTCTCCTCCGTAAAACAGGTGAACTCCACGGAGACGAAGCAGTAAGTTTACCCAGGTGTAACTCACTCCTACGAGCGTACTGTTCAGCTGTCAAGTTGTAGTGTGAGAGCGAGTATGTAGACTCGGCACGTTGACACGGCTCAACTTAGACCAATCACAGCAGCCCAAAATGTTTATGGGCGACCACGTGCTGCTTTCAGGGACAACATAGAAAACTCATATTACTTGGTTATATTTGCGCAAATAACGATTATGATTATTAGTAGGAGGTGGTAGTTAGTCATCTGAAAGGGGCAAATTCCCAAATGAAGTTAAAACACGTTTTTCTTCTTTTTTCAGGTTTTATTTAATTTCGAAGAATCAGAAGCTTGAATTTTCTCTTATCTGTTGTTTGCTAACCGCCGTTTATTTGTTAAAGTGAATTTTTCCACATTGCCTGCAAAAACAATAGCTCTGCAGCATTATCACATGTTAAGCTTCAGTAATGGATTAGCTCTAACTCTAACCTCATGAGAGTGCATGTGTAAACACGGGCCCTATGCAGATAATTATGGAGAGTTATACCCGGAGATGAAACACTGATCCCTTTCTTCTTCATCTCTCTCGCTCTCTGCTTTGTTTGATGTTCTTTATATTGGGACTTTCCGCTGTATCCGACATTTCTGTTGTGTGGTATGTAAGTCCGGCATTTATAGAAACGTGTCACATTGAGATTTCTGAGGATGTTACTTAACTGCATGGCCGATTTACTGATGCTAAAACCTTAGCAAAGTCCAGCTTGGGTGTGAGGCGCGACTGGACACAAATTAGATTAGACTTTCACGTGTTTCTCTCCGTGTCTGTGACCGACACGTTCGTCTTCCTGGCCTAAGATTTGATCCCATTCATTCTGCAAATTAGACATGAAGTAACTCATTGTCAAAGTCTGTGAAGAAACTCAGTGGGATTTTTCTATTGAGAATTTGATGTTTTACCAGTCCATGAGTCCCAGTGGAGAACTTTACACTTGTTCCAGACATTTATCTGAAAACTCTGTCTGACTGTCCTGATGGTGGTTAGCTTAAAGAATGGCCCACTTATCTTATGATCATTTTTCCCACAGGCGTGCCTGCATCAGTTATTTATTATTTCTCAACTACTTGCACATATTTAACACTCAACAGTCCTACCACTAAATGATATGTGCTATTTTGTATCACATTGATTCAGCATACTCGCTATATCTAGGCTTTGGAAGCAGTGCCATGACGGCCAGTGGAGAGCTGTGGGAATAAGTTACATTTTTCATTATTTTTTATCATACTCGCTCTTGCATCTTTAAATGCTCTTGCCCAAAAAGCTCTGTCTGCCCAGACCGGTCAGATAGTTCAGCAACAGAAAAAATGAGTTATAACAGATAGCATACAGATTTTTGAGCTGTTTTGTTTCAGGGTTTGGACTCACAAACCGTGTGCAGCGTCATCATTACTGCTTTCAAGTTTACTTGAACTGTGACCACATCTTCCTCCACTGGGGCAAGAGCTGAAAGTGCCATTTGTCTATCTGTCAGCAAGATTTTACAAAACCTACCAAACCCAATTTCATGAAACTTCACACACACACCGGGCCCGTGGGAAGGCGATCAAACCCAAGAGTAACGTTAAGCCATTGCTGGAGACATTATCATCAAAAAAGGTAGTTCACTGAGTGTTCAGGTCTTTAGGAGCTAGTAGCGGTAAATAAAAACACTTGTGTTCAGTCTTGCAGGCAACAACACAACATTTATTGTTTTTCACTCGTGGATGAGGCACGAAAAGCAGCTCTGCAGAGTAAATACAAATGGAAAACTGTAGGGCTGCTGCTCATTCTTTCTTTAGAGGGGTCTCAAACTAGCTCCTGGTGGGTGTTATGCCAGTGTGTTCCTGACACATTCACAGAAGAAAAGCCTAGACTACAAACAAGGGTGTTTTAAGCAGTTCAGCTGCGCTGTTTTCTGTGGGAGAGAATAACTGCGTTTGGCATACCCTTTGGGCTTTGTATGCCCAAAGGGTATGCCAAAAAAAGAACAAAAAAAAAGAAAAACCAACTATATAATACATTAAAATAGAGTGGGAAAACACCTTAAAGCTTATAGGCACTTTTCAGTACACAAAGTGCTTTAAAAGAAAAAGGCACTTCTTTTTCAAACATCCCTGGGGAGGGATTAATAAACAGCAAATAAAATAATTTATTTCAGCACTTTTACGTGTAGCTAGCAGGCTTGACTAGCTTGTATGTCAGCCTTGTGGAACAGGACTCTGTTCCCAGGAGGTTGCTGCTGCTGTCTTATTAAAGTGGGGTTATTTCACAGACAATCAGAGGTTTGTGAAGGCGCCAGTGAGCGGCCAGATGAAAGGGCCGACTCCTCAGGGGAGAAACTGTTGCCTTTTTTGCAGGATCCACCTCCTTCCTCCTCCACCTCTCTCTCTCTCTCTCTCTCTCTCTCTTTGCCCTGCAGGCACCTTGTCATTCAGTCATATAACTCATTCTTGGCTCACTGTCGTTGGCATGTTACCTCCTTTTGTATCTCAAATCTTCCCTCTAACTCTCTTTAATGCTTCATAATGTTTCATTGCATCTATTTCTTTCTTTCTTTCTTCTCACATTCTGCCCATTGTGCATTTCTTCGCTTCCTTCTTGCTATATTTGGTCTCACTTTCAGTATAAAAACCTCAGATGTAAAGACCGCACCTCCATGCAACACATGAGAAATTGCTGAAAGAGGCAGTATTCTAGCTGCATGAGTTGGGCACACCACATAGTTAAATCCTTGTTGGTTTGTGTATCAATCTATCTTTCAACCTGGCTTAAAGAAGTAATTGATTTGTAATAAAGGAACCACTGGCACTAATCAAATCAATTATTTAATTACAAGTACTGGGAAAATATGACCCATGTGACAGCTGTACAAGCTGCATCCTGTCACACTCCACCCAGACAAAGTAATATCAGCTGTTAAGTGATAATCTTTTATATGTGCTTTGCATTAGCAAATTTATGGGCTATATGTGTGTGTGTGTGTTACATGTATTTATGGTTTAGACGTGCAAATTGTTGTGTTACCACAGATCTAAAGCAGATTTCACAAGAAAAGTAGAAGGAGGAATAAAGGAAGGAAGGAAGGAAGGAAGAAGAGGAGGGGTAAAAATAAGAGGGGTGCTCTTCTGGGTGTAGCAAAATTACCCACACGTCCCACTTCCTTTTTTCCATAATATCATTTAAGCTTGATAATAGCGAAAGCAATTTGTCTGAGCATGTTTGTGCGTGTGTGTGTGTGTTTACTGTGTGGAGTTCTGTACTGTATGCGTGTGTGTGTATCTGTCAGAGAAGCTTGAGAGGCCTGTGGTTGTGCGAGTCGGGCACACCTCAGAGCATTGTAATTACAGCAGAAGCTTTGAAGTGGTGGAATGTTTGGTTGGGATAATCAGCAGGCTGGACTGCACTCACACACTATTTACATTCCCAATAAATCACTCATTCACGTTATAACGCTAGCAAATGTTATTATCTGTGCTGATACAGATTTGGTAAATTAACATGTTAGAGGGTAAAATGGGATCACTGTTTTTATAGTACTGTTTATGCAAAAAGGGCCCAGTTAGGATCCAAGCACTGCATGATATGCTATTCACAATGTTTCTTTAATTTCATCTTACCTCTTTAGCATCCTCTTTTTAAGCCGGTTTTCTTCATATTGGCTGCTTTTTGCACACAGAAACTTGAACAGCAGATGGGCGGGGCCAAGATGCCCACGTTAAGGTTGCCCACTCTCATGACATCATCCACCTTTAAAAACTGGTCTCTAACCAACGGTATAAAGCAGTTTGATTAGGGATTACTTGTACATATTTTTTACATTTAGTAATTAAACACAATAAATTGTCAGATTTTATGAACCAGAAATTTCCTGTAATATTTCATAATTATGTGGCTAACTGAGGAAAACTAAAAGCAGAAAGTTATCCATTTTTTTATGCTGCTATGTAACATTAAAATTTTATATATGAATCTCCAAGTAGTAATCATATAGACTATCTGCTGCATTTCTTGGGGTTATCACTCATTAAACTCAATATGGATTCTCTAAATCCCTAAAGGTCAGTGAATCCCAGGAAGGCGGCAGGTCCTGATGGAATACATGGAAAGGTTCTCAGAGCATGTGCTGACGAACTGACCGGAGTCTTCACTAAAATCTTCAACCTTTCCTTGTCATCAAACACCGTCCCGCCCTGCCTCAAAACCTCCACCATCATCCCCATCGCCAAGAAGACAGCTGTGGCCAGCCCAAATGACTACAGGCCTGTTGCACTTACGCCTGTAGTGATGAAGTGCTTTGAGAGACTGGTCTGTCAGCACATCAGGGCCGGTCTGCCTCCCACTCTGGACCCCCACCAATTTGCCTACAGGACAAATCGTTCCACCGAGGACGCCATCACCATAGCGCTCCACACTGCGCTGAGTCACCTGGAGCACCGAGGAAGCTATGTGAGAATGCTCTTTCTGGACTTCAGCTCAGCATTCAATCATATCATCCCGGAGATCCTGGTCCAGAAACTGTCTCACCTGGGACTCTCCACCCCCATCTGCCTCTGGATCAAGGACTTCCTGACAAATAGACCACAGTCTGTCAGACTCGGCCCCCACCGGTCCAGCACCATCACACTCAGCACCGGGTCTCCACAAGGATGTGTTTTGAGTCCCCTCCTGTTTACGCTCTACACATCCGACTGCTCCCCTACCCATCTCTCAAACACCATCATAAAGTTCGCGGATGACACCACAGTGGTTGGACTCATCTCAAGGGGGGATGAGTCGGACTACAGAGATGAGGTCAACAGACTGACTGAGTGGTGTTCAGTTAACAACCTCCAACTGAACACCACGAAAACTAAAGAACTTATCTTGGACTTCAGGAAGGGCAGAGCAGACCCGGCCCCACTTTACATTCACGGGAGCTGTGTGGAGAGGGTACACTCCATGAGGTTTCTGGGCGTGCAGATATCTGATGACCTCTCCTGGACTGCAAATACTACAGCGGTGGTTAAAAAGGCCCAGCAGCGTCTCCACTTTCTGAGAGTGCTCAGGAGGAACAACCTGGAGGAGAGGCTGCTGGTGACATTTTACAGAGCCACCATAGAGAGCATCCTAACGTACGGCATAACAACATGGTATGCAGGGTGCTCAGCTGCAGACAGGAAAGTACTGCAGAGGGTCATCAACACAGCCCAGAAGATCACTGGCTGCTCTCTGCCCAGCCTGGAGGTCACTGCAAACTCTCGGTACCTCAGCAGAGCTGGCAATATCATCAAGGACCACTCTCACCCCAGCAACCAACTGTTTGAACTATTACCGTCAGGCCGACGGTACAGGTCACATAAAACCAGGACAAACAGATTCAGGGATAGCTTCTTTCCCAGAGCTATCACCGTAGTAAATAAGCACAAAAACAATTGAACCTATTCCATACCGTCACTGTCATTATATTATGCTGCTATTCATACTGTCATTATATTAATGCTGCTATCCTGTATATATTGTACATACTATTGTTTGAGTACTTACGATTGTTTTTTTTGTACTTTTTATATTTTACATTTATATTTATTATTGAAACTTGCACCAAGGGAGTGGCACTCCAATTTCCTTGTACTCTGTACAATGACAATAAAGGCTATTCTATTCTATTCTAAAGCTAAATTGTGTTCCACAGTTATGCAACATGTCAGTCTTTAAAGTTTAATTAAAGCTCTGTTTTGTTTGAAAAGATTTAATGCTATCCAGCCATCCATTTTCTTAACTGCTTATCCACTTCAGGGTTGTGGTGAGGTGCTGGAACCTTTCCCAGCTGCCATAGGGTGACAGGCAGGGTACAGCCTAAATGGGTCACCAGCTAATAGAGCGACAGACAAGATTGGTCAGTTTAGAATCACCAATTACCCAACCCACAGGCACAGCGCCAACATGGAAACTCCAGCAGATTCAAACAAGTTCTTGGTGTGAGGTGACCGTGCTAGCAACTGAACCTCAATGCCACCTATTTACAGCGTAAAACTCTAATAAAATAAAATAATATATTATCAAATAATTTAAGTGATGTCTAAAGTTGACGACAATCCCTTGACTTCACAAATTCAGACATATGCATAGGCGTGCATACACAAAAACAGACACAGTCCTGTACACACAGGGAAGTGACATTCTTCTCAGTAACGCGAGTAACTTGTCAAACCAGTGGGACATGTAATAAACTGACTCATGCACGCTTGAGCTAATCGCATCGTTTTTATTGTCTTGTTATCTTAGTACTGTCACTCATCTCATCTCTGCATCACTCATCCACTCCTCCTCTCTTTGCTCTCTCTCTCTCTTCCTCTCTCTCTCGGAGCCGCTGCCTGTAATGTGCCTAAATGACTACCTTCAATGCTACAATGGCGCCAGAGCCAATTAGCTGTTAACACGGGAGACAGATCTATTCAGAAGCCAGAAAATGAGGCCTCCTGTAACGTGAAAGATTGATGCCCACTTTGCTAATGACAAGAGAAGGAGGTAATCCGTTGCTTGGCTTGATCCTGGGCTATGTTACAGGATAGTCAGCTGATGACTGTGAGCATGCAGGGGAGGGCTCAAGAAAGTGGCAGTGGACTATAGGTCATTGTAGGAGTTGAATAAAATATTGAAACAACACAATATGTTGTTATTTGATATTTTACAACATTACACACACACACACATGAAATCAGAGAAATTTGTCAACTACAAGAGATCAAACAAGCTACTGTTTTATTCACTTGTCTTCTACTGTAGGTTGTATTGGGACATTAGTGGAAATATTGAAAAATTTGCCTCATAACAAAAGGAATGTGTCGGTGCAATGCAGTTAGCAAGTGTCCTTTGAAGGTGATAATTGCTTGGGAAACAGCCAAATGCAATTATATTTTTGGAACTCTTCTTTGCGCTTTGATGAACACTACCTGCGCACTAATGTGAGTTCATAGTTTCACCCTAACCCATCATTATCGGGCCTTATTTTCATTTTATGACTATTTCGTTGGCTGCATTCAAGCCTGACCTTGTCCTAACCTTTCTTTGTACCCAACTGAAAATGTGCAAAAAGGCTGGCATTCTTTTCACCATGCATGTAAGCTCATTTAATGCATTTTTGTTGTGCATTTCTTAAGCCACTGAGCTCACTGTTGTATTTTCAGTTAGAATAACTAGCATAAACATAAATACAGAGACGGGTAGCTTCATATTAATTGGGTAAAATGTAACTTTTTATTCAGGCTTTGGAAACTCAGGAGCAGAAATAAGGGGCATCATCAGACTTTTATTGTATGACTCAGTGTGCATCACGGGCCTCATGACTTTATTTTCCGTGTCAAACTCTTAACCTCCGTAGAGAGGGAAAGAAACTAGCCAGGGGCCATTTGTTCCCCGTACAACTGTGTTGATTCCCAGTGACACCTTATATCTTAATCAGTTCTGACAGGTAGAATTTATGATGAGGCCATCGTGTAAATCACGAGGAGGCTTGTTATTATGGAAAGGCACTGAAATGGTATAATTGTTTTTAAGTGCCGCTCAAAGGGCAAGTGTGTCTGTATTGCTCTGCGTGTGTTGCATGTGATCGTGTGAACATGCACAGTATTCTGGGAAGTTTTCCAGAGATTGGGGAAATCCACCTTCCACACAACAAACAACTTGAACCACAAAAACAAATCCCCTTAAAAGAATTTTTTGTCTCATTACAACAAATAATATTTCATGGTAGAAAAGCCACAACTTTCCCAGCTGTTACGACTGAGTTACACGCACTCTTTTGGATTATATGAGAATGAAATGTGATTACACACAAGACAAACTTAGTGGTACAAACTTAATTTATCTGTGCAGCAAAAAAGTAAAGGGGGAGAGTGTTTTGATTATTGCGACTGGAGAAAATACCCAAAATGCGATCTGAATTATTCTTCTGCACCAAAAGACGTGGGAAATATTTAGGAGTTAGGGTCATGTGCATTGACCCTAAAACTTGCAAAGCATGTCACAAGCCTGGTATTTAATTGCCATTTAACGTCTTTGGTTTCACTTAAATAGACTACAGTTGTGGTAGAAAAGAAAGCACGCCTTCTTTTTATTCTAAAGTTTTACGTACATAATAAAAATCATCTGGTCGTTAGCAGGTCTTAAAATTAGTCAAATACAGCCTCAAATAAACTACAAAACATAACATATTACAGCATGTCATTATTTATTTAGCAAAATTTAAACCAAAATCCTTCAGTAACAATTAACTATAAGCACTATAGCAGCCAAGTGCTGCTAATCAAATGCACTTGATTAAGTGGTCATCAGCACCTCTGAGCACCTCTATAAAACAGAAGTTCTGCAGTTTGCTGCTCTGGAGCACACGGGGTTATTAGATTATTTTTTTAATTGGAAGTCCATCACAGTGAGAAAGATTATTCACAAGTGGAAAACATTCAAGTCTTCCCAGTCATGCATTCAACTCTCAGACATATATAATAATTATTGTGGGTGATTTTAACATCCATGTAGATGCTAAAAATGACAGCCTCAACATGGCATTTAATCTGTTATTAGACTCAATTGGCTTCTCTCAAAATGTAAAAGAACCCACCCACCACTTTAATCACACTCTAGATCTTGTTTTAACATATGGCATAGAAACTGAACATTTAACAGTGTTTCCTAAAAACCCTCTCCTGTCTGATCATTTCCTGATAACATTTACATTTACAATAATTGATTACACAGCAGTGGAGAGTAGACTTTATCAAAGTAGATGTCTTTCTGAAAGCGCTGTAACTAAGTTTAAGAATATAATCCACCCACTGTTATCATCTTCAATGCCCTGTACCAACACAGAGCAGAGCAGCTATCTGAACGCTACCCCAACAGAGGTCGATTATCGATTATCTTGTTAATAATTTCACCTCCTCACTACGTACGACTCTGGTTAAGTTAGACTCTTTTTCTCCAATTGATCTTTCTGAGTTAACTTCAATAATTACTTCCTCCAAACCTTCAACGTGTCTTTTAGACCCCATTCCTACAAAACTGCTCAAAGAAGTCCTGTCATTAATTAATTCTTCGATCTTAAATATGATCAACCTATCTCTAATAATCGGCTATGTACCACAGGCCTTCAAGCTGGCTGTAGTTAAACCTTTACTCAAAAAGCCATCTCTAGACCCAGCAGTCTTAGCTAATTATAGGCCAATCTCCAACCTTCCTTTCATATCAAAAATCCTTGAAAGAGTAGTTGTCAAACAGCTAACAGATCATCTGCAGAGGAATGGCTTATTTGAAGAGTTTCAGTCAGGTTTCAGAGCTCATCACAGCACAGAAACAGCTTTAGTGAAGGTTACAAATGATCTTCTTATGGCCTCTGACAGTGGACTCATCTCTGTGCTTGTCCTGCTAGACCTCAGTGCAGCGTTCGATACTGTTGACCATAATATCCTATTAGAGCGATTAGAACATGCTGTAGGTATTACAGGTACTGCACTGCAGTGGTTTGTATCATATCTATCTAATAGACTCCAATTTGTGCATGTAAATGGAGAGTCTTCTTCACACACTGAGGTTAATTATGGAGTTCCACAGGGTTCAGTGCTAGGACCAATTCTGTTTACATTATACATGCTTCCCTTAGGTAGCATCATTAGAAGACATAGCATACATTTTCACTGTTATGCCGATGACACCCAGCTCTATCTGTCCATGAAGCCAGATAGCACACACCAATTAGTTAGACTGCAGGAATGTCTTAAAGACATAAAGACCTGGATGGCCGCTAACTTTCTGCTTCTTAATTCAGATAAAACTGAGGTTATTGTACTCGGCCCTGAAAATCTTAGAAATATGGTATCTAACCAGATTCTTACTCTGGATGGCATTACCTTGGCCTCCAGTAACACTGTGAGGAACCTTGGAGTCATTTTTGACCAGGACATGTCCTTCAACGCACATATTAAACAAATATGTAAGACTGCTTTCTTCCATTTGCGCAACATCTCTAAAATTAGAAATATCCTGTCTCAGAGTGACGCTGAAAAACTAGTTCATGCATTTATTACTTCCAGGCTGGACTACTGTAACTCATTATTATCAGGATGTCCAAAAAACTCGCTGAAAAGCCTTCAACTAATCCAAAATGCTGCAGCAAGAGTCCTGACAGGGACTAGAAAGAGAGAGCATATTTCTCCTGTTTTGGCTTCCCTTCATTGGCTTCCTGTTAAATCCAGAATTGAATTCAAAATCCTGCTCCTCACATACAAGGTCTTAAATAATCAGGCCCCATCTTATCTTAATGACCTTGTAGTACCATATCACCCTATTAGAGCACTTCGCTCTCGCTCTGCAGGCCTACTTGTTGTTCCTAGAGTATTTAAAAGTAGAATGGGAGGGAGAGCCTTCAGTTTTCAGGCCCCTCTTCTGTGCTTCCAGTTTGGATTCGGGAGACAGACACTATCTCTACTTTCAAGATTAGGCTTAAAACTTTCCTTTTTGCTAAAGCATATAGTTAGGGCTGGACCAGGTGATCCTGAATCCTCCCTTAGTTATGCTGCAATAGACATAGGCTGCCGGGGGATTCCCATGATGCATTGAGTTTTTCCTTTCCAGTCACCTTTCTCACTCACTATGTATTAATAGACCTCTCTGCATTGAATCATATCTGTTATTAACCTCTGTCTCTCTTCCACAGCATGTCTTTTATCCTGTCTTCCTTCTCTCACCCCAACCGGTCGCAGCAGATGACCGCCCCTCCCTGAGCCTGGTTCTGCCGGAGGTTTCTTCCTGTTAAAAGGGAGTTTTTCCTTCCCACTGTTGCCAAAGTGCTTGCTCATAGGGGGTCATATGATTGTTGGGTTTTTCTCTGTATCTATGAAGCGCCTTGAGGCGACTTTTGTTGTGATTTGGCGCTATATAAATAAAATTGAATTGAATTGAATTGAATATAAGGCCAGCTATCAGATAAGTAAAGCATGGGCCAATTTGGGTCTTGTAACATGATAATAATCCAAAGCAGAGGAGCAAATCTATAACAGAATCAATGAAAAAAGTAAACAATCAAGGTGTAGCAATAGCCCAAAGTAAAGGCCTCATGCTGACTGAAATGCTGTAAGATCTCGGTATAACCCCTGAACCTCAATGAGCTAAAGCAATGTTGCAGAGAAGAGTGAGAGATGTGAGAGACTGGCAAAGTCAATGATCACTTCAAGTTATTGCTGCTTAAGGTTGTTAAGAAGCTACTGAATCATGGGGTGTGCTGATGTTTTACACTGCTTCTGCACTTTTGCATTCATTTTTGTTAAATAAATAATGAAAGGCTACAATATGACATGTGAAGTTGATCAGCTGAGGCTGCATTTACCTTATTTTAAGACTTACTAAGGACTGTATAATGATTTTTTATTATGTCCTCATATGCAAAGTTGTATAATTGAAAGAGGGTGTAACTTCTTTTTACCACGACTGTATATTATTTTATAAAACTATTTCAAGATTAAGAGTGTAACATTAGAAGTCCCCTCATCTTCAAAACCAGTTATGCATTCAAATTTCTGTACGTGTCTTTGTTTAACAACCTTGGGGTAAAATGAATATGTGCCGCTTTGGTCTCTACTGAAAGCTTCTTTTATAGAGTCATAAAGAACAAAGCACTTAACCGGATAAACAAATGACCCTCTATACTAAAACAAGGAAAAGGGGAACATCAAAGATAGTTGTAACCCTTTTAAAGGTCAGGAGTTTGGAATTGACTGGCTGGCCTACTGACTCATAGGTTAGTTGGCCACTGTGTTAGATGGAACATTGGCTGGTTAAATAAATGACTAAAGAACCTCTGGGCTGACTGACTAATTCAGCAGCTGTTTAACTGAATCATGAGATTAGCTGGCTGACAGACTCAGTGTTCTGCAAGCTAAGTGTGTGGGGAAAGCTAACAAGAGGTGCAAACATACATGGATGCACAGTTGCAAAAGATAGACTTTATTTATGAAATACTTCCTGTGTGTGTGTGTGTGTGTGTGTGTGTGTGTGTGTGTGTGTGTGTGTGTGTGTGTGTGTGTGTGTGTGTGCGCGCGCGCGCGCGCGCGCGCGCCAAGTAGACTCTAGACTCAGACTCACCGCTGTTTAACGAGCTAAAGACGCCAGTCACAGTAGGACCAAGGACAGACCAGGGCTATAACCGAGAGTGTGGCGCTGACAGACCATCGACTAAACTGATCTTTGCTCTGACCCAAAAGTGAGAAGTGCACTGGAGCCATTTGTGGTGACCCTTTCTTCACCCACAGGATCAAAGGTTATAAACCTCTGCCTGTGCCCTTTGAAATGGAGCAACAGGAGCTTGTTGTTAGACTGATTAGCAGAATGGCAGTTACCATAATACAATCTTTTACATCCATGGTGCAGGAAAAGGAGAGAAAAGCAGAGTGAGATGCTGAGAGGAAACACACAAGTGGTTTACAGAAGGCTTTACAAATGACCATTTCATTTTCACGAGGGAAGGAAAGCTATCCAAACCTATCTATGAAGTAATTGCCACCTCTTGTTAAAGCATGAGTTAACCACTTTTTTGGAGGGATGTGGGGCTGTGATAGACCTGGTGAACCCAGAAATCCCTTAACTAGAACCTGTCTGACAAAGTAGGCTAAAAGATCTCAAAAAAGCAACACATCACACCACAACCCAAAGAACAGAAGAAGTCAAGAACGGATGAAAATAACAGTTACTGACATGTATCAGTATGGAAAGAGTTACAAAGGCATTTACATTTTCTGCTGCTTCTCAGGATGTGGGTCACAAGGACAGCAGTCTAAACAGAGATGCTCAGGCCTCCACTGTCAGCACCTCTAGCTTCTCTGGCAGCACACCAAAGTATTTTCACCGAGAACGATTATGGCTCAGAGAGACATAATATCTGGGTGTTCTGGATTTGCCCTGAGATCTAATCTACTGGACATGCATGAAACACCTCACCTGTGAGCCACCTCACCAGAAGGCATCTTGATCACCTCAACTGACTCCTTTCAATTTGGAGAAATAGTGGCAATACTCAGACCTCTTCTGGATGACTCAGCTCCTCACCCTATCTCTAAAATAGAGTCCAGACCCAAACCCTTCTTTCTACCCCTTGTATCGAAAGTGTTATTCTTTCAGTCACTATCAACAATTCAGAGCAGGTACCCCACCCTTTTCTGGTTATGAACCCTCTGATTTCTATTTGCTAATTCTCACTCTTGCAGCTTCACATGGAGCTCCAGACCACTCCAGAGCAAGTTTAATCAAGTCAGCAGAATCACATCATCCCCCAAAAACAGAGATGAGAACTTAAGAGGACCACAACGCTCTTTGAAAACCCTCAAGGTGAACCTAGAAATCCTGTTCATAAAATTGATGAACAGAATCAATCAAGAACTCTGTGTTTGTATAGGGACCAAATACCCCTCAACAATGAGCCTGATATCTCTTACCCTCTTCAGGCCTTTTCCATGTCGACACAACAAAATGTCTATGCCTTTACCAAACTTAGTAGCGCCAGCTGCTGGTTCATGGACAATTCTTGACTTTGAGAGTAAATAGGAATTATCAACTCCACATGACAAGAGCGAAAGGGAAGAACAATACAGAGACTCACTGATAAAGTGGAGAGAGTTATGGGACTATAGCTAAAGAGGAAAGGGGGCATTTCAAGCAGTAAATGTGCTGATTTTAGTCAGTTTTTGTTGCTAAAGAGTAATTTCAGCTCGTAAACATTCATTATGAATACACATTGTGTTTTGATTAATGTTAGTCAAGAAATACGTGTTGCCAAGCTAACATTTAGGTGTTTTTGTTGCACTTCATTTTATTTCAGTGTGATCGAAGAGCAATTACTCATGATTCACTTGACTACTTGAGTACCACTTAAATCCTATTTGCTTGTAATTTCCTTGTGGCTGTGTTTCAGCACAATGACTGCATCTGCCAGCTTGACCCAGAGTCTGGAGAAGTGAGTGACATTGTTTGCCTTTGGAGTAATGGCTCTCATTATAGTGAATTACTACTCTACCCAAACACAACTGATTTCCTAAAAACCACCCTGCAGTGCTCTGTCTCCATTTTGCTATTGGGTCCTGGTGCCTTGTTACAATCAATTAAGCTGATTACAAGCACTATCTTCACCACTTCAAAGGAGGCCCATTAAAGTGGGTGAGACTAACTGTCTCTTTATTCCACAGCCCTGTTGTTTGTCTCTGAGTAAGAAGCCTTGTATTGTTTTTTAACATGTGTGGGGCTGAAATTTGTTGACAATTTAACCAAAAGATAACATGGTGGAAATAAAAACTATTTTTTCATGGTAAGATTAAAGGATAAATGGCGAATAATGAGCTGGAGACAGTCGTGGACTGGGTCCTCTTTAAAGTTTAAGGTTGACTCGTCGTCAGGTCAGACGACAGGTCGCACACAATAAATGGAGTGACACAGAGAGAAGGAGCGAGACACTAAGTCTAGACAGCGTATTTAGGGACCCTCCCTCTTTGCTTTGTTCTGCATCATGTCTACAGGTAATTACCTCAGCAAACTACTGGGAACCCTTTCAAATCTGAGACAAGTGATGGGTGAAATGGTTGAAAAGTAAAAGAATTAATTTCTTAAGCATCCATACTTACATGATGATAAATGAACAGTGAAAGCAGAAGGACAAGTTGGCAGTTAGCTGGAAGGAAAAGAAGGTTGTGAGAAACATTTATTTCTCCAAATGCATATTAAGTGGAAGTGCAACTGTTTGCAACAGATTTGGCAATATAGCATGCCAACTGAATCTACCAGGTCAGGCCATTTGGGAATTTTTTTGATTTTTGTTTTTGCCATTTTGAGGAAAGTTTCTGTCACCATCTGAGTTTCCATTTCTGACACCAGACGATAAACCTAAATTCTTAATCTAGCCTCCAAAGCAGTGATAAAATGTATGTATGTTTTTGTGGCTGTCAATAAGAATAATAGCAGTATAGATGGCTTCTAATAATTATTTGAATGCTTCCCATTTCTGATGTGATAATTACTGCGCTAGTATTGCTGCAATATTTTAATGTTTGCAAAACCTCCAGCTTACCAGCGCTGCTCAGTTGCTAGCGTTGTGACCGGATGGTCAGTGTATATTACTTTTGTCAGTCTGTCCTGATGTGTCAGGTGTAACTTTGGAGATTGATGTATCCTTAGCATTCTGCTCAGATGTATTTGTTTAAATTTATATCCATCACTTTATATTTTTATTAAGACAGTGGCATACTAAATAAAGTTTGTGAAAAACACATCATGCACTTGCAAGAAGTGCGGTTTCAGATATGACTAGTGGTTTCCGTGGTGTGGGTGTGTGAACATAGCAAGAACAGAAACCATGCAAAAGGAAAACAAGGCGTCATTAACTTGAGGGACGTCCAGTAACTGGGCTGGTCTTGCTTTTAGCTTCCTGGATCCTTGACCCACGTGCACCAAATCAATCGACTGCTTCTGTTTAGTTTTCAGGTACAGTTAACAAGACAGAGCACTTATCCACCCATCGCCAATGGTTAGACGGAGGTTATCATAAATGTGAGTGTAGTAAAAATTTCCTGCATTCACTGATTCATGCATGTGAAACCAATGGCCTGTGCAAGTTGCCTGTTATTACTGGATTATCAGTGTCTCCGCAGCGCGTGAATGCACATCTGGAAGCAACCTTCAATAAAATGTTAGGCGCCAGATGAAGCTTTAATCGTATGGCATGCACCGCCTCCTCCTATAAACATGGGCTGAGAATAATGAGATGTGCTTTAAATGCAGCTTAATTTTAAACAAGCTATGAAACTATGAGTTGGATTTCTTGTACAGGTCGATCAATATTTTTATGTAGCACTTATTTATTTTGTTTTGCATATATTAGCACTTTTAGAAAAGGGTATGAAAATTATGAGCATTCGCACCTGGAAAAAGCTGTCTTCACCCTACTTTTTAAAGGCTGTCTAATTATATGTGTGCCATACACGAACCTATGTTATGGTCCTATTTGGTAAATAATATACAAGCAAAAACATTAGCTGAACACAGAGTGATGCTTCTCTATAAAGACTATTGCTTTTCCAATTATAGAGGGTTTGCACATAAACTGACATTTTCCTTTGGCAGCTATGAGGTCCTCTCTTGGGCATTAAAAATATATTGGCGCCAGGAAGACTTGAAACTTCACATAACTCACCAAAGAATCCTGTATCTGTAATGCAGACCGCTTCGAACTATACTTAACACAAAAGGCATTCATTATCAGTAAACTTGAGGCATTTGTGAAAGGAGAAAACTTGTTTCATGGTTGAAGATCTAACCCATTACTTATAACAGGATTGTTCCATTCATAATACGCTCTCTCTTTTGTGAGACTGCATACAAATCAATACTCCCTGATGATGCGCAGATATTTACTTCAGCGGGCGCCAAGTGTCGTGTCTGTACTTCAACCCTCTTTGTTAACTTTGCAAAGATCCCGTCAGTTGCCTGCAGGCGCATATTGATCACATCACTTATCGCGCTAAATATCATGCCCATAAATCAGCAAAGTTAATTAAAAGCACTGCAGTGGCTCAGATAAAGAAATGTCAAACATTTCTATCTTTAATTTATCACTTGATAAACATCTTAACGTTTGGCTAAATACTCACTTGGGATTGTGGCTTTTGAAGTTTGACGGCTTATGTTGCAGAGACATTAGTAGCAGCAGTACAGTATGTCATAGCCTCCAGAAGGGTGCAGGTTGAAGAGGCTGACCAGACATTGTTATCTTAATCCCAAAGCTCAGAGCAAAAAGTGAAGTAAGATAAGGTATTATTGCGCCTCTAACAGCAACCGAAGTTTGTTTGCGCAGGGTGTTTGCGTAGGGTGTATTTATGATCTTTGTGAGGCTAATTTTGGTTTAAAACCATTGATACAAGACATTTCTGGGTTATGAGTTCATTCAGGTTTGGCCTCATGACTCCAGAATGAAATTGGAGGGTTAAGACTTGGTTTAGGTTTTTGTGTCAGGACACACTGTTGTGATGGTGAGGGTGATGGTGAGGGGTGTAAGGCATCTTTTTGTCAATAATCCCTAATATGTATGCCCATATGCGTAACTGTGGCGTGCTGCAATGCCTTAACAGCAAACATTTCCAGGATTAAAAAACCCCCCAAAAAACACACCCACCTCTCTCCTACGACCCGGGTCATCATTCCTCTTTGCACGCATTCTCACAGCAATAATATTCCTTTGTCAGCCCACATTTAGGAGATTAACCTCAAAATTGCCCGAGGGTACCCCAGCTCCCTCCACCCTCAGCCACTTCCCCCACCTTTCTCAACATTTCCCTCCCAGCTGCTCTCTCTCTCGCCATGCAAATACTTGCGCAACAAGTGGCGCCGCTGTAGAGCCCCCTGGGTATTAGAGGGTTGAGTGGTGTCCCAGAGAGCCATAATTACACCAACGCTCAGGTGATTTAAGGGTCCGGGAACATGCTGACCCACGCATGGCACTGAATCCTGCATTGCACTGACACCTATCCATATTCTGCCTCTCTTCATCTCCTCTTTTTTATTCTTATTACATGACTCAATCACTTATGACCCGTGTCACATTCTTGGCTGCAGTCAGTTATTTTGACAAATTATTTGCAACTCAGGATTAAAATCAACAACAATCAATTCATCTGTTTGGCTTCCTTAGAAAGGAGATTAATGGACATTATTAGGAAAGAAGTAATAATCATAGATAAGTGCCAGTCGGGAAAACATAAACTTGACAGCCTGTAATAAAAGAAAAGGTTGATAATTGGGTTAGGTTGACTCTCCGCCTCCTGCAGACAATGTGGTGACAATAGGGAATGTTTCTCTTTTAACAAGATCTTGGCTAATACCGCTTAATGGGAAGGGGAGGTCCCTCATACCTCTTAGCTCGTACTCTCCAACTCTTCAACCTCGCTCTCTTCCGACTCTCCAGTCCTTTCCCTCTTTTGGTTTTTAAATGACTCCTACTAAGTGATCACAGCAAAGCATTAGAAATTCACAGACCTGCACTACACAAGAAGAAGAGTCTTTTAAGTTGGATCAAATCTTCGTGTAGGGAAAGAGGTGCGTTCTTGTGCAGTTAAAACAGACAAATCAAGTATGTGCTCATTTTAGAGGTGATAATTAAATCTTTGCCTAACAGACTAAAGTTTAAAATGTGTAATTTTAGGTTTTGATGTTATTGAATGGGAGGTAAATGCTAGTGAAAGAGGCCAAACAGGAGCCAAAGCTTAAAGAACTGTTTTAAGAAGGCACGTCAAAAATCCACAAAAGAAGAAAAACACTGAAAGTTTCTCATATTTGCAAAGAATTTATCATGTAGGTAACTCGTTTTAAAACATTTGAAGAAAAACATATGAATCTGTACCGCAAATCAGTGCATAGCTTGTGATGTTATCATTGATAATCATGTGCAAAAAGACAAGCGGGTGTGCTTAAGTGTTTCCTGTGAAACACACCCGATGACTCAGAAACTTGTAGAACCATTTTTAGTGGTGATACCTTACTAATCATTTTCTGCATGGCTGCATCAGCCTCTCACATCATGTGGGGGAATTCTGTCCCATTTTTCTGCAACGTTGTTTCAGTTGATTGAGGATTATGGGCATTCATTTATTCACAGCGTTTGACTTTGACTGGGCCATTGCAACACCTCGATTCTTTTCTTTTTCGGCCATTCTGTTGTAGATTTGCTGCTGTGCTTGAAATCATTGCCCTGTTGCATGAACAAATTTCAGTAAGCTTGTGGCTGGTCAGACAGGTAGCACACCACTACAAATACTTTGGTATACAGAGCAATTTAGTTAACCCAATGACTGCAAGATTTTTGGTCCTGGTTCCCATCCATCATTTATTTAGGGTAATGTGAAAAAATGTCAGGACTCTATACACTCCTGTAAAACCAAAAAGAAACCACCCATCATTTAGTAGCTTGTATAACCACCATTAGCAGCTAGAACATGAAGTAATCATATTCTGTATGACTTTATAGTCTCTCACATCATTATGGAGGAATTGTAGCCCACACGTCTTTATATTACTTCAGTTCATTGAGATTTGGGCATTAGTTTACTCGCAGCTCTTTTAAGGTCCCTTCACAGCATTTGACTTTGACTGGCACATTACAACACCTTGATTTTATTTCTTTTTCAGCAGTTTGCTGCTATGCTTGAGATCAATGTCCTGTTACATGACCCGCTCTCAGCCAGGCTTTAGCTGTTGGGTAGATGTCCTCACATTTGACTCCATAATACTTGTGCATACAGAGCAGATCATGGTCGACACAATGACTGTGAGGTCCACTTCATTTGCAGCACCGGGCTGCTACTTACCTCCTCAAGTCTTATGGAAGTGATAAGACTCTACCAGCGTACAGTCTTTATCACATGACTGTATGCTAAATCATATACACAACACGTGCTGCTAAACAGATGATGTCTTTTTCAGGAAAAGCTTTGCATACTCTAGCTGATTCACTGAAAACATTTGACTCGTTATGAAACAGAAAAAAAAACCTGATTTCCTCACGACACACAGCCACCGAGATGGATGACAGAAGATGCATCTTTGAAATGTGTTGCAGAGAAAGCGTGAAATTACTGTGGTCTGATTTTTAGTCGATTATGGGTTTTAAATCGTTTGAAAATCATTTTGTTCATATTTGAATTTTGACTGTTTTGGATGCACAAAGAGCGATTAAAAATAGTTTCCCTTCACTGAAGGTTTTCTCGGCATTAACAAATGAGGTATTTGCTAATGCTGAGTTCCCTTTCTTCCTGTTAAGATTTTGTTTCTGACAGCTCTGGTTAAGGAAATGGTGCCTTTTCAGTTGTAATCCCTGCAATTAAGGCTGTAGGTGCGGCTCCATTACCTCAGCAGGATTAGTAATGACCCAGGAGAGAATATAATTGCTCCTTAATTTGAAGTTTTGAAGTGCATGAAATACCTGAGGCTCAGCCTGCCGTCTCAGCAGCAGTTAGTTCATGGATTAGCTGCCTTTTTATTTCGCTCTCTCTCTCTCTTTTTTTTGTTTTGTTTTGTTCCAAAGCAGGATGCTTGCAGAGCTTGCCTTTCATAAAGTTGTTTGCACTTGATGCTTGTTCTCTGCACAGGTAGTGTAATGAGAGATGTCCTAACCTGAACACCTCTCCATGAAGGTAATAATTTTTAAGAAAACAAAGAAAAGATAATGATGATGCTGTGTTTAAATGACAGCCAGGTACACGAAAATTGCTGTGCTTCTGTGTCTTTATTTTTCTGTTTTAAGCCAACAAATAGTCTTTTTATTTTTATGGCTATTTAGTTAATTCCTGTTCTTTCTTTCACAGTATGTTTTTTTAATTTTGTATGATAATATGCTTGAAGTATGCATCATAGCAGTTTAGGAATAAATTGACAGGGCTAGTGATTACATATAATTTCTTTGATTTGAAAAAGAGAATCATATGAGATCGGAAAATAAAAAAATCTGATTATATTATGCTGATTTTAATAAAAGTCCTTCAGCCCATAGCCGTGTAAGAAAAGCATGACAAACGTGAACATTATTATATCCTCGTATAGAAATTACGCTATTGCCACGCAGGCCAGCAGGTGTTACAGAACACCTTTCATTAGTCAGGCCAGACATCTGTTACAAGCCGACTAATACCATACAATTACTTTGACTTTGACCAGCCATAATGGTCTTTCAAGTTGTGTCTTTTGTCCTTAGTGAGATGTTTCCAAAGTGTCCATTAGCAACAACACAACAGCAGATACCTCACAGCCCAACACCAACTAATCATTATTTAACTACAGGGATCAAATGTGATGTTGCCAGAGGCATTTAGTCATCAATAATGGAGGTAAAACATTTCAACCTGCTTACATAAGTAAGTTATTCATATTGGACACAGTGGTAATGTTACCATCACACCGACCCTGAATGGTTTATAGAATTCAGTGTTGCTAAGTTCAAGGTTTAAAACCTGTTTGTGATATTTTCTTTTTTCATAGTTTTTTTTTATTGTATTTACATTCTTCAACAAAAAATAATAGATATTTCACAATCAACAAAGCACAACAGAATTTAAAATGATAGCAGATGACTGTCTGCAAGACAGATGTGTTACACTGTAGAGAGTTATTAACTGTCATGTTACAGAGAAAAATTCAGAGGTTTTACGTATAAAGAGATCATCAAAATCCATCTGGTCTTTAACAGGTCTGAAAATTATTCAAATACAACCTCAAAGGAACAATAACACAACTTATTACACTTATTAGACTATTATTTAATAAAATGATGTTAAAATACAAAAACAATGGGTGCGAAAAACTATGGTGCACATCATTATTTAAAAGGTTGCTGAACCCTTTTCAGCAACTTGAAGTAATTGTTTTCTGTATGATTTTATCAGTGTCTCACATTGCTGTGGAGGAATTTTGGCCCACTCTTCCTTAAACTGTTGCTTCAGTTCACTGACGTTTGCAGGCATTAGTTTATTCACAGCTCTTTTAAGGTGCCCCCACAATTAGTGACTGGGCCATTGCAACACCATGGTTCTTTTCTTCTTCAGCCGTTCTGTTCCATATTTGTTGCTGTGCTTTGTAATCATCGTCCTGTTGCATGACCCAGTTTAGACAAATCTTTAGCTGGCACACAGGTGGCCTCACATTTGACTCTAGAATGTTTTGGTACTCAGAGGAGTTCACGGTTGGCTCAATCAACACCTGGCTGCAAAACAAACCCAGAACCACCAACGAGTCGTGTTTGACTGATATTCTGTGCTTTCACTTAACATGGTGTTCTGCATCGTGGCTAAAAATCTTTGGGCTCATCTGTGTGAAAGGCTTTGCTCCAGACTGCACAGTACCCAGTGTAGAGGTTTTTGTTTTGTTTGTTTGATGTTTCGGTTTGAATTTTTTTATCAATAAATCTCAAGTCAGCAACATCTGTGTCATATGTTCTTTTGTTAATACATAAGAAGCAGCCTGTGTGGTGATCTTTGAACCTGTAAATGTAATGTAGTATAATTCTGCTATGATCATCCACATAAATAGGTAGCATATCTATTGTAGTCATTCTGAGAGAGATGCAGCTTCACTTCTCAAGCACACAAGATCACAAAAAGATAGATATTTGCATTCCAAACAAACAACCAAATCATTTCCCCAGGATTCGTTATGTGACCTGCGCTGTTAGTGTGAGAATGAGGCAGTCATGTTGTGATTGAAGGAAAGGTAGAAAAAGAGGCTGACAAGCAACAGGATGTCAATTACACAGCAGGAGTGAAAACCACACTTCATGTTGGCTTAAAGCTGTCAACTGTCAATAAAGAGGCATGCAAGACAGCCGTATATAGCCTGTGTGTGTGTGCGTGTGTGTGTGTGTAGACTTGTGTAATAGGAAACATTTATTTAATGATGCTCACGGTTGCTGCATAAACAAAGTGTCACATATGCACACGTCAGTTCCTTTGACAGTAAATTAGTAGAATAACCAGTTGTGTTCACATTTACAAGTTACAATTATCACTGTAGTTACTTTCTGCTTTGGTGTTACGCAGAGAAGGTTAACCACTCTGGGTGTGTCTGGATTTGATTTGGATTAAACTGTAAAAACATTAGTTTGCACTTGCAGTGCTTTCCATGTCTGCTGTCAGAAGGTCAGAAACCCTCTGAGGCTCAGCACACAGAATAAACCCAAATTCTGATGTGTTCTAACTTATAGTAATCATTTTGCACCCAAACTCAAAAGTAACTTGCTGCATGCATTTCCTCACCCACATAAGGCTTTTTACATTTTTATTTTATTTTATCTTTTTGCATCTTTGTGAATAAGTGTATTCGCTGACACCCAGTCAAGGAATACAAGTTTTTCTCTAGTGACTGAAGGTTGCCAGGGGTCATTGACTGAACTCTGTCCATGCAAGCGTCAGGCTTTCATAATCGATTACACAGAAAGCCAACAGCCGCTTGCCAAGAGGTCGAAGAATACACATTGTTCACTGACCTGCCTGTTGCCTGACCTGTGTGACTGAGGCCTGAGTCACAAAGGCCAAAGAGTTCAAGGTAAGACTTTTGTCTGCTGACTCTTCTATGTAAACTCTGCTTCCAATATGAGACCAATATGCAACAGACTAAAATACACATGCAAAGACCAGAAGTGTGGTCACGAAAATATGCAAACAACAAGAAGCACTTCGATAGTGTAAACCAGCACCAAGGCAGCTCCCTCTCTGGTCATTATTATCTTTTAAGGGACTCATATTGTGTTTTTCATTTCGTTTTCTTCTTAATTGTATTTTAAGAAGTTTGCAGTGCAGTAAAATAGATAAGGCTAGCATGACAGATGCTTACTCTGATTGCACAAGCATGCAGGAGTGGGTAATGGATAATAGGTATTGATTTGTAAATAGCTGAACATGACTTGTTATGTAATACACGTCTAACTAACTAGGCAGCTCATTGTCTTTCTCTTGACAACACTTTTTTCAAGGATATAATGCATTCTTATGAACATTTGACCTTATCTGACCTTGAAAAGAGGTCAAAAGTCCAAAGTCATGTGATATTTAGAATCCCCATATATCCTTCCCTACATGCATATATGTTGCCAATAGAAACAATTGCAGTGAGAAACATAGTTTTAAATAGATCTATATAGCATTATTATCACTTTGGCTATCAGATCAATATTTTGACCTTGACAGAGAGGTCAGAGGTCAGATGTGAGATTATATTGTAAATCTTTATACAGTACTTACTTTATGTTGACAACACACAGCACACATGCAAGAGTCATATTTTGTAAGTTATAAGGCTTTTTGTTCATTTTTTTGACCATAAATCATTCAGTTGGCCTTGAAGACCCTGGATTTGTTAACACGACACCACTTTACACTTTCATTCAAAACCTGTTGAGCTATAATGTTTACAGACAACATGGCATGCAGGCAAATTTTACCAAAAACTTAACCCCCTTGGTGGAGGTAATAAACCTTATGTCACACATATGGATGCAAAATTATTATTCTCTTAATGTTCCTGTTATTATTAAATGAATAATAACTAATGTCGGTAAGTATTGAATGTATTGATTTGTTGTAGTATCGACATGTTGTGTTGAACATTTAATTCAATTTGGGCTTTGTAATTGAAAAGAAACAGAAAAAATGAACCTCAAAATTAAACAATTACAATGTGTATTAGAGTACTGACTTACTCTACTACTTTAGTGTGTATTTACCTTTTTCTGACACATAATTTACAGTAATAACATGTACCCTGTACTGAAAGAAGTTCAAGTTTTTTTCCTATTTTACACCAGCTGATGATGACACATTAAAAAGCTGGTGATGAATGGGATTATGGTGGCTGCTACTTCTCTTCTCAATCAGACAATATGTTCCACTCATCTGCTGCTTATGTAACCAGCAAAAAAGTGCTTTGATTAATGATCTAGCCTCCTGGTCTCCACATGCTCTAATTAACTACCCTGAGAAAGCAACCTCCAACTTGACAGCCAAAAGCGGCACAAAAGGAGGAATGAAGTAGCCTAATGAGCAATTATCAGTACATTAAATCAAACCTAAGACTTCTATGGATCACTTGTCCAGATCATGACGAGTTATATTATCCCCACATGTTTCGCTGTTTCGCGGTAACTTTATATTCTTTGTGACCTTTAGCTGAAATCTCTTGAAACTGGACCTCAGAACATGTGGAGCAAGCAAGACACACACTTTAAAAACATAATTTAGGGGCAATAAGTCAAGCGTGCTGGGAAGCTGCTATTGAGCGCGTATGTATGTGTGCATGTGTGTGTGCCATCTCTGGTGTGTTTCCACTAAATTAAGAACTTATTAGGACTTAAAAACCCTATCCTATTTCATGTGGGGAACCTCTAATACCCTTCAAAGCCTGCGGTTTGTTTTTTGCTTTGTTTTTTTATGTTGCAACACTTTATATTTCATGTCAGTGTCACAGTCGGAGCATTTAGAAGAGGTCATATGTCAAAGTTGGCAGTAGCTGGTTATGTTGTGTTATTAAGTCCCGAACAAACAGAAAATATCTTACTGCTAATGAGCAAAGCATCTTTTAGGAGAGGATGCAATGACAACATTTATCTGTTTTCTGTGGCTGTTTCCAAATGTGATATTATTTAATAGGTTTTGAGGAATTAGAACCAGCAAACACAAAGTAATTAGGTGTATAATAAAGTTAAAATGTTGAACTTATGACACTAAGTCCTTTAGGCAGCCCTAATCCTCACTAATGCTCAGTGAATGATTAATTGATCAGGTGATAGCACTTGCAAAAGCATGTTCATGCAAGCTAGTGTCTGTAAAGCTCGCAATTAGCACATCATCACGAGAGTAACTCCCAGTGCTTATTGCAAGGAGTGATTCACGCTGTAGCATAGGTTTTTCAGCTCAAGCTCTTCAGCACGTCAAACAATGTCCCCGGCCGTAAAGGCCCCCACATCATCCCTGCAGTAAATACGTCTTCACATAAACAAGCGAAGTAGGGAACTGTAGTGTCGTTACAGAGTGGTGTGAAGCCACAAATCTGCCTCACTTGAAAAAAAACCCTCATGACTTCAAGTGTATTACAATAAAGAAGACCACAGTCATGATTAAAAAGCTTTTTAGCAGTCCTAGTCACTGCCACATCTACAAGCATTTACACGCACGCTGTAATTTGGAATCAGGCTCTACGACGTAGTTAGAAAGTCGTTTGACTACAAAGATAGCAGTCAAATAAATATACATCTTAGTAATTGCTGACTGACCTATTAAGGAGATAATGAACCATGAAAGTAATGCTTGTGTTGTAAAAATAGAAAGACGGTAAAATAGTCTACAGATGAAAGCCACACTGATGAAAACAGATAATATATGAATCATCATGTTTTGCTCCCTTGCCACATCATGATTAATTCAAAGGCCTCTTTTATGATGAGCAAAACTCTGTGAAAATGTCCCTCCATGTAGTCCTATCTGTCATCGTGTTGCACTCTGAGCTGAATGCATCACGAGAAGATATTAGATTTCCTACAGAGATGAGACGGAGATGGACTAAGAATCAAAACGACATAAACTGAGTGCCACTGGAGACAGTCCTCGTGTTTCGCTTCATAGCTGCTGCCAACAGCAGGCCAGTTTGGCCTCATTGTGTTATTTAGTTGCTGTGGCACAACAAGGACATTCTACCCGTCTCTATTATGAAGGATTCACCAATAAATGTCGTGGCTCAGTTTCAAATGGAAGAACCTGTTTTGTGATTTTTGTATGCTTATCACTTAACCCTGCTCACTGCTTACCCCCATTAAAACTGTCTCTCGAAATATATACTGTTGTGTGTGGATGCGTGCTTGTGTGTGTAATTGTGTGTGCGCGGTGTGGCTACAGGAATGGAAACCCAGTGTTTTCTGCATATTTTCAACTGTTTCCTGATGTTGTTTGTTTTGTCTGTTCAGACGCAAACAGTTTAGTCTCTCCCTTCAAATTATGCAAAAATCAGTTTATTATTGTGGCTTGACATTTTTAAGTTGTTTTTTTTTTTATATGGGGGAATATAAATGGAAAAGGGAGTGGCGAGGAAATAAATGTAACGTGTACCATTTTGAAGCTCTTGTATTGACAACTGAAGTTAAATAAAAGAATAATTAATAAATTGAGAAGCATCTGAGAAGCATCTATTGCTGCAAGACTTTTTTTTCTGTTGTTGTTTTCATGTGACCGCAAGGAGCTCTAATAATATCTGTGACCAGTGGCTTGAATGAGACTCCTTCATGGCAGTCCTCGGGCCATTCGTGAGCTATTAATGAGACTTTTAGGATGCTTTTCATGAATTATTTATGACTTTATGTTCAAGTAATCACCGCATGACACATCCAGGAATACAAATGGAAGACAAATGGAAGAACAGCTAGACACTAGCTCCATTGTTAGGCTGTAGATGTATTCCTTTTTGTGTGTTAAAGTTTCGCTTCTTACAGCAGCTCTGAGAGAAGCTGGATTTTTAGTAATATTTAGTAACAGCTGGTTTAGTTCTTTGCAGTTTTCAGGCTCATAGTGCTATAAAACTTGAGTCTGTTTAAAGTGAAGGTGTGTCACATCCTGTGTTTTCAGCCTGCCATGCCTGGTAGTTTACTGCTTATTGTAAAATTCAGTATCACACAAATCAAACTCAAAGCAGTTTGCAGTCCGGCATTGCTGTTTATTTTTATAACAGGTTAGACTCACTGGAATTTCAGCTGTAGATTATCTTCGGCTAGTGCGCCCCCTTGTGACGAGCATCGATGGTCACAGGGGCATGCTTGCTGCAAGATTATGATTTTAAGTTCATTAGGTAACCTTACTAGTAAGGGGTTGAACATCCTATTGCCTGCTTTATTTTTTGTGGCACAGATTCAACAAGGTGCTGGAAACGTTCCTCAGAGATTTTGGTCTGTACTGATATCGCAGCATCACACAGTTGCTGCAGATTTGTTGGCTTCACGTCCATGATGTGAATGTCCCGTTCTGCCACATCCTAAAGATACTCTACTGGATTGCTTGGATTGTGATCTCGTGACTGTGGAGGACATTTGAGCACAGTGAACTCATTGTCATCAAGAAGCCAGTTTGACTTGGTTTGCAACGTTGCAGGTTCTCGTGCTAGAAGCAGCCACACAATGATGTATACACTGTGGTCATGAAGAGATGGACATCATCAGCAATAATTTTCACCTAGGCTGTCGTGTTTAAATGGTGCTCAGTTGCTACTAAGGCCCCCAAAATGTATCAAACACCACCACCACCAGCCTGAACTGCTCATAAAAGGTTGGATAGATCCGTGCTTTCATGTTATTTACACCAAATCCTGAGCATTACCATCTGAAAGTCACAGCTGGATTTAAGAATTATCAGATCAGAGAACAATTCTCCAAACTACTATTGTCCAATTTGGGTGAGATATGTGAATGGAGTGGCACTGGGTGTGGTATACAGCTGCTGTAGCCTGCTTCAAAGTTTGATGTGTTTCTGAATTCTGAAGACTTCTGCACATATTTGGTAGTCGTTCTTTAAGTCACTGTTGCCTTCCTGTCAGCTCGAAGCAGCCTGGCCATTCTTCTTGACCTCTGACATTAGCAGTGCAATTCACCCAAAGAACTGCTGCTCACTGAATATTTTCTCTTTTTCTGACCATTCTCTGTAAACCCCAGAGACAGCTGTGTGGGGAAAATCCCAGCAGATCAGTTTCTGAAATACGCAGACCAGCACATCTGGCACCAACAACCATGCCACATTCAAAGTCAGTTAAATCAACCTTTCTTCTTATTTTAACATTCTTTTTCATTCTGATGCTCAGTTTAAACTTCTCATCTAAATCATCATAATCATCATAATCATCTTAATCATCTTAATCACATCTACATGACTAAATGGATTAGATCTCATGCACTCTTTAGAGTAAAGTAAACTGCTTGTTTCCATCCGTGAAGTGTAAATGTTTACATCAGCAGCTGATAATAGATAGACAGATAATAGATAATAAAAATGATTCAGTACTCTTCCCATATCAAATTGTAATTATGATAAGAGAAAAAGCTGAATTTCTTTGGAGCATGTTTTACAACATTCTAGTTACTAATAAAATAATTTAAGTAATATTAGATAAAGGGCTTTTTCTTGCTTAGTGTTTTACTGCAGACAGTTATCAGCAGGCATAGGGCACTGTAATGTCACTGTACTGTAATGCACTTCTTTGGCAGTCAAACAAAATGTCGTTAATCTTCCAGAAATGAAAAAATTGGAAACAGTCATAAAAGTTTCCTGGAAATAATGTAACTTCTTCTAGGAAAACTGTAATTTTCCTAGAAAATTCAAGGAACTGACTGCATAGCTTTTATTCTGTAGTCAGATGATAAGTATTGAACTATGAAAGTGTTCACAGTTCAACATATATTGAAAATGAATGTTGGGAATCAGTTTCCAGGAAATTATTTTAGAAAATAATTACTGTGGGGTTGTGCTCTTCAGTTAAGTGTCTGTATGAAGACACTAAAACACTGTTTTCTTGTTTCCTCTGACAAACTTGGTTCTTGTCCGATGAGGTCTGATGGGTGGTAGGGTCAGAAATTCAGTGTAAACATCTTAAAAGCATGGCTCTATCCTGCCTTGGCTCAACAATTCCGGCTGCTGGAGATGTAATTGTGTGGGTGAGCATTTCTTGGTACACTTTGGGCCCCTTTGCACCAAATCCCACAACCTACCCAAGTATTCTTGCTAAGAACAACCAACTCTTTATGACCACAGTGTACACATCTTCTGATGCAAAAAGAGGTCACATAAACACAATGCTACTGCTGTTGTTATTACTAATCCACAGCCAAATGCGATTAAACTTTGATTTGCAGAGTCTCTGCTTCCTGCTGTAAAATTATAAAGAAGTGAGCAGAAACAAAGAGAAGATTTGACTTTTGTCACATAAACTTATTTTGTGAAATGAAATGATAAGTAGGTTCGAGTATATACACAAAGAAGACATTTCTGACAAAAGAAACCCAATAGCACAGGGTAAATCAAACATATAATATAATAGTGATTTGTTTTGGAGGTTTTTTATTCTGTTTTTTTTTTTAGATATTTTAAGATTGGACAGAGTTTTTCTAAAACATGACCATATATTTTGTCTAGCATGTTCCTTTTGCACCTTTTGTGTAATTTTCCTTATAGACAAATATACAAAACAAACCTGTGAATCAAACTTTTAGCCAAAAATCTGTATGCTGCTCAAAAATTATCAAACACATTTTATTCAGAGTATCAAGTGCAGTAAACTTCTAAACTATTAATCTGGTCGGCTAAGGAGCAGAGGGGTTTGTTAATCAGTTTTAGCTGCTTTGGTGTTAATAAAATTAACAGCAGGTTACTGATTTTCTTTTTTTTTTTCCTCGTCATCTTTTCTGACTGTGCAGAAGCTCAGTGATGCCCTAGTCCAGTGTTTAAAGGTGGGTTTATGGGTAATATAAAGGTATTGAGCAAAAAGGAAGCACCCGTGCAAATGTCCACAAACAATACTTTTCATCTTTTTACAGAGTAGTCTGAAAACGTAATTATGCTCCTTGCCGCCAAATGGAGCACAGCATGTCAGTGAAAGAAGAATAAATGTGCAATCTGGTAAGATGTGAGGTGTGTTTCTTTTCCCAAAGTTCCCACACAGGGATACATATCAATAGCCAGCAGGTGTCACTGCGCTTCCTCTGAAGATACTGAGAGGAAGAGGTTTTTACTACCTTAATAAACAGTCGAAGATAAAACTGTAAATGTGAGACTGGTGTGTCATACGTTATCTTTTCTCCTTTTTTTCCCCCATTTTTCTTTTTAAAACAACTAGACGTTAGTATTAACGGTAGCTTCAGAGATTTTAATAGAGGACAGAACGATGTAAATATCTCATTCAGTATGAGAACAGTTTATTTATATCGTACATTTTTTATCAGAATCAGAATCAGAATCAGAATCAGAATCAGAATACTTTATTGATCCCTGGGGGAAATTATTTTTTGTTACAGTGCTCCATTTTAAACCAACATTAAGACAAGACATTATCATTGGGGGAATAAGAATGAGCAGGCAGGACAGAGTTAGGCTTCAGTTCAGCGGGGTTTTTTTATTTCCTGTGAAAACGGTCATAATTCAGTTTACTTGGATGTGATTCATGCTCGAACTTAAATATGGCTGATTCAGTCTATGATGCAATTCAGAAGGATTAAATTAAAAAGGCTTCTGTAGGTTCTAAAAAAAGAAGACTCTTAAAAAGAAGTGATATTTTAGCAAAGATGTTATTAAAGATGTCATTGAAACCACGAATTGTCAACATGGAGATGTTGTGGTGTGATCGTTGAGCTCTTATCAAGCTTATCTAGTGTATTGCAGAGGTTGTCAACCACTGCACTAGAGTCTGGGCCAATACAGCCCAGTGGTTATTCAAACCCTGACCACGTACTTCAGAGTTTACGCCTTCTCCTCTAGCTGCAGAATCTGTGTGTGTGTATGTATTCCTTCAGTAATAATTACTGCAGATATAGGTCACACACACACACACACACACACACACACACACACACACACACACACACACTTACTTGCACACAAATGCACATGAAAGCATGCAGCTGTGCATACACCAACCAAAGTGAGTAGAAAATGATTAATCATGGAGGACCATTCACTTTCCCACAACACACACACACTTTCCCCTCATATTGTAAAGTTGATTAGAGTGCTGATTACGAAGAGTGAAGCAGAAAATATAAATAGTCAATTGAGAGCAAAATGACAGAAAGCGTTGGTGGATCTGACGCGTCAGAGCAAAGATATTATCGATTTCATTCTCTCTTCCTCTATGGCACAGCTGATTCACTCTCAATAAACTGTAATAGAGCAGGGACAGTAAACAAGTGATCTATTGAGCAGAACCTCAGTGCATATAGAGTTAAAATCTTTGCAGTTTTTCTCAAATGCAATTTAATTTGATACAAGTGCTGCAGTGCCAGCTGTGTGTGCACATTGTACAAACATTACAACTGCATTTTTTTGGTAAACCCAGATATGCTGCAGATAGCTAAAGGATGAAGTGCTGGATTTTCACTTAAATTTGATTCTATTTATTGCTAACATTTAAAAATGCTAGCGAGATTCAAAGATTACTGAAATAATTGCTCACCATTCAGCAGGACTTCATAGCATCTCTGTACATTGTCCAGGAGTATTGTGCTCCAGGTTTCTCTTAGTGTGCATTCGGCTTAGAAGGGACATGATTGCGTACAGCAAAGTATGCATGTCCAGCAGCCTAATTTTCCAAGCATGGGCATGTGCCAGATTGCTTGTGCTTGTTTATCGGGCCTGAAGTTGCAGAACGCCATTTTGCATGTCAGAACTGCCAACTTCAGTTTAGAGGTGAGAATTCATTATGTGCAGTGGAGATGTTTTCCAACTAATTTGATAACTTGCAGCTAATTGGCACCTTGATCAAGTGTCCAGAAGCATCGTATTTTCTCACCCTTTAGATCAAATCAGCACAAGCATCTATCAGCACTGCAGAGCCTCGGGGAACCTTATCTGTTTATAATGCGCACAAAGTAGACCAAGGGTGATACTGATAAGATTAAAGGTGTTATCATCAAGACAGAACACTTATTTAATAGTCTGAGTGTATGTGAGTCCACTATTAAAATTGCCATGTTGTGCTTCTCGTCACATGTTTTTTTTTTCTGGACTGCAGTCAGTGTTGTGTGTATATGGGTCAGTTTTACTCTGGCCTTGTGATGAGTATGGAAGTACAATTTTCCTGTAATTTTCCTACACATGTATCAGTCAGGAACAGTGCACAATCTGAGCAAAAAGCATGCCGCACAGCTGTGATCACAGCTAATGACAAGGTGCAGATACCTCGGGTTGGAGGGGTGGAATGTAAAAAAAGAAAAAGGATCATTACTTATATGGGAGGTGTAATGAAAATGGCACAATGAAACCTGAATATTCTTCAGGTTTATGTTCGGTACTCACGTGGTAGCAGTGCGGTCTGAACTGTGCATTAGTAAGAAGAGAGAAAAGGAACCGTGAAGCTTTTTCATCTGAGAAATATTAGAAAATGTTACTATCAGCAGCATATCACAAGAAAAATATTGCACCAGTGCGGGGGTGAAGGAATCATGAGATTTAGAGAAGTTTGCCAGTGTCTATGTATAGTATAGTATAAGAGGTTCAAGGCATGCAAAGCATTCAAATACAGAACATATGAGACAAAGGCTCACTCTTGTTGTTTAATCAACATACCAGGCTGGGAAAATTGCAATTTTAAAGTTTTGTAGTCCCCATAAAACACAAGTTGTTCAGTATCACACATTTAACAACTTAGTTATAGTGACGTGGCACACCATCTTGGAATCCGTGGGCTTTAAGGATTTTTTTTTTTTCAATACAGTGGCATGAGAGGAGAACAAAAACACCAGATTGCACAGGAATCCCTTGGTGTGTCAGCTGGTGGCTCTTGGCTCTCGCTGGAACGACTCAGCTTCAAACTATTCTCTTAGGAAACCCTCTCTCACCTGCATACATGCTGCTTTTTTAAACCATTAAAAAGTTTATTGTCGTCTGAGTCTGCATGAGTTTTCAGTGAAAGAACAATCTGGTAAACATTAGAGTCAGTATAGGTTCAATAGCTGTGTAGCTCGCCAAGGAGATACAGTTAGATCTATGTGGAGGACTGTGTATAAAAATCCTTAAAGAGCTAATGCAATACTTTTGTTAAAATACATAAATAAAAAGCTGCTCACATCTTTGAAGACTGTTCTGATTGTGTTTAGAGGCAAAACTATGAAAAAAATGCCATCTCGTGTAACTGACTGAATCAGCTAGTTCACATTTCTTAGTGAGACGAATGGAAAACAGCTTTTATACACCTCTAATACAGGTTGAGTACTTATTATACCATTAGATCTCACCTGTTGGCTTTAATCAGCAATATATCGACTACATGACTATCTGATACGTTTTGTTTTCATCCATTTTGATGACAGCCCAGCTGAGCACCAATAACATGTCAGTAAAGTGCTGCACAGAGTGCTTGAGAACAAGTTGTATTTGAAAGCTGAAAAGAGTGAATTCAGTGTTTCATCTGTATCATTTTCCAGGTCTTTACATTCAAGAGTGAGCAGATGAAGAAAGAAAAAACAACTCCAGCATCCAGGAAGCTTTTATGTCCTGGGTGATTTACACATTTCTGTAGAAGATTCATAAGTCTCATCAGCTTTCTTTCTTTCTTTTTTTAAAACCCCAGTCAAGTAAACTGTGATGTAGGTAGCTTTAGAGGACTGGAAATATTGGTTGATGGGAACAGAACAAACCTTCACTGTCTGGGCTGATCACAAGAACTCCAGTCTATATCCTGCCAGCCAAGACACTAAACTCCAGTCAAGCATGTAGGTCTTCACTACCTATTAGGGATGGAATAGTTCATGTCAACAATCTGTCCAGGTCGGTTAGTTTGTCTTGGTCCGGGACGTGTTTGTTGTTCAGTGGATGCCATGCACAAAATAGCCCTGCAGCAGTAACCCAAATAAAGTATTAGAGGGGTCCAGTGTTTGGCACAGAAGCCAAGTTGTGAAAAGGGCAAAGCAAAAGTATCTTTCCATTAAGAAATAACTACCAAAGGCCTGAACATGTTTCTTCTGCTAATTGGTTGTATTCATCACTTTATGTTGCCTTTGTCTATGATGTGGTCATAAAAATAGCAAAGTTTAATTTAAGGGTCAAAGTTTTAAGAGCCATCTACCATCTCTTATTTATTTTGACAATCTTTGAAGAACCACAGCAACTCAGATAAACATAGCATATAAATTTCAGCTGGTTCAGTCTGTGTGTTGTGTGAACATGCACAAAAGATCTTAAAGATAGCAGTAACATTGTTTTTAATTCTTTAGTTGAGACTGAACAGAGACTAACCATTTACAGTAGCAGGATGCTAAGGAAAACAGCTTTTTGTCAGATAAATGAAAAGCATTTTGAAACCAGCAATGTCTCCACTTTTATCCTGGAAAAATGTCGCCTAGCTTGAAATAAGGCTGTCACAATCATGTTCCTAATGCCACCTTTCCTCATTTTTTCAGTTCATGCATGACCTCGTAACATGTCTGTGAGAACTACTGGCGTTATAAACACTGTAGATGGTCCTGATGCATGATATTTCTGGAGTGTAGACAAAATACGAGAACTAAGGTATACAAAACCAAACCCCCCTCCAAAAAAACGAAACACAAAATATTTACTACTCGGGGTCTCAACAGTTCTCTCAAAGGCTACAATGCTCTGATGACCATTCTTCCTCCAACCCGTGTGGTTGGAGAACTAATATGGAAGATTGAATCCTCAGTCTGCCAGGCTCAGCAAAAAGAACCAGGCCCCCTGTGATATGCTTGCCCAACCCCCCCAAACTAGAAAATCTACACTTTTCCCTCGTGTGCTGACTTAGCCTATGAGTGCAACAGACAAATTGTGGCTTTCATTTGCAGTGAATATCTAATTTATGATGGCATATAAATTAGGAAACCTAATAAACAGCTAAACTGTCATAACATCATAGCTGATGGCTGTCCAAAGCATTTTGACAAATTTTCCCTTTTTTTCTTCAGTGTATCTTTTGCAACCACACACCATGCACCTGCATCCAACCAGAGTCCACTCAGATATGACGGATCAGATCACTTGGACTGCAAACAGAAACAAGAAAGCTCCATATTGCAAAAGTCTTATCCCTTGCGTACAGAGTCTACAAATTCATATACAGTGGGGCAAAAAAGTATTTAGTCAGCCACCGATTGTGCAAGTTCCCCCACTTAAAATGATGACAGAGGTCAGTAATTTGCACCAGAGGTACACTTCAACTGTGAGAGACAGAATGTGAAAATCCATGAATCCACATGGTAGGATTTGTAAAGAATTTATTCGTAAATCAGGGTGGAAAATAAGTATTTGGTCAATAACAAAAATACAACTCAATACTTTGTAACATAACCTTTGTTGGCAATAACAGAGGTCAAACGTTTACTATAGGTCTTTACCAGGTTTGCACACACAGTAGCTGGTATTTTGGCCCATTCCTCCATGCAGATCTTCTCGAGAGCAGTGATGTTTTGGGGCTGTCGCCGAGCAACACGGACTTTCAACTCCCGCCACAGATTTTCTATGGGGTTGAGGTCTGGAGACTGGCTAGGCCACTCCAGGACTTTCAAATGCTTCTTACGGAGCCACTCCTTTGTTGCCCGGGCGGTGTGTTTTGGATCATTGTCATGTTGGAAGACCCAGCCTCGTTTCATCTTCAAAGTTCTCACTGATGGAAGGAGGTTTTGGCTCAAAATCTCACGATACATGGCCCCATTCATTCTGTCCTTAACACGGATCAGTCGTCCTGTCCCCTTGGCAGAAAAACAGCCCCATAGCATGATGTTTCCACCCCCATGCTTCACAGTAGGTATGGTGTTCTTGGGATGCAACTCAGTATTCTTCTTCCTCCAAACACGACGAGTTGAGTTCATACCAAAAAGTTCTACTTTGGTTTCATCTGACCACATGACATTCTCCCAATCCTCTGCTGTATCATCCATGTGCTCTCTGGCAAACTTCAGACGGGCCTGGACATGCACTGGCTTCAGCAGCGGAACACGTCTGGCACTGCGGGATTTGATTCCCTGCCGTTGTAGTGTGTTACTGATGGTGACCTTTGTTACTTTGGTCCCAGCTCTCTGCAGGTCATTCACCAGGTCCCCCCGTGTGGTTCTGGGATCTTTGCTCACCGTTCTCATGATCATTTTGACCCCACGGGATGAGATCTTGCGTGGAGCCCCAGATGGAGGGAGATTATCAGTGGTCTTGTATGTCTTCCATTTTATGATGATTGCTCCCACAGTTGATTTTTTCACACCAAGCTGCTTGCCCATAGTAGATTCACTCTTCCCAGTCTGGTGCAGGTCTACAATACTTTTCCTGGTGTCCTTCGAAAGCTCTTTGGTCTTGGCCATGGCGGAGTTTGGAGTCTGACTGTTTGCGGCTGTGGACAGGTGTCTTTTATACAGATGATGAGTTCAAACAGGTGCCATTCATACAGGTAACGAGTGAGGGACAGAAAAGCTTCTTACAGAAGACGTTACAGGTCTGTGAGAGCCAGAGATTTTCCTTGTTTGAGGTGACCAAATACTTATTTTCCACCCTAATTTACGAATAAATTCTTTACAAATCCTACCATGTGGATTCATGGATTTTTTTTTCACATTCTGTCTCTCACAGTTGAAGTGTACCTCTGGTGCAAATTACTGACCGCTGTCATCATTTTAAGTGGGGGAACTTGCACAATCGGTGGCTGACTAAATACTTTTTTGCCCCACTGTATACACAGTGTGTTTATAGTGACTGACAACCAAGTGGTCTAAGTAGTAATTTGAAGCACCTGTATGGTTGAGCCTCTTTTAAGGCTCGTATCCAATGTGAGAAAAGGTAGATGGAATTACTTTTTAGTCTCTGTCAGAGTGAAATTATCCTAGTTTAGCTTAATTACTGGATGTGTCTGGGATTAGTAGCAACTCAGATCAAAGGAGCTTCCTCCACTTCCTCTCTTCATACACTCAAGAGCTTTCTGAATCCATTAATCTGCACATCCTCTCCGTTTGTAGCCTCCATTCACATGCTCAATCCCTGCCTTCCAGACGTACTGCCACAAATCCAAGAGATGTTCTGCCCAGCATCCTTAGCTCTCCCTCTCTCAGCCTTCAGGCGGCACTTTAATGGCTCCGCTGAGCAAAGAAAGAGAAACACGAAGACAGAGCATTATGAAACAAAACTTTGAAACAAGAGATTCTTTCAACAGAGGTAAGAAATAGAGGATACGCTATATATACACACATGCAAACTTTTTTTTTCCTCTGGTCATTTATATTTAGCGCATTTTGGTAGCTGTTTTTTAATTGCATTACAGCTTATTTGCTGTTGTATAACTGTAGTGCTTGAGGTACCCAAGCATTCATTTCAGAAAACACAAACCCATTTGTGCCTCCCTGATGTTATATTTGTTATCTAATATGTGGCTTGGAGCAAACTAAACACAGCGATTCTTTTAAAGGGCGATGTTCTCAAAGTAGCAATCAAGACCTTTTCTTGTTTCATTTTGTTGAATTTTATAGGTTGAAAACAACAGAAACACTTAATGAGGCTGCTCTCCGAAAACACACTGACACATAGAACCAACAGGTCAAATGTATAGAAAGTAAAGATGATATTAAAAATGTGCAGCTAATTAAAATGTTAAAAATTAGTGTTGATTCACAGTGTGAACAGCACCGGGGGTCATTCAATTGACTGTTTTAATCATAAGATTGTAAATGATGTCTGTTTCACTCATGTCCAAGTTGGAGAGGAAAGCTGTTTTTTTTTTATTCTTCTTTTCTGCTGATAACAACCACTTTTAATCATATATGTGAAATCATTGAAGTTGAATTGAATCATTGAATCACTGAAACAGGGGAAAAGAAAAAGAAGAACACGTAGTCAAAGTCAGGTCGTGCTCTATGCTCCTCAAGCCTAGACCAAAACCAAAAGACTTTTAGTAATCATCAAAAGATACGTGAAAGAAGGTACAATTCTCTGAAATCTAATTAGCTGTGAAAATTAGCAAAGATAAATGGACTCTGAACTTTTCACAAGTTAAAGAAGCAACTCACTGATTTTTGTTTGTTTGTTTGTTTGTTTTTGTTTTCAGGTCCAAGTGGGGGGGGGGGGGGGGGGGGGTCAACTAGGATACAACTAATTTCTAACTCCTCTCAACCATGTTGATTTTTTTTTTCACTCATTTCTGAAATCGCTCCATCGCTGCTGTCCTATAAAACAAAACACGATGCTAGTTATAAAGTGTGGCATGGCTCCCTCCCCTCACCCCCAGCCTATCAAGGTTCAGCCTGGTTCTGCTAGAGGTTTCTTCCTGTTAGAAGGGAGTTTTTCTTTCCCTATCGCATGGTTGTTGAGTCTTTACCTTACAATCTAGAGCCCCTTTAGGTGGCTGTTTCTGTTGAAAGTCACTATATAAATAAACTTTAATTGAATTGGATTATCATCTGTGCCACATACCGCTGTCTTCCTCTTTTTCTTCTTTTTTTCTTTTCATTTCCAGGAAGTCAGATCTCTCCTACTGTCTCTGAAAACGTTGCACATTGGCGCTGCTGTTGTTTAAAGGCTGTTTGGGGCTCCTGACTACTCGGCCCAAGCAGTTTTCTAAAAGGCCCGGTGGCAAGTGGCCCATCTGCCCTTGATTATAGAACTAGCAGAACAGTTTCAATGATAACTTCACTGGACCTGAAATAATTTAGATTGTGCAGATCTGGAAATGGGTAGTGTAATAGATGTTTTTCAGCTTCACAAATGAGTGAGCAACGATTTGCTTGTTAATTCTAGCACTCGAGTAGTTAATGTGCTGAAATTTGAAAGAAAAATTGTAACAAAAAAGCAATAATGAGGCCGAGATAACTCTTTGGGGTCAGGATTTTGTGCTTTTATTGTTGTATTTAGCAACCACAGCAGTAATTGCTGTGTTTCGTCTTTGGAAGGTTTCTCACCGCATTGTTTTGTTTTACATTTTGTATTCATTTTTCCTCTGCACTCTTCTTCTCTCTCCCTTCTTCCTCTCACCCTCTATCTTTTGGGATGAAAGGAAGGCTATCAGCTGCTCTCTTCTTTTCCAAAGCCAGTCAGTTGCAGACCCAAGCAGCGAGAGGGATTATCCCTCTATTTCTATTAGTCACACACTTATAAGCCATGTATCACTCTAAAAGCTTTGTGTCAGCAACTTCACATCAAGAGTAGAGAGACTTCTCATTATTGGCGGATTGAGAGGTTTTAGCCTACACAGAGAGCACAATATTCTAAAAGTCGTGTCGCGTTTGAAGCAAAATGCATTTCACAGATTACTACACGATGTTTCAACTTTCATTGCTGCTGCGACTTTTTAATTGGTCCATTAGTTGAACTTACGGAGCTGCTGTGCTGGAAATGTTAGTTAATTACATACATTTGTTGAGAAATGTTGGAAATATCTTTATATAATACATTCTCATGGTCAATGTTTTGGTGTATGCACGTAATAGTAGGGTAGAACCGATGAAAGTCCTTTATTAACAGGAGGCATTTATCTATTGCTATCGTGTTTCCACTGCTGGTTACAAGATCGTGCTGCAACTCCACAAGTTCTTTCATGGTTCTTTCATTTTTTCACCATTTAATAGAAGAGATATGTTGACAGTCAAGGATGAAGCTGAAAGCCGTTTAGTTTCTTTTAGTGCTCTGCCCTTGACTGATGACTATAACAGACAGAGTGCAAGGCTCGATTCTTTATTCATTCAAATTTCAGTTCCCCTCTCATCACTTCAACATGCAGTTTAACTGATCCTGATTTTATCTTTTTGTTTTGGACAACTAACTGTTACCTGTACTTGACTGGTATTAAAAAGAGTGACAAATACGAATGTTTTTGGCCTGTGAATTATTTTAACAGCCTTACCAGTGGAAAAAAATCCCAAACATTTTTTAGTATTCCTGTCTAAACATATTTTTCTCTAAGAATTATTCAGTGTTCCAACTTCGACTCACCAAGCCTCCTTAACTTGAGCTATGCGCTGTCACATGAGCCAAGGTGTGAAACAAGATGTGGGTCATTACTGTCACAGAGGCCAAGGTGTGAGCCATGCCTGGTTTCACATCTTGGCTCATATGATGACTCACATTATTAATAGCAGGGGTAAAATACCTGGGCCTCTCCATCATACTACAACCTGAGAAAGCTTGTGTGCGTTCAGCAATAGGCATTATTTCTGCTTTTGCCTCAATTGCAAAGCACAGAAATTGTGTTTAAAAAATTTTTAATGCACATTCAGCGTCGGAGTTCGTGGGAAATGTTGATTGATCGTTTGTTTGTGCTCAAACATAAAAAGCAGCTCTAAAACCTCAAAGGTTCAAAGATAGTCTAATATGATTTAGTATACAGAAAGTCAGCATAGCTTACCATGAAAAATCCTCTGGACAATGCTGCAAGGAGGAATAAACATTTTATGCTTCTTTTTTTCCCCTCAACGTATTAAAACCTAAACATAATCTTTGCCATTTTCTTTTGATGACATGCCTGTCTTAATCGCTTTAACAAGTAATGTTACTGTTTCACACTTTCAGCTCCATCTTTGATCTCTACTTAATGCACAAAATCCACAATCTTAGCTCTCTACCCACACTCACTGTGAGGGCAAGAGAGGCTCCCTGTGAGGTGCTATCTCTGTTGCAGTGCCACATGGCATGAACTGTGTAGTAAATCTGTGGTTCCATACTTCAGATCTACAATACCACATGTTTCTTGATCTCTTGCCACAGAAAATGCATCACCTCTGAAAACCTGCCCAAAGGCAACAGATCATATAAATACTGTTTAGCCATCAGCCACTGTAGAGAGAGCTTATTTATGACTTTAAGTTTGTAAACAAAGGCTGAGAAATACCAGTTTTGGTTAGAGTGATATCCCCATGTGCTGCTGTAATTCCCATGGCAGTATTATTGTTCTTTCAAAAGCCTGATGAAAGCTGTAATATTCAAAGATAGATTATATGAACAGTAAACAGGCAATAAATGTAGTTTATTTTTTCTCCTGTGAAGAAGATGAAAAGTTGAAAGGTAACTGGTCCAGATGACATACCGCTGGAGGTATGAGAAGTCTAGGAGAAAGTGCGCTGGACTTTTTAACCACATTGTTTAACACAATCTTGGAGAGTAAGAGGGTCCCTGGGGACTGGAGAAGAAGTGAACTGGTGCTGATGAAATGTGTGATGACGAAAGGTTTAGATCTTTAACAACTACAGTCGGATGAAGTTAATGAGCCATGCCATGAAGACATGGGAAAGGTTGTTGAAGCTAGATGAAGGAGAGAATTTAACAGTAGTATTATGACTTCATGCAGTGAAAAAACACTACAGATGCAATGTTTGCTTTGAGAATGTTGATATAGAGTATATAGAGGTTTAGTATAGAGGATTTGTATGGAGAACATCATAAAGAGTTGCATTTTGTGGCTACAGAGAAAGCATATGATAGGGTGCCAAGAGAAAAGCTGATACTGCATGAGGACATAAGGGATGACAGAAGTATGTGATGCCATGGTCCTGGGTCAGTTGACCCAGTATTTGGAGTTCTTGTGTTTTGATGTCATTTTGTATTATGGTTTATGCTTAAGTTCATTTTGTTAGTCGCGAGTTTATTCTGTATTTTGAATTGTCTCTGTTTCCCTGTTTAGTTCTTGTCTATTAGGTTCCACTTGTGTCTTTGCCCCTCTGTGTCCTTCCCGGTGTGTTCGGTGTTTGTGTGTCCTTGTGTTTTGTTTCCCTTTCCTGTTCCCATGTTCCTCTCCTTGTGTTTCATTAGACATTCACCCTGTCTATCATGTTTATCATGTTCCCCAGCCTGTCATGTTTCTCTTGTCCTCTCTCTCGTGCTCCCTCGTGTTCCCTTGCTCCCTCTTTTGTCTGCCTTTCCTCCACTCCTGTGTCAAGCTCGTGTCCGTCTTGTGTTCCATCGTTTTCTGTTTTATTGTGACAGTCTTGAATTCCATGTTCGGTGTGTTTAGTTCTGCTTCTTCTGTCTCACTGTGCCTAATTTGTCTCAGCTGTGTTCCCCGTGTGTTTCCTGTTTCTTCGTCTTTCCTGGTATATTTAAACCCTCTGTTTCCCTCTGTCCAGTGTCACAATCTACCTCATGGCTGTGTGTTTCTCCATGTGCCTCTCTGTATGTTTAGTTTCCTGCAATTCCGCAGTTTGGGTTTGTATTATTTTTCCTTTCAGCAATAAAAGCTGTGTTTTTAGTTAAAGTCCCAACTATGAGTCTGCATAGTCTGTTTTGTCAGAAGCCCGGGGTCTTTTGGAGTGTAATGTTTTCATAGTTAGATGCCTGGCTGACAACTGTATAAAACAAAAACTACACACAATATTCGAAGCACATAGTGCACACTGTGGGAATTTACGACTGTGCGTAAATCCCCCCTAATATTGGTATGATCCGAGCTCAGACACTAAGCGACTGAGCGAGGGGGCGGGAGGAGCTGCTGCCTGCGAGTGCGCTGTTGGAGAAACGGAGCCAGGCAGACAGAGGAGAACTGAAGTTCGACCAGGTACCAAAGAAAATCATCACAAGAACATTGTTTTACTGTACAACATCAATTTAGAGTAAACTTGTTTTGTTTTGGATAAATAAATATTGAAATATCTTTTGAATTAGTTAAATGTCAGAATAAAGAGAGACAGAGCTGTCTATTTTTTATCACTTTCATCAAATTTAGGAGTACATGTACACTAAGCTTATTGTTAATTAATAAGAAAACTCCAGACGATTCCATTGTGAGCTGAAGAAGCTTCTGATATATGGAACGCCAGGACTGCCATAATGAATTAATTAAATACACCATTAAATAATTAATTAAATGTGTCAATAATTAATTAAAATTGGAATTAATTAATTAAATAAATAGTTATGACACATGTAATTAATTAATTATTGACACATTTAATTAATTATTTATGTATTTCACATTTTAATTAATTATTGACACATTTAATTAATTAATTATTGACACATTTAATTAATTATTTATGTATTTCACATTTTAATTAATTATTGACACATTTAATTAATTATTGACACATTTAATTAATTATTTAATGATATATTTATTTATTTCATTTTGGCAGTCCTGACGCCTGGCTCTCGTCATGAAATAATTTTATCTGTCAGCCTCACCCATCAAACTCAGGGGGCGGGGTTAACGCTGCCCATGCAGCTTCTCTAACATTTGATTGGTTGCCGTGCAAAGTAAGTCAAAACAGGTCGATCCTAGAAAATCGATTGCTTGTGTAGACTTGGGGCAGCCAGTTATCCCAGAATGCAGATCAAATCACAGGCAGCAATGGTGGTGGTGTAGTTTTAAAATACCCCGTTTTTCTGTCACCAGCTACACTTTTAACAGTGTTTTAGCCGCGAATGTCGCGCCGTATGTCTGGTCAGGTTGTCAACATAGAACATGTTTGCAAAAGTGCTCAGATGTTTTCAGAGATTTCACTAGCTCTGCTAACAGTTAGCATGCAGAGCGCACCGAGGGGGTTACGTTAACCGGTTTGTTTACATATTCCACTCTCCGTGTTCCACATGTTGCATTCGCAGATTCTCATTTTCACCGAACGATCGTCTCTTTCCGCCTGGTCTTGTGTCTCTGTGCTTCTGTAACATAAAGAACGAGCTGACATTTTTCTCACGAAACCAGCGATCAGCTCAACAGACCCTCAGTTTACCTGCATGCATCCTCCTCCTCATCTGTCAGCTGTTTAACACCTGCTGCTAATTCAAGAAACACGCCTAGTTACCTGGTGATAGTCACAGTTTAACTGGGCAGCCGGTGCTCGATATAACGCAATGTCAGCGCATTTTTCTGCACAAGATAAGTAAATATAGTGTTTTCCCCGAGCGCAGAGCTGCTGGAGCTTGTTTCCTTACAGAGCACTTTATAGGCGAGCCAGCTTTATCAGCGGCTGATGTCCAATCACCGGCACACAGCTTTCAAACCTCAGCTGAGTTTTAGCTCTCAGTGGTTAAACGCTGGACTTCATTCACTCAGGTTCTGTCTGTCGGGTCACGTTTACTTCGCTGTTTTATTTACAACTGAGCAAATCGGTTTGGCTGAGGTTAAAGTTACGTTTCATAACTGCATAGTTTCACAGACGTTTAATGGTTCACTGGCACATGTGTTAGACTGAACTATCATCTAAATATCATCTGTTTTTTAATAGTTATTCAACTGTATTCTAAGCACCAGCTGTCTGTTAGAATGTGATTTTTTTTTCTCTCTCTGTTGGCAGAGGTATAAAAATGCGCAGGAAAATCTGACGTGCATGGCGAACTTCACCGACGATATTTAGGGAGGAATAAACACACATCAAACATAAATGAACCATTTGTCTGTCTCCATAATTGAGAGAATTTTCTCTTCTTATGTCAACACTCTCTCTCTTTTTTTTTTCTTTTTTTTTTGCTTTTTCGGTCATGTTATGTTTACCTGTCAAAGGCTTGTTACAAACTATGAAACACATTGTGCAGACTTCTGGATGTTAGAAGAAAACTAATACTGCTCATGAATGAGACTAAAGGCAGGAAGGTGTCCTTTAAAACTAAACATGTTAATAGGACCTCCCTGTTTATATCATAGTTTATGATATAGCACGTGTATTTCAGTAATAGCCTGCTGAGGCCACTATACGTGCTGGCCTCATATCAAATGTGAAGGCAGACTGAGTCTATGTTTGACGTTTTTTATATCTAATCTTCCTTTTCAAACATTTAAACAGCAGCGAGTCTGCAGCTGAGGGAATACAAATTCAAATTGTCGGAACAGGTTTGCTCGTTTCTTGGATTCATTTGGTGATTTATTAAATGTATAACTGTTATTCTAATCTGCTGCTGAGTCTCTTACACTTTTCTTTATGCTGTATATTTTCACGTCTCTGGAATAGTTGGCAGTTAGATAGTCAGCTGGGAAACTTTGTGTTAACTCATGGAGCTGAGGATATCGTGGATATGCTGACCTCGCTGCGTGGTGTACAGGGCCGTTTACCCTCATGATTAATATTCACAATAAAAATATTAGCCGAACATCATGAAGTCTGTATGTGTTTCATAGTGTCGAACAACCTTTGTACAGTTAAAGCCAGCAGTTACTACATGACGGAAACACCAACGTTATCTCTTTTATGTGTTTATACACAGGTCACGCTGATTACTGAACAAAAACCCAAAGATCAGATGTTAAACAGATTTATTTGCTCTCTCTCCTCCTTAAACATGTTTTTAATGTTAGTTATAATTCAGAATTGGCGACTGAAACACGTAGGACACATAAGAACATCAGGAAATAAAACATCGATAAATATAACCTCAGTAAAAGAAGTCAGCGGGGGTTACTACAGCTGTGTACCGGGGCCTGCGCTTTGTCGGTGGGATTGCTTGCGAGGCGAGCGGGTCTATCCCACGCTTTGCCGTGAGACTGGGACGACATCTCCGAAATCATCGAAACACTTTTGCAAAGAGGCTGTATCTTGACAAACCGACCAGACACATGAAGATTAAACCACTACATTCTCGGCTAAAAAAATATTAAAACGGTATTTGGTAACACACAAACAGGGTTTTTCAAAGCTCAGTTCTGTTAGCTTCCACATGCCGGTTGTTGTGTGCTAGAAACAATGGCCACCAGGCCAAAGCAATGGTTTTGACTCGATCAGCGTTAACCCCGCCCCCTGAGTTTGATGGGTGAGGCTGACAGATAAAATTATTTCATGATGAGAGCCAGGCGCCAAGACTGCCAAAATGAAATAAATAAATATATCATTAAATAATTAATTAAATGTGTCAATAATTAATTAAATGTGTCAATAATTAATTAAAATGTGAAATACATAAATAATTAATTAAATATGTCAATAATTAATTAAATGTGTCAATAATTAATTAATTACATATATCATAACTATTTATTTAATTAATTAATTCCAATTTTAATTAATTATTGCCACATTTAATTAATTATTTAATGGTGTATTTAATTAATTCATTATGGCAGTCCTGGCGTTCCATACTGATAGGTTGGTAGAGTCCATGTGAGTAAACTGGTGGCACACCTGTGGATGGATATAAGGCAAAACACAGAGCCTGTTTCTGTGACATGGGAAAATCAAGAGATATCAACCAAAATACCAGGAAAAGAATTATGGAGCTGCATAAGTGTGGCTCAAATTTGAATACAATTTGGTGCCATTTACAATTAAGAAATACAGATAGTTTCTCTCTTTACTCTTAAAGTTAACAAATATGTTTTTTATATTTATCAACCTAAAATAATTAACATTTAGTCTGATTTGATGTTACAATTAAAAAAGTGTTTTGATCTGAAGAGTTTGTAAATATCTGGTTTCAACTGTATATTTGATGATGTTGGTGTTTGGCTTGATTGTCAGCACAAAGAGGGAGAGAGAGGGAACAAGAGCAGGTGAGACACACATGTTAGTCAAATGGTTGTTTACCAAAAGTATCACCGTATCATAGGTCCTCATGTATCTCGTACCTAGTGTTTCCTTTTAGGTTTGTTATTTTTCAAATTCTACATTTATTAAGTTATGCAGGCTTGTTTGCACAACAAGGCTAAATAATTATATAAACTTTTCTCAATCTAAATAGTGGACTTTGGTAGAATTAAAAAATAAGTGTAGTGCAGGTCTATGATGATTTTCAGTGCTACTATCATCTAGTTCTGATTCTGGTTCTGTCTTGGTTAAATCCCAAGTAGTCCTGATTTTGAACTGTTGTAGTCCTGTTTTAATTCCGGATCAGTTCTGGGTCTGGTTGAATTGGGGTTTAGTCCTCGTGTCTTGATACAGCAGGTGTCCTGCATATGTGATATATATTTTTCCCTATATGAAGTCATTCTTTTTTGAACACAAAAACAACAAAACAGAGCCTATTAATCTTTCAGTCATTTCAACCAGATGCAATTTGATGAGTTGAGATGAGATGAGACTTTATTGATCCCACAACGGGGAAAATTTTGCATTACCTCAGCTCAGGTACAGATATCAGAAGGAAAATACAAAAAATACAAAGAAATAAAAAATAAGTAAGGTAATACACAGTATGATTGATGCGCCTTGAGGCGACTTTTGTTGTGATTTGGCGCTATATAAATAAAATTTAACTGAATTGAATTGAAGTGTTTGATGCTTACTTTTATGCTTACTTTTCTCTTTAAAGTTATCATCATGCTACATTTTAGTGTGAGATCTAAATTCAGCCTGACCACAATCTACATTCCTCTTCGAAAATATAGAAAACATAACACTTGAAATTCTCTTTGTGTCTGAATCTGAGAGCACGCTCATTATCTCACAGACTGTGGATCAGACTGAATCTGCCCTGTTGTGATAAGCAGGATGGTAGGTGTCAAACTGCGTGTGGAACTAGATACCTGGTGTGGTTTTGCTTGTTTGACTGTTCACTGCATGTGCATTTGTGTGCAGGCATTGTGATAGACTGGATGACACACGTGAAAAAGAACTAGCAATTTCATCTGAAACACTGAAGGAACCCCTTCGCCTTCAGTGCACCTTTAAGACATATTTAAATAGAGCCTCTTGCATGTGAATATGGTGGGTTATTGTGTATCTGGCTCAATATCAAAGCAGGACTGCTAAATTCTCTGGAAGTCAGAGATCTGAAGATAATCAGTGAATGTATTTTGCCAAACAGCACGAAAGCTGCAATTATTTTAAATTTGGCTCAGATGGAATGAATGGTTATTTCCAGTGACAGCACTTCTCTTAATGTTAATTTCCTCGTTTAATCTGCGGCATGTTTCTGTTTCCTCGTCTCAGTGTGTGGTTTTATAGTCTGTATGAATATGACTGTTTTCCAGTCATTACAAAACAATCCAAATTCTGGTTTTAAGTGTTTTGTGACTCCTTTGTGGTTTTTTAAAATGATTATCCAGCAGCAGTGAGTTCTCAGTATTTAGAAGTATTGTTTGGGGTTTAGATACTGTATTATTTAGAAATTAGACTGTAGGGGGCCATGGTACACCGGGTGAATTAAAAACTAGTTCTCATTTCCCACCACAGCGTATACTGTGAAGGATTCTGATCCCTGACCCTTTACAGGGTGGCAGAGTCACAGGACTCAGTGTGGACACCCTGAAGGAGTCTGCAGAGGGGCATATAATTCATTTAAAGCCTGCCATACTTTTTGATGAAGTCACACACCTATAGAAAGCAATGCTTCAAGTGTTGATTTCTGCCAGCTGTCCAACCGAACAAAGATTCCCACCACAGTCGGTGCCTCTGTTCTTCCTCAAGTAACTTGTTCAAAACTTTCAAAACTTTCTTATTTAATGCCAAGCAGACGACCCCCGGTTTGTTCCCAGGAGGAGACGTACTGTAAATCCTTTTGGGGTTGTGTCAAGATTAAGGGAGCAAGAAAAAGGGGATAAAGAAGCTTTTAAGTATCAATATATGGCCAATGATTGTCATTGGTTTAAACATATCCTATAATCATTAACAGTGCACAGCAGACTTCAGATCTGAGGTGTTTGAAACAGCAGTGTTTAAGTTACTTTTTTAACATTTTCCTCTCTATGGGATCCATTCAGTGTTCAATAAATATGAAGATTAACATCCTGTGAGTCTTTGCCTCTATATCTATTTCTGTGTACATGCATTTGCTGTATTATCCTCAGTAGGTCTTTGAACTTTCTTAATTGTTGCTGTTATCAGTATTTTGGGTCTTCGCAAGGACAATGATCCCATATCCCAGGAATCATTAAAGTTTCATCCTCTTATCTAATCCAGCCTTGCTGATCAGGGTAAAACACAAGTGAAGGGTCATTTCAGTCCACGTCAGCTGATCATAATCAAAGACCGGGATTAACATCAACCGTAGAGCTGAATGTTTAGCTATTTACAAAGATAGAAAACATGGCAGGACTAGGGAATTCATTTTCAGATTTCTTTTGAATTCATTCATGTTTGTTTGTCGTTTGGCCGGCTGCCTCTACAGCACAGAGGTGACGATAAGCTTTGCTGTTGCGAACATCTGGCTCCGGCAGAGTGGTAATTACTTTTAGAGAAGAGAAAAGGAAACAGACAGACTTAGGAGACATAAAGAGGGAGAAAAAAAAGTGAGGGAAGCACTGAGTGAAGGAAAGTAGGTGGGCGTCCTCAAAGGTGTTTATTATGTGGCAGGAATGTAACAGGCAATTTAAGCTGTTGTCCATGTTTTGGAGCAGCCTTAGTTGGACAGCCAGTAATTATTACACCCACACTTTTTAAATACAAAATAGCATCAGAGACACTCGGTGATATCCAGCAAAATGCTACAAATACCACTGTATGTTGTTCTGAAACCTCATGAGCGAAGGCCAGGCTCCCTCTCACTTATTCAAAATTTCACTGGTGACTAACATATTTGGATATGTGGATATGTTAAACTCTTCAGAAACTAGTTTTAGAGGTTCCTTTATCCATTGGTAAGATGGAAATTTTAGTGAGTTGCCAGGTTTTTAGCAAGTCTACTGAAGGGATAAAATAACGTTCCCAAAAAATATATTCCTAGAGTATTTAAAAGTAGAATGGGAGGCAGAGCCTTCAGTTTTCAGGCCTCTCTTCTGTGGAACCAGCTTCCAGTTTGGATTCGGGAGACAGACACTATCTGTACTTTTAAGATTAGGCTTAAAACTTTCCTTTTTGCTAAAGCATATAGTTAGGGCTGGACCAGGTGACCCTGGATCCTCCCTTAGTTATGCTGCAATAGACGTAGGCTGTCGGGGATTCCCATGATGCATTGAGTTTTTCCTTTCCAGTCACCTTTCTCACTCACTATGTGTTAATAGACCTCTCTGCATCGAATCATATCTGTTATTAACCTCTGTCTCTCTTCCACAGCATGTCTTTATCCTGTCTTCCTTCTCTCACCCCAACCGGTTGCAGCAGATGACCGCCCCTCCCTGAGCCTGGTTCTGCCGGAGGTTACTTCCTGTTAAAAGGGAGTTTTTCCTTCCCACTGTCACCAAAGTGCTTGTTCATAGGGGGTCATGTGATTGTTGGGTTTTTCTCTGTATCTATGAAGCGCCTTGAGGCGACTTTTGTTGTGATTTGGCGCTATGTAAATAAAATTTAATTGAAATTGAATTGAATTATTCCCTGATTTGATGTTTTTATGGGTTGGTGGTGGAGAGTGCTGCCTAACATTTCTCTGATGATCAGCTGATGAAAACCACAGGATGTGATTCACATCCTTTGTACACTCCTCAAGCCACTCAATAACCCGACATGCCCTTTAGAAAAACAGGGGCATACCCATCCCAGAAAAGACTTCTCTCATAACAATGAAAATGTTTCATTATAGAATCACTTAGAACTATTTTTTATGATTAGGAGACTCCCATCACATCTAAGAGGGACCCAAATTCTACCAGCAAAATGCCCCAAACACCATGAAAGAGACATAAGATCTCCTTGATTGCTTCACCTTCAAGATTTTAAGGTAAATTCTTTCACTTTAATTTGCCACACATTTGTAGTTGTAGCCTTTAAAGATAATGTTTTGTACATCCGACCATTCATTGAAAATGCTGGCCTGGACACGGTAAACTGGTCGCTTGAATGTTTGTTTAGTTTTGCCATCTGGCCCCTTGCTGAGGACCTATTTTTTTAATGGGAAATTCTAACAAGGACAAAGACCCCTGACTATATAACCCCTGGGATCACTGGGATACACAAACTTGTCCACCATGCTAAGGAAATTCACTGAGGGGATAAGGTTTTGCAAATGTGCATATTCAGAGCATTTAATGGAACTTTAATACAACATTTTGTCCGTTTTATATCCTCGGAGGATACCTTGAGCAACCTCCAGTGAATAATAATTTTATGGATTTGCAGTTTGGAGTAAGGAAGCCTCACAGATTTTTCTTAATTATAAGGAGATCAAATGAGCTAAACCCTGATGTGCTGCAATCCCACACTCAGCCTGATGCAGAGAAGTCATAAATTTAATGGACCATTAGTGAAGCAGAAGGCAAATCAAGGTTAAGTCATTTCAGTAGCGAAGATATTAGAACAGGTATACTACTATACACTCACCAGCCTCTTCATTAGGTACAGATGTTCATCTATTCCTATATGGAAATATCTAATCAGCCAATCAGATGGCACCAACACATTGCATTTAGGTATGTAGATAACCTCTTGAAGTTCAAACCAAGCATCAGAATGGGAAAGAAAGGTGATTTAAGTGCCTTTGACTGTAGCATGGTTTTTGATGTAAGACAGTCTGGTCTGAGTGTTTCAGGTATATATCCTTTGATAAACACAGTGTACCCTTCATCTCATGACACCATGTCACAAAGCTCAGATCATCTCAAATTGGTTTCCTAAGCATGACAGAGTTCTCAGTGTGTATTCAAACGGCCTTCACAGGAACCAAGTTATTGTCTAGTAAAGCGCCTACAGGATGTGATGTAACGGGCGATTAGATAATGGATGTGCAGCCGACAAATCAGCAGCAACTGTGTGATGCTTTCATGTCAATATGGACCAAAATCTGCGAGTAATGTTTTCAGCACCTTGTTGAATCTGTGCTATAGAGAACTATGGAGAAAAAGCACGTAAGTATGAAAAGTATGTGAGCACAGTTCCCACTTTATTCGATAAATCTAACACTAATATAGGTTGATTGAAATAACCTACCAAAACATGTTTACCTGCATAATGATTATTAATATTCATTTTTACAACAATACCTGGCCTCGTAAAAAATCTGTGTAAGTTAATTGATATGACCCTATAAATGTGTGTGTGTAATGACAGCATGATTTATAATGACAACACAATGAGTAATAACCTTCAGAATAGAAATAAGACCTCTCTAACCAAATTCCAGCTAAACAAAGCAATTATTTATTGAACCTGTTCGGGTTGGAAACTCTGGGAAAGACAGGGTGATCACAACAAACATTTAAGAACGATTAAGACGGCGTCTGCTTACAGCGTTTCCACATTCGATCATATTTGCTTGAGCAGCTAGCAGCTGAGTGTATATGTCTGTGACAACCTATGTTCATTATAAGAGAGGGGTACAAGTACAGTCTTTGGCCTGGAGGCACTCTTCAAGTGAAACATGGTACATAATTTGTGCAGGCTGTTGCAGAGTCAGGAGCAGTGCACGGTTCAGGAATTATAATTGGCTACAAATATCCAAGTTCATAATATGCACCTACGCTTGACAACCTAGAAAAATCACTAAAGAAAAACAAAAGCTTTCTGGGATGCTAATATGTGGCTTTAAAAAACAAAACAAGCAAAATAATTTTTTAAAAATGTACATTGCCCTATTTCTTGGATGCTTTAGTACCTCATTGGACAAATTTGTATGCAGCTGTTGCAATAAATTTGCATTAAAAGCTTAAAACAGTCCATAGAATAAATATACGAACTACCAACAGGGACACCAGAGTGACTCACATGGTGGCGATTAATTCAGAGCGATTTGTCTGAGAGGTTTATTAACATGCTGACAGAAAACACATCTCAGTTAACTAAATACATTTTAAGCACAATGCTCTCAGTCTCAATCACAGTGGATTCATTTCTTTCTGTCCTTTTCCCACTCTGGAACTGGCAGCTTCATTACATAGTTTAATTAGGAGTTATTATCTGTTCTCGTAAAACGGCAGAGAAATGGCGATTGTTTTAAGTAATGTCAACTGGTGGCACTTGTTGCTTCTTTAGCTCTGTCCTTCGAGAACATTGAAATGTCACAGCACCTTACCAAATTCACGCCTGTCTGTTTCACAGAGAACAGAGATTTCACATGAAACTCAGACAAAAGAGCAAAATAATGCAAATTGCGGCGTACCACAGAGGACGTGACGGCCAGAACCCATAATCATGAGTTCCTGTTATCAGACCTTTTTTCACTTCGGTGTCTGCATGAGAGAGGGAGATCTTATTATCAAAGCCAGCGTAGAGACCAGAAGGTTCTTCACTTCACCCTAATTATGCCATTTACAACTGCAGCTTTAGATAATTATGCTGATTTTATCTATTGAAACAGAACCGCCGGTTTCTTCAAATTAATGGCTTTGGATGTCTTCATGAGAGTCAAAGTAAGTCACCGAACAGCAGGCTTTTCTCAACTTTAGTATCTCCAGAAACAACTCGGTTTTTACTTTGTGCTTGTAACATCAAATTGGATAAAAAAAATAAGAGACGCAGAGAGACACTGAAGTGGTGCCTGCCTTGCCCTGGCTTCAGATAAATCTGTGATCAATGCGTCACTGGTAAATTGCTGTCAGGCTCATTTTTGGCAAGTTCTCTGACGGTGGTTATTGAATAGATGATGAGCTCTGTCTCCCATAAGAATGACTGCACGATAGCGTCTATTTAAAGAGCTCTGAACTGTATTGCAGACATGAAAGCAGACTCCAGTGGTCTCCGTGGGACTGGGCTTTAATAGGAAGAGATGGGCAGGTTTTATGTGACAGATTTTATTTCGTTTTTTAATCAGCTAACTGCCTCTGCTTTCACTGCTTGTAACACACAGAGAATTTAAATTACTACATTTCAAATATATCAAGAGCCTCTCAGCTGGGTTGTCTCTTTATATCTCTGTTGGTCCCCAGCTTGCCCAAGCTAACATTTGCCTAATAAGACTATGTGCAGTATAAATATGTTTCCACCCTCTGTGCTCGTGCTGACTGGCAGGAGGGTCATTTGGTTGGCATGGGCCTTAAAAGACTAAGCCCTCATTATACATCTGCACCTAGAACACTGAGGTTAACCTGGCAAGTATAGAAACTGGAAGTACAGGGGCAGAGGATCCCATGGAAAAAAAAAAAGGAAAAAAATCTGTGTGCAGAATAAAATTGAAACTAATAATTTCTGTTCATTTCAAATAATAACTATAAATACACAAATATCTTTGACACAGCACGGTAAATACAGGAGTTGGGTTGGTTTTCATTTTAAGTTAAAATTTTCCAAGTGAAATCTGAGTTTTGTGGTTGTTGTGTGGAGTGGACTACCATGCAATACTCTCTTTAAGTCAGCAGCCACTTCATTAGGAACAGTATCAACCAAGATCTCTAAGAAATGTTTCCAGCACCTTCATGGCACAGGTGCTATGAAGATTAAGAGCAGTTGTGAAGGCAAAAGGGGTCCAACCCAGTGCTAGCATGGTGTATGTAATATGGATGGTGAGTGTATGTGGATTCCCAAAGTGTGGACTGCTGCCCACTCGTGGGCTTTGAGGGTACTGCAGGGGGGGGGGGGGGGGGGCTTAAAAAAAACAGCAGTTTTCATTAAATACTGATATTTCTAAAAGAAACTGGGTTTAAATTGTGTTTAAACACTGTTATTCTAAATTTTCTGACATGTTTGTAATCCAATCACCACCAAGCTATAACGCTACTGGGAATCAGCCTCAAAAAGCAAGTTACCCAAATATCAAAATGATTCAATAAAAGCTCAAAGAAAGAAATACTTTATCTCGTGCTGATTTTATTGAAGGGTTGGTTGGGAAGATTTTCAAAGTTAAAAATGGGCCAGGGCAGCACAATTGTTGCTGATGTAAATCAGCAGGAAGACACGTATTTATTTAAACGAAGCCCTGGCGTTCAGCGAGTAACGTCCATCTGCCATTAGCTGTGATACAGGCGGCAGAAACCATAAGACCTTGATCAAGCTGAAGGTTGCTCTAAAGCAAAATTGGATTATACCTAAAATTTAATTTCTGAAGGGCAACAGCGGATTTTGACAATGATACATTTTATAACTCGCAGGATGAGACAAAATCAAAATGTGTCTGCATTACAAAGTTTGTGTGTATTGCACCACTGACTACACAATTTTCTCCTTGCAGAAAGCGAGGAGCAGAGTTAGATGAAGCAGGAAAGTCACAGAGGTTTTGTGGTGCTTGTGTAGATGAGTCAGACACTATACAAACACCGGAGAAGAGCTGCAGACTACTGAAGATGCTGAAGGGCTCTCCATAATGTATTTATCTCTCTCCTGGCTCTTCCAACATTCATATTACCTGCACCTCTAGTGCTTCTCCTAATCAGACTCAAAACTCCCCTGTACATCGCACTCGCCAAATAGACTCCATTTACTCGCTTTCTGTGTGCTGGTATATGTATTTTTCAGCTTATGTTTGTAAAAGTCTCTGCATATGGTTTTCAGAACACTTTCTTTGATACAGAAGATTGCTTTCATATGATAATCCACAAGGCATTATTTATTACTATTGTTCCAGGTGTTTTGATGTATGGAGCAAGGCATGCAGAGCTGACGGTGACAGTGGAGATGAATCGTGAAGCAGGAGAAGTTCAAAAACTACAGCGGAAGAAAATCATCATAAAAAGCGAATATACTGAAATGGGAAAATACATGATCTCCTATAGGCTGTTCTGCATATCTGCACTTTGAATTTAGTGCAGTCAAACAGTTTAAAGATCATAGTTGATTAATTTCCTCTACTAAAACAAGCATTAATATCAACCTGGAGTTTGAGGTAATTAGACGTCTTGCTTGTTTCCCCCCATTTCTGAATGAGAGAATGGAGAACAAGCCTGAGGAAACTGTTATCAAACCCCAAAAACACTTTGATAGAAGCAGTTCTCACTGCTATCAACACACCAGAATTCAAAACACAATTCTTTCCAATATTTCACTCCAACATTGAGTTTGGTTGTTTCAGGAAGATTGGGCTTATCAGCAGTGCAATTACCATTTCTACAAAGAGCCTGTGGCTGTCTTTAAACATAAGGATGACGTGAGAGAGAATTCTTCTTACAGCACATTTCTTTCTCAGGATGAGCAGTAAACAGATTAGGGGGATTTGAAAAAGCTCCCTGCTCCTCGGCGCACATACATAGATTTGACATAATAAACATACTCTAGCATATTGTCTGAAAATGGGCCACAATGTGTCCTTCATTTTTGAGGCGATTAACTGTAAATTCCTGGAAGGCATTCTGTGATGTTGCTTAACAGCAGTCTGTATTGGATGGTGATAAGTAGGAATGAAACAGGACAACATCTGCACAGTACCTACAATGACATCAGTGGCAGTGGATTTCCCAAGCAAGGTGCAAGTTGAACATTGTGCCTGTGGGCACTTTAGTGCGTAAGTAGGAGCTTTCTGTCTTTTCTTCTTTTTGCTTCATAAGGGGTGAAGGTGTGTTACAGAGGTCTTAGTCTCGTCCTACCGACAGATTTTTTTCAGTGCAAGAAAGCAAAGAACTGATACAGGAATCTTCACTTCATCACACAGACAGAAAAAAGCTATTATGTCAATAATTTCAGTTTCGGGGTCACCAACCACATCTTGACTGATCAGAACGTGTTTTTTTTCCTTTTGTAGTTCTCTGTTTTGCCACATCGGTCCGTATGTATAGCTTTCGTTCCCACAGACCAGGTGCAAAACCAGCAAAGAGTAAAACACATTCAAGTCTTACAGCAAGAAGGTCATGGGTTCAGATGTACCTGCACAAGTTCTCTCTGGGTTCCTTCCACAGTCCAAAGACATGCAGGTTGTCTCTGTTAGCTGTGCAACACTCTGGTGATCTGTCCCATGTATAACCCCTGATCCTGTATTTTATAACCCTAGTAAATGGATCAATGGAAATTCCAGGAAATAGAGTAAAACCTGAAACACATCAAGATTTTAGAGAGCAACAACAAGAAGCACTTTACTTTTCCAGTGTTTTCTAAGTTTCTAGTGCAGTAAAATCCTGATAAGGGTAGATAGATGTTTGCTCTGCTTACACAAACATTATGTAGGAGCATAAATGATACTGACTATGAATAGCGGGACATGACTTATTACATAATTCATTTCTAACTAACTAGGTAACCCCTTCTCTTTCACTTGACAATACTTTATTCAAAGATAAAACACATTTTAGAGTTAACTTGGAAAAAAAGGGCAGATGTGAAATATAAAAGCGAGGTCAGAGGGCAAATGTGACCAGATATTTGGATGCAAACTACAATGTGATATTAAGAACTTCCATATACCACAATCATTTATCAAGACAAACAAAGAAAGTGGAATTTCAAGCATAGTTTTAAAAATAAAAGACATTTTGTGAAAATTTTATCTTATTTGACTTTGAAGAAGAGGTCAGATGTCCAAATTAGAACCCTCATAGCTCATTTCCTGTATGCATATATGTCGTCAATACAAACAATAGCAGTACAAAACATAGTTTTCAATAGCTCTATACAGCATTATTATTACCTTCACTAAGTCTATTGACCTTGAAGGACAGGTCAGAGATCAAATGTAAGATGATATAGGGTCTTTTTTTTTTTCATGTTTACTCACAGAATGATGACACACATGCCTGCAAACACTACCAAAAACACAATGCCCTTGATGGAGGTTATGTTTATCAAAAACAACATGATTTTCCACAATCCAGATAATACAACAAAACTGAATGTTTACCATCTAATCTTCCATCCTTTCAAGCACAATTTAAAATTCACTGCTGAGAGTCTTATAAAAACTAGAAAAGACATCAAGTAGTTACTCAGATGGCTGTACCACAAAGCAGGATTCATTTTATCCAGGTAACTTCAGGGTTAGTCCTGTGTTTTCTGTACTATAAAGGCAGTTCAGTTCTTGCTTGATTAAGTTCCTGCAAACCTAATGTGCTTCAGAGGTTAGGTTACTGAGTAGACATCAAGAGGTACAAAATGACCAGTCAATTATCTGAAAAATAGCATCTCAGTTCCTGGGAAATCATCATTCCTATACGCAGACACAAACTGATCCCTATGAGTGCCCCCTACTTCAATCAGAGTCTTTATCAGACGATGATTGTAAATGCAACACTGTTGCAAATAAAACAAAAGATTAATGCTGCAGAAAATCTTTAATCTTGGGATTTATCACAAAGTGGTAAAATAAATGTTTTAATTCCAGTTCATTATTTAATCATTGAGTGCACTCTCTATGCTGCTGTTGTTACTAAGATGACGGCTGCACATTAGAGCGCTGACTATAAAGTGAAAATAATACGTAGGTATTCATGTCGTGTGTTCAGGTAGCTGCACTTCCCATATGGAAAAGAAATAGTAAAAACATATGATTTACTCATGAAAGTGGCCACTTTCTCATTACTTTCATATATTTTTTTAGTAAGTATACAAAACATACAAGTTTCATTATATAATTTTTCAAGGGATCTTATATGTGTTTTCACTCCTGTATGCTTTTCATACAAGTTTCATACAAGACAGATACAAACTTTATAAGATTTATATATATCTTTTCCATATGGGTTATAGCAGTGTGAAAGTGACTTAGCAACATATTAGAGTACAATAATATTTATACATTTCTATAACAATGTGGAAACGTGGCACTTCAGGACTTAAAACTCTGAATATCACTCCCGACCACGTTATGTGTTTAGTATAAGTTACCATGGTGATTTCTCCAGGTAAAATGAAAGCCACTTTGACTTTGATCAGTGAGTCATTAATCTGGCTTCGTAACGCTTCCTTTTCATCACCTTTGGTCGTAAAAACAAAAGCAAGAAAATTCTCTTCACCTTCTCTTTGATAGAGTGAAATCAAGTGTATTCACTTTATATGTTAGCATGAAAAAGGATACAAATCTCAGTTTTAAGATCTGCATCATGGGAAAAAACTGCCACTTGACATCCATGTTAATTCTTACACATGATCTCTTGCAAATAATATCCCTTTTTTATTTAGAAATGAAAATAAAAAGGATTATTGGTGATGATCATTGTGTCCCAGAATTCTATTGATTTTTCTGTTAACACCAGACACTATATGTGCCGTGTGCGATCAAAATTTCCATATAATAAGGTTTAAAGGATTAATGCATTAAACGGCTCAAAGCAACTGCGATACACTGTCAAGTGAGTATAATTGTTTGTCTTAATATAACGTTAATTGTTGATCAATTGATACATGCTTTGGTGGAATAAATGAATCTGTTCCAGCAAAGGAAAATGTCAACAGAATAAATAACACAAATAAATGAATGGAAGGACAGTGATTTCTCCAGTATCACTCATGTCAGCACAAGAATGTTTGCACTGCAGTTTCTCCTTGGATGCACCCATCCAATTCAGAGTCTGCAGACTGTGTCAGCCTCAGGAGGTCAGGCAGACACCAGAGTCCTCAGTGTGTGTGTGTGTGTGTGAGAGAAAGAGAGAGACTCAGGGTGTACCCTGAGTACTTGAGTTCATAGCACATGCTGACCTTAAGAAGACACACAGCTGCAAATTCGGCGTAAATGATTTTCTTAAGACACTCACACAGAATTGAGTGAGGAACCACCTCACAATGCATTCATGCCGTTTTAATAGTGAAGCCAAGTGAAACCAATTAAGATGTACTTTGTCGAGTGGCCTCAGCTGCTGGCTTGTGTGTCAGGAGAAATGGGCGAGCATATCCTGTAGTTTCTTGACATTTTCAGAGGAATGGGAAGAGATTTCCTCTTGTGCCAGAAGAACTGATAGGAAGTATTAGTTTTTAAAAATGTCTTGACCTCTGCGAGATTGTCCGTGCTCGTTTCTGTGACATTTCACGTAACATGAAAAGTATTTGCGAAGGAAGAAATACGGTGAACTTCTGCATCAGAGTCTGACTGTACCAGTCACTCCAGGCATGTGGCACCAGTCACATCGGATTTTTACGGTAAGAGAGAGAAAACATGTCCGGACTGCTGTTTGGTATGCAGGACCATTTTATCTTCTATGTTTTTGTTTTATTCCCAGAATAAGAGCAAAGATAAGCACACATTGGAACTTATTAATGTGAAGAAAGGGCAACAGTACCACAAAACAGTCACATACAGCTGTCCTCCAAGACTCTCCAGCAGAGGACTGAGTGAATTTAAGTTTTTATTTGGATGCATCCAGACAGTCAGTCACGTCAGCCTCAGGACCGTTGGACTGATGAGAGCACTTCATCCCTCTGTTGGGTTTTTTCCTCTTTTGTGTATGTGTGTTAACAGGAGACAGAGGCAGTCTGTCAAAGAAGGTCCTGCATGTGCCTGGCGTGTAAATCAGGACATGTCTGTATCCACTGCATGCTGCTTTCGCTGTCAGAAAAATGTCCTTATTCGATGGACCGAGCTGTCATGCAGCTCACATCAAAGAATGCATCTCTCATGACCTCCTATCACGCGAGACCTGCTGGCTGAGTCATAAATCTTGCTGCATCAACATACAGATCCCAGTTCACCATTCCAGATCATATAATGTAAGCTGCTAAAAATACATGACGCACAACTACAGTATACACAAATATGAATGTAAACTAATTACAAAAGTCATCCTATCAATGACTAATCATTTACCCTGCTGAATTACAGCTTTTCCAGTTGAGTGACACAGACGTTTCCCGCTAACGTAGACCTTTTCAGCTAAATTTAGGTCATTTGGGCTTACTTAACAAGTGAGGCAATTGGATCAGAAAAGAACAGCTCCTCAAGGCAGATGTGATTAAATGCCACAAATTACTTGATATGTTAAGAAGCTCTCAAAAAAAAAAAACAGTAGTAGAAATGTCTGCTAATTTCAAAGTGCAGTTCAGCTGTTTGTTCTCAGAGCTGCAGTTTTGAATATGAATGAACATAAATTATTTTCAGAAGGAATTAAATGCCGCAAATGTTTTTCATCACATAATTTGATGAGTCGAGTGTGGTGAAAAGTAATGCCAGAGATAAGTTCTGAATGATCTGTGTAATATATAAATAGTCTCCTTTTGCTAGGTGTGAACACGGTGATAGCCGGCGTGCCTGAGATGTTGATATTTTCTGTCAGAGCACATTTCGTCAAAGCCTGCTGGGCATTAATTAACTGCCTCCATCATTTTTCTTACTTGATGAAAACATATTTTTCTGAATGTTTGTCAGTAGCAAGAGCTATGTTACCTTATTAGTGGATAACTATGACTTGAAACTGAAATATCAGCTGTTTATACAATTGCTAATATACTGTACATTTTCTATTATATTCATAATAGTACTTAGCAAATTCTCTAATTTGCTCCATTGTTTAAAATTCTGTGCATGTTGTGTAAAATTCTTGACAATTCTTGTCTGTTCATATGTGACCTTCCCTTTGGTAAGTATTAAACTTCATTTATCTGTTTTCTTCTGCTTAAGGCTCTTTCACATAGGACGCGGCATGTGCTGCGCTGATCGCTAACTACAGTAAAGGACCCAAAGTTTATGTTGCGCTCTCATAACAATATAAAGACCTGGATGACTTTGGTAACACTGTGAGGAACTTGGAGTCATTTTTGACCAGGTTATGTCCTTCCATGCACTTATTAAACAAATATGATGGCTTACTTCCATTTGTGCAATATCTCTAAAATTAGAAATATCCTGTCTCAGAGTGATGCTGAAAAACTAGTTCATGCATTTATTACTTCCAGGCTGGACTACTGCAATTCATTATTATCAGGATGTCCTAAAAACTCCCTAAAAAGCCTTCAGTTAATCCAAAATGCTGCAGCAAGACAGGGACTAGAAAGAGAGAGCAGATTTCTCCTGTATTAGCTTCCTGTTAAACCCAGAATCAAATTTAAAATCCTGCTCCTCACATACAAGGTTTTAAACAATCTTAATGATCTTGTAGTACCATATCACCCTCACACTGCAGGCTTACTTGTTGTTCCTAGAGTATTTAAAAGTAGAATGGGAGGCAAAGCCTTCAGTTTTCAGGCCCCTCTTCCATGAAACCAGCTTCCAGTTTGGATTTGGGAGACAGACACTATCTCTACTTTTAAGATTAGGCTTAAAACCTCACCCTACCGGTTGTGGCAGATGGCCGCCCCTTCCTGAGCCTGGTTCTGCTGAAGGTTTCTTTCAGCTAAAAGGGAGTTTTTCCTTCCAAGCACTTGCTCATAGGGGGTCATATTCATGTTACAAACTGATTATAGGTGAAATGTGGAGGCACAGGTCAGAGTGGGTGGGGCAAAAAAGTGGAAGGTTATGAGTGAGAATGTTTTTCTTTCATTTGCAGTGCTTTACTCATTTATTAGACCATCTGTCACAAAAACGAAAAAACACAAATCTGTCAAAAGCTTGTTTGAAACTAAATGAAATTGTAACTTATTGAACAAACTGAATTCACGTTGCCCACATTTTAGCTAGCATGCATTGAGAAATTAACCAACCGTGACATTCAGATACTGAAACTAATTTTTAAGCTCATGAATGATTGTAAATAACTAAAATGTGGCATCTTAATCAAAACATAATAATGTGCTTTAGTATTTTGTCAGCTTTTTTGTGAAACAGTAAATTTGAAAATATCTTGGTAACCACAATAATTCTATTTTAACCTCCTAAAACCTGAACTCTTCCACAGCATGCATTTTTAATTTCTCTTTGATATTTGGGCTGATTGGGACCCGATGTATGTAAAAACAAAGAATTACCAGATTTTTTTTTATCTTATTTTTGTTTTTAAGAAAAATAAAGAGTCACATTTGGGGATATTCATTTAAAATTGTGATAGAACAGTAGCAGTATAATGTCCTCGTAAGTGGATATCAGGCCCCTGTAGAGCAAAATTGAGTATTTTGGTCTAAATAACCCAAAATGTGATGTCCACATATGTGGATGCCAGGTCCTAGGAGGTAAAAAAAATAATTTTAAATGCACATAGTTTTTTTTATTTAATTATGTGTAAATATGCTGTACAAATTCAGCATAGTTCAAAGATAAACATGGACCAAAGGAGATGTCCTACTATCTTCAGAAAATGCCTTGGTGTTGAGCTAGAGTTTCTCAGCCTGCAGAGACTCTGGAGGTAAAGCCACGGCAGCCTTGTGGTAAGAAAGTGCTTTGAGTGTTCAAATAGACTAGAAAAGCACAAGTACCAGTCCACTTACCATCGTTGCCTCCAGTCCACACGTGGAAGTGTCCTTGGGCTTGATGATGAACCTCAAAATTGATGGATTTTATTTCTTATCTCATTCACAGGATGAAATATTAACAAAAGCTAAACCAAGTGTATCTTTTCTTTTCTTTGTGGATTGCAGACACATTGCATGACAGCATAGACAGATGGCATAAGACAGAAGACTACCTTGTCATGCTTGTATATAATTATCTCATGATTTGTGAAAAAGTTGAAAAAACGTTGTTTTGTTCAGATAAATTGTTGAAGTGTTAGGCTTGCAAAATAATAAATATGTGATCTTGAGATAAAAAGCAGCAGCTCCAGCACGTTACAGTTAAGTATATGAATCATCCTAAATCCTGGCAACAAGAATATTCACAACTTTTTTGAAACTGCATCCAATAACATAAGTGTGAATTTGTATTTTGACCTGCCATTTTATTATTTTTTACAGTTTTTGCCTTTTCCCTCCTTGGAAGAGGTAAAACACGGCAAAGTTTTTGGTTATTTTCTGTACATAAAACGATTTTTTATTTTTTGATATGCATTCAACTGATGAAAGTAAGTCCAACAACATGGCTTGAAATATTCACTTAATACTATACTTTATTATAAAAATACTGACTGTAGCTGGTGTAAGGACACTTGAAAACCCCAACAACGTATTCGAATTCATGCGCACACGATTTCAGTCCAACTACAGCTATCCTCAGTGATAAATTTTTAAAGTTTCCCCTCTCCTTTTTTCTTTAGTAAAACTCGAGCACCTTTTCACTCTGTAACCACCTCCCTTCTCAGAGATAAAGTCTTCTATGACTCACCCTGCCCTCATTTTGCCCTCTTTTGATCCATGTGTTGTTGTTTTTTCTTTAATTCAGTCTGGCTTCTTCCTTGCACTGAATTTATTTATCTTCAAGGGTGGAAGAAATGGTAAGTGAAAAATGCACTAAATCACTAAAACAACAACGAATGTCAAATGAAGTGGGAAAATTGTGCTGTTTGTGTAGGAGAGCTTTTATGGCTATGTGAATAAATGCATTTGAACCAAGTAGAAGATGCTTTTTTCACATGGGAGAAAAGCATATTGTAACACATGGCTGACTTTGTAAAAACAAACATTGACAAAAAAAACCAACATTATAAAAAACAACGAGTTATAAGTTATAATTATAAGTTAGTTTTACTTCCTGTTTGTTCCCCTCTGTGTAAATGTGTGCCACGCCCTGATTGTCTTCACCTGTGTGAGATAGGAAGTAAAACGATACAGATACATTGTTGCTATAATCAAGGAGAATTTTCAGGTATCTTTAATTGATTTTAATATTTATTTTTCCTACAACTTTCTACTTTTGCTGCGTACATTTTAACACAACACATAACTACAGTACTCCCTACTTCATACATTTTCAAAACAGCTTTGTTACTTTAGAGTTAACACGTTTGAGGGGAGTTGTCATTTTGTATCACTGTGTGCCTTCCCGACATCAAGCCCATTTAAATAAAAGCAACAATACTGTAAAAAGCAATCGCATTGGTGCATCTAAAAGATGTAGAGATGAAAAAGCTGCCAAAAAACCCAAGCATATAATTTATGTATATTGCACAATGGTGTTCAAAGTGCAGATGTCAAGATGTTGTGGTCGCAGCACGTCAGTATCTAGGTAACACTACTGAAGCGGAATAAGCATAAAGACAGCATAGATTTTTTAAGTGGGAGGTCATTTCAAGTGCAACATTTCAAACAGTTAAATATCAGCAAACCCACAAACAGCTTCTGTGCAGTTTCTCAAGCATCTGTATGTATCTGTAAGTGACAAATGACTGTACTTTTCCCACCTCTGCCTGTGATAATTGCTTTCATTTGTATCTTGTTCCTCTCCTGTAGCCTGCCCCTAATCAGTCCCCTTTGTGTATATATAGTCTATTCTGTCTTTAAGATATATTCTCACTGTTTGTGCTCATTTTGGAGTACTGTTTTTTGGATTGTTGTCTGCTTACTGTTTGCTCATTTTTACTTCCCCACTGTGGGTCTTTCACACTATATCACGACAGAGAAATTACTTCACCTCTGTCCCTCTTCCTCCCTGATTGGGCTTCATTACCAGGTGAAGTGATAATGCGAGGAGACTTGTATGCTGATGAATAAAGACCCAATTATAGGATAATTAGAGGAAGAAGAGGACAATGGATGGGTGTGGAAAGTCATGAGTATTATCTCAGGCCACTGCTGATCTGACTTTTAATGAGGGCCGAGCCCAGAGTAGAGATTTAAATAACATGAAAAAGTGTTTGAGGCTAGTGTCAACTTTCCCAATTTGATGAAAAATGACAATTAAATTTCATATTTTATATTATTCTTGGTTGTATTAAATGTTACATGAGCCAAAATAAATCCAACAGAAAATGATGTTGATGTAGTGAAGGTGTTATCGGATTAATTGATTAGATAAGACCTACTGCTCTGTTCTAAGTATTAATCTGATTCAATGGGCAGACGCCGCTACCCTTCGAGCTAACTTCTTAAATTTCTCCTTTCAGTGATCAGAGAGCTGCGAACGACAGTTAAACTCAATCCTGCCAATGCTGGCAGCTTCAGACCATAAAGGAAACCAAATCACGAAGACATGAAATTAACACATTTGCAGGCAGCAAGTGCACATGTAACAGATCCAGGCTGGTATTTATCATCATCTCTCACTAATCCCTGCTCTCAAAGAGTACAATTTGCTGTCTGCAGCACACAGTGTGTTGGCATCCATTCCTAAATATGACTGACATCTGACCAGGGATTATCCCATTGCCCCAGTTTCACTGGGACAGCCAAACAGAGAGTGCCTTGTCGTAAATATTCTGCACAGACAAAGATCGGAGTGTGTGTGTGTGTGTGTGTGTGTGTGTGTGTGTGTGTGTGTGTGTGTGTGTGTGTGTGTGTGTGTGTGTGTGTGTTTGACCATCTGAATGCCTGAATCAATTCAAATCTGTGCATGTTTTTTTTTAAATGTGCTCAAGCATGAACGTCCACACATATTCACGTTAGTCTGTGCGCATATGTTTTTATGCTTAGGAGTCATAAGCCGCTGTCTGCTTTGGCTCAGTGGGTGTCCACAATGTTAAAATACTGGCAGGGTAAACAAAGCAGACGTTGATAAATTTATTTGTAAGCTTATGACCTAATGAGGTCCTGAAATAATGTAAATAATGAAAACTCAAGGTCAGGACACGATTGAGTCATATTTTCTGTTTTGTGGAGAAAGCCTGATTATTATGCTTCCTCTGTAGCCGCTCCCTGAGAGAGGGAGCGAGAGACGCATCCCTTAACCCAGACATTTTTTTCTAAATAATTGAACTGTGCTCGGTATTTTGAATATTATATGTACTAAGCTCAGCAGGAGCACCCCAGCAGCAATGAAGGCTTGTGGACTTAACTGACATCTCCTAAATGGGTGAGGGGAAACTAGGCCAGAACAAAGTGCTCTCATATAGAGAAACACAAACTTAGATGCTCTGATATTTGAATTTTAATATGTTGATTTAGCTAATTAGACTGCTGTCCAGGCAAAGTACATATACAGATATATAATAGTCACACACACACATGAGACGCAGGGGACTGCTCGCCCGGTGAGTCTCATAATGCTTTCAAATGAGACACAAATTTATGTTCCTTTGAGATTTCCGGTGCTTTAAAATAAAATATTATCCACTCGCACTAGTACGGTATTATGTGCGCAGCATTCATGAGGATGAGCCTTACATTTTTAATGCAAATGTGGACTGTTAAATATTTTATGATCTTCTTAAGCACTGTATATTTTTCGAATTAATTGTGGCCGGCTGTTCAAGCTGCTCGCCAACACATCCGGCGGTTCAGAGGAACCACCTGCAGCTGATTTTCGATTTCATTTTTCAGAAGGTCACACAGCCAGACAAAACAACACATGCACCACAGATTTCAGATTAAAAAGACGATAGGTTGGGGCACGTACCACATGGGCTTAAATGCCCTTAGCAGCTGAGTTTGTGCTCCGCCTCATTCTTTCCTGCATTTGCTGTCTATCTCTGCTGCAACATCTGAATAAAAGCAAAACAGGAAAAGAGAGCACCCTTCGTACAATATGCTGCGGTGTACAGACACAGCATGAAGTGTTTTTATGAATGAACGTGACTAAATGCTCAAAATAACATAAATTATATTCCTCATGGTGATCTTTTGTCGTCATGACATATCTTTTTTGCATTTAGACGTTAAAACTAGAGACTTTAATTCACAGTTTATATTCCAACAGTTAAAAATAGTTTTTTAAAAGTTATGTGACTCATTTTCAGGGGGTCGAGATAACTCTGCTTTTGTTCTTTAGTATCCTGTGGTTGCTAAACATGTAGAACTCTTCTGAGCAGGAAAAGGTTTCAGAGTTTTTTGTGGGCGTAACCTATAATGCAAACAGTGTCTGTGTATTTCATGGCTTTTGTGTTCAGTTTGAAGATACCAGTTGATTCAGATGGAAGAATATATTTTTACCTGGTTTGATGCAGTGGCTTGATATTGATTTCACCTGGTGAGCATGTTTGTGTCATCACAGCTAAATGTGGTTCCTAAGATACTGTACCAAGAACTTTGACCGCTGTTTATGAGTTTGTCTCTCATAGGATTGCAGCAGGATGCAGTCACTTAAGTTTAAGGACTGCTGTGATCTAAACCAAGAGTGCTGCATACTCATGTACAGTCGCATCTCTCTATATATTCTATTTTCATTGTATAACTATTACAGTGAAATATTTCAGGACTTTTTGTTTTGTTTTGTTCTTATTTTTTATTTTCGTAACTTCTGCTCATCTTCTTTTTCTTCTTTTGGCTGCTTATTTTTAGGGTTCACCACAGAGTGCATCCTTACCTTTACCACCATCCACTTTTGTCACACCAGACTCTCTCCCTGTCCTCCTTCACTTCATCCATGAACCTCCCTTGTAGTCTTCCTCTTTTCCTCCTGCCTGGCAGCTCCATCTTCAGCATCCTTTGTCCAGTACTTCCACTATTTGACCTTTTACATGTCTAACTGCTCGACCTGAGCCGTCCCTCATGTAAACCTTCCCTTTCATCCCTCATACTTGACTCCAGTCAGTCCACCCTTCCTGTGCTCTCTTCTTCATCTCTCTTGTGCACTGGATGGTTGACCCCAGGTATTTAAACTCATCCATCTTCACTACCTCTGCTCTTTGCGTCTTCACATTTCAACCAGCTTGCCTCACATTCACACACGTGTATTCTGTGTTGTTTCTACTGATTTCCATTCCTCTTCTCTCCAGTACAGACCTCCACGTTCTCTGCAACCTGCACATTTCTTCCACTACTGATCACAGTGTTGTCTGTGAACATCATAGTGCACAGAGATTCCTGCTTGACCTCATCTGTCAGTCTGTCCATCTCCATCGCAAACAAGATGTAATCCCACCTGAGTTGGAGCAACAGATGGGTTATCTGTTGCTCTACATACTTTTTGGCCAAAGAAGTATTAGCCCTGTAGCTCATTGCTCATTAAAATTAGAAATCCAGTATCTCAAATTATTTAAATGTTTTACTTTTAGTTTGAGCAAATTACTATTTACATAGTGTAAATACCAGCTGAGTATCTTTCAGTCTAGTTCAGTTCATGGAACCACAATCACAAGGAAGGCTGCTGATTTTACAGATAATCGACAGCCTACAAAAACAGGATAATCCACAAAATCCCATTGCTGAAAAGGCTGGTTGTTCACAGAGTGCAGTAATGGAAAGTTGAATGAAAGGACAGAGTCTAATAGAAAAAATATGCACAAGAAACAAGGATGAGAGCCACCTTTTGAGAGGATTCTCAAGAAAAGTCCATCCAAAAACTTGGCATCAGTGGATCAAGAGCCACCACACACACATGCCCCCTTCAACTGTTGCATTCTTAATATAAAGCCACTCCTGAACCAGAGACAACGTCAGAGACGTCTTACCTGGTGTAAGCAGAAAAAGAAGCGGAGACTTTCTCAGCGATTCGAAGTCGTCCTTTTAGATGAAAGTAAAATTTGCATTTCATTTCGAAATCAAGGTCCTCGAGTCTGAAGGACGAGTGGAGAGGCAGAGACTCGAAGCTGTCTGACCTTTGATCACCACGGCAGACTGAAATGAAGTCTTTCTTTTCCTTTATAGATTCATTTCACTCGCCGGCATGTTACATTCTGAGGGCGATTCTCCATTTCATCTATTCTTTTAGGACCCGGTGTCTTATTTTTTTTAAAGCGTATAAGGATTTATAAACTGTGAATTATGCAAACCTACGGCAGTAGAGTAAAAGAATAAAATTTCAAATTTATTGGCTTGACTGAAAGACAACCCAGGGAGAGGTTGTTAAAATACTGTCACAGCAAATACTTAACTCTAAGTCAATGAAAATAATGAATGTCTCTTGGGGATACAGAGACGCAAAAAAAGTATCTAACTTACTTTCTGTAAAAACAAATCCTGCTTCTCCCTAAAGATGCAGTAAGCGACAGATCAACCTTAAAGGCTGAATAGAAAGCTGTCAACATCTGCCAGAGTGCAGCTTTGATGAAACTCCGCTGCTACTCCCCCACCATTTACCTGACTTTTCTCCTCCTCTTGCAATTCCCCGTGGTTCTGTTCCCCCTCCTCTACTATTTTTCTCATTCCCTTCCTTCTGTTTTCCTCCTCCACTTCTAAGGGACAACTACTGAGAGGCAGCCTTTCTGTGACAGCAGGGGAGGCGGCTGATGGGAGAGATGGAGGTGTGGGGAAAATTACACAGATGGCCGGATGTGTGTGCGACTTTTTGATCGTCGGTAGCTTTGAACAACATTTAAAAACAACAATGAACGTTTTTGTTAGAGATTTTTAAAATGAGACAGTTTGGAATAAATTCTGCAAGTACAACTTACGTGTGTTAATAATAATTTCAAAAATATGTGTGCGTCTTTGTTCTGCCTGTTCCAGAGGCTGTAATGTGTAATGTGAAAAGGCAAGCAGCAGCTATTCGAATATATAACGAGTCTGGGCAGTGCTTTACAAACAGTTATTCAGCACAGGCACTGAGGTTTCTTAGTTTTGCAAGAGGGGATAGACTTGCGGCTTGATTTCTAGAAGTCCGGCAGACACCTGAGACCCCCATTTGTTTGTTGATGCTCTTTAAATATGTTTTGTCTTAAACCCCTGGCAAAGACAGCAGTGGCAGTAGGGCTTAAGAGCAAATTTGAGCTCAGTTATCTGGTTAGCTGCTTCATACATAGCCTGCCATTCTGTTTAGTTTTGTCCAGCAAAGGGGAATACATCAATGAGCGCACTAGACCTCTTCAACAAATCAGTGTTCTGACAGAAAAGTAATGCAACTCTGGATAGAAATAAATAAAAAATTGCATAAGCTCATCGAAATGGTGCCATGCAGAATGTATGCCATCATCAAATCAAAAAAGTGATCCAACAAAATATGTCAGTTTGATTTCTTTTTTATGGCTGGGAAATACATGTAACTACATCCTTTGATTTTTCAACCCAATATTATCAGCCAGAAGCTCTCTGCATACTTCCAGCTGTTTTAAATGTGAGAAAAAGAGTCTATTTTTTTACTATAATGTATCCAATGACAGTAGTTGAGCTGATCTGTAGTGGATACAGATCCACTGTATTCAGTGAAGTTCAGTGTCTCTCTTCTCTGTGCTGAAGGACAACAAGATGATCAAATTTGAGTCTGCGGTGCAGATGTCAGTTTTATTTCCCATGCATTGCAGTTTGTAAGTTACTCATTTATGACCTCCTGTCTCTTTTTTTACCCCCTCCTTCTATAAGAAGGTTGTGGATTTTAAACCTCTGTATGTTGGGCGTGTTTCATTTGGATCCTGTTTCTTATGAACGATCAGAGCGAAGCTTGATTTTTATCAGCATCAGTTATAACAGACAATTTCTCCCTTCGCAAAAAATATGACCTGTCTCATCTATCATTTCTTTGTAACACCAACATCCTGTACCACGGGAAGATGAATTGTAGATATTTGCAGTTACAATAGAAAAGCAAGAGATATTATTAAGAACCGTTTATTCCCATATCTCGATGCCAGCTGCTCATTTTAAAATAATCAGGACCACAAGGCTTGAAATTAATGATCTAGGAAAGTTTGATAGGCAGCAAACGTATCTGAGCTCATGTCAGCAAGGTTTACAGTTCTTCAAATGTTCTTGTGACAAAAGATCATCAGCCCCTTAGGCTTTCTGTATTTTCTCTTTGTGTTTACCCTTGTCAGTTACTTCTTCTTTTCCGACTTGCTTAGTCATTCAGAGGCGTACCTTGGTCTAGTCCCTGACCCTTGTTGATCTGTGAAGGAAACAGATTGCCACTTACTGTCTCTTGGACACGTTAGGTCATCAGCTGCTCCTCTTCACTTAACCCTTCAATTTATAACATGTCAGGGTTGTGTAAGCACGGCATAAAAGAACATCTGTCCATGCGTATGTCTGAGTCAGTACTGCTGTGTTGCTGATTTCCCTCCCTTTTATCAGTTTCTTTTCGTTTCCTGGTTGTTCGTTCTTCATCCTATTGTTCTGTTTGTTTTGTTCTGTTTTGTGTTGGATTATTTCATGATTCTGTTACCTCCCTCTTTCTTTCTGTGTGAGCGACAGTGATACCTGCAAACCATTTAATTAAGTTCCATTTGTTTTCATCTGGAAACGGGTGGCTGTTCTTTTATTTATTGACTTCGAAAAAGATGCAAAACAAAAAACGCTGCATGTTGGACCGTGAGGAGTCGTGTTAATCTGTTATTTTGACCGGCAGCACGCACATGCACACTGGGCAATTCTTTAAATACACAGATATGTTTTCAGTTTAACAGGAGGATTAAGAAAGGTTGAATTATCAGTTTCTTTAGATCAACAAGCAGTGTTGTGTTTGGCAGTATGTCTGTGTACTCTTTGCATTATAAGTTATGTAGTGTGAACACAGGACAAAGAAGGACCTGTGACCTGCGTTGTAAAGAGCTTCATTTTTCGCTCTAAATGGGAAAATGTCCAATTTTAATCTTGGTCTTCAAAAATCAAGAGGAAACACTTTGCATTATTAATGATGGTATAAAATGGTTGACTCATGATTTAGAATAAAAGTAACCTCCCTATAACTAAGGAAAATCTGTGGTTGCTAGGTGACTGCATTGAATATTTTGGGATTCAGCGACTGACTGCAAGCAGCTCTGCCATTCAACTGGTCACCCAGAGGTTAAGCGTGCAACACCCTCAACCTCTGGGCGACCACTATCGATTTCACAGGTCAGCTGGTGACAGGAAACCTGTCGCCACAAAACAACTAACACTGACAGCAATCACTCTCAGAATGATTTGCAAATAATCGCTGTCTAATTTAAAAACAAACTGCCCCCAAGAGCGCCACTCCTCTGACACATCTCTTTGCAATAGAGGACTGATTGCCAATTGTTTGTATTCTGCTTATAGTCCCTGTTGATTTGCTTCCCCCTGCATAAGCTGCCTTTATAGGTTAAAAGTATCAGTATAGGCAATATTGGTCCTGTATTTACTTGGTATCCCACAGCACTATCAACAACAGTAATTAATTCCTGTTATGCTAATGGAGTTTTCTCAAACTTTTACTCGCATGCCTTCCTTGCAAAGAAAGTTCACATCCCCGCACCCCACAACTCTGTATTTACTATTAACAAAAATGAGAAATTAATTTAAGTGACAGTCGGCACTTGTTTATTTCCTCTAAATAAATTACATTTATTCCACTTCCCTTCACAAACCACCCTTTTTCTCCCTGGGCATCAACATGGTCCAATGGCAAGTTTCTCCTCTTACATAATGAACCATGGCCCCTGCATGATTTGCATCATCAAATGAACCCAGTGCTATTTGAAGTATTGAAACTTCATGGATATTTTAAACACCAAATGTATTATTTCTTTGTTTATTCTGCTTTAAATCCTACATAGCTGTCTTTTCGTCTTATGGTGCTTTCTTTGCTCTCAAAAAGCTGTTGAATTCAGGACCATTTTCACTCTGCACAAGTGATAAACAGCTGACAGATTCATTAGAATACACATTTCCGATTAGGACAGTCAGCTATTCATGTCACTGAAATGCCTTATCTGCCATTTACAAGACTATAGAGACATGTAATATATCCAGTAGTTATTATTCATACAGGTATTTTTTTCCTAATAATTTTATTTTACTGTCAATCACAGGTGCTCATTATTATAGCAGACAAATTTGCCCCACAGCTCTGGAAACTTTAACAACGTGGTTTGAATCCGAGTATGTACATCTCAATAACATAACATGGTGCAAAAAAGCCGTCGCTCTCTTTCACGATGCTCTGCCTCGGGCCCACATTAGACGCCGTGTGAGCGCTAAAGAGACGCGGCGGTGAGCGGGACTGACAGACACACTCGGCACAGGTCACAGCTTGTTTTATTTTGAATTCGAACCAAGAGAAGAGGGACAAGGATACACACGGATAAATTACACCAGGTATCGCTACATATCAACTAACAACATCACAACATCTCATTAAAGCGCTCTTGACAACAGATCCAACATTACCAAATTGAAAAAAAATTAATAATAATAAGAGTGCAGGAGGAGAACTCGGCTGCAGCTGAAGCCCATCCATAAATAGAACAATACACAGTGGCAAATAAAGAGTTTTGGCAAGAGACAGTTGTATGCACAATATCTTGTTTCCCATCTGCAACATTGTGTTTAATGAAGCTACAAGACTGGCAACTGAAGCAATATGTAGTTCACATAAAGGAATTGTACTAATTTTTAAAAAAAGGAGAAGAAGAAAAACTCCCTAAAGCTACTACAATGCATACACACAACCTAGCCTGAATGCACATCTTTATGTACAGCTTAGCTCACTGCAGGATCTCAGGATTTAAAATGTATGGCACATCACATTTAAAATGTTCTTCTTCTTGTGTATGAGCGATTAAACAGCAATGAAGGGGGGGGGAAAGTCGTTCGGTCAAGTCAGAACTGACGCGGGCCTTGGCCTCAGACAGACCAGCTGAAGCTTTGACACATTTTGGGTGATACGCCTGTGTAGTTTTTGACAGGTATGCCTGAGGTTGCCTAGTCTGCACAAAAAAAGCTAGAAAGAAGAGGGGCTGAGAATGACTATACAGTAACTACAGTATACACACTGGGGAAAATATGACTTCAAACTTCAGAGACTCGCACAAAGAAGCGTGAATCTCAGCGTCAACTCGTGCCTTCGTACAAAGAGTTACCTGGTAATCACATACAAAACATCCATAGATTACAGTAAAAAATAAATAATCATGATAGTCAATGAATAATCATTTTGAGGAAGGGAGTAAACAAGATAACAAGAGAGCAGACTGCAGGTGGATGTGGGTGTACGTCAGCAGATGATGATAACCTCAACAGAGTAAGAGATCGGATGCCCCTCGATAAGAATGAGCACATAAAAGAGCAGACAAGTTAATCTGAATACAAATGTGCTTGTGGGGTTTAATGTCTGCATGCACGATTTCACTCTATATATGTACTCTTGTGTGAATCTGTCTCTTTTGTCTACAAGTCTAAATATTCACTGACATGTTGTCGGCCTGTGTCTGCATGTACGTCTTCATGTCTGCATGTGTGTCTTTACATCCTTTAACCATTCAGCTAACTCAGTGGCCCTCACCGCCACTCGGGGGTTTGGCGTCGCGCCCTCCTGACCCTCCAGGCAGCCAGGGGGAGACAGAGTGCGAGGTGGTCTGCTTGGCCATGCTGTAGTGGCTGATCACTGTATAGAAACGGCCCCTGGAGTTGGCATCCTGGGCAGCGTAGTAGGCCTCAAGAGAGGCTGGGATACACCGCTTGTGCTGTAGGGGGAACAACAGTGAGGTTGGTGTGATTTAGCAGGAGAGTAACATGCTAATTAAAAACTCTACTGAATCATTTACAGAGTTAAAGCAATGAAACCTGAAGGAAAACATTAAAATCCCAACTTCAATTACAATCCAGGCAAAATGTGTTTATACCACATTTATTAAGTTTTTACACTGATTGTATACTTAGCATTGGCCACATCAGAAATATTCAAAGATAACACTACATCAAGGAAAAACAGGTACGGTGCTGCTACTGTACTATAATCACTTGTGCTCCAGTTCTGACAGAGACTAGAAACAGAGATGTCCCATATTAGCTTCTAGCATATTAGCGTTAAATCCTTCTGCTCACAAGCAAAGGTTTTAAATAACCAGGTCCAGTAAAGACCTCATAGTCCCATTTTATCCTAATAGCACATTCTAAACGAGCTGACAGCTCTGCCTCCCAATCTAAAAGTGGACCCGACTCCCAGTTTGGGTCTGGGAGACAGCTCTGCTTTTAAGACAAGACTTAAAGCTTTCCTCTTTCCTCTTAAAGCTTATAGCTAGTTGTTTAACTCTGGTTTTCTCTCAGAGTGTGTATCTTTTGTCCCAGAAGCTTGGAAAGAAAAGCATCTGGACTTCTTTAAGTTACTTGAAGCCGTTTCACCTCTCATCTGAGAAGCTTTTTCAGTTCTAAGGGAAATTGGTGGAGAGTCCCAGATTTTAAGCCCTATGGGAGGGTCCCCAAGTGGGTCATGGACCTCCTATTGATCCTCTACCTAATCACACTAACCAAGGTGTGAAAATGGGTATGGGACAGAGAAGACAGGTGGTTTGAAAGAGGAGTGAAAGCAGCCATCTATGTCCACTGTGAACGACCCTCCTTGAACAGAGGCGGTGGTTTACAACACCAACTGTCTGCCATCTAAAATCCAGTTTTGAGATCCCTTTCCAGACGCCTTAACGCCCACTCACACCCTGGGCCAATTGACCTCAGGAAATCACATGATAGGGTGGGGCTCAATGAGTTCAGCCGAAAATTTGGCTGATTGTGACCTACACCCGTTTTCACACCTTGGCTTGACACTCTTGGGGACAATCCCATAGGGTTTAAAATCTGGGACTCTTCACCAGTTGCTCTTAGAACTGAAGAAGCTTCTTGGATGAGATGTGAAATGTCTTCAAGCAACTTAAAGAAATCCAGACACTTTTCTTTCCAAGCCCCTTAGACAATATACACAACTTTCTCCCCACAAATTTTAAGTATACTCTTCTCTATTTGTACTAAGTTTGTGCAGAAGAGACAGAAAAAAAGATTAATAATATTGCCACAACATAAATCTTCTGGTGGCATTTGACATAATACAATCAGGGTCTTATGAAAGGATGAGAAACCCACTGTAATATATAATAAGAACAAGGTAATTATCTCATGTTTTCTAATACTTTTTGTTAGAACACTGAACACACACAGTAATATTGTCTCTTATTAGGTAAGTCACAGTGAAATTGTGTGTACTCTGTCACATTAATGATTTTTTAGTTACCACATTACCTCATTGAAATACCTTATTTATTAAGCAGTTACCTTTTTACATTTTCTATGTAAATAACTGTATGTTTGCTCTGTTATCTGATGGTGTAGCCGACCAGCTACAGCTTTCATTATACATTGTAAAATGTCAATAAAAGGCTTCTATTTCTGATTCTAATATTAGTTGTAATAAGGAGGTAAAGTCAGAAGACACAAGAAGACGCCTAAAGCTCTGCATAAGATTTATAGGTCAGTGTGCTCCAGTGTGTACCCATTTAAAGCCTCACATAGTTGTGCTGTGTGTGGCACACTGTGTGAGCAGGCGTGTCTTTCTATTGACACCTTTCCACCTTGTGAATGTGGATGTGACACTGCTAATAATACCTCAGCAGACTGCAGTCAGAGCCCCTGCAGAGGTTGTGGGCCTCAAACTAGATTTATTCCACCTTAAAGACTACATCTGTCTAGAGACACAGACTTGCAAGGTGACCTCTTACAAGGTAGAGTAAAACTTATAAGTAGAGGGCAGTAGAAATCAGCAGAAAAGAGGCTGTCTGTATCCATACACTGTAAAACCTAAAACAGACTGTTGCATAAGGACATCAGTGTGAAACATTTTCTTTTACGACCTCAGCCGTAATGATCAGGAGTCAGTCATAATGTGGTAATTACCATAAAATATTCAGCATGTCTGATTTTTCTAATTTTCATCTAATTGTCAACCAAGCTATTAACATATGATAGAGGACTACATTAAGTGTCTTTTTGGCTTCTGTGTCAAAGAATAAAAGCAGAAAATTACACCGGTCATAACAAAATCATTGACGCCATTGATGGATTATTGCCTGTCAGATAAGCCTCATCAGCCTCTTCGGTTAACATGAACTCAGAAATGAATAAAAGTAGGGCAGAAGTTTTTTTTCTTCACCCAGGGGAGACTGCGCTCACCTCTATTTCCTGATTTAGATAGGTGGGACGTTAGAGAAGAGCGGACAGGATTCTGCAGTTTATATGGCAGAGCAAATATTTGCCAACACGAATGGCCAATGACAGAGAAATTTATTGTGAAATTTTAGAAAAATACTTGGATGCTCCAGTTTCTCCTGCTGTCAGGGGAGGAACAACAGAAAAACAAAAAAAGGAATGGAAAGAAAATCTCATTATGGTGACATGTCGTAGCTGGACCTTAAAATATTCTTCACAGCTCATGCCTTCTTCAGGATGTAGCACGAATGAGCTGAAGGGGATGTATGTACAGGAGAGGCATGAGCACGCGAGCATATAATCAAACAACAGCTGCTCCACCTCCAAAACAATTTGATCCTATGAGCCTATTGATTTTGCACACGCTGAGATATCTTTCAGTTACACAGATGCTCAAAAACAACAGCAACGACCAAACAAAGAGGAAAAAATGATAAATGAGAACCACACATGTGACACCGCAGAGTATTGAACATTTTGGTGTTAAAGAACAGCACATATATTGATTTAAACAACAGTAACACACAAAGACGACATAAACCACACAATCATCACAAAAATAACTAAAATCTCTTCCTTAAAGACCTGGATCCATAGCTTACCATTGCTAAATCCAAAATGTTTTACAGTGTTAATGTGTGATGCATTAACATCATCACACATTTTTATGTTCTCACTCCTCAAACAAGCACATCAACTTTCTCCACTTGGCTATCTTTGCACATTAAAAAAAAAGCTTTCACACATCAATAAACCAGAAAATCTTTGCTGAGGGCTCACAGTTTCTTTTAATGGGGGCTTAAAATCAATATACCTCATGGATAGCTGAGTGTTTAAGAAGATTTTGTGCTGATGAGAGATTTGGAAAAGCAGGTTCAAGAAATAACATCCAGATTTTGTACCTATGAGCATAAACCGAGGCTGCAATAGCTAGGATGTGTTTAGAAAGCAATGTGCAACTAAAAATACTCACGTCTCAGTTCGATTAAGCAAATCATTTAATTGAACCCTATCTGATAACCCTGGGTGGTCTGAGGTTAAATATATCATTACTCCTTTGCCTGAGCAAACCATCTACTGTGAGGCTTCTCACCAGGTCCTGTAAAGGTCCCGTGTGACAGTAATTCTGTGGTCTTTACACTGACTCCCTGTAAAGTTTGGGGCTCAGTGTGAGACTTTGGTAATCACTTTCAGAGCGCTTCATGGTCAGACGCTTCCCCTAGTGAACTTCTCCATCCACGCGTAACTAATAAGCCTCTGAGGTCAGCTAATCAGTGCATTTGGTGGTACCTCGATCTAGGTCAAGGACAAACTCAGACGGCGCTTTTTGGTTTGTGGCTCCCAAGTTGTAGAACTCGATTTAATTCGACTTCAGCTCTGTGGACACTGTCTACACCTTTAAAAAGAAGCTTATGACCCACCTATGCAGGATTGCTTCTATCTACTTTTATCCATTCATAGCATTTTAATTGTTGTTTATATTGCCACACACTTTGCAACATTTATTCTTGAAAAGTGCTACATAAACAAACGTCACTTACTTAAATCTTTCCCAATCCACCCATGACTACACTCGGTAATGCACCATCCATAGGAGACAAGCTTTTAAGCAGTACACACCAGGATCCAAACAAAGAACGTGGCTAAACAAAAAGGCTTTGGAAACCTTGTGAGAATTTCACTTAGAGCAAGACATCTGCTACTGAAGAAAACACAGCAGAGCTTCATCATTTGTGTGTTACCTACTATTTACATCTGGATGCGTCTTTGTGGACTAAAAGAAAATTAAGCGACTGTATGTGAGGTGATGGGAGACACTTTGGACCCAAATCTTAAGAAGGACATAGATTATAGGGCTGTTCTTACTGCTGTTCTTTATTACTAAAAGGTTTAATTTTCTGTATGCTTAAGACTTGAAGACCATGCTTTGAACACTGCAAGTATTTTTTTTTCTTAGTGCATGCATAATTAATAGGAGTGAATGTCTAAACAATGGAAGAGTTTTGGAGGTATGCTGATGTGCCTTACTAATTAACTGAACACAGAGGTGGGAAGTACCGAAGTACAAATACTTCTATATTTTACTTAGGTAGAGTTTTCAGGTACCTCTGACTGAGCACGTGCTGCATATTTTGATCAGTGTATTCTTATGACAATGCACTGCAGCAAAAAGATGTCAATATAATACAAATTTAATCGAATTATGGTTAAAATCTCGCTCTTTATTGATTGATTAAACATCAGATCATTTTGTACATCCCACTTGACATCCTGTGAGCATGACTTCCAGTTCAAAGCCTAAATTCAAGGGGTTTAACAAACATATTGCATTAACTATTTAGAAATTAGTTCAGAAACTCAAAAGTATTTAGATAATATGATACAGGGATTGTTTTGGGGTTTTTTTTTATACAAGGACTCATTTACCTGTAGTAGGCTAAAACCTGATATTAGGTTATCCAAAATATTACAATATTCACAGAGGAATGAATGGGCAGTTTGAAGAAGTGCACCTCGATAGGCATGATAAACCAAATGACATTATATTATGTGGGGCTTTTACTTGACTCTGTGTCTCCTTTTGAGACCAACCAGATTAATTCAGACAAGTGCTATAGAAGTAGTGAAAAACCACAGTGCTATTGAGATTATTCATCTCTTCTTGACATGATCCTATTTAAGATGTGACAGATGTGTTTCCACTTGATATATTACCTGGAAATCTCCAAGACAGGAAAATATCTACTGTAGAATACTGATAACCCTCAAATATGTTGTTTTGGAGAAAAGGAAGAAGGTAGTCCAAGTATTCACAAAAGGCATGAAGGTGCAAAAATTAAGATAGACATATTAATAAAAAAAAAATGCTAAGAAATGGCTCAATAATAATAAGTTATCGTGTGCTGCAGGCTTGCTCAGCACTGAAGAGGCTAATCTACAACCCACATTCCAGCACAAACCAGCTACTGTGTTAAACACCTCTCCTAATAAATGTGCTGCTGAGCAATAAAATGAAACACTGGCCGTTTATGGGTATTACCTTATAAATGAATCCATCTGGGCAGGCGTGGTCGTAGGTGAAGGCTTTATAAACCACCAGGAACACAATGCAGGCAAGGAAGGCCAAGGCCAGGATGATCAGAATCGTCACCTGCAGGGAGGACAAACACTGGTCAGAGCAATAATGGACGATTGTAGTTTTCGTGAGGCAGGTTTAGGGTTAGACAGCGAGAAAGATTGAGCGTGTGCACCAGTGCGTGTCTACATGTGTGTGTGTAGTCATGACAAATGGTAAGATGTTGTTGACTGAGGTCAAAAGCTCCTCAAGGCAAGGTGTTCCTGTTGAAATGTGTGATGAATGACTCAAGTGGTGACACTATTAAAAAGTACCTTGTTTCCACGGTGACAATGCTGCAAAGATAAGACATTAAGTGAGCGAGGTAAATCACTGTTCTGTTTACCTTTGTTCAGGTATATATGTGTGTTTCTCTGATACAGTACATGCATATTTTGCACCAACACCTTTGTCACTAAAAGGTCTCTTTTTTTTTTCTTTCAAAAACTCAGTTTGAATCAAAGCTCTTTTCTGTTCAAGCATCCCAGTAAGCTGTGACAGGTGTGACAGCGAGCCTCCACATACCATCCCTGGCCTGTCGTGCTACATATCCATCTAGATCGCTTTGGTGTGAATTACCCACCTTCGAAGACCTTGCTGTAGAAATGTCTGCCCTCTCTTGGTTGTAATGAAACTGGCACTTGGTTTATAAACCCACAATCCATGCTGAGAGCAATTTCATGTGGGAACTATTTCTAACAAACTACACCCACCAGTTGTATCAGTGCATAGCAAAAAGCGAATATCTACCCACGGCGAGAGGCTGTGTTCATGACAGGATGTAAATATTAGTGACCACACACTGCAGAACTACAGTATAATGTTAGTGAGCTGGATGCTTGTTTTACTTGGCAGTCAACCCACAACAGGGTAATTTAGATGGGTAAACAGTGTTACAGATAAAAGGAAAAGCAGGTAAAATTGATTTGGGGATAATGACCCCTTCAATTTTTGTCATCATCTGAATTCATTGTCTTTTTCCTGTCTTCCTCCATCCACCCCCAGTTGGGGGTAGAAGATTTAGATTTGTTCTGTTTGTGCATGATGTATTGTATATGTTGTTTTAGACTGCTGTATGTGAAGCAAATTAGCCCACAATGATATGGCATTAAATTGGTCCTGAAAGATACGTATCTATGAATTCTTATTTCATAGATCGAACAAGGTGCTGGAAACATTCCTAACAGGCCTGACGGCATCACGCAGTTGCTGTACAACCCTTATACAAATTGTGTATTTCACCAAAAAGGTGGCCTCTGGTGACTGTGAAAAACATTTGATTACAGTGAACTATTGCTATGTTCAAGAAACTATTCTAAGTTAGTTTAAGACATCAGAAGATGGGTACACTGTGGTCATAAAGGACTGTACATTGTCAGAAACAACACTCAGGTAGGCTGTGGCATTTCACCCTCTATCACCCAGGACTTACACTTAGTATAAGTAATTTTGGCTGTAAAACTATTTTAAAAATCTAATCTTTTAGGAACCATTTGAATGTTTTCCTCAGCCCAGAATAGTTGAGGAGTTACGGTAATGTGAAGTGCACATGGTAAAATCTAGGCAGAGCTGATTTTTCCGTCTGTGTTCAGACGGCAGAACCTAATGAATGCTTTATGCTACTGTGATACATCAAAAATCCCTGTAAAGCTCGTCTTTTCTTCTTTCTGAAGCCATTTTAATTTAATCTGTAGCACAAACAGTAAAAGAATGACAGTTAGTTAAAGAGCACCTGTAAAAAGAGCCAGGGTTAAACAATGCTTAGCTGGTACTAAAGGGCCCAAAGTGTGCCAAGAAAACCTCCTCCATGCCATTACATCACCACTAGCAGCCTGAATTGCTTAACAGGGCAGGATGGATCCATGCTTTCATGTTCTTTACACCAGATTTTCCATTTTTCTAAAGTAGAACAGTATTGTTTTTTTCTGTTTGCTTGTTTTGTTTTTATCCATGGAGATATGCTGCAGTCACTCTGTTGTTAAAAATGCTATCGATTGGTTTTTGGACGTCTTGTCTGTGAGTCATCCACGTGAATCAATCAGAACCCTTCCTGCCACCAAACCTGCGCTAATTGTCAGCGCACTTGAGTTAGTGAATTTGCCCACCATTTAATTTCTGAAATTCTCCAGCTGCTCACTGCCAAAAGCAGAAGAAAGAAAAGTGCCCTTCATTTTTCACTGTAAATAACAGGGTGCACAAAAGAGAATTATAAATTGCATATTCTTGATCTCAATGAAATATAATTTAAAAGAAAAGAAATGAAACAAAGCATAATGTTTGGGTCAGTTTCAATAACAAGGGCCAATGAAATGTTATCAGCCTGGACAAGCACTTGTATGGAATCAAAAACATTATGCAGTGTGAAAAATGCCCAAATATCAGCCCAAAGCAGAGCTAATCGAAAATGATGGAAGTAATGCATTTATTTCTGCATGCTGATGCAAATGTGTAGTTTGATGTGTGAAATATTCATTTCCCTGGCAGGCTAGACAATGTTGTAGTAAAGTAGATTAACATATAAAAGGATTTGTTTCCTCCTACTTTCTACTTGACACCCTGATTGGGTGCTTCTGAGTGAACATTTAATTAGAATTATGCAAATGGAGTACAAAGGATAGCTGTAGGTAAGTGTGAGCTGAATGAACATAGCTGTATCTCCTAAAAAAAAAAGAAAAACGTTAATATTAAAAGTCAGAGTTATCCCAGGGAGTCAGCTGAAATATGGACTCTTCCATAATGGATGAACGTATCTAATTTTCTCTTTTCATTTCTAGACCAATGTTAAAGCCCGATTTACTGCTGTGTATACAATCTGTCACAGCGAGATGTCAGAGCAATTACGCGCGGTTGTAATCATCAGTCTCCATCAGCGTTATGCGGGTGAACAGTGACACGCAAGCTAAGTGACTGTTTACTTGGTGTCAACCGGGGGACACGACTCTCAGCCTCGGTTGCTGCTGACACTTTTTGTAAATTACATCTCCCGCACTGCTAAACGTGAAAAGAATGCGCTGAAAGTCATAGCTAACTCGTATTTAGGGAGCAGCGGCAGACGTGGAGTGACTGACGAAGGACCCACCCCCTTTTTTTGAAGTCCTGAATAGCGATGCACATGAAACGGGCTTATTAAGAAGAAGGATTACTGTAAAGCTCCTCATATCATGAAGAAAGCAATGTGAGTTGCTCATGCATGTGGGCTTTAAAACTTAAAAACTCTGAAGCATGAAAAGAAGGCTGGAGTCTGAAGAGATCTGCACTTCTGTGTGCTGCTAAAAATGGAGGGAATTTAAAGAGTCTTCATCCACGCGCTGGAACCGTTTGTCTGAAATAGTCATTTAGGGGATTATTTACTAAATGACACTTTTAAAATTAGGTCGTGACATATTACATACGTAAAACAGATTAGCGGGATTAACCCTTGCACCGAGTGTGTAGCGTTGATGTTTATGTTCAGTCTCTCTCTGATGTTAATTGTTGTTGGAGTGATGACTCAAGCAGGAATTTAGCCCACCCTCGGTGACAGAAATGATCGCCCTAAAATCCCTGTTGATGCAGCTGCTGTGGCCATGTGGTGTGCAAATCCATTAAAAATCTATCCTGACCTTTCTCCATTATTCATAATCTGGCTGAACTCTGCAGTAAACCTTAGAAGGTTCAGCTGAGGGAAGTCGACTCCCTCCATGCATGTAATGGCTTCAAACTTCTATTTACTGTCTTACTGTAATATTTCGCTGCTATAGGATGACACTACTGTACTCATGTATCTGATCTGAGCGTAACAAAATGCGCATTTATGGAACAGAACAAGCTACACCAGAACATAACAGAGCAGAGAAAGGCTTTTTTTGATTTGATCACTACAAAACTATAATTATTCTAGCAAGGCACCCACATCAGCGTCATCCCATTTTCTTCTCAGTATACTCAATGTGACTGTTTTGTCACTAGCACTTCAGTATGTGTCATACTACACTACTATCACCACCAACACAACCACCATCCCGTTTGCTGTGCAAAACAGATAACAGACAAACGCTTGTTTGACTTGGATGCAGGTAGAGGCGCAGCATGTTGTTGCGCTTTGAATAAAGAACAGCGTGTCTTTAACAAGGATTGGCTTCATGAGCAGAGGCTGGGTGGCTACAGGTAACCGTGCCTGCTGGGGCTTTAATCACTTCACCTAATCCACCGTGGGGGTGGGGCCGAGGGAAAAAGACCTCGAACTGTCTGCATTTAAAACCACACAAAGCAAAATAAATAAATAAAAATAGATTTGACAAGCATCGCAGGCTTCCTGTGGATCCACACTGTTTGCTCACATGAAAGACTAATAAGAACTCATGAGTAAAGTAAGTACAACAACGTTGAGAAAAACAAACAAAACAAAAAAAAGAAAAAAAAAGAAAAAAGTTGCTGTAGACTTACCTGACGGACTTTCGTAATTGAAATCTCCACCACAGAGTTGCTCTATTAGACTGAGATCTGGTGACTGTGGAGGCCATTTGAGCACATTGAACTCATGTCATGCTCATCACCCAGTTTGAGATGACTTTTTTCATGTTTATTAGCATTTGCAACTTACATGTTTAAATAAAGATTTAATTTGTTCATTCAAAATCAAATCAAACAAATGAAGTCAGAAACTATCGGCATCATCTTCTTGGTAAATCTATTTCAAAAATACTGACGGCCTGTGATAGTTATTTTAAAATCCTATAGGTGATTTTCAGAAAATTTGACCTCTGACCTTGACAAAGTCACTGAGATTTCAACTCATCGCCTCGTTCTTCTGGGGTTACTGTGTTCACAAACTTGGGTGCCTGCCCACCTGTCATCCCAGTTGGGTGACGACAATACCTCATCAGCCTTTATGGCAGAGGGGTAAAAACGTTATTATAAAGAATAAACTAGAATGTAGTTTAAGACCATCCACTTGAGATAGTTTCCTCAATCTGTTGACCTGTTTGGCATTTTTGCTCAAAATGGCCTGCAGGTCATTTTTCTTTCAATCAGGCTTAAAGATATTTATATTTATATATCTATAATCTTGTACTTCCCTATCTGCCTTTTATTCTTCTCTACAACAGGCAGCTGTCGACAGTTGTGAATTTCAGAGAAAGACAAAAAACAAAGCAGATTATAAAAGATCCATTAGGATTGTTCCTCTGCTCCCCGGCTTTCTCATCACTGACTGCAGATTACACATCTACAGTTTACCTGTTGTTTACCACATCTTTCATAACACACACACACACACACACCACATGCTTATTTTCTCAAACTCCCTTTGGATTGTAGAAAATAATTGATTGCGAGTGAGATATTTTCCACAAAATACATTTCTCTTTTATTATTTATGGCTGCACGGTGCATCACAAGTTCAAAGGCAGTGAGTTTTCTAAATAGATGTGCTTCTTCACAGTGTGTTTTCCCACCATTTGACATATGATTTCTCTCCTTTTTTTTTTTTTTTTCCGACGCCGTGCTAGGTTAAAATGCAACACACCACCCACACTCTCTGCTGTAAGTTGACAGGCCATATGGGGGGAGCAGACACCTCCTCACATTCGAGGAACAGAGGAGAATATGTAAGTGCGCGTCTAAGCAGGAGAGAAAAGAAAGGTGGGTGTGTGACAGGAGAGAGAAACGGCGCTGATAAAACAGATAACTAAGTGACAGAGGGAGCAAAGCGAGAAATAAAGAAAGAGATGACAAAGGCAATAAAGCAGCAGGCAAAAGGCAGACAGCGAATGACAGAGATCCAGGGGCAGATGGAGAATCTTGTTCCCTGTTTTGGTAGCAGGTGGCAGGGACAGACAGACACACAGAGAGGCAGGCGGGAGGGCAGCAAACGCAATGGGATATCAGTTGTTGCATCGATCAATACAGTGCTGAAGAAAGCATGAATAACTGCTTTTCATTCATCTTCCTATTACCCCTCTGACATCTTCTCAAGAGCAGCACAAAGGAAGCTCAATCTCTTAAATTTTCAACTATTATTTTCCGTTCAGCAGTGAGCTGAATGAATCTGCGCTCGCACGGGCATGTGGCGCTACAAGCATTAAAAACAGCCACGCTATCGAATGAGGACTGTTCGAATGCTAAAAAGTTTCACCTTAGCTGTAATATCTCAAACGCCCCAAGGGAAATTTTGTTGATTAATGAGATTAATTATGTTGTTGACAGGCTGAGTTAGTGCAGAGTGAAAGCCTCCCCTACAAAAATAAATTATTTTTTTTAAAAAGCTTAAAGGTCACTGGTCAGCGGCAAATGCCAGTATGTCAATCAGACTCAACATCCAAAAATAAAGGATGTGGGGAAGGACCCTTTAAAAGTCTGACTATAAACTTGAGCAGTGCTTTTTATCCATCGTAACGCAGCCCGTGGGTTAAATTCTGAAACTACATCACTAGAAAGAAATCAGACGAGGCAAAAAAAGAGCAATTAGACGACTTAAATGTCAAATATAAATATCCATGAAAGTTTCCAGATCAAAATCCTCTTTGAAACTCGGCTTGCTCTTCCTATTTGATGTGGTGTTCTTGTCACACATGCGGCACAACTAATAGGATTTAAGTACAGGTAGTCTTTGTCCAAATCCTTCTAGACTTGAAGTTTTATCACCTCGGTGACTAAAAGTTTATTACAAAGCTAAAATCACAATGCAAATCTTTACAGAATTTTCAGATTAAATCCAGAATCATCGGAACTTTAGTAACATTTTGTTTATGAGTAAGGTCAGAACAAGTGCGACTGGAACTGGACTTCTAACACTGACTCGTGGCAACAAAGTGGAAAAGAAAAACGGTATTTTTGCAATGAGGGCTGAATTTTTGTTGTTTATTGATCATGCTCCGTTGATAAGTAAGTACGTTAAGAATGTAAAAATACACAATTTAGCAAAGCTAATCTTTTATTTTTATATTTTTTCATATATTAACATTTCAGCCGTCTTTGGAAACATACGATCCAATCCAGCCTAAAGATATAAGAGCAGAGATGAACATGTGCCTAATCCAGAATAAAACCCTCACCTATATGTCACATGCACAATGCTTTAAGCCATGGATCAGCTAGCTACATATAATTTTAAATTAAATATTCTCTTATCCTCTTAAGGCAGTTCAGTAAGGCAGAAACTAATGAAATGTGTGAACGGATACCTTTTAAGGCATTTGGTTGGAAGCTATCACTGATAACTGAAAGATCACAGGTTGGACCCTCATGCAAAATACACCACTCAAACATACTCTTTCACTGTATGCGATATAAATGTGGACATGGCCATTATTACAATGATGACAGAAAATTACCGGAATACTTTGTCACTTCAAGGATGGTAGGTGATGTGGTTAAAATCATTGAAAAAGAAAAAATAGGAGCGGACGTCTAGTCTTCAGGCCATTTTATTAAACTTTAAGGTAAATACTGTTTTTAATCATATATAAAGTAATACTATCAGCACCACAGACACAATCTGTGTTAGCCCTGCGATAGACCAGCGATGTATCCAGGCTGTACCCTGGCTCTTGCTCTATGGAAGGTGTGACAGGCTACAGTATCCCCCGCCCCCAAGTGAGCCTGATAAGGATAAGTGGAACAGGATGGATGGATAAATCCTCACTTTCTTTCTTCCACTCTACTTTTAAGGTTTTGTTAAAACTCTTTTTCCAACTACAGTCGAGCCATGTTGTGCAGTATTTAGGAAGAACAGCTCTTCTTTCATGGATTTTCTTCTACTTGGATTTTGGCAATTGTGCCTTCTAATCCTGCACGCTGTTTTTCTCTCCAAAAAAACTCGGGTGAAAAATTCACTTTGTTTTTAGTATATACAACAAAGGCAAGCCTCAAAGCCAGCTCTGTTTGGGGAGTATCTGAGACAGGGCAGCGGGATGTCAAGGAGACCATGTAGGCGGATTTGGGCTCTCGAGAACTGGTTATCCGGTTGAGACGAGCGCAGCTTCAGCAGCAGAGCCCAAACACTCCACTGTCGAGTTGCATCATGTCTCAGACGAAAACACAAACTATTAAAATGCCAACCTGAGAAAACGCACGATTTTGCCCTGAATTGAGGTCAGCTGAGGTTTGCACAGAGGAGCAAGTCCCCCTACCCAGAGCACCCAGATTCCTTGAGGGAGGTCAACAAGTTACACTTGTTCGCTCTTTCTCAAAAACAATGACTAGAACATCTGCGTTGTGATTATTCATGCAGAAAACCTGCTGTTTTTCTCTGCATGTGAGGTGAATTTCTTACAAATTTTAAATAAAGGTCACTTTATTTATTCTGTATATTCATGACAGCAGTCTTTGATCACCAAACTCAAGTTTTACAGAAATATATGGCAAAAACGGCGCTGATTAAAACCTGAATTCTGTCTGGTATGAACAAATATAATCTCCCTCTTTCTGACTGTGCATATCCGGGGGTGAATGAGCTGCAAACATCTTGCACTTGCAATGTCCTCTGCGGCCTCCTGCATTAAAGCACAGCAAGAGTTGCTGAATTTTCTTTTTAACTGAACCAGGTTGGCGGTTGCAACGGATTGCAGGAACACGATGAAGAAGGCTTTGCATCCCTCGGATTATGTGCTGAAAGGAAAGTACACAAGCCAAGCACAGACTAGCAGTCTTTTAAAATCCTAACCCCCCCCCCCCCCTCCTCGCCCATGAAAAGAACATCACATGTGTAACAACTGCTTTATGCAGATTGTAGTCATCACAGTTTGAAATTTTCATCTTTTAATCATGTTAAACCACAGGACACACTTGCATATTAGTCATTTCCACTCATAATAATCAAAGATTTCTGATGTAATCTCAAAGGATCCAACAGCTCTCATGCTGTGTTCGAAGACTTATGTTCTGCTCACTAAAAGATAACGTAGCAGTGTCCACAGCCCATTTTTATGGAGACAAGCACAGCGTCTTTACACACTGGTATTTAAATGGGACATTTAGGATTATAGCAAGCTAACTTTAGCGATGATAAAGCCCTTTCTCAGGACTAATCTGTTATTCTTTTTGGATGTGTGTCTATAGACAATGTCATTGTTAATTTTTCACCTCCTCGTCTGTTTGCTGTAAGATGTGTCATTAGAGAGCATCAAACTTTTCTCACTCAGAATCCACAAGCTCAGCAGCGAGTGTGACAGTGCATGTTCAGCGGGAGATGAGTGCTAATTATGATAATGCATCCCAATTAGGCGAGGTCTCTATGGAGACAGAACTTCAAAGGTTTTGCCTGTATGCACTGCGTATTAGTTAGAGATGTTACACGGAGGAGAAGGTTCTTAGAGTATAGAGTCCAAATCAAATAGCAGGTGGGTTAGAATAAAAAGAAATGACAGAAATAAAAATGGACAGAAAGGGTGAAAGAGGCCAAAAAAAACAAACAAACCCACAACGTAAAAAACAACTGAATAAAAGTCCAGAAACCTGTTTTCCCTAAAATGTGAGTCTACAGTCCACCGGAAAGAGAGCCACTAATCAGTAATGATAACAAATCTGAATGCACCCTCAATAATATGAACACACAAAAACACTTAAATGCTAATCATGAATCCGTAGTAAATCCCTGAGGAGACTGAAATTCTCGATTAGGTTTGCTAATCAGCTCCTACTCTGCTAGATGAAGATGCTGCAGGAGAGGAGATATTATTAACCCTTTAAGACCTACCATAGAACCAAGTTCGCCAGAGCTTATATTATATTTTTACATGCTGTGGAGCCATTTTTGGGAGCATTTCAAGTTGCTATACATCAATACAACCATTATAGCCCAAACTTTAATAATATGTCTGCATTAGGTGCATAGTAATTACATAAATTGCAAAAAAGTGCAATAAACTACAAAAAAATTGAAAATCGTTTTTGTTTTTTTAACATATATTTCTAGTTAGAGAAATTTAAGAGGCTTATCCCTCAAAACTGTAAATACAAAAAAGTTACACAAACTAGTTTCCCACCACAGGAAATTTATTTTGAGTGTCTTCATAGTTTTATTTTTGAAATACACCAATTTTTATATACTGCAGGAAAAACGAAAATAAATATTATAGTGCAAATTTGCAAAATAACAGCATATGCATCAAAATAAACTATTTCCAGCAGTGCAATATGAGTCTTAAGCATCCCAGAAACGACACAGAAAGTCATAAAGTCAAACATAACTTTTTAAAACACATAACAAGTAAAACACAAGCTCATAAGGCCCCGATCGTAAAAAACTACATTTCAGCAAAATGACGTCACTTCCGGTTTCGGGCAGGTCATGCGGTCATGTGATAGTTCGCGCTGATGGACGTAGGAAGTGTTACAAACAGCTGATGGATCGGCGAAGCGTGTTTCTGGAATATCATGTTTTTGTTGCTGCAAGTGATTTTTATGCAGTTTTTGCAAAGCTATATGTGGAAGGAAACTGTGACCTAGGACAAGCTGATGGCATAAGATGTAAGTACAACTCCTCCAGTTTCATATGCAAAAAAAATTATTGCGCTAGCTTACTTGGTTGCAGAGCTACCGGGATTTAAAAATAGTTACGCAAAACAGAGCGTGCCCGCTCCGATCGGCTGTAAAGGGTTAATGATGGGACCTGCCTGCTAACACACAGCGCACCTCTAAACAGCTGTTTACCTCGCAAGACAAGGTCCATTACTCTAATGTATCCCCAGCTCTCAGTCTCCTGGGTACGTTTTATGTTCCTGCATTTGTTCAGCATGCGCACGGATGTGTGTGCATGAACGCGTTTGTGTGTACGTGTAACACAGTGAAAGTAAAATGTATCCATGTGTCCTGGGATTTTTCATCTTTGGAAAATGTTCACCCAAAGAAATTTTAATTTTGATTTAGTTTGGGATTTCATACAGTAACTCAAACAGTTTTAATTGTAGTAATTTATTTGAGATCTTTGGGTGTGATTTACATGCTTTACCTACGCACTGACGGGACCCCAACAGAAGCAGAAAACATTGAGGACGACCCGTTCAGCCATGACACAAAGTTGTAGAGTCGTTCACGTCTGGTACGAAAATTAAACACGCTTAAATTACTCAAAAGCCACTTTAACAGCCTGATATGGTTATGGTAGTGGTTAGTAGCTATGGCTATAAATCAAATGGTAACGTGGTGCTAGGCATGAAAGATAATCAGCATTATGATCAATTCTATTTATTAACAGTCACATCAAGGTGAAAAAACCCCGACAATCACAAAACCCCCTATGAGCAAGCAAATATTGCCTTCATTTTTTTTTTTGCAATTTTTGCCCCTCTTAGTACTGAAAATGGAGTTGAGTATATATTTATTTGTATTGTTGAGTACAACAATATAAAATGTGGACGTAGCTTCTGAGAAAGGAAAAATGAAGCCAGTGCAGAAGTGGCTTAAACATTAATCGAGCCTTTCTGGTTTGTCCTCTGTAAACGTTTTCCTGCTGGGTTTATGGTCTCACACCCACATTTTGGGCAACACTGAATCAAAATTACATCTACCCGATTTCAAAATCAAGGATTATCTGTGGTATGAAACTGCATGCTGATTAGCTAACTAGCTGTCAATCACAAGTCATTAGCCCATTCTTGTTTTGTATGTAAATTTCTATCTTCTATTAGAGATTACTTTCCTAAAGTACTTGCTTCCTTTCTCTTTCAATGCTTTGCATCACAGTGAAACTCTCCCATAGTGTTTTGTTTCCATCTCTATGTTCTCTATTTTCTTTTCTCCTTCCCCTCATCCCACACACCGGTCACAGCAGATGGCTTCCCATCGATGAGCGTGGTTTCTTCCTTTTAAAAGGGAGATTTTCCTTCCCACATCACAAAATGCTTGCTCATAGACAACAGTTTGACTTAAAGGGTTTTCTCCAGAATACTTTAGGTCTTTACCTGGTGATATATAGTGTGCCTTAAGGTGACTGCTGTTACAATTTAGTGCCACATAAATAAACCTAAATTGAATTCTCTACATCTCTTATAAAAAGTCACTGTCCTAATTTTTCAGTAGCAGTATATAAATCTATGAGCTGTAGTAGCAGTAGTATTTTTATTATATATCTCCCATACTATAATAATTTTGTTATTACACAGAGCTCTGCTTATCTTATCTTAAGAAATTTTTACCAGAGAATAATAGCAAATAATTACTTCCTCACTTGTAGTTTACAGTCCTGTGTGTCCTACAGTGATCATGCAATCCGGTCATTAGGTCTGACATCACTAGCCGTGTCTGGGCCTAAACTCCGCTGCAGGTCCATATATCAAACGATCACTATGGCATTACTGAGAGTTGAAAAACTGTCTAAAGTCTTTCATCTTTAATAAAAATGATCAGCGTTCTGCTCTACCAGGTGTGACAATTGAGTTTAACATCCAGGCATCCATGAAAACGGAATTTATGACATTTAACGGAGTTAGAAGTTAGCAGGAAGTTAGCTCGCTAGCTTCTATCTAAATGCAATATAGCATGTCCTGACTGCAGGGTTTTGGAAACAAATTAAAACGTACAGCTCTGCTATCACTTCCAACATAAATGAAGACAGAAAACTAAAGCAGCAGCAGTGACGTTTGTATAGTGTTACTGAAGTTGGCTAGCTGGTATTTAATGATGTGCTACGTGACCGCTAGCGACACAGCTATGTTAGCATAATATAAACAAGCTAACTTTTTTTCCACTCGATAACAGTTAACGTGAGTGTTCTGGGTGGTCAGGAGCAAATGTAATCGCATGGCAGGATGCTGTAAAAGGACCAAACTTCAGCCAGGAGAACAACTGAGATAATCCATCCACAATACGAGGTTAGTCATTCATATACTGCTGCATGGGCTGGGCTGTAGTTACATCCTAAGGTTTTAAAAACTGAGCTTAAATAAATGATTAGCGGTAATAAAAGCCGAGGGAGGTCAACAGTGATCACTGACTGTTTTAGGAGCTTTTTGAGATTAAATAGAAGAAAATACAAAACATTAAACATGTTAACAACTAGGGCTGCTCAATTAATCGAATTTTAATCACGATTACGATCTGGGCTTTCAACGATCATTAAAAATGACTGAGCCGATTATTAGCCCCTCCCTCATGCTTTACTCTCGCGCTGCTCCGTGTGGCAAATCAAGCGCACTGCTCTGCATTTCGAACACGCGTCACAACAATTAAGAGGACCCGAGGGAAGCTCGGAAAGCTAAGCAGAAGTTATTTGGAGAGGAGAGTGACTGCCGTTGGTTGAAAAGAAAGGTAAAGAAAAAAAACTTCAGTGGTGTGGAAACATTATGGGTTCGCGGAGTCAGATGTGGATCAAGTAGACACAGTGTGTAAACTTTGCTATGGTGTCGTAGCTGCACCACAGAGCAACACTGCAAAGTTCACATTTTTCATTTATTTCTTATATTGCAAACATTTGCACTGTTATCAGTATTTGCACACTATTTTATATTATTTTTTTAAAGTCATTATTCAATACATTGTTATTCTTAACCCTTTAAAGCCGGTCAGAGCAGCATGCTCGTTTTGTATAACTATTTTTAAATCCCTGTAGAACCTGAACCGCTAAGCTAGCACAATAAATTTTTTTCCATATGAAACCAGAGGAGTTACATCTTATGCCATCAGCTTGTCCTAGGTCACGGTTTCCTTCCACATATAGCTTTGCAAAAATTGCATAAAAAGCGCTTGCAGGAACAAAAACATAATATTCCAGAAACACGCTTTGCCGATCCGATCAGCTGTTCATAACACTTCCCACATTGAAAAAGACGTCAACACGAACTATCGCAAGTGACGTCATTTTTGCGGAAAATGTAGTTTTTTTTACTTGTAGGCCTTAGAACTCGAATTGCACTGCTGGAAATAGTTTATTTTGATGCACATGCACATTCTTTGCAAATTTGCATCATAGGATTGTTTTTTTGTTTTTCCTGCAGTATATAAAAATTGCTGTATCTCCAAAAATAAAACTATGAAGACACTCAAAATAAATTTCCTGTTGTTGTAAACTATTTTTTGCAACTTTTTTGTATTTAAAGTTTTGAGGGATAAACCTCTTAAATTTCTCCAAGTAGAAATATATGTAAACAAAACAAAACAAAAACGATTTTCAATCTTTTTTTGTAGTTTATTGCACTTTTTTGCAATTAATGTAGTTACTATGGACTTAATACATACACATTTTAAAAATATGGGCTATAACAGTTGTATTGATGTATAGCAATGTGAAATGCTCCCACAAATGGCACTACAGCATGTAAAAAAAATATATATATAAGCTCTGGCGGACGAAATAAATATCGTCAAATAATCGTGATCTCAATTTCAGTGAAAATAATCGTGATTATCATTTTTGCCATAATCGAGCAGCCCTATTAACAACACAAAAGCCATATTAAACGCAGACTACTTTAGGCCCGGAAGTAGGATTCGTCACATCATCACTTAACAACCGGATAAGAGTGATACCACTGGTGTCTGTAGTCTGAAAACACCACGAGGAAGACATAGGGAAGTGAGAGGTGGATCAATTTGGAGGACAGATGTTAAAGTGAGAGGAAGCAACAGAGAAGTATAAAGTGAAGGGTCAGACTAGTCATCCGCAGTCTGTCTGTCTCCTAATTGCTCCCATGGCTCAGCTTGTCAGAACACCAGCAGCCAGGAGGACAACTCAGGCTGAGGACAGGGAGCACACTGGCCACTCACTTTTTTCCTCCCCAACATGGAAACATCAAAGCTTGGCTTTTTCTCCAATTTAATCTTTTTTAAGTTTTTAACGCTGCACAATTTGCAGAAATTGGCAGCCCGTGAACTCGATCAGCTGGCACTGAGAAGTTAAGAGGCAGCAGAAATGCGATCGCTGGAGGAGTCTTACAGGCCTTGTATTCCTGGTTGTAAAGATTACATTAAAATCTGGCATTTCTTGTGAAAGACAAGAACTCAAACAAATTCCTGCAGCTAATTTAAAAGATTTTCTGATCTGATATCATTATGGTAAATGTGTGGTTAAATTTAAGCACCAAAATAACATGGTCTCGGTAAGAGAAAGCCAGGGTTGTGAGCAAATCCTTTAGGAACAACTGTGTATCCTCATCAAATTACTCTTTTGGGGACAAATCTGATACATTACAAATTTATTTGATGCTCACCTTTAATTGCTTTTGCATAGTCCCGAGGCATTAGCGGCTGTCTGCACTGGCAGTTAAAAATCTGACTTACTAATCTTAAATTTTACACTCAGATGCAGATTTAGATTCATGGTTTTAAAAGAATGTCATCTTCTTTGCCATACAAAGAAATCCTTTTAAGCCACTCGATCAGCGCTAAACACTGAGGACTTTTCCTGGGGCAATGGAAACATTTTCAGCCAAATTTTGTTATAATACTCTGACACATTTTCCCATTTATCAAAACAAAAGAGATAGATGATAATTGCATTCGCAGGCAATCTCTAACCAACCAATTAAGCCTAAAGAAACTTAATTTTACATCTAAAACTGAATCAGATTTCATAGCAATGAACTCGTGGATTTCCGTTTTGTACCACGGTGGACTTAAAAAACAAAACCAACTGATACAGAACATTTAAACAAGTCAGGCTGAAACCGCAATATGAATGCCAAGAGATTTATTAGTGTCAGACTGCATGCACTTGGCCATTGATCAGCCTCAGACATCCTTTTTCGTCTTGGCATCCCCTTACAACTGAGTTATTATGTCCAACAACAGAGTATGAATGCAGCTGCCTCTGCAGCCTTGAATAAAAACAAGACAGGATGGTCAAGGTTGGATGGATTCAGGATTCACTTTTGCTTTCTGTAGTCTCAAATTGGATTGATTCTTCGCCTTGACCTTTAAGATAAAAAAGGGCAAAAAAGGGAATTTTTCCTTGTATACTGATTAAATAAGAGAGATGATTTATGCATATATATACTTATATCTGCTGAAATTGATAGGGAGACAGCATTTGAAGTATACCTTCCCTTGAGGTACTGATTGATATGGGAACTGAAACTAGAAGTAGAGCACAAGGGAAGCCATCTGGACCTCTAAATCATCCTAAATACCACTCACAGGGCAGCGATGTCTGTCCATTACGTGGCTTTCGTTGCTGCTGCCTTTCAGACGTGGAGTTGTCTGTCTGTCCAGCCTGTTTGTCAGTCTTTCATATGGTAGCTGGCACAGGGGACCTACAGTATTTGCAGTGACAACTAACTCATACTCAAGTCAACTTTGAGGCCTTTGAGACAGCAGACTGACCTGATCAGTGGCATATGAAGACTTACGTACACCCCCGTGGAGCTGTGCAAAGGTTAGACATAAAGAGGTATCCAAACTATTTTACACTAATAACTGACTTTTCAGCTCACATTAACCTAATACAACCATCACACATTCATTTCAGGTCCAAAGTGAATACAACAGCATGATCCAATTCATAATTTAACAATGACAGAGTGTAAGTACTTCAGGTGTGTGTGTATGTGTGTCTACTAAAGATCTAGGTATCACATCTGGCTTATTTTATCAGAAGCCAGTTTTGAAATAATAATGTGTCTGTGATAATCTGCCAGTGGGAACTGGCACAGTTAGAAGTGTGAGTGTGATTGTGTTAGAACTGGTGAAAATTACTTCCCAGCATAGTTTGCTGAGAGTGTGAGCACACTGGTGCCAGTGGTTGGTTAGCTATGAAACGATGGAAAGGGGAGAAAAAAGAGGAAGTTGGTGTATCGAGGCAAATGGAGGACAAGAGCACAAACTCCTAGTCTGCCTCTATACATATGTGTATGTGTATGTATATATATATATATATATATATATATATATATATATATATATATATATATATATATATATATATGTGTGTATGTAAAAGAAAAGAAAAAGAAATTCTGAGGGTTTTTTGGAGCCTAAATGTGGAGCCAGTAGCGGAGTCCCGACTTAGCAAGGATGACTAGACCCATCTGTATCATATAAACTTAGCCCAGAAACTAAGGAAATATATGTTTGGTTTTAAAACAATGCTCCTTTGTAATAAATACTTTTGGAAAGCCTGTTTATTTCCCCTTACGTGGTGCCACAGTTGTAAGTAAAATGTGTGTGAGCAGCAGAGTATTTGAATTGCACCCATGAAAAACTTGCCAAATCTTCTCTGCCAATGCCAAACAGCTTATTACCTCCTAATAAATAAACAAAATAAATAGTTTAATTAATACAGAAGACCATTATGGAAATGTTAAAAATGAACTTTGGATAATGTGTGGTATAGTTTTGCTAAAATAAAGAAAAACGGAGCAGCAAACAACAACAAAATAAGAAACAAATTATTAAAAATAAATTATTGTAATAGTAGAAAAAGTAGTTGGCTCTGCACAGCCAGCAACCTGCCCGGTTCTCCATGTGTCCATAGTTTGCTCCGTTGCAGCTCAATATTCCATGTGCGGTCAGTCCGCTAGCCGCTAGGTTTATGATAACAGGTGGCTAAGGCGGCTAACGGGTACGTGCTAATAATTAAGTTGCTAATGCTAACGTGTACGCTGGCCAAGGTAAGATTTCTAACTGTTTAAGACGTCAGTGACCTTCTTTAAATTCCTCCTAAAGTGTCCTTCAGTGTCATGTTAACTACTTCAGGTGTCAGCGAGGGGAGGAACTGTGTACCTGACAATTACTTAATTCTTCATCATAGATCTTTACTGACCTCCTTGGACTTTCCCGTTGTTCTAATCGATCAATCGTGATCACTAACCAGACGTTAACAGGCCTTGTGAAGTTAAAAGACATTGCAAAACTTCAGCACTACTTACTCGCTTAAAATATTTAAGAGAGTGTTTGTATATGTTTGACTCCATGCGGATTGGAGACAATCGAAAATAAATTCAAATTTGTGCACTTGACTCGTGTTTTTTAAATTCATTTAAAGGTGTACGCTGCACAATCATGAAAAAAAATCCTTAAAAGCCCCAAATGACCAAGAAATTCATGCCCATGTCAAGTGCATGTGAACTTCTGGCCTCAGCTGTACTGCAGATATTTTTGATGATTCTATACAATATTATGTGTGCTTTGGAAAATTTCTCCCTAATCAACAAAAAAGCATCTGGCCTGCCTCCCTCTTGTTTTTTTTTTTTGCTTAAACAGTACTAAAGGTCCGGCGTTCAAGGTTTGGCGTTCAAATGTGCGCGAGTGCATGAGTGTGGGTGTTTAATCAAAAGAAGGCTGCAAATACTCCCTACAATCAGTGCACTATTAGTCATCCGTACAAAACAAGGAAGAGCAATACGTGGAACAGGAGGCCATGTAAGGCGTCAAACCACAGCAGTAATTACTTCCAACCTGACAAACAGTGAAGGCCTTCTGTGGAGGCGGCAGAATGCAGCAAAGCTTTTATCTGAAGGCGAAATGGAGGTAATAACGGGATAATTGTTCTGGACGATAGCTGCCTCTCCCACTGCTACCTGCTAAATTCTGCTGGCACCGAGCGTGTTCGGCTTGGCAGTCGTGGCACCGCCATGTTACCCGTGTCTATGCATGTGTATGTTTGCGCACGAGCGAGTTTGTGTTGGCATTTATCTGGGTGTGTGAGTGTGTCAGCACTTGATGTATGTGAGTGGGTTTGAAGTGTGTGTAAAGAGGAAAAAAGCTGGCCAACTACACCATGTTTTCTGAATAACAAGCGAGCCAGAAACCAAGCTGGACAACACAACTCTCCCCTTCATCAATCTATACACCTGTATCTCTCAATCCCTGCCCTGCTGTGCTAGACTAATCTTTCCCCCCTCTTCCAATCCACAGTGCCAGAGATGATCTCCGTACTATCATTTTATGAGACAGTCTTGTGGCTGAGAATGATAGATCTTTTGGAGCAAGGGCTGTAAGGTGAATTCAAATCCAAAACGCTGTAAATACATTTTTAAATTCGCAAACCACCACAGGTGTTTGTTTCTGTGTACAAATCTCTGTTCGTGTGGTCATGTTACTGTGTCATGTGCTATAAAAGAAGCCCTGTCTAAGGCTGTATGATCCCGTCAATCATCACTTTTACTTAAAACTGTGCATCAGATGAGATATTTCACTACACTTTTAAATCCACTATCTTAGGTGATGTCACACAGGTATAGTATTGCACAGATATTCTATTGCAAAGCATAGCAAGAACAACAGCCCATAGTAATAGTGTCTGATCAGCTGTTATGTACCTACTAATCTCCATAGACAGTATATTACCATAAAATGTACAACTCCTAATTAGTATACTGGGAGCTAATGTGAAAATGATTTAAAAATGCATTTAAGAAGAGTAATATATAGAAATAACTCACACAAAAGATGATCTTAAAACATTAGGCTTTAATAAACTACCATTCCTCATGCATATAAAATCCAGTGTCTGTTTTGAACTGAGACAAAATCACTTCCTGAGAAAATTTCCATTATTGGATTCTAATTTGAACAAATATGCTAAACAGACTGGTTGGATGTCATAATTTTCCACAGTCATTCTGAGAGTAAGTAGGAAAACTGGAAGCCAGACCAAAGATCCACAACAAGTAAAACACTATTAACTAAGAATTTTAACTTTTTTTTTTTAAAGTTCTTTCTTTAAAGTGATTGCACAGGAGCCTTTAAGACAGTATCAATTAGTACTTGATGATTGATGTTGCTTAAATGATTAAAAAAAGACACGAAATATATTGCAATATACCATAACACAATACAGGAGCTGGCTTCCTTACTATAGGGAGAAATATGTATACTGGGCCACCTATACATTACACCGACAGAAGCTGGCTAGGTGCTTGATATTTTATATACCTAAAACACTTAAAATTAAAGGTGTGGCCCAATACTTTACTTGTACTTTGTATGTTTTATTTTTTGGAATATACTTGGATATACTAAAATATGATGAGCTCTTTCTCTGCCTGCAGTATCAACTTTAATCTTCCTTCTCTACCTATCAGGGGCATGCAGTGAAATTCAGAAACTTATTGTCCGTCTTCATTATAGCTAATGAGGTGGGAAAGGTGCCCTCCTCGGTTCATTCATGGAACAAAACAACTACAGGGAATACACTGCAGCTCATCTCTACTGTGAGTAATCAGGAGGACGGGAAAAATGAGGGAGGGAGGAGGGTAAAAGAGAGACGGTGAGGGACAGAACAAGAGTAGGAGGGAGGGAAGAAGGCGAGGAAACAGGAATCAATGTCACATGAACCCGTTCTAAAGTGATGGATGTTTAAGAAAAAGGAGGATTGAACGACACAGACAAGGAGAAAGAATAATGGGAGAATAAAGTAATTACTAAATGTATCTGCTGTAATGCTCATGACACAAAAAATAATGAAATTTATTTTATGCTTTTTTTCCCTTTTAGGTAACAAAAGAATCAACTATTCTTTCGACTCACTTTTTCAGATCGACTATCCTTCATTCACTGTCCAGGCAAGTAACACTTTCAAATTTCTAAAATAAATAAAAGCTTTTTTAAATCCACCCAGAAAACAACATCAGTGCTGCGAGCAGAAAGAGGCAAGGAGAGGAAATAAAGAAGCAGGATGGTGAGTGGTAAGCAGAAACAAGGCGGTGGGGGGGGACAGATTAGAGAGCATTTTACACTCTGAGCTCTTCATCCATCAACAAAATCTGCAGAGCTTTAAAGGGGGAAGAGATGTGCAAGCTTTTCATCTAGAAATGTCTGCACTGCACAGCGTGCAGCACTCTGTTCTGCATATATGCATGTGTGCCCGGCTGCAGGATCGGCTCTGTCAGTCAAACAAAGCGAGTCGGTTCAGTTGAGCACCCAAAACTACCCGACATACCATAAAAATCCCACGGACTGAAACGCATATCTAGCTAACAAAAGCTGACGTAGTGTGGTAAGCCAGGGATGACTGTAGAGTCTGCCGCAGCATTCTGGCCAGCTCAGAGGAGAAACACTCTCACTGTGTACATTTTTGAGTTTCCTCTATACGACAAGGGGCCACACATTGGAACGTGTGCAAAAGACCTATCCAGTGTGATATTAAATCCACACTTTTCCTTGTACTTGATAAAAGATATAAGGTCAAGGAAAGCTGTGAATGAGAATTCCAAGGAATTCCAAATGAAAATAAAACAGGACTGTTCAGGGAATTTCACTAGGCTGCTTAATTATGTAACTATAGATGTTATTTTTGTAGGTCTGCCATGGTTAAACTATGATTTTGGAATATGGAAAAAGTCCAGTATGGTGGTTAACACTGTTGCCTCACAGCAAGAAGGTTCTGGATTTGACTCCAACATCTGGCTGGGCCTCTCCGTGTGGAGTTTGCATGTTGCCCCTGTGTCTTTATGGCTTTCTCGCCCAGTACTCCGGCTTCCTCCAACAGGCCAAAAACACAAATTTAGTAGGGAATTAGCCCGATTGCTAAATCTAAATTGCCATAATCGTCTGTTTCTCTGTGTTAGTCCTGTGATAGACTGGTGACCCGCCCAGGATCTCAACCTATGGCAGCTGGGATAGGCTCAGGCCCCCACTCGCAACCGTGAATTGGATAAGTGTAGGAAAATCAATGGACAACCATGCTAAAAACGTTTTTTTGTTACCAGTGGTGCAATAAAAACACTCCTTAACCTTTTTATACAACATTCAATTGTAATGTATTTCGAGCCCTAAAAACTTCCCTCCTCAAAGAGTTGTTAAGGAAGGTAATTACTTGTAATTGAAAGATACTTAGATGGGTCTGTTTGGTCGTCTCACATTTAAAATGTTTCTCAATGAAATTCCTAAAATGTGCTGTATGCTATATGTAGATAGAGAACATTTTAACAAAAATGGCATCCTGTATAGACTATATTGACACACAAAATTTATTCAAACCACCTCCTAAACATGCTTAGCCAATAAGCACTTAAAACGGGACTCACAAAAGGCATCAAGCCCTTTAATTGGCTTCTTGAGAACTAGTAAGGGAACCCAGAGGCAGCTGCACTCCGTCGATATCATGAACAAAACTTATGTCTGATGTTCTACCAAGGCACCGAGCTCACCCCATGTGCTATGGGATAATCTAAAGACACATTTTTCTGCTCAAACTTCACAGCTTCAGTACAGTCCGAACACACAGCACATCTCATGTTTTCCAGGATCCGATTCTCTTCTCTCCTGCTTCGAAGGACATCTCAGACCAGTATTACACCTCATTTACACACCCTCACCTACACCTAAACATGCACACACCTCTGCTCGTGCACTTTTTCCTCCTCTCTTGCTCCCTGTCAGGGTTGCCATGGAGGGAGGTTTTCTTTGCTGCCATGACAACGTGAGATCTCTCTGGTCTCCCCTAACGACAGCGAAACAGAGCAGACAGCGCCCGTGGATGATTTTGGAGCGCTGTGATCCACACTCGTGCTGCTCAAGTCACCTGTTCTACCCTGTGGCAAAGAAGGGTGGTGTTGGAAGATGCACACAGCTCCCTTGCTTAGATTAAAATGCCAATAAAACCGAAGATGAAGAATTATCAATTATTTGTACTTGAATATTCAAGTAAAGGTCCTCGCTTTGCCAGAAAATGTGTCCTATTAGATTTTAATCCACACTGTGTAGGCACTGTAGACTGCTATGCTGTAGCTAGTTATATTGACAGTGAATATAATATCTATACTTGTAAAGCATTACTGGGTAAATCGAACCCCTGTACCTGTCAGCTCGGGTAGCTTCCACCTTCAAAGAGCTGCTTTTCAGTGGAATAATTTGCATGTGGTTGTTTTTCTTTCAACAAGGCAATTGTTATTTTTGTTGAGGATTTCATATGTCATGTCATTACTGTATGAAATAGTGTGCTTTCTGCCTTCTGACTGTGCACTGGTATATATAGATTAAAGGGGAAAAAATGCAAACAGCCAGGCAGTTTGTCTAGTGGTTATCAACTTCAATAAATCGTCTGGATTATTAGATTATTGATAAATGTAAATGAAGACAAATCTTCTCTGGGATGGAAAGTAAGTCTGTTTTTGTTATAAATGCTGACACCTATAGAAACGTGACATAAAGCCCCGACCAGAAGCACTGGATTTAAGACTTGGCTAGGATATAACATCAGCATAGTGAGATGGCTATACTGTCATCTTTTCAAAGATGGATTACCGGCCCTGGAGTGGAAGGAGTGGAAGGGGACGGACCCGCGGTCAGCAGGAGAGGAGGAGCAGCCGATGCAGTTAGGCGGAGCACGGTTGAGCTCCACAGATTGGAGGAAGAAACGCCAGACGGGTGAGTGTTTTGCATGTGGAAAGAAGGGACATTTTGCTGACGCATGCCCCTCTCGGGGAAACGACCAGGCCCGTCAGTAGCTGTGGGAGTACTGACGGGTGCGACCATGAACATTGCTCCCCATCTGAGTTGTTCTGCTAAGTTGGTTTTTCAATCTCACACTCACCAGTGCTGTGCATTAGTGGACTCTGGAGCTGAACAAAATTTTTTGGATGAATCGCTCGCTAGGCAGTTGGGCTTCCCCGCGGTTCCTCTCCAGGAGCCTCTTCAGGTTTCAGCTCTTAACGGCAGCCCGTTAGCGGCAATAACCCATCGCTCTGTCGATCTGACTTTAGTTCTTTCTGGTAACCATGTTGAGAGAGTTTCCCTGTTTCTGTTTAAAGCCCCCGGCACCCCATTGGTCTTGGGGTTCCCATGGCTTAAACAGCACAATCCGCAGATCGACTGGGCTCAGGGACGCGTGACAGGCTGGAGCGAGTGGTGCCATGAACATTGTTTACGTGCAGCGGTGCCTAGTGTAGTGCCCCTGAATCCGGCGGCTCAGGTGAAGGCACCCGATCTCTCAGCCGTCCCTCCGGAGTACCATGACCTGGCTCAAGTATTCAGCAAAGACCTAGCAGTGTCTCTCCCGCCTCATCGCCCTTATGATTGCGGGATAGATCTGCACCCTGGCGCCCCATTACCCACCAGCCGGCTTTACAGCATCTCAAAGCCTGAACGGGAGACGATGGAGCGCTACATTACAGACTCTCTCGCTGCCGGCCTAATTCGCCCATCTACGTCCCCTCTGGGGGCTGGATTCTTCTTTGTACAGAAGAAGGACAGGTCTCTCCGCCCCTGTATTGATTTTCGGGGCCTGAACAAGATCACCGTCAAGAACAGATATCCCCCTGGAGCAGGGTGCCGCCGGTGCATCGAGCCACCTGGGGGGCTCTTCAACTGGTGGGGGAGATTGTCACATCTTGCAGGAGCTTTCCTCTCCTCAGGAGCTCCCTCTGCAGGAGGGGGAGATACAGGAGAGGTGGAGGAAGATCTCAGCCTGGGTGTTTATTGTCTTATGTAGTCTGGAAGATGAGTGGATGGTGGGGTGGGTGCAGTTTTCTCTGTGGTGGGGTTGGGTGGACTGTCCTGGGCTCTGTGGGGCCGGGCGGCGCTGCTGCACTGGGCCCCGGTCTGGATGGGCCTGGGCCCCCTTTCCCTGGCGGGTCGCGGAGTGTGGGGGTGCCTACTGGGGTCAGCGGGGGAGCTGGCCCCAGGGAGGGGTCACTTGCCCCTCCCTTCCTTCCCTCCCCATCTCCAGCTGCCTCCCTCTTCCCGCTCCACCACAACCACCCACACATGCAGGGCCTTGGAGTAGGGGTATGTCACCAGGGTGCAGAGGAGGCTACCCCCCCCCTCTGTCCCCTTCTGGCTGCCTCTGCCTCAATTTTATCCCACAACTTAGACATTCACATTACTCACACTCTCATTACACATACATATAGGATCTTGGGGGTGGGCACGATACACGGAGTCCAAAGTACCATCAGGGTGTACACCCCACCCCTGGCATCGTTGCCCACCTCTCAATTTTAAATACACATAGACATTGAGGGCTAGCAGGAGGGACCATGCGCTTACCTGCTGCTCTCTGGCAGGTAGCTCCAAGCCCTCCTGGGTTTTAAATGCACCTTAAAACACACATGCATCAACACTACAATGAGCGGGTGGAGGGAGGTTTGGAGTCTTCTCTCACCCCCATTCTCTGCGACCTGCTTGGAGCAGGGGGGCTAGGAGGAGGAGTTGGCCGTCCGACTGCGGTCTGGAGTGTGGAGCCTTCCTGCTGCTACGGAGTCGGGGCGGTCTGCCTCCCCCCACCGCAGGGAAAAGGGAAACACCACCTGGGTCTGGGTGCAGTTCCCCCCTCCAGGGGCGGGGGCACCTAGACCCGGTTTGTAGAGTACGCTTGGGGAGTGTGATCGTGTGTACAGTGTCTCTTTATGTCTGTCTCCACGTTGGTTGAGTGTGGAGTAAGTGCATATGAGAGCATGAGGGTGGGAATGGATGTTTGTATCTGTGTGTGCCTGTATGTCTGTGTCTATATGTCAGGTTGGGTGTCAGGCGCCACCTCTCTGGGGACATCTCAGGCCCTCCAAGGTTTGGAGGCCTATCTCCCCCTACCACCACTTCCCCTGCCAGTGGCGGACCCCCTCAGACATCGGTGCATTGGTGGTTCTTTGTGTCCGGGGATGGGCGTCCAGGTACACACCGGCTCACTCCTTGGCGGCCGCTTATCGGGGCCTGGAGCCTGGGGCTCGCTCGGGCCACTTCGGAGGTGGGGTGCCCCCGGCCTCTCGGCCTGGGGCTCGGTCACTCAGGCACGGCTGGCTGCCGGCGGAGCTCACGGGCGCGTCACTGCAACTCCCCCTGGCTTCTGCTCCGCGGCTGCTGAGTGAGCCCTCATCTGGGACTCTCCTCAGCTCTTTCCGGGACAGTGGCGCAGCTGCCCCTCTGTTGGTCTTCCTTGGTCTCTTGTGTTCTGGGGGCCTCTGGATGTCTGGAGTTTTGATCTCCTCCACACCTGCTTCATGCCCTGGAGGACGGGGCTGTGGCCCCCCCACACCCTCTAGCAGATTATTACATGAAGGAACCTTTTAAAAAACAAAAAACAAGCGCGTCCATGCTCACAGGTGTACACACGGGTGATCACACCCACAAACTACACCCTTTTTGGCTCCTACCTCAAAGCACACTGTGTTCTGTTGATCTTATGTGCTGCACAATAATGTTTAACATTTAGTATTTACTGTCATATTCCCATATATCATTGTGATGTTGTTTATTCTATTACTCTTGTTCTCTTCTGCTTGCTTTCTTTTTTCTTTCTCAGCAGGTGACCCAGGTGATTGATATATGCATTTTTTTTTTCTCTGCCCGTTCTGTTGGTTTTTGTCTTTTGCCCTTCTCCCCCATCCCTCTTCTCAGCTGTTTCTCTTTCCCTCTTTCTTTCTCCCCTTCTTTCCCCCAGTCAAGTCTGTCCCGTATTCAGTAAGTGAAAATAAAATAAACAATAAAAGGTGAATCAAATGGACCATTACGGCAAGGCTGGGATGGTCAGTTTGGTAAAGTAAATCCGTTGGGCATCTTTCTTTGCCTTTAGACAACAATTCTGAGGGCAAAAGAGCCAAACGGGACAGGCCAAAAAAAAAAAGAAAAAAGAAAAAAAAGAACAGATATCCCCTCCCTCTTCTTGTCTCAGCGTTTGAACTACTCCAAGGGGCGACTATCTTCTCCAAACTCGATCTCCGTAATGCATACCACCTGGTTCGTGTTCGTGAGGGGGATGAATGGAAGACGGCGTTTAACACCCATTTGGGGCACTTCGAATATCTGGTCATGCCATTCGGACTCACCAACGCCCCCGCTGTCTTCCAAGCAATGGTTAATGATGTGCTGCGTGACTTTCTTAATCATTTTGTGTTTGTCTATTTAGACGACATTCTCATCTTCTCTAAGACTCGAGCCGAACATGTGAAACAGGTGCGACTGGTGCTGCAGCGTCTGCTGGAAAATCGACTTTTCGTCAAGGGTGAGAAATGCCAGTTTCATGTTCAGTCTGTGCCGTTTTTGGGGTTTATTGTGGAGGAGGGTCGGCTACGAGCCGATCCTGCTAAGGTGAAGGCAGTGGTGGAGTGGCCCGAACCCAAGACGCGTCGAGAACTGCAAAGGTTTATTGGGTTCGCCAACTTTTACAGGAGGTTCATCAGGAACTTTAGCCAGGTGGTTTCTCCCCTCACACAACTCACTTCTCCCAAACTGCCCTTTCTATGGTCTAGTTCCGCGCAGCAGGCATTTGCTCGTTTGAAACAACTGTTTTCCTCTGCTCCCATTTTGATCCAGGCTGACCTCACCCGACCATTTGTGGTGGAAGTGGACGCATCGGATTCGGGGGTGGGGGCCGTTCTCTCCCAGCGGGTGGGTGGCAAGCTGCATCCATGTGCCTACTTCTCTCGACGGCTGACCCAAGCGGAACAGAATTACGACGTGGGCGATCGGGAGCTCCTCGCCATCAAGCTGGCCCTGGAGGAATGGAGGCACTGGTTGGAGGGAAGTGAACACCCCGTTGTGGTTTGGACGGACCATAAGAACTTGGCGTATATCCAGGCAGCTAAGCGTCTTAACGCACGTCAAGCCAGGTGGGCCCTGTTCTTTACACGTTTCAATATCACTATAACCTACAGACCAGGATCACGCAACACGAAACCCGATGCTTTCTCATGCCAATTTGCACCACACACGGATGACGGAGAGAAGCAGAGACCCATTCTGCCCGCCACATGCATCGTGGGAGCTATCACGTGGGAGATCGAGAGGATGGTTAAAGAGGCCCAGCAACAGGAGCCGGACCCAGGGACGGGCCCTGACGGACGACTGTTCGTCCCCACAACGGTCCGGGGCAAGGTTATACACTGGGCCCATACAGCAAAGTTCTCCTGCCACCCTGGTAAGAACCGCACCGTGAGTTTCCTGCAACGTTTGTTTTGGTGGCCCTCTCTTCTCAGGGATGTTCGGGACTACGTTGCGGCCTGCCCTACCTGCGCTCGCAATAAGACCCCCAGTGCCCCCCAGGCCGGTCTCTTGCACCCTCTGCCAGTCCCCAAGCGCCCCTGGTCGCATGTTGCTTTGGATTTTGTCACTGGTCTACCGTCGTCATCAGGTAACACGACCATACTAACTGTTGTAGATCGTTTTTCCAAGGCGGCGCACTTTGTGGCGTTGCCCAAACTCCCGACTGCCTTAGAGACGGCTCGGCTCCTTACCGAGCATGTTTTTCGGTTACATGGGATTCCGCAAGACATTGTTTCTGATCGGGGCCCCCAGTTTACTTCCCGGGTCTGGAGGGCGTTTTGTTCAGGACTAGGGGCCCGTGTGAGTTTGTCTTCAGGTTTTCATCCTCAGACGAACGGTCAGGCGGAGAGGGCGAATCAGGAGTTGGAAACCATGTTACGCTGTGTGGTTTCCTCGAACCAATCCACCTGGAGTGACCAGTTGGCTTGGATTGAGTACGCCCACAATTCCAGCACGTCGGCGGCCACTGGTGTGTCTCCGTTTGAAGCGTCGCTGGGGTACCAGCCACCATTACTTGCCATCACTGAAGGTGAGCTGGCCGTTCCCTCTGTTCAGCATCATATGAGACGCTGCAGGCGGGCGTGGCGCGCCACCAGGGCGGCTCTGTTGAGGACGACGGCGCAGAATAAGAGGTTGGCCGATCGTCGCCGCACTCCGGCCCCTGCCTATCGTGTTGGACAGCAGGTGTGGCTCTCTTCCAGGTATATTCCCTTACGAACTGAATCCAAGAAGTTGGCCCCGCGTTTTATTGGGCCCTTTTCGATCCAAGCTGTGTTGAATCCGGTGTCTGTTCGTTTGGCCCTTCCTCGCAACATGAGGATTCATAATGTGTTTCATGTTTCCCAGGTGAAACCGGTCCGGACCAGCCCTTTGTGCCCGCCTTCCAGGCCCCCGCCGCCCGTCCGGGTTGTTGCCGGCGCTCCTGCTTATGCCATCACGCGGATTATGGATGCCAGGCGTCGCGGTAGGGGCTTCCAGTTTTTGGTGGATTGGGAGGGGTATGGTCCGGAAGAGCGTGCTTGGGTGCCGCGGTCTGCGATTCTGGATGATGCTATGGTGAAGGAATTCCGCCGCCGGCACCCTGACAAATTTGGTCGGTCGCCGGGAGGCTCCCGTTAATGGGGGGGTACTGTCATGGCTAGACGGTCCTCACTGATCGTCTTGCCAATTTGTTGTGGTGTTTGTGTGTACTGTGTCGTGTTCTCCTCTCCATCCTGTGCATGTGTTTTTCTGCTGGAACATGTACTTCCGGAAGCCGTGGCACGGAACGGCAGTTGACCGGAGGGGAGTGTCCTGAGCTAGAATCATCGCACCTGTGCAGAATTACCTTGCCAGCTCAGACCTATTTAACGGGGCGGTTGAGTCACAACCAACGCTGGAACGTTGAACTAAACCGGGTAGCGTAGTCGTGATCAGCATACTCGGTTTGTGAAGGAGAGAACGTTTTCGTTACTGTGCGTGTGTTTTTTCTCATCTGCCTCCAGGATTCAGGGATTGGAGGAGGAGCCGGCACCAGGAGTTGTTGTGGATTATTATTGCACTGTCACCGTGAGGAGAGATCGCCGAATCACTGCACTGCCCTTCTTGGATTATAGACTTGAACTATTAACTCACCTTTTTCACTGTAAATAAATCCACTGTTATTCTGCAAGGAGTCTCGCACCTGAGTCCTTTAATCCATTCACCATGACAGGAAATGCCTTTTGGTTAAACTGTCAGCAAGGAATTTGCATTTGCACTGTTAAATTTTTATATAGCTTTAATGCACATAAAAAACAGCTGCTTGTTTAAGTAAAAATACATTGATGGGTTTTTTTTTCACTTATAAAGTTGTGGCGTTGTAAAATATTTTGTCCAGTGTCAATTATATTGTCAGTTATATCATTATTGCAAATTTTCAAATATATATCGTGATAAATATTTTTGGCCATATTGCCCTGCTCTAATCAGTAGCAGAATAAGCTGTCTGGCATCGGCAGAGAAGACTTTCATGGGCACAACCCACACACTCTACTCTGCTGCTCAACCCACAAATACATTTTCCTGAAAAATGTGGCACAATTTAAGCGGAATAAAGAGACTTTCCAGCAGTATAAGATACAAAAAATAATCAACCAAACACAAATGTCCTTACTTTTTGTGCTAAGTTTATAATTATTCCACAATTAGAGTGTCTGTAAACATCCCTTAGTTTGGTTTGGTGGTGCAATGCCCTGCAGGAAGAGACACTTTTCCAAAAATAATCCAGAAGTGCCTACTCTGCAAAGACAATAAATGACATACGAATACTTTAAAGCAGCGGTCCCCAACCTTTTTTGCGCCATGGACCACGGAGTTTAATGTCCGACAATATCTTCACAGACCGGCCATTAAGGTGTCGCAGATAAATACAACTAAATAAAATAATATGACCAAGACATATGGTGGTATTTTGCAAATATAATAATAAACGCAAATTCACCAAATACTAGTATTGGCAAAGATTAATGACAGAACAGGGATTGCATCGTGTTACTACTGTAAACTTCCCCAGGACAGCTAACCTGACTAACTTTATTGTCCTGGAACATTTGTGTGTTTGTGTAGTGGTTGCTAGGCAGAGTTACAGCTATACAAGCAAGAAATAAATGACTATCCTGAGTGTTGTGAATAGCACGGATGCAACTGTGGCTAAATCAATTTCATGTTAATGTACTGTATGAAGCCTGTTGCATGATACACACAATTTCTTTTTAAACTCTGGCTTATAGAACCTAACTTGTTATTTCAGTCACCGGGGAAGACTGTGAGTTTGCATGCCAGTGAGTGAGAAAGATTGTTATAGAAAGAGCAGGAGTCTCATGTCTGCATGAGCTGATCATAACCCAGATTCATTCATTTGTTTGTCTACTTCCTGAGTATTTACACTACAACTGCAGCTGCATTTCTAAATGTAATGAGCAGTTCAAACTGGTCACATGGATTTCATTTGGGTAGGCCAAAGGGGAACATGTTAGATGAATCAATATTCTTCATGCAATTATAGCTGCGATGATAAAGAACCCACCGGACACCCATTATTAGAATTGTTATTTCTGCATCACAGACCCCGAAGATAATTAAGCACACTGTGAGTTTCTATTATGTAAATTCTTACCTTAAGTCTCTCAGACACTCCATCAGTAAAACTGATGGTGAACTCCTCCACTTTGGGCACCTTCAGCCGCTTCTTCTCTGTCTGGTACTCCGTGCGAGTTTTCACCACCACCTGGAAGCAGAAGAAGAGTCGAAATTAAAGCAGTTAAATACTCAAAGATGCTGAAGGCAGCGAAGGATTGATGGGTATTACCGTGGAAGGGAAAGGTTAATTTACGTTTAGCGTGTTGCCACAAAGGTCTTACAAACTGCATTAAATGGCAGGAGGTTTCACCTGACAAAATCAGTTCATTCAGGTCAAGTGCAAAAAAAAGGTGACGGAGGAAACATGTTGGCTTAATAAAAACTGGGCCAAAGTGCAGAATCATCCTTGGTTAACAATCTGTATCAAAACATATCCACATTCAGTAGACTGTAATGTACATTATGAAATATTTTGTCCAGAAAAAATGTGCAATAGCCAGTAGGAAACATTCATTTACTAATATTCTGTTTGTTTCCCACTGCCTTCAAAATAAAAACCAATTGAAACCAGAAGCTCAGTAACATTGTAGCTGAATTCAAAGGTTAATGTAACGTGCAGAAAGAAAGTTGTGTTTTCTTACTAGTGGTTGGTTTTGTTGCACAAACTATTGAGAATTAAAGAAGTCAAGGAGACTTGAAAAGTCGAGGATCAATGCTATTAAATTAATGTCACTTCACTAAAATACGACCAACGCTGTAGGAGGAGTGGTGATGCCTTGACATAGCAAAAGTTCATCAGTCCTTTGGCCGCATGAGCAAACAGCTGACAGATGGCGTGAATATCATTGATCATCTAATTACAATGCAGTGTTGTACCTGTCTGTGGTCCTGAAAATCATCTGCATATTAACAGGACACGTAGCACCCCCTTCAATATTGCTGCAGACTGAAGCCTGATTCAGACTTCTGTGGGGAATCTTTGTAGAGTCTACAATGTAACCTCTGTAAGTGGTCGACGTTGTCTATGCTTGCGCAGGTTCGTTACATGTTCATTACCATGTGGTCATGTCCTGATGCTTCATACGTGGTGCCAGCCAACAGACAAAAATAAAATGCTGGGTCCTTACTGTTTGTTGTGGTCAGTTTTCTTTTTCTTTTAGGGGTAAAGATATTTGTCCCTCATTTTTTTTTCCACGTTTTTGTTCAGTCCCTCACATCCATTCTGATAGTTTCAGCAATCTCCCTCCAGGAATCTACAGACATTTGTGAGTCCTTATATTGATGCTGTGGTTTTTATTCCTTATACTGGGCTGATGATTGTTATTCTCTCACTGATAAATTCAAAAACTGTGGCGAGTAGTCAGAAATGCACATGAGGAATCAACTGTGCTGAACAGGCCAATCACAGTAGTTGGGGGCTGCGTTGATGCATTGTGCAGTTATTTCTCAGGAGGTGTGAGCAGGTTATGTTTTACGTTACGGCATAGATTCCCCACTGAAGCATAAATGGGATGTAAGCACTCCCCTCATGGCAACGTCACTCTCCAGCAGCAGCAGCCTCCACCAGAAGGAAAACTCACACCCAAAGTAAAGGACCCAGGACCATTTATTGTCCAATATCCAGTTCCCATGTCTTAGCAGATCTGAGCTGTTTAAAGGCATGAGGAAGACCTACTCAATATTAGACAGGTAGTTTTAATGTTGTGGCTGGTCAGTGTAAAACACAAAATTCAGAAGCTCTTCCAAGATATTTTGACAGAGACATTTTCTTGGTCATAAAGTAACAAATCTTATGGTAATAACATTATAATATTGTGCTTAGCGCTTCCTCTACAAACAAATCCTATTCCTGTATAAAGATATGACAAAGAAGTCACCCCTCACCCCAAGTTATGTTTCCTCTGTAAAAGGCATAATTGTCATAGGAAGTTTGGACAAAGGCACATCTTTCTAACCAGCAGCAGGTTTAAGGGTTAGAAAATTCGATTCAGTTCAATTTTATTTATTCAGCACCAACACAACAGTCACCTCAATGCGCTTTATATTGTAAGCTAGATCCTACAATAATACATACAGAGAAAAACCCAACAATGATATGACTCCCTATGAGCAAGCACTTTGGTGATAGTGGGAAGGAAAAACTCCCTTTTAACAGGAAGAAACCTCCAGCAGAACCAGGCTCAGGGAGGGGCGGGGCCATCTGCTGTGACCAGTTGGGGTCAAGAGTGTCAGCTGATATTAGACAGTGTATGAGATTACAGCACATCAGTCAACTTTTCAATAATTATATTCTAAGGCAACAATGTTAGCTCTCTTATTTTGGCGCTGAATTAAACCTTGGATTTGGAAAGCTCATATCAGACACCTGTTACCGCTTACTAAGCTGTCTTGCTATTTTCTGCTGGCAGCTAGAGCAAAACAAAAGAAGCAAAAAACTGTCCCAGTAGTGTCAATTTTGCACTCCTCAAGCAAACAGGTTTGGAGCTGTAGTCCAAACACAGAGTCTTCAAAGCTCTGGTTTGCTTTCCGACTTCCAGTTGTGTTGTAGGAGGTCCACGTTCAAAACATGTGGGAGGAGAAAGCAGATGGGATTTCCTTAGTAACATAGGAATTACAGCTGAGCTTCTCTTGATGAAGATATCAACCCACGCACACTCAAACATAAAAAACAGTTTGCATTGCAAGTCACACTTCTGCAGTAGTGTCTGGCTGCACGCACATGTATAAGCAGTTCTTAAGATTGTCTGGAGGCTATATTTGCACAGTCCCCTCTTGCTAGTTTTGATTCCTCTGTGGTGCTTTTTGTGGCCCTGGTGTAAATGAACAACAAAAGAGGTGCTTTTTACCAGGTTGCGTGCACTTCACCACTGCAATTACTAAAAAGACAAAGTGTCCCTACTGTTTTTGTGCGTTTCCTGTATACTAATGCACAGAAGACAGGGCAGGGAATAGAGTACAAATGACAGAGCAGAGGAGAGCTGGATGGAGAGGAAAAAAAAGAAGAACAATGTCTCAGTGTCCTTGAGGCTAATTGTGCTGCCTCTGAGCGGCTCTCCGTCACTTTGAGACAAAGCCAGAAACTGCTGCGCACACAAACTGGCTCCACTATATGAATAACAAAGCTGTCAGTTGGCTGTAGAAACCTCTTATCTAACAGTTGAAGGCCGCAGTAGGTGTACTGAATACTGCGCATTTGATTGGACCCCTGAGGCGCTGGTGCCCCAAGGCTTTCCGCGCAGTAACACCAGACGTCAGGCTTGCCATAGTTGTAACTAATGTCTCAATTTTGGCTCAACTTTCCCATTCTCCAACTCATTTCACAATAACATGCTCGCAGCCTCTAGGCTCAAACACACCAGCGCTTTATTTTGCTTCATTACTCTTTCCCCTTCTCTAAATCTCACTCCTTTATTTCATATTACCTAATGAAGTGGCCATCAGTCAACATTGCCTCATTTACACAGCTGTTAGCTGTCAGCCAGCTCGTAGATATCCCCTGAACAAAGTGGCACCATCTCTGATCAGACAGGTCTAAATACTCTCTGGGAAACCTTAAATTTATGAACAGAAAACTCTTATTACTAACACTGGATGTAAATGTGTATAAATAATGCAGATGTGATATGAAGACTGAAAAAAAAGCAATTGCAGCTTGCATTATTATCATTGTGCATGAGCAGCCTTTTATTTCTTTATGTTAGTAGTATGATTGTGCACTTTTTTGGCAAAGCCTGCAGTGAAGTGTTTGCGATAGCAGTGAAAGTCAGGTAGGTGGCCAAAATTAAATATCTCAGCAAATATCAGATTTTCATGAAAGGCTGCTAAAGCTATTTTAGTTACCCAGCACATAAACCAATGTGGCTTTGGTGAAGCCTTGACTTTTTCTTTTTTTTCCATTTGAAGAAATAAATATGACAGCTATAAAGTGGAACACCGCAAAATGCTGTAGAGATGCTTATCAGAAGATCTTTCAACAAGCAAAGAACCATTCAGAGGTGGACTGTCCTGCTGCATAACCCAAGTGAACTTTAGCATCAGGGCACGAACTGATGATCAGACATTGTCCTTCAGGAGTTACTGGTAGAGAGTGGAATTAATGGTTTCATCACGTGCAACAAGACTTCCAGGTCCTGAAGTCTTTTTTGGTCAGCAGTGGTTTTTGCCTTGGATCTCTTCCATTTATGACATTTTTGCCGTGTCACTGCACCTGAGCCTAAAAGGTAGTCCGAATCTATTTTTCTGGTGTGCTGTAGGTTACTGTTATGTACTACATGTGCAAATATGTACCCATAACTTGTTTTTCAAGTTATGGGTACAAACAGCCATCTCTTTCCTGACAATTCGCTTTGTGCATATTCTCTTACATATGATAAGTCAACATTGAAACACCTGCGGCTTTTAGTCAGGTGCGGCTAATGTATGTACAAAACAGGATTTTCCCCTGATTTTAGCTTGTGCGGCTAATATTCAGGTGCGCTTTGTAGTCCGGGAAATACGGTAGTTAAAATAAGGTAAATCTGTTATAACGTTACTTTTGTTTTTTACCTGCTGGATCAGCCTATATTATCTTTAAATCTATTTACATTTTTTTTTAAATAATGGTCTTCAACACATAAATACGGGGATCTCTGCAAATCTAATCTGAGTACTTCATACTACAATGCACTTCATTACTTAAACCTGTCCAAGTCCTGGCTAATGCAAAAATGTATTCAGCGAATCAAATGGCAGGAATTCAAGTATATAAGAATTCCAGACATGGTTAAGACAACCTACTGAAATTTTAACTGAATTAAGGGAATTAATAGGGAACAAAGGTGATTTAAGTGACTGTAAACATAGCATGGTTGTTGGTACTTAACAGGCTTGGCTGAGTTTTTCAGAAATTTGTGATTGTTAGGGATTTTCCTACACGACCATCTCGAAGGTTTATGGAGAACGATCCATTAAAAGAGAAAAAGTGAGCAGTAGTTCTCTGGGTGAAAAAGCCTTATTGATGTCCAAGGTCAACAGAGAATAGCCAGACTACTTCAAGTTAATAAAAAGCCAATAGAAACTCAAATAACCGCTTGTTACATCCATGTAGAGATGTCATCAGAACTTAAGAGTAAAATTCTTTAAATGTGACTGCATTTGTTTTTATTTGGCACTGGAGGTACAGAGGCAGCAGAACATCCAGATCTGTTCAGAGAATTGAAGGTGAGTGAGTTTCAGTTTAAATTAAAAGTATCCAAAGTGTTATCTTTTTTTTGTTATCCTGAAATGCACGCTGCTATTTAGATTGACAGCTAACATTGTGAAATCAGCTTTGTGCGATGCGATATTAAATGCTTATAATAACGTGATGTAACTCTAACATTAGTAGGTTACATGGCAAATATTCTAATATTTCAGTCAGTGTCTTGTCAACAAAATGTAATGTTAAGATTTTAAATAAATGACCCGCCATCATGTTAGTGTTTTTAAAAGAACTTCAAGAAGTTCATCTTTAAGTATGTGGGATACAAATTTTGTTTTGATATCGAATTGGCTGTCCATTAATTCAACTACTGGTACTAACTATTCAATTTCTGGTATTGTGACCCTACAACCAAGATATGCAGAGGAACGTCTATGAACGCACGACATACTGAACCCTGAAGCGGAAGGGCAAGATCACACCAGGTGCTGTTCCTGTCAGCTTAAAACAGAAAACTGAGGCTACAATTCACACAGCCTCATCAAAGTTAAAAAACAGAAGAATGTAAAAATGTTGCCTGGTTTAAGGAGTCACAGTTTCTGCTGTGACGATGGTGGGGTCATCTGAATTGGCGGGTAACGAGCATGGATCATGCTTTTTATAAACAATTCAGGCTAAGGCTGTGCGATATGAACAAAATCTCATATCCCGATATAAGAATTCTATCGTTCCGATAACGATATAAATCACAAAAATGTAACATTTTCTGTAAATTCTGTGAATCTCGGGCAGCTTGACTTGCGTGAAGTGTTTCCAGCTGCGCGTCATGTAGCTGGAGTCGAGTGTTTTAACAGATGCATGAAACGATACATTTTTAGACATAAGTTGTAACGACCGCCGTTTTCTTTGTGAGTATTTATTACACAGCGTGCTGCGGGGAAAAGCCTGTTCTAACGTTTGAGTCTAAGGTTTATTTTTTTTTTTGCTTCTCATCCATAAATAATCTGCTCTTTCACGTGATTCAGTTTATTTTGAAAAGTCTCAACAGGATCTTGAGCTTTATTGTGAAAGGTTTATGTGGAACATAAACAAGCTGACACGTGATGCTGTTACCGTCGTTGTTGCTAACCACAACGCATAAAAACAGGCGCTTGCCCGTCAGTAGTGTGGTTATATAAAATATAAGAGAAAGAGAGAAAGAAGAAATTAATATAGCCACTACAGTGACCATCAAAAGGATGAAAAAATATTGCCGTAAACAGTTTATTTTTGCGACACCACGAAACAAACGATAGAGTAAAATGAAACGATAGACGTTTTTATATCGTCATCCGATATATATTGTTATATCGAACAGTCCTAATTCAGGCTCGTGGTGTAATGGCATGGGGGGATATGTTCTTGGCAAACTTACTACCAACTGAGCATGGTTTTAACACCACAGCCTACCTGAGCATTATTGCGGACCGTATCCACCCTTTTATCACCACAGCTGTTTAGTTCATATGAAAATAAAAATCTTAATCATGGCGACCTATGAAAGAAAAGCTTTGCACCATTACCATGACCCAACAATTACTGGGGCTCAATCCTGAAAGTCTCTGTTAGCCTGTCAGAGTGAGTACTGCTGGTCCTCTTATCAGGAAAGTAAGAGCAGCTATTTGCATTCCCCAGCATCTGAGGTAGAAATCAATCTGTGGCTACACAGACAGAATATAAACCAGCAGGGCTTTAAATCCAAAGGTGCAACACTCCAACCAACCAGCAGCACTGCAGTACTGTTGGATTACACAGTGGAAAGAAAGCATGAGCCCTGAATGGCTGCTACAGTATAAAATAAACACAAAACTGTTGAAGGCTGAACATGCATACATGTATTTCATTCATTTAAATACTGAAGATAAACTGACACTGTCTATTATTTTGCATGAATTTAATGGTCCTTAGGTCTCCTTAAGGTATTCATCAACTAACTAGTGTTCAGTCAAAGCAATACCAGCTGTTCGCTCTATAGTGATGGTAAACTCACTGTTATCCTTTTTTATGCATGTTTCCCAACATGTTATGACAGATGATTGACAAAACGATTAATTTCTTCATTTGGGAAATACTCTATATGGAATCTAAATCTAATCATAAACAAAAAAAGATATCTAAATGATCCCCCGCTAAAGCTCGCTATTCAAACTGTTAAACAAAAAACAGACTGTGTAGGCTTTGCGTTTCATCTGATCTGGCCTACAGCCTCTGTGCACATCCAGCCAGATAAACGTATAAAAAATATATTTAGAATCTGTGGCGATTTGGCAAATTAACATGAGCGATGGTTCATCTGGTTAGGAGGCCCAAAGCCGTCACAACGCATAAGAAATCATCCGCTGATCCATTACTGATTTGACTGCCTGATGGAGGGTTCTCAATACCAGGAATTCCTCTTTAATTTATGAGGATAAGAACAAAGAATCGCAAAAAGAAAGAACAAGACTTGAAAGCGTCTCTGAAGTAACTGAGGGAAGTGAGAACAATAAAAGAATGAGGATGTGTGTTAAACAGGACGAGAGTGATTGTAAGTCTCTTACTGCCTTTGAAGCAAGTCTTGGTAGCTTAGCTTTGTTCTTAGAGGAATGATAAACAGAAACGATCTGCGTGTCTCTCTCAGAGGCAGTCCACCTCTTGCCACCCTCCTCTGGTTGTTGTTGTTGATTTTCTTTCAAACTACCAGAAATCCAATCAAGATATTGGTGGCGCAGCAGAGGCCGTGATGCATCTCTGCCCAAATGAAATCAAATCTAATGCTTTTCTAATGCCTCAGCAGCATTTTCCTTCCATGCGTTGGTGTGCCTGTAAGTGTATGAACTTTACTGTCATAAAGTTACCCCACCCCTGCAAAAGTCTGCAAATATCCCCGAGTAACCCTGTAGCCGGCAAGGTCACATACTCATCAGACAGGGATCAGGGAGAAAACAGCTGGACTCGTATTTGTAAAGCCGCTCACAACCGCACCGCTGATGTGGGGTACTAGTCGGGTCACATGGCCTACTAAAACCTCGCTTTGGCTTTAAAGGACAAAGAGAACAAAACTGGTCTCAGATCAGATTTTGAGAGAATGATAAAAGCTGATTACCAGTGAACTCTTTCTGGATAGGGCAAGTGGCAAAAACAGCAACCCAGTATTCAGTGAGATTATGAAGCCTGTCGCCGCAACGAGTCTACAGTTTCTGATTTAGACAAAGGAATGTTTTCCTACAGACACAATCAACGTCAAATAACAAAATGATTACCAGTATAGGTTCCTTACTCAAAAAAGGTAATGTATTACACTTCCTGTCATTTTTTAAACTTTACATTACTTAATGACTCCCTGAATAATGTAATTCTTTACACTACTTGTTGCATTACTGTGGATTAAGGCTTTTAAATCTTTGTGAATATTTTATTATTAATGAAGTCATTCACATCAACTGCATAAATCTGCAGCACAAATTTACAGCATTTGTAGCTCAATTTTTCAGATTTTTCAGATCAAAATAAACAGATCTGACCAATCAGACCACTGCATTTGGGAACATGTGTATTCATACCTCATGACACCAGTATTGAATATTCATCCATCCATCCATCTATTTTCTTTTGCTTATTCGCATGGGCAGCAGCCTAAGCAGAGAAGCACAGACCTCCCTCTCCCTAGCCACATCCTCCAGCAACTCCAAGACCAAGGCACTCCCAGGCCAGCCAAGAGATATAATCTCTCCAGCGTGTCCTGGGTCTGCCTCAGTACCTCCTCTGACTGGGACATGCCCGGAACACCTTGTCAGATGCTCAAACCACCTCAACTGGCTCCTTTTGATGTGGCGCAGTAGCGCCTCTAATCTGAGTGTTGGATGGCCGAACTCCACACCCTGTCTCTAAGGGCGAGGCCAGCCACCCTTTGGAGAAAGCTCATTTCTACCACTTGTATCTACGACCTCGTTCTTTCAGTCACTACCCAAAGCTCGTGACCATAGGTGAAGGTAAGAACGTAGAACGACTGTTAAATCGAGATCTCCTGCTCCCCTTGATCGTGAACAAGACTCTGAGTTACGTTAGGGTCCACTTGGAGCAGTAACTCGTACCTGACATAGAGTCGGCACTCTAGCCTTTTCCGGCTGAAGACCATGGCCTCAGACTTGGAGACATGGAAATAGTAAAATAACACAGTTTTGCCACAGACTCATAGCTGGACGTTGCTCCGGGTCAATCAGCTCTCTGAAAAATTTTTCTCCCTCCTAAAATGTGGTCTCAGCTCTGCCAACAAGAGTTCAAACTGCCCCACTGACATCCTGAAATATGCATGAAAGCAACCGTGTTTCGGCTTCAACTCTTGGAGAAAACCATGAAATTCTCAATGCTGCTGCCTTCTCGTGAGAATTAAATGAACCCAGAATCTCGGTTTCTTCCTTTTCTTGTTTTATGTTTAATTTTATGTTGCTTTTTTGCAGCACACTTGGTGTGTTAACAATATAAACTGTCGATTACAGCATGACATGCTGGTACAAATCCCTATCCTAATGAGGACATACACATGGTCTGTCTTTGATTGTTTAACTTTTAAACCAAAGTCATTGACACAACATTGAAAATCAGCCTAAAGGGACTTTTAAGTGATTGCTACAGTGACTCTGTCCAAAAAAAGGTAGAAATGGATGCTACATGGCTACAAGTCAGACTGCTCATCACTGTTGTTGTTTATGATCAGGCTCTGGCTGCTGGGCTAGACTCTGCATACCCTCAGCTTTAATGTCACTTTGGGTTCTTTGCTAGCTTTGTGTTAGCATGCCGTGCAAATGCTTGCAAAGAGCCAACGCTGTGTTAGCAGTACAGTGCCGCTGTTTCTTTCCTGGGTGCAGCTTACATTTTACCATCATGCTCTGGTATTTTTATACAATGAAAATGAAGGTAATTCTCAGACCTATACTCCTCAAAAGTCAAACACTGCTCCACCATTTTCTTCCTCCCTGCTAAACTGAAAACAGCCTATTATAGTGCAGGTGTGCAGGAAGAAAAGGGCACATTTTATGTATTTGTGTGCAAATAGTGAAATAACGTAATGTTATTTAATCAACGTGTGGTACTGAAAAAAATAGCAATGTGATTACTTTGTAATCTATTACACCCGACACTGGTGATAACAACGAGAAACAAGCTGTCTGGTCCTCTGTGCTTTCCAGAGCTGAATAGCATAGATTCAGCTTAATGTTATCAGTCTGACCCACAGTTTGACTGCTTTGGGTCTCATGTGCAAGATTGGTGGCTTTATTCAAATCAGGAACTCCAAAGAAAAGGGACTCCAAATGAATTATAAAGTTGTTGCATAAGAGCTTAAAATATAAACAGATGAATTTTCTAGAGATTTCATAAAATCTGATGTCTAATTAAATATTTCATTATTTCTTGGCCTCTCTTGCATTCATGCATCACTTACCAGGAGGAAAATTCTCACACTTAGAGCTCCAAACAAATGCTAAGATTAAGCAGCAAATTGACCTTTCCGACTCCCACACTGTCCTGACTGTTAACAAACGGATCCACTTTCGTTTGCATAGTGATAGATTAAAAGCAACACACACACACACAAAAAAAACTTGCCACTGTTTTGTTTGCTTAGTGTCCGAATGCACAAATGAGCATAAAATAAATGAGCACACGGAGGGGCTGAACTAACAATTTCCCAGTCCTGGGAGCAAGCCGGCAAAATCTGCATCAGCTGTCAGCAGATTTATCCAAAAGCAGCAAGCAAATGCAATCTTTGTGGATGCATCTCCTGAGGCATGTAAAAACTCAAAAACAAAGCCAAACAGAAAAAAAATTACATTAAAAAAAACAAAAAACTGCAAGCCATCCTGTTTGACCTCTTTTCCTCTTAAATGTCAACAGCAATAAGTCACTGGATGGGGACTTATACTCAACTCAGGTTATTCTCTCTGTCAGTCTCCCTTTTCAGGTAATCAATATAAGACATATTTGTGTAGTCACACAGTACAGTAATACAGCAATGAGTGTGTGTGTGTGTGTGTGTGTGTGTGTGTGTGTGTGTGTGTGTGTGTGTGTGTGTGTGCGCAAAGGCAGCTTCATCTACAGTACGTAGCAGTGTTGGTGAATCTGCTGGGACTGATTTAATCAGAGTAAAATGACTGACAGCTCTACTAAGAACGCCGTTTCACAAACTGGTGACAGAGACGACCTGTCACTCACGCACACGTGCACGCACGCGCCGCCTTTGTTGTAAGTATGCGCTGCCAGAATTCCCGCAAGCACAACCGTGAATGAAATTGCAAGTGTGTGCGCATGTGTGTGTGTTAGCACAGTGAATGGCAGGTCTCCTGAGTTAACAGGTAAATGAAATGGAAAGCGACTGTGCTTCCCTCAGCAGAATCCGCGCTGTGGGTTTCACGCTGTGCTATCTGTTTCGCCTCGCAGCAGGCCAAACGGGAGCTCGTTTCATACGGTGGAGTTTTGTGTGTGTACGCTCAAAAATTTAAACCCTTTGTTAACGCATTTTTCAAAAAACGGGGTGACCATGATATGAAGAACACAAGCACAGCTAAACTTCAAATTTAAACACACAGCATAAGCCTCTTAAATTTGCCACATACAGTATAAACGTCCGGAGAAATGACATCTCCCTTAATGGGAATATTCCAGCTATGGAAGCCAGACACTTATTAACATCGTCAGCTGTTATGCAGCAACATTTTCACTCATTTGTCATCGTATTTCTGGCCATTGCTGGCTGTGTAGCTCCAATATTGACTCTCTCTGAGCTCAGATGTTCTCCAGAGGGAAATATCCAGCTCCTAAATGCTCCACTCTACCACCAGTTAGTTGCTTCGTGTCTGTCATTCAGTGATGTGAATAAAGTACATTTGGTTGTTAGAGGCTTTTCACTAAAAATGGCTAAACAGCAACTAAATAGGGGGGATTAATCATGCCATAAAGCTTCTTACAGCTACACATGAAGCTGATAGCTCTCTGTTGGTTTACCAACTCCAATAAAATACAAAAATATGGCGTTACAGTCCAAAGTTATGGATTTATTTCTCAAAATGTATCTAATTTGATTTGTTTTTACTTCTACAAGTCATTGGTCACTTGGTGAGAGGAGAAATATGGATTAATATAGCTGAAAAATGTTCATCCTTACATCCAAACAGCGAAACAAACAATCCACAATAAAGCTTTCATGTGTGCAAAAAGTGACAATGAGCTCGCCTTGCTGCCTAATTCCATTAATTCTTATAATGCGCAATCAGTGCTGCTCTCTCTTCCAACCCGGCACATACACCAATCGGCGCTGCACTGCCACCATGGTAACTGGATTAACGAGCGGCGGCGCAGTTACTATGGGATGTCAAGATGACAAATGACAGTCTGTCTGGCACCAAATCTGTCTCCTAATCTCAGCTGGAAGACAAAGGACATGGCTGGGAGACAGATAAGATGAATGAATGTGTGAATAAATGGAGAAAGAAAACATAATACACACACACACACACACACACACGGATGGCAAATAAAAGTAAAAATCGACATAATATAAATCAACGTGATTTTGAGACCTTTAGTGACCCATTGTGAACTACAAATATGAGGTCCTGCAATCCTGGGATAACAGGAGATCACCTCCATCAGGAGTGAAATACTTCCTCACCAGATAAAGGTGAACACTCACATCAACTTTGTATTGATCTGCAATGATCCTCCCCTCAAGAGGGTGGGGGGGCAAGTGATTTCAAACAATAACAGCAAAATGCCTCCCACAGCTTAACAGAGCCATCATATCACCTTTTTTTTTTCCCTTTGCTGTGTTTGTCTGTGTGTGGGAGGATGGCACAGGTCAAAAGCACTGAGGCAATGGCAGCGAAGGCAGATTTGGGAAGAAGATGCACAGAAGCTGGTGGGCAGTCTCTCACCTTGTCAGGTGCTTGGCTCTGGAGGCTGCCAACATCCAGTGGAGTGATGAGGGGCACATTCTGAAAGCCGTCCTCCACGCTCACAGGTTTGGCGCCTTTGTCCTGCAGATTACTCCCCAGTTTCACCATCTTCAGCCTTTAGTATTCCTTTATTTCCCCGAAGCCTACTTCTGAAAAGAGGAAGTTTTGCACCTTTACAGCCTCTCAGGTCAATGAAAGCTGGCAAACGCTGGTTGATTGATGGGGACGATTTTTAATGAAACGGTGAATAAAAATGTTGAATTAAGCGGAGTGTAGCTGTGAGGCAGCTTACGCACAAAAAGGTGCTCAAATAATGCCTGAATGATTGATTGGTGAATGATTAGAGTAAAAACAGGAAATCGGAGGGAGGGGAATTTTTTTTCGTTTACACTGAAACATGTATCTGAGTGAAAACTACCGAAAAACAAGGTGGGGGGGAAAGGAAATATGCATTCTGTCTTCAGCACCTTCTTTCTATCACAACAAAACCATCAGAAAATGAACGAATAACGCGTAAAAAAAAAATAGGCTGATACTTACAGCTGCTCGTCCTTGTCCGCCCGGTTCCTCCGTGCTGCGGCACTGTTTGTGTGGACAGAGGCGGAGGGAGCGCAGATGAGGAGCAGGTGAGGCTGGAGGATGCTCTGCGGCGTCGCTGCTGCTGATGCTGCGGGAAAGCTGCGCTGCACCGCCGGAGACAAACTGGATGTCTGGCGGCAGGTTTCCTACCAGCAGGCAGCCCAACCCCCTTAATCCAAACAGCCTCTTCCTCTCCGAGCTGCTAACGCCAAGCCGCTGGAGTTGCCACTAGGGGGATGTTTGGGTTTTTTTTCCTCCTCTAAGAGTCTCGTTTGTTTTGCCAAAGTGGAAACTGGACTGTCGTTGCCTTTCAAGTTACCTGGTAAAGTCCGATTTTTCACCAACATATTTTAGAGCATTTTGGTCACTTTTGTTTGTTAAATGAATTAAAGCGGGTCCGGATCTAGCGTTGTGAATACACAGATCTAACCCGAAGAATAAAAGTGGACTGCTTGGAGCGGATTGATTTTGCTCTCCACCCTGAATATGACATCCCGATCACTTAGAAGTTGCTTAATATTCTCATTTCCCCAGTTTTAAAACTGACATTTTCCATAAAGAAGCAACATTACACGCATCACGTGAAGGCAGCATGAAACATGCGGGACTCAAACTGGTTTCTTTGGTCCTACAGCGCCACCTGGTGGTTTAACAAGTGACACGCAGCCAGTGTAACAGTGCAGCTGATATTTCAAAAGAGGGCGTGTCCGTAATAATTTACCATTATCAGGTGGAGGCTGCACAAGGTAGAAACACTACTACTGCTAAAACTACTAAAACTAACACTACATCAAATACAGTTGCTTATCATATGAATAATACTAATACTGCTGGAGACAACTGGCAACCTACAAATACTGCAAGTAATACTACTAATTTCATTGTACATATACAATAACAATAAAGCGCCATTCTATCCTGTTACTACTAAAACTAGCATTACTGTAAATTATCACTGCTTCTACTAATCCTACCAATGAAAATACCAATACTACTAGCATTACTGCTAGAGACAATTGGCAGGGTACAAATACTGCAAAAGGTATTACTATTACTTAATCTGACTTATTACTACTATTGCTTACTAATACGATTACTACTAAAACTAGCATTATTCAAATAATCACTGCTTCTACTAATGAGTGAAAATAATAATATGACTACTAATGCTGCTGGAGACAATTTGAAAGGTACAAATGCTGCAAATAATACAACTAATGATAATGGTATTCATTATTATTTAATCATTAATATTATTAATAATAAGCATAATCATATTTCACAAGTTTGTGGGGACGTGTAACCTGTATGCAGCATTAACGGGACATTTGGAGCCCAAGAGTCGGTATGTAGGCAGCCATATTTCACAGAGGTGGTGACTTTTTCATGCTTTTTCACCTTCTCCGTGGTTTAACCACCTTCTCTACCCTCCTGGCCAGGAAGCGCATTTCCATAGAGGCACAACAGGGGAAACGTAATCTTTTATGCACTTTTCTGCTTCATTGCTGTGCTTGCAGATCTTCCTGAGGTTATCAAGTCAGCTGACATAAACACCTAACTCCTCCATGGATCAAATATAATATTTTTTATAGCACATCAGATGATTAAAGATGAGCTTCCATTTATTTCCCTGCCGTCAAACGTATTGAAAGTATTTAGAAGTTTAGCTGAGCATGACCACCCTTCATCCTTTTGTGACGGGTGATTACCTGATTATTCAGCAGCTGAACAGAGATATAACCTGATGCCTGTTTCTGTATACTTACTGTAATGTTCCTACTGCGTCCTCTCAGGTTTAGGAATTAGCTCCTTTATGGTTCTCAGGGAACCGACTAAAATGGGATAATTGACTGTAAGCGAGACACAATACACCTAAAGTGATTTTGCAGACATTTTTTTTTTCAGCCATTGCATCATCTCCTTTTGTGAGAACCTCAAAGATGGAGCTCTGTTTGCAGTGGAGAAATATCATCCTCCAGCTGCCCTGTGGTATGAGGTAATACAAATTATTTCTTCATACAATTTCCTGACACAATCTAACAAGCTCCGTTTGTTTGTCCATGGGAATCAGATGATGACGTATTGATTTTCAGCCTATAAGCTGAGCACCAGGATAGTTTAATACTGCAGTCATCTTGTTATATTCATATTACTGGGTGTGGACGAGATATGTTTTATGTTATTCTAAACTTGTCTTCCTGATAACAACATGTTCTTCCCTCCCCTCACCTGAAAAGGTAGGCTGTATCACACTAACAACTACAGCTAGGTCCATATATATTTGGACATTGACACAAGTTTTGTTTTTTTACCTGCTTATCCAAACACTTTCCATTTATAATTATATAATGGACAGAATGTGTAGTCTCTCAGCTTTCATTTGAGGGTATCCACATTCAAATTGGAGAAAGGGGACCAAAAGTAATTGGACAATTAACTCAAAGTCATTATCAGTAATGCAGACAAAAGGCCTGGGGTTGATTTGAGGTGTGGTGCTTGCATTTAGAAGATTTTGCTGTGAAAAGACAACATGTGGTTAAAGGAGTTTTCCATGAAGGTGAACAAAGCTATCCTTAAGCTATGAAAACAGAAAAAAAAAACATCTGCTACAATAACAGGAGTGGCAAAATCTACTGTTTGGTACATCCAAGGAAAGAAAGCACTGGTGAACTCAGCAACGCAAAAAAAGATGGACGTCCATGGAAGACAACAATTGTGGATGATCGCAGTATCATTTCCACAGTGAAGAGAAACCACCTCACAACATCAACCAAGTGAACAACACTCTCCAGGAGGTATGCGTATCAATATCCAAGAAGACTGCATGAAAGTAAATACAGAGAGTTCACTGCAAAGTGCAAACCGCTCATAAGCCTCAAGAATAAAAAGGCTAGATTGGACTTTGCTCAAAAAATAAATAAGTAAATAAAAACGTCTAAAAAAAAAGCCAAACCCCAGCACAGTTCTGGAAAAAAAATATTTCGACAGATGAAACCAAAATCAACCTCTACCAGAATGATGGCAAGAAAAAGGAGAAGAGTATGGAGAAGCTGTGGAACAGCTCATGATCCAAATAATACCACATCATCTGTGAAGCAGGGCAGGGGCAGTGCGATGGCTTGGGTGTGCATGGCTGCCAGCGGCACTGGGACACTACTGTTTGTTGATGATGTGACACAGGACAAAAGCCAAATGAGACGGAGACATACACTCTTTTCAGATCCAGCTAATGCAGTCAAATTGATTGGGCAGCGTTTCATAATACAGATGGACAATGACCCAACACATACAGCAAAGCAACCCAGGAGTTTATTAATGCAACGAAATTGAATATTCTTGACTGGCCAAGTCAGTCACCTAACCGTAACCCAGCTGGGTATGCATTTCATTTATTGAAGACTAAACTTTGGACAGCAACGCCCACAAACAAACAGCAACTGAAAGCCGCTGCAGTAAAGGCCTAGCAGAGCATTAAAAAGGAGGAAACCCAGCATCTGGTGATGTCCATGTTCAAGACTTCAGGCTGTCATTGCCAGCAAAGGGCTTTCAACAAAGTATTAGAGATGAACATTTTATTTTTAGTTATTTAATTTGTCCAATTACGCCGAGCCCCTGAAATGAAGGGATTGTGTTAAAAATGTCTTCGTTCCTCACATTTTTATGCAATCTTTTTGTTCAACTCACTGAATTAAAGCTGAAAGTCTGCATTTCAACTGCATCTGAGTTGTTTCATTTAAAATTAATTGTGGTAATGTACAGAACCAAAAATAGAAAAAGTTGTCTCTGTGCAAATATTTATGGCCTAACTGTATCAAACATCTCTACAAAATTTACATTTCTTTGACTAAAAATCACACTTTACATGGAAAGAGGACTTCTGTTACAAATAAGATGCAGCCAGCTGGTGGTGTTACCGAGCTGTCACACATGTTCAGAAAACAAAAGAACAGGTCGTGTCTGGGTTATTAGATAGGTAGTAATGAACTCACAAAGAAAAAGTGTAGACAGCTCCTTTTATACTCAAACATGAACTAAAAGGTAATTACTTAGTTACTTAGTTACTTTTTAAAAACACGATTTACAACCTGAATAGGTGATAAAGCGAAAGATCTTTCAGCCCAATTCTACTTTTTCTGCATAATCCATCATACAAAATGTAATCAAATGGAAAAGTCTCTTTTTTTAACTTGTTTTATCAGTTTTAATCTTTTAACTTTATGCATCAAGCAAAAATTTAATTATATGCAACATTCTCTGACTGGAAGAAATTTGTTTAATATTTAAACCTATTTTCTGCACATTCCAGCACATAAAATAATAATTATTTTTTTTTGTGTTTACACTCACTCTTTCAAATCGATGCAAGTAAAACACAGCAGAAAATAAATAAAGTCAAAGACTCAGCGGTCCTGTTGCTCTATTTTCACCTGTAAAGCAGGAGTGGGGTAGGCGGAGGTTTACCCTGGTGCAGGTGTGCCGCAGCGGTCAGTGGAAGGATACGGCAGTTTCTCTGTGAATTTCCCATTACGTCATAGCGCACTCGGTGCTTGCTTGGAAATTTAGGGGGGTTTTTTTCGCTGTAAAAAGAAGTTTTCTTCCCACGTGAGCAGCGGACGCTAATGTTTTTGTCACTTTTTATGGAATCAAACTTAAAGTAAGGTCAGTACTTCCACGCTTTAAACGCTGCACGCTCATACTCTCTCCCGCACTCGATATATTATCCATTGTTGATCTGCACACAGCTGTTGTCACTAAGGTCCGCACTCGCTTACGTCACTGTCATGAGACATTCTCGCAAAAAATCACGGTTTTAGTAACGCAGTAACGCAGCGTTCCTACGGGAAAGTAACGGTAATCTAATTACCGTTTTTGCAATAGTAATCCCTTACTTTACTCGTTACTTGAAAAAAGTAATCAGATTACAGTAAGGCATTACTGCCCATCTCTTCCCAGGAGTGGCCGACCTACCAAAATTACTCCAGGAGAGCACTAGTGGCTCATCCAGGAGATCACTAAGGAGCCAGTTCAACATCTAAAGCACTGCAGCCCTCACTTTCCTCAGTTAAGGAGTTCATGATTCAACAATAAGAAAGAGACTGGGCAAAAATGGCCTCCATGGGAGAGTTTGAAATAAATCACTGCTGACCAAAAAGAGCACAAAGGCTCGTCTTGTATGAATAAATATATATTAAAAAAAACAAAAACAACGTCTTCATGATCCTCAAGACTCTGGAGAAAGAATTCCATGGACTGATGGGACAAAAGTATAACTTTTACACCAGTTACATCTGGTGTGAAAACCATTTATGCCGGAAAACCCTCCAATGTGGCTGAATTTAAAAAAAAAAAAAAAAAAAAAAAAAAAAAAAGTGGACCAAAATTCCTCCACAGTGATGTGAAAGACTAATTACCAGTTACTGAAAGCCATGATTGCAGTTCATGTTGCCAAGGCACAACCATCTATTACTTTATCACACAGAGCCAGGTAGGTTTAGACAACTTTGTTCCCTTAACAATTTAAAATCCTGCATGTTGAATTTCTCCGGTTATCGTTGTTTGATATAAAAAATAAAATAAAATAAGAAGGAAAACAATATTCTTTCATTCAGCTCATTCTTCTTCTCAGTTGTTGAATGCGTGAAAAACTGAAGGAACGTCAAAGTTTTCTCGTCATCGAGAAAAATCCCATAAAACAACAAATACGACCTTGAGCCATCAGATGACTGTCGTGTGCAGTTTTCTCTAGGAGTGGGAATTCTTGTGAATTGTAGAAGATCAGGCGGACAGCGGATGCCTTTAGCCAGACAAGGCATCGACACTCCTCTTTAATTATTCAACTTTCAGCCAGATTTGAACACTGATTAAGGAGCTGAAGGTTTAAAGCTGTGACAACACAACAGTCATAAATAATCACATCATACACAGGCTTTCATCACAGTTAAGATTTATTTCATTCAACATTTCACATTACAAATATTTAAAAATTATGCATACTGTTATAAATAGTTGGCTGCAAACAATTAAATAACATTAGATTTTTCTTTTTCGTTTCACTAGCACTTCTACAGACCAACTCCTAGAAATATGGACATATCCGTATTACATAACTTAATTAGAAAGGAAAATACAAAAATAGGAACTTATAAAGTGAAATGACAATAAAAATTAAGGTGATATCTTAAGTAAAAAAATGCTATTAATAAATACAACAACCTTCCCATACACAGTTAAAAACTATTGAAATCTTGCCATTAAGTAACATCATTAACAGACAAATATTTAAATATTTATTTTCCTTCAGAAAATGTGAACCATATATTGTGGAGCACAATATAGCAATTAGTAAAAACTAGACACTTTAACATATTAAAAGCTTCACCTCAAAAATATAACAAAAATCTGATCAAAATTATAAAAATCAATTATACATTCCAATTAAAAATATACCAATAAACAGCTAAATACATTGTTGACCTAATAATTACAATGCAATCAATCACAGTAGCTTAAAATAAACAAAATAAGCAAATGAGCACAAAACCTTTAATGTTTTAAAAATAACTTCAATTATTTATATTAGTACAAATAGTTTGATTTCTTTTCTTTTTTACAAACACCAGCATGAAAAGGATTACAATAACAGTAGAAAATGACTGTGAAAAACATATTAACATCTTCTTTAATTAAATGTCTGCAATTAAAAATGGCATTAAAGAATTACATTGCAAAGAGTCTTTATCTGGAAAAAGGTTCAAAAGAAGTATTGCACATAACAACTTGAAGTTAACTTGCAACATTTACCACATTCAAGTCTTTAAGCTCCCCTTTCCTCCAGATAGGTCTATGTAAGATCACCTCAACAGACAGCGGGGACAGGTTCTCAAGTCTTTTTAAACAGTGTTCTCTATATAAAGGATGCTCAAAGTCCTGCACTGCCAAATCAATTCAAAGGTAGGTTTCTTTTATCTCTCTGTCACGTGCATCCTGCAGAGGTCTGCGAATGGGGAAGCGAGGAAATCGACACGTGGGGCGGGAACATGGGAAGAGGGGAAGAGGGTGAGGTGAGAGCGGGTTCGGGGTGTCCTTAACTGAATAGTTGAGAAACATTTGGTGCACACCACAACAATTAATTGTAATAGCTAATTCATTGTACTTGTCATTTTCTTTTTCTTTTTTTTTTTTTTCGTCATGCATGCTAAGGATTACAATAGGTGCTAGTTGGCAAGTTCAAGAATATATATATATACTTTTTTTTCAAATATTAAAATATCTAAACACCAAACATCCATTCTTGTGATACGAGATTCAGCGTTAAGCGTGAACCAAATTTTGCATTCTCCTTATATAATAAGTTATGCTCCATCTATGGAGAGGAAACCAAGACAGAAGTTACCATTTCCAACTAGTATAGCCATTTTTAGACACATTAACATCAATCCCAAATTATATGTCTTTCTTTCTTTCTTTTTCTCGCCATGCTCTTATTGACCAGATCGACTGGAAAACATCTAGTGTAAGAAAAGCTAAGACCAAGAGAGCGATACACTTTGGTCTCTCCTCTGCACATCTGAAGTCGCATCAACACAAGTGCGCACTTAGTTGTAAAGATTCCTCAGCACTGAAATGTATAAAAAGCATAATTGAAAATAATATATATTGAAATCACTCAACTTTTTTTGTTTTTCCTAAAATGAACATTTCCATATATGCAGATCTTTCAGTAACAAAAGTACAAAAGCTACCTTTCACAATGTGAAAAATTGAGGTATTGCAAAAAGGAGTTTCCCCATTTGTGAAAAATGTGCCTAAAATGACTGTTGGAAAAAGAAACAAAAAATATTTAGAAAAGTAGTGCATAATAAATGTTTATATGTGCATGACAAAATAATTTAGCTAGAAAACACTGTACCAAAAATCAGCAGGCCATGTATAAAATAATCTTTTTTTTTTCATCTCATTTAACAGCAAATTCTTCACAAAGTGTTTTAACTTCTAAAATGCTCACCCACCACACCCACAAAACTAATGTCCAGGGTGCAAAACTGGTGCCGACAACACCGCGCCGATATGAGGATTCTCACTAGTGTGTGTAATAATCAAGTTTCTGTACTAACTCCCTGACATTTAAATGCTCGGCTAATAAGGTTACCACTGAGTGACTCAAACAAAGGTAAGGATTAGTTTTACTTTCGCCGTGGGAAGGTGTACTTTTTGTGTTACTTTTCCCAAACGCACAAATCCATTTCAGATAAAAATAACTAGCGCCTAACTGACAGCACACACCTCCATTTTGAGCTACGGAGGGAGTGTGAGGCCTTGTTTGCATGTCTCGCAAGCCCTGTTTTGTCCCCCCCCCCCCATACTGATGTTCTGATGGTTTTCACGGCACTATCGTTCATATGCATAATGCATTCTGTAAAGACGATGTTCAAGGCCAATCTTTGGTTCGCTGGAGTCTATCAGGGCTTGACAGTTAAGCAAAACTGGGTAGAAATCACAGATTTAGGAAAACAAAAAATATATATATGCAAAACGTCCTTGAAGAAAATGAAAAAGAAAAACCAAAACTTCCACACAAGTAACAAGCTACAGTATGACCCACTACTGCACAGCCATCTTTGGTTCCCAAAAGCCGCTGGCTACAGTCGACTGGACCTGCAATCTCGTTATGGAAAGCAAACTGCATGTGGGTCACAAGTGTGCAGTAGTAGAGCACACTTCAGAGACTATCTTCATTTATGCTTCAAAAACACTGGATGCTGAGTTGGATTAGCTTGGCAGGGACCTGGCTTCAAGGGCAGATCCCTACATGTGATGACGATTCCAAAGTCAGATAAACTTTTAATTGCTTCTTTCATTAAATGTAACTAACCCTTGGATGCAAAGTAAAACTTTTTTTTTTTCCATTAAAGACTTGGGAGAATTGCACAAATGCATTAAAACAAAACTAACACAGACAGGTATTTCCTGTTTGGTGGTAGCCCCATTAAAAACTGCAATACCGTCCTTCAGTGACACGTTGCCTTAACCTCGGTCCTGAAGGACGTGGATTCAAGCCTCGAGCAGGTTGTGATCCACGAATGAGGCCTTCTGTTTGTTAGCTGTAAGCTTAGCAGCAGAGGCCGCAGGCAGACACGAGGAGGGGATCTGGGGCTGAATTTCTCTCTTCACCACTAAGCCTGTCTCTCCTGTAGCCTCCCTTTACCATACATTCCAATAATACACTGTATATTTTACGATGCTCTGTCACTAGCACAACCCTGGGTTTGATTACAAAAATAAGGAGGTGATGAAGCAAGTTGAGTAGAAAACTGTGCCAGTTACATCACTCTCTGCCTGTTGTATCACTTCCCTCTGATTATAGTTCTGAGGAAAGGAGAACACCAGAGAGCGATGATGTTTTCTTTCTTGGTTTCTTTTTTCTCTCTCTCTCTCTGTATTCGGCACATTAGCAGCGGAGTTTGAGGTATTAGTTTTTGCATGTCAAAATGGAGATCGAAACCCTAATCAGTGTTGCTAAAATTTTGTTTAGATTTTCAAGTAACATCAAAATGTTTGTATGGTCCTGGAAATCATAACGAGAGGTTCGAACGTTTTTGATCTGGGAAGGGAAAACGAATCCATTTCGTTCTGCAGTGGGCTCTTTCTGCTCGTCAGAGTGAATTAAGATTCAGCTTTGGTAACTACTAAGGGTCTTACGTACTGTGTATCTTCAGTACTTAAACTGGAAATAAGTGCACTCTTCTTTAGCAACACCCTTTTTAATTCACATTTGCTCTGGAGCCTCAGCTATCAATAGCAAACTTAAAGTGCCCCTATTATGCCTTTTGGGTTCTTCCATATCCTTTAGTCTGGTGTGTGTGTGTGTGTGTGTGTGTGTGTGTGTGTGTGTGTGTGTGTGTGTGTGTGTGTGTGTGTGTGTGTGTGTGTGTGTGTGTGTGTGTGTGTGTTGATTTTTTATATATTAACTATATATAAAATACTGCTGTACTGTTTGAAACTGTCAAAGGTTTTTGTTTTGTGACTTATGTCACTGGGGGGGGGGGGGGGGGGGGGCCTTAAAGAGACAGGAGGCAAAACGGAGAGTTTCACACAGAGGGTTAAAGACAGGCACTGCAGCAGTGAACAGTATGACCCAAATCTTGTTTTTGGACTTCACAAAATCTATTTGAGTGAACACTCGCCTCCCTCACATGAAACGCTGAGACTTTAAACATATGCAAATATGCAAAATAGGGGCACTTTAATCCTACCTCTCAGAAATAAATAGCCAATCATATTCTGTTCAAACAGCATTTGCTCTGGAGACTCGATACAAAATAAAATGTAAGAGCTCTGCTACAAAACAAGTCAGCTGAATGTCAAATGACAAGTATTTGTTTCGGGGCCTCTTGTATCAAAATTAAAATAAAATACACTGTTTAGAAAAATATCCCAATTAAAATAGCAGAGTACCATATCACACCTCAAACTTTTCTATATAAGTTTTTTTTTTTTAGAACTAATAAAAATATTTTAAAAATCAAACATAAATAAAATCATATTACACATCTTTTTTTTTTTTTTTTGCTTCCTTGACATATCTGGATATAAATCCAATCTTTCTTTTCCGTCTTTAAATATTAATTTAACAAAAAAATTGCAAAAAATGTCGGGTGAAAGTGGAGCAAAAAGGAACCAGCAACAGAAAAGTGCATTTATTTGTACAATGATTTTGCGACTCCTGCACTACCTGCCCTCCTGCTCCTCTGTTGCCTCTCCCTCTCTAATTTCCGCTCAGTTCCAGCGGAAGGAGATGTGACGGGGTCGGTCGCCTCCCTCTTTCACCAGGGGTTTGTGAAACTCGCGGCCGGCGCGCGAATGGATGGCCGCCCAGCAGTACTCGCAATAATATTGTAGGCAGGTGACATTGGCGCAGAAGAACGGCGCAAACTTCCCACCGCAGCGAGTTCCCTGGCACTCATCGCACAGCTGGTCATCCAGCACATATGGCTTCACTTCCACCTGCAAAAGAGGTAGAAATAAATAAATAAATCCATACATACTACGAGCAGGGTGCAACGTGAGCCACAACAGGTGCTGCTTTTATTATTGGAATCATTACAGTAAGCAGGAAAGAAAATATTGTTTTTAATACCGTGAATTAATCCAATCAATAATTCACTGCATTTACACCTCTATGTAACAGCCTTCATTGTTATTTGAGGGGTCTGCTATTCCACACGCATGAGTGATGCACAGGGGAGAGTGTATGTCTATAACCCAGCTTACTGTTACTTTGTAATTCCATCTTTCTGATACGAGTCTCACCGTTTACTTTTCCCTTTCCTACTGTTGCATCACGTTGTTTTAAGTTAATGTGAATAAAAAAATCCCGGGTGCCCTACTGCTGTAATTCTTTTCAGCAATTGGTCATTAAAAATATTTCCACAAAGGAAAAAAAAAGGTCTCTTTTTTTGCACTTGTTCAGCATTTCTTAACCACATTTGTTTTTATGACAAGCAATCTCAAGTGTCACAGAATCAGCCTGGGCTCAAAATTGAACTTTCATTCACTGCAGACGCCACAGACCTCAATTTTGGCCACAATGCACAGTTTATTTTCATTATAGCTGATTAACAATCTGCTACGATTAGGCTGTTTGCCTTTTCTACCATTTTTATTGGAAAAACATTATCTTGATTTAGCTGACAAATAATATGACGTGCTGAGTGGAATAGCCGAAGCTTCACTTTTGGTGAGGAAGACTGTAGTATCTTCTCAATCCGTTATTTACCAGTGATTAGCAGATGTGTGTGTGTGAGAGGCTCCATACTGTGGTGGCCTGAGAGACCAAAAAAAAAGAAATCCAGAGTTCGAGACTGGGAGGAGACACAAATCCCTGTGGGCTTGTCTCAGGAAGGGCATCGCGATCCCTTGTGAATAAGGAAGCAGGTGTTTGTATGAGCTTTCCTCCTCCTAACCAAGCTAGCCAGGATTTGCTGTTAACTTAGCACCCCACACAGTGTGCTTTCTTTATTCAGTCTATGCTTCAACATACACAAATTAAACTAAAGATGCACTGATTGACCATCTAGTGACAGGAACTGGACCATTTTTATTGTTTGTGGCCCTGACTAGCAACGAGCAGGCCCAGTCCATGCATGTGCAACATGCACACAGTGGCACATGCAAATAGTTGCAGGTTTACTCAGTGTCACACGCAAACATGTCGTTAGCATGAAAGCTCTTCACTGTGAGTAAATACACAAATTTAGCCAAAGTGACCCATGAGAACGGGAATGACCACACAAACATTTTTAACAACAAAACTAATCAGATGAAAGAAGCTAACAAAGCCAAAGTGGTAAATGCTAAAGCTATCCAAGCTAACAGCCTCAGTATGAGCAAAGGATGTAAGCATGTAAATTGTTGATGTCCTGTTGTCTGGTGAATTTTTAAACATGTTGGAAAATGATCTGAGCACTTGACATTTGTTTTGTTGCATAAATGTGTTTCACTTGTTTTTGTTTATAAAAAGCAGAATGAATAAAAAGCCGAATAATCTCCTATTCCTGATCAGTATTCAAAAGAATGTTTAAAGTTGTTAATATCGCACTGCTGACTTCACCGTTATTAAAATACTAAAAATTTTCTGCATTTTAAACTTCCTGTTTATGACCTTTTGGAACACCTCTTGCTTCTTTATCTTTCCTGCTCACTGATGAATGACTGTAGTATTGGGAGGTGAACGTTACCAAGGCAGTCATTACACAAAATTTGCACAACATCACAATTATGCAAATCTTAAAAGAGCATACCATTACTCCAGTGTCTTAACTTATAATGTTACCTATACTTTACATGCATCTGCTGAGTCTCACGTTATCTTAACTCACCTATTGTCAGTAGAATTTGTGTCATATACAGTTCATTAGCATGCCTGTAGAGATTACTGTAATTCTTCTGCTGCTGACAGCGCTGGCTAAGTTACTGACAGTATTCTTATGAATTAAGGCTAATAAAAAAAATGTAATAAATAATAGACTGTGCACCATCTGTAGGGTTCCTGATACTGAAAGAGTGAGGCTCTGGAGTTCATAGCCTTTTTATAGAGAATAGTTTTCAGGTCACAGTAGGTATAGCACTGATAAATGAACTCAATGAAAGCCAAATTCCATTTAGATGCTTCACTTTCAGGGTTTTTGGTATTATGCATGCTGGTTCACTGACACATACAGTATGAATGTAAAAAAAAAAAAAAAAAAAAGCACTTGTTAACAAATTTGTACTCTTACTACTGAAACTGGTCAAAATAGCTGTTTTAACTGCTGACCAAAAAAACAGTCCACTCAGTTACAAAGTCTGAATTTCAGGCAGTTCTACAAGTAAAAATCTCAATTATTGCTTTAACAGGAGAGTCGTCATTAGAGCAGTTTTACAGCTTGCGAAGACATGAAAATCTTAAGCCCAGTTCAACCACACCAAGATATATTTCAGCTAAAAACATCCAATCATTTCTGGTGAACCTACATTATTCTGTTACACAAATCACTCTCTGCTCCAGTTACATCACAAACACAGCACGCCTATTATAACTACTCTGCCTGGATAAAGGTTAAAATGGATGTAAAATCTGAAGCTAAATTTAACAGCAGTCATTTATACTCTTCTGTTCATATGCTAGATGATTTCTGTATAAAATGCAGTATAGTATGACTATATTACTCCAGGAAAAACTGTTAAAACTTTGCATCACCTTTGCGCAACTGAAAGAAACACCACGAGTAAGAGCAGGAAGCAAGCTGAAGAAAGGAGGGGGCCGAGAGGGAAGACAGAAAAACACTGAGCTTTTTTTTTTTCTCCTCTTTCCACTCACCCGTTTATCGATTTCTCCATGCTGCAGCTGTACAAAGCGAGCACTGATAGCAGCAATGTAGCTCTGCTGATTAGAGAAGGCGACCCGCCCCGCTCCCTTGGGGTACTTCAGCTCGGGGTCTGTGTCGATGCCAGCATAGCAAACTCCACCGTACAGGCGGTCCATTATCATGGCCAACTCCACTGCAAAGAGGGAGGGTGAGGAAGACGCACACAAGCAGATCAACAAAACATTCACAAAAACAAGTTTGATGCACAGATGGAGACAGCACACCGACACAAAGATTGCAGGACACAGAAATCCAGCAATTACCTGTGTGGATACAGAGGTTCACATAAACTCATGCCAGTGTAACCAGAAAACACAAACACATACTTTATGAGAACTGTTCATCTGAGAGTTTAAACCATTAACGTGGACGGATTAAAGTCCTGCAGAGTTTCACGGGGTAAATATGAAAGCAGTGCCCTGAATTTACTGACCGTCCTTATGACTGTTTTTCAGTTTTTTTAACAAGCATGCAGTTTGTGGAAAAAAATCCCTGCAAGTTTACATGTCAGCTTTACTTATTACGACATTAAAAAGTCTGAACGTCCTTTTTAATATGTGGATTTTCTTAAAATGCAAATCTAAACCCAGTTATTACACACGGTCATAAAATATTTAATGCACTGCTGGGCCTAATGTCTTTGTTCCTTTCTAAAACGGCAGCACAGAGGTTTAAGACACAGTTACACAAAGGTGGCATAAACTTGAACACACAGTACACGTGACATTATTATCAAGGGAAAAATTTTTTTAATTTTTTTTAACACTGCACAGTGTGTCATAGAGACTACTTCCTGAAATAACCAGTGTAGGTCAGTGTCTCTTTAGCCTCACCCTGTAGCGGGTCTAATTTTATAAGCACAAGCTGATCACATTTTGTCTCACAGAAGGAAGCATTTTGCTTACGGCTGATATTTCAACAGTTGGGAAAGAAAAGGAAGTAAGAGAAGACTACTACTTATTGTTCTCATTTGGTCATTTATGCTATAAAAATATTTAGACTACTGAATCAAAGGGAAGGGAAATAAGAACCTTTAAAAGGCTTTTGACAAAAAAACACTTGAGATGCAAAGCATATGCACAGAATACTCCTCAGATGTTTGTATTATAAACACTCATTTGTTGTTAATTCAGCTGGCGGAAAAATACCAGCATAAAAAAGAAGGATACCTGCACGGAGTGGGCGAGGAACTCCTCCCACAAAGATGGTTTTCCTTGGGTCAAGAGGTTGAGATCCATCCATCACAAAGTCGCTGTCATTCAGGTTCCATGGGCGGATCTGGACCTGTCACACACAAAACCAACAAGTGGGTTTTGGTTTTTTTTAGCTCTAGTCTACTAAGGGACTACCAATAGATTTAAGCAAATTGGTGTGTGTGTGTGTGTGTGTGTGTGTGTGTGTGTGTGTGTGTGTGTGTGTGTGTGTGTGTGTGTGTGTGTGTGTGTGTGTGTGTGTTCCCACTGACCGGCTTGTCTTTGATGGTGGGGCTGGACACGCAGAGGTACAGCTTGCCATCCTCCTCGATGCAGGCATCGATCAAAGCCTGCACTGAGCTCTCGTCCTGGAACAGCAGGAAGGCATAGCCTGCACAGAACACAAGAGGGTTATTCTCGCTGCTGGGGCCGCAGAGTACTGACAGAGGATTGTGCTGGAATTTAGTTTGCTGATTACTGTGAAAGCATGTCTGATCACGACACTCTGCTCGCACAGCAGGAAGGCATAAGCTTTTACAAACATACAAACAATCTGAGCAGAGATGACAAATGCTTCAGATAACAGCCTGAAGACAAAACCAGATTGCTCAGATGTATAGATATCGATTGTAGCAGATTATCACTCATTGCTTTACCCAGGAATACTGAAGTCAGTTGCCAAAAAAAACAAACAAACAAAAAAAAAAAAAAAAACAGCATAGTGTGAACAAGCTGTGAATTTAAGGAATTTAAGATACCTTTGGGAGGAAAATAGGATTTGCTCTCAGCTTTGTGAGGCCAGTCCACAAACAGGTGTCCAAAGCGTCTGAAACTGGCTGTTATCTCATCTGAAATGAAAAAAATAATAATAATGCATCCTCATCGTCAGCCCATAGCTTTTTCAAAGAAAACACCAGGGGAGATTTAGAGCAGAGGCCCTCCTCAGATTTCACAGTAAATTACAGGGGGGTGTACTGTAAGAAGCCCTGTGTGTTTCAGGCATGATTGCTTTATTTATTTATTTTTAACTTTTTACATTTTCCCTCAAGTTCCCTTGTTCTAAGTTTGATTACATAAAAGGCTAAAAGTAACCCAGGAATTCAATCCTTTTGATATTAATCATGTTACTACTGCACCTTCATCTATATCTGGGGGCAGTCCTCCAACAAAGACCTTGCGCGAGTAGCGTTCCACGCGCTCTCCGTTCTGGTGCGGAAAGCAGTGTGGGGAACCTAGGCCTGCGAGACCCTGGTCTCCACGTTCATCATCAGGGAAACCATCCTCTATGGGGAAGAGAGAAGAGTGGCCTGAGAAAGAAGAAGAAGGTGGAAAAGATTTATCTTTTGAAGAGAAAACTAGACATTTGTTTTGTTTTTTTAAAGAAAACAGTAAATCATGGTAATGGCACTACAATAAAGATGGCCGTAAATGAGCACTTTAATTTCATCCCTTTGTCTATCTGACCTCAATTCCTACTACTTTAATTTTCTTGATCTAACAACAGTAAACAAACCATTAACCTTTTTATCTTACTTACTAAAATATAACTATTTGATTCAAATTGGAAGAGAATCAGTTAAACATGTGCACGCAGAATGGAGATATTAGAGCCTGAAAGGACCACATCACAGTCTGACCGAATTAAATGTCCTTGATGTGTTGTTCTTTATTCCTAATTAGCTTCCATGAATCACACATGGAACTGTGCTGCCTGTGAACATAAAGGTTATCGCGCACACATTAGTCCCATCAGTGAGAAAGTATAAACACTTTCAGAGTGCACTGTGTGTGGTAAAGGTTAAGCTCTCCCTGCTCTATCCCTGCTCCTATACAACCTGCCCTGAGCTGCTTTATGAAGATTTATGAAGATTTATGCAAGGACGTTAGCCTTAACTGACAGTGTGTGTGCCTCGCCATGTGTCGGGCTCCTCTTGCAATGAGTGTAAATCAGGAATTACACTTTGCGCGTCTCCCTGCCTCATTAACTTGTAGCTAAGTGTGACACCGTCTTGTATTGTCTGAGTTAATCTTGCAATATGCAAGCAAAGATGGAGAAAAGCGAGCAGAGTGAAGCATAATGAGAGAAACAAAAACTTGAGGATAAAAGATGCACAAGATCACTTGACGACGAGTAACAAGGCTCGACACTAAAGACAATCATGCAGACAAACTCGTCACATCACTGCACGTATAAAAAAAAGAAAAGAAAACAAGTTTTAAAAAAGCACAGGGCCATTCCAAAACTAAATGCACGTGCCCGTTAATGTAACAACAAACAAGCAGACCACAGTCAATAAAATCATAACACTGCTTAACATTACAAGATTAGTTAAACACTGAGGCTTATAGGGCGGGAAAATATGCTGAAAATGAGACATGATGTATTTGTGATTGCATTTTACCTCGTCTCCTGCTATAATTCCTGGCTGCATGTGGAATAAGGACAAATCAAAGAAGAGGATGTTCACAAAAGTCCCATAATACACATAATACCAATAAAAGTGCCAGGTGGTGCACGACAATGGAGAGACGATCCACTTTCAGCCTGCGGGCCCTTGATTTTATTAATCACCGATGAATCATAAACACCCTGTGGTTTTGTCAGCACACCGACTATCAAGCAGGTTTTTGTTTTGTGTTTTTTAATTGTGGAACTGTGCATTTTGAAAGGTTGCAGACAATCATTTTAAACTTGCTGTATTTTTTATAAAGGACACTTTATATAGACACGCTGTAAAGGTCACCTCGCTATTAATATAGCACTTTCAAAATAAAATGCTGACTCATTATGAGAAGGGGATAAAGGAGACAATCTAAAGGCGCACAGCTAAAAAAGGACATCTCAGTTCAACAGCAAAACATTTCTGTAATTCAATACAAGCCCTGGGATAACCTTTAACAAAGAAACTGAAGGATAACATGAAGTGTTACGCTACATGTATGGATGCTCTGAATAGGAATATTGACAGAAATGGCAGAAAAATTGAAACTTGAAAGTGAAGCACATCAGGAACATCTATCAAAAATCAAATGAAGCCTTCAATTAAAAGAGGGGAAGAAAATGAAAGAGGAGGAAGGAGGAAAAAGAAAATAATAAAAGCATGAATAGAAACCAGTTTCGGAACAACTGCAGCTTTGTGTGAAGTTAAGTGCCAGATATAATTATATGTTCAATGCCAGCCAAACAGCCATGTGAATTATCCAGTTCACCTAGCTTGACTGCAAAGTACCAAAATTAAGCAAGTCTGCATAATTATGCAAACGGAAAGACGATGACGAAGACTTGATCCCAGGGCTGAACCTTAAACTGGATTTCAGGTTTAATTTAGCAAGACCTATAGCTAACAGCAAATGTGCTTTAAAACTGTAGGTCATATTTGACCTGCATGTGTGCTCCACACAGCATGAACCTGCAAACAGTATGGCAGAGTGAGTTGGTTACTTTGCTGGGAAGTTACAGCCTTTTGCCTGCAGCTCTTTATCTAATGGTTCACAGTGGCTGCTCCTGCTTGTTTCATTACTCCCTGCAATATTTCAAACCCATCTGTTATCCAAAATAAAATTAAAAAAAAAAACATCACAGTGAATAATGGCATTAAGATACAAGTTCACTGATAAATGCAATGCACTTCCTGTGTGACTCTTTCATAATAAAAGTCAATTTACAACCTTTTTTTCTTCATTGAGCTGAAGAAAATGTTAGTTTGCACTAGAATGTTTTCCAGGAATGTAATGCTGCAAATAGATAAATATTGCCTTAGGCTCAATAAGTGTAAAAGACGTTTATTTATTTAAAAAATAAATAAAATTGAGACCTCTACTATAAGCATGACCTCAGTAATTTAGTGACTAAATCTGAACTCTCCAAGACATCAAATGCATCACTGAAGGTCAAGCAGCACTACCCCTGACAACAGCAGTTTCAATCTAGCCTCATTAACAGAAAGAAAATGTATCCAGTGTGTCATTATCCAAACTTTTCCCAGGGCAGTGGTTTCTCTGATGCTGACATCATTGCGGGGGGGGGGGACTATACTGGCCTTGAGCTAAAGTGACAAATGTTCAAATGTGCACACTGGAGTGAACCAGGCCTCAACCCATGTAAAAGAGCAACATGGAGAAGAGCGCATGAGCAACAATCCTGGCCTCCCTCAGTGGATTTTCCAACCCAGATGGACATCAACCGGGGGGGGGGGGGGGGGGGGGGGGGCTACAAAGGCTAGCAATAGAGCCCAAGAGAGTCAAGAAAGCAGACTAAAAGGAAGCACACAGAGCTATAAGAAGTGCGTGAACAGGAGAAAAAGAAAAAATGGTCAAAGAAAATGAAAGGGTGAAAGAACAGGAGATAGGAATGCAATCTTTGTGTTCTTATGAGGTGGGGGTAGAGGGATGGAAGGGAGGGTTTGGCTAGTGTGCATCCTCTATCTGCTGCCTATCCGCTGGCACCATCTGTCTCGGGGCTTGATGACAGCTCCTGATCATGTGATCTTGCCATGTGACTCGGCAATCTTTTGAAGAAACTGCTGGCCTTTCATGTTTTACATCTTAGCCCCAAGCCCAGAAGCAAAAAGCTAAAAGGACAATAAAGGAAACTGTAGCGTACAAGGGCAAAGTAGAAGCCACTAAATTCCACATATCATGTGGACATGAATGGTTTGGTTTTTTCCTACCCGCTGAGGAAAGAAATAAAGTATAAAGCCAATTCTAATTTCGAGCTCCATATCTTATTTTTGAGAAGCACCAGGATTAAAGAATGCATTTAAAAGCAAAACAAACATAAGATGAAAGAGCCTCCTTAAGAAGCATGAGAACAGCAAAGAGGTTCATCTTTAGTGTAACTACCTATCAAACTATTTCTGGTATTTAGCAAATTATTCAAACCAAAGGCAGTTTCCCTTTCATTGCTGCTTTCTATCCACTTATTAAAGAGTGGTGAAAAAACACCATTTCGCTCCCTCCACTTGTCCACATTTCTCAATCCATTCTTTACCTCTTGGCTTTGGGGACTAAGCAATCTCAACAGTAACAGGTAGAAAGGGAAGAGCCCCACATTAGTTTCAAGCTAGGAGAAAGGGCACAAAAATATATGCTTGTTAGTTTAATTTCAAGCAGGCATGTGGGGATGTGCTTGTATTTAACTTCAGGTAAGACGAACAGAAAGATCTGCATCTCCACCTGCTATATTTAGCCTACCTCCCTCCTTTAAGATGTGCACTTTTCTCCAAGAATCTGACGGCATCTAAACACCCTACCTTTGTGTCTGCATAAATATCGTGGCTACTTCCTCTAAGAGTCACAATGGCACTCTTACCAACAAGTTTTTAACTGAAACCAGTCACACTAATGGTTACACACTCAAGATTACAACTGCACAAGTGTCTTGTGTCTAACTAACTTATTTTCCAATCATAAAATATGTATTCCTGCTTCTCTCAGTCTATCAGGGAGATCGCCTACTTTCTGATCCTGCATGCAAGGGGCAGGAGCAGCTGCTGCAATGAACAGTACACAGACAGAAACACCGCTCTTAGCAACAACAGCGGCAAACAACTAAACCTTCAAGTGCAGTTACGCTTCGCTAGAGTCGATACAATACAGGCATGCCATCACTCTCTCCCTCCATCATGGCACTGGCTGGGAAGCTATGAGGGACGTTAATGGAAAAGCATCCCATGTCTGAATGAGAGATTACTGCCATTTCCTCAGACTGATGAAGCCCACCTTGTTACGTCTCCAAAAAAACCATCTGAAACATCTGACTCTTCTTCACGTCGATCTACTGTCCACTTGTCCATTTTAACTTATTGGGCGTTTTTAAGCGATAAAGGCCCTTTTTTAAAATAAATAAATAAATAAAATGAATGCCAGCTTGCAATAAATAAATTTATCAGAGATATCAGCATTTTATGATTTAATTTTTTAATTAGTTTGTTATTGCCCAGTTTGTCATTTTAGCAGACTCTTGAGTGTTTAGGTTACCATACGTACCATTGAGGGGAAGAGGGTTGTCCCCTCCTGGGTGAGGAAAACCAAGACGACCTACATAGGGAAACACAACAAAAAAAATCTTTTGTTATATCATATAAACCTTCCTATAAAGCTATTATTATATTTTCACTGACCAGTTGAAAGAAAAATCTGTATTTTATTAAGAATATGAAAGATATAGTAATAAAATGGCTGTCACTAATGCGATGTCTGCCCTCCACACCAGCTACAGCCAGCTAAAAACAATGTGAGGCAAGACAGCACCACTAACACTATCAATCAGTACTTTGTATTTGGAAAAGGGCTGTTACCATAATAATCCTCTTGACAATTACAGCAGTGCACTAATTAAATTGCCGAGGGGCACTATTTGATCTATTCTGCGCATAATATAGGAACAGTTGGTGACTTTACTTTGTTATAAGTTTTTTTAAAGTGTTAATCCAGAGCAGACTTTAGCTGGGACAGCTATGACCACAACCTTTGTTACCGCTCGCTGCATGTTTCTCCTACATCTATGGGACATCAACTATCTCTTTCCCTCTTATCACCTCGTTATTCTCCAAGCCTCATGCTATAGATTTTAGCCATTTGCCAAGACCCTCTTGCATATGCACACACCCGCGCCTACACAAACATGTTATGATTCCAAACAAGCTTCGAAGTTATGCAAGGCCCACTTGCTGCAGAGGGATAATGACATGAAAGAGCTCAAATAGTACGACCATTGTTGAGTGGGTAATGAGTGCCCTGTGATTGGTGCATTCCAACGCCTTGGTCACATGGAAATGTGTTGGCTCCTCCCCCCATAGTTTGCCTAGAACTATGGGGGGGGAACAGAAAAAAAACAGAACCCCGACTCACAGAGCAGAGAAACCAGGACAGACCACCTGCAGCTTTGAAACACGCCGCTCGATGATAATATTCGACTGTGTAGCGCACCCATCATCATTATCTGAATAAAAATGCAATAAAATGAGTTCAGTTTAATCAAAATAAGCTCAAAGGTGGCAACCAAACCAAACTAAAATCCTCTGGACTACAATTCAGACCTTAGTGATGTGATGACACTAAGGTAAAAGTCCATCTGAGCACCACCTGCTATTCTGAATTTTAAAGGGCTATAATGGTCTCCGAGGATCACACGAGTAGGCACCATATCCCTGTGTGTCTGCAGGACTGTGCATGCCCGCTCTGTGAACCTGATTTGCATGCTCCTGGCTACATGTGAGTACAGTACTGTAACAGTTAAAGCACATGCATGCAGAGCACACAAAAGATGGGGGGGGAGGGGGGGGGGGGTGTGTGTGTGTGTGTGTGTGTGTGTGCATGCATGGGGCGGGTGAACAGAGGGATCCTTTCTGTCAGTCAGGACAATGCTGGAAGGGATTCAAAGCTCCTTGTACTGTAGACATTTTGTCTCGCCCGCTCCCTTGCTTCATTGCTCTCACTTTGTTCAATATGTTAAGCCGGAATGAGAAATTGCTGCCCTGCTTATGTGCATCTAAATGTGCTTGTGTATGAATTCTGCCACAGTTTGTTATGTAGATGCATGTATGCATGTGACGGAGAGAAAGAGCAAAAACTGGCCCGGAGAAGAGTCGCTGTAATTATAATATAATATTTGTTATGCATCAAATTATTGTCTAAAATTATTTACTTTTTGTCATCTTTCTTCAGACAAGCTTTGCAGACAACGGAAAAATGTAAACATACCTGACCACACAGAAAAAGGTTCTGAGAATGCCACTGAGTAGGGATGGGTATCGTTTAGGTTTTATCCGATACCGGTGCCAAATCAGTACTTTTGAAACTGTGCCGGTGCTCAAACGGTGCTCAAACCGGTGCTTAAAGAATGGAGAACACAAAATTGGTCCAAAAACCTCTCATGTTCAGCTGGTTTTTTGTAAAAAGATAACAATGTTAGCCTTTTCTGCAGCTATGGGGCATATATGGTATCACTCTTGGCTGGAAGCAGTGCTTAATCAATGGAAAAAACACAAACTTTATCCAAAACCTCTCATGTTTAACTGTTTTCCACTTTTTCTTTGGTCATTTTAGCCTTTTTGGCCAGGGTGAAGGGAGTATCTGCCATCAAACAAGAAGACAGCTGCATGTAGCTATGATGATGTTTGCTAGTTCACCTTACCTGCATTAATGTAATAACATGGTTAGCCTACTCAACGTAAATTACACACGAACATTAAGCTACTCACGCAGAGAAGAACGGCTGCTGCTGCATCATCATCCTCATCATTTCTGATACACTGGCAGGGCTAGGGGCCAGGACTCTCCTCTTCGGGGTTTTTGGGGGATATTGCTAACTCCGGGTCAGATAACAGGCAACCCACGCACAGTAGATGCGCTCGGTGTGAGGTCTCGCAGCAAGCTATCATACGGCGCATTTCTGGGCTTTTAAAAAAAAAAAAAAACGCTATGCGTCGCCAGGTGTTTCATCGGATTTGAGGTGTTACCTCCTTTGACAGTATCACAGTATCAGCTTAAAGCACTTGTTGCAGGCTGCTGAGTTTGCATATTTTGCTGTGAAGTACAGCCAGACTTTTGACCGCTTCGCCTTGGCCATTTTTAATCTGTAGCTCTGCTCTAAAAGAACGTACGTACCTGGACCCGCCTACTATCCTGGGAAACGTAAAATGATTGGCTAGAAGTGTATCACAGCTCAGGAAAAAAAAGCACCGAAATAAAGCACCGAAATGTGCGCTGCTTTTCGGTCTGGTTACTACCGTTTATGTCAGAACCGGTACCATCATGGCACCGGACACCGGTACCATCATGGCACCGGACACCGGTACCATCATGGCACCGGACACCGGTACCCATCCCTACCACTGAGCTAATATTAGCATCAACGAAGCAGAGAACATCTACTTTACATGTATTATAGGATGTATACATATCATATTCTATCATATTTATAGGAAGTTGGGCTTAAAAATCACTTCTGCAAACCAGACTATGCAGTATTTTGAAATTGTGATGAAGTTATGTAAAGCAGAAGCTTTGTGGTTTTTAGAAGAGAATTTTGACTTCTCTTCCTGTGTTTTCTTGGATCCATCAGTGGAGCTAAAGCACCAAAACATGTTTAATGAGGCAGACTTCTAGTTTTCTTCTGCTAATACTGAAGAAACATTTACTAAGATTTGACAGCACAACATTATACCGCCACTGAGCCCGATAGGTCCGAGGTTTAAAGAAGTGATCTTACTGTAGCATCCCATACTTAAAAATGTATTTAAAACTTTTATTTTGTATTTATTCTGCTAATAAACTGATGTGTATAGTAAGCGTTTTTATGGAACATAAAGCTATGCATATATTACGCACGACATCGCTCCCATTTAGAGATTTTTTTATACCACATTTTTACCTCATAAGAAGACTCCTATCAATTTCTGGTCCTTGACTTAAAACTTGTACAACCTAACAAAAACAACATAATCATTATCTAAGTCCTCTGTCCTATTAAACTACTATCAAATATAACAGTCAATTTTAACTGTATAGTTAGTTACCTTTTACACTTAGCCTAAGCCTTGAGAAATCAAATGTGCTTCCTTTCAAACAATGATCATTACTAAGAACTTCAGCTCTATCCTCTTAGCCAACACTCACTATTGGCCACTGACTAACTTTTCTGTAGTCAGATTATTTCTGTGAGCGTCACCCTTTAAAACAATGATCATTAGACTCCTGTAGAATTAATTTAATATTCAATTTCTGGGTTATGATAACCGGTCAGCAGCACTGTTTGCTATCAAATAAATGTTTCCTTTTAATGCTAAGACCAATACTGTATGTTAAAAAGTATCATTGTTCTTGGCAACGTCTACACCAACATGTTAAAAAATTAGCATGCAACTTCTTCACACATTTTGGACCAAAACTATTTCACAACACTATTTTGCATGAAAAGCTTAGCAGCAGCGATCATTAGAAAACAACGACAGTGTCAGTTCAGTTCAGCGAGGGCTCTCCCATCTCTCATAATTCCCATTTAAATAAAGCCTAAGCCCTCATGAATCTCTCTGCATCTGCTTCTTAAAATTCATGAGAAAGAGGTTATACCTATTGCACCATGCTCAGCTATCCTTCAGTTCAGTTTGTACACTTTGTGTTTTTAAATCTGGGATGCCACGGAAGTAGCTTTGATTGAAGCAAGCAAGTAATTTATTTATATAGCACTTTCAGATCAGCCCCCAGTTGAACACAAAGTGCTGTACACTTGACATGCCAGAAACGATACATTGAACATGTTAAAAAATAAATAAAAAAATAATATAAAATAAATTAATTTAAAAAATAAATAAATAAGATGATTATTAAAATGACATTTAAAATAATAAAATTAGCACAAATAGCAAAAACAATAATAAAATAGTATAAAAATGATGATGAGAATTACATTTAAAACAACTGACAGTATTTATCTTATGGTTCTTTTTGCATTGCCCCTCAGTTCATCACCGTTTCTAAGAAACAAGCTCACTTAAATGGACCCCTCTTCCTAAAGGCTCACTTTATGCTGATCGTGCAGTCATCTGTCAATATAAAAACCATCAGATTCAAAACAATAGTGGGTAAAAGTGCTTTTGAAAACTGCAACTTGTGGACACCACAAATATGTGCAGCAACGATGGCTATGGCTGGGCGTCTGTGTTTTGTAAATATTAAATTCATTAACTCCTTATTGTGTTATATAACAGTGGAAAAGCAGGTCAGTCAACTATTGCTATACAGGTCCATGGGAATCAACTTGCATAAGAAAACGCTAACTGACGTGGAAAACATCTGCCATCAGGGAATACCATATGTAACACAGCAAGTAGAATATTAACAGCTGCACAGGAAAGGCACCTCTCTGATGCAGTTTTATGCATGCTTCGAATCACACTGAGAGCATTTCAAAAGGTTTAGTCTTTTATTTTGATAAATGACCAGATTCTCTGTCATTTACATGTGTGGTTTTGTCTCCTCCTGACCTGCTCTGTACAGCCTGATATGGCTTCCAAGCAAAAACAGACTATTAGACACAGTTTCAAGCAATGCCATTTTAAATTCAGGGAATTTAAAATAGAAAGTAGCTCGTCCACAGAAGGACTGGTAGCTCCCCTCACGATAAGGGTTCAGATCGCGCGTACAGGTGTGAAATGTGTGTGTTTAGTTAGTTTGTTTGTTTGCTTGTTTTAATCAATTTTAAATCATGCTTTTTATTTGTTTTTGTTTCTAATGTCTCTGTAAAGCACTTTGAATCACCTTGTTGTTGAATTGTGCTATACAAATAAATTTGCCTTGCCTTGCCTAGAGCTGCTTGTGAAATCCACTGCCGTCAGCTCTGGCATAAGCCAGAATGCAACATAGTCTCACCCAGCTGCATTTGTCGCACCCAGAATAATCGCATATATGGATATGACAGAAAATGTAAAGAAGAAGAATAGAAGCCACAAGGAGAATTTTGTTTTTGTTTGTCTTGGTTTGTGTTTTTTATGATGAGTGGGAAGAAGAAAGAAGGAAAAGGAAGACAGAGGTGTGAGCTGACTGCTACACACTGTGACCTTTCATAATATCGCCGATGATAGCACAAAAAGAAGACAAAGCCTCTACATGGCTGACCTGTGGAGGAGGTGAAACCTCTCTGCTAAAAACTGAGGCGTTAACTGATAAATTATTGTGTGAGAGCTGTTGTTCCTTTGTGCGGCCAAATAAGCTACAATCCATAACAAAGACAAGTGTTTAAAGGTAAAGCCTGCTTGCACATTAACATTTTTTTCCCTCTTGTATTGCACACCTTATATGAGGAAAACTGCCAAATGCAAAATAACGAGTGTACTGCAAAGTGTTTGCATGTTATATTGTGAAACTCATTTTCATCGAGATCAGTTGACATGCACTGAATAACTATTGCACACCAGCCATTTACTGGACAAATAATGACAAGATCAGTATCATAGTATGTGTGCCATCTGTGGGAAAATATGATGCATCTAAAGATAAAGGTCCATACAACTACCTCCAGCGCATCACAGGTTTTCTAAAAATACAGACATGCTAAATGGGAAGCATACACTTTCAGCATATACACTCATTTCCTGTACCGAATCCATAGTAAAAAAAGAAAATTCCCTGCCTATAGAATAGGGAAAAATGTATGGTTGCTGGAAGTTGTAGGCTGATGCTGGGAGACATCTGTCGCACCAAAAACCTCCTCGTTGGTCACAAACAGATTGAAACATATTGCCGCAACCAACACATTTCAAAAGGCGAAACCTTTATGCTGGAGACTCACTTTTTGCTAGCGACTGGTGGTTGTCAGACATTCACCAACCAGTGTCTAGGCCTGTGGCCTTCTATGAAAAAACAGCTCTGCTGTTAACGCAATGTCAAATTAAAAACAGAAAAAAGGAAGAAAAAAAAAATGCTACTGGTCTGCTTAGTGTTTCATGATCTTGATTGACAACTGGCATCTTTACCTTTCAGACTGTCCTGCTCAGCTCTCATGATGTCAATCAGGGAGCTCTCCAGAGTGTTCATGTTGAAGCTGTCAAATGACCTGGTGCGCTCCTAAACAGAGGAGAGAAAAAAGAAACACTGTGTCACATTTTTAGCCTGCTTCAAAGACATGCAGTTAACACAACTATAAAAAGAAATGTGGTAACCAATGGTGTTAATTGTTAAAGCGGAGCAATGAAGAAATTGCCTTATTAATGCGACAATGACTTGGTTAATATCTAAGCTTGCCAAAGACTGTCTTGCCACAAGACAGACATGTTCACTCTTAACTTAGAAAATTTACACAATGGTGAAAACTTCCCGCAATACTTAAAGACTTTTGACCAAAAAGAGTTAAAAAAGGGGAACAGTCACATGCTTTCCTGTTTCTTCTCACCTCACTTGAGCTTGTTTCAAAGAAAAGACTTGACAGAAAGCTTTGTTTCTCTCAATGTGAGAGACTGTACAGGTACACATAGACTTAGTATTGGTTTAAATCGTTTTAAAAGTAAGAAATGAGAAATAAAAAAAGTTATAGCATTTTCTTGGCTCACGTTGTGTTCAGCTTTATTGTGTGGGTCCAGAAGGACTCATCCAAAGTAGCTTAAAAATTATCTGTAGGTGTGTATCTACCAATGGGAAGAAGAATTAAATGTTGTTCTTTTCTTTTATTAAATCTAGCTTTTGCTCTCAGCAGTTGATTTCTCTCATCTTATAAGATGCTGTTATGTGCTTAATTACTATGTGTTTAATTCAACCCTAATTTCTTTTCTTGCATGTTTTTGTGTGCTTTTCCTGCTGTGCAACTTGCAAAGTAAACACAAGCAATAAACAGACTCGTTCAATGAGGCAACATAATGAAAGTCAAGAGAAAAACAAGCAGTCAAATGGAGCATGAGCCAAGCAAATTCCTGGGCAAAAGCTTCGTCACCTACAACAAGGGCATCCTTGGCATATCAGCCAGCCACACTGGATATAATTGTATGCACACACAAATACGTGTTAACACGCACACACCCATACGATGTGTATATACAAAATATTCTCACACTAAAAACATGTACCCATAAACAAACACACACACACACACTCCAAGTGGCATGCTGATAAGGTTTCAGTGCAGACTCCACCTCAGCCAGACAAAATATGCAGTCTTTGTCAACAACTTCTAAAGAAAGTGATCAACTCTTTGGGTTTCCCTTCCTCTGAAAGAACCAAAAGTTAAATATGAAATAATTATTATTCGCATCTCGCTTTTCAATGTCTCATTGCTTCCTTCCTCCTCCTTCACCATTTTCCAAGCCATTCTCTAACAAATACCAACTTCAAAAGTAGAAATGCCTTAAAAAACCTTTTATATTCCTCATGCATGTGTCAGAGATCTCATACTTGACAAAGGCAGCAATTGTTCTAGCTAGAAGTTGTTGTTCATAGGCTGTACCCTATGACTAAAAAGTTTAGTCATGTTTATTCTCTCAAAACTTGGTCACGACTGAATATGCATGTCCTACTTTCAGTTTGGTATCTAGTCCATCGACTACTTGATTATTTAAGGGATTTTTTAAATGAGAAACAATCTCCAACTAATTTGTAGAGCGGCACTCAAAGAAAATCAACCGTTAGCATTTTGTGTAAATATGTAAAAACATAAAATAGATTATTACAAAAAAAAAAAAAAAAAAAAAAAAAAAGACAGGAGAAGGAATGGCTGCCTAACTACTAACTGTCATGCTTCTAAAATAACAATGCCAGAACACACCTGATGTGTTCAGGTTTAACGCTGTAAAAACATCCACTTCGAAGCAATTGAACCTGACAGGATGATTGACAGATCAGACTTCCAAACCATGTCAGCAACGCAGTGTTAAAATAACAAAAGCATCAGTGTGAAACAATGTGGCCTGTTTCTTTTTAAACCTAATCGGCGGACAGTTCAGATGAAATGTGGAAAACTCTAAATCCAAATTTAAAAACTATAAGCAAAGTAAGCAGTAAACTCATACAGTTCAGGTGTAGCAACAGTTCGAATGTTGGTCAGAAAACTTCTGCCTCGAGAAAAACGGAAGAGAAAAGTGTTAAATAACTGAAATAAAGCATGACACAGAAACAAGTTCACCGTTTCAGACAAAACAGAGAAAACATCCTGACAACAACACTACATAGTCAGCTCTGCCCTGGGCCTGACTGATAATGGGCAGAGAATTACCCATCATGTCACTAAGGCTGCATTATCAGTCACTCTTTAAATTTACTATGTTGTTTCTTCAGCAGCAGCTATGCAAAGATCTCTGTTGTTAAACCAGCAACCAATTCAAAGCCTAACGGCAAACTGCAGGCAGTGTCAGAAAAGACTAAGAAATGTTCATTGTCCTTTGTGTTACCATGCTAAAAGGCTCAGAAGAAACACACCTATCCAAGTGAACTACACTTCAAGGGTTGACTAGGAGGGCAACACACTTTTTCTCTTTTTCCTCATTAATCTACCGTCCGGTGTCTGGAGTTGTTCACCAAAATTCAATATCTACTATCTGATCGGCTTGAAGAGCGTGGTTGGGTATCTGGCACACTTGGCTGGTAAAACAGCCAAACTTCCCAGCTGTAGCCAAATTTCTTACCAGCATTTGAGCTGACTACAACAGAAACAACACTGTGGCAGAACACACCCAATGCACTAACTCTCTCTCCCTCAAAACAAATATCAACATGGGGATACAGGCCAGATTGTGTCCACCATTTTCTCATATCCGCTTCAGTATAATATGTGCACTTGCGCTATTGCCTAAGGACAAATAAGTCAAACACTCCAAGGCAAGGGAAGCAGAAACAGAGTCCAGGTTTGGTTTCTGCCTTAAGTATACAAGGGTAATGAGTATATTCCAACATGACGACAAATGCATACAAATAGGAAGCGGACAATGCTGTACGCATTTTTGGATTCGCACGCTTTGTGGCATCAGTTTATTTACCATCATATGTGGGCGGTGTAGTATGACAGGGTAATTCTATTATACTGTTTCTGGATAATACAAATTCATTTTGTGGCTGAGATGGACTCAGTATGGTGGACTTGAGGCCTGGCTGGTTCTCTGCAGTTGCTAAGCATTAGCCTGGAGAGTGATTAATCATCAGATTTCTGCATCTCACTCGCTCTCAACAACTGGCCAGCTGTCCAGCAAAGAGCTTATCCCTGACAGATTGCAAGCATGCACAGATGCACGCACATTAGCCACAAGCAAGAAAAATGACGGTTTATATGGTAGTTCTTGTAATCTATGAACACGGCCTAATGCATACACTTAAATTTGCATGCAGCCCATTCACACTGCAAAATCATCTCTTGCAGAAACGTGTAACCCTGAAGCAGTCTATTTGAAGCTGATAATGTAAACAGTGACAGTGCAGGGTTTTTTCCTTTTACTATGCATGATAGGTGTGAATTGTTGGTTGTATGCAGCAAGGCAACCTTACTCTACCAGGCCCGGTGCCATTTGCTGTTTGTTTGACACTGAATTAAAAACTATGCACCAAACTAATCATTTAAAAATTTTGGACTATTATCCAGAATAAGGATTATGGAACACACAAAAATGGGCTTATTATTTATTATTCCATTACAATTACCTCTCAGATAATTTGACTTTTTCAGCCAGTAATTCTTATCAATCTAAAATTAATAATCAATTCTTTTTTTGTTTAAATTGGGACCTATGCATTGTCTAAGAAGCTTATTTGAAATGCTTGACAAAAGCGTACTGGGTCACACATGATCAGAAATTGGTTCATCTGTCATTCAATCTATGGTTCATTAAATTATGATATGGGTTAGCTTTACAACCAGTGCATAAAGTGCTGCACACAGCACACACTAGTTGCTTAACACTGACTGAAAAAGTAGTCTAGGTAGATCTGGGCTTTGCCATTCTGGGCTCCCTGGTATATTTACACAGAGTCAATTCCAATCAATTTTAGACATCTATAAAAAACAATGTCTATTTTTGACAGGAGATATTTATTTGGACAGGAGAGCCTATCATCGGCTCCGTCTATAACAGAGACCACCGACAACACGCTGCCTTTAATATCATAAAAGCTCAAGTCAAGCATGTTTGGAAAAAAACAAAAAAGCAAACAAAACCAGGGCTGGGCCTGGCTACCACTGTGTGACTGCTCCCTCTAAACAGAATCTAATCTTTAGCAGCACCAAACTGAGCAACCTCCAACAGATTTTCATGGCATGTAGAGTCATCAAAGAATGATTAAATCCAACATGCTGTGGGTGATTAACTCTCAACATTAATCATCAATGTCATCTGGCTGTTAAGATAAAATGGAAGCTGTGGCAGGGTAAAGGGATGCACAACATAAAGGCAAAAAAAGAGTAACTAAATTACACACTGGTGATGTGTAATTTGTCAAGGCTGTAGAATTTGGAGGTTATTTAATAGTTCGCTTATATTCAATTGTCGGAAGGTTGAGCTTTTAATTACATCCCTGAGATTTGTAAAAGATAGAAAGGCCAAAGAAGGAAGGTAGATACAGCTGTTAAAGAAAGGGGAGAGCAAAAGTGAATAGTGAGGTAATTCATCATAAAAAGAGGAAAAATGTAGTACAGGAAAGGGAAACAAGTTGTTCTTTTGACACTTGTGATTATTTAATTATCACAAAATAAATATAAAGTTGATAAAACTCATTCCATCCATGTTTTGACAGGCAACACAAAAGTCCAATGACAATGAGAATAGCAGAGTTTGAGCCATATCAGGTTAACGTGACCTGCAAAGCGTAGGAAGAGCAGCAGGTAGTGGCACATGCGCTAATGTCTGGGCTCCTGCAACCACGTACAGTAGAACGTCAGGAGTATGAGCAAGCTAAAGGACAAAATGACACCAGAAAATGTTAACGAAAACTCATGCATTACAGAGCACGACACCCCAGAGGATACAGTCCAAGGCTCAGAAGACTGGGACAGAACGGTTTGAATCAACAGAAAAGTATCGATGCCATTTTTAGTGATTTATTTTCCATTCTTAAATGTGGATCCATTTTATTTATTTGGAACTGACCAAAGAATTTAGACATTTGTTTGCGTTCTTCTGTCACAGAACTTTAACTGATTAGATTGTCACTTTGTTATATACCTATTTAGTTTTAAAATGCAGACCAGAAATAAATATTTAAATCAAAATCAACCTTACATCATCACAAGTAAAAAGTCAAAATTATATACTGATCGATAGACTGACATTAAAGAAAAGAATTGTGATAAAAAAAAATTTAAAAAATTCCACATTGCTCAGCTCTGGTGATTGTACTAAACAGTAATATTAACTACTCCCAGCTGCCAAAAACAACCAAATACACAGTGTTGTCTGAACAGTGTGTGCGTTTGGGTTTTAAAACAAGTGACAAAGGGAGGCGTTCAAGCAGTATTTGAACTGCTTGGGGATTAGATTAAAACAACTCACTTACTGTATGCATTCAGCAAAGCTACCTATAATAAGACACTAGGGCTGCTCAATTAATCGAATTTTAATCACGATTACGATCTGGGCTTTCAACGATCATTAAAAATGACTGAGCCGATTATTAGCCCCTCCCTAATTTATCCGCGACACCTTAAAGGCCGGTCCGTGAAAATATTGTCGGGCATAAACCGGTCCGTGGCGCAAAAAAGGTTGGAGACCACTGATTAAGAGGACCCGAGGGAAGCTCGGAAAGCTAAGCAGAAGTTATTTGGAGAGTGACTGCCGTTGGTTGAAAAGAGAGTTTAAAAAAAAAAAACTTCAGTGGTGTTGCACACTATTTTATATTATTTTTTTAAAGTCATTGTTAACCCTTTAAAGCCGGTCAGAGCAGCACGCTCCGTTTTGCGTAACTATTTTTAAATCCCTGTAGAACCTGAACCGTGTAAGCTAGCGCAATAATTTGTTTTGCATATGAAACCGGAGGAGTTGTACTTACATCTGATGCCATCAGCTTGTCCTCGGTCACGGTTTTGTTCCACATATAGCTTTGCAAAAATTGCATAAAAAGCGCTTGCAGGAACAAAAACATAATATTCCAGAAACACGCTTTGCCGTTCCTATCAGCTGTTCGTAACACTTCCCACAGTGAAATGATGCACATGCTGTTTTCTTTGCAAATCTGCATCATAGGATTGTTTTTTGTTTTTCCTGCAGTATATAAAAATTGCTGTATCTCCAAAATAAAACTATGAAGACACTCAAAATAAATTTCCTGTTGTTGTAAACTATTTTTTGCAACTTTATTGTATTTAAAGTTTTGAGGGATAAGCCTCTTAAATTTCTCCAAGTAGAAATATATGTAAACAAAACAAAAGCGATTTTCAATTTTTTTTGTAGTTTATTGCACTTTTTTGCAATTTATGTAATTACTATGGACTTAATGCATACATATTATTAAAATATGGGCTATAACAGTTGTATTGATGTATAGCAACTTGAAATGCTCCCACAAATGGCACTACAGCATGTAAAAAAAATAATATAAGCTCTGGTGGACTTTGTTCTATAGTAGGTCTTAAAGGGTTAAATAAATATCGTCAAATAATCGTGATCTCAATTTCAGTGAAAATAATCGTGATTATCATTTTTGCCATAATCGAGCAGCCCTATAAGACACCTGAACATAAACTTTCCTTTGTCAACTCTTTTTTGTTATATCAAATTTTGCTGAACACATATTTCAGTGACTAATTAGGGCTTATGCACACACGTATACACAAGTGCCCTTTCTTCCTGTTGCAGAGCGTCTGTCAAGGGCGTAAGAAGGGCACAATGAGGCTGTATGAGCAGGAGAGTTATGTGCTTGCCGGTGCACCGCTCATTAGTTAAAAAAAAAGAAAAAAAAAAGAAAGTTTTTTTTCTAATTTAACAACACTGTCACAAGGACCAGTGGTAATGGTTTTAACCTTGGGCTTCAAATGACCGAGAGAATTTGTCTGAAATGGCATGACAGTTTTCATGCAGAACATCACAGGTAGGCAAGGAAGGGTACCTGAAAGGCCTGAGGCTTATCTTTAAAGCAAATTTGTCAGTGTCAGCGTGATTGTGTACAGGAACAATAAGGTGTTGTGTTTAACACAGGAAAATGGGCAGGTCTACAGTTCAATTACCTGATACGTGAGTAGGGCTGCTCGATTATGGCAAAAATGATAATCACGATTATTTTCACTGAAATTGAGATCACGATTATTTGACGATATTTATTTAACCCTTTAAGACCTACTATAGAACCAAGTCCACCAGAGCTTATATTATTTTTTTTTACATGCTGTAGTGCCATTTGTGGGAGCATTTCAAGTTGCTATACATCAATACAACTGTTATAGCCCATATTTTAATAATATGTATGCATTAAGTCCATAGTAATTACATAAATTGCAAAAAAGTGCAATAAACTACAAAAAAAATTGAAAATCGCTTTTGTTTTGTTTACATATATTTCTACTTGGAGAAATTTAAGAGGCTTATCCCTCAAAACTTTAAATACAATAAAGTTGCAAAAAATAGTTTACAACAACAGGAAATTTATTTTGAGTGTCTTCATAGTTTTATTTTGGAGATACAGCAATTTTTATATACTGCAGGAAAAACAAAAAACAATCCTATGATGCAGATTTGCAAAGAAAACAGCATGTGCATCATTTCACTGTGGGAAGTGTTACGAACAGCTGATAGGAACGGCAAAGCGTGTTTCTGGAATATTATGTTTTTGTTCCTGCAAGCGCTTTTTATGCAATTTTTGCAAAGCTATATGTGGAACGAAACCGTGACCGAGGACAAGCTGATGGCATCAGATGTAAGTACAACTCCTCCGGTTTCATATGCAAAACAAATTATTGCGCTAGCTTACACAGTTCAGGTTCTACAGGGATTTAAAAATAGTTACGCAAAACGGAGCGTGCTGCTCTGACCGGCTTTAAAGGGTTAACAATGACTTTAAAAAAATAATATAAAATAGTGTGCAACACCACTGAAGTTTTTTTTTTTTTAAACTCTCTTTTCAACCAACGGCAGTCACTCTCCAAATAACTTCTGCTTAGCTTTCCGAGCTTCCCTCGGGTCCTCTTAATCAGCAGTCTCCAACCTTTTTTGCGCCACGGACCGGTTTATGCCCGACAATATTTTCACGGACCGGCCTTTAAGGTGTCGCGAATAAATTAGGGAGGGGCTAATAATCGGCTCAGTCATTTTTAATGATCGTTGAAAGCCCAGATCGTAATCGTGATTAAAATTCGATTAATTGAGCAGCCCTATACGTGAGTATTCATACTCATATATACACGTGTGTGTGCTTTGGGGTTAGGGAGTTAAAAATGTACTTTTGCCTTGTTTGAAATATATTATTAATACATCTGTGAAAAACCGCAGCAATAATTCTACCATCTCACCCCCAAAAAAGGGGTTGATCCATGCAAACCATTTGCCATTGCCACACCTGACATCCTAGTGATCCCACAAAAATATATCAGTTTAAGAATAAGCAGATCGCTCCAGGACACAAATGAGCTATGAACAAATAAAAATGAGCAGAAGAAAATTACATATCGGAATAAATTCAGGCAATAATAAAATAACATTTAGCTTTGCTTACTTGCTAATCCAGAACTTATACTTCTGCTGTAAAGTGAAAGTTTTATTTCAGGAGTTCACAGTACATATATGAACGGATGTTCACACATACCTTTCTTATCTCTTCTCAACCGGAGTTTACAAACAATGTTTTCTGTCTGCCATTACCAGACATAATAAATAGCTGCATTTTACTCTCGGTTTTATCAGGCACAAAGCAACAGGCCTTGCTTTTTCAGCCACTTCCATGGCTTTGTTTGTCTAACTTTTATTTACTGACAATTAACTCTGGACAGGATAGAGTTTACCCAACTGCACTTCCTCTAGTTCACACTCAATATTTTCTGCATCATATTTTCATTAAAGATTCAGATGTTAGCAGTTTTCACGCATGTACTGCCACCCTTGGCCTTTGTAGAATATAACCAACAAAGGTTCATGTAAATACTGAATATCATCTTTAGGCTCCTGAGCACCATCCGTCCAGTTATACATCCATCCATTTTCTTAATCTGATTCAGGATTGGGGGTGGGGTCTGAGGTCTGGAGACTCTCCCAACTGTCATGGTGTGAGAGGAGAGGTAGACCCTCGACAAGTCGCCAGTATATAGCAGCACTAACACAGAGACAGCCAATTAACCTAACATGGATGTCACTGGACTGTAGGAGGAAGATTTAGTATCTGGAGGCAAAAGGGAAACATGCAGACACAGGACCTTCTTGCTGAGAGGCGACAGCTCTAACCACTGTGCCGCCCACTCCAGAGCTACAGTATTTTCCAAACATGCATCCATTTTCTTAACCTCTTATCAAATTCAGGGTCACAGAAGAGCTGGAGCCCATGTAAGCTGACGCAGGGCATCCAACTACAAATATTTAAAGCACAGGCTTATCGAGTAAAAACAAACGGCCTAATAGTCTAATATTCGTAACGCAAACCAGCTTACAACCCCGTGTACTGGTCATTTACAGGTCTGATTTTACATAAAAAGTAGCGTTGTTTTGGTTAAAGCGATATGTAAAACCACACTCTGCAAAGATTTTCTGGACATACACAGAGACAGTTTTAATAATGTGCCTTCAGATAACAGCATCATTATTTCTAAGCTGCACAAACAGTCAGGAGCGCTGTAACCAACAGTTACCCAGGTGGCTTACTGAGGCAATATCCTGTGCTGGCTTCTCTACCTCAGACCCTGCAGGTCTTGACCTGGTCACTGGCCAGATTTACCAGTCTCAGTACACCTGACACAGCAGCAGGCTTCTGACCTTGAAATTCACGGGTGAAGAATTAGAGGACAAAGAAGGAAAGAATAACAGATAGAAAAAGAAGAAAATAAAGACTTCCCTGACATTTAAAAAGTACACATTTCTGGTCAAAGGTTATTTACTAAGTGAACTGTGTGCTAGCAGTTAGCAGCAGTGTGTCTGGATAGTTAACCACTGTAACATATCTGACTGGTTGCATACTATTGATTTATTGTGTTTATGTGCAGCGAGTTTATAGTGCAAAGGTCACAAAAGTACTGACTTACAGAAATCATCTATATTACATGTTTACGACATTAAAAATGCACAAAGAAGCAGATGTTGTGATGAAATAGGAGTTATTTCATCAAACACAGAAGACCTGAATAATGCCCAATTGATCCTTCATCTGTTGTGTGTGCTAAAACTCCAACAGTTGAGGCTTACAGGAGAAGGGATGTGACACAGGTCTGTTTAGTTCACAGTTACACAAACTACAGTGTTTCATTTACCAAATCCGGGAGTGCCTTGTGTAAGACAACTTGTGTAATCAGTCATCTGAACAATGCCTGATCTCAACAAACATTGACAAGAACCATTTTAAAAACAGTTTTAAAGAAAGCAAAACAAAGCCATCTTTCCCATAACTTCCTCTGGAGTATTTCTGTAGCTACGGGAGTAAATGGATAGGAAACTGCTTAAGGCAACTGATGAGACCGATGTGGCAATTTTCATGTCACATGTATATGCAAGCATGGATAATGAAAGCCAAACAACACTTGGATAGATGTATTTAAGAGTGAAATATACAGAGAAGGCACTGGCAATTAAATGTGACGCTTGGTTGGCTGTGCAGTAATTTAACAATGGTTTCTACAGTAACCACTTCACCACAACATCATGACCTACAGTACATGCTCACACCAAAATGAAACATTTCAAGATTCGGTTGTTTTGTGGTGGATCGAAACTGACAAAAAGAAAAAAGAGAAGAAAAACAACTGATGTGATTCAGAATTTGACAGACTTATAAGCAAATCCTCATTTACATGTAGTAAACTATCTCAGTTGGAACAAATCCTAATATCCACATGAAGTGCATATGAAGTGAATGTTCCAAAGCGGCTGCATTACACAATGCAACAAGCAGCACTGATACAGATCTGAGTGGAAGATGTAACTACGGGCAAAACAATACCGATCCACATCCACGCAAAGCGAGGCGAAAACAAATCTGCGTGAACTGATCGTGTCCGACTTGCCATTACGCCACCGTGCATATGCTTGAAAAGTACAGATTCACGAAGGAGATGTTCTTGAAGAAAAGAAGCAAAAGTGGAGATTGCGGCAGGTTTCAAAATGAGCTTGAGGACTATAAATATACACAGCAATTTCTTAACAGTCATTGTTATCCTTTGTTTGTTATTGAAACCTATATTTTAAACGTGTTGTTATTTTAAAAAAGGAGTTACACTTACATAATCAGTCCCTCTCCCTCTCTCAGACATGCACACCGACAGGGAGGCCATTCTACGCCCATCCTCCATCTGCCCTTGCAGTATCAAGGGGGCAAGAGGACAATGCTACTTTAGTTGATCTGATTCAACCACAAGGAAGAACAACATACTGCAGCTACAGGAAAGCTAGCTTAACTCTAACACCGGGATGTAACAGTCAGGCTTCTCAAAATTGTTGCAGAAACCCAAATCTGATCTACAGGCTGTTTGACACCAGTTGTAACGCCAGTTGTAATGCTTTTAACGCATTTAAATCTACAAAGCATGTTGGGAACTTCTTTCTCATTATACTTTTTCTGGTCTTTTTTTTTTTTTTTTTATTAAGCCAACAGCTTTTTTGTACCATCCAACCATGCTAATCTGTAATTTTGTGCTCATGAAGACATAACAGCTGCGTATGTGCACCTCTGCACAAAGCAGGGAGGAGGATGGAGACAAAGTGAGACACAGGAGAGCCTCCCTCCTTCCAGCATGAGCCGAAAGTGATGCTTCTATAAGATCATTATAGTATTCTATCACTGATGACCCCGTTCACATATCACAACAAATGATTTTGCATACAGTAACTAATTAACTTAAGAGGACAGATATTAGCTGAACAGGTAATACAGAACTAGGTCACAACATTTGCCCAGTTATTTAATCAATTTAAGCTTTTTAAATCTTTTTGACATGTAAAAACTGTTAATAGAAGCAATAGGATGAAGTTATAAATTAGCTAACTACCTTGTTACAATTTTAGTTATCTTTTTTTAAACTACAATGCTAAATAAGTGAGCCACCATCCTTGTAATTATGCTGCCAGAAAACTAGCTAAAAGAGAGAGGATGTTCCTAATATTGTCCTCTTAAGGGAAGTCCACACAGCAAGTGTGGTGACAATCAGAGACCACAGAAGGTCACTGACATTTAGTGGCTTTAAGCAATGATGGGGTGGGAGCTAAAAAAGCTCATTTCAAACGTTGGATGAACTGTACCAACACCCTGTACAAGACAAATGAGGATGTCTTAACTGAATCATGCAAAGCTAGTCTAGTGGAGTCCAAGAATAAAAATATGGAACTGTAAATGAGAATAACAGGCCCCCTTTAAATAGTCTCCTCATCAAAGCAAACTGGAACAGGTCAGACACGAACCTGGGCCGCACAACTACCTACAGCAATTAGCTGTTAACAACATTAATCCTAAATAGCTACTGAGAAGCATGTGCTCCCTCTCTAATACATGTCAAGACATGTCCGCACAACCTTCTGGCTGCTGAGCCTGTGGAGTGTTGAGTCATTAACTGCTAATGGACAAGAAGAAAGGTCACAACAAGCATCACTTTTAACAGTTTTAAGTTACTTTGCATCTTTAGAGAATTTTGGATTCACTGGTAAAGAACGTGTCCAGGAAATCTGCAATCTATACGTTCAGTTATGATGTTGACAGGCTGCTGAATCTAAAAAGACATGCAGCCACCAGGACTATTTAACACGATCTATTTTCATCCATGACGACGACTACGACTGACACCAACTTGCAGGGACTTTGTCACAACGTAAAAAAGTAAAGGATATGTAGGGTACTTAAAGAAACATTTCACTGGATAGGCCCAGATGGGTCTATAGCCACCTCTGTCTCTTTCCCCTCCTCCTTATAACGACCAGCACAATCAATCACGGGCTAGATCAATAGAATGAATTTATCTCCAGGCCCCTCTACCTCTTTCCATTACAGCTGGTTTCTACATGTGACAGTACAATTATTTAAGCAGTCTTCATTGTATGTGGACCCAGCTTTTAAAATGAATGAACAGGTTGGATTTTTTTTTTTATTAAGGGGTGGCCACCCATGCCATGACATACAGTAAGTGATTAATGTAACTCTAAATCTTATAAATCATCAGGCTCTCTTTTACACAGTGTAATAGGTCAAGAGCCTAATATATGCAAAGCATAAAGAACTGAGCAAGGTTCATGGATCTACAGTATCACCGTTTGTTGCTAATGGTTGTTTACGACTGGAACAAAAGCAATCTAACCATAATGTATTGTTATTCATCACTTAATGCAGATATAGTTTTTGACACTATTGTCTGTCGTTATACCCTCCATCGCCGTCTTCATTTTGTACCTCGCTCTCCCAGTCTCCCATTATAAAATCTTATCATTTTTTTTCTGTCCATGCCGTCTTCTCCCCCATTCCTATATGCGCCCTCCCCCCCCCCCAATTCACATGGCACACACCACTGCAGTGACAGAGCCACATTAGTCATCGCAAAGGACGCTCAGCTATAGAAGTACAGAGTCCAATAACAGGTTTAACACAGTAGCAAAAGCATCGTGTAAATCTGTGCCCTCCTGCTGTGTCTAAAAATAGAAGCTGTACCACATAATGCTATAATATTAATAGTTCACATAAATGACATCCTGCTGTTTAATAATTCAGGTGATTAGCAGCTACAACTGAAAAATATTCAGAACCAGACATATACGCTGGACATTCATGCTTAGTATACAACATAATTGGGAAGAAAAAGAGGACAATTCCATACAGTTAGTGAAAATTCCCACTCAACCATCTGAATAAACATCTTAGAGGCAAACTGACCTGAAAGGGGAAGATGTTATCGCTGCGGCCAACTCCATCATCCATCCAGGACTTGGGGTTAAAGCCTGCGGGACTGTTTCGAGGGTACTTCTGGGATGCCACATGGTTGTTAGGGAAGGTCTTCTTCAATGGGGAGATAGAGTTAATGGGAGTCATCCCGCCATTCAGCCCGCGTCGATAATCTCTGCCTTGAGATCCTCCCCAGCCGCCACCACTACCATATCCTCCTCCGGGACTCCAGGAAGTGGAGGAGCCGGGGGAGGGAGAGGGACTCTGGTAGCTGGCTGGACCCCAGGGAGACGGGGGCTTGTTCAGGCTGTTGGACAAATGCGGCAACTGGCTGAAAGCTGCATTCCTGTGTGGGAAGGGCGGTGGTGGGTGGGGAGAAGCTGGAGAACGCCGATGCTGCTGGTGTTGGCTGTGGGGGTGCTGGAAATGGGGATGAGGTGGGGGAGCCGGGTGGTGCTGGGACAAGGCAGCAGCTGGTCCGATCTGGGGGGAGAAGTTCCCACCAAACCCTGGACTGACGTGGTGTGAGAAGTTCTGGAACAGCAGAGGCCCGTTACTGGCAGACGCCGGGTTGAAAAAGCTGACATCCTCGTTGATGATTGTTGATGGCGCAGGTGGGATGGCGGGTGACCAGTTGTTAAAGCCAGAAAGCGATGACGAGGTTGTACTGGACTGAACTGGGCCCGTACCCCCGAGACCAGATGTCTCCTGGTAATCAAAGCCTGTCAGAACAGGTGACTCAAGACGGAGCTGCTTCTCTTTTCCATTACTGCTGTCAGATGTGCCATTCTCTGTCTTGCCTTCCTCGGACCTGGCTTTTTCCAATTCTGAAATTATCCCAACGCCACTTCCACCCTCTTGGTGACTCCCAGGAGACAACTGCTGCTTTTCTTGCGTTTCTTGCATTTCCTGTTGCTGCTGTGCTTTGGGTTTTTCTGGCCCCCCCAGGATTTCGTCTTGCACGCTGTTGTGGGTGGCGGAGGCAGGGAAGAGCCAGGGAGAGCCTCCCGTGGTGCCATTCCCTGCGGCTGTGGTGCTGTTTATGAAAGCGGCAGGGCTCTGCGACACATTTTGGTGATGATGAGGGGGCTGCAGATGCGGGTGGATTCGGACCGGGAATGCAGACTTGTTGCCAGTGTTGTTTTGAACTAGAACTCCAAACCCGTAATCCCCCATTTGTTTTCTCCCCCCACAGACAAGTGCTATCCCGTGATCGTTTGGTCCTATAGAGAGAAGAGCATACAAGCATGGCATGCACTGAGTTAGCAGTCACCCACTCACATTAACCAACAGATCAAGGGATTTAGAAAAAAAAAACAACGAAGTGAGGGGACACAGAGGCATGGAAATCTCTTTATGTGTAGGTTCTAAATGAGATCCTACACACATATAACATTCACTGTACTGTGGCTTTAGAGCTCATCCTTTAAAAAAAAGCCAGCCAGTTAACGTTACATCTTTAGCTAATTATAACCCCGTGACGTTGCCAGATTGTCTACAGCTGAGCTGCTGGCAGCCACCAGTAAAGCCAGAACCACTGCTGTGTCGAGCATATAGTCTCCATTTGGGGACGTTTTACTAACGAAAACCAACTGACAGGCAACTAATTATCACCCAAGAAACGCACATTAGCACAAAATATCAACGAAGGCTGAAAATATTGACAAAAAACCAACAAACCCGTCAAAAATAAAACACTCGACCTTGTTTGACAGCTGTCAGCACCCTGGGAAGAGCCCACTATCAAAATTACGTTTATATTAATACGGCTTTTTTATCAGTCGGGCAAATTATTGTTAATAATCGGTTTCACGCGTCGACGGAGAAGCAGTTTAAATCGCTGTTAGCTGACCAGCTAACTTTTCCATCCGTTGCTAACATTAGCTTGCTAGCTAACGACCGTTAGCACGAATGCTAGCTAGCTGGACAGGTTGAAGGCAAGCGAATAAAACATCTCCTCACCTTCTGATCACCACCTTTCGACCTCGGCGTCGTCTGTGTCGAGATCCTTTCCCTCGGGCTGAGAGCGAGACGGTGTCCTTGAAACAATGAGTGCGGCAGGCAAAGGTTTTCAGAGGCGGTTTTAGTAGCTGACTCGTACAGTGCAGTCGGTCAGCTCTTTTTTTTCTCTCTCCCTTCTCCTGACGTGTCCTGCCTGCTCAATGACACAGCTCTCTATCTGCTGCCTGTAATCTGGACCGTATCATCGAAGAGCTTTGTTAACGTGGCAGTGTGTGACTTATACTCGGTTCGTTCATAAAGCCTTATTCGATCGGTTTCATTGTTCGCTTTATTTTCTTTTCTTCTCACTAACTGTCTCTCCTTCAGAGCCAGCCGATCCTCTGTGTGTGTGCTTGCTTGCTTCTTGGCTGCCCCTCTCTCCTGGAACCGACCGTGGCCGAATGACAGCGAAAGATCAGCCGAGACACACTTCCGCTTCTGGGACGGCCCCTCTTCGCTTAGACCACGCCTTCACGGGGCCACACCTCGGTACGCGATTGGTTGGACCACCGGCAACCTCTCTAAAATTCTTCATCATTTAACAGCTATGCGCCAATAATATAACCACGCCGTGCTTTAAGGGCCTGCCCACTCAGGGCAGAAAAAAACCCTCCTCCCATCGCTATCCTGTCTTTTCACGATGCAGCCTATATCAGGTCGTGAGAAAAATGAGAAACCCAACCCCCCCACCAAAGCTTCAGTAAAAGCGCATCCTTGGCTCGGGCTTTTTGATCCCTAGCTCATTTGTTGTGTGGAGATGAAACAAGGAGGTATGCTATCGTTTTTTTTGGTGGTCGTTTTGGTGTTCCTTTTCATACATAACTTAAATGCAAACCTCGTCCTCTTCACACTGGCCACTGCACTCTGCAGTATTTTTCAGCATTATCATTTTTGTCAGGTGGCTAGAGACTCCTCTTTTCAATGTTTCCCAATCAGTCAATCTTTATTCAGCACTCATTGTCCATAGAAAGAAATACACCCACAAAGAGACTACAGGAGTGCCTCCAATAAAGACTCATGTTTTGCCAAACCTGATATCCATTTAGCCCAGTGATCTCATTCTCAGGCGTGTTGAGCCTGAATATAAATTTTAACATGAGATTTCTTAATAAAGCTTTAAATATACTGATTCCAGCAGTTACAAGCATCTCACTTGCCATTTTAGTCTCTTTAGTAACAACCTCATGGCATCATTATAAGCTACATGTAGCTCGCTTCCCTGTATTTCATCCACAGGTGTTCTGTATACAAATGTGTACAGTATGCTCTAAATGAAGAAATATTCACTCATTCTGTACATGCAGTAAATATGCATAAGAGGATGTTCGCTTGAGCATACATTAACTGTCATGCCTATAAATATTGTTGTCATCTGTCATTGGATCTGCAGAAAGATCTGCAGGATATTTGATCTCATTACTGACAGTAAGATTATTATCTGACAATGTAAACTTTGGAAATCTGAGATAGATTTCCTCCTTAATCTATATAGAATCTAGAAATCATATCGCTCTTACAGGCATTGCGAGTAATACGCAGAACATATGTGAAGTAGCTGCTGGAGAGAAGCACTACTAGGACTGAAGACCACAAGATCATCTGCATACATGATGTGGTTCACTAAATTTACAGGCTCTCATATTCTTTGACACATCATCGACATAAAGATTCAAAAGAATTGTGGATAAAATCTCTCCTTGTTAGACAAGGAGTTATGTTGTATACCAAAAGAAAAGCTGGTTAATGTAATATCTCCTATCTGTGTTACATCTGTACTCACACTGTCTTATAATAGGTTTTATTATGAGAAAACAGCCTATTCAATCCAAAATCAAAAGCAGCTGTCATGTAATCATACAGTTAAATATGTAGTGACAACCAGGAAGCAGATTGCTTAGCAAAAAAGCTTCATGGCTATCAAATTGTCCCATCTACATTACAGGAAAAACAAGAGCCAGAAAGAGAGCTTTAAGTTTTTTAAACCCATTTCACCTCTCATCCAAGAGGCTCTTTCAGTTCAAAAACCAAAAGTCCCAGGTATTTAAGCCCTAATGCTGCTTAGGAGGTGGTCGTTGACACACTATTAATCACGTATGTCATCACATGAGACAAGGTGTGAAAAAAGGCGTGGGTCATTACCACCAGAGGTTTCAGGTGAAACCACTGTGAGACCTTGCCCCACCCTATCATGTGACCTGTTGAGGTTACTTGATGTGAGTCAGGGTTGAGGCACCTGCCGTAAGCCACCACCTCCTTCGATGATGGTCCTCCACAGTGGACATAGGTGGCCTCTTTTACTCCTATTTCAAACCATCTGTCACTCCTCACTGCACTGCGCAGCGTACACTATGTTGCTTAGTTTCTGTTTGGGAGCTTTGTTTTACGGATGAACAGGTTTATGTCCGAGGGTGTGGCTGGGTCTGAAGTACAGTATGTACTTGTGTACACGTATATGTTCCTTTTGTTTCCCTTCTGCCATAGGGAACATTTTCTGTCAAGTATGGCAGGGTCCTGATCACCCCAAGCTTGTGTTCCGGAGGGTGGTGGGAGTTAAAAGTACAGATTTGTGTATGTGGGCTTCCAGTGAACTTCAGTGTTAAGGCTTATATGTCACGATCCTGGGTCTTAGGACCCAGTGTTTTGAGTTTTAGTTCATTTTGATGTTTATAGTATGTTTAGCTCATTAGGCCTCCTATGTTGATTTGCTTATTAGTTCCCCCTTGTGTTTCAACCCATGTTAAGTCTCCCCTGCCCTTCATGTCTCTCTGTGCCCCCTCTGTTCTGTTTATGGTGTGTCTTTGCATGTTTGAGTTTCTTGTTTTCTGTCACCCTGCATTGTGCATTATGTTCTCATGGTTGGTCTTTTGTTACTCCCTCTAGTCTAGTCTCTTGTGTTCAAAGCTGAGTATTTCCCTCTGTGTATTTTGGTTCTTAGACCTCTGCCTTATGGTTTGTCTCTGTTTCTTAGTTGCTGTCTCCACTGTGTCTAGTTCGCGTCTCTGTGTGATACTTCCTGTTTTACTTTGAAGGTCCATGCCTCATGTGAGTGTTTCTAGTTTTGCGTCTCTGTCTCGTCCAGTCCTGATTTCTCCCAGCTGTGCCCTCCTTCTGTGTCTCATTCCCTCGTTATCCCTCTGTGTATTTAAGCCCTGTGTTTCTCTTTGTCAGTGTCGTAGTCTCCATCATAGCTGTGTGATTTTTCCCTGTGGCTCCTTGTGCTTTAGTTTTCCCAGTTTAGTTTATTTTGTATTGTTTTTCGTGTCCCACTCCACGCCAGCAATAAAGCTGTGTTTTTTGAGTTTACCTTTTGTCTCTGTGAGTTTGCGTTTGGGTCCTACTTTTGCCTGCACACAGCCGTACTGTGACAGAAGACTACGACCATTACATGGACCCAGCAAACCGCTCTCAGCTGCGTGAGCGTCAGGATGCTGCCTTTGCTGAGCTAGAGGAGGAGCTCCGCTTGAGGCCGTGGCGCACTCCTGACTACGGGCGGATTTTCCGAGGAACACGGCTGGCTCTCGGTGGTCCCCGGAGCTGCCGAAAGCCCCCACCTGCCGCTTCACCTGCACCCAAGCCGCGGCCGCTTCAGGTGGGAATTCTCCGCGTCCCTTCAATTGCCCACGCTCCAGCCTCCGTGTCGCCGTTCTGCACGCCGGAGGCTCGGCTATTCTCTCCGCCCGCTTCCCCTCCCCGTAGGAAGCGGCGCACACGCCGCAATAAGATGGACCATGTTAAGCAACTCCCGGTGGTGAGTAACACTGATTATCCTTCTTCCACTTCTCTGGACATTAAGAACAATAGACACACTCCTGATCCTGTCGATGTGTCCCTGATGGACGATGACATAGACTGGGAGAAGTTTTTTCATTTTGCTCCCTCTGAACAGGGAGAAATCACAGACAATAAGCACTCGCCAAAGGCTGTAAATGCTGTTAAAGGGAAAACTGTGAACCACTCTACCAGGTCAAACACATTCAGTTCCGGTTCCGTCTGTTCGGGTTTTGTCAGGTCCGGTTCAGTCATCCCCAAGTCAGCTCACTCTACAACTGTCAACCCAAGGATTTCAAAAACTATTAAAACAAGGACTGCTAATACTAAGACTGCAAAACATGAAGTGGACGGCGGGTTCATTTTTGATAGATCTGTTTTTGTCGACCCTGAGCCTGCTGTTTCTAAGACTGTTTTTTCTGAGCCTGCTCCTTTTCCTGCTCGTGTTTCTCCTCCCGGGGCAGCTCGGGCCCAGCGTACCTCTGCACCCGTACCAGTTCCTCGGGTGGGGGAGGCTGAGGCCCAGTTGGTCCCCGCTCTGGTTTCCAGGCCGGCTGAGGCTCTGTCCCTTTCTGCACCCGTACCAGCTCCTCGGGTGGGAAGGGCAGTTGCCCTGCCGGTGCCTGTTCCGGTCCCCAGGGTGAGGTCAGCCAGGATACAGCCCGTCTCCGCACCCGTACCTACTCCTCGGGTGGGAGTGGCTAGTGTCCGGCATGTGCCTGCGCCCGTCCCTGTTTCTACTAAGGGCTCAGGAGAATTCGGTCTGCAATCCACACCGCCATCACTACTGCATGCCTTTCAGTCTTTAGCTCAGTCATTAGCGCTGTTAGCCACCCAGTCCATAGTACACTTTCCCGTGCTTCCGTTAGCTCAGCCCTTAGCCCACTGTGCAGCTCAGCCAGCTCCCCATTGTTCAGCTCAGTCGTCTGTTCCGTCACCCACTCAGCCTTCTGTTCAGCCGGTGGTCTCTGCACCTACTGGTCATGCCACGTCAGCTGGTGGTTCCGGAGAACCACACCAGCCTCATGCCTCGTCCGCTGGAGGGCCCGAGGGGCCCGTCCAGCCTCATGCCTCGTCCGCTGGAGGGCCCGAGGGGCCCGTCCAGCCTCACGCCTCATCAGCTGGAGGGTCCGAGGGGCCCGTTCAGCCGCCACCTGCGACCGCCTCGTCGTCGCCTGGTCCGGCTGCATCCGAGTCTTCGTCATCGCCTGGTCCGGCTGCATCCGCCTGTGCTTCTGCTACGCCTGGTCCGGCTGCATCCGCCTGTGCTTCTGCTACGCCTGGGCCAGCCTCTGCCTGTGCTTCTGCTACGCCTGGGCCAGCCTCTGCCTGTGCTTCTGCTACGCCTGGGCCAGCCTCTGCCTGTGCTTCTGCTACGCCTGGGCCAGCCTCTGCCTGTGCTTCTGCTACGCCTGGGCCAGCCTCTGCCTGTGCTTCTGCTACGCCTGGGCCAGCCTCTGCCTGTGCTTCTGCTACGCCTGGGCCAGCCTCTGCCTGTGCTTCTGCTACGCCTGGGCCAGCCTCTGCCTGTGCTTCTGCTACGCCTGGGCCAGCCTCTGCCTGTGCTTCTGCTACGCCTGGGCCAGCCTCTGCCTGTGCTTCTGCTACGCCTGGGCCAGCCTCTGCCTGTGCTTCTGCTACGCCTGGGCCAGCCTCTGCCTGTGCTTCTGCTACGCCTGGGCCAGCCTCTGCCTGTGCTTCTGCTACGCCTGGGCCAGCCTCTGCCTGTGCTTCTGCTACGCCTGGGCCAGCCTCTGCCTCAGCGTCGCCTGGGCCAGCCTCTGCCTCAGCGTCGCCTGGGCCAGCCTCTGCCTCAGCGTCGCCTGGGCCAGCCTCTGCCTCAGCGTCGCCTGGGCCAGCCTCTGCCTCAGCGTCGCCTGGGCCAGCCTCTGCCTCAGCGTCGCCTGGGCCAGCCTCTGCCTCAGCGTCGCCTGGGCCAGCCTCTGCCTCAGCGTCGCCTGGTCCTGTGCCCTCCAAGCCTCGGCCGGTACGCCTGACACTTGGGCGCCGCCGTTGCCGTCCGCACGGACGGCCCCCTGATCAAATGGACTTCTGGACCGTCACCCTCCGGGTCGGCCCCCTGAGGAGTTGTGAACTGTTCCCTGCGCTCCTGTGTTTTTGATGGACATTGTGTTTTTGTGGCTTTGTTTCTGGCCCTCCGTCCTGGACCCCCGCCGCCCGCCCTGGGTGGGTTGTTTTTGGTTTGGTTTTGTTTTTCCTGGTTTTGGGCGTCTGGAATCCGCCCTTGAAGGGGGGGCTCTGTCACGATCCTGGGACCCAGTGTTTTGAGTTTTAGTTCATTTTGATGTTTATAGTATGTTTAGCTCATTAGGCCTCCTATGTTGATTTGCTTATTAGTTCCCCCTTGTGTTTCAACCCATGTTAAGTCTCCCCTGCCCTTCATGTCTCTCTGTGCCCCCTCTGTTCTGTTTATGGTGTGTCTTTGCATGTTTGAGTTTCTTGTTTTCTGTCACCCTGCATTGTGCATTATGTTCTCATGGTTGGTCTTTTGTTACTCCCTCTAGTCTAGTCTAGTCTCTTGTGTTCAAAGCTGAGTATTTCCCTCTGTGTATTTTGGTTCTTAGACCTCTGCCTTATGGTTTGTCTCTGTTTCTTAGTTGCTGTCTCCACTGTGTCTAGTTCGCGTCTCTGTGTGATACTTCCTGTTTTACTTTGAAGGTCCATGCCTCATGTGAGTGTTTCTAGTTTTGCGTCTCTGTCTCGTCCAGTCCTGATTTCTCCCAGCTGTGCCCTCCTTCTGTGTCTCATTCCCTCGTTATCCCTCTGTGTATTTAAGCCCTGTGTTTCTCTTTGTCAGTGTCGTAGTCTCCATCATAGCTGTGTGATTTTTTTTTTTTTTTTTTTTTTTTTTTTTTTTTCCCCTGTGGCTCCTTGTGCTTTAGTTTTCCCAGTTTAGTTTATTTTGTATTGTTTTTCGTGTCCCACTCCACGCCAGCAATAAAGCTGTGTTTTTTGAGTTTACCTTTTGTCTCTGTGAGTTTGCGTTTGGGTCCTACTTTTGCCTGCACACAGCCGTACTGTGACATATCCTTGTCAGTGTGCACAGCACAGTCCAGAAATGACAAACTATTATCCTTTGTACATTACACAAAATACACAAATCCATTATATTAGGCAGATTACAAGTGTCAGCTATGGTTCTATCTTGTGACCCAAACTTCATGTATGTAGTATATAAATGCTTTATTCATTAAATCCATCTGTCCGTCCGTCTGTCCGTCCATCCATCCATCCATCAGTCTATCCATTCATTCTCTTCGGTTTATCCAATTCAGGGTCAAGACAGGGCAAGAAGCAGGGTGCCGATGCCATTTTATCTTCAAATTTTGTTTTGGTTGATTATTTTAATCATTTGGCACATTTTCTGAGATGTTTCAATGAACAAGGAGCATACTAGGAAATATATTACTTTTACCTCTGACTCTGGTCATAGTCCATTGTAGTGATCAGAAGCTGGAATGAAGATGCTATACTTATAGTGTGTGAGAGAGACATAGTATATTCTGCCCCAGGCCCTAACAGAGTTTGAAGCCTGTGGGATAAAGCACCCTTAAGAGATAGAGCTATAGGTGCTTGTGTTTTCACCTTTGCACAAAGCCAGGTTAGTGTTTATGCTAACAAAACGTTGAATAAGCCTGCTTGTGTCCTGATTTAATGGACAGAAATTAGAGAGGAGACAATCTTATAATCTCAAATTCAGTAAAAAAGCATTCAAGAAAAGATTTCTTCTTTTGATCTAAAAAAGCAATTTTCTCCGTGTACAGTGTTAACTGACATCTAAGATTGATTTGATTCGTCATACCGATATGAATCTGTCCCAGTTTTTTCTAGGGTATCACATGTAGCCCATTTAAGAGATGTGGTTGTGTCTGCTTTACTCTGTCAGATGACCATCCAACCACCTTTTTTCCTTCATCACCCACCCACACCAATAACCTTCTACTCCTTTTATCTGTTTCCCTGTCCTTCTGTGTCCTTCTCTCTTGTATGGTCATTATCACAGAGAGGTCATCAAACAGCTTTGACTCTGTCAGTCTCACTGACCCTCAACTGGCAGTATTACACGCAAGCCGCAAATGGCAATCTCATAAATCTGTCACTTCAAATCCAGCTGGGAGAGAGCGATAAATTAGGGGAACATGCAGTCTCCTGCATTATTTAATATATACAGGAAGGATGAACAGGCCATGGAGCAGGTATTAGCAGCGTTAAGGAGTGACCGGATTAAAGCAATCAGATTAAGAGAATAGATTGCAGATGCCTGATAATGTGGCCATTCACATTGTGCTCAGAGGTTGGCGTGAGCTGTGCAAATACCCGTAGATGTGTACAAATAAGACAATATTGCAATAAGAAATCCATCCACCTATCCTCTGCCACTTGATCTGGTTGTGGAGACAGTTAAGACAAGATGCCCAGACTTCCCTCACCCAGCTACTTCCTGCAGCTCTTCTGGGGGAACTCCAAGATGTTCCCCAGCCAGCCAAAACGCAGTATGTCCAGGGGCCTCTTCCAACTTGGGCATGTCCAAGAAACCCTCACATATAAGGCATCCAGGGGGTGATCAGATGCCCGGACCACCTCAACTGTTTTGTGTTTTTTTTACTGTAGAGGAGCTTAACTGCAGTCTAACACTCGTATCACAAATTTCTATCATCATTTGCATTTCCTCTCCTCATTTTTTAAAATGTCTGTTCTGTTCCGCAAACAAAACTGTTCAAGGGAAATCTTCATGCACTGGAGGGTGAAAAACAGCAGGAAGAAGGAGTAATGTTTTTTTGTTTTTTGTTTTTTTTAAAAATCACAAATGAGATCCAGCTTTCTGCCACTCCTCATGCTCTACACTACAGTAGTATGAATAAAGAGAGCACAAGGAATTCGATTTGTCTCAGTAGGAGATGGTTCTTACCTAAAGATCTGTGGCTTGGAAACAATGCCAAATATTATTTTTTGTTCATGTTCTGCTTCAGAAATATTTATATTGAATTTAAGTTGCACAATTAAATCCTCTTTTTATATTCTCCAAAATATAATTAAGCCCCATGACTGTCTAAACATAATAAAATAATCATTTTACCCCTACTGCTTTTGTTAATTAGAGTATCGTGTCCACAGTAGCTCCATCCTAACACTTTTATCTTAAATTTCTATCATATACACGTGACCTCCGTTTCCCTTTTTCATCATTCTTCAATCTCCACTCTGGTCTGCAAACAAAATTGCTTAAAAGAAATCTTCTTCATACACTGGGGGGAGAAAATCAGCAGGAGGAAGGACTAATATTTAAAAATCCTAAATGTGATCCAGTTTTATGGCCCTTCTTGAGTGTAGGACACAGTATTCCTTTCACAGTGGGGCAGATGATTAGGCAGAGTGCTCGGTGCTGTAAATGGATTTCTAGGACAGAATAACCGGTCCTGCTGGCCTCACTCAGGAGACAACACCCTCTCCTCCTACTGTCCCTTTTCTCTGCCTTTTGCTGTCTGTCACAAAAATACATTGTTTTGTTCCAAATTCTTCATGCCCAGAACAACCCTAAATAAAGCACGAGGCAGAAGGGGAAGTAAATTACATATTTATGAAACTATTTATAAGACCTACTGTGAATCTACAGTTTCAGCCTGAAATTCGACTTTTTTCAAAGCTACCGAGATGTGTAATTTATCTACTGTATGAACTTACTAATAGCCAGTTTTATCATGTATTCACTTTCTGGCAATGGTTTTCTGTGCGCTCTGCCATATTCAAGAGTGGATAGGTACTATGAATAAAACATTGAATCCATTAAAAAATTAATCACCTCTACCTAAGGCATAATTATGGTGCAATTCCTCCCAGAGTGTACGCGCGCATGTGTGTGTGTGTTTGTGAGTCAAGTGTGCATTTATAAGCGTGCACAGAGGTGCCTGAGAGCAAATGCATACAAGTTCACAATATTTGATGTTTAATTTCTTAAAATCTCATTTCAACAATTTCCTGCCGTTTTGATTTTCGGTAGAAAATTCTGCAGCCAAACCCAAAAGTGCATAGAAGACAATTCTGCATTCCCAAGTTTACACACGAATAATACAGAATTTTGACTTTGACACCGATTGTATTTGTGTAAATTATGTAGATGTTTACATGTGTAGTGTTGACCAGCGCAACAAAGCCTTATGGTGTGCTATTGTAGAGTTGTGTTTGGGTCCTATAAAATATTCATTTGGATCGGGCATGTGGCTGAGAAAGAAAACCGTGTGGGTAGTTTGGGGATGCAAAGGACCTTGGGGTATGGATGGGAAGCTTCTCATTGATCTATGGGTAATATTTATAATCACTAACAACCTCACTCTAAATATAAGCTGAAAACCCCCCAACTTGCTCCACTTTTTATATAACAGAAAAGCTCATCTCCTCAATGTTTTTCTTTTTTCTTTATTTTTTTGCCTGACAGCCTCAAACCCTTCATCCTTCCTTCATCCATCCAGTGTATTTTCCCCTGTTGTGCGCTCCCTGGGGACCCTATACTAATTAAGCCGAAGAGGTCTTTCTGGGTAGCGGGCTGAGATGACTGTTTGAAAAAGACACGTGAACTGTGTGTGTGTGTGTGTGTGTGTGTGCATCCATGTGGGTGTGTGTGTGTCACAAAGGCCAGGCTGATTTCATGACTCCACTGGGCACAGAAGGGATAATAAATTACAACAGAGCAGCAGCTGGGGGCCTGTGATGTGAGGGTCAGTGTGCGTGTGCATCGTATGCATGTGTACGCTACACTGAGCAAATAAGTGGTTAAGTGTGTTGAAAGAAATTTCAAAATTTTCCAGAGCAAAAACTGACAAATCTGCAAGTTTTATGTGATAATTATGCAGCTTTCCATATTGGTAAATAAAAAACTAACACAGGCAATGAAAAAAATAGTTTTTAATTTGCTGCATAATTTCAGGAGTGAAAACAATTATTTTATTTGGAGAGGCACCAAAGTCAGAGAGCAAACAGGAACAATTAGCATAACTGTTGTAGAAAATTAGTAGCGGTGGATTATCCGTTATTGCCCTGGTGGTAATCAGATGTGAACAGCACACATCACTGTAAAAAAAGGGTCATAAAGATTTTAGCCTCTATTCAAACAGGGACTGAACATGGTGTCTTGAGCAAAGTGGGTCAAGGATGTACAAAAGTACAGTTGTGTTTGTCCGTCTTTATATCTTTCACTACAGTACATCCCTGTATGTTGAGCCGTTTCTGTAGTATGCACGGCAGCATGCAATTTGTGAATTTGTTGTTACCATGGTGATGTCAAATTTGGGCGACTTGCTCATTCATTCACGGTTCGTGACATAAAAAGGAGTCTAATTCTGCTCATTTTCATGTTATCCTATTTTTCTTATGAAGCAACGCAAGAAACGTTTCAAACCCATTCATTAGCCAAAGGTTCTCTGTGTGTGTGTGTGTGTGTGTGTGTGTGTGTGTGTGTGTGTGTGTGTGTGTGTGTGTGTGTAAATGTGTAATTAAAGAATGTGCGCAAACGTGGGTGTGAAATCAATTGAGGACCTCTGCCTCTAAAGCCAGAGTGGTTTCATTTACCTTCTGGGCACTTCTCCATGGCCGAGGAGTCTGGCTGTGTGACAGGCTGGAAGGAGCCACAAAAACAGTCACTGGGTGGAAGTGGTGGCCAGCTTCAAAAAAAAAAAAAAACCCTATGAAATACACCATTTTTAGTTCTCTTCCACATGATGTGTGATGGGATGTATTAGGGCCACATTAAGATAAAAAGATATTATTGATCATTTTGAGAAGAAAGTCGAAATTTAGAGATTAGAGCTGTTGTTTCAAGACAAACTGCCACGGCTGCTATGGCCTCTACAAAACGTCTTGTGTAGATGAGTTAGCAAAATCGTACTTCAGAATCGGTTTTACTTACAAGGTAATGACTTCTCTTTTAGCACATAAACAAAAGGAGATGGTGCAGAAAACTGCATCTGGTCAAAATGAAATGGCAGGCAGTGGACAGGTGCAAGGGTAAGCGTAACCCGATTGCTAAAATGATGATCGAGACTAGTTATCTATGTTATCTAACATAGCCTGAATTAACTCAAAACTTTTTTATGATGGTGGGGTGTTTAAATTACTGGTGATAAATGGCTGATTAGGAATTAACTCGAGTCTAATATTGTTTCAATTTAATTTAAACCTGCTGACATCGCCAGTTGTTTCTTTGTAGCATAACCGCATTAACGCGGCAAATCTCTGCTAGCGAGTTAGCACGGATCATGGGGCTGCCCGGCGCTAACGCGTTGACGCCAGGCAGCCCCACGCACGGGGCGATCTGCACTAACTCGCAAACGGAGATTTGCCGCGTTAATGGTGTTAACGTCATTTTAACAAGATTAACGCAGACAAAGCTGATTATTGTTATTTAATTTTTAAACTACCAAGAAGCAGACATCATAGTTCTTAAAATTCCCAAGCCTCACACTATAAATAATGCCCAGGAGGCTGACACTCTTGCCAGCATTTTGTCATATCAGCTGAGCTGAAGCCACAGCTGAAGGACAAATTGGTGGCTCTGCCTCCACTATGAGTGCAGTCCTTCAGCTGTGAGGTCAACAGCAAAACCTGATGTTTGCCACCAGTAACATTTTATTTTCTTTCAGGAGTCTGAAAATTGCTATTGACCTACAAAACGAGATTATAAAGGTCCACTGACCTGTTAGTTGTTCACCAACTTGTGTCTCTTGTTTAGTCTACGTTGGCTTTATCGTCTGTGTTTGTCTGTCTAGTTTTCCCTTTTGTGTGTTTCTCAACAGATGATTTACCAACACACACTCACTGTGCTGACAGAGGCTGAAAGAAAAAGCAATGGACAGAGAAATGCTGAGTCAAGCCCACCCGAGACTCCCTTTGCCTCAATAAAGGTACAAAGCACGTGGCCTCATCAATAATTGAAAGTTCTCCTTAAAGCTCTGAAAGTCCCAGATGCATGTGTGTTTATGTTGTGTGCTTTTTTTCTTGGACTTGTGGGTATGAGGTGCGCTCTTTTTCATAGTTTATGTGTGTATACAGTTGTGGTCAGAGGTTTACAGACACTTATCATTGGCATAAAAGTCATGGTAATTTGGGGCTTTTAAGGATTTCTTGGAACTGTTCTTTTTCCACTGTGCACAAGTTTGATGTTATTTTGGATTTCTCTAATCCACACAGTATCAAAAGTATACATACATCCCAACCGATATTTGATTAATTTGGTAACCTTTAAAGAATTAGTAGAGTTCATTTAAATTGGATGGTTTCCTGACATGGACCCAGCCGTTAAGTGTAAGCCACAAATTTTGGTTTGTTGTGGTCGGGTTTAGGGAAGGCCATTCCACAAACTCAATGTTAGTCTGATTTATTCATTCCAAAACCAGATTTGATGTATGTTTGGGATTACTGTCCTGTAGTAGCATCCAGTTTTGTCCAAGTTTCCACCTTCTAGCTGTTGATTTGAAATGAAGGTAAGAATTTGAAGGTGGATCTCCTCCTTCATTATTCCATCCATTGAAAACATCACCTTATCACGTCATGTGATTATGCCTTGTCTTGTCTCACCCATGTTGGCAGCTGCAAATTTCAGTCAAGACTGAAGGTGTGTATTTTGGAGCAGGGTGAATCGTTCCAGTGCTGCAAAACAAGAATCAACACCTCCAAGTCTGAGGCCATGGTCCTCAGGCAGAAAAGGGTGGAGTCCCCACTCTGAGTCAGGGACTGGTTACTGCCCCAAGTGGAAGAGTTTAAGTATCTCAGAGTCTTGTTCACAAGTGAAGGAAGAGGAAAGCGGGAATTCGACAGACAGATTGGTGGTATGGACGCTAGGACGCTGCATCGGTCTGTTGTGGTGAAGAGAGAGCTGAGCATAAAAGCGAAGCCAGTTGATCTATATCTCCACCCTCACCTATGGTCGTGTACTTTGGGTGGTGACCGAAAGAATGAGATCGCAGATACAAGCGGCAGAAATGAGCTTTCTCCGAAGGATGGCTGGCCTCTCTTTTAGAGAAAGTTCAGCCATGTGAGAGGGACTCATAGTAGAGCCGTCTTCTCCTCCACATTGAAAGGAGCCTTTTGAGGTGGTTCAGGCATCTGACAAGGATGCCTCCTGGGTGTTCTGGGCATCTCCTCACCGGGAGGAGGCCCTGAGGCAGACCCAGGAGAGATTATAACTCTTGGCTAGCCTGGGGGAGGCTTGGTGTTCCCCAGACAAGCTGGAGGACGTGGCTAGGGAGAGGGAGGTCTGGGTTTCTCCGCTTAGGCTGCTACGGCATTATCCTGTAAGTGGAAGAAGATCGATGGATGGTTTCTTTCTTGGTCGGCGCCCTATCAGTTCTTGATGATGTAAACTCACTTTACTGTAGACAATGACACTGGTGTTCCAGCAGTTTCTAGTTCGTGACAGGCTTTGTGGTTCTTGAGTTGCTCCTGAGTATCCTAATAAATTTCCTCTCATCTGAGGGTGACAGTCTGTGTTTTCTTAGCAGACCTTAGCAAAATGGTGAGACATCTCAATAACTGGAATCCCTGGAATCTGAAGTTGTTTAGATATGGCTCAGAGACCTTCCCAGCTTGAGTAAATCTACAACTTTCCTTAGATCTTCACCGAGTTCCTTGGAATTTCTTATTGATCTGAATATTGGTCAGTCCAATGAGCGCTGTCAAACAATTCCTTTTCATTCTGGCAAAGAGAAACAATCATGATCACTAATGAAAAGTTAACAAGTCATGTCAAGTTAAAAGATGTCACATAACCTTCAGTACCACTTATTAAAAGGTTTAAGCAAGCGTATGTATATATTTGAACCTGTATGTATAGTAAAACAGTCACACTTCCGGGACTAAAGGCAAGTCACACATCAGTCATTTCCTTTTACAGTAAAAATTCAGCTTAATGTTACTATCATGCTAGTGTTTGTAGTTAGAGCTGGGTAAGGTTACTTTAAGTACATGTCAGTGCAATGTCCTTCAGTGTGATGGAAAAGCAGCTGTGAGCAAGTCTGAGCTTCCAGTTGGGAGGAGGATGCACAAGAAGAGATAATTTGGCTCATAGTATTTTCAGATCACTCGGAGGTGGAGCTTCAAGAGTCTCTTATCAGTCGACACAGCTGTACCTCCGAGGACACTGTGATGTACTGTGATGTGTGTCAGACGGCAGATGTAGCGAAAAGCGTGTGTGAATAATGTGAAACCTACCAGCTGAAGGTTTCCAGACAGGACTACATGTTACTCCCTCCAGCAACTCTGTAATCCCCCCAAATCTTAGTTTACTCAACTGCGAACTGAGAATTAAGGAATTTCTGGCACACGCTCCTAAAGGCTGAACCTTATGCCACAAGCATGCAAAGTGCCAGCCATTTCACTTTGCATTGCTTTGAACTATCAAAGTCTATCACTTGCAGACATGAATTAGGTGTTTTGAAACACCCAGGAGACTTTTCACGTTATTTAATGGTTTAATTGAAAGAAATCTTTTTGTTTAATTATATTTTCTCTCTTTGATTTCACAAAAACAGAAAAAATAACTGTGACCATAATTCCACGTGAATATGCAATGTCCAAATTCCAATGCAAATTACTGTATTTCACCAAATATAGCGTGGCGAATGCAAAACGACAGGGGCTTTTCTTGCTGCACGGCTTAGGGACCTACACGTAAAAATGGGGAATTCATCCAGCGAGGGAAATCTCAAAGGATGATGAGATGCTGTCTTTCAACAAAAATCGAAAGGGTACATTTAAGGTCAGGGTTAGGCCAGCATACATGGTTCATCTCAAATTTCAATTCAATTTTGAGTTATATAGCTGTCTTTTTATTTTACCTCATGGCCTCATGTATGAAATTACATGCGAAAAAGTAACAAATACATAGAAGCAACATGCACGTGCACTCACATTTTATTCATATTCTGCTTCATGTTAAGTGGGGTTTAAAAGTGTTTTTCTGCCTTAAATTTACACCATATGTCATAAATGGAAACTTGTCTGAAGTCTTAAGGTTTGATTTGACTTCTCAGATGAATCTATATAAAAAAATATAACGTAGCCTATGCAAGTGGCTGATATCATTACCAGCATTCATGCTTTTGTATGGTATATTATGAATAAATTACCTTGTGGTGATTTCCCAGAGTTTTATATGCGGTGGCAGCCATGATAGAAAAGAGCGAGGACCCTCCTAGGGTTTGTTTGGTTTTTTCAGAGGCAAACATATTTGTCCTGTCTTTGTCCCTTCCTTCACATCTTTCAAGTAGTTTTGGCAATCTCCCTCCAGCTGTTTGCTGACATCTTTGAGTCCTTTTAGTAAAGCTACGATTTTGATTCCTTATATTTTGCTAGCGATTGTTATTTTCTCTGAAGAGTATGAAGAAGAACAAGCTACTTGTTACCTCTAACTCTATTCAAAACGTTTTTGTTTTTTTTTAACACCAGATCTCCTTCCTAATGCAATCTTACTGGAGATTTGTGCTACATCATAACTGCAAACCCTTCTGAAACATTACGGCATAGCCTTAAATGTAACTACATGTTGCATCCACACAGCCTGCAATTACTGTGAATGGTCAGTTCATTACTGTCGATTCCTCTTTCCAGCTACTTTAAGAAGGTATGGTTCCTAATTATAATAAAAACCATGCCTTCAGCCGTAGCATGTCAGCAAATGCCTGTAATATTTCTGAAACTATTAAAATGGACATCAGGGAATTGTGCAAAGAAGCGTGAAAACCTAAAGCATAAATATATTTGCCCCTGAAAAAACTACAACCACAACAGCATTAGTATATGTGCAACACTGTTAGCCACGTTGCTGGAGGAGGTGCACATTAGGTGATTTACATTTACCAACGTGAAACAAAGACTTTGCTTCTCACCACATTTTTGATGAAGCCCACTCGGCCGCATATGATGTAGACATCGCTGACAACATAACAGAGTCAGGACCAGTTTGCCAGTGAACTATTTTTATGACACATTTTTAAATTCCACATTGGCTAACTGATAAATAAGTCAAGGTCTAGGTAGACATAAAATATCTTCTTCCTTTCTTATAGATGTGGGTATTTTTTTTTCTTCATTAAATAAAGTTGTCCCTTTGTTTCATGACAGAATTTATCTGTATATCAGTTTAAGCTTTTGATATACCCCTATTTGTAAAATCCCCTGTTTAAAGCACTGATTGTGTAAATTCACAAATACATGTTGTGGTTGTTGCAACCCTGCTGAGAAAATTCAGTGTGATGGGTATTATCAGGTTCGTTTGGCATGCTTTTCTAATATCGAGAATCAGTGGGAGTTGCGAGCTTTGGAAGGAATAAGTGATTCCTCCTCGTCGAAGATTTATATTCTGACAGCCAGATTGTTCTATCCTAATTACTCCTCCAGATGTTTCTGTCCCTGCCGCAGTCCCCTTACACCTTGTAGCTCTGCCAGCCAAAAACTAACTGGGGTTAACTCCCTAAGTCGTAACGTGCTGAAGCCTCATTCCCGTTCAACTCAGGTGTCTCTCAAACTTGGTACAAGAACATTTTGAACTAGGAGCCCTAGCTGAAATAAAAGACGTTAATAGCTTTCTGGTTTAGTCCATTATAAGGGTCAAGCCTGTATGTATTTAGCTAGCTGGACGATACAAGGGCAAAGTTATATAACATGATATGCCCTAAGATTTTTTTTAATGTGCTATTAAAATGCTGATCTCAGAAGACTGAGTAGTTTTCTAAATGATCTGAGGGAAGGCTACTGTAAAATGAAGGTCACAGATCCACACAAGGTCACAGGAGTTTACAGGATCTAATTAATCCTTTTTGATACGGCTGGTTGATGTTTGTTTTATGAGCTGTGTTAGCATTATTATCAATGAGAAAATCTTGATGACCTTTGGAGTAAGAAAAAGTACAAGACAGGGCCCTTTAGTAAAGCTATTGAAAGCTTCCCCCCAGCTCCAAACCCTTCAGCTTACCCCCAGGATGTGTTGTGTTTATTGACACAATCTAACCCACTGGTAGTTAAAACACACATGATTGCACTACTCATCAGTCTATGGGGTCATGGAGGCACACAGCAACGTGACATCTGGGTGGGGTGCAACGGGTTGTCCCTGCATGCATGCACACAAAGCATTTTGTGTGTACTGATGCATATCTGTATCATACATTCAACAAACACACTCATTAAGATGCAGCATGCACTCTGTGTAAACATACATTAATCATCACATGCTTTCCTCACACAAAATTCCACAGCGAACCAGCAGATTCATTAATCAGGTTTAATTCTGCCCTCTGAAGGGCATTTTAAAGCAGATCAAACGGATAAATGGAGAGTAAATGTCAAAGTCTCTTTCTTCATCTTTACAGCAATAAAATCTATTTGCACAGTTCCATTCAAAAACAATTAAGTGCTTTACACACGCGAACAGTAAAAGTAAATACACTCAAACACCACCGGTAGGTTTCACTTTCCTCTTTTATTCATGTCATTTATTCATTAAATGGTCATAGAAGCAAAATAAGAGTCATGTGCAAATAAACAAACACAAAATGAATCTTTTGTGTGCAAAAATTATAACAAAGATTCCTGCCCAGAATTAGACCTCAGACATTACTGGGTTGTCTCCAGTTAATGACTGAAGATTGTAAAAACTTCATGTTTCTCAGGTGACCTGTTAAGGTTTTTACAGGATTTCCTAGAATGATGGGAAATATCTTATTGCTAATTTACAAGTGTATGGTCATCCGTTTGCAATAGAAATGTTGTGTATTTTAGTGCGTATGCTGTGAAGTTAAATTTGATATATTTGTAACAGGTGTCTGATTCCTTCTTCTGCAGATAGTGGACCTTCATAATGCAGCTCCATCGTTGCAGCAAAGACATTCCAATAACATTTTGAAAAGAGTCCAGCATCATCCTGAGAGCTGATCCTGTAAGCTGTTGCAAACTTAAATGAGACAGGAAATGCCCATGTTTTCCTCCTCTTGTCAAATTCAGGGTCGCGGGTGCGCTGGAGCCGATCCCAGCTACCATAGGACGTGAGGGTACACCCTGGACAGGTTGCCACCTTGTTGCAGGGCTAAAACAGAGAAACAGACAACCAGTTACACTCACGTTCACACCTGTGGGCAATTTAAAACCACCAATTAACTTAATGTTACAGAATGCTTATTAATGATGTGACTATGTGACAGAAGTAATAGGATAAATTCTGAAATTTCCAGAGCTATACTCTCGCTCAAATTTAGTCAGATGCAAAACTGATCGGACAGCGCTTCACAGTGTAAATGGATAAAGATCTGAAACATACTGCAAAAAGCAGCCCAAGAGTTTCCCAAAGCAAAGAAATGGAAAATTCTTCAAAACCAAAGTCAGTCCCTCGATTTCATTTCATTAAAGCGTGCTTCCAGTTACTGAAGACAAAACCTGAAGGTACAGAGGCCCACAAACAAGCAGTAACTGAAGGTGGCTAGCAGAGTGGCTCACAGAAAGAAATGCAGCCTTTGATGCTGTCCATGGGCTCTAGACCTCAAGCAATCATTGACTGATCCTTTTATTTTAAGTTTTGTTAGCTTGTCTATTTAATTGTGAGCTTCTAAAAAAATACCTTGAATTAAAGCTGAAACTGATTGTTTGGTTTACAATCCTTTGTTGTGGTGTACAGCAAAACAAATTCATCGAACTGTATATAGATTCATTTATACCATTCAAACATTACAGGCCTGCCATCAAACACCCTTAATCGTGATGCCTGTCAAATGAAATTTAGATCAAATGTATAGGAATTGTGCATTGAAAGATGAGTGGTCTATGTTAGTAATCTTGCTTAGCATGCTAATGCTATTCCATTCTCTATGTGTGCTTATTTTAACCCGGTCTCTCTGTAGTTCTCGTTCTCTTTGCCAGCAGTAGTGGACAGATGGTTAGATCAAACCCCATCAAACATTTACAACCTCACTGACACAGCCTCCTCACGGACGCTCACTCCGTGACATCACAGAGGTCCACCCATACCACCCCCACATGTGCATACAGATACAGTACCTAACCTTGTTGCAAGCTTAGAATTCTTTTATTTTGCTGAACTGTGAGTTTAAATGCATTTTGCAGTAGTGTGAATCGTAGAGAAACTCTCCCCTTCAACACTGACAGAAACGATCCTATATGCTCCACTAGACTTCAGGTTCATGCCAGGTTTCCTCTATATTGTTAAGATTTTGGTCAAGGACTTCCATCAGGACATATTGAATCCATCAGACTTGTTTTACTGCAGCCTCTAGTCCCTGGGGTCCTGTATCTCAAATAAGCGGAGAAGGACGTTAGAGGAAGGGAGGACAAGGATGATGAGTCAAGAGAGAGAGAGAAAAAAGTGAGAGGAGGAGGAGGAGGATGACAGTGTTGAGGAGGATGGGAAAAGAGAAACGTGTATGATAAGCAGCCAGGCAAGGAAAAGAAGGAGGAGGAGAGGTGGAGGTGGCAGAGGAGGAGGCACGGGAACTAATATGGACAGCTGCACTGCTGTCATGTTGCAGTGTCCTTCAAGCTTTCAGTAAAACAACAAGCAGAGTTTCGCGCCCACTGAATGATGACGACAATGTGCAGAAAAAGACGCTTTTCCGCAGAAAAACTCAGAAGACCCTGGGCGTCACTTCGTCACTGAATTCTACTTTTACCTTCTGACCTAAATGCAGGTTTTATTTACATTGCTATGCACCAATTCTGCTGCTCGGAAACAATATTTTTTCTATGAGAAACACACATAGACGCCCACGTAAACACGCAGAAACATCATCAGCGCTGACATGCAGACAAATACGTGCAACAGTTAAAAAGATCTTAATAACCATCGGTCTGTTTCTCTCCAACAATCCCACTGAGATTTGGTTGCCAAGTCAACCACGGCCACGTCGATGACAACCAGGCAGTAGTCAGCTTGTCTTCACCTCTATTGTGAATTCAACTGAGTCAAGCTCACCGCTTGTATTGTGACTTAGTGTTTTGCTCACTTTTCTCAGAAAAAAAAAAGAGCAGCTTGCCGTGGTTTAAGTTTACGGTTTTGTTTGCTGGATTAAATTGTACGTTTGTCTATATTATGCCTTTTTGCACAAATGAGTCACAGCTGTGTCTTTTCCCAGGCTATGAATTGGCTTGATGAGATCAAATATCTTTCAAGAAGCAGGGTAAAGACAAGTGGTCAGTCTAGCCAAGCCAGCAGGATTTAAAATTGCTAGCTTTACCAACAGGCATAGCAAGTTTACTTGTGAAGCACATTTGAAAAACCACAAAGACCATTTGAAGTGCTTTACATAATGAAGAACTTCAATGGCAGTAAATAAACTCAGAATTTCTGCGTTTCATTTGCACTCTGGATAGTCATCAGACACCCGATGAAAATAGAAGCCACTGAGAGGCTGGCAGCAGTACTTTAAACTATTTTCTGACACAGAGAGGTGAAGCACTTCACTTTTCTTAACCTTTGTTGGGACTCTACAGTCACAGTTTGTCAGTTGAGGAACAGGAACTTGAAGGAGCCTTCAGCTGTGTTGCAAAAATACTTTTTTCCTTCTTTTTTGTAGAAAGTTGACAGGTCATCCTGAGCTGCAAACAAGATCCATTATAACTCTTTTATAATGACTTTTAACTCTGAACTTCAAAAACTTTCTCTAGGTTAAAATAAGAATAACAACATCTTGAGTCAAAGTTTATCTGAAATACAGGTGCAGGTTTGAGCAAACAAACCATGAGGTTGCACCAGATGGCATGAATAGCCACCTTAATGGTTATTGGAACACCACTTCTTAGACCTGTATAGCACTGGTGTACGATAATAGATGGACATAAAACCATGGTAATGATGATGTATGTTTCAGTGTAGAAATGCTGAACATTTCACAGGATTTTGATGAAATGTGCCTCAGTGGAGGAAAACTGCCTCTGAGGTCAGTACTGCTGGAGCAATGCCTAATGGAGCTTAAAGTCGGACTGCAACAGAGCGAGAGAAACCTCGGGGAAAGGGTGTTACTTGTGCCACAATATATTTTGGTACAAAAAGCTGCAATCCAGATGAGATATGTTGTGTTTACAAACTGCAGGAAGACTTTAAATAGCCTTACCATCAGGAACTTTGCACGTCAGAAAACTGCCTATAGCATGCTCATACCGTATTAACTACGTGTTACTTCTTTTGAACAAAAAAAATGTAAAAATAGTTTTAATTCGTGTGCAGGTGTCATCAGACGTTTGCATCCACTCTTCATGGTATCTTTGGGCTTTTAATAATTGCTTTAAACTGTTCTTTGAGGAATGTTTTCATGAGTAAATGTGAGGCTTTGAAACCTACAGTAAGAACACTATAATAGCTGTCAAGCATGGTGACAGTAGCATCATGCTCGAGGGCCGGTGTCCTGCAGGTTGTAGTTAACACCCTGGGTCAACACACCTGAATCATATGATTAGTTCATTACCAGGCTTCTGGAGAACTTCAAGACATGTTGAGGAGGTAATTTAGCCATTTAAATCAGCTGTTTTGGATCAAGGACACATCTAAAACCAGCAGGATACCGGCCCTCGTGGCCTGGAGTTTGACACCTGTGCTCTAGGGCTACTTGTGATATTTGTACATTGCACAAATGGGATGAAATAATGAATAAGGACGACTACCACCTTCTTCAAGGTCATCTCAAATTAACAGTTAGATAGTTGAAGGTTGGACACAGTTAGGTGTTCCAAAAGGATAATAATCACAAAAACACACATACAAACTTTTTTTCTGAATGAATTAAGCATTAAACTTCTGAAATGGCTTTCCCAAAGCCCCGATCTCAACCCTATTGACAGTTTGTGGTTTATGTTTAAAAGCCGGGTCAAAGAAATCCTAAAAAAAAACAAAACCAAAATTACCAAGATATTCATGTCCCTGATGAGTGTATGCAAACCTCTGTCCACACCTGTAAATCTGTTTCCACAAGCCCCACTGATAAGGGTGGTAAATTTTCACAAATTTACAATGTGAAGCTTTAAACTAAAAAAAGAAATACTGCATTGAGGCCTTTAATGGTTTAAACACTGGTACTTTACTTACTAGCTGCTTGAATTCCAAGCAGTGATATGACATGACTGAATGGTTTAAAGTTATAAATGCTTCTGAGTAGCACAAAGAGGCTTTTATAGCATATTGTTACACCTCCACCTATAATAATCCATATGAGTCGCCATGCAATTTTTTTGCAGACAGGTAATTTACTCCTAATGACACCGGGCACACAGGTTACCAAAACAAAAGTGGCACAGACTAACAGAGGTCACAGTAACACGGTGACGTTGTTTGCAGAGAGGCAGAAGTTTCTAACGCTTGCAGATTGAAAGGCCATCTTTCATATGAGATGATTCAGAAAGATGGTTTGCAAAATATTTCTTTCTGTTACGCCTCCACCCATACACGCACATTTCAACACACATACACGCCTTAGCCTTGAGAAACTCAAACCCAGAGCCGGTGAAGAGACTAAATGCTCTCTCCAGTGTTGACAGTGCTTGACTCATTCTGCAGTGTCCCTGCAGTCATTGAGATGCATAGCGAGGTCTAAACAGAGCTCTGCCAAGTTGTGGGCACCCATTTAACCATCGCAACGAACACGCGCGCACACACGCACATGCAGGCACAGATTCAGAGCGAGGAAGAAACACAGTGACCAGGCTCATATTAAAAGGATATTCATTCGGAGCTCTTAATTCTGTGGTGTAAATGCAGAAAATATGTGTAATTGTAAAGTTGATGTTTTTTTATTTAGTTAGTTTTCATTTACAATCCAACATCAACACTGGTCATAAAACCTGCAAGAGCATGGCCATGCTAGGTATGCTTTAATTAGGCAAGCCATTATTTCAGAGCTAAATACTAGCTGAAGTGTTCTAGCGTGCTAACAGTGAAAACAGACCACTATGTTAGCTAAACATTTAGCATGCTAACATCAGTCTAGCACAAAACATAGCTGAGGCTTTCAGATATTTGTATGGGTATCCTGGAAAAGTTCTTTCCAGCAGAGCCCAGAGGAAGATTCGGGGAGAAAGTAAAATCATTCAGACTCATATATCTGGACCACATTTAAAGGTGCTCTATCGGGTAGGTATTTTATAGTACGGTGGGCCAGTGGACAGAGCACACCTGTTATATTTGGATCAAAACAGTTTCCTCTATTTACTTGCAGACAGGGCGCATTAAAAGCACCATAATATTTGGGTCAATAAAAATATAAAATGTAGCTTTTAGTTTGCATTTGTATCTTTTACACCTCTCTTCCACAGCAAAGAAATAAATAAAATAAATCTTAGCACTACAAAGGAAAAACTGAAGTTCTTTTACCCACCTGCTCCTTTGAAAAGATAAATAACGCCACTTTTTTAAGAAGCTCAACAATTTCTCAAAATTTCTATTGGGTGTGACAAAAATATAAAGAAACAGGTTGGTTTAAAGGTTATTCGGGCTCAAGCTAAAGCACAAGTTTCCTAAGCATCAGTGTGAGTCTGGTATCCAGCCTGATATTACAATCAGCTTCTATAATAGTGATTTTGTGGAATGAGCTTTTCTCTCTTGAGCCAAATGTTGGCTTATACCCCACTAACCTCAGCTTTTCTTCTTTAAAAGTCATTTTACTTTAGAAGAAAGCATCTCAATAATTGTATTTGCAAAAATGCTACAGGCATTCACTTCCTGTAAAGTCAATTAAATTTGCAGCCCAATAAGACATCAAATCTAAGTATTACCACCAGTGTGTTAGCTTTGCATGCTAATATTGTGCTTTAGCTCAAATGTCCTCAAAGCATACTTGTAGCTCCCTGCTGCTAGCATGACTTTACACTCTAGTCTTGTTTAATTGTGACTCTTGAATCATCTAACATTGTTTACTGGGCTGCAGCTACTGCTGCTCTATAACAAATAGCAGTAAATGTGTCACACTATACTGAACTTAGCTTAAAATTCACCATCAGTCTTTTTATTGTCATTAACAATATGCTTCTATTAATGGAACTGACAGATGTGCAGATACTAGCTATCTGTTATCACACCTCTGCTGTTGGTAAGTAACTAAAATGTAGTGAAAAGACCACATGAAACTAGAAATAGCAAGAAAGTTTTTTTGCATACACATTCAGAAGCAGGTGTGTGTGAGCTGTAAGAAGCAAGAAGTGAAACAAAGGTTAAAAGGCAGTGGTTTATCTGTATGCATGTAGGGAGAAAGGTTAGCACCATGAGAGATAGACAGAGATGTGTTGTTTTGTAGTTAGATTTCTCTTCTTCCACTAAGTCACATTTACCCACCAAGAACATGATAGTATCTAGAAAGACTGGCAACAGCTGTATTAAATTTGTTGTAAAGAGTCACTCCCTTTTAACTGGAAGAACCCTCCAGCCCAGCAGAACCATTAACCATTTATTACGTGAGTTGAATCTCTGTCTTTAAGAGGGAATCTTTTTATATATACATAAATGACACTGGTAGTGTCAATAACCTGATTTTGACCCTTATATTTACATTTTTACATTACCAATTCAGTTGAGATTTGCTGCCAGAAAAAGACCAACATTCATCACACACAAGTGTCATGCAGAAGGACACTTGAAGAATCTTGCTATTATTGCACCGGTGTGAAATCTTTTTTTCCCCAGTCCTCTCCTCAGCCATGCTCAGAGCAGAATGGATCTTTTCTTTTTGCACAGAAAAAATAATAATCACATGATCATGCTCTTCTAATTGGGGTCAAGGAGAAATAATCATTTAAGAAGAAAGATCTCCCTTCCTCTCCTTTTATCGCCTTGCCCCTTCATTTTATCATCTTCTGGGGACGGTGTCACAGCACACACACAAAAACGCGACCTTGCCGTTCCACTCCAATTTATAACAATTGCTGTGTGTGTTCTATGTCTGTATGGGCTGTGTGGGCTTGTGTGGATGTGATTGTGTGCATTTTACATGTGTGGTCATCTTATAAGGCCACAAAGGAAGCTTCTTTTTGTTCTCCAACAAAAGCACCTGACAGAAATGTCTCAGATATCCTAACAACTCTAGACTCTACACACACACATGCATGCAGAACAAACACACACACCTGAAGGCAGAAACAAAGGATAGAAGAGCATGCAGACAGCAGAAGCGTGACTGTGCACATGCAACGTCATTTTCTAGGAAGCTCTTTAATTCCTGTAAGAGAGAAACTGCATTGTCATTTCTAACAGAGAAGCCATTTAGTTTCTGACACAGAACTGCAGCATCAACGTTAGCACTGACTAACAGGCACAAGCAAGGTTTCAGAACATCTGACTTTACAAAAAAGTCTTACATTTAAACTACAGTGCAGCAGTTGATGGTGACGTCAGGCAGCTCCTGTCTTTCCCTGACTATGGTTATTTACACTCACACTGCTGATTAACACACCCCACTAAGATTGTGGGGTTTTTCTCAGATGAACGTTGAAACGATTGCTTTTATCCTATTCCTCATCTTCTCCCTGGAATATAATGCTTGTGGAGTGTGCACTGTATATGCTCTATACACTGTGTTAGCAAACTTAAAGGCTGTGTATAAAAGATGGACATTTAATTTGCTAATTGCCTAATTGATTATATTTTATGTGTTTTTGATGTGAGTGGGGCAGAACAGGTTGTATTTGCAGTGTGATCTTCTGAGGATATAAATGAAAAGTTACTGTTGTGAAATTAAAATGAAACAATGCTTGTATCAGATGGGACATTTTAGCCTGTTGGTATTTGATTGCTAGATAACATGATGACATCATATATCAGGCGATTTAGCGAATTATATCAAGATTTCTTTCACTCTGCTTGCTTTTACTGCAAACGACAGGTAGTATATAAGACAACAGGATTACCATGACAACCTAAAAGTGTGATTGTAAGGGGTTTTTCTGAGATGAATACGGATTCTTCCTAATTAGTGTGAAGTAACATACAAACCACATACTAGTATTTCATTCATCAGAACTGAACCGCAGACTTCATGGCAGACTTGGAGTACAGTTACCTGCACAACAGGCCATATTATTTGGCACATAATTGCCTTCAAAACACAAAACAATGGTTCAGTCACACTAGAATAAAAATTGGATGCTAACATCCTTGTGACTAGCAAATATCAGTAGTTGCTCTGCAAGTCGGATTTACCAGCTGGTCACCAACTATTTTCAATCCTAGCAACCTGTCTCCAAGCAACTGGGGTCTGACTTGGACTGACTGCAACCAATCTCAGACTGTTTGCAAATAATTGCTGTGTAATTCATTAATGCAGAGTTTGCTAAAATGTTAAACTCAGTAACACATAAGTGTGACATATGTGTGTTACATATGTGTGACACATTTCATTACAACAGGGGACTCAGACTTGACTCGACTGGTTGCCAACTGGTTGTATTCTAGTTATATTCCTATTCAAAAACAAGGTTTTCTGTTTAATGTGAACTCTTGTGTTTGTGGACAGCCACAAATGTATCATCCTCAATCAGTTCATCACAGTTAGTTGTTGTATTATTAGAAACAGGTTGCATTTAATTGATTTTATTCAATGGTCACCATCTTGATGCACCAAAGTCACTTTGAAGATGGCAACTGACTGCAACTGGTCCCTGAAGTAACCATTAAAGGCACCGCACTGCATTTGGGTCACAATAATTTTGGTTGTGTCGTAGTCTCCAGCTACTGTTTTCCCCGAGTATGTCTGTTGCACAAATCTGTTGGGATTGACTCACTTTTGGAGCAAGTCTCAAGCGGTCATTCAGAGATTTTTTTTTCTCACATTGGGTTTGCTTTCGCTTTGTCCGGTGAAAAATTGTTTGATTGTTCAGTTGACGCAGGGATAGTGTAACTGTTTATCAGCATTAGCGTCATTTGCACAGATGGTGGCACATTTTCAGGAGTGAGGTTTGATGCTTTGCTCATTAGCACCTTGTCAGTAAGGAGACAGTAGTTATTCTGACGCCTCACTCTGATTTTACAAACAGATCGACTAGAACTTCATCTTTAACCTTTACAATCAGAAACGTATTTCACACCTCTCCCACACATTTGCACCTCATCTCCACCTTGTTTCTTTTTAACATTTTTTTGCCTCCTCCTGTTGTTTCTTTCACCTCCTGCTGTCTCCAACTCGCCTCGCCCCATTTTGCTTTTGTGTTTCTCCTCCTGCTCGTCACCATCATCACCACTATTTTCCCAGCCTTCATCTTTCTATCTTTTGTGGTAGTCTGGAAAGCACAATACTCTGCTTTCGCACCAACAGACTCGTCATAGCAACAGAAGTGACTGTGACAGGCTGTATATCTAGGAGAGGACAAGAAGAGGGAAAATAGAGGGATGAGAAGGCAGTCGGGAAAGGAGGCAGAGGGGTGGAAGGAAGAGATGCTGAAATTTGCCTGCCTGATGAAAGATACTGTGGGGAAAACAGCAAGCTTTGCTATCCGAAAAGATAAGTAGGTCAGTCCTAATCTGGGGTTGAGTTTAGCATATAAATAAATAATGCAGTCAGCTTCACAGCAAAAGCACCATCTAGGTAGAAAAACTCATAAATATAGAAGCCAACTGCACTGCACTGTGTGACCTACGCTGCATCCAGCTGCCGTCCACTAATCTTCACGTCTCTGATCACAGCATCAGTTTTGTTTTCTAAAGTGCAACGATGATGATGTACAGCATCATAGTGGCGAACAGACGTGTGGTGACAGAGGCAGATGTTGTGTATAGCCCGAAAGAAGCTAACTGTAACAGAGCCAAGATACAGCAGATAGCGAAGAGGTAATCAGTACCAAATGTTGTCACTGCATGCATGTGTGCAGAGAGAAGAGAAAGCCTGGACTTTGTTGAGGAGATGGCACTGTTGGAGATATGAGGTGCATTAGACAGATGGGACATGTGATAGGTCACATCTGGTAATGGGTGGAGAGGACAGGAGAGGAGATGCTGGAAATGATAAGACAACAGCACAAAGTGAAGGTAGTAAAAGGGCAATGCACACTCACTGGCCACTTCTAATGCGATCCAATATAACAGCTCTGCCATAAACACTACTTTTTCCAAGCATCTATTGTTTTTGTTTGACTGCTAAAGGTTATAAGTCTACCGGGGTCATATTGGTTGAAGGGCACTATATTTAAGTGCTCCTAATTACCTGGGACATAGAAATGCCCCTCCTAGATTGGCATTTCTCAGTAATAAAGGTTACTGTTTTAATCATAGCCTGTCTATACACCCACTGGTTTTTGACTCTTTATTTTGAAGCTTCAACATTAGCATTTTGGCTGCTACCATGTTAGCTTTTCAGAGCATGAAGTCACTGAATTTGCATGATTATGGAGCAGAAATACAGAAATAGTTCATTATTAGCTAAACGATGTGCAGACACAGGTATTTGCTAATTAATGCTATGTAATAATGCTATGTAACTGAAGCATGAGCTTCTTAGACTGCTTCTGCAGTACCACACAGCAGACTGTCAGAAATTACATTGACAATGCTCCAAAAATCCACAAACACTACAAACATAACTGAGAGGTCCAGTTCACTGACTCCAGTTAGCTGAGGTGAAGCAGCACAGATGCCTGTGTTAGCAGTCAAAGCAGCCATCCATCTGGATGTGTTAAAAAATGCCCATCTTACAGTCTTTATAGAGGGGTATATAATAGTATATTTAGGTACATCGGTCGACTTGCCTTCTTCATTTGTCATTATCACGCTCACCACATTAGTAGAAACAATGTTTTAACTTGTTGATGGTTTAATTAAGAAGCTAGAGTTTGTCATGAATGATAAACATGAAACAAGTAGCCTAGCTTTGTTCAGTTTGATGCCATTCTCAACTCAAATGCATTAATACAGACTCCAAAGCAACTTTAAATATGGATACATTTTTAGCACTTATGTTTATAATGTTTTTCCCCCTATTAATACAGTTAATGTCACAGTTCTTTCATGAACATCTAAGGTAATATTTCTGACCCTGAGCCATACACAGCTTTGTTCATTAACCTGGTTCTATAACATACATCTTGCTTTGAGAAACAACACCTACACTTAACCCTGCACTGATATCTGGGACACTGCTGTGCACCCTGGCACGCTTCTTTATCACCATCATCCTCTGCTGATTTTAATCTGCTTTCCTTTACACCAGCGGGGTGTTATAAACCCCCACTTTCATTTCCCTGTGAGCTGAAACAACACCTTCCCTGCTGGCATTATTCTTTAGGTTTCTAATTCTTCTTTGCAGCAGCTCAACCATTTTTAACCCATTCCATACCATTTTATGGTCCTTATGGATAACCATGAGTATGATCTAACATCACACGAGATGTTTCCTGTTATACTAGATTGTTTGTAGTTTCCTCTAAATAATTGTATACAGTAAATACATAACTTTAATTTTGATGGGCGTAACTATATAGGCTACACTGAGAACAGGCATGTATTGCACAGTCAGCTGATGACCTGCCCATAATTGTAACCAATTTCAGTACAGTCTATGTTATTCTGCAAGAAAGTACAGTCTCTTAGAAACCTGATCCATTAACTAAGAGAGACACAGCACTCAAAGACTAAAGAATTTAAATCTATATGAGAACTATTTAATGGCAAAGACAGTGGCTGTCCTACTGCACACCCCAGACAATCAATCATTGGCTCTATCACAGCCAAACCGGGATTAATATGCTAATGGTGCTGTTGCAGTGACACATGTGCACCTTGTAGGTTCATGTTTCAGCAATGTGGTGGCAGACATATCTATTCTTTAACATAATAAGGATAAACCTAAGTGTAATTTACATTTTTCTTGGGTGATTGTGATTGGCTCTTTCTGTTGTGCCATCAATGAAGCCATAACTGTGTGTGACTTTTGTGCAAGCAAAGTAGAAGTAAGCTGCAGAGAAATAAGCCTCTAAAACCTTTCTTTAGAGTCAAATCAACAAACTTTTTATTATTTTTATTTTAATCAGATATCACGGTAGACTCTAGGCGTGCACAATAAAGGTTATATCTTTTCTCTCTCCTTATTCATTTAGACATGCTAGTCAAAATAACTCGTAGTCCATTTGAGCACTCACGATGTTTTCTGCTATGAGCCTCATTCACCCATTCACTTTTTTCTATGCCTTAGTGCTTTTATCTAACATCCACACACACAATCTGATGAATATATAGGGAGAACTCAGGCTTCAGCATCATGCCCAAGGATACTTGGAGTGGAGGAGCCACCCAACTGACTGCAATTTTTACCAACATGGCTTCCAAGTGGAAAGAAATGCTTTTGTAATGACTTTGGAGAGACTTCCTTGTAAAGTCCAGCAAAAATAAAATGCTTATTGAACCAGTTCTCCTGCATGGGACCAGCCATAAGCTGTTATAAGAGTCAAGGTGACTGTGCTGGCATTTGTGTTAATAACAGCATGACAGAGGGTGACTTGTCACACAACACTGTGGGCTTATACAATATTTCAGTACGTAATGAATGAGCGCAGTGGAGTCTCATGTGGACAGACCATCACAATGTCCAGTTTTCAGTGATGAAGTTAGTAGTTTAATTGAGTTGGTAGTTGTCATAATGTACTATGTAGACTAGTTATAATAGATGGTAAATTAACATAACTTTTACACCCGGCTTAGGTAATACCAGAGTGCACAAACGAGGCCGCAGCTGAACTGTCATTTAAGCATTAATTTCATTAAATTTATAATCAATGATATTGTCCAGCGTCTTAATGACGGAGCTCTGATATTGATAAATCTGTTAACTTACACAGACTGTATCCGACTTTCCTTCCTGCCTTCAGATACGCTAACCTTTATTAATATAGCAGCTTTTTCCCAGTCTTACTGACCTTTTTTAACACTAAACCACTGTACAGCACTTTTACTCTCATACATGCTCACTCCACTGCTTTATCTGCAGCAGCTATGTTACTATCTGTCTGTACTATGTTTTTAACCGCTTTATATTTTTCTAAGTTTATCTTCATTTTTAAAGTGAGCCGCTATGTTATCGGTAATCTCACCCATTTTTGTAATTGCTCAGTTGCTTTAAACACAACCCTCTTCGTGTGAACAAGTGAAACCCTGGGTTAACGTGGCACGCTGATGACCAGCTTTAAGTGATTAGGATAAGTGAATACAGATAACGGATTGTTGAAAGGGTTGCCACGGCCAAAACAACAGGGGCGACCATGGCTCAGGGGGTTGGGAAGCGTATCTGTAACCGGAAGGTCGCCGGTTTGATCCCCGGGCTCTCTGTCCTGGTCGTTGTGTCCTTGGGCAAGACACTTTACCTTACCGCCTACTGGTGTTGGCCAGAGGGGCCGATGGCGCGATATGGCAGCCTCGCTTCTGTCAGTCTGCCCCAGGGCAGCTGTGGCTACAACCGTAGCTTGCCTCCACCAGTGTGTGAATGTGAGAGTGAATGAATAGTGGCATTGTAAAGCGCTTTGGGTGCCTTGAAAAGTGCTATATAAATCCAATCCATTATTATATCACTATATAACCCCCTATAAAAAAATTAATAAATACATTTTAAAAAAAAATTCAAGTGTCTTAGCTGCCTCCCCAATTTAAAAAGAAGAAAAGGTTGTTAAAAAGACGACACCTACAGCACCAGGACTGCTTTTTTAAAAATATATTTCCAATATTTACATTATATACACACTTATTTAACTTTTTCAGAGCCAAGAACACTTGTCCACACAGCTGTACCGAACACAACACACAGGAAGTAGGGAAAGCCAAGGTGGTCTAGCCAGGTCTCAGTTCAAAGTTGATGCTTCCAGTCTCCAGCCAATGGCAACCTGCCACCTAGAGCTTATGTAACTGAAAACACAGAGCAAATTTAACAGCACCACACCCAGGCGGTGGGGATCACATACAACAGACAATACAAAATTACGATCTGGGTCATAACAGTCACATGGATGTGAGTCTGAGGCTCTTCATTATAATCCACAGAAAACCTGTGGGCCAGTTTTGTTGCACAGTTTGATGTATAAATGGGCACAGAGGGCCGGCCATAATGGGTGATTTGATTCCCGAGGGCGACGAATGACCTCACCATGTGATTGAACACCAGCGCTGGTATCTCTGGTTACTGTCGTCCTAGCAACAACCGCTAATTCTATGTGTCCAGATCTGTGTTGATGACGACAGCCTGGTTTGGACAGTTAATCTCATCTTATCAGCAGAGTCTTTCTTTTTCCCCCCTCTTTCCCATTAAATCTTGCAGACCCTCATCCTCCTTATTTATCTTATCTTCACCTCTATCACTGTTTCTGCTGTTAGGACAGCACACTGGTTCCACCCAGTCTATATAAATAACCCTAAATGTTGCTTTCATTCATTGTGTTTCTGCTAAAATATGTCAGGGGCCCAGCTATAATTGGGCCTCTATGGCGGAGACAGCCGCAGCCAGAGGCGTTATGTTTTTGGCTTGCCAGTCTGCACAGACACTTGGACTCTGGCATTAACTGTTCAGAGTTTGGTGGCTAAAGGTCAAGGTCCCTATAATCACATCCATCCCATTGTTCTGAATCCAATGTGTCAGGATCCTCTGAAGAGAATTACATTACTTAGCTGGCTTAACTTGGACTGAACACTGAACCAAGTAGAACTTGATGGGCAGAGCTTAAGATCACTGTGACACTAATTTCAAGAAGAAAAATGATAAAATGGTGGCATTTTATAATCAAAAGGTCAGAGATCATGTCTGGACAGTCATGAATTTAAACTGCGACATGACTGGTTGTCAGAGCCGTACAAATGTGGAGCTGTAGCTCCCATTTTTACTACACTGACTGCCTGCTTTTTACAGTGCTTATGGCTTCCTCTTAGCCGTAAGCCATAAGCATTAACCAAAAATGTCTATCTTGTTGTGGCAAGTCTTTAGCATGCATCCTAGAGGGAGGATGATTATTTTTTTACTTTTTGCACCAATTAATGTAATTTATTTTTTACAATAGTGACTGATCTACCAACCCAGGGACAAGAGAAACCAAGAACTTGCTGCCTGAAGTTGAATAAAAGACTATAGGTGCAGAAAACACACTTTGATGGCTTTGATCGTGTTCTGCTTCTTTCCGTGCTGCACTCCGTCACCTTCGAGCGGGTTTCATAAGACCAGTTCAGCTTGCTGGTAGAGTGCAGTGTGTGGCCTGACCGAGCACAGCTGCTGTTTATGATCTCCTGTTGTTATTCCTACCCCATTAGGACACCACAGAGCAGCTGAGGGAAACAACAAAGGCACAAACACACAGGCACCAACACAAAGGCTGAAACTACATCCACACATCCAGCACGCTGATTGATTCTGAACCTGGTGTCTGCACAGCACCTGTTAAAGTACTTTGATTCTATTTCTCGATGTTACACTCTGGCATTAGTAACTGTGTAATTACACATTTGTGATTAGTAATTCCAAGTTTGGTCCGGGATCATGGCACTTTGATGCTGGCAGTGGAACAAACGGAAAAGCTACCAGTCCAGCGTGGCAAAAGTAGGTTATTTATTCAGAAAGGGTGCGGCTCTGATTCGAGGTCTATTTGAAAACCAAACATGTTAATTCAATGTCAAATATACAAACTGAAAACAACAATTATACTGAGGGTTAATAAACTCAATTTATTCTTTAATGACCTCCTTTTTATATGAATCACAACCTTGCTCTCAGTGTTACTTCCAGATGGAGCAGCCAGCTGTTCTTAGTGAAATGCTCTTGCTCAGCACCAGTTAACAGATACCAATGAACACAGTGGAGCAATTAGCAGCTAAAAAGCCAAATATTTCCTGTTAAGAGTCGATGGACAACAAAATGGAAATGCTTAACACAATATATTGGCCACGTTGACACAAAAGCAGCAAATAAATGCAAATATACTTTCACTCCCACTTTCTGTGCAAACAAACCACTTTTTGTTAGCAAGTTTGTTTTACCACCATAAAAGCTGATAACATCAGTATTGTGCTGCTATGTCTCAGTTTAAGAAGAAACAGATCATCAGGTTTAAATAAATAGAAACAAATACTTGTCTATTTATCCAAAATACAGTACTCTGCAAATGTCACGAGGCAAAGTTCCTAATTTGTTTGTTCTTCCAAGGACCCAGGCTTTCTTTTTTTTAAGTGATCTTGAGCAATAATTCTCCAGGCTTTCTGAAGGTCTTTCACAGTTTTTCTTTGGCCATTGGCTGATTTTTCACTGTTTTTCAGTCCAGTCCTTGTAGCTGACTATTTTCAGAGGTTAAGCCACTTAACGCTGATCTATAAAAGATTCAAACATCTAATTTAAGATATGAACCAGTGTTATGCCTACACATAACAGAAAAGTTAGCAAAGAAACCATTTTACATTGTATCTTTAAAAACTTTGTTAAAACACATTGTTCCCCATTTCTTTAGATGAATTCAGTTCAGTTCAGTTTTATTTTATTTTGTTTGTACTGTGCCAGATTACAGCAACTGCCACCCTAAGGTCCTTTATATTGTAAGGTAAAGATCCTACAATAATACAAAGAAAACCCCCAACAATTAGAGTCCTTTTCCATGCCACGTGGCTCAACTCTATTCGGTTTCGGACTTTTTCCATTTCAGTCAAGTACAACCTAACGTGCACGCAGTTGATCTAGCAACGTGGCCAAAAGTCCCATGATGTAATTTGTATGCAACACAAACGCCACAACAAAGGAGCACATCAAGGCGATGGCATACCTACTGCTTGGTGTATGACTCTTTGTCAGACTCAAGGACAACTGTGTTGTTTTTTTGTCACCATTTCCCCTTATGCGCAAGCATGTGGTGAAAGTGGGAAGGAAAAACTCCCTTTAAACAGGAGGAAGCTCTGACAGACCTATGCAACCTAAGAATGTATAAAAGATTTCAAAGTTAACACAGTTTGGCAAACATAAAATTGTATTCTTGCACCAAAAAGAACTGTTAGTTGAAAACATAACATGTCTCACCACTGTGTGAGTGTGTCCTTAAAAGATCTGAAGAATCTGGACAAGTTGAGGACAAAAGAAGAAGCAGCAGGCAGTATGTAAGAAGTCGTGTCTCTTAAAAATAGGAGGAGGGGGGGGAATCCAGCAATGATCCGACATGTGACTGAAAGATGCATCTGGCCCTTGAGATGATCCACCTATTGTTCACTGAAGCCTCAACAGAAATGGTCTCAGTGGAAGGCTGACTCTCAAGAAGCCATTCTTAAAGGAGCCAAACAGTAAGAAATGATGATGGTGTGCCAAATTACACAAGAACTGGACTGAAAATCAGTAGCAACAGATCGCACAGAGTCAGGTGTCCAAATTAGAAATTTTTAGTTTAAATTGTCAGGTGCTCATAAGAGAGCTACAACAGTGAGTCTCTATAATTATGAATGCAGAAAAGTAAAATCAGATTTTCAACAGTTTAGTTTTTTAGACTCACACTGCCAGTGCAATAAAAGGATATCTGGAACTCTATCAGCCATGGATTGGCCTCCCCACAGCCTGAACCTCAGCTTTATTGAAAGCAGTGTGGGACATCACTTAACTGACAATGACACAAAAGGCAACCAACATACAAAAATGTGCTTTGAAATATCCTGGAAGAAGCCTGGAAAACTGTTCATGAAGACTACTTAAAGAAAGATTGCCTAAGAGAGCTTAGACTGCGTTAAAGACTAAAGGTGGTCTTATTATCAAATACTGACTTTCAGGCTTGTCAGAACTGTACAAACTCTGTTTTTGCCTTACATACTGTATTTCCATGTGGGTTTGCACATGTGTCAACAAATTGCTGTCCCCAATTCCCCACATTTCCCCTGTCCCCAAATAACATATAAAGAAATAAGGCATAAATCAAGACTTTCGTAATGTAATCTATAATAGCTTATGTTCCCTTTACTTACTTCCCAACCTGCCACGGCAAATGGTCTGATAGTTACTACTGCACGCTTACAAGTCCTAGCTAGCCACAGTGTGTTTGGTATCATCTGACCTCTTTCTCTCTCTCTCTCTGCTCTTACTATTGACTGTACTGTGACTCAGAGATGTTGTTCACGGCTTCCTTTTCAGACATCTGTGACCTTACCTCCTCTCCTCTCACTTGCCTCCTCCTCCTTTTCTTCTCCTATTCTCTTGGCCTCCAATTGACTTCCCACCTCCCTCATCTCTCTGCAGTCATTCTTCCACCCCTCTCATCTCTGGACATGGGAGAAGGAGTCAGACAAGAGCACAGATGCAGTGACAGGCATAGAAACAGGATGGAGAGCTGTCTCCTCCCAAAGCATATAAAGAAGTGTGAAGAGCTTGAAACACAATCTTTTTGAGCAATGACATCATTATGTGATGCTTTATTAAACTCATTTAGGCTTTATCAGGTGGCAGACAGGCCCGATTTAACTGACTGTCTATTTTCAGCTTTTTATAATCTTTTTAAAATACACTCTTTTTCATTTGAATCCCAGAATTAGACTACCCAACTCCTTACTGCAATCTCTGGCCTCTTTGAGATACAGTACATTGATAAACAAATATTTGAGCCTCTTTCAGGCATAATTGCATATGATGCAGAATTCATATTAGAATCAATGAGTGCAAGCTGCCCAGTCCTAGAAGCAGTGAATCAACCTATTACATTCATACCCGTCAAGCTCTTTTTTTCCCCCCTTGACAACAGGTTTTGTGATTGTAAATGGCCTTGACCTAGCTCACGTACACGGTAGATTGAACCTAAGTCAGCGGTTTTACACTTTGGTTGATGGGCATTGATGATTATGGGCAGCAATAGATCTACCAGATCGAAGATTTTTATTCACTTATGTTTTTACTTTTATTTTTAGGTTTCCTTCATAGTGGATGTTTATAACACTAAATGACGTCATTAACACACCACCCAAATTTACACTCTTCCTCCTTAGGTACCAAGCATGCTTAAGGTATTTCTACCGCTGTGACAATCCACTGGTGGATAAATATACTGGACATAGATGATTGGGTGTTTGCGCTTTTTGTTGTTCTGTGGACTCACACAACTGAGTAGTTTGGTCTGTTATAGCCAGTGTTGGGTAAGTTACTTTAAAATAGTAACTTAGTTACATTACTAGTTACTTCTCTCAAAAGTAACTCAGTTACTTCAAGTTACTCGTTACTTTCAAAGTAACTAGTTACTAGGGAAAGTAACTTTGGTTTTACTCAGAATTCTCTTGTTAATGTGTTTCTTCCATAACTTTGCCAGTCTTCTAGCTTGCTTACTTGCTACAAGTGCACTGTGCCACCTACCAATAGAAAGGATATGATAACGTGCATATTTCCACGAGAGAAATCCCACGCCTGGACCGTCATTGACTGCTGCCATGATTCTAGCCTACGTCACAGAGTCATGTGCGCCTTTTACATCCAACACAAAAACTGCAGTCGTGGTGCTTTCGATTGTACTCAGAACTCAGAAATTCTGCCTTCTGAATAGGAAGATGTAGGTAACACCAGACTGCAGATGAGCTGCATACAGGGCTGGACTGGGAAAGAAAATTGGCCCGGGCATTTTGACTAGAAACTGGCCCACCATTATAGGAAAAATCATAAAGCCTTTGAATGAAAACAAACACTGTTGTGACAGTGATGTGCACTGTTTTGATGGTATATATGCATCAATCTATCAATCGTTTGTTGTAAGATTCAGATAATTATTTTTTAAAAGCTAGACATTTTAAAGTGGGCAAAGTGGGCGATAAACAAACAAGAGAGCCGATCAGCTGATCATTGATCAGTTTCATGATTGAAGTAGAAACGGGAGAGGGAGGGGGGAGAATGAGAGAAGAAGAGGCAGCTGTGCAGCAAAGACACAGAATAACTCCAGCTTTGTGCCTTTTTCATTGTAGCTGAATTACGGGACAAACTGTTCCTTTTCACCTCAATAAGAAACGCGTAATATTTTCTCTGAATACCAGACGGGACGGTTGGCAACTCTAATAACTTATGAACAAAATAAGGTTCAACATCATTAACTTCATAGCACCCACCCAGCTGTGTAGAAACTCCGTCATGCTAGCTAGCACGCAGTACGGAAAAAGTCAGAATAACGAAAATAAACTCCACCTAAGCTTGGTTTATATCTGACCCAGAGAGACTGCAGGTCATAACTTCTTACCTGAAGTTCAGTTCACACTTGGACCGGCGGCCGCCTCGGGTCTCTTTTCCTTCTGCGTCCCTTTTCCTTCATCCACCTGCTGCCTCCACCACTTGCTAATGTTACTGAATCTGTGGAAACTCCGCGATGCCACCACACGAAGTAACGAGTAACGACCCTATCTAAATCCCAGTAACGAGTAACGCGTTCCTGATTTTAGCATAATAACTAGTTACCGTGCTCGTTACCACAATAATAACGTAGTTACTGTAACGCGTTACTTAATAACGCGTTGGTCCCAACACTGGTTATAGGCATCCAAATTTTAAGTCTCACATTTAGCCATTTCCACGTCCAAACTCTTTTTCAGTTCTCAAACTCAAACAAATACTGTAGCATCACTGAGAACTGAAAGTGGCTCAGTTTATTTTATCTTTAATAATAATAAAAAACGACCTGTGTGGCCTCTCCCCCAGGTGTTACAATAAAATTTAACATCATTTTCAAAAATCAGGAGAGTCAGGTCACATGTTAGTTAGGTATTACCCCCATTAGCTTTACGGATCTCTTAAGGTTTCATAAAGATGTATATTTTTTTCAGTAAAGGTTTAATTGAGCGTACCTTTTTTTATTATTATTGTTTTGGGTTTTTTTGGCGCTATGGACTGCATCCCACGCAGAGACTAAAAACCCATCAACTTTCTGTGGCAATACAGACACTCCCCTCTCCTCCTCTTTAATCGGGGTACCGGCGGCACAACAAAGGTTCCTAATGACAATAACTTCCAAAAATGTAGAACCGGAGAGAGATCATTTAGCATATTTTGGTGTCCCATACCTGTTCGCAGATGCAATTTTGTTGTCAGAGAAAATTACACTAAAGCTTTCTTAATCTTCCTGGAGCCCTGATTGTGCGGCACGGTACTGTTCTGACACTAATTTTCATTCCCGATGGCCCCCGCCTGTCACGTTTAGCTAGTTTTTGGGTTCATACCGTGTACTCTCACCCCAGCAATTAACTTAGATTCACTTTTTTTTACTACAGCAATATTTTTGCTGTCTTTTTCTTTTCTTTACTTTTTTTGTAGATTCCAGAACCACAAAATAAACATAAGGAGGAAATAGGTGTAAATCATTAATAATTATTTATGTTTACTTATATTTATTTTCTTCTACTTTGTACAGTGTGCATTTTTCTCTGTAGTTGCAAAGTTTATTGCTGTAGGTTATAGGTTACTTTTTATTGCAGCCGTATTCATTTTTCTGCTGTAGAAATTTGAATTTCCTAGAGGACTAATCTCTTAGTCTATCTTATCTCATCTTATCTTATAGTATCTTATCTTATCGTAAACCTCAAAGTCCCAAATACAGCAACATATCCAGGATTTGTGTTTTTCAGGGCTGTACTGAAACTGTAAATGTTTCTAAGATGCAAACAACATCACATCCAGTGCAGTCAGATCGGAGCTTGAGTGATCTATAATGTGCAAGCCCCCCCGGGTTGAACTCTTGTGACAATAGCTGCAGGTTATTGTTCCAATGCTTCTGATGATGAAAAAGGACGACTACAGAAAAAGTCGAGATGCGATTCTCCTCACAAGCAACATCCCATTACTTAAGTTTAATTTAAGACAATATAACACACAAAACACCTTTCACTCTCAATCCCAAATAGCTCAGTCACATTGAGCAAAGAAAGCACTGACTGTACTGTTTTTTTTTTTGACAACACGCTCACAAACCGACACACACAGTGAGAGGATTGTTGTTTGAAGCCAATTCACCAGGCCTCCAGCAATGACACATGGTCATGTGACTCCTTCCACGTGACCCCCTTGCACTGCATTTCTCTCTGTGTCTCTCCCTGTGAGGCACATCTGCATCGCTGCAATCGAGAGGCTAGAAAAAAAAATCTGACACACACATGTCAGATAAACACACACACAGACACAGTCTTGTAAAAGTAACACATAAGTAAATGCACACAATACACTCACATTAAACTTTGACCTGAACTGTAAACACACATCAACCCTTTGTTGGGCAAAGATACTCATGTGATGATGATGATGACGTGACCAACTTGCAGAACTGCAAAGCTCCACAGTTTATTTTTTTCTTACGCTTGAAGGAAAAAAAAATATACCCTGTACTCTCACCCTACGTTAAAATGCAAAATTGACAGATTTAATTCAGTAATATGAGCTGGTAGTGAGTACAGCGTCGTCCTGGAAACGAGCCAAATGACGACCTGCGAGCACAATTTGACAAGCTAATTATTACCTTCCTAAGCAAGTCAAATGTCATAATGCTTTATCTACACTCTACCAGCGAGCTGTGAGGAGGAATTTCAAAATTTCATCAGGACATTATCCCGTGGCCTAAAAAATAAAGTGCCTTACGTTTAATGACGCAAGCCATTCATCCATTGCACAGCAGCAGAAAACAAGCAAAAACATACTCGTCATCAACATTTTGACACTGAATGTCATATTTTGTGGTTTGTGAAAGGAGCCTAAGTTCTAATGAAGAAGAACGGTTCAGGACACCGAATGTCTGAGGTGCCTTGGACCACTAAGATCAGACGTAATGATGACGAACAGATTTTCTGCAGTGTTTTTAGGTCGCTGATACTTTTCTGCCAGCCAATTTGTCACATTTTGTATCTGCAGTTTCCAGTCGTGACAGCCACCGTCTGTTCCTGTAGCTTCTGTAACTCAGTGCAATCTTACATTTCCTTAAAAACGAAAAGAAAAAAAAAAGCCCGTCCTGTGGTTTACCATCCATCCACGCTCATGAGCAGCTGTTTTAACGAAGCGTTTTAGTTTAGCGATGGAGTAATCAGTGCATGAAGTTATCCTGACTGAGTCTTATCCATATCCATAAAACGTTGTCTTCTGAAGTCATATTTAAAGGATATTAGTGCTAAGCCCGGCTTTCTAAAGACTTAGTGTGATTTGTTCCCAATTAATCCACAAGGCTGTAAGACTTGTGGGCAGCTTTAATAAAGACAGCTGGAAAGACAATTAAAGTCTCAAAAACACCCTTAATTGATCATATGGTGTACTACATAATGTTAAGTAAGGCTATCCCAAAAAACTTTAGGCAATGAATAACCGGTGTTTCCATTGTCTTGTTCTTGACATCCTTCTCTTTTAAAAAAAATACCAGTGTCACTGTTTTCTGCACAGCCATTAATAATACTGCATCTTTCTCTGATTTTCTACCACTAGAAAGATTGTATAGATGAACTGCTTTACATTACCCTTTTATCATTTAGATTGAACCACTGTTTAACAAGAACACAGAGTGAACAGCAGTCCATCTAAGGTTCATTTTTTTGTCCATCATACCTTGAGCAGCTTTGACTGTAAAGATAACGTAAGTGTTTCGGCCATGTTTGCTGTTTTAAGGCCTTGTCATTGTTTCAAATGTGTATTAAACTTAAGGTTCTATTACTTAAGTATAGTAGTATAATTAAGGTTGCTTTACAAACCTAAAATATATGATAAACTATGGGAAGAAAGCATCCATACTCACGATGAGTCCAGTGCAGTAGCAGAATTATGCAAAACTTCTTTTTTAGGTTATTTCACTGTTCACTGACACAAAGAAAGTATAATAAATAAATGCAAAAGTACATTTGAAGAAAATCACATATGTGCAGCGTTTGTTTATATAGTGTATTTATGTGTCATGATATTGTTCTACAGTATGCCAGAGAGTCCTCAAAGTGATTTTATGGTTCACGATACCAAATTTAGCAATGAGCAAACAAATAAATAAACCTTATACAGCTTTTTAAAATAAATCTGTTAGATTCTTCTCAGCCCATCTGTCTGAGAAGCAATGCTACTGCCACTCTCGGCAGTCTACTTTTACAGAAAAATAACTACAGTGGGGCAAAAAAGTATTTAGTCAGCCACCAATTGTGCAAGTTCCCCCACTTAAAATGATGACAGAGGTCAGTAATTTGCACCAGAGGTACACTTCAACTGTGAGAGACAGAATGTGAAAAAAAAATCCATGAATCCACATGGTAGGATTTGTAAAGAATTTATTCGTAAATTAGGGTGGAAAATAAGTATTTGGTCACCTCAAGCAAGGAAAATCTCTGGCTCTCACAGACCTGCAACGTCTTCTGTAAGAAGCTTTTCTGTCCCCCACTCGTTACCTGTATGAATGGCACCTGTTTGAACTCATCATCTGTATAAAAGACACCTGTCCACAGCCTCAAACAGTCAGACTCCAAACTCCGCCATGGCCAAGACCAAAGAGCTTTTCGAAGGACACCAGGAAAAGTATTGTAGACCTGCACCAGACTGGGAAGAGTGAATCTACAATAGGCAAGCAGCTTGGTGTGAAAAAATCAACTGTGGGAGCAATCATCAGAAAATGGAAGACATACAAGACCACTGATAATCTCCCTCGATCTGGGGCTCCACGCAAGATCTCATCCCGTGGGGTCAAAATGATCATGAGAACGGTGAGCAAAGATCCCAGAACCACACGGGGGGACCTGGTGAATGACCTGCAGAGAGCTGGGACCAAAGTAACAAAGGTCACCATCAGTAACACACTACAACGGCAGGGAATCAAATCCCGCAGTGCCAGACGTGTTCCGCTGCTGAAGCCAGTGCATGTCCAGGCCCGTCTGAAGTTTGCCAGAGAGCACATGGATGATACAGCAGAGGATTGGGAGAATGTCATGTGGTCAGATGAAACCAAAGTAGAACTTTTTGGTATAAACTCAACTCGTCGTGTTTGGAGGAAGAAGAATACTGAGTTGCATCCCAAGAACACCATACCTACTGTGAAGCATGGGGGTGGAAACATCATGCTATGGGGCTGTTTTTCTGCCAAGGGGACAGGACGACTGATCCGTGTTAAGGACAGAATGAATGGGGCCATGTATCGTGAGATTTTGAGCCAAAACCTCCTTCCATCAGTGAGAACTTTGAAGATGAAACGAGGCTGGGTCTTCCAACATGACAATGATCCAAAACACACCGCCCGGGCAACAAAGGAGTGGCTCCGTAAGAAGCATTTGAAAGTCCTGGAGTGGCCTAGCCAGTCTCCAGACCTCAACCCCATAGAAAATCTGTGGCAGGAGTTGAAAGTCTGTGTTGTTCAGCGACAGCCCCAAAACATCACTGCTCTCGAGAAGATCTGCATGGAGGAATGGGCCAAAATACCAGCTACTGTGTGTGCAAACCTGGTAAAGACCTATAGTAAACGTTTGACCTCTGTTATTGCCAACAAAGGTTATGTTACAAAGTACTGAGTTGTATTTTTGTTATTGACCAAATACTTATTTTCCACCCTGATTTACGAATAAATTCTTTACAAATCCTACCATGTGGATTCATGGATTTTTTTTTTCACATTCTGTCTCTCACAGTTGAAGTGTACCTCTGGTGCAAATTACTGACCTCTGTCATCATTTTAGGTGGGGGAACTTGCACAATCGGTGGCTGACTAAATACTTTTTTGCCCCACTGTAAATATAAATAAATGCGTATATTTTCTGTTGGAACTACTTGAGCTAATGATTTGTTCCATGTGAAATTTGTGCCTCCCTCCACTCTAGCATCCCCCGTAGACTCTGACATTCCTCAGAGGTCAAAGTAATTATTTGTTCCAACTACTGCTCTCCTGAGTTTGATGATTTCTTGTGGGAAGTGATGAGGTCAAAGGATGGCCACCAGAGATCAACGCTACATAATTTGCACTTACATGGCTAAGTACCATCGCATATTCTGTTTGTAAGCTATTCTAAACAGCTGTATTATTTGCTATTTACTTTTTCCTTTGCTATAATACACTGTAAATGTGTTTTACAGTGTTTGGGAATGCTAAAGGTCACACAGCTAGCTTATACGGGACTAAGCTAGCCACATGACAGAGTTCAGTCACAGGATTTTCTGTGCATGTGGGTGTGCGATAATGTAAATGACACAGCCCTTGTGTGGATTCCATGAAAACCTTCTAACCGTGTGAAAAACAGAGAAAAGGATCACTGCCTGTCTCAGGACCTCAGCGTCTCCTTGTCCCTGAACCCTTTCTTTACCTCTTTGCCATCTTTACCATTATTTGATTCACATGTGTAAAGGCACCAGTCTTCATGCAGGAGGAGTGACTACAAGCTACGAGCTAACGCGTGTGCTGTATGGCTAATGTAAGTTGCTGCATATGTAAGTGGATTAGTCGCTTACCAGGGAGGATAGGGCGAAGGAAGGGAGAAGCACAGGAAAGAATGAGGTAAAGGCAGGGAGGAGAGTAAATGAAGGGCGACAAGATGGCAGGATAGAGGAGGACATGGAAGAGACTGCAACTCATCAGCTTTAGCTTTGTGTCCCAGCCAGCAAGACCTAATTGATTGAGACAGCTAACTTCCAGTAATTCAGCTGATGAAGCTTTTCACTCTCAGGACTGCTGGCTGGACACAAACAAACTCACCGGCAGGGCAGCTCAGGAGCAGAGACAAAGACAGAGTGGCAATGAGAGGGGGGGGGGGTGCACGGTGTTTTGTTAGCATGCCGACCCACAATCAACCCCTTGACACACTCACGCGCACACACACACACCCACCACCATAACTGAGCAAAGTGCTGATAGGGCTGTTCTCATTCCAGGGTTGGTGAAGGCACATGCATGGTTGGCTGGAGCTGTGAAGATAATGTGGCATGCTAGGCAGTCGACAGTCCTACTGGTGGTGCAGAGGAATGCTGCCTGACTAGACCGGCCACAGCCTGAGCGCTTTCACCCTCGTTCAAATTATCTTTGCTTGTGTGTAGCCAGCGCAAATCCAGCCTTACAATCTATTCATTTCAGCTCTGTGCAAAGCAGTCTCAACCTCACCGAAATTAAGGGATAGCTTCGTGCAACCAGATTATGGAAGGCACCAACCGCTTCTCACGCCCCCCCACCCACCCTCCTCTGCCCCTGAGGCTCTTTCAATCCCCGCTTCATTCTCAACCACGCTGCTGCATGTGCACGTGTACCATAAATAGACACAGAGAGGCTGCAGAGGGAGATCTGCGGATGAGAGACTCATGACCCGAAGATTAAGACTGCTGCTGCAGCATGCAATTGAAGCCAAAATCTGGTCTGATGTTCTGGATTAGGAAGAGAGTGGTGGGAAAGGAAAGAGAAGGAAAGGAGGATGAGAAGAGGGGGAAAGCAATGGTGAAGAAGAAGGAGGTGAAGAGAAGAAGAAGACAGGATTAGAAATGCTTCATGATATGTGGGACTTACTTTGTATTGAGGTTTCCCAAGCTCTTCAGTAGATATTACACTGATATTTCATCATTGTACTCTACAGTAGATTAGATTTTGGTCCTTAAATCCCCTCTCACTCTTGAGCATGAAATGTCTCTGGTTTTAGTTGGAAAGCAATAATCTGCCCCCGTGTGAAAGCCACATCAGACAGATTTATGAAACAAAGTACGAGGGAGAGAGGAGGGAAAAATGGGTTCTGATGCAGCGAGAATTTAAAAAATAGAAGGTGTGTGTGCTTTAATCTTGTTTTTCTTGCAGACTTGCTGCAGGTGTGCAGGAGCGAGTGAGCTATCGTGATTTTTGAAGCTGTGCAGGTCATCATTTCCTATTGTGCATAGATATGATTCTATCTTTAAAGCTCTGAAGATTGAGGTCCCTTAGGAAATGTCCCTTTTTTACAAAACCGAATATCGTTACTAATCAAGTGAACAGGAAATGGACAACACATCAACCACGTTAGAAATAATGATTTTTAGCTACAATTACAAAACTTACAACCCCAATTCCTGAGACATAAATGTAATTATGAACATGATGGCCCTAGCTGGGCCTCCTGATACTGCCCTTGTGTGGGCGTGGTGTTTTTCTCTGCCTCCTCTCTTGCTCCACCCCTCTGTCTCTCTCTTGCTCTTCTCTCTCCCCAGGACACAGCTGCTGCTCATTGGACTCATTTACCACCTGGGCCCAGTCAGCAATCACCTCTCTGAGGTCATATAAGCTGGGGATAAGCTGTGAGCAGGGTGGGGCGTTCTTGGTGTGTAGTTATCCTGCCTGAAGTGTGGAGTTGTGGAAATAGTATAGTATAGTATAGTATAGTATAGTATAGTATAGTATAGTATAGTATAGTATAGTATAGTATAGTTGCTTTACGTGAGTAGTGTGGGCTTGTGGGCCTCGGCAGCAGTAAAGCTAGCTGCTGCTAGTGATAGGGTGAGCTTGTGGGCTCCTGGAAGTGCCTCCTCGTGGTGTGGAGTTTTTGTTTGGTTGTGTTCTTTGTTGTTGCAACCTTTTTTTTCCTTTTTCCAAGTGTTATTGGTAAAACGGTGTTGCTGGCTCTTTATGTTAAGGTTATCTATAATAAAGACTATTGTATTTGCTAAATACCTGTTTTCCTTTCATTCTGTTCTGGACTCATTTGTTACTGGTCCCCTCACTCGCATGCCTAGACCCCTTCGGGGGGATGTAACAATGTGGTCCGGGATATGAATAGAAGGGACAGCAATTGAGTATTAGTGGGTTGTTTGCCGGTGGCCTGTTTAGTTGTATTGTATCTGCAGTGCTCTCTCTCCAGTTAGAAAAGGGGAGTGTCTAGCTGAGCGTAAGCTCCTCCTTCAGGCACTCATTTTTTATTTTGCTTTTTTTATTTTCGGAGTAATCCTGGGTGGGGATTAGTTCCCTGTCGGGGGTAGGCTTGTCGGTGATTTGTGCACTTGATGCTTAGCCTTTAAAGTTGCCTCGAGCCTGGTACACTCCAGAAGCTAACTAGGCTAAGATTTTAGTAGGCAGGTCTGGGGAGAGGGTCGGTGGTAATTTTATTTATTGGTTAACCTGTGGCCACATGGCCCACCCGTTTTATTCATTTGTGTATTGGAGGTGGTGCTTCTTTGTTGTTACTGTTAGCCTCAGGTAGTTGTTTTAGTTTCAATGGCTACCTTTGATATTGCCGTGTTTAAGGAAAACCCTTCGTTTGTCCAGCTGGACGCCTGTAGGAAGAGGGATTTGCATGAGGTGGTGTCATTCTATGGCATTTGTGTCTCCACAGCTCTGCTTAAGGCTGAGCTGAAAGCTGCTCTTGTGTCTGGCTTGGTGGAGAAAGGGATAAGATAAGAAAACCTTTATTAGTCCCACACGTGGGAAATTTGTTTTGTCACAGCAGGAAGTGGACAGTGCAAAGTTATGAAGCAAAAATTAGAGTATAATAAGAATAAATACAGTATACAACTGTACAGAATAGAATAAAATACTATACAGTGGGGCAAAAAAGTATTTAGTCAGCCACCAATTGTGCAAGTTCCCCCACTTAAAATGATGACAGAGGTCAGTAATTTGCACCAGAGGTACACTTCAACTGTGAGAGACAGAATGTGAAAAAAAAATCCATGAATCCACATGGTAGGATTTGTAAAGAATTTATTCGTAAATCAGGGTGGAAAATAAGTATTTGGTCAATAACAAAAATACAACTCAATACTTTGTAACATAACCTTTGTTGGCAATAACAGAGGTCAAACGTTTACTATAGGTCTTTACCAGGTTTGCACACACAGTAGCTGGTATTTTGGCCCATTCCTCCATGCAGATCTTCTCGAGAGCAGTGATGTTTTGGGGCTGTCGCTGAACAACACAGACTTTCAACTCCCGCCACAGATTTTCTATGGGGTTGAGGTCTGGAGACTGGCTAGGCCACTCCAGGACTTTCAAATGCTTCTTACGGAGCCACTCCTTTGTTGCCCGGGCGGTGTGTTTTGGATCATTGTCATGTTGGAAGACCCAGCCTCGTTTCATCTTCAAAGTTCTCACTGATGGAAGGAGGTTTTGGCTCAAAATCTCACGATACATGGCCCCATTCATTCTGTCCTTAACACGGATCAGTCGTCCTGTCCCCTTGGCAGAAAAACAGCCCCATAGCATGATGTTTCCACCCCCATGCTTCACAGTAGGTATGGTGTTCTTGGGATGCAACTCAGTATTCTTCGTCCTCCAAACACGACGAGTTGAGTTTATACCAAAAAGTTCTACTTTGGTTTCATCTGACCACATGACATTCTCCCAATCCTCTGCTGTATCATCCATGTGCTCTCTGGCAAACTTCAGACGGGCCTGGACATGCACTGGCTTCAGCAGCGGAACACGTCTGGCACTGCGGGATTTGATTCCCTGCCGTTGTAGTGTGTTACTGATGGTGACCTTTGTTACTTTGGTCCCAGCTCTCTGCAGGTCATTCACCAGGTCCCCCCGTGTGGTTCTGGGATCTTTGCTCACCGTTCTCATGATCATTTTGACCCCACGGGATGAGATCTTGCGTGGAGCCCCAGATCGAGGGAGATTATCAGTGGTCTTGTATGTCTTCCATTTTCTGATGATTGCTCCCACAGTTGATTTTTTTCACACCAAGCTGCTTGCCTATTGTAGATTCACTCTTCCCAGTCTGGTGCAGGTCTACAATACTTTTCCTGGTGTCCTTCGAAAGCTCTTTGGTCTTGGCCATGGCGGCGTTTGGAGTCTGACTGTTTGAGGCTGTGGACAGGTGTCTTTTATACAGATGATGAGTTCAAACAGGTGCTATTCATACAGGTAATGAGTGGGGGACAGAAAAGCTTCTTACAGAAGACGTTGCAGGTCTGTGAGAGCCAGAGATTTTCCTTGTTTGAGGTGACCAAATACTTATTTTCCACCCAAATCTACGAATAAATTCTTTACAAATCCTACCATGTGGATTCATGGATTTTTTTTTTTTCACATTCTGTCTCTCACAGTTGAAGTGTACCTCTGGTGCAAATTACTGACCTCTGTCATCATTTTAAGTGGGGGAACTTGCACAATCGGTGGCTGACTAAATACTTTTTTGCCCCACTGTATACAGTAGAATAAAATATACAATAAGATAAAAATAGAATACAAATACTATATACAACTGAGTAAAAATACGATGCCAGAAAAGATTATTGTACTTAGTGTTATTGCACATGTGTGTGTTTGATCAGTTAGTCTTTATTGTGGAGTCTGACAGCAGTGGGGAGGAAAGACCTGCGAAATCTCTCCGTCCCACACCGTGGGTGCCGCAGTCTCCCACTGAAGGAGCTGCTCAGTGCTGTCACAGTCTGCTGCATGGGGTGGGAGATGTTGTCCAACAGGGATGACAGCTTAGCCGCCATTCTCCTGTCACTCACCACCTCCACTGGGTCCAGAGGGCATCCTAGAACAGAGCTGGCCCTTCGGATCAGTCTGTTCAGTCTCTTCCTGTCCCCGGCAGAGATGCTGCCGCCCCAGCAGACCACACCATAAAAGATAGCAGAAGCCACCAGAGTCATAGAAGGTCTTCAAGAGTGGGCCCTCCACTCCAAACGACCTGAGTGTCCGCAGCAGGTACAGCCTGCTCTGCCCTTTCCTGTAGAGGGCGTCTGAGTTATGAGTCCAGTCCAGTCTGTTGTTCAGATGAAGACCAAGGTACCTGTAGCTGTCCACAGCCTCAATGTCCATACCTTGGATGTTCAGTGGTTGCAGTGGAGAATGCTTGTGCCTGCGGACGGAAGTCTACCACCAGCTCCTTGGTTTTACTGGCGTTGATCTGGAGGTAGTTCAGCTGGCACCAGTCCACAAAGTCTTGAGTCAGTCCTCTGTACTCCTTGTCGTCCCCATCAGTGATGAGGCCGACTATTGCAGAGTCATCAGAGAACTTCTGCAGGAAGCACTGGGTGGAATTGTGGGAGAAGTCTGCAGTGTAGATGGTGACGAGGAACGGAGCTAGAACCGTTCCCTGTGGGGCCCCCGTACTGCAGACGACCCTGTCCGACACACAGCCCTGAGTTCTCACATACTGTGGTCGGTCGGTGAGGTAGTCCAAAATCCAGGTAGTGAGGTGATGGTCCAGTCCAGAGTTCTCCAGCTTGTCCTTCAGAACCGAGGGAAGAATAGTGTTGAAGGCACTGGAGAAATCAAAGAACATGATTCTCACAGTGGCCTGAGATGGTTCTGAGGCCTCTCCAGACTTCACCAACGTTGTTTTGCTGAAGCTGGTTCTCCATCTTTTGCCTGTAGCTGTCCTTCCCATTCCTTATCAGTCCCCTTAACTCTCTCTGCACCCTTTTCAACTCCTCTTTGTCTTTGGATTTGAAGGCCCTCCTCTTCTGCTTGAGGACAGCTTTAATTTCTGGGGTAATCCAAGGTTTGTTGTTGGAGAAACACCGTACAGTCCTGGTAGGTACGGTGTTATCCACACAGAAATTAATATAGTCAGTAATGTATGTAGTAAGGCTGTCGATGTCCTCTCTGTGGTCGTCACAGATCACCTCCCACACAGTCAACTCAAAACAATCCTTAAGAGCCTCCTCGCTTATATGCTGGGGATGAGTACGTTCTTATGTAGTCTGGAAGATGAGTGGATGATGGGGTGGGTGCAGTTTTCTCTGTGGTGGGGTTGGGTGGACTGTCCTGGGCTCTGTGGGGCTGAGCTGGCCCCAGGGAGGGGTCACTTGCCCCTCCCTTCCTTCCCTCCCCATCTCCAGCTGCCTCCCTCTTCCCGTTTCACCACAACCACCCACACATGCAGGGCCTTGGAGTAGGGGTGTGTCACCAGGGTGCAGAGGAGGCTACCCTCCTCTGTCCCCTTCTGGCTGCCTCTGCCTCAATTTAATCCCACAACTTAGACATTCAGAATGGGATCCTCTTCAGTAATTGATTTAAGTTGTTCAGCAGAATAGCCATGAGGCTACTGCCTGTGTTTAAGCAGCCTCTTGAGCAGCAGCTTCCATCTCTTTAGTGTGTTGTCTTCATAGAGCTTTGAAAAATAACACAGCATCCACTTGTCTTTTGCGAGCTACTGCTCCAAACATTTTATTCACCATTCACAAACCAGTCTTCTTTTATGGAGGCAATGCCCCTGGAGGCATTCATGAGCCCTCTCAAATACAGCGCCCCCTCCTGGCAAACCCCATCACCACATGAACACCCACACATCACCACATTTAGCAGCTTCCATCTCTTTAGCAGCTTCCATGTCTTTTGCTGCCAGCCTTTGGTTTTTCTTCCACTGCTGAATCTTCTTTCTGGCCAGTGCAAGGCTGTGGCTATATGCTCAAAGGACTCAAAATAACAGTCCACCTCAGTGTCGCGAAACACTGGAACCAGACGAATGTTTTTCCCCACATCAAATGGTGTGTCTGCCTGCCGAATGGAGGCAGTCGGAGAAAGGGAAGCCTGCTCGAGTTTCAACTGTCGCAACTTAACAGCTGTCTCCGCCTCCACCTTTTTCAATTCAACCTCCCTGGCTCTGGCAAGCTCTGCGTCTAAACGCTTAAGCTCAAACTCCTTCTTTAGCTGGAACTCCCTCTCACGATCCTCCTTTTCCAACTGGAGACGAGCCAGGCGGACACTGAGCTTAGCGTCCAGCATTGAGCCTACTGATGATTCAATGGAGAGGTTCGAAGTGAGGCAGTGTCATAGGTTTGTCTTCAGGAATCCCCTGAGCAACAGGCGTAGACACTGATGGCGCTACACCTTGAGCTGGCACCTGCGGAACAGGCTGAGATGCTACACCATGCTCAGGTGGAGTGGCAGACACTGGCAAGGGCACTATCCCTTTCTCCACCAAGCCAGACACAAGAGCAGCTCAGCCTTACGCAGAGCCGTGGAGACAGAAATGCCATAAAATGATGCCACCTCATGCAAAACTCCACACCACTCCACATCACAATGAATTTTAAGAAAAATATTAACTTATTTTGAATTTTAATTCAGAAACACATTTAATGCTGAAACACAACAAAATAAATAGTGACAAGGCCATAAATGTCTGAGAACTGAAGAGACCGGCCACTCGACTTTTAGAGGAACATTGTCTTATTCTTGCTTGAAGCAGACTTCTAGCTGCTCACCAGTCCTCGGTTTTCTGTGTCATATTTTTCATTTCATGGTAGTGAAAGGGTTCAACACCTACTCTTCTACTGTCAAGCCATGCTATTGTAATAGCTGTATTATGCGCTTTAGAATTGTCTTGCAAAAATATGAAAGCCCTCTAAAAGACTTGCAGACCTTGCTCTGATGGCGTCTCTCCAGATGTGTAAACTGCCAGTTCTGTAGGCACTAATATACTCCCATACAATCAAAGACTGAGCGTCGATAACGAGCCCTTTCCCCTTCAGTTCACAGGACTAACCACACAACAGTCTTTCACTTTTCACAGTTCATTTTAGATGAGCTTTGGCCCAGAGAAGATAGCAGTGTTTCTGAATCTGGTTCACATATGGCTTCTTCTTTGCATGGCAGCTCTTTAACCTATACTTGGAGGTGGCACAATGAGCAGTCAGTGATTTCTGGATGTGTTCCTGAGCCCATGCTGTGATTTCCATGACAGCATCATGGCTGTTTTTAAAGCAGTACCGCCTGAGGGCCCAGAGATCGCAGGCAGCCAATAGCGATTTCTGGGGTTGACCCTTAAACACACAGATTTCTCCAGATAATGAATCCTTTGATGATGTTACGCAGTGTACATGATGACATATTCCAAGCCTTTGTTACACTGAAGAACATTTTTCTGAAATTTTTCCACAATTTTTAGCAGATTGGTGAACTTCTGCCCATCTTTACGCCTGAGAAGCTCTGCCTCTATAAGATGCTCTTTTTATATCCAATCATGTTACTGACCTGTTAACGTTATTAACGCCACTGTCAACTTTTTTTGAGATGTGCTGCTGCCAATTCAAAATTTGCAAATATTTTTCATTAATGTGTAAAATGTCTCAGTTTGTGTTTGATGTGTTTTATTTGATATTTCTGGGGCATAAAATATAGATTCATGAGATTTGTAAATCACTGCTTTCTGCTTTTATTATTTACATAATATTCAGCATCCCAACTGTGGAAGTGAGGTTATAAATGTTTTTCCTTTAAACTTTGCTTTTGACAATTTGTCGTTGTAGTTTTATGTGTTTTATAAGATATATATTGTATAGCCTCTACTGAGACTTTTTGCCTCATTGTCTACATAGACTTTTACTGGAGTGAAATGGTGTGACAGTCTAATAGTTATAATTGCATATGCCTAATTAGTTAGAAGTCAACGCATTTTAAGAGCGACAAGTTAAGAAGTTAGATTCAATAGCACAGATGTCGGATTAAAATGTGTTATTACATAATAGAATAATTATAAACACAGATGACAAAGAAGCCTCAGGACCACATTTGTCACTCAAGCCCCACTGATCTCAAGTAATGAAATACTAGAAGAGATCACCACAAGGCCACTGTGTCACAGTAATTACAATGAATAATGGCTCAATTAAATGGAGGGAGAAGGGGAGTAGTTGGAAAAAGTGAAAGATACATTTTAACTTAAAAAATGTAAAAGTAACATAGTTCATAATAACTGTAGCTCGCGCAGCATTTCTACTTGCAGAGTCTAAGAACGTCATTACCACACTAGGACTTCATCATCGGGACATGCGGGGCAGGACGACAAATGTAAGTAGGAATGATAACTCGAGACTGTTCATAAGGAATGAGGCGAGAGTAGAAGTAGAGATGAAGCATATCGACCATTATGAACAAAGTACATTAAAAAATAAAAAAAGACTTTTGGCACTCAGAAACATGAATTGAGAATTTGCTGTAAAATTCAACTGAAATATAGACAAAAAAAAAATAAGTTTTATTCATTTGAATAATCCAAACAAGTTTATTTAAACAGATTTCATTAAATCTGATGTTTTGTGTTAAATTTATGAAACAAAATTACACAGAAAATTGACATGTAATCAAATTACTTAAAGTATCTATTTTGGGCATAAATACTTTCAGAGGGTATGTAAATAACGGTTATCAAGACATGTCAGTTGTTTAACATTGCAATATTTTATGTAATATTAAAACTTTCGTAATCACTCTGCATAAAAGAGTAACACTCTGTATTGTTAATATCTTTAGTGGCACTTCTTGTCCTTACAGCGAGGCTTTCTTGTGAATGGTAATATTTATCACTTATATTGCTTTTAGTCTCTTGAAAAGAGACCCTGAAATAATCTGTCTGTTTGTTTATAACAGCAACCAAGAAAAGGGCAGAGCAAAAAAAGACAGGTGGTGGTCCTGCACCCCCTCGTCAACAAGTTGGTATAATACCCTCACGGGAAAATCGATATCTCTCTATGGGCACACTGTCGCGCTGAGCTAAAGGATCCTGTCTATCCCGCAATATACGCTGAATTCTGAAAACTCTCCTTATCAATCTTGCACCTTCCGCAATGGGTTGCTCGCGTACAAACGGACAGGACATGGCTGCGACAGACTTCCCAAATCCACCTTCGCTTTTATAGCCATGGTCTCTCATCTTGATTACACGAAGTAATTTACTATTACTACTCTAAAATATGATATATATACATCTGTAATAATCACATACATGTAATAGAATGTTAATAGTACATTTCCCTTTTTTTAGGAAATGACCTGTATGTATCTGTATGAAATCAATAAATGGATCAGGTGCTGCATTATCTTTAGTTACATTGATAATATTTATTTATGGGAAAACAGTGGAAAAATATCGCTGTTGCTTTCGTATAAATGAAGCGGACATACCTGAGTGGCCGCGATCTAATCCTGTTTACATAAAGTAAGCCTGCTCCTAAGCAGGTTTACGCTTACGGAAGAAATCGGTAGTCTGCGAATCAAAAACATGTATTTTTTAGTATTTTGATTTAAAAAACACTTTACTATAAAGCTGGTTGATATAATTGTTTAGAAAATAAACAATCATGTGCAAAATTATTTTTTAGCTGAAGTTTGTGCCGGACAGTTTGATAACTAACTCCAGATTCGGTATTTTATATATGTCAGGTCATCATTCAACCTCTGAGCTGGTGAATGTAAACATATAGGACACTTAAGGGATGTGCTTCACAACACTTTTGACATTGGAGTTGGAATAGATTTTAGTGATAAGTAGGCTTCACAGACAAGCAACATGTCACATAACCACTATATGACAGTTGAGGGAGACACATAAGTGGGCACAGCGGGAGTTTGTCAGATGCTTCAAGGCATGGAATGAAAGAATATAGAATCTCTACTCTCAAAGAGGCAGCGGAAGGGGGGGGGGGGAAACAAAAAAAACACAGTGTGCCAGGAAAGCAGGCAGCATATTGGTCTCCACTCATTACATTGTCACCATGAGCATCCAATCTGGAACTAGTTGGCATGAATACAATCTGATCCCACCCTGATTGTGTGTGGTTCGAGGCTAAATTACTTTTTTTCCCCTTTTAAATCAGGCTACTGCATCTCATTTGAGAAAATAGGTCTAGATTCATATAAAACTGAGGATTATGCGAAAATACACACACGGGATTGGACAGTGGACTGCGTGTTTGTGTGTCCATAGAGATTTCTGTCTCTCCGCATGTGTCCATAAATCGGCAGTACACATGCATGGATGATTGCTCATGTGAGCTTTCATCCATGCTGCTACATATGTGCAGGCACACTGCATCTGAAGTCTTGTATGTGCCTCTGCTGGCTCATGGCTGCGTGATCGGGCCACGTCCAGCGATGCTTATGCATGTGTGTGTCAGAGCATCGTGCTGTTGCAAAGGAAGGCTGCCATTTGTTTGTGTTTGGCCTGGAGAGGACTATCAGATGCCAAGGACCAGCTCAGCGGAGTGGGGAAGAGAGGCATGGATGAGTTGCAGAGGGAATCAAAACAGCAAAAGGAGGCATAAGCCTGTTCTGTTTTGTGGCTTTTTCTGGTAGAGCTACAGTAAGTTAAAGAGTGGAAAAGTCCACATGAATTATTTGAAGTTTTCAAATAGGACTGAGTTCTTTTCAGAGGAAACAGTACCAACAACACTCATTCTTTTCTGTAAATCTTTACATTTCCATATTTGATTGCTCTTTCTTTCATTCATCTATCGAGGGGGTATCTCTTAGACCAGCGGTCCCCAACCTTTTTTGCTCCACGGACCGGTTTATGCCCGACAATATTTTCATAGACCGGCCTTTAAGGTGTCGAGGATAAATACAACAAAATAAAACTAGTACCGGTACCGAAAAAAAAGAAAATTTATTCATAACACACGTGAAAAGACCAAGGAAAACTGAGTAAACGATAAAAACGATAACAAAATAACGCTGAAAACCGATAAAAACCCTGAAAACTATACATTTCACACGTGAGCCTCAACTCTCGCGGCCCGGTACCAAACGACTCACGGACCGGTACCGGTCCGAGGCCCGGGGGTTGGGGACCGCTGTCTTAGACAATCCTTCTGAAATCACTGTAACTAGTCGGATCCACGGAGGCCTTATTCTACAACAGACAGTGTCGCACTGCCAGAGACCACAGAGGCATTTGCCTCAGTGGGTCAGATCTGTCCTGTCCAACTTACAAATGATAAAGCAGGGAGTTTCAAGTTGTTACGGAATAATCTATGCACTGACAAAGAGTTTGAAGGATTTTAGGTGGGTACCATTTCTTTAGCTGACGTTACAAAAGAGACGTTAGCAGCTTAGCATTCAACTAAATGTGAGCTCTTCACTTCTATTCCTCCAGCAGAGAAAGGCCTTCAGAGAAATGTCACAGGCAGTCACTGAAGCTGAAGATGACAATTTAAATAGGAAAAGTCATAACTTCATAATTTTATTCTGCTGTATCAGGTATCTGTGTGAAATGTTGCTATAAAACCAGGTTAGCAAAAGGTCACATTAACCTTAATCTTTTACCTCTGCCCTTCAGAATATAATCAGAAAATCTAATTTGACCAAATTCAAGGAAATTTTAAGGAATGAAACTTACAGACAAAATGATACAATTATAACCTAAGTACATAGCCTGGGTATCACATAGATTTTCCAGAATAATAAGCCTGACAGCATAAGTGCTTTTATCTTAAACCCCAGGTGTTACATTTACTCGCTATGAAACAACCCAGATCTGCCAATTTACTTTCCTCACTTAGTTTTTTTATACCACTTGATGTTGTTGAGTGAAAAGTTACTTCCTGCTCACTGAATTTTCATTAAATCTTCTTCAATAGTTCAACATGCTGCCGTCTTTACAGTAGCCTGCCTCATTAGCTGGCAACCTTTCCTGATCGTATTGCCTCTGCGGCTGACGTGAAATGAACCTTTATTTGCACATAGGGCCGCAAACATGATACGCAACAGCCGCTGCATATCTGACCTTACAGTTGACAACAGTAACTTAATCACCACTGATTGGCACGCTCTTTAATGTGGCCAGGGCTAGCGGAAGCATCACTTGTTGTGCACTCAGGCTGCCAACTCGGCCAACACCTACATCACACGCAAGTTTGACTGCTAACAAGAGTATCTCTCCATATTTCAGTTTCTGTCATCTGTTAACTGCAAGCACACTGCATGGTTTTAACAAGCACTAGAAAAGAAAAACTGAGTCAAATTGAAGATTTTTGGCTGATGCTTTGGGGTAGCCCTATGCATAAGTGATAGAAATGACCTTTCAAAATAGACAGTGAGGACAAATGGGGAAATCATGGCAGCAGGAAGAAAGGGAAAAGAAAGGAAAGAAGAAAGTACACAAGAAGGGGGAGAAGACTAAAAGTAAAACCACAAAGACACGCATATGTAAACACACACACACTCAGAAACGGTGGTATAGACCTTGATCACTTATTCATTCAGACCTGAGGAGGGAGCCAGGAGGATCAGGTTGCCTAATGACTAAAACACACTCTCACTCACTCGCACACACAGACACACACACACAAGCAGCAAATCCCACAGGCCCGGGCCCGCCAGCTCAATTGAATTACTGTTATCGTATACCCAGGGCTGAGACAGGGGACCCTGTCTGCCCACCAGCCACACCCTCTGTGTTTGCTCTGCACTGGAGGACACACTCACATGCAGGATCAAATACCAGCACTATACTCAGTCTGCAACACTACTGCAACCTGGTCCCATAATAGCCATCATTTACAGTCAGTATTGATTACCCTCTGGCTGACTCTTAGTTATAAGCACTCACACACACAACATATAAAATCTACAAAACTACATTTAATGGTATTTTTATGTTGGAAGACTAAATTCCTCTATGCACACTGTACACAGATGCATGCACGTACGTGCGTACACCCACATTCAGTCTGCACTCACACACACGTTCCCAGGATGTTAGATCTCAGTCTATTGATTTCTACTGGGAATGGAAATCACTCCTCTACATTACGCTGCTCTCTCTGCCATCTTCGTTCTGCTCCTTTTGTCTTCATTCGCATGCATGTTGTTTCATTGTTCAAACTAAATGGAAAAGAGAAGGACTACAGACGAGGGATGATGAAGACTACTGAGACAATATGCTGAATGATGTCACAGAAACTGAGCAAAACTCCAGTGAATGGGGAATTGAAGCGCAGCTACAGAAGCTGCATTTCAAATGCTCTGGGTTTGATGCTCAAATATAAAGGGACTGCATGGACCGTGCAAAAGCCCCCACAAAAATGCCTAGAATGCAAAGTTCATACATGCATACATGAATGCTTGAAATGACTAGCTATTGAACTGTAATGTAACAAAAAAAAAAGTCAAAGGAAGATTGGAGATATGGTAATCCACCCCATATTCATGGAGGATTTGCCGGATAGCATTGTGGCGATGTGTGTAACGTTTCGATAATTTCCATACATCTCCCTGCCAGAAATGGGGGAGCCTGGACGGGGACCAACTGTGCCGCGTAGATGATGGCTGGTGGCCTGCTTACTGTGGCGTTGATCGAGGCTGCAGAGAGAGAGAGAAAGCTAGAGAACAGAAAGACGGAGAACCAAAAGAGAGAAAGGAAAAGAGAGATGGGAGCACAGAGAAAAGGACAGAGGGAGGAAGGGGAGGAAGAGGAAGAGGGAGAGATTCAGAGCTGGTGCAGCTGCCATGGTAACCGGCATCACCTTGGAGAGGAACAGAACAGAACCGCTCTGGGGAAAGACCCAGTGTGTGAGCGCATATACACACACACGTACACACAAAACTCATCAAACAATCACTTTCTCATTTATGTTTCATCAACACTGCCCTATTTTTGGATGTGGAGTCTTGGTTGAATATGAGAAAATTTTTTGGGATCAACAGTCGGTTCAGCGCAGTTCAAATGACGCCCCGCTGGCCATGGATGTTTAATTGATACGTCTGAACCGGGGCAATATCTCATACATGCTTCACTTTCATCGCCTGCTCCTTTTGTGCTCCGCAGAAAGCCTCATATCGGCCCGCCTCTTTTTCATACGCATTAAATGTACAGTATCTGCATTAAATTTGCATGACTGCAGAATTCCACAGTGAGAGCATGTAGGCTTTAAACTGCACCACAGTGCAAGTCTGCCCTTGAAAAGTCTTGATACATGCGTACAGTATGCCATACTGTACTGTTTGCTTTCCTTGCCATCTGAATATGCATATACTGCATCCCCTGCTGTGGCTGTGAGGAGGACTTCCCATCCCCCCATGTTTCACCCAGAGTGCAACGTGAATCCGATCTGCATACGTGTGAAAGATTCCCCCTATTCCGTAACCTTATCTTCCACGCTATTAATTTTATGGGAATATAATTAGACGTTTGATTAGCTCAGCCTTTTTTGTTTAAAATTAAGTTTCACATTTATCTTACCGTTCTTCTTCCCCATCCTTTTGATCATTATGTCTTTGTTTAACACAAAAATGATCCTGAGTGAGAAAAGTGTTTTAGTTCATGTTAAACTCACTGATGAATGTATAGTCAAACATAATAAAGCCATTGTTTTTGTATTGTGAATATTTCTGCATTGACGATTAAGTTAAAAAGTGTAAGATTAGACCCCAAGTATGTTCAGAATCCAAGAATCAACACTCGATTAAATGAATACATGGAAGAGTTGAATAATTTGTACAATTTTCTTAAATAATTAATGGTAAATGTTTGATTTAGAAGCTGAAAGATGACCATCTACCTTGACCAAACAGATTATTGCACATGCACACCTAAGCCCTCTGCAGCAGTGCTGGACTTGCTTAAATGTAATATAGCGGAGAAACAAACTCAATGCAGATGTCATTCTGCTATTTATAGCATAGCATGTGCCAGAAAAATGTGCTAACAGATGCAATGGGTGTAGCAAGGACATATAGGAGGTAGGGGAGGTGCAGACAGTGATGTATCAGGAACCGAAGGCTGTTATCCAGCATTATATTAAATATATATATATGATATGACTTTAAAGATACAAATGAGGAAACAGGAAACAACAACCAAGTCAAAAAGTGCACAACCTGCAGCTCTTAGAGGCTCTATTAGGACACACATGCAGTGCTTCGAGCTAAATGCTAATATGGTCGAGCTAAATGCTAACATCGGCCTGCTAATGTAGTTACACATTTCTAGTGTGCTGTGCTGTTTAGCAGGACTCATGCTTCGTATGGCCACTGTCATTCTTAAGAAATAATCCAGTACTCAATTGTTGTACTATTGACAAGTACAAGCTACTGGGCATCAGTGATTTTGGTGAGTTGTTTGTACGACAAGACAAAATCCACCACAGCGACAGCCAGAAGTAGCTCATACTAATGTGTTTCTGTATCACCAGTCTTTTTTTGTTTGTACTATGAACGGGTCTGCATTCTAAGATCTTTTTATACTTTTGACTTGCATGTTTTATAGCTATTTTCCAAGCTACTTATATAATCTATAAGTATTTCAGGCTGATATACAAAATCTCTGCATGTCAGTTTGCTTGTGTTTTCACCTTAGGCCCCTGAAGGTTTATATTTATATTGTATGTTTTATAGATATTATGATGTTATCATATTCCCTAGAAACCACTTAATAACAGGATAAAAAATTTTGTATTTATGCAGGGATAATCCCTTATTAAAGTCTTGGTATCATTTTTAGTTAGCAACCACCTAGCAAAGGGCTAAAATAACCAGCTTTTGGCCTTTATGCACCTACAGTAGCTTATGAAAAGCATCCCAACTTTTTAATTTCATGGCTGTAACGTCTCATTTATATCCCACAAATTTCAGTTAAACCTGCTTAGCAACCACCTAGCAGCACCCTACAATGACCAATTTTTAGCATAGACAGTGCTTAGGAAATTTATTAGACCACCGACCATAAAAGCAAGGAAACACAAATATTATATATATAATATATTAATATATTTATAATTTGTTAATGTCAGTTTTATATCCATAGCTTTGTTTAAAGCAACAAGGCTGACCTAAGTGCTTTACAAGTTTGTTAAAAAATTGCCAACAGCACACACAGACTACCGTGTAGTACATGTAGTACGTACAGCACGTGCTACCTATTACATATACTAGTTTAACTAATTGAAACGGTTACAAACATTTCTGCCAGTAGCTGTCAAGACATTTCAAAGCCACAATTCTCAATTGCGCTGTGGCACTAGAGGTAAATTTCATCAGCACGGAAATCTTCAGTAGACCACAAATGAGTGTGACTTCAGCTTACTTTGCCTTACTTCAACTGAGACACACTGAGATGGGTCGTTTTTTGGGGGAGGGGGGGTTCTTCCAGGCCAGCAACAGTACATGTGGTTTCTTAAGTGGCAGTCACTTAGTGTTAATATGATTCCTGGATTCCTGGCAGTGCCTATGGTTAGTGATATGTTGGTCCTACCTACACAGACATCTATCATCTTAAATGTGATAATACAAGGTCAGCATCTGTTGACCATATGCTTTGTGAAAAACGCAACGAGACTGTGAGAGCCGTCTACACACCTCTGCTGCAATATAGATTCCATTAAGGCATTTAAAGGCATATATAGGGAGCTTATAAAAGTGGTGGCCATTATTTCGTTTGCATGAAAACCTCATAGCTCCACGTACCATGTGATCACTTTAGCAGAATGATATAATGCTGTGGTTCTATTCTCCAAGGACTGCGTGTCGTTCCAAGCTTTACTGCGACATTAAGAAAAAAAAAGACCAATTTGTTAATCATAAATCCTTAAACATTACATTTTAGAGATAAGAGGTTTCACCTGCATGCACTAAATGTAAAATGATACAATCGTGCAGCCGGATGTTCTACTAATGCACACAACGTGTTTATGAAGGCTGCTGCATATCCTATAGCTATGCTTGCTCTCTCAGGCCTCTACTTTAACCACAGCATAGAGGAATATAACACTTAGGCCTGTCAGGAAATGTCTGAATGAGTCTTTGATTGTGGCATTTTTTAAAATGCCCATTCTTTGCTTGATAATCTCTGCCTTTCAGAAAGAGCTCACCTTTCTTTTCTGCTTTGTTCCCCTCCTTGAACCAGCTATGCTATTATATATAATATGTTTGTAATTTGCAAAGACAGTGAAGTGGCTAATACACGATCAGATGCTCTGGTTAACAAATAAGTGGCTCAATCACAAGGAAAGGAAAGGAGAGGAGAGGAGGATTGGGAAAAAAAGGGAAAAAAGTGAGGGGGAGGCAGGGGGAGGTCAACAGAAGGAGAGGCAGATGCTCGTGCCTCAGATGCCTGTGCGCGAATAATTATCCTGATGAGATTCACCAAGAGCGGCACGAAATGCAGAGGAAGAGGAGGCGGATTTGGGGAATACCTCACGACGCAGAAAAGAGAGACAAAGGGTGATTAAGTTTTATATAAATGTACTGTAGTACAGCGTGTACATGTGGGTTCGGCATGCCGCTACCCACCGCTTCTCCTTCATCTGTTCTCCCTCCTCGTCATACACCGGGTTAGAAAGTGGAGCCTCCCTCTCATCCTTGAAAGATGCATGAAGCAGCAGCTATAGAGACACAGGGAGAGACTAGAGGAGATAAAGAGAGAAGGTGCACTAAGCAGAAATAGTCTTCAGCTCCATATAAGAGCACATAGGTAGGTATGAACTCCCAGCGTGTGTCTGTTGAACGAAGGCAGGAAGGACAAAGGAAATAAGGGCAGGTTCAGGTTTTTTTCCTTTGCTCTGGTTTCTTTTCCCTCATCCTTGATTGAGTTTGCATGCATCGCTGACCTCTTGCTCCTTTTATAATCACTTTGTTCAGCCTAGCATCAGTAGACACGTCTTTCTTTCTTTTTTTGTGCCGGGCAGCAAAAACCATCACGTCTCTTTCTTCACGTTTTAGTGAAAGACGGTAATCTCTATCTCTCTACAACCGAGCACATTTGTAAGGATCAAAAGACAAAACCAGCTTTGTGTCGAGGATGCGCACAACCAGGTCTTCACAGACACAGACGGAGGCTCTACTTACACCTTTCATGTGGAAGTTTTTTTTTATCACAGATGATATCTTTTTTTATCTATTAAAATAGAAGGCTTTTTTTATGCTTCTGTAAACATATCATTTCTGTAAAATCCAACTAGACTGTCAGTACTAGATGATTTATGACAGACACAGACAATGTCTATTGATATTTGAGCTTTTAGATTCTTTTATAATCCAAGTAAAACACGACTGAGTTTTTGCAATGTGAAGCCATGCTTTAGCAAGAGCTAAAGAGTGTGCTAGCATCTCTATGAGGCATTGATGCAAGAGTGGTGTGAGCTGACAATAGCATGCTCACATGGACACTGCAACAATGCTGATGTTAAGATGTTTCATATTTAGCGTGATCACCATCGCAGTTAAGCTCTCAAGGAGGAAAACAAGAACTGATTAGCAACCTGCTTAAATCACAGCACAGCTAATGCAAATGGAAACGTCCACTTCAGCAGTGTTGCTCTCCATCTTCCTCTAGTACCTCCTAAAAGACTAATATCCTGTTCAATTGTTCTTTTTTCAATAAGTGTTGGTCCACATATAGGTGGATCAACACTTGTCCAGTGAAGCACAACACGTGCTGCTTCTGCTAGAAGGAATAAGAAGGTAGAATAGTAATAAGGGCATCATTATAATCGTATGCTGAGAATATTTAGGGAAAGCTGTGCTGGATCCCAAACCCCAGCGCTCTTTCCTTCTCCCTCTGTTCCCTCTCTCCTCTGACTGATGCTGCTGATTTGTAGGTCATGTGTGAGTATCAGAAATAAACTGAGAGAGTGGGTAAGAAAAGGACTTTTACCCTCTAGTGGTGAGCCTGGGGAAAGGCCTGTCAGAATCATTTATGGGGGGGAAAAAAGATGAATGTCCAATTATCCCTGTTCAGTTGTGCATGGAGACCGTGACCCAGTTGGAAATCAGTTTTACAAATTTCCTTTTTTTTTTGATTCACAGGCAGCTTTCATCCAGTTAAATGTGAATGAGGCGATGATGCTGCACGAATGTGCAATAAAGTTATAGAAATGCTGTAGAAATGTTAGCAAGCTGAAATAATGTAGGGGGCGGGGAGGGGGAAGAAGGCTATAAAACCAACTTTCACCAGGCACTAAATGTAAGGTTTAATTTTAAATGCACTTTCAGTGTTGTGTAAGCTACATATGCCCAAACACACACACAGTCGTTCATACGCTGCTTGCTTTATTAGACACGACATCATAAATCAGAGGCAGTTTTTTGGGATCACTTTCTTACTCAAGGACATTTCAACGTGCAGCCTGGAGGAACCAGAGGTGGAACTACTGACCTTTTACGTGACCTTCTTGTGTAGTTGTCTGTGTCGTAAATTATTAAAAGTTTGTTGGGGGTTTTTTCAGTTTTTTAAAGTGCAATTGTCTCACTTACTGCTGGTATGTTTCTTCCGTTGCCACGGTATGTGCAAGTACATTATGTGTGGAGAAACGGTCACAGACCACAAAGGTCATCCGTTGAATTGAAACACACACAGTACCATTCTGTAAATTAGGTAAATGAGGGACGGTGTCTTTTACACAATCCTTGGCATTATGGTTGGGAGGAACAGAAAAGGGCAACAATTCTAAAATTCATCATAAATGAGAATCTTAACATTTCACTTTAAAAAAAACTAAATCTAATAGACGGTGATTCTGCGGGGAGTCGGGAAGGCTTTAATTTCAGGGTCCTTTGACTCTCAAAGTGACGTTTTTCAACAGATAGCTGAATTTGAGGAGACACAATGTGTCTGCATTCATCACAAAACAGTCCTGTTATATTTTACTCAAATCTATATCTTATCTATAACCACATATTGTACATATGCTGCACTTCAAGTAAGTGGCCACTTCATTAGGTACACCTTTTGTATGGTAGATTGGACTCTTTTTTTTTTTTCTTTTTTTTTTTTTACCTCCAGATCTCAGTTAATTATTCATGGCAAAGATTCAACATGGTGCTGGAAACATTCCTCAGAGGTTTTAATCCATATTGACATGATAGCGTCACACGGATTTGTCAGCTGCACATTCATGATGTGAATCTCCTGTCCCACCACTTCCCAAAGGTACTCTGATGAATTGAGATCCTGTGACTGTGGGGGCCCGCTAAGTACAGTGAACCCACTGTCATATTCAAGACCAGTGTGAGATTATTTGAGCTCTGTGACATGGCAGTGTATCCTGTTGCAACAATTACTGAAAAATACCAATAACCACGCCTTGGGCAAAGTCTCTTAAATCACGCTTCTTCCTCATTTTGATGTACACTTTGAATTTTAGCAGGTTGACACTTCCATGTGATTGCCTGATTTGATATTTACAAGTCTACCTAATACGGTGGATGTAGACTGTATGTTTAAAGTTTAACCTGGAGAAAGACATCCTGCAGTACAAGAAAGTTAAAGGTGAATTTGTCTTAAAGGATTTTTGCAGTTTGTTAGTTTTTTCCAAGTCGTCTGTAGACATGCCAATTTTTAATGTTTGATAACTGTCAAGTGAAAATCTGACAAAATGTTACACAAAAAGTGAGACAGCCGACTGAAAGACACTGCCTAACCTAACCATGGTGCCAGCAGGCTTGAAAAGTCTAAGGATGAGCAGAAACAGAATGTAACTGAATTCCATAACTGAAATAATCCAGGTATTTCTACCATTCATAAAAAGAACATAGCAGCTAAATATTTATCCTACTGTATTTGCACATAGAGCACATACTGCTGTATAGTATAATATGCAGTAGCCAAAGATGATGAGAGAAAAAGCGGCTGGTGTAAATTCAGGTTTGCATTGAGAGCATTATCATAAATTAATACATGATAGTGTTATCTGTGACAGTCGGGCATCAGCAACAATGCTCATCAACAGTGCATAGAGGGGTTTTTTTTATTTGTTTTTTTGACACACATAGGCACACATACGCAAGCGGGCCAACACAATCACACTTTCACAAACACGTGCACATAATAACATATGTTTAGAAAATTGCAACAGGCTCAGTGTTTCACAGTTTTGCTTGTCTATATTCCAACACAAAAACTGTGACAATGTATTTGGGAAACAGTGTCCCTAAGCAGAAAAAAAAAAGACTGTATCAAGCTCTGTGGTTTCCTCCGTCTCTTTATTTTAATTAAAAAAAAATAAACAGGGAAATCTCTCAGCCCTGTGAGCGAATGTGTGGGTGTGAAAAAATAAGGAGACGAGAGTAAGAAAGACATTGAAGGGGAGAGTAAGGGGAATAGAAAGAGACAAAGACGGGGAGTCAGGGAGGGAATAGGTGGTATTTAAAATGAAGATGACACCCGGGATAGTTTCCATTGTGCCTCAGCATGCTCTCTTGAGATGGGAGTGACTTAACATTTCACAGTCTCCTGTGAAACACAGGCACAGTGAGACATAAGCACACACACATCCTCATAGGAGAGTCTTGTTTGGCTCAGAACACATACGAAGGCTTTCTCTTGAGGTGACAAGAAGGGAAATAGAGTTCAGTCTGCAGTTTCACAATGATGGGCGGGGGGGACACATTACTCCACTGCAAATCACACGTTCTAATTTTAACTGTGGCGTGCTCATTTCATCATTGGAGGTTCGGTGTGTGTTGTGCGTGCACTCTTATCAATGAATGGGCGTGCAATGTATGTGTGTGAACAGTGCTACAGATTTATTTATTCATAGAAATCACCAACCCATCGCTGTACCTGTTTTGCTTATTTACTGTCAATACATAAAACATGAATGATCCAGCCTGGCAGAGTCGCCCTTTCATTTCCTCTCATTTCCCGAATTCAATGGAAATTTCACCGAAATTGATTAAATCCACATGGATATCAGTGTAAGTAGAGATCTGAATCTGGGATATTTACACATGTGTGTAAGAGGCATGAGTGGTCAATCCTAATATGTATATTTTGAGATCACTCCTCAGATGCATCCTTATTCAGTGTCTCTCAAAACATCATTTTATTCCCATCCGCTGATTGACAGCCGATCATCCATCCATCTGTCAATCCATCTTCTTCTGCTCATGCAGTTTAGGGTCTGTCATAGCCCTGACAGCTGATTATGTTTCATGCATGTCTGTCATGCTGAGTTGACACCATTAACATGTTTGCATCAACATGGGGGTGTGCAAAAAAAAAGAAAAGAAAAGAAGAAGAAGCATATATTCAGCAGTATGTCAGCACCTCTCTGTTTTGTGTACTTGTGGTCTTTGGATGTTTTTTTTAAATGACTTAGGGTCACCTCTGGGTTGTCAAAACAGGGGTTGGTTCTTATAAGGCAGAACTGGCAAGCACCAGTTACACATGCAGGTGGAAAAGTGGCATCAGGTCCAAATCTTGGGAAAGTTACACCTTGTATTCTCACTCTGATGATGCGGTTTCACTGGAATGATCTGTTAAGAGTCCTTTCCCCAAACCTTATTCAAAACAATTCATGAAGTGATGATGTGAATATTTCCAAATTGTAACTGAATATAATTGCAGTCTATACAAGATCGAATTTCCCAGAGGAACCCACCCGAGGGATTAATAAAGTTATATCTTATCTTATCTTATCTTATCTTATCTTATCTTATCTAAGAGTCAGGCAGCATATGAGTGAAACATGTCCACATACCTTTTGGAAAGTTTCTCATTATAGCTATATTTATTAATAATTTTATATAATTTTAATTGCATTGGCAGGTGTTGACTTGAAGTAGCTGCTTCGGTCACTTGCGCGCAGATTTTCACACCTGTTATCGTCTCTGGGTTGCAACGGCTTCCCACGTCAGATCTAGCTAGTCTTTTAAAGCCTGAATAAGCGTTAAGTGTAAAGGTAAGCTTTTAGCAGTGTATTTGGAAGTTAAAGTGTTAACTAAATACTTAGTCGCTGGCAAACTCGCGGTGAAACAATTTCATGTTTTATTGTTTTCTGCCGGGACTGGTAGAGGTGCTCTAACGTGTGGTAGCAGAAAGATGCTAACGTTAGCTTTATCAGTGAAGCTAACGAAGCATTGGTGGCTAGTTTAGAGTTAGACGTTCTTTCCAGTTTGAAACGGGTAAACTTGTTCATATTTTTCCTACTGTCAATTAATTTCAGCTCGGTCGATACTTTTGGTTATACTAGCTAACTCGTCGTTTACTTTTGATAGCAGCTAACTAGTTAGCCTCTCAGCTAAACCGCAAAGCTGCAGAAAATGCACACTTAAATTTTGTGTTGGCGCTGTGGACTAAAGGAAAAGGGAAATGTTATCGCCTCTAGACATCACAATTTATCATCAGCTGTCAATAAGCTAGGGGTTGTTACTTTTGGTTTGCTGTTAATCGTGTAGTTAGTGTAGCTTTATTGGGATTATATATTTAAACAAAAATGTCATTTCATGAGTATGAGTATTAAAAGCTGTCAAGGCACAATGGGATGAACACACTCATTCCTACTTTTGTTAAATATGTATAAATGCAACAGTAGCAACTTCACGCCACCATAGGGCGAGAGGCGGGTACACCCCGGACAGTTCGCCAATCCGTTTTATTTATGTATGTATGTATGTATGTATGTATTTGCAGGTTGTTCGAACACCATGACTAGTCGAGGAGCATTTAAATATTCGAGAAGAGGTGCTGCTAGTTTCTGGTCTTTGTCAGACCGTGAGCTGAGCCCACGCCCTCACTGTCCTCAGGTCCACAAGACAGACGATGCAGACATTTACACTGATGCTGCTGGGCTGAGGTAATGGGGAAAAAAAATATGACCGCCACCTTGTCACATGCTGTGTCCACCTGTTTGGACAAGGACTTAACTTTTGTATGTGTTCCTACTCACCTCCGTATAATTGGTGGAGAGACTTGAAATGTCCTTGAACACAAACCCTGCCTTTAAACGCGACAGATACACTTTCACGTTTCTCTCGCACATGCTGGGACAGAGGTAACTAATTTTCTGTTTCACTGCAGGGAAGTGCACTCTTGATGCGTGGGTCAATAAAACCAGGATGTAACTGTTTCTTTGTCAACAGCAATTTGGATTTTATTGTGTCTTACTGAGGCTTCACAGCAGGCAGGTGAACAGCTTGCTAATGAGTCCAGTGTCCGGTCCAAAATTGGGCACATTACACTCTGTTACTAATGAGTGCACCCATTGTTTCAAGACAGTGAGAAAGACAGTGGCTCTTGTGGTTGTGAAACTTCTCATGTACTTGATTTTAATCTGCTCTGAACTTTTACAGCCTCATTCATTTACTTATGCAGTTCTATTTTTTGTGTGCAGTCTTAGCAGGTTGTTAGCAGTTTTGTTTTTTGTTTTTTTAAGAGGAAATTGTAGGTGAGAATTATCTTAAAATAAAAGCAGCTGATAATACTGTTAATTTTTAGCTGTTTGTGCTGACTGAATAAGGGATCAGCTGTTCATTTCCTAGTGGGTCTGTGTTTGTTGCCCTCCTAGGACAAACGAACATGCAGCTGGAGACTATGATACAGCACCAGAGGCTCTGCTTTCTGAAGGAGACCACAGACCCCAAATCGAAAAGGGCGCCGTCCCCACACTCAGCCATAATTATGATTCTGGTGACATAATGTTGGAAAATGAGGTAACTATATGAGTATACACAGATCAGGTGTAACACCTTGACCACCTACCTAATATAGTGTTGGCCCACTTTTGCTGACAAAAGAGGCCTGACCTGTTAATACATGGACTCTGCTAGACCCCTGAAGGTGTGCTGTGGTATCTAGCACCAAGATGTTAGCAAGCAGATCAGTCAAGTTTTGTAAGTTGTGCGGTGGAGCCTTATTTGTCCACAACATTTCACAGATGCCTGACTGGGTTGAGATCTGTGGAATTTGGAGGCCAAGCCAACACCTCAAATATGTTGTTGTGCTCAGCAAACCCTTTCTGAACCTTTTTTTGCTTTGTAGCACATTATCCTGCTGAAGGAGGCTGCAGCCATCAGGTAATACTGTTTCCATGAAAGGGCGTACATGGTCGCCAACAATGCGAGGTGGTATATGTCAAAATAACATCCACATGGATGGCAGGACACAAGGTTTTTCAACAGAACATTGTCCAAAGCATTACACTGCCTCTAAATGGTAAATGGCCTGCATTTGTATAGCGCTTTTCTAGTCCATAGGACCCCAAAGCGCTTTACACTACATTCAGTCATTCACCCATTCACACACACATTCACACACTGGCAATGGCAAGCTACATTGTAGCCACAGCTGCCCTGGGGCGCACTGACAGAGGCGAGGCTGCCGGACACAGGCGCCACCAGGCCCTCTGACCACCACCAGCAGGCAAACATGGGGTTAGTATCTTGCCCAAGGATATTTGACATGCAGCCAGGATGCAGCCTGGGATTGAACCACCGACCTTCTGATTAGTGGCTGACCTGCTCTGCCACCTGAGCTACAGCCACCTCTAAGACTACGTCCACACGTACACGGGTATTTTTGAAAACGGAGATTTTCCGTTTTCGTTTTAAAAAATAATCCCGTCCACACGTAAACGCAGAAATGAAGGAAAACGCTGCTAGGAACATGCCAAAGCAACAGGTGGCAATATATTCCTAACCGTGTAGAAATGTTGGCCAATCAGAAGTCTAGAAGCCTCGGTGGGAAAAAGTAAACAAAGATGGGGCATAGAAGCAGAACCGAGTCGTATGTGTGGAGGGACAGTAACTGTGTGTATATGTAAGCATTTAAACACTGCAGAGAGTAGAATTAACAGTAACAGTATTGTAGAAATTCATTTCACCGAAACAATAACGTGGCGCACAGTGTGACGTCAAAAAAGGCGCACACCTTTGACGCTGCATTTTCTGCGTTTTCTCCGTTTTTCTCGTCCACACGTAAATGCAAAAACGGAGTTTTCAAAAATATCCACCCTGGCCGGAGTTTTTAAAAATCTCTGTTTTCAGTGACCGAGAACGCCGTTTACGTGTGGACGAAAGGTGCAAACGCATAGAAAAATCTGCGTTTTCAAAAAATACCAGTGTACGTGTGGACGTAGCCTAAGATGGTTTGCCATCTTCTTGTATAGTACGTTCTGGTGCCAGGTGTTCCCTACGTAAGAATGCCTCACACAGCCGGCCATGATTGATATGAGGCCACCTTCTTTCATTGCTCTGTGGTTCAGTTTGGAAGCTCACCTGCCCACCACTAAAACTGTCCAACTGCAGCTCTTGTCTTGCTGAAAAGCTGCAGTTTTGGAGATTGTCTGACCTTGTTGTCAAGCCATCACTCGCTCAAATCCTTAAGCTTGCCAGTTTTTCCTGCTTCAAACACATCAACTTTGAGGACAAAATGCTCACTTGCTCGCTCACATATCCCACCCACTAATAGGTGCTATGATGGAGAGATAATTGATGTTATTCAGTTGAACTGTCAGTGGTCATAATGTTATGTCTGATCAGCGTATATAAGACCAAGGTTTTCTGAAAGTTCACTGCCGTTGCATTTAATGTATTATGCTATTAAGACTTTTTCATTAGAAATCTTATCTCAGACGATGAGATGCTGACAAGGTCTTATACATCTACTTATCATCTCTTATTCAGAAGGTGTACTTCACAGATTAATTAAGATATGTGAATTAATTGTGGCATTAAACCATACTTGAAAATCTGACATCAAAATGCAATCTCAATATCTGCGATAATTAACATTAAATTGCTTGACTGGCAAGCAGAACAGTGGTTCATACCATTATCCAGTTTAGTGAAGGGGCTCTAAACCACCTGCAGCCACCTTGTCACTTTAACTGTGAACAGCAGAAGTGCATTCAGTGCTTATCTCACACATAACACTGCCTTCCTTGTGTTTCCTTGATAACGGCTCAAGATCAGTTGGCTCAAGAATGATAAGAACACCAGAGTCCTGTTTGTTTTGGGGTTTTTTTGTTTTTTGTTTTTTTTACCCTCCTAAGACCCGAACTCTTCCACAGCAGGCATTTTTAATTTCTCTTTGATGTTTGGGCACATTGGGGCTCAATGAATGTAAAAACAAAGAATTACCAGATTTCTTTCTTTTTTTTTTTTCTTTTTTTTTTTTTTACCTTATTTTTGTTTTTAAGAAAAATAAGAGCCACAAATGAGGATATTAGTTTAAAATTTTGATAGAACAGTAGCAGTATAATGTCGTCGTAACCCAAAATGTAATGTCCACATATGTGGACGCCAGGTCCTAGGAGGTTAAAGAAGGGTTTTGTCTTTCTCAGGCTGAAGATTCGGATGATGAACCAGCTGTGCTCTCCCTTCATGGTATGTCACCTCCTGAAAGCATACTGTCAGATGAAGATCTTCTAACAGAGCAGGTCAAGGACATAAACCAACCTGATACAACCACAAAGACTGAAGGTACAGTAGCAATTTAATAAAAGTAAAACTTGAAAGCGCTCACATTTTCAGTGGCACTTCTGCAGTTGCTACCAGCTAGTATACACAGAAACACCCTGTTTGATAGTTTGTTCTCACAGCTGCGAATCTGCTCCCTCCAGTGTTAAAGGCACAATTAGATGTCAGTAGATATCAGATTATAGTCATGAATTATTTTTTTCTTACAGCTTCCAATTCAAATGCGTAATCCTAGTTATAGTGGCCATTGTAGTACAAAAAACTCTGGCAGCTGTGGTTAGTGCAGGAGGTTGTTAAACCTTTCTAAAGGAGTCTGATACGAGATGATGAGTAAGTGAAGCTCACTTCTTTCTGATGACAGTGATACTAAGGCAAGTTGTTGAGGATATCCTGAACTTCTTTATGCTCCTGTTAGCTGGCATTAGGTAAACTTTCTTTGAAGTGGATCTAACATTGTTGAACTCTGACAATAAGCGAAACAACTCTCACATGATGTGAGAATGTAATCAAACTGCCGTACATTAGGTGGTATAATGTTAACTCAAAACCAGCTGTTGTTGTTAGCTGTTAGCTGGCTCATTATCAGCTGTCCAGAGATGGGATGGTTGCATGTCTAATCTGCTGACAGATTTGGGAATAAAAAGCATGTTTATGCACACTTGTATGTGTTAGTTTTATTCAGACACTGGTCCCATTGTCTCTTTCCTTTGTGTTTTTGCTTTTTGGTGAAGGGGACCCTTGTCACATGATTAAAAGCATAGGAATGATCCTTCATGTCTTGAGTCTGAATGTGTAGAAATTAATTGCAATTGTGACTGGTCTCTAGTATAAAACATAACACGCAATTAGGTGGAATGGCGAAGTCCATGCATTTAAGATGGTATGTTAATATGGCAACTTCCACAAACCGGTCACTGCTCTTGTGTATTTTTAATGGATTAATTCTAAGGCTTTGACAATGCATCAATTTGTTTGCAGACGTAACTACACTCTAATCGGTGTATATTTATGAAGGTAACATTCTTATTTTATTAAAATGACCTCAAAAAAGACTGACTGTAACTTTAAAAAAAATGATTGTTGCCTGTGCCTGAGTCACTCTGTCCTGGTCATACAGTCATCGAATATCACTACTGATCACACACAAGTCAGTCATCAACCTCCCTTCAAGAAAATCTTTTCACACGTTCACCCTTTTAAGGTCTTTTTTTCCTGTTGAGATTGAAAGCTCCGTTTCAGGGTTTTCAGATCAGTGGTTTTCAAACCAGTGGTCTTGTTCACAAGACACTCCTATATTCAAACCTATGCAAAATGCCCTCTACTTATTTTTATTTTTTTTTATTTCTTTTTGAACATATTTTAAGATGAAGGCGCCAAGTGTGACGCCTACATTTTTCTTTCTGTTTGTAAGAAGTTCTGCTTGCTTATACCTCACCTCCACTGCTTCATCAGACGCTTATCTTTGGACTGAAGTGTTGCACGTTTCTTTCAGAAGTGTACAATAGATTAGTTTAAATACATTTCTCTTCATTTTAGCACATGTGGTAAACTCCTTTGTCACTACCAGCATGAGGGGAAAAAAGCGAAGTTCTCACATATATTCAGCCAGTCAGCTGACAATGTTTATGATGTGTAGCAATATCATAAACATTTTCAAGGCAAAGTCCTTCTGCTTCCACAGTTTTAAGGACACTCAGATGAGTGATGTCCAAAATACGCTCTGTCCCTGATTATATAGCTGGATTCTGCTGTTTATCTTTCTTCCAGTTTGGCGCACTGAATGGCACAAGAATCACATGGCAGCTATAAGCAGTGAGAAGTTTGACAGCCTCCTGAAAATGTGTCCAGATTTCTATGCCTGCAAGAGCCACATGGCAGCATTTGTCTTGATAAGAGGTAAGCTTCTTGTACACGTGCAGTTTTCCATTAGATTTGTGCACTTCACTGCAGGATTTTATTGTTTTCATAGTAGGTTATAAGTGGCTCCTGGATATTTAGTAGATGTATCCCGTTTATTTTTAACCTTTTTTTTTTTTTTTTTTTTTTTTAAATCTGTATCTTAACAGTGCTAAAGAAGGAGACTAGTTTTACTCTTAACTGTCTATAAATGCCTAAAGTGAGCCTGTACCAGTGGCAGGTCATTATTGCAGTAGTATGTTAAATGTCCAGACATTAGCAGTCCACATCATGAAGATTTCAAAGCATGAAAAAAAGGTCGCACTCAATTATCATAAAGTGTGTATGATATCACATGTGAGCCAACTGGAAATTTCCATTAAATATGATGGGTCACTCATTAAAAGATAATATTGTGGAATTAAAGCAATATATGCAGACTCTTTCTTTTAATAATCATGGAAGCAGAAGATATGTGTATATAAAAACATAATTCTTTGGCACTTCTATGTGAAGTAAAATAACGGAAGTTATAATCTGAGCGAGTCAATTTAGAAGAACCATTTAGGAGATGAAACTCCTTTTAAGACACAGTGTCTAAATTGCACAAGCTGAGAGCTAATTCGATATGACTACCGAATGCACGACTACACAACTGTGCAGCATTCCTGCACAGAAGGCCTCTTAGTTGTTTGAGAGTTGCCATTTAGACTGATGTAAAGTAATCTCCTATTAATGAGGTCAGCAGTACAAGCAGTCCCTATGAGTCTAAAGGTTCAGGCTTCACAGTGCTCTAAATGCTCAGTTCCTGACAGGATTTGTTGTTGTTGTTGTTTTTTTTAACCTGGTATCATCAGTTTAAGCGCACAGCATCTCCACACATGTGCTATTCAAACCTTCAGTCGTTTGAAAGAGAAATGGCTAAAGATTCAGTCACACAGCCTTAAGGTGCCACTTTTATGGTCAGTGTTAGGATGCAGGTAGCTATTGGAGTATTCTCCTGAACAGTAGGTGTCACCACTGAGGAGATAATGCTACATCAGTGCTGATAAAGGAAGTAAAGTTAAAACAGGAAGCAAAGACATTAAAAACAATGTTGTTGTTTTTCTCACTAAGGTTGTGTCCAAATTCATGGGCCGCGGTTTACGTAGGCGGGGTCCTCAGAAGGCTGGGTAGGCCGGAAGTAAACCGCTGTGAAATTGGACAGTCTAGCTTTCAGATTTGCGTCTCGGTGGAGTTTAATAAACTCAGCTGCTCCTTGCTATCTAAAATATAACAGGACACTGGTGTAAATTCTCGACTATCTCACACTTCTGTTTATTCAGCTCTGTGAAAACCAAGGAGGAACCCACCCGGGTGATTAATAAAATGTAATTTTAATCTAATAACTTTAATCTCAGCCAAACTGATTTACTCACGAACAAATAAAACACTGAAAAAAGCCAAACAATAACATTTTTAGGTTATCTAAGCGACTCCTATATCACGTTTAACCTGAGTAGCAAAGGACCGCGGTGATCTGAAAATTATGTGCCGGCAGTTGTGCCGTTCTCGGCGGCTCTAGTGACCCTCGAGCTCCTGGCTAGCTATTGATCTGGTGGGTAACAGATGTCTCCGAAAACGTCGGAGCACTTTTGCAAATATATGATATCTTGATAAACCTAGCAGATATTTGAAGTTTACACAGCTACATTCTCGCCTGAAAATATGTTAAGTTTATTTTGTGATCGAGAAAGAGTAATAAGATTAATATTAAAACTTAGTAGCGGAAGCCATTGTTGAAAACTGGAATTGGCTGGGCCATGCTATGATTTCTGGGATATGGAGGGCCACAAAGGATACACCCGACCCAACCTTCAAATTCGGGGAAAAGGAGGACACATTTGTCAGCTGCATTCGGAGGAGTCTACGAATTTGGACAGCCTTCGGCGTGTCGCTGTGGCGTAATCGGCCTACAAATGCGGCTTCAGGAGGATGCAGCCCATGAATTTGGACACCCCCATGTCTCTAAAATGTTTCCAAACTGTTGCACCATCTCTCTGTATGTAATCTGTTATTATCTGACTGACTGAATCAACATCAAAACAGCACATCAGCACAAACAGATGTGATATAACTTTAGTCATGCCGTTCAACAGGTGGTGAACGGAGAGCATAAAAGTACCTTTAAGAGTCAGTCACACAAACTTGGACACAGGTTGAGGACACCCTACCAATTTCTCGTAGAGCAGTAAAGAAAGTGTGAAAAATGCTCATCTTCAAAGTAAAAGCTGCAACTTTTGGAATCGTGCTAGTTCCAGCGGTAAAGAACAGTTTTCACTTTAAAGGCAAAGGCTCTCCATATCTGGTTTATTATGATCGTCTCATTATTGTACCATTAGTAGTTGGTGTTAAGTGTTTGAAGAAAAGATGGCATTTTCCATTCAAACTAGAGGAATAAAAAAGAATAAAGAGAAACGGGAACTCAATAGTGTGAATGCCTTACAGCATTTACACAATTATGGGCAACTGCGGCAATCTGCTAACAATTTTTCAGTCACAGCTCTGGTTTTAGGAACAATTTCAACAAGTAAAAGCAGGTAACCACTTGCCAACAAGTCGGGGATTACAGATTCTTCCCTAGTGACTGAGGTCTTAAGAGGAACCAAAATTACTTGTTTCAGTGGATTTGCTGCTTCAAGGTCCAGAATAAAATAACTAAATAGTATTTTATAAGCATCATTCTGTGTCATCTTTACTTCCATCTCTCGCAGTCATTGTTAATTAAAGCTATCGCTAATGAAGCTTTGAGAAGAAAAACTATCTTTTCCCCACAGAAGTTCTGGATACAGCAGGTCGTCCATGTGAGCAATACAAGGTAGTGGCAGTGGGATCTGGCCGCTCAAGTTGTAGCGAATGGCTTTGCTACAATGGGGTGATGGTTCATGACAGCCATGCCATCATCATTGCCAGACGGGCTCTTTTAAGGTACTAACTTCTAAAATTAGTTCCTAAATACTTCATCCAAATCTCAAGAATGCAGGTGTTAAAGTGCTGGTTCTGATTTAGAACACCTGAACTTCAAATATCTATTCTTAATATTCAGAATGAAGATGTAAAAAGCAGGCTGCAACATCTCACTTGCTCTCTACCAGTTATAATGCTTCTGATTCACTGAAAGTGCTGCTGCAGCTTAAAGTGGGAATAATATTTATTTTTCTGGCTTGTGTTCAGGTTTCTGTATAAACAGCTTTTGCTGTTCTTTGATGCTGATCCAAAGGCCAAGGAGAGCTGTATTTTTGAGAGTAGTGCAGCCAGCCACCAGCTTCAGCTCAAACCCAAGATCAGTCTGCATCTCTACACCAATCAGTGTCCCGAAGGAGCTCCTACGAACTTCTACTTTAAGTACAGCAATCCGCTAATTATCCCATTCTTTTGATTCTTTCTTTATACATGTTTTTAAGTCATATTTTCCTGTGTACTTGTAAAAGGTCTCAATTCAAATCTGTGGATTTATCTTCCAAGAAATGTGACATTTTGTACATGTTGTAAAACACAGAATAATATTAACCTTTCTATGGGTTAATTTTAACTCTGTTTATAATGGACATTAAATTTTGTCCATTACTCATGAAGATTAAGTTCTAGTAAACTAAAATGTAACATAATGTCCTGTTTTAGGGTTTCTGCAAACGACACCTGGACCTCTATGGTTCTCCAGTATCATTTCAAAGGCCTACTGGTCCCTGTGGCCTACCTTGACCCGAGTCTCTGGGGCGCCAAAGTCTGCTGCATGTCTGGCAGTGACAAACTTTGCCGCTGGACTGTTACTGGGATTCAGGGTGCATTACTGAGCCACTTTATTCAGCCGCTTTACATCACAAGCATGGTACTAGGTAAGACGCTTAAAGCATTTATTCTTTATTAGAAGGGAAGTGCAGCTAGACCCATCATGAATACCTGGATGTTTTTCTACAAATATTTGGATCAGCACTAGAATGTAGTGGTTTCTTCCGTTGTTCATGCACAAGTTTCATGAAAATTGGTGTTTTTTCTACTATGAACACATAATTTATTCCCATTTTTAAAGGTTGGTTTCCAAAGAGCTGAAAATGGTCAGGTACAAGAGCTGAACTAAAAATGAGTGAAAAAGCAGCCAATGGCCAAAGTAAAACTTTGAAAGACCTTCAGAAAATCTGGAGAACTATTGCTTAAAACCATTACAAAAAAAGTAAAGCAAGTCTGCTTCAGTTTATTCTTTATTAGCATTATTCTGTATGAGCAAAATATAAAGAAATGAGGGGTGGGTCAACAGTTTTGCACAGTATCTATCTATGTACAGCAGAATCAGTCATCATATCCATGTATCAGCAAGATAGTGAGCCAACGCATTTCAAAATATTGGAAATACTGACAAGCTTTAATTCCAGTTCAACGTTGCAGATGTAATTGGCTAAAGGTGGCATCATAACAAACTAAATTTTGCATAAATTAATTTATTTCTGTTGCAAATGTTTCTAAAATCTTACTTAGGAGGCCAGAAGCTCATGAACCAGGAAGTGTCTGATATCACCAGCAAGCGACTGGGTGATGGATGGCAGATCTTTCTGCCGCAGTCCTACAAGAAACATGACATCGTCTTTGTCTGCGGGGACTACGTGGGGCCTGTTGTGCCCTCGCTGCATCATGAAAACCTCAGCATCAACTGGTGCCTCGGGGACCAGGATATTGAAGTTTTGGACAGCAGCAAGGGCTTGATTGTGGAGGGGTAAGACCCTTTTTTTCTTTTTCAAGAAATCAGTCTTTGTCATAAATTAGATGAAGTTTTTAGAAAATGTGGTGTTTCTACACCATAGATTTGGGACAAGTATGAAAATTTTCCTTGTGCTGTCATTTGTAGAGAAATGGTAGAGCTGTTGTCAGAGTTGTCTACTTTCATGGCCTCTGTGTTGCCTGGGGCTCCTGCCATCACTGGGCTTTGCTGCTGCCGACAACTGCTGATGTCCAGTAGTTAGTGTGACACAGACATGGCTTTCTCTGGAGGCTGTTTTGTCCTTGAGCAGAGATTACAGCCAAAAATAGATTTAAGATCCTTTTTTTTTTTTTTTTTTTTTTTTTTTCCCACTGCAGTGTTGCTGCCTATTTCAGCTGTTGTCCTCTTGCTCGAACTGTTATTTTTAGGAAAACACCATGGTTTTAAGTGTCAACTATTTAGAAAGGAAAAAAAAGCAAAGAAAAATAGACTTCTGAAGAGAATTTAAAGGCAGGAATTCAGGACACGAGGTATGCAGAGGGCTGCTCTCTTTAGAGCTTGCCACAGCAGATCATATGCATCCATCTCATCCTATTCCCAACATCCTCCTCTGTCACACCAACTCTCTCTAGCTTTGTCTCCAAACCACTCGACCTGAGCTGTTCCTCTGATGAACTCAATTCTAATCATTTCCATTCTGGTCACAATGAAAAATCTTAAAATCCTCAAAATTTCCACCTCCACCTTGGTTTTCTGCTCTTTTTTTTTTTTTTTCAGCATCACTGTCTCCAAACCATCCTTTCAGTTCTCATTACCATCTTGTAAACTTTCTCTTTGACTCTGCTATCCTTCAGTCACAAATCACCCCTACACTCATCACCACACTCTCACCCTGCCTGCACACTCTTCTGTTGTGCTCTTAGTCTAGTGCTTTGGATGGTTGACCCCAGATATTTAAGCTCATCTTCTCCTGTCTCCTGCTCACTCACAAGCGTATTCTGTCTTGCCTCTAGTGGCTTTCATTCATTTTCTCTTCAGGGCATACTTCCACCTCTCCAGGCTCTCTTCTACTCCCTCCCTACTCTCACTAGAGATCTCAATGTTGTCTATGAACATCATAGTCCACAGAGACTCCTGATGATGTAATCCCACCCCCACTTTGAACCCACCTGCCACTTCTACTGCACACCTCACATGTCCTGGACCACTCTTCATCAACATTTGAAAATCAGAAACTGGTATGAAACCATAACTGCTGCTCACCTCTATCCTTGATCTAGCTCCAACAGCTCTCTGTCTATCCCTGCTTTCTCTCATTTTCTTCATTCATCATCCTCAATGTATTCCATCCACCTTTTAAACACTCTTCATTCATTAGTACATTTCTATCTCAATCCTCGGAAGTGTCCTTCACCACTTCATCTGTACGTTTGTCATCTGGCAATTCTTCCCTATCACCCAGAGCCTGTCTCAACTCTTCCCTGGACTCTGACTAACATTCTTCCTCCTTTAACTTTCACCTCTGCATTTGCTTTTTCCTCTTGTTTTCCAGAGTCATCCTACTGGCTTCCATTTCATTCTATCCTAGCTACATTCTCCCCTGACAACTCCCTGCAGTCTCTTTCAGATTGAACCTCATGTGTAAGATTCAGTCCTGTGTGTACCTTCATCCAGTCTTATGCATTACCCCAGATTCCTCCCTTTCTTGAAGCCCTTTTCATCCTTTTTACAAAACCCACCACCATCTGACCTTCTGCATTTCTCTCCTTAACATCATATCTACCCAACACCACCTCAACACCTCTGTTCCCTTCTCCTTCATGTCCATTGAAATCTGCTCCAATCATCACCCTCTCTCTACCACTTCATACAAATTACTCCAGAATTCCTTTCTCTTCTGACATCCAGCCTGTGCTGCAGACACACCTAATAGTCAACATGCCTGCTTTGATTTCCAGATTCAAACTCCTGTCTGATCCTGTCTGATACTCTTCACCTCCACAACACTCTCCACATGCTTTCTTTTAATAGTACTCAGACTCCACTTCTCTTTCCATCTTCAGTGCTTACAGATTTACTCAACCACCTGTCATAAAAACAAGAAAACATGAATCCTATTTAATCAAACAGTACATTTGAAAGTTCATGGATAACAATAATACTATTTTTTGCATAAGTTTTATCATTTTGATTAAAGAGCTTATCCTTGTGGATTAAACACTGCAGAAACATTTTTATTTTTACCAGTACTGTTAGTTTAGGGCAGGTGTGGTGTAAACCTTATATTGGGTGGTGGTCTAATAAATTGGTTAAGCACTGTACACCACGGTAGAACAATATCTGGCCTTGCTTCACTTCCACCTGTTCTCCTGCACACACAATATATCTTCCTTGGTTCTCTCTTGTTTTCTGTCAACATTAGCACAATTTCCATGGTCACCTTGGCTAACAGTATCATAGACAGTGTTTTCAACCTCTTCTCTGGCGAATCAACTACAGAAATCTCTTGATGAGCGGAATGTTTGAGTTGACAAAGATTTTACGCTGGATGCTCTGTGCACATGCGCAATTGCGCACTGCTGGCACGGTCTCTGTGCACAGAAAATCTGCGTTGCGCACAGAAAAAAACCTAACCTGAATTGAAATTAAAACTTAAACAATTCTGTTTTGCAGTGTTAGTCAGTGAGTGACTGGCTGCTCCCGTATGGGATTAGAACGATGCCACCTTATCCCATAGTCCAGCCAATAATGCGATTCACATTCGTATATACGCAGCTAATCAACGTGGTTGACAGGCTATGACAGCGTCCTTATGTGCCGACACCGGTGTTTTAGCTAGCAAAGCGGCGTGGCTGATGTAGAGTGAAGCCTCGTTAATGACAACGTGTACAACCATTGGAGATGTGAGCAGGACAGACGGAACAATTGATGGAAAAACTGTGGACTTTATATCAGTTTTTTAATAGTGTTGATAGGCCACGTAAAACCAGAGTTATGATAAAAAATATCTGCAATGTTTGGTTTTCTTCCTGAATACTATCGTTGTTTATATTTACTGCGGGAAGAAACGGTAAAAACGGCGTTGCTCTCCACCTGTGAGCAAAACCAAAAACCCCACCTTTTCCTCTTGGTGGAAAAATGTACCATGTCGACCAATCAAAAAATGATATGGCAACATGGCATTTAGTTGTTTAGGAAGGGGTAAGTTTTAGGAGTGACAGCGGTGTTTTGAGATGTGAGAGATTTGCGACGTTTAGCGCAAATTTTGTGTAGTTAGTGTGTAGTGTAGTTTTGTTGTGTGTGTCAGAACAATGAGGCGACTACCGAATGTTACAGGTGTTACAGCAGTGATACATCTCCTGTTGTCAGGCCTGCAGGTATCAGGCTGTTGTTCTCCTTTATCTCATAGTGGACAGAAATTATTTTATGGAGTGGCACAAATAATGTGTGTGGCATCAAATTTGATGCAGAACAGCTGATTGTTCTGTAAATAGTTTGAAATTTTTATTTTTAAAAAACACCTTGGCTGCATTTTTAGGTAAACAGCTGCAAAAACGTTGTTGTTTGCATAACTCAGTTACTTTTTTGAAGAAGTAACTAGGGCTGGGCCATATCATATCGTTCACGGTAATACCGGTATAATGTTGGGCAACGACAAGAAAATGAAATATCATGATAGAATATGGGTAAAACACGCATGCGCAGTGGCTTTGTTTTCATACGCACATGGCGAAAAAGGCGACGGAGAATGAGAAGGGTGAAAGCGGATCATTGAATGAAACAGATGAACCAGAATTGGTTTGTAAAAATGCTGCAACTTCAGTGGTGTGGAACTGGTTTAGCTTTCGTCCGTCAGATACACAACAAAGCACTATTTTTGGTAGAGCATTGCTAGCGGGCCGTCGTTATTACCGTGTTTTTTGGAAAATACAGCACACTTAAAATCAATCCTTTGATTTTTCTGAAAATCGACAGTGCCCCTTATAATCACGTCTCGTGGAGTGATACATACTGTGCTTCAACATAATTATACTGTATTGTGTGTGTATAACCTCTTTTTAAGTTTTGTGGATATTATACATGGTTATACTGAGGATATGTCGGCCAATTTCCACTGGAAATGCGTTTTGGTTAAACTGTCAGCGAGGAATTTACATTCGCACTGTTAAGTTTTTATACAACTTTAATGCAGATTAAAAAAAAACAGCTGCTTGTTTAAGTGGAAAATACATAGATTTTTCTTTTTAACTAATAAAGTTGTGGATTGTAAAGTATTTTGTCTAGTGTCAATTATATCGTCAGTTATATCGTTATCGCAAATTTTCAAATCTATATCGTGATAAATATTTTTGGTCATATCGCCCTGCTCTAGAAGTAACTATATAATTAATTGCCCAATATTGGTCATTATATACTGTATTTTGGAGACAGAGAGTTACAGGACTCTCTCCCAGACCACAGACTCATACAAATCAGAGCTTTCATATTAAAAAAGAGAGAAAGTTGTGTTTTCAAAATTGGGGTCCAAGTTATTTTTACTTCCAATAGTGTTAACATACACAGGCCATGAACAACATTTTTTTTTTTTTTAAATTTTCATTGTAAGTGGGCTAAAGCAGTTAATTAAAAGTAGTCTAACATGAATGTAAACGCTGTAATTTGATTATTTTAATAAACCATGTAACTTGGATGCTGGCGTGACCACAGTGCACACGTCTGCTGTTGCTCACAGTGGTCCAAGGGACCGCTCAGGGCGTTTGTGTGTTCGCTCAGACACATGAAAAATTAGAGGGAACATTGCTCAACCCTTCCCATTTATCTGGACTTGGGGCTGCCACTTGGAGTACACTGGCTTGTGGACCTCCTGTAACTGAGCTCAGTGCACCTACTCATAAAACTTCCAAATATTAGTGTGAAAGGAAAGTTTTCTTGAATCACATGACATTTTTTTTAAATTGGCGATTTAGAAGTCTTACTTTCTATTAACTATGATTTTCAGTACCGAGGCACTTGGTGAGGTTTTTAGGAAATAGTTATCTTGGAAGGATTCAATAGTCTTTCCCTTCTAAGTATGCACTGGACATGTAATGTCTCTGAGTAATAGAGAAACAAAGCTAGGTTTTGAAGAATATCAGGGGTTATAGACTTTGTCAGGATGGAAGAGACCTTAAATTATTTGAAAATGAGTCTCTCTGAACAGGCTCTGCTAATGTCAGCTTCTGTGAGTGCAGTCACACTCAATTCCTCCTCAACATTTTGTCTGTTTAGGCTGCTGGGTTCCTCCCCTGTGTCTCACTCCAGAGTATCCCCTAAGAAATGTGTTAGTGGTAGTGGTAAGTGCTGCCTGCAGCAAACCCTTCCTCTCTTTCTCTCAGCCAGACCACAGCCACACTTTACCTCGGCAGTGTGATAAAATTGTCTCGCCAGACATGTTTAGCACAAATAAGCTCTGAAGCAGAGTGTGTCCCCACCAGAGTAGCATTGCATCTGCCATAAAGGTCAAAAACAGTGCTGCAATGAGAGGACATGTTTTTCCATTTATAGTTTTTGGAGGGTATCATACCCTAAATGCCTCACTGCTGCTGGCTAATTGGCTGCAATCACTGTACATTGTCTAATATGGTTAAATAAGAAGGTGTGAGTATTTAATCGGGCTCCCAATTCAAACTGATAACCGTAACAGCTTTTGGATACATTGTTGTATCATGTCAATATGAGCAGTGCCTGTACATGAAGTTGGACTGCAAACGAAGGAAGAATGTGGACATTAAATGATACAGAATTGAAAAGTTGAATCTTGTCAGGTGGAAAATGCATTTCAATTAACAAAGGACAACTTTTGTGCTGCAAAATATGTTTTTTATTGATTGCATTGTGGCAGAATGACACCATCAGCATTAAAATCCAGTGGCTGCAAATAATTTCTAGGAAAATGAAGGTTTGATTGCGCAGCAAAAACAGGAAGAGGAATGGCAATTTTCATTTCCTTCTTAGCTGCTGGTCACATAATCTCCACAGCTGAAAAGTGTTTTTTAAAGCTTTAAATAATTTGTAGCTCACCTGGTAGAGCGTGCTTTACATGTACCAGAGGAAGAGAGCTTACCATAGTGGCCTGCATTCGTTTCTGCCCCAGGTCCTTTTCAATCATTTCCCCTTTTTCTCTTCACCTTCCTGTCTTTTTGTTCTTTTCTAATAAAATCTTCAACGGCAGTTTTAAGAAGAAGTGTGTGTGTGTGTGTGTGTGTGTGTGTGTGTGTGTGTGGGTGTGGGGGGGTATCAAATGCACCTAAAAATTGCTTGCATTAAAAATAGTATATCTTTTGTTGTATAATGAAAACTTAAAGAGGACAAATGCACCATAAAGCAAATTTAAGTAATGTGTGGGAAACCTTAACTGTTGGAAAAATGTTAATGGTGGATTTTAATGTTTCTCCAGCTCTCCTTCTGTGAGCGTGCCTGGCTACTCAAGCAGACTTTGCAAGAGAGCCCTCTACAGTTATTTCCTCAAAGTTGCACAGCTGGGTGGGCACACCTATCTGCTGGAGCTTCCCACGTACCACAGTGTCAAGGTTTGTGAATCCTCACTGTGAACTGTGCAAAGCTTTCCATTTGATGAGTAATAGAAGGTTGGCTTTTTAGTTCACTTATGTGATGTCTGATGATGTAAATGGTTTTATTCTTTTATAGGTCGAAGCCAGTGTCTACCAGACGGTCAAAGAGCTGGTGAGACAGCAGTTCCTGGAAAACCACGCAGGACTGTGGAATTCCAAAAAGCTGGTGGATTGCTTTAGCGCTTGAACTCGCAGCTGGAAACCCGTCATGCCGATGTTTACCCAAGTTCCTTGAGAGATTTGATTTGCTGTTCTTCTCTGCACTTTGCTAATTACCTTCAACAGTAATTGTAGTTTTGTTTTATCTACGACATTAGAGTTTTCAGTTTGTGTAGGTGTTTGAGAAAAATAAACAAGGCCCTGCTGTTGTGCACCAGACTGAAGGAGTCAGTTTGAATGAGTTGTGGGTGGAAACACATCGCTCAAAGGCTAACAGTGCACAAAATGGGGAACATTTTCTCTGTCGTGTCAAGTAGAACTGAGCAACATTATTGCCAGAAGCTTGAAAATGAACAATTCCTTTTATGGAGCTCGTGTTATGAAAAGGTAACTGTGTGCGTTTTTTATTTAATATTACTGCCATTCACTATTTTCAACATTTGACCTTTTTTAAATGTGAATTATTTCATTTATTTTTTGTGCATTTGTAGCCAAACTAAGTCCAGTCAGAGTAAAATCAGCACCTGAAGAACCAAAATAAGGTCTGTAATGAGGTCCATGTGTTCTCTTGTGTTTAATAGTAACTTAAGATGAAGTAAAATGGAGAAAAATAAATGTTTTCTTTAGTTTTAAATGTTAGATATTAACACATGTTCTCTGTATGCTTTCTATTGCACAACGTTGTGTTGTTTTGCACGCGTATTAATTAATCAGGAACTTGTACAGCTCGAAAACTACAACTTCAGAATTTACCTGTCAATTCAATCAACACCTCTCTTGTATTCTTGAAGTGAAAGGTGAAGCGTGACAGAACTGTCACCAGCTTTTTTGCAGATGCAAAGGTGAGACAGGCAATATAAAACAAAAATATCCTTAGTAAGCTCTCACGCATCGTGCTGGGAGATGGATAAGTTGTGACTCCACATTGCTACAAGCCCGTCTCAAAGAATGGCAGCTGCATGATTAAAGCATACAGAGACTGCGCTAGTTTAAAAACACTTGTTTCCATGGGCTCTCTAAAATGAGCAGCAGAGACGTCCATAATTAGACTAATTATTCAGAAACATCATATGTTGATCAGAACAAAGGTGTCAGAATTTACACAAGCAAAATGGCACTCGCAGCCACGAAAAAATAAAGTGTGGTGATCTTTCCGTCTGTGAGCTGATTGAGGGATGGTTGTGGAGTTGTTTGGTTTGAGAACAGTTTCTGGCAAAAGAAATTAGGATAAAGATGAACACAGTGAGACTTCTGTCATCTTAAATTTAATACTTTTTTTTTTTTTTCTTACACAAACTGTGTGGTACCACGGTTCATTGTCACCATGGCTCTACTCACCAGTTGCTTGGCAACCAACTCCTCCTTGGAACTGATGCAACTGCTCGTGTCTCCATAATTATAGGCTCTTTTACAATATTTAGCAAAAACAAAAACAATAGAATTGCATGAAAAACAATATCTAATGAAGCTGCAGCGATGCTTGCAGTTTAATTTGGTCTGACATCGCATGGATTGCATCTGTGGTTATCCTGAATTAAAGTACACTATGCTTAGACTGTGTGTAGTTGTGGTATATAACAGCTGCTTAAAACTTTGGGATCACTTTCCAGTTGACCTGATTCTGAAATAAAAGCATATTTGTTTTATGTTTTTTAATCTAAAATAACATTTAAGCAGAGAAGAATTCTGAATGACATTTATTTATTCTAAATTATTGAGGATTTTAATGGAATAACTAAATACACTTTGTTTCTGTGGTCCAGTGACATTCTGGGTTACCTACATGTATATCATTTAAAACGATCATTAGAAAAATAATTTGCTCAGCAGAAATTGGTTATGCTGGTTAAAACATTGATTTATCTGGCTTGTTATGTGTGTACAGTATCAGCCTTTGGGTTGGGTTATAGTCTCAAATAAACAAACTTTTTTCTGAAGCATATCTCCGTTACGGTTCTAATAATTTAGTCAATGTGGGAAAGTGCCGAATAACTAAAGATTTTGTACGACGCTGTGCTCGCCTTTATTCTCAGAACAACACAAAGGAGGGAAAAAAAGAGGCACCAGTACTCAACTGATCAAGAGCAGAAGAGCATCACAGTCCTTAGACTGAGTAACAGATCATCAGCAGGCAGCCTCATTAAATGTTACCCGCAAGTACCGTATCGTGCTGGTTAAGAAAGGGACTGTGGAAACTTGACTGTGGGTCTTGTTTTTTTTTTTTTTCTTTTTGTTGTTTTTTTACGCTTATCCTCATGGAATAACTTTCATTTTGTAAAATATGTCCACTCTGGAAAGTTTCAGAATTTAAAAAAACACAACATGTCATTCACACAGTTTGATGCTGCAGACACACAAATCGCTACAATAATTAAACACGATAAAACTGCATTAGGTTGAAGCAGTGCTGTATTAGTGGTAGTTGCTAAACATTGAATCAGTTGACATTATTGATTTATTTAATAATAAATATTTGCAAAATTTCTGATCAGTTTCATGTTACATGGCTAAAAACACTAAGACAAATCTTTAGTGGTAGTCAATGTGTTGCGCTCTTCTTTATTCTTGCTAGTGAAGCACGTGATTCCTCCAGCCAGGTGTTGGGCTCACCCCTCTGCAGGAAGGCGGACCTCCCGGACCCAAAGGGCTTCTCTGAGGTTGAGGAAGCGCCAACGAATTCATAAAAAGGCCTACAAGATAATTAAACATCTGTGAGCAATTCAGAGGTGTGAAAAACCTGTGTGTGTGAGAAGAATGTATACCTGGGAGTTTAAACTGAAATTGAGCTGTCAGATGGTTGACGGAAACCTTTTTAAGGAATAACAGACATGTCCTTTTACTTCTGTCTAAACCAGCTTAATTACAAAGCCTGGTAATTACTTAACGTCAGTGCAGTCTCATTAATGTAAGCAGTGACCTTCAGTGTGAATTTTGGCAGCTGAATGCAACGGTGATCGGTGATCATCGTTTTACTTTAAGGAGCCTGAATCTAAACAGGATGAACTGTAACTTTTAATTGTAAGCTTAAATGTCTTATAACAGATTAGAACCAAGGAAGTTTAATGTCAACAGAGGAAAGTCCACCGAAGAATGAACGTCTCGCTGAAATGTCATCATGTACTTAATTTATCTTGCTCATGATAAGTGTACTGAAATGTCTTGACCGAATCATAGTTATGAGTTTAGTCAGGACGTGTGGTGCCTAGTTTTCTCACCCAGATCTGGTCTCTTGCAGGATGAATCTCGCTGGCTGTAGTTGGAGGAAGCTGACGTGCTATCTGTGGAGGAGGACTTAGTTGAGCCGACTGATGGTCTTATTGCTCCCGGAGGATTTGTTTTGGGCTTTGCCTGAGCTCCAATCGAAGCAGAGTTGCTCCATTCTGGACAACAGTGGCAGACAAGTAATATAAGTGAAGCCCAAAGTAGAGTTTGCTGCTTTGCTTTCATTGCAAGTTACCCCATAAGTTGAACTTTTAACAGCACCAAACAAAACAAACAGATTTGTTAGATTGAGTGTGATCGAGTCTTTGCATAGTATCAGTATCATGTACTAATTTCAGTACTACTTTATGAGCCTCAACAAAAAGGTTGCCATAAAAGTAACTGAACTGAATTGATGAGGTCACACTGTGTTACGTGTGGGTCTCATACCAGAGTGCTCCTCAAGTCGAAAACGGCCAAAGCAGAGGTGAATCCTCCACTGTTTCCTGACATTCTCCTTCATTAAACAGTGGAAGAAGAATATGAAAAGTCCTGCAGCAAATAGAAAAGTAAGAAAAGGTCGTGAGCTCAAGATTAGATAAGATCTGGGTTTGAAGCTCTTTGTTCCTCGCGCAGGTATTTCTAATTTTCTCTGGAATAATTTCATATAGAGAAGTAAACAGCGGTGGTTGCTTCACTCTAATATACAAAAGAAAGTATTATAAGAGAGATCAGTAGAGGTGAAAGCTGTTGTGATATGGTTGCATCATTTGGCTGTTTGAAATCTTCCTTTTCATCTTTTTTTTTTTCCCTCATCCGAGCTTCTTTTGAACTCCGGTTGCAAAGGAGGGTTGTTGTGGAAAACTGCACACGTGGTTAGCAAAATTTCACACAATAAATAAATCCACAACAACACCCAAAAGGTCGTCTTCTTAAAAGTAAAGCACCATCTTTTTACAAGTCCGTGCATGTTTATAATGTTTGATCTTTGGCATATTACACTATCCTTACTTCTCAAAATAGTTTTGACTGACTGAAAAGAAGAACTAACACAGCCAGATGTTCATGTCAGCTAATAAAGACACACTTGGCTGACCGAGACGTTAAGTATTCAAAAAAACCTCAACAGATTGAGGCTAAACAGTTACTTATATGGTAAAAATAAGCTTGATGACTTTCAAACTTAAAATAAAATTCTATCTGGACGTTATCGAGCTTTCATTAACTGCCTCTGTACAAAAGGACAACCTTGCAGGCTGTTGAGTCCAGAGAACAGATACAGCAGAACTATTCTGCCTGGCCCCCAGCCAAAGAAGCCAAGAGTCCATGTTAGCCCCAGTAACAAGGTTAGACTGGCAACTCCTTTCAAGTCCTGCATGACTCCACTCCTGGTCCCCGCCGGGCTGTTGGCTCGCATACGTCGAATCTGGATTAGAACCACCACAAAAACCTAAGAGGAGATTGAAAAGAAGCCTCAGAGTGGTTGGATTACAGGCACATGGTAAAAGGGTCAAAAGCAAATTTACACAGTAATAAAGAATGTGTCTAATATGAAGGGGTTTTTTTTCTAACTCCACCAGCCACTTTGTTAGATAAAACTGTTCAGCTGCTCATTAATGCAAATGTCTAGTCAGCCAATCACATGGCAGCAGCTCAGTGCATTTAGGTATGTAGACATGGTCAAGGCAACCTGCGGAAATTCAGGCTGAGCATCAGAATGAAGATTTCTGATGATCAGTTCTGATTATCATAATTTGGTATAAACAACATTAAAGCATGGATCCATCCTGCGTTATATCAACAGTTCAGGCTGCTGGTGGTGTAAGGGTGTTGGGAATATTTTCTAGGCACACTTTGGGCCACTTCGTACCATCTGAGCATCATTCAAACGCCACAAGTTGCTTGAGCATTATTTCTCACCATCTCCATTCCTCTTTGATCACAGCGTACCCATGTTGAATTTAAAAGGAATAAGGAGAACACATAACAATCTGACAAGTAAAATCTTTAATGAAATGTGAAATGATTTACCCCGGTGTTGAAGAGAAAGATGAACACAGCGTAGGCAACCACAGACACATAAAATGTCACATCGTCCTGGAGCCAGCAGCTGGGAGGGTGACAAACAGGAAAAAGACAGACGAGGCATTAGTAGACGAGATCAGTGAACACGATGAATGATCAGTGTGGTCGTATTTGAACCTTCTGCAACTAATGAAAACATCTTACTGACTTATCATTCTTGAATCATGTGTTTGGATAGCCCGAGAGTGTAATACCATGTTACATGACTTCCAATATGACATCAGATCAGCTTGATCTGGCTGAAAATAAAATGTGAAGGAAATGGTTTTATCTATTTTTGAAGATTTGTGGTTTTACATCATGGATTTGCTTTTGTAATTGGAGAAAATGTGTTGTGATATTCATTTTTTTCCAGCTAAGAGATAGATATAGATTCTTTAGATATAGAGAGAGATTCTATGTGAAAGCTGAATGAAACCTTCAACTCTCTTCAGATCATCAAGTATGTATCAAGATATGAAAAATGAATAAAAGATGAATCCAAAACTCACAAGTTATCAGAGTTGTCCAGCAGCTGTAAGGTAGAAGAAGAAGTGTCTGTGTAGATGTGACTGCCGTAGGCCTCTTTGTTCACGATGAGCACCAGGATGCAAATCACCAGAGGAAGCCCTGGATGGAGATTTCAAATACATACAAGTATGTATGTACTTACAATGTCATACCCTCAGAAAAACAAACAGAAAATATAATTGCTTTTAAAATTAACCCTTTTTGTTATATAAAAATAGCTGTCTAATGTAATGCACTTTTAGAATTGTTGATGATCATATTAAAAATACCCAAACTCTTAAGTAATCGCTGTGAGGCTATACTTTAGGTGTCACACTGCTCAAAAAGCTCCTTGTCAGGCAGTTTATTCTCTTTATGATTTCAGAAAGAGGGGAAATCATTAATATGGCCCAGTTCCCTCCATCTGCTGTTTAAATTTTGATTTTGTGAGGTGCAGCCAATCAGAAGGTGACCTAAAGGGAGAGGAGCAAAATGGTTTAATACTCTGCACTGGGGCCCAGTATATGATAAAGATTATTTTGGAACCATGACTCATGCAGAGCATCTCTGCTAGAGTCTAACGATCTAGAGATGGACCTGGAAATGAGCATAATGCGTCCCATTAGAGATTTTTATGAGCTGTCATCACACCATATAAGTAATAATGTTTTCTGTGTTGCCATTAACTAAAATTCAGTCATGCAAAAATGTGACTCACCCCATCCCAGAAAACAAAACTTGAGCATATAAGAGGGCACGTAGGCGTTGAATACTTTAACAAGGGCAAAGTACATGTTAACGGCCTCTAATCCCATCCAGGTGAATGATGCAAGCAGGAAGTAGTGCAGGGTGGAGGCCACAGCCACGCAGAGAGGGTACAGACCCCAGGAGGACAGCCAGGAGTTGACCAGAAACACCAGATTCAAGCCCAGCAGGGCCAGAGAGAGGTTGATGAGAATCTGAGAGGGGTAGTCTCTACGAAGCTTTCTAAGAGAGATATAGACATCGTGGAGAAAGTCGAGAGGTTAGGTACTATGATACTTTTGTGCTACATGTAGATACACGTACAGAAAAACCTTTAGCAGTGAAGTAAACTCAACAAACCTGAGAAATGCATGCATTAAAATACCACCATGACAGTGAAACTTCAGCATATCCTTTGCTGTTTTCTAACACTGAAAACAATGTGTGCCTCACTTAAAACAATAGTTTTCCTCATACGTTTGAATTGGTGTTGACAGGCCTGTAGTAGCACCCACAGATCTGTGCTGCATGTAAGCAGAAAACGCTTACTCGAAAGCCGTGTACGTGAGAACGGTAATTCCCAAGAAGAGTGACGAGACTCCACAACCAAGATAGGTGATAATGGTCAGGATCTGCTCATTAGCAGGGTCCAACTGAGTCCTGGCGACATCCTGGAGACATGGAGACGTTTGGTTACAGGGCTGTATTTTCCAGTGTGCATTATTAGCTCTTGGCTGATCCTGTTCCTAACTGTTCCCATATGCAAGTTTACTTTATGTAAACTTGCATAAAGCCCAGCATCTGTCTAACCACTACTACACTGAAACACTTTTACTATCTCTAGCACTTATAGTAAAATTAGTTTCATCATAGCTCAGTGATAAAGTATAGGAATGGGGTTTTATGTATTTTTATTGTGTTTAATTATATAGGGGGAAAAATCTGACATTAATTTATGTAAAGGAAACAACTTGTTAATCAAATAATTTAAAGTGGTTAAAAAAATCCTCTTCGGTAGGCATTCATTACTCTGTAGGCTGAAAGCCACAGAGTAATGAATAAGGGACACTGGTCTGCACCACAGAAACCATGGAATAATTAGCGAAATAAGTAAATCTTTCTAAATAAAATGTATTAGAAATTAATTATAGATTCAATACATTATGTATTTATTTCAATTTTTAATTAATTACAGACACGTTTAATTATTTAATGATGAATTTATCCATTTAATTTTGGCGTTCTTGGTACTGAATAGCCCAGGAGGCATTTCTCATATTTATTATTATTAATAATGGTGCAATTGTTGCAAAACAGCAATCCCATTACAGTATATGTTGTCGGGAGTTACTCGAACATAATGAACTGTTTCAAACTTTTCTTTGCAGTAGTTTATTTTTAAATATTATTCCTTTAGTGCCCTCTGCTGGTTAAGCCTGGTCAAAGCATATTGACACCACTGCAATTCAGTTTGATACAAGAAAAAGAAAAACATAATTAGTAGTGTGTGTATTGTTGCTGCTGTTACCAAAACTTTAAAGTGCTCTGCCAAAATGTGCTTTTTAGGAAACAGAAAAACAATATTAAAGTAGTAGTTTGTACCAGAAGAACTCCAAAGTGTGTGAGATGATCACACAGGCAGGTTGTGTAGTAAGGGCTGCTGTTGTATTTCCGACATCCATAATTGTCCCAGTCTCCTTGTCCATCTGCATGAGAAGAGTAATGTTTAATGTGGCCCGCTTCTTCCAGAGTTGATTTGATTTGGAAGAATAGGACTGAGATCAGGACGTACTGTTTTTATTGAAGTTCCAGTACACACACTCGACCTGCTTGTAAGGCTTAATCAGAGACAAAAGAAACATTAATGCATTCATTGATTAAAGGTGCTTTCATTACACGCAGTGTATATTGATAGAACAACCTCTCCTACTGTGTTTGGTATAAGATGTTGGAGTGTGACTTCAATATCTTCTTCCAGGTCTTTGATTGGACAGCTGGCGTTGGTCACACTGGCTGCCACCACAAAAGTGTTGAGGGTCTGATCTATTTGTCTCCCCTGAAGTTAAAACACAGTACATACGAATAACATGTTTCACTAATAAGCATCTAGGAGCAATTCTTCACAAAGAAGTGGCTTCATAGAAAATACCACCTTAAAGAGCGACGCGATGGCGTAGAACTGAAACTGGATTCTCGGTCGGGTCTGATTTGGGGCTTGTTGGGGGAAGCAGTGCTGCAGGGCAGATGGGAGGGAGATGAAAGCCAGTGTGCTGTTGAGGGGATACCTGTTGATAAAAATCTATAAAGACAAATTTTCTTAATTCTTTTTAAAGCTCAGGCAACATGTTTCAGCTAACAGCACCGTTGATTTCTGAGATGCACTGCAGACAATTTGAGCAGCATTAATGCGGTAAGTACAGACTCATCTGTATGTTTGCTTAAATATCGCCAAGAAAGACAATGTTTAGTGTCAGTTTCAAGCTGCTGCAAACAGCACTGTTCAAAGCAATGACTGTAGAAAAGCCTACATTTATTGGTTCAAAGTAGCATGTTTTATTCCACATGTGGAAACCTTTTGTAACACCTGTTCACCTGCTTCTTAATGCAGACATTCAGTTTTATTTATATAGTTCCAGTTGACAACAACAGTGGCCTGTAGGCACTTTATATTATAACATAAAGACCCTACAATATTAGAGAGGAACCCCAACAAGCACAGGACTGCCCTATGAACAAGCACTTGGCAACATTGGGAAGGAAAAACTCCCTTTTAACAGGAAGAGACCTCCAGCAGAACCAGGCTCAGGAAGAGGAAGAAAGCTGCTGAGATGGAGCGAGGGGAGAGAGATGGGGCAAATGACAAAATATTAAATCAGCCAATCACATGGCAGCAGCCTTGTAGACATAGTCGAGTAGACCTGCTGAAGTTCGAAGCGAGCAACAGAATGAGGAAGAAAATTTACAGAGAAATTTTGCCGACCTCGGGTTTTTTGCCAGTAGCATCAGACGCCACTCCAATCATTAAACTGTTAAACTCTCCAGGAACTACATCCACCACTGCGATGCCGATGGCTGGAGCGACCAGGGTGGAGGAACCCTCATAACCCACTATCCTGTCTCCCATTGCTTCTGTAATATTCAGGATGCTGGAGAGAAAACAGAAGATTTTAGTGTCCCCACATCAGATTGTTGGAAAAGTTTATTTCTCGTTCTGCATTCATTCCTTACTTGTTAGTAAAAGGCACCAGGTTGCTCTCAGATTTCAGTATGTTTGAAATAATGTTGAGAAGAGCTTGGCCCAGCTCTGGTGTGACCACACTGACGTTAATGATGTCCTGCAGCTTGTTGAGGACTATCGTCAGTTCGTCATAGTTGAGTGTGGAGTGGTTACTCAGTAAGACTTCAATCATATCTACCACATCCTGAGCACTATCTGGAAGTTAAATGGCACAACTTGTGAAACAGGCATTTTTATCCCATTCTAACTTGTAACACAGCACATGTCTAATATGTAACAGGGTTTATGTTGGAAATACAGATGTTTGGGTAATTTTAGAGCTGGGAAAAAAGTCTGTGACTGACCGGCAGTTACACTGACATGGTACAGGTCAGGGATGGTCTCCACCACTGGACCACAGTCTTCCAGCTCTGGAGCCATCCAATGGGTATTGAGCTTGCCTTTACTGTCAAACAGAAGGTGGACAGAGGGAGAATGCATAAAAAAATCTGCAGAGAGTAAAACCTTTAACCTTTTTTTAAAATTTTCATCATCTGGTTATACTGCCACCTCAGCATGTTGCATATCAACATTTGCTAGCCGCACTCTTACTGGAAAATAAATGGCATCGGCTAACTACCCAACAACAGAAATGAGGTTAATTGGATGGATTGGTGACATTATGTGAGACCTCACACAGCTGTGAGCCATTTTGATTCTGAGAATTACCGATCATTTAACCTCTCATTAGTCACACTGAGGTCTTGATTAATGCATTTACAGCAGAGCCATCACTGAGTGTTGTGACACTGAGTCAACACGCAGTCTTTAGAACAGCAGTAAAGCCATATAAATGTATACCAACGGATGTGATTAATACTCAGACGTATCCATGTGTTAAATTTATCAGCCAGCCAAATACATAAAACACACAGCACACTTCAACTGTAAACATGAGGACAAATGTCAGAGCATGTGTACTTTAGCAGTGTTGGTCTAATAAATCTTTACTGCTGGATTGATTTCCATTACTTTAGCTGCAGATATCCAGGGCATCAAGAGGATGAAGCCCAGTAATTTTTTTAATGTTTTTTCACTAGTAAAGGTTTATATTGTTGAGTAGACAAATCCAGCAGCCCTGATAATTCTAAGCTTTTAAAAAAGTCACCTACATAGATGACGAAACCCACAGATTCATTGCAGCAAGTTGCCCAGCAGTCTTTCACACTATGCTGCTTTTAAACTCAACCATGTCACTGACCTGTTGCCATTTAATCACATATTTTGTGAGATGTTTCACTTGGACTACAAATGAAAAATGATTAACAGTCCGAGCTCTCACCAGTGTCGAGTGGCGTGGTGGTCCGGGTTCTTTGGGCACGTTTGATTGGCAGTTTCTCCTCCTGAAGTTTCAGGCCACACAAACAGGCCTTTCAGGGTTTGGCGCATTTCTGCATTGCACTTAAACGACACTGGAACAGTGAGATGTTTGAGAAAGAGATCAAAATGAGAAGATTTTCAGGGCTGGGTCCCCCCCCCCCCCTTTTTTTTTTTAACTCACATATCTGGCTTATCTCTATGTCCTCAGTGAGTATGGAGATGGACCCCTGATTATAAGGTGTCAGCAGTATGTTTCGTATCTTCTCTTCGATTTCATGTATGTCTGACTGCATCATGACTTGGACCTGGAAAATACAGCTCTCTCTTCTGGAAGTAACAGAGCTAAATATGGTTTGCAGAATGACAATGCGCTCATGTACATAGCAAATATAACATCATGATGTTATACTTTTTTAATATTATCTGTGTAAAGGCAAATAAAAATGAACAACGTAGCAGCCAGTTTCCTCCTCCTCCAGGCAGAATTTCAAATTTTTTGTTTATTGTAATCAGTTCTAAATAAAATTGTACGGAGACACACAAAGCTTACCTTGAAACTGTGTCTGCTAATACCTGGGAAAGAGTAAAAAGGATGAAGATGAAGCTTTCAGGGGAGAAACAGCCTTTTGGTTTAAGAAGTCACTGACATATTTTTTATGCTTACTTACTCTGGTAGGGTATTCTGACTGCAGCTTAGGATGATTTCTGGAAGTGAGATCAGTAACTTAAGTTGTTCAAATTGAAAGACCTTTGCGTTCATCAGAATGTGACATATTTCTGGAACTGGGTGAGTTGATGTGTGGTACTCTACCTTTGAGCTTTGGGGACCAGCTGAAATTGAAGCACTGTCATCAAGTTGTTTGGTAGGCTATTGTTGAGCTGTGAAGAGGTGAAGTTAGCATTCATTTTTACTGCATTACTTCTGCTGTCAGGATTTTACACCCCTATATTTAACCAGGTGAAGGAAAAATAGTTTCCTGTATCTTAAAATAAGAGCTTGGGTGTTCTGTAAGACTTACCCAGGACCTAAGGATCTGTTCTGAGTCACAGCCGCCTGTTATGGACACGTTCACCTTAACCTGAAAATACAGTTCTGCAAAGGAAATTGAGACAGATCAGAAAGTTTTCACCAAGTAATTTATGATGTCAGATGAACCGTACATGCAGTTGTGAAACTGACCGGAGACATTTTCAGGGTTTGTGGCAATGGTCATGGGCGTGGCTACGGTAGTAGAACTTGTACTTGTGATGATGCTTGTGGTTGGGGGTCTAAATTCGGTGGTAGAAAAGGGTGTGGAGGATGGTATTGTGGTTGTAGAGGTAATATTTGTCACCGGAGAAGGCTGTGTCATCGTACTGGAGCTGCTGGTTTCAACTAAGAAACCATCTGGAAGATGCATGTCAGAGACCCACAATGAGTTTTTCTGCAAATACTTCACAAGACCGCACACGTACAGTGCTTATTAATTGGTTAGACCAACACACAATGAACAGTTTATGCCACGTCTACTTTAAATGAACAATATTTGTTATTACAAAAATGTTGTTTCTGTAACGGTTAGTCCAAATGTATGCACAAACGCTTCAATCAAAATGATATTTGTTCATGTTAAAATATAGATAAATATATAAAAATGGAAATAAATATAAAAACACCCTTAAAATTTCATTTATTTCATTACTAATTAGATAAATTAATTTTTGTGATTGAACGTTATGCACTCAAGAAAGTCCAGTTTGTCAATTAAAATTTGGGAATATAAATGTGAATTCAGTTTGATATTCCTCCTCTGTGTCTGCAGAAAAGCTGGAGAACATTAAAAACTTGCAAACTTAAACTGATTGCTTGTTGGTGCATATACCAAGGTAATGACCTAAAGCTACTGCAAAGCTTTGCAGAGATTATTCGACCAAGAAAACAGAATCTGAAATACTGAAACTAATGGAAAACTTGGGATTTATTGGATTCAAATAAAGATCACACAAACGTTTCATCCAAAGCAAGTTTCTGGAAAGAAAACTATTAAAAACTATTTGCAACAAAAGAGACTTTTGAAAAATACCAAATTTAAAAAAACAAGGCAAGACCAGGAAGAAACTGTTATGAAAGCCAAATGAGATTATAAAAAATATAAAGTTTTTTGGTTATTATGTACGAATAAGAACTATAATTAGTTTTTATTAACTATTATCAGTTTCTGTTGAGAATTGTTTCCTACCGACAGGTGTGGTGTGTATGTTTTCTGCATCAGCCCACAGCTGTAACAAACCACTGGGGTCGTTGTAGGGATTTTTAAGCCTCGTGGCTATTAGAGACTGCACATCTGCCACATCCACAGCAGGGATGACATTCACATATACGTTGCAGCGAAAACTACAAGGAAGACACAAAGTCATGCTTTAGATACCACGTTCTTATTCTCTTCTACAACAATGCTTTTCAGGTATTTCGATTATTTTGGGCTCTTTAACCAAAGTTAAAGCCCAACCAAGGTTTTTTTCTATTAAGATGAATGTTTTTCCCAGATTACAAAATTTTTTTGTTTTGTTTTATATACAAATGAAAGAAACATGTCTGTACATTAAAAAAAAAAAAAGTCAGATAGAAATCACACAATATTCTGGGAACTGTAACTCTCTACCATATTACCTGTTGACACTGGAGGGACTGAACCGCATCTGAAGAATAGAAGAACATTTAATACGTATGAAACAAGATGCTGATAAAGATGCTGTCCAGGTCTTACACTCCTACTGTCCTACTGGCCAAACAGACACAGCTATATTTGCATTAAGATAACATCCCCTCATACATACATCAACCTGATGCATCAGTTGAGCTCTGATGTTCTTACCAGCTGGTCTTCATATGGTGTTTTTACGAGGTCTTCTGTATTGGATCTGAAAATAAGAAAATCAAAGAAACTCAGTAACCTTATGGCCCATTTGTTCCTCCCCTCTGACATGTACTATAAAACAAGATTTAATTGTGTGACACACAGTGAGATTCAAATGAATTTTATTGCAAATGTAAATCATCTCCTACCTGGATAGTTCAAACACAGATACTATGTGTAAATAGATGTCGCTCGGCAGCTCCTGTCTGAGCTGCAGGAACAACAAAGAGCAGAAGGCAGTGTTATAGCCGCTGAGATTTACTGCTGCTGAATAAATGTAAAGTAAAGCCTGCACAGTATAATGAAGTCCAAAGCAGCAGGGTCTGGAATTTTTCAGAGAAATAAATGACGAGAAGTCTGACCCTACACAAATTCCCGCCACAGCACACACAAAATTCCTGGATCCAAAACAATATCTGGATTGAGTCTGTGAATTTCTCTTCAGAATATATATTTTAAAAAATGGAATAAATGACATGAACTCATTGGTAGAGGTAATAAAAATAATTATTCTTATAACAGTTTTTCAAGAATTTAAAAATAGATGAATAAACCTTTTTTTTTTTAGTTTTTGTTTGTTTTACCCATTGGTGTGCGATGTCTCTGGCTGTGTAGATCTCAGTTTTGTTCTCATCCTGACGAATAATAGTAATTATCAGTTTCACTTGGTAAATGGACCATGCTGCCAAAGAGAACATAAAACTGCATTAAATGTTTGTAGATTTCATTTAAGACCATAAAAAAACAAGAGTGATAACTTTCAAGCCTACTTCAGTGTGTATATATTTATATATATATGTATTTTTTACAGTTTGACAGATTTTTTTCTTTATCTTATAAATATTTGAACCTGACCAATATACCACTGGGCTTGAAAGTAAAGGAGAGAAGGGAGAAATTGTCATATTATCTTAGTGAGGACTCATAAATAACTACAGATAACAAATGCTGAGAAATCTCTGGGTTTTTTTTGTCTGAATAAAGAAAAAAGTATCAGTCGATATATTGGATTATTGAATCACTAAATATTGGTATCAGTCTTAAAAATCCCCACATCACTCTGCCTCTATTTAATAATGGCTGCTTATTATTATAAACCAGTAGCTCTCAAACCTCAGAAGCCTGCAGAGTAAAATGACTTTACAGCCCACCGTTTCCATCAATCATTAACAATTAAAAGGATCCAAGTCAGACTTGACTTAATTGAAAGTCTGTGTAAAAGCATCAGCATTTTTATTTTTCCTAAAAAAATACATTTATTCAGCTTAGTTTCACCAGCAGCCACCTGGTGTGTCTCCCTGCCCCACGACTGCGACCTGCCCCATAGGTTAAGAACCACTGTCATAAACTATATATTTTGTATTATGATGAAGAAAAGATCAAACTGTATTTTTTCCTATCTGCACTGACCTAAAACTGGAGCAGCGCTTTCAGCTAGAGGGAAAGATTCACGTGGAACTAATACTGCGTTTTTCATATGGCTGAACAGACTGTGTGAAAGGAATTTTCTTATGTAAACTAAGCTCTATAGTGCTATGAAAGAGGATTAGGGCCAGTAAAAGAAAAAAATCTTTGGGGGTCATGAGTTCTGACTTCTTCCATATTTCTGAGAAAAACTGGAATGTTTTTTTTTCATAAAATTCCTGCATTTAGTAGCCAAGAAATTAGAATCATTAACAAGTAAAAGTGTCAACATTTATCATCTTATTGAAACTGTAGACTGTTCCAGTTTTGTAGAGATGAAACAAGCTGCTTGATTAATGCTTCGAATTTTCATCTAATTGATTATGAATTTGTTTTTACATTTACTTAACTGCCAAATAGACAGGTGGTGAGTATTTAATGTGAGGGGATACACCACAGACAGCCAACAAACTATCGCTGAGGCTGGAAAAAGCTTGATGAATGTGGCATTTACTGCAGTAAAATAAAATCAGATGATAACGGCAAAGGTTTCAAGTGAAAGTATTCAGGGTTTGTAAGTTGCATGCTCACTGCAATTCAGGCTGCAATCTTGTAGTGGAGCACAGATCTGAGTGTCCCAGTTGTTTCTCTCCCACTTCACAACATCCCCCTCTGTACAGTTCATTGATGCCACTTCCTTGCTACTGCGTTCTCTCCCCCACATCCGAAACAGAGAGAGTTTTCCCGACACACGGGATATAGGAATGATCTTTATGTTGCCGTTTACAATGAAATGTCCTGATCCCAGAGTGAGCGATCCATTGGGGGCCAGTGTGGAGCACGAAGAGGAGGCAGAAGAAGCAGCTCCATAGAGGACTGTGAGAGAGGGAAGGCATACAAAAGGTGGTCAAGGAAAGACTAAAAAAATCACTGAAACAGCCAAGGCAGGTTTTCCATATCATTTTCTAAACAGGGAATGTAGCTGTAGCCCAGATTCATTTAAGACGTCATGAGCAAAAACACAAGACGGCTATAACTCTTGATAGTGACCTTTGTAAGCAGATTATCACTTGATGCAACCGTGTTATCAATATATAAATCATTGAGATGTTCCAGCCAGACAAGTTTTAGATAATAGACTGAAAAGGAGCACCTGCATTCAGTATTGCCTGACAGCCTGTGTAGGAAAATCAGAATCAGTTACAGGAGAAAACTGAGAGGATCAGACTTCTAGATCCCAAAAGCCATTTCTAAAAAACATCTTTATTTCTTCACCAATCTTTATTTCTAATCCCAGAATAAAATTAGGCTTTTAAAGAGCACACGATGAGAGGAAACCCACCTGCCGTGAGGTTCAGCAGGGTCCCTTTAAGGTATAGGGCAGGTCTGTCTTTCGTATGTGACCAGGTCAGGCATAGTGGGTACCACTGTGACTCAAGGAGGACGATCTTCTGGGTCCTCCACTCCACGCCAAACAACCAGACCACTAAATGACCCGCCTTAAACCCCAGCCCCAGCTCAGCATACTGTGCCTTTGGATGTCGGTACATAAAGGCGGTCCACGGTGAGGAACCTATGGTCTAGACATGTTTGGAGTTAGTGAGATTTCATTTCTTTAACTGTTTGGCACCTTTAAAAATATCCCTGTGACAGTTAAACCAGTTATAACTGCAGGACATTTATCATCAGTACCTTCTCTAGATTCAGGTAGAAGCAGACTGTGAGCTCTTGCAGGGGGGGGATGGTGATCTGATGCTTTAGTGTCCAGTGGCTGCATCCTGCAGTGAAATTAGCCACTTCCCCCCATAGACTGAACCTAGGCACTGAGAGAAAAATACATCGTTTTTATAAAAAAGTGCTTCCACAGCAGGAAATCTGAACAAAGGGAGAAGGTTTTACCTTCAGAACCTTCTGGACGTTACATAACTTTCCTATTACAATACTGAATGCTGTTTATTGATCATGTATTCTAATTTATTTATGAGATCTTGAGACTGTCTTTCTGGATGGATTTCCTGATCATTGGACAATGTCCAGACTTTGTTGTGTATTTTGGTTGGAAATGAGCAGTGGATGTTGATAGATCCACTGGTAGATTTTCACCATACATTGTTGTGGAAGCAAATCACTTTTGGAGCTTCTTAACTGGTTTTGCTGGGTATTATATGAAAAAAGAACATTTTTCATTCCTGAAAGGAGTGTGTACAGTCTGGTTTTCAAGTAATTAAGACACTTAATTCAGCTTCTGCATTGAGTTTGATCCTTTTTCAGTTTTAGTTAAAACTGAGAGTTGTCGCAGTGTGTTGGGAAACCTCAATTATGTTCATATTTAAACAGGGTTGGGTTTTTTCTTTGGTTTGTTTGTCTGTTGAAACGAAATATGTTTAAAATTTTTCATCTGAATTAAATAATTACTATATTATTGAAGTGTTTGAACTGTTTTATGCATAATGTCCCATTTTTAGAGGTTCATAATTAATTGGACAATTGACTGGCAGGGAGGTTCTGTTCTCTGGTTATTAAGCAGCAAAAAGAGTGGAGTTTATTCCAGGCTTTTCAGTGAAACTCCATTATTGGGCTGAAAAGGCAAAACAACCCGGTCAGAGAGACAGCAAAAACTTTAGTAGTAATCAGCAATCTGCCTCATTCTTACAAAGCTTGCATGCACCAACCAACTCACCAACAACAAAAAGCCAGAAAGACCACAAAAAGCAACGAAAATTGAATTATTTCCATGGTTAAGAAAAACAGCCTTAAAACATCTAACAAAGTAAAGAACACTCGATGAGGGGTTGGGTGGATCTACCAGTCCAAGAGACATCTTCAAGAAGCCCTTTTTCATACTTTAGACTCAAAAGATAGAAAACATCTAAAAGAGCTGGCACAGCTCTAAAAAAAAAATCAACCTTTATAACCCTTAAAATTCTGTGAGTCCACTTACCTTTGAACATCTGAAAATGGGGGACTGTATAAAAATTCCTCAAAGTTAAGTCAATGCTTTTGTTAACATTGAATTTAACCCATAGATTGTTTGATTTGAAACGCACTGTGATGGTGTACGCAAGCTCAATCACAAAAAGAAAGAAAAAAAAACACTTATAAACCTAACTGTTAGTCTCATTGCAACTCTTTTTTTTTCATTGTCAAAAATTACCCTAATGGGTAATTATCTTTTTGCTTTAGAAATCATCATCAGTGTGTTTTGCGGCCACTTTTACAGACCCGGCCACTTTAAAAGGAACGTGTGAAGAACATTTTTTTCTTCTTTACTTATTTAGTCAGCAGGAGCTGAATCTGGAGTCAGTTAAACTGTCTACAGTATTACATCATGCTTTTCCACCTTTCACCTTGTGGTCTTTAATGGCTCTACATGATATACGTGAGGTTTGTTTTAGATGATTTTGACTTTTTTACAATCAGCTGACTTTCTCACAGAACCATGGCTTCAAGTAATACGCAAACATGATTTGTGATCAAATAAATTGTGATCTCTTTTGTATTTTTTCCATTTTTTTAGTTGTTCCTACCGTCTGCTTTAGCAGGACCCGGGCTGCCCAGCAGAGACAGAGAGAAAAAAACATTCAGGTAATTTTGAAGGATGACCATGATGAAATCTGAAAAATAAAATTAAATAATTACACTATTATTTGTGCATTAACTGTATAATAAAGTATTTTTATTATTAGAATTATTAGAAGCATCAAAGTTTATCAAAGTTTTTGAGCATAAGTGAAGAACTTACCTTCGACAGAATCGCCTGAAAGCCAGGAGATGAATCTGAAAGTAAATCCTGGTCGAGATTCTCAGCAACTACACTTCATCCTGCAAAGTCTCAGCTCACTGGTTTCGAACAAGCTCTGAGACGATGCATAAAAATCAAGTCACAAACCTTTGTCTGTGACCGTGAAGCAGGTAATGCTGTTGTCTGGCTGTGATTGGTCGGTTCGTGCTATTATGTGTGTGCAGGTGGGACAAAAAGTCAATCTATAAAAGTGTAGGAGGAAAAAAATCACGGCCACACAAAAGCATACGTGAAACGGTAATTAGCTCTGACAAACATGCACTGCTTTCTGTCAACACTACCTGAACATGAAGACCTAATTACTCTTTCAAGGCTACATGCATGGCCTTCAGTAGGTTGGTATCTGTCCCTGTGCAACAAAACCATCCGTATAAAATGTGAAGTTAAAAAAACAAACAAAAACAAATTCATTAAAAATAAACTGAGAAATTGAATCAAAAAGAGAAAAAGTCATTCTCAGTTTTATAGAAAGTTTATTTGAGCTTTGATCTTCACAGAAACATGCAACATTTATTCAGATTTTATCTTTATTTAGAAGTGAAAGGGTTACAAATTTTATTTATGTAAAAAATACAACAAGCAAATATCAATTAGCAGTTAAAACTTAAATACGGACACATGAACAATTAAACGCTGCAATTTAAGCAACCTTAGTTTTTTTTTTTTATCATTTACCGACTGCAACATGACACGCATTGATTTCTGAGCTTTTAACAACACAGTAAATGAAGGTTAGCTTTAGCAGAATAAGAATGAATGATGCAGCTCTAACAACAGAGTCGGGTAGCTGTTGGTAAAAATACTGTTCTCTTACATTTGGACAGAGAGAAAAGGCTCCTGTCACCTCCTGTGAAAACTTGTTACTAGTGGTTCAAAACACCAGCTCACACATTTTAATGTAATACAAGTCTGACACGTGCCGCTGCCGGACTCAGAGTTTCTCATTTTCAGACGTAGACGTCACTTAACATCAGAGCAGGTTAAAGTACTCACATCAATTAATCTTCCAAGATTTCAGCTGGATAATAAACAGAATATTGAAATAAGATGCTTGCTGGCATGTAAAAACAACAACAACAAAAAACAAACAGGTAAGGTTACATCCTTTTATTCTTTTTTTAAATTATTATTATTATTTTATTAACCCGTCCTCCAGCAGAGTCATGGTCTGAGTGCTTTGTTTCGCCAAACACATTTGCTTTACCAAGGGGAGCACTGTAGACTCTATCACCTTATTTATTTACTTTATTTTATTTCATTATTCACATTATTATCAGAGGGGATATAATGCCGGAGCGGACAGGAAGTGAAGGCCAGCTTGGTGATAGAAAGGAGAAGAATGCAGGGGAATAGGTTTACATCATTTTGAAACGGGCATAAAGTCGTCCGTCTCTACTTGTTGCCGCAGTCAGTGCAGAGGATGTCTTTTCCCTTGGCTACGAAACGCTTGTTGGACAAACTGAGGGAGCACTTCTTACAGTTGAAGCAGTATTCATGCCAGGAGCTGCCCTCATAGTTCACCACATTCACCCCTTTACCAAAACCTGAGAGGAGAGAAGAGCAGAGGGGAGTTAGACCGTGTCTTTGGTCTACCTTTGTGTGCCACCTGCTGGTCTTAATCAGTAAAGACATCAGCTGTATTTGAATTGCCTTAAAGCACATCTGGATCCGTCAGATGAAAAGTTACAAAACACCTTAAAATCATCTAAAGATTTAATTTTTTATCTTCAAATAGTTATTAGGTTTTTTTTAACATCATGGTGTGAGGTCCCCCCCACCTACACCTCTCTTTGCACCTTTGACTCTCTGTGTCATCCTTTAAAAAGCAGCTTAAAACTCATCTGTTCATGCAGGTGTTTGCGTAGTGTTTGTGTGCCTATGTTGCTTTTGGCATGTGCATTTAACTATTCTTTCTCTGGAAAAGTGCTATAAAGACAAACTTCCCTTTCTTTCTTACTTACCTGGTAGCTGAGTGCACTCAGTCATAGTTATGGTTCTGGTACAGCTTCCATTTACCTGTTGTGTTTATTTTAATGCCACGAGTTTAACTAAGAACTCAGATCTCAGCTGAGATCTGTGTTTACTTGTTAGTCGGTCCAGTCTTTCATGCTGCAATATCACAGACTGCATATGAAAGAAGGATGTAGCCACTGTGATGCAATAATATTTGTTGCAAACACTTTAGCTGAGTTTTTATGGACACAGCAGATACTGCGCACTACACCAGCTAAGATGTCATTCGAATGGTAAAGTGCCACCTGCTTTAACCTCCTTTTGACTCTAATAGAGCCATCACTTACAAAACAAACACCATGTTGTATTAAGACTTAGACTAACGAGTGAGAACATGCTCTCATTGTGAAAGCGCTGGTGTTTAGAAGGAATTCAGGTATAAAGCTAACCTGTGATGGGGTTCTGGCAGCCGCTGCACTTCTTGGCCACGGAGGTCTTGTAGCAGTCGACACAGAAGACCTGCTCCTGGTGGTTGGTGAAACTCGTCCCTGCCAGAGGCTTTGCGCAGGAGCTGCACACGAAACAGTGGCTGTGCCACGGCTGGTCCTGGTAGTTCACTCCTCCAGAGGTTATAGGCTGGAGATAGAAGTTAAGGGATGTTTTACCATCCAATTAAAATAATCTTTGAGTAGTTTAATTACTGTTAAAATAACATCTCCATCCGAGATTTGTTTAAATATTTTCCTTGGGTTTATTTTAGCCTTGATTTAGAGACGACAGTGGAGAGAAGGCAGGAAACTTAAGAGAACAAGCAGGTTGCTGTAAGCAGCCTCTGCAGTAGCCCCATGACATACTGCATGGTTCGCCTGCTCAACCAAGTGAGATACAGTGGCTTCCACATTTGTTACATTTAGCATAGTTTGGTATGAATTAAATAGTCGAGTTAAAAGTACAAATGAAGCAATAATTTATTAATAATCTGGTCAGTCATTAGTGTAATGGGGTAAAAGGCTAAAATGCAATTAGGCTGCAGATTTCCCTGACAGAAAAAAAATTATCCTAAGTATCCAAAGATTAAGATTTTATGAATTATTGCACTATTACAGCCTGCTTATTAAAGGAATTTTGACATGTCAAAGCAAATAAAAATAAAACAATGAACACAATTAAACATTTAAATGGCAGCGTGCCTAAAATTGCTATAAAAATGTGACTTCAAAGTGATCTTGGTGATATGAGGGTGGCCTGGTTCCCTGTGTGAGAGAAATTACCTTCTTGCAGCTCACGCAGTGTTTAGCGAATTTGTCATCATAGCAGGGGCTGCAGTAAATGTCACTTCCTTTGGAGAGAAAATTCTGTGATCCTATTGGTCGTTTACAGCTGTAACAGGTGAAACACTCGTCGTGCCACGAGTTCCCTTTGTACTCCACGCTCTCTGTTCCTGCAGGGGAGAGGAGAAGGATTATTACTGCTAATGCTGAATAAATACAGTAGTATAGAGGACATTTTTAGGCCTGCATGAGTCCTTTTATTTAACAATAGTTTGACACTATAATAGTCAGTACACCCGTACTGCCCTAAATCATGTATATATTTAGATGTTCTGATGAAGAAACTCTTTTGAAAATGACTTTTTCCAGCTAACTCTTTGGTTTTTTAATCACACAAGACAAGCAGATCAGTGGGCCACCCTCTACAGAGCATTGGTGTGAATGTGATCAGTCGTACCCGCCAGTATGGGTTTATAACAGCCGTGGCAGCGTGGAGCATCCTCTCTGGAGCAGCACTTCCCACACATGATGCGGTCATCCTTGGTGCTGAAGGGCTCCTTAGCAAGAGGCTTGTAACACTTTGCACAGCGGAAACACTCCTCGTGCCAGTATCGGCCCTTGTGGCTGAGCTCCTGATGGAGGAAAACGGAGAGATTTTTTGGAGGGTTTTTTTGGATGACAGCTGGACACAGGTGGCAGGAAATACCAAAACTTCTAAGTCCACACAGAGAAATGCAGCTCGATAAGACACCTTTGTTTCCACGGAGATGGGACGGTGGCACTCGGCGCAGGAGTTGGCGCAGAACTTTGTGTGGCAGCGAACGCACACCGGCCTCCCCTCGTTACGGACGAACCTCTTCCCCCCGAGGTCCTCGCGGCAGTAGAAACACTGCGAGCTGTCCGCCATCGTCAGGATACAGTCCCACCTGCAGCAAGAACAGAACGGAGGGAGGAAGTAAAAGCTCTGCCCAGCAACGGCGGTAAACACCACACTTGTTTTGTTTTATGACAACAGATAACGGTTCATATTTTATGATTCATGGGTCAAAATGGATTTTAGTCGTTTGTGGTTTCAATTAAGAACTTTTGGTCCTCACCAAACAGCACATCTTTAAAACCAATCACAAAATTTTAAGCATGAGCTCATTTTAAACAATCCAGCTGCAATTATTTATTCTCATTATGGATGAGCCTCCTGATCATGTGCTTCATTAATCAAATAATTTCTTTCTAACAGTTCTGGAAGCAACTTCCATTTTCCACCACTTCTTCAAACCATCAGGTTATTTTCTTCTTATGTTCTGTGTGCAAAAATCTTTGAAAAACATAAAAAAGTTAGATGAGACAAAAATGATTACACGGATTGCTCGGAGCTGAAATTTCTCCACAGAGCACATAGACCATAACTATTCACCGCGGCTCAGCTCTGTGGGATGTTTGAGCAGCTGGTGAAACTAAGACACCATCAAAGAGGAAATCAGAGGCTGAACTGGGATTCTGTCAGCTCACAGCTGCGTGTGAGCTGTGTGTTATTCGAGCTGATTTCGTGGATACACAATGACGTATCTGTCAGTGTTTCTGTGTACCTGTGTTTACAGTGGTTGTGCGGTGCGCTCGCTTCCTCTCCATTTATGCATCTTATCTCTTCCTGTTAAAGCAGCTCCTAACTGATAAGTTTGACAGCAAATTTTACAGCTGATTCGGGAGGCAGATGAATTAGGCTTTTATTTGCTCTTGACTTCCTCTTCCTTCCTCTAGTAATCTATCCATCCTCATCTTTGTATTCCCAGGCCGTATACCTGCCCTGTTTCAGGGACGTGTCCAGATGTGAGAGTTTGTGTTGGTACTTGTATTGTGTAATACTACTTTCTTGTACTCCACAATATTTTAGATGCATGTATTGCACTCCATGCCATGCATTATAAAGCCAAACACCGATTCTTTTCTTTTTCAGCCATCATTGTCCTCTTGCATGACCCAGTTTGTTTGTGTTTGGTTTTCTCCAGATGTGGTGCTGTGCATTGTGGCCAGATGGCTTCACTTTGTCGTCGTCTGTCCTAAGGATCTTATTCCAGACGTTTTGTGGTTTATTTAGATGCAAATTTGAAAACCTACATTATGCTGCTATGATCTTTTTAGAGAGAAGAGTCTTTCTCCTGGCAACCCTTTCAGCCAAGTGAAACCTATCTAATTATCTATTATTCTATTATTATTAATTGCAAATATTAATGTTAGTAATATTAGTAGAATCTCACAATTGTAGCCTTCCTGAGGACCAACATTTGTTACTTTAATGGAGAATGAGGAAACCAAGAAGGTCATTAGGAGAGTAGAAGCTCTATGAGTCAGTGCCCCGTCTCCAAGGAAACGTATCTGGATCCATATCAAATCCTAATGGGTTCTTCATTTGCCCGTGCGTCATATCTGCACCAAGCTTTCTGAAATTCTGTTTGCTAGTTCTTGTTTAATCATGCTGACGAGCAGCACCGCAAACGTTGGCACACTTGATTTCTCACACTACAGAATCCAGAATTCACTCTCCCTAAAATACAGGACACATAAACGCCCTAAACATAGAACCAAAATCACCACGTTGACCAACATAAATCTGATCACAGAGCTGTGATTACAGGGCCAGAAGTTCAGACGGTAAATAATAAACAACATGTTGGTTAAAAATGTATTTTTTTAAAATCACAGCTACACAAAGGCACGGAAATATGGAAGAGGAGCGATCTCTACAGTCTGTTCACTCACTTATTTCCCACATCAGGTTCATGCTGCCTGACCACGAGGAATTCTCACAAACTGCTGTGAGACAAGTGTGTGTGTCCATGTGTGTCTGCACAGTGTGGTGAACGCATGAAGGAATGCCTGGCATGACTAATGTGGTGAGATCAGGAACGCTGACATCCTTATGACAACACACACAGACACACACACACTCCACTTCTTAAATGAACCACTCCCTTAGAAACCACAAACTATAGTGTTCACCTCCTGTATGGAGCGACATGTCGGCACACATTCACGAGGAAGTTCTCATTTTAGGAAACTCCTTTCCCAGTCTGTCCACCAGCCATTTCTGTAGTGCATCAAATGTAAAGGTCATTTAACTGTTGTGCAACTGTTATATGTACAGTTACTAGTCACTTTATTATGTGCCTCTTGCTAGTACTAGGTTGGACCCCGTTCGGTTCGGTACTAGTTCGGGGAGGCATCTGCTCGCTGACATCTCGGGGGGCTGACACCACCATAAATGAGTGGTGTGCGCACATGTGTGTATGGCTGGGCCTGGGTCTGGCAATTGCTGATCTTTGCCCTTTGTAGGGCATGTTCAGCAGGAATCAAGACAACACTTTTCTGGTCTTATATTGTCCAAATTTGGCAGGCCTGTGTAAATTATAGTCTTCGTTTCCTGTTCTTAGCTTACAGGAGTATCACCCTGTGTGACCTGCTACTGTATTCCATCTACTTCGAGGTTTGAGGTGTTGTGCACTCAGACATGCTCGTCTGCATACCTTTGTTGTAACGAGTTGTGTTGCCTTCTTATCGGCTTGGAGCTGTCTGGACCTTCTCGTCTGACCTTTGACATTAACATTTTACCCCAGAGAACTGCTGCTCAATGAATATTTTCGGTTTCTCAGATCATTCTCTGTAAACCCTAGAGATGGCTGTGTGGGAAAATCCTAGTAGATCAGCAGTTTCTGAAATACTCAAACAAGCCTGTCAGGCAGCAACAACAAAGTCACCAAAATAAATTTCTTCCTCACTCTAATGCTCGGTTTGAACTTCACCGGGTCATCTTGACCATGTCTACATGCGTAAGTGCATTAAGTTGCTGCCATGTGATTGGCTGAATAGGCATTATTGAGTGTGTAGTGGCCATCACAAGAAAAACTGTTTGCAACTTGAAAACATTTCAAATTGGGATAAAATGAGCAGTTTTTTAAACATTCTACTTAATTACAATAGTGCTTTTAGCTCAACAGTAATGTTACCATGGTAACATGCTGATGTTTAGCGAGTATAACACTAACATGTTTTGCTAAATGTCTCTAAACACAGCTAAATTAGTGGTTATACAGGAAAAAGTGACGTTTTTGCCCAACGATGGTGCCAAAGGGAATGGTTAACAAAGCCATCAGCAGACATCTCATACAAAATCATAAAAAACGATCATCCCGTAGGACCTCGAGAGTCTGTGCAAAAATAGTATAGACTATCATTTCACTTCCACAGAGGCCACACTTTCATCATGGCTAAAATACCACTTTTGAATAACTTGACCTTTTCATTCAAACATCTGTTCTTTAGCTCATCTGGCAGACTCATCAGCTCGTGCCATAGCGAAGCGCCCGTCGTCCATCCGCAACTGACGAGAACCAGAATTTAATCAAACTCACATACGATGGGTCTTCACCCAAATATGTTCAAGATAACATTTGTCATTTTCTTTTTCTCTTTTCATTTCAAAACATAACTCTCATGCTTTGAATTATTCAGTTACACCTAATTTTGCTCCTGGTGTAGTGAACGAAGTTGAACTGAAACCACCCATCAGATTCTTACTGCTGATGAAGATCAAACATCAGAAGATACAAAACGATGCGACAGCTTGAAATATGGTGTCGTCACTGTGTATCCTGTGAAACGATGATGCTCATGCCTTTTATGGACGCAGTGAATGCTGGAGCACTTTGATTGGGTGGTGTTCTGGATGAACTTGTCGTGGATAGAACGGTTTGCGAGCCTTCTTGAAAATTAGAATCTATTAACCCTCTGATGCATAGTGGTCACTGGAGTGGACAGCTACTAAAACGTACATATCTCTTTAATGCATTGGTTTCTATGGTGGAACTGCATATTAGCCTCTAGAGTGCTCTCTGCTGCCATGCTCCATTGAGGTCAATTCAGTGTTCAGTTAGTGCAACTGCAAGTAAATTTCCTCTGAATCAAAGATGGCAGACAAACTGTCACCCCTGCCGACCACTGCTGGCATATCCTGTCAATCTTTCTATGCTAAAAGAGCCCAACAGGTAAAAAAAATATGATGATATGCAGTAACATCTAGGGAAGGATATTATCTGTTTGGAATAAGAAATTGTTATGTCTAATATGTAGAAAACTACGATTAACCATGTGTCCACTGTAGTGGACATCATGCATTACCCACTATATTTTTTTAACATAAGTCATAAATTGTCTCACTGTTTTTTGGGACTGTTTTGGTTATAAGTAAGCATATAATTGTTACATTTATAAGCTACTCATTTAAAATGTATATTTCTGTGCAGATCAGCTGTAGTTTGAGTTACTATAATAATTATTTTATCATATTTTGTAGACTTCAAATGCAGCAAAGAATAAGGCAGCGTACAGAATAGTCCAGGAAATTCCATCCAGCTCCAGTGATGATGATTTCATTGATGAGTGCAGTGATGATGAGTTCAGTGATAAGTCCAGTGATGATGAGAGTGGCTGCCAGAGCAGAACAGAGACATAGGAACTACGGACAGCCTAGGTGTGATGAACACAGAAGTGTTTGGAGATGCAGAGACTAAGATGTCAGTTTGTGTTTTCTTCCAGCATGCTACTAAGGGCTTGGTAATACTGTCCTGCATCGTTATAGAACTGTGTAGACTCAAAAATGTTTCTCTTGTTGGAGATAGTTTGCCATATTCAGGTGTAGGATTCACAGCTAGGACTGTTGATTGGTTTTGTTATTTACGTCTAAACATTGGGGCCTTATGAGTTGAAAGTTCCAAAAAAATTGCTGAGATGTTTTTCAAAGGATACAAGCAAACAAGTGTTTGTATATTTACAATAGAACACAAGGTAATTAATTTTTATAGTAAATTCACAGTATTTCATGCTAAGTGCTCAGGCGCATGTAGTCCACTGGAGTGGACAAGTTTATAACTTTATAAAAAAACATATTTTGGGGGAAAAAAGAGTTGAACATTTTTTTTCATGTCCTGAGAAGAATAAAAGCACTTAAGAAAAAAATCTTGACCAAGGCTTTCATAATTCATGCATCAGAGGGTTAAGAAGTCATTATTTTGTGCAATAAATCTAAGCAATGACAAGCAAACTAAACGCTTTCTTTGTGAACTTCACACATTAGAATACCCGCTGAACTGCGATGGATCTGGATGAGCTGCTAGTGTCAGTGAGACATAATCGAAACTGATCAAAATGATTTTTAATGTGTTTCAGCTCGTTTGTTTGCAAGTGATTTAAACCTTCAACACAAGTCTTTTTGTTTTCCTCAGACTGGGAATGCTCATGAAAGCACATTTTTATGGCATAATTCAAAGTCTCAAATACAAGCAGATGAACATTTTCACAAAGTCTGGAAGGAAACCCGATTTTAATTTAATATCCAGTCTCAGGCTGCTTTTTGACAGACGTATGAGGCAGAGGTTAAAGGTGCTGTGGTTAATAAAGTTGATTAAATAACTTCTTTGTGGTCTCATCTCCTTAACAGACAATAAAGCTCCGAACTGTGGAGCTGGACATATATCTTCCCCTCGGTGGCCGCCTCAATCATTACTCAATGGAGCAACCAGCAGCTGTCTGGTTTATTTGGTGACTGGGTGTGAAGAGGTTACTCATCCGTCTCCACTGGAAGAAAGCAAGTCCTGTCAGATAAAGGCGAGGTCTGGCATTTACCTGTTACCTCCTGTTTTCCCTCCACGCTTCTTGACATTTTAATTCCTTCTCTTCCCAAACTAATAAGGATTCAGCTAAGATTTCCAGTGCTCTCAATCCTGCTCCGTTTCTCATTTTTGCTTTCACCTGCAGAGTCGAACTTTGCAAAGACACAGAACTCTGCTCAGTAACCGCATAGAAGGCAGTATTGATGCTTGGCTATGAGCACCGTGAAATTGTTATCTGATGGGAGCTAAACAACGGCTGACAGGAAGCCAGGACTAAAACAAATGAGGTGTAACTGACATCAGGCAGCTCCGAGTACACTGTTGCTGCACGTCTTTACTTTGTTTTCCAGCAATAAATAGCACTGTGTAACAACACTGCAGCACATACACATCGTTTTCTTCCAGCTAAAGCGGCCAATACGAAACTCAGTCAGATCACCACGGAAAAATTAGGCTGTGTCACGCAGTCACGGCTAAAGGCAGAGTTGAGGGCAGTGCTGCAGCCAAAGAAAGCTCATTGTGGGAATGTGGAGCTCTCCATGGAGTGACATTAGTTTGTCCACACTTGGTAAATTTTATTTTTTAAGACTTTTAGTTGGCATTGGCATAAGGCACTGGTGGTAAAGGCTTGTGTGAGTCTTTATTTTTCTTATTGACAATAAATCAGAGTAAATTATGTGTTCTTGGGAACTATTTAAAGTCAGATAAATGCAGGATTGTGTGTGTGGGATTGAGTCAGAGGAACGACAGGGCCCATGGTTTGTCTCACTTTTAGTAGTTTCTAAAAATATTGGTGCTGTAAAATAAAGTATGACAGGGTTAAGATAACCAGGCATGTTTGTAGAAACGGTTCATTGTTGGTTTTGGTCTTTTTATGGCAGTTGTTAACAATAAGAAGAGTGTCATCCTTAATCCGTCATGGACTGAGTGTTCAGGGAATAAAGAGAAGTGGGAGTGGATTTCGGCTGCATTAGTTTTAAATCACCCTGAATCTTTTCCCCTCTTTCGGTTAAAGTTTCAGCCACCTTAGTGTGACGGTTACAAGTTGAAGCACTTCCTCCAACCCGAGCCTTCCACACTGTGTAAGCACAGAGCGCGGAAAGGTGACATCATGTCATGTGGACGAGGAGAAAATCAGGCAAACGTGTGGGGATGTGAAAGAGACAGCGAGTGCGCAATAAAGAAGCAGAGACAGACAAGAAATCTGCCAGTGCAAACATGACATAGTGTGGATTATTTTAGAGTGTGTACCAGCCGTGTGTGTGTGTGTGTGTGTGTTGGCATGAGCTTATCGCTCAAGAATGTAGTGGAAAAATGAGAAACAGGAAGTCTCCATCAGAACTGTGAAGCTGGCACAGTTCAGCCACACACACACACACACACTGAGTGAACTGTTAATATGCTCGTCCATACAGACTGACTGTGTTAAACTCATATGTCATTAATGCAGATTCCACAGACCCTGGCTCAACTTACGTCGCTCAGTATGTGCTGCAGGTGTGACCTCAGCGCTGACTTTTCTTTAAAAAATCACAGACTTAGCACGGCAGCCAGTACTTCTCTGCAGCCTGCAGATAGCTCTGCTAACCTTAACATGTCTGTTGTTCCAATTTCCTCCTATTGTGGCATTGCTATGCAGATTTTAGTGATGGGATAGATAACAAATTCTTATCATACACTTGGATTCAGAAATGAGACTTTCCTCTGGTTGCACAGCAGGAAAAATCCTGAGTATTGATAAGGAGTCACTCATTGTTTAAACATCAAGGCGAGGCATGAATGATGACTTAATGATGTTGCAGTTGTTGAGAAGCTTGAGACCTTTAAAATGTGGAAGTCTAAAAGTTTAGCAATTTAATGACTAACTTCGTGGGGGAAAAAAGTTGGGTAACATTTTGCTTTGCAAAGTTAAATCTACCCAAAACACAAGCAAACTGATGTGTATCGCATCATTGTGACACTTTTTTAGTTAACACAAAATAACTGCCTGCAGGGGCCTCAAGTCTGAATTCATCGTGCGAGTTTGCTTAGAAAAATATGTTTTAACCTCTGCATAAGCAGGAAGTGAAACTTTTGAGACTGCAAATGTCCACAGCATTAACCTATAAAGGCATTTAAGCAATCTTGTTTCTTACGTCTACATTAACAGTGATAACGGCCTGACGATGAATAAACTATGAGGAACAGAGGATTCTGGGTTTAAACCTTTATGTGTGGAATTTATCCCTGTGGTTCCATGTGGGTTTTTTTCCATGAGTTCTAGTTTCTCCCCTATCTTCACAATATGTTCATTTTTCTATTAAACCTCAGCATTAAAGCAGATTAGCTAGCTGTGGTCTCAGTCACACAGGCTTAGTTAGTTTTCAGTTTTACCTTTCTAAAGAAAAATTTGCATTCCCCAACTTGTTGACAAGAGGTTGGTGTAGCTTGCTGTATGTTTCTAGGTAGGTCTAAAAGAGAATGCGGCACCAAAAGTTTCCGTGCGATTGCTTTGGTCACGAGCAGATTGCCCGGGTTGCATATAGTTTGCATGGAAGACACCAATTTACCTGCAGATGCTTACCAGCTGCATGATAGTAAAACTCTTTTTGAGAAACCAAAGTAAATGTGCTCATTGTTGCAACCAACACATTTACTTTGAAGGGAAAATGTCTCCATTTACAGATTGCAGAACACTTTTCACACTTTCACTACTGCACTAGGAGCAGTTGGTGTTTGCAGACAAGTCTTCTGTACAAACTTCATGCAACCTGGGTAATCTGTTAGTGACTAAAGCAATCGCAAGGTGGTTTTCTGTGCAGCACCATGCACCTCATCACCAACTGGCTGGGAAATACACACTCTTCCCTAGCAACTGGTGGTTGCCAGGAGGTTGCCAACTGGTCTCTAGGCCTGTATGAATAAAACCTTGAATGGTTGTTTAATAAAAATAAGTGAAGAGAATTCACGTTTTCAAAAAGTAGCTGCAGCTTTGTTTATATAAATTAAAGTTTCCAAAACACAAAGTGTCCATTTCTGTTTACTTGGTTGAAGTTGTGTTATTTTAATGGCAACAATAGTAACAAGCAAACAGTAATACTTAGAATTTAACACCTGTAGCGTGAAAATATGGAAATTCAAAAGTTACTGGTCATTTATTAAAAGTTTCTTAAAGTTTCTTCATTTTCATGGAGAGAGTTAACGTTAGCAACCATCTGCACAGGTAATAACACATTACAACATATTACAACAGTAATAAAATGATTTAAAGAAGATGAAAAAGGATTTGGCAATCTCATCTGCGATATCTGAAGGACCTTGTATCAAGTTTAAGTGGCAACAAGTCTCTGGCTGACTAAAGAAAACAAAGATAACAATCTGATTGGTGCCCTTGTCAGTTAGGTGGTTGTTCTAAAGACTTGGTTAAAGTCCTTTGGATTACCATATAAAAGAGGTGTGTCCGTGTCTGAAACCAACAAAATCAACAGACAAAAAGAATGCATCGCAGCACCGTGACCAGAAGCTGCCCTCATTAGGATGCAATGTTCACAAACTGGTTTGCTTTATAAACTACATACGTATACAACTACCTTGGACACAAAGAGAAAACCATATTACCATATATTGTTGTTCAGATGGTTTCTCTTGCAAAAGAAGTGCTTTCTTTCAGTGAGTTTACACATTTGGCAGATACCTCACTGGATTCATTTCCTCTGCTATATTCACCAAGCAAAATATTTCTTAGAGCACCTTTAACGATCACACTATAGCCTTATCGTGGCCTAACAACACTGCAGTTAGAGTGCTCCCACCACTGATCCCAATCATTCTGGCTGAAAAAGAAACATATTAGTGATTAAAGCTGGGCAGCAAGTTCAGCTAAACATTTGTATTCTAGCGCGGGCCACAAAGAAAAACTTGAATGACTGTTTTACCTGGCCCGGCTGAGAGCTGCATTCCAGACAGTGGGATAAAGCTGATACAACAGATCTGAGTGAGGTCAAAGAAACAGCATGTCCCGCTACTACAAGACAGGCATGATGGCTTTACCAGAAGCTTCTGGTTAGATCCACTTAACCCACCTCGCTTTGTCTTGAGTTACACACTCCACTTTCTGCACTCATTTCTCCACTCAGTAACCGAGAAGACCTTTAAATCAGGAGCTAAAATACGTCTGACCAGTTTTCATGACATTTTCCATGTGTGTGTGACAGTAAGACCCTCTCCACTCTGGCACCAGAGCAGTCCTGCTGGGAAGACTTCCAAGTTACTCGTAAAAGTTTAAATTATCTCATGTAGTCTCAGGGGTTCTCCTGTCTCCAAACTGTTCCAGTCTACCCTCATAAATCTCCAACCAAGAAAATCCCTGCAAATCTCCGTTTCTAACCATTTTTCCAGATTCTTACTCCAGCCACTCCTCACATGAGTCGAGCCATTTTTAAACATCCAAACAGTTCCTGTATAAGTTCAACAGTTCAGCTGCTGTTTGCTATATTTCTCCTAGTCTTCATTCAGATTTATTTTTAATTAAATTTTCTAGCCTGGAAAATATTAGCTAAAGGAATATTTTGAATATTTATTTTTTGAAATACTTCAAGTGTCTTGTCTGTCAGAAACCAGGATTAGCCTAGCTTAGCATAAAGACCACAAGAAAGGGGAAACAACTAGCATGGCTCTTTCTACTGCTTAAAAAAACTAAATGAAAAATAACTACGTTAAAATAAAATAAGCTACAGTGAACTCACCAAAGTTACAACCCAGTTGATATATTGCTATGGCCAATATATCTGTCAATATTATGTAATTGTTGGTATCTGATATTTAGATAGCTTATAAATGACAATTTAAAAAGTAAAGATAAAAAAAGGAAGAAACACCCTTCAAATGTGTTATTAGTGTTGACAGTGTATACTTTGTCCACCAGAGGGCGCTGTGTAGCTTCCCTCTAGGTTAAAACAACCATAGCAGAGTCAGGGAGAGCATAAATGAGTAACCCACAACATGCTTTAACAATATTCACAAAGGGTCACTGCATGTTTGATTTGGCAACATTTTCGCTGCATCCACTCCGGATGTGGAGCCCCTGTTATATAAACAACAAATAAAATAATAATAAATAAAAAAAACATTTTTATACACATAATCTAACTGATCCTTAAATAAAAAAGTCAATTCTATCTATAGGATGTGATGTTAGATGCCGACTGCACGGAGTTAGGAATACTGTACTGTACGCTTGTTGATTGACTTTAACAACTGTGCAGTCATTAGTGAGCATCAGAGGGGACGATGGTTGATTTTTCTTTCTTTTTTTCCCCCTAAACCAGATCCACACTAGGGTGAGATATAAGCAGATGCTCCACTGTGGTGAGCACTAAAGGGAGCAGCTGAAAGTTGTCCTTTCCCTGCTTCTGGTCTTTATGGCTAAGCTAAAACCTCCTGGCTCTTAGCTTTTTATTCAACAGAAAATGTATGAATGAGAGTGGTGTCACTCTTACTTAATGATAAGTGGGAAGACTGCTTCCCCTTTTCCTTAAGATATCCTTACTTTATTGGGTACACCTTGCTAGTACCAGCTGGGAAATATTCCCTACAGAACTGCTTTTTCTTCCAAGCTCCTTAGATTAGTTTAAGACAGGCTTAGACAGGCTCTCCAATGTTGGTGAGCCTGCGTGAATTGTAGTCTCAGTTTCCTGTTCGTAGGAGTGGCACCCAAGTGTTGTCTTCTGCTGCTGTAGCCCATCTGCTTTGTGGTTCTATGTGTTGTGCATTCAGAGATGCTCTTCGGCATAACAAGCGATCTAAGCGATTTAAGTTATTGTCTGGACCACAGCTACCTGCCTAACTGCACTAAGATGCTGCCATGTGATTGGCAGATTAGATATTTGTGTTAAGGTGCAGTTGGGATGGCTGTGCCTCAGGAGGTAGAGCAAGTTAAATAATAATCAGACAGTTGGTGGTTTGATACTGAAACCCAAGCTGGTCCTGATGTGTTCATTGGAGTGTGAATGTTAGATTGACACACGTTGTCTAAAGCACTTGGTGAGTGCTCAAGTGGAGTGGAAAAGCAATTCTGTTAAGAAACCATCAATTTACAATTGAAAACTTAGGAAATTTGTAACTAATAAAGTGGCCCTCTTCCTTTCGCATGAGACAAGTTTCCACACCCCCTGATCAATGTCAGCACACCCAAACACAACACAACAGGTTTTACTGGCTGCAGGACAAAAGGCAACACACACACACACACACACACACACACACACACACACACACACACACACACACACACACACACACACACACACACACACACACACAGGAAGCTTTCTGTTTCTACCATGCTATCCATTGGAAATCTCTATTAAAAACTAAACTCTAGTGTTCACGTGACCATTGGGGATCAATAAAAACAGAAGACCACAGTGTCTGCACCTATTTACATTCAATCCTATTAAAATCACAACAGGCAAAACACAACAGGGAGTTACCATGACGTGAAGGAAGACCAGCAGCATAAAGTTTTATTGGGCTGGGACGTCTTTAATGGGACTAGCTCACTCTAATTTCTTTAACATGCTTAGAATCCAACTGAAAACTCCCCACAGTTGTGTGTGTGTGTGTGTGTGTGTGTGTGTGTGTGTGTGTGTGTGTGTGTGTGTGTGTGTGTGTGTGTGTGTGTGTGTGTGTGTGTGTTTGAGGCAGTGGAAGGTAGGATTTGGTTTTACACACTGTCTGTGTGTTTGCTCACAATAGGGAGTGATGTTGTACTCCATCATCCAGCAACAAAAGGCATCATTTCCCCATACCAACATAACATTGTGACTGTTTATTTAACCATGTGTCAGTATTTCAGCTTTATTTTTAGAACTGAAGCCTGCATGGCATTTTTGATACATGTGTTAACACACCAGTACCAAAGAAAAAAGTCCGGGGAGCTTGAATCCAGCTGGTAGAGCATATGCATCAATTACATGGCTACACGCACACGCATAAACGTTGGACAATGAAAAATAGCAGTACAAGAATTTTAATTGACCTCTGAGAGGCATTTTTTGGCCTCAGAGGTTCCATCATTGGACGAAAAAAACAACAAAAAAAGTCAGACTTCCTAACTGGAAACAGATTTCAGGAGCAGCTCAGGCTTTCACAAGTCAGCATGTAACTGTAGCTCACACGCACTCAGACTGACACTAACACACACACACACACACACACACACATATTACACAGACAGCCACACACACATATTACACAGACAGCCACACACACATATTACACAGACAGCCAACGCCCCGGACAACTTTAAGCCTAGTTTCCTCTCCGGATATCAAGATGCTGCTTTGCAGATTAAGTGTAAATGAAATCATTGCAAGTGTAAGAGAGGAAGAGAGCTACAGGAACCAAAATGTAACCTGCTCTGAGTTTGCGTGTTTATTTATTATTAAATAAAGTAAATAAGTAACTAAAAATCTGCAATACTTATTAAAGACTAATAACTGGAATACTTAAGTACAAAATAACCTCGCAGCAGCTACTCGGTCCCGTTTAAAATCCAGCTTTTATGAGAAGAGGCTGGGGTAGTCCGGTACAGAGGGTTAACAAACAGCGGTGCTCATCGGTCGGCTTACCGGGATCAGAGTGAGGTCTGCAGCGGTGGATGAGCGGCTCTCTGGAAGCAGCGGAACTCCGCTTCAGCGACGGCTTCACGTGTTATAAATACTGCAGCCTGTGGCCGCATCAACTCCAGCCAAACACCCACACCTCACACCGAGGCTCAGAGCTCAGCCTTCACAATAAGAGCCCACGCGAAGCCTCGAAAAGAAGAGTGGGTTTTCAAAATAAAAGTAAATATGAAGTTCAGTCAGCAGGCTTTCACTCAGAAATATTATACCTTTATGCGCAATTTGTATCTAATTAATATTCAAAGTCCACGACCTAGTTAAATGATGGCGCCGACATTTTATAAATATAATATATAATGCAAAAAAACTTTGCATGGTAGAGATTTTTATTTCAAATACTCCACAGCCGAACGACACACGGAGCTCGTCAGGAACTCAGTACATTACATGCTTTTTTTTAAAGAGTTACATAGCCACGCTACATAGATTTTGCAACACACACAAAAACTTGGTTTCAGCTCTATAAACATAATCTAAACACACTGTAAAGATCAAAAAGATACAATTTCTCAATCATCTCATTTTGATTTGTCCTTTAAAGACTTCGTGCAAGCTACACTTAATCACTCATGAAGATGCTTACTGCAATTGTAAATATATATATATATATATATATTAAACATACTTGGTGTCCCATCCTGCTCTTCATATAGCTGAGGACTGAGAATATAAATCTTGCTACATGCACATATATACTGTACATCAGTCATGTGAACAGAAATGCTGTGGAAAAACTAAGAACAGCCTTCCTGCTTCCATAGAAATTTGAAAAGTAAGTAGCAGCCAGGCACTGCTCAGGGGTAACAATCTGTGCTTGCTTTAGCCACAGGCTCTAGCACCTTGAGGTCCACCATGAACTCCTCTGTATGCCAGATGAGAGGCCATCTGTCTGACAGCTAAAGCTTGGGCCAAGCTGGGTCAAGCAATAAGAAAAAGATCCAAGCACACCAACAAATCTACAGCAAAATGACTGGAAAAGAAAAGATTCAGGGCTGGAATGGCCCAGTCAAAGCCCAGACCTCCACCTGATTGAAATGCTGTGCATAAAGAGAGCTGTGCATAAATGAATGCTCCCAAAAATCCCAATGAACTGAAGCACCATTGTAAAGAAGAGCGAGCCAGAATTCCTCCACAGTGACGTGAGAGAATGAAAACAATTACTTCAAATTATTGGTGCTAAAGGTGGTTCCAAGTACTCAGTAACAGGACTGCACACAGTCATGTGAAAAACAAAGTTTTCACATGACTGTGTGTGTGTGTGTGTGTGTGTGTGTGTGTGTGTGTGTGTGTGTGTGTGTGTGTGTGTGTGTGTAAAAGCAGAAAAATCTATTCCATTTAATATCACTAAAAGTATTTTTATTTAATTTCAGTAGAACTCACAAGTTGTCAGACTGAAAACACACTGTTGTTAATAATTTTAGGACTAAACAGGGAAAAAATTAATTTCATCTGAAATTATAATCTCCAACATTTTTTAAAACATCCACTTATCAACCCATTGCAGGTGTAACAATCACATACACAGTTTCCACAAGCAAATTTTTATATTTCAAATATTCAAAGAGGTGCATGTCCACATTTGTGTAAGAATCTCAAACCTCAATACTGCTCGAAGATCAAAAAGACAACACATTTGGAGCTCGGCACAATTAAAACCCATGTATATTTTTTAAGAGGTCTAACTTTGACCGACTTTCTCTTTAGGCATCAAAATAGTTGTAGCTATGTGAGACGTGCCTGGTGAGCACAAACAAGGGTGTGGATTATCTGAGGAGACATCTCCCAGTGAGGTCAGAACATATTTGATGAGCCTGGTTCCCAAATAAGGGAACACCACCATCCGGGAGCTCGAGTAACGTCCCCTCAACATTCAGAATCCGCTCATTGTTACTTCATTTTCACATGTCACATAAGCGTTTTGATAAATTTCACTTAGGAACTTTGATCACAGAATGCCTACGTTTGAAAAATATGTGTGTTTCTATCCATTAATGCAAGCACAACATTATTTATTATATCATTTGCACTCTTTTGGGCTCTTTAGGACCGAATGTACTGAGTTACACCACAGGCAGTCAATGAATGGCCTAATCAGTCGAAAAGATTTTACATCATACAAAAAAATTAAATTAAATTAAAAAATAAAATAAAAAATCACCTTACTGCATGTTAGCAAATCAAAATATGTACAAATCTACATTAAGTAAATGAGCTTCTGAATAGGCACTTTAATTCATAACAGTTCAGCCAGCTGTCAGTTTTCTTTGATGAGACATCACAAACACATAGAAGCTTGTTTTGTTTTTTTAAACTCAACCAGATGGAGGCAGAAAATCGAGAAATAAACTAATATTAGCCCTAATAACCACATCAGTATACTTGGCCAGACTGCCACACACACACACACACACACACACGTAAAATACACACACAGGGAAGCTCTAGTTTCCAAATATAAAGTTACAGCTTCTGCTACAGTACAGAAAGGAGACATTTTTTTAAACATGCATACAGTCCAGGAAGGAATAATCGCCTCCACCTGTGAAGAAATCTGTAGCGCTATTACGCCCTCCACCCCTCGGAAAAAAGTCGCAATAGGAGCCTTTCACCAAAAAGAAATCTTACACAAAAATACAAATAAATAGATAATAAATAAACTAAATGAATCAGCATATAAATAAATCATTTTGTTAAAGAAATCAATGTTAAATAAATAAATCAAACCGTAAACAGACTGATTTAGAGGCAGTGCTAAAATCTAAGATGGTGGAGATGCTCCTGGGCACTGGTGTGGATGCAGTTCGTTCTCTTTAATCAGTACCTGCCTGTTTGTTCTGCTCAGGTCTTTGTTTGCTTCCTCCTTTGATAATCTCCTAATCACATGCTTGAACTGCTGATGAACTCTGGGAACAATAACTAGTGTTAAAGTGAGCCAGTCTGTGGATATGTTAGTGGGATTAGTTACCAAACTGTAGTGTAGATGGGCTTTAACGCCCTTCAGTGTTATGCGTGGTGCTTATCTTTAGGTAGAAACACACAAAAGGAGCTGGAAAAATGTGAACTGTGTATACAGCTAGGTTTATAGAGAGCGCTGCCATATCACCAGTGTGGGATAAACACAGGAGCAAATGAAGCCTCCTCATACGGGGTGAAATGTAACCTATAAAATCGAGAAGCTCTTGATTTAAAAGTCCCTCATGTCACATTCAGTGTCACAGTTATCCCGACTTAAATCAAGCTCAAACTATTTTAAAACTGCATGTTAGATGGATTGGTGGTGAGAAAATCAATCTGTGCTTTCTGATTGAAAATCCCAAAGAATTCATTTGTTTTGTTTTTTTAAATATGTCATTATTTTGATCAGTCGTATGTATGGTGTGTATTTTTTTACTTTAAGTTGGAAACAACAAACTGTGTCCTCAGAGCGGCAGCTTTCTTACAGTCTGTGCCTGTGAGGTTCAGAGCGCGGGGGGGAGGGTGGTGGAGGCAGGGTGACGGTAGTCGGGGCCTCCACGGGGTCATCCATGGGCAAGACCAGCCGCGTTCCCCGGATCGCCACTTCGTGTTCTGCCACGGAGAGCTCGTGATCCAGACCTTCATCGAAAGAACCTACACCACCCCCGGCGCGGGCGGTCGAGGAGTGCTTGGGGTTGACGGTGCGGGATCCGGACGCGTCCGTGCTGACGGTGACGTCGGCGTACATGGAGCTCACGCTGGCATCGTTCAGGATGAAGTCAGAGTCGTCGTCATGGAGCTGACCTTCATTCTGGCGAGTGGGAAGAGAAGAGGCGGCCGTGAATGCTTCCACACGAAACTTAATCAAAATTAAGAATTATCCTCGATCAGTATGAGTAAGTTTGCATGTACAGTACTGTGCAAAAGTCGTGAGTCATGCCTTATTTCTTTATGTTTTGTTGGGAAAATGGGAAATAGGTGCAGCGATTTACTGAAACATGTGAAAACATGCATGGAAACAAAGTGCGTGAAGTAAAGTAAGTGAGTAAGTCAATATTTGGTGTGACCACCTTTATTCTTCAACACAGCCTGAACTCTAAGAAGCTTTCCTGTTATTTCTTTATAGTCTTTAGGAACAGTTCTCCAGGCTTCCTGAAGGACAACATGATCCCACACGGCTTCAATAATGTTGAGGTCTGGGCTCTGGGGAGGCCAATCCATGACTGAAAGTGTTTTATTGTGTTTTTTTACTCCATTGGCAGTGCGTTTGGGATCATTGTCATGCTGACAAATGAAGTTGTTGCCCGTAGATCAAAATCTGACCTGCTTTCATAATTCAATCAATCAATTTTGATAAGATCCCCAACACCACTGGCTGAAATGTAGCCCCAAACCATGACAGAGCCTCCACCGTGCTTTAAAGACGGCCGTAAGCACTCACTGTTGTACCCGTCTCCTGACCTCCTCTATACACATTGTTAAAACAGAAGTTTGCAAACTTGGGTTCCTCACTCCATCAGAGCTGTTGCCACTGATTTTGAGTCCAGTTCTTGTGTAATTGGCATAACTCAGCCTTTTCTCCTTGTCACTCTTCCTTAAGAAGGGCTTCTTGTCAGGCACCCTTCCACTGAGACCATTACTGATGAGCCTTCAATGATCAAATGAAGGTCCAGATGGATGTCTCAGGTCCTGAGTCAGGTCTTTATTGATTTCTTTTCTATGTCCTAAAAATGATTATCAGATACTACGCATCTGCTTTAGATGTTTCTTTTAGAGTTAACGCTTCTTCTTTAATCCTCAAATTTTCAGTATCCTCTGATATTTTTTAAAGGACATGGCACAGAAATACTAGTTTATTCCTGTCACATGGCTTTTTCTATAGATTAAACTAAAAAAAAAAAAAAAAAAAAAGGGAACAAATAGTGTTTTTTGTGACAGACTGCCTAAAGATACAATTTAAAATCTTTTTGTTTGCCAAGTTTTCTTAGTTTAGGTAAGTTTGTTCTGCTTGAATAATTCATAGATAATTTTTAAGTGTACTAAAAAAAAAACAAAGAACAACTATAAAAACATTCCTCTGAAAATGGTCAGGAACATGGACTTCATTGGAAAAAAGGGAGTGAAAAAGCAGCCAATGTCAAAAGAAAAACTTTGAGAAGCCTTCAGAAAGTCTGGAGAACTATTTTCTCAAAGAGCACTTCAAAGAAAAAAAAAGTTACAAGAAAGCCTGGCTCCTTAGAAGGAAAATATAAATAAATGAGAGGTGGCTGAAGACTTTTACAGTCCTGTAAATCTGAATAACTCATAATTCTTTTTCATGTCCAAACCTCATAGGCCTGTGGGCTGGTGAGGCATCGAGCCAGTGGTCCGCAGCATGCAGGCAGAGTAGCAGTGAGAGGCGGACCGCTGTGTGTCAGGAGAGGTTTCAGGTAGCTGGTGAACAAGCTCGTGTCAAGGAGTGCACAATATAACCATTTTAAAGCAGTCTGGTTCAGCTGTAACAATAATGACTCAACCAGGTTTTCAACCGCAGCAAGTAAAGGAATATTTCTGTTTCACAACATCACTGTGAAACTTAAAACACATTTTATGGTTTACTATCATTTTTTAGCTGAAATGTTCAAGTAAAAGGTTTAACATTTTACAAACACCTTTGTGAAAAGCACGATATAAAACATAGTAAAATAAATATCATCACTCTATCTCTGAACCTCCTGTGTTGTTACGTGCTAGAAGTTTGTAAAGAGCGCCCTCTGGTGGCCACAGGTGAACGCATCAGGCTGAAAGGATACTTGTGGTCAAAGTTGTACCATATCCTAAAAGGCCAGGCGCTCTCGTGTTTGGTGCTCCTCCGCTGTGACCCATCCAACGCGCCTGAATTCTGTTCAGCAGAAGGATGATAATGACATGGCGTGCATTTTTATTTCATCACAAAATCAGACAAATTAATACGGCGCTCAACACCAACTCACAGCGTTGTCTTGATCAGAGTCCACACCCACCCTAAAAAAACAAAACAAAACAAAAACATGTACTTTGACAAAGTTCAGCGGAGGTGATGCAGCACAAACAGTAAGATACACGGAGGCCGGCTTACGGTATGCTCATGAAAGATAGCATGGGTGTGGTGCCACCACCACAGATCCACACAGTGAAGAAAACGATCAGGAGCGTGGTTGAAAACATCATCTGACGGGCGTAAGTCGCTGTGTCTCGAATGGAAAGTGCAAAGGTCATCGCCCCACGCAGACCTAGAGGAGACGAAAAATAAAACAAGGATGGGTGAAAACGTTTTATTAATTATTGCTCATGTTGTGGATACATAGGCATATGTAAGCAAATAAGAAAGCAAGTCCAAAGAATGCAAGTCATTCTGAGAAGACCGTTCGCGGTCAGGTTTAGGTTAAGTCTGCGGGAAACAAAGCAGGTGCCCTGTAGTGTGAAAACAACTGGAAAAACCAGAGCATCTTTCACATATTAAGTGATGTGTAGCTGATCGTTGGTTGAAGGTGGACATTTCAGGCTCCAGATGTGCAGGTGACCGACGTCAAGTATTAAAAAAAGTTTGGTTTCAGTCTTTGTCACTTTCATTAAGTCTAAAGAGGCTTTGGTGTAAATAACTACAGCCTCTCTGTGAATGTGAGCCGTTTACCCTTTGAACTTTCACCAACAATATGCTAATAAAATACACAACTCCCACTCAGACTAATGAAAATGAAACTTCAACTGAATTCTTCTAGACGATAAAATCAAAACTGAAACATGTACACCCACTGTGGAAACAAATGAAAAATCCTCCTTCTTTTTAGGGGTTGCCACCGCACACTAGTTGCCTCTCCCTATCTCTAGCATCCCCCTCTGTCACATCAACCCTCTCTGTGTCCTCCTTCACTACATTGTCTTGAAGTCTGGAAGCCCCATCTTTAACATAGCTTTGTCCAATATATCCACCATTGCTCCTCTGCACATGTGCAAACCATCACAGCCTTGACACTCAAACTGAAACCACACCTAATGAATATTAACTATAACAGCTCTACAAGTCACTGAACTTTATTAACGTTCCTCTTTGCTGGTCTCTTCCTGTGCGCATTCCCCATTAAAGTGCGGCAGCGTGCCTTTTGTCTGTTTATTATTAACTTAATAAAAGTTAATAATAAATGCATCCTGTTCTTGGCTTAACTACTTCAGTTATTTCCTGGCAAGCTCATGTGCTGTGCGATGGTGTGGGTGTTTTTGCTTCTCCGACTGCTGGTATATGTAGCAATGCTAACGAGCAGTTCCAAAAGTTTTCTCAGCGTACTTAATGAACCGTTGACATATATAACTGAAGGTTTAAGAGGAGAAACATGGTTTGAGTCCAAGCCTGATAAACAGCTTTATGCTAATGTACCTGCAAACATCATAACGTGCTGAAAGTTGTATCCGATCTTGTTCTTGCGGCCCAGGTTGAGGAGGAAGGACAGAGGGTAGATGTTTGCAGCCCTGCCCAGAAACACTGCCACCTACACAGCGCAGGAAGGTCAAGGACACAACACAGGAACTCTAACACTGGAATGGAAAATAATCACACGTAGACGTAAACACCAGCTCGGCGGTGACTAAGCTTTGATATGCTGATTTGCTTGTGTCCGTGATGTTATTTTTGGCCTTGGTTAAACATGAAATAGATGTTCAATTGTAACGGTATAAATATATATCAAATATTTTTCAAGGCACATGAAACAAAAGGTTTTTATCCTATATCCTGATGCACCGCAGAGCCACTGACTCCTTAACCACCAGCAGAGTAAAGGATACGAAGGCTCCGACAATGAAGAGAGGGTTGAAGACGTGCGACTGGAAGGAGAAGAGCGTCAGACCCATGTAGGAGAAGATAAAGTTCTCTGCCAGGAAGTTCAGCAGCTCAAACAACTGAAGGGGATGAGAAAAGCGGATATTGAATTTCATTTATATATGCTACTTCCCCAGTTTTTACACTTCCTTCTATTTGAAACAGTTAAAAATTTCCAAAATATTCTTGCGCACCATATGACCAATGACCAATGACGACTCTGGAAGACCCAGAGTTCGGGAGAGGTCATTTAAAAAATGCTTGTCACATTTTCTAATGAAGCTACATTTGATGCGCCTGTTCTGCAGGGGCTTGCCAATCAAACATGTTAACCACTACACCAACAGAACATGCTTGTCAGTGACAGAATGCAGTGAAAATCAATAACCTGTATTACAGAGTCCCCTCATAAACATTCTTCCAGCTCGCACACTACAATGAAGCGTCAGCTTTTAATTAACTTTGACTGTGCATGAGAGTGTGCATGTAGTTGCGAATCATCTGATGTTTTGGACATGTCTTCCCCTAGGCCTAGTCACGCAGGACTATAGGTTGGTTGGTGACCCACTGGCAACCTTTAGTCACTAGGGAAAATATGTACTCACTGTCCAGTTGGCGAATGATTAATGGAGGTTGTTGGCACCAAAAACCTCCTTGTGCTCGCTCTGGACAGATTCGCGCAGTTCACTGTAGTTTGCATGGAAGATGCAGATTTTCTGCAAATACTTTGCAGCTGCTGCCCGTGCAGTCGTTAAAAGAGACCTTCAAAGTAAAAGCTGTGCCTTACCAGCGCAAACTAAACATTTCAAAGCCGACATAAATATTTTAAGCTGGTTTTCAGACACTTGAAAGCCATTTCCCACATTTGCTTCTTTTTTTGTCATATCTCTATCTCAGTGCTGCTTTTGAGTCAGGTGACCACAAGTTTCTGCGTGTCATATCACCTTTAACTCATCAGAAACACATAACTATGATAAACTCATATCCACAAACATCCTGCATTATCATGAACTGATACTGATGATTGTAGTAACTGGTTATTAACATTTAGTTGATATGAACGTGCAGCTTTGTGATGTCCTAGCTTCAACAGAAGACAGAGCTTTGAGTTTGCAGGACACGGAGCAGTCGGCCACATCAGCTCCATCAGCTCACTGTTTCTGTGAATAAATGATAGCAGCTCGTGGATTTCTCAGAACTTTCTGCAAATTTGGCAAAAAGTATAACCAAGCTTGCGCTAATGCCCAAGAAGCAGAGAAGCTGTAAGTCATCCTTCCTTTCAAGATATTTCACAGATGTAATTCTTTGCAAACCAGATCTTTAAATGCAACAGCGCAGCAACAACTGCTGCTTGAAAATGAATTTAAAACAATGGGATCAAGCACATTATATAAGTTATACTGCATTTCACCTGTTTGGTCCTGTCTTGAGAGTCTGGTGAGAGATTATTGTAGGTGTAGTGGGCCTGAGTGATCCCACAGAACAGCACAGCAACGACACCTGAAAGAACACACAGTCATCCCACATCAGCAATCGGTAGGTCGATAATTGGGGGCGACCGTGGCTCAGGGGGTTGGGAATCGCATCTGTAACCGGAAGGTTGCCGGTTCGATCCCTGGGCTCTCTGTCCTGGTCGTTGTGTCCTTGGGCAAGACACTTTACCCTACCGCCAACTGGTGCTGGCCAGAGGGGCCGATGGCGCGATATAGCAGCCTCGCTTCTGTCAGTCTGCCCCAGGGAAGCTGTGGCTACAACCGTAGCTTGCCTCCACCAGTGTGTGAATGTGAGAGTGAATGAATAGTGGTATTGTAAAGCGCTTTGGGTGCCTTGAAAAGCGCTATATAAATCCAATCCATTATTATTATAAGCTTGGTGAGATTCTGCGGTTCTGCTACTGTCAGTCAAACCCAGAGATGAAAATCCAACGATTACCAAGCACTGTGTGTGTGTGTGTGTATCGTGTATTTGTTGACATGTTTCTTCATCAGTAATTGTATCTTAAGCCCACAAACTGTCCGCAGTAAGTTGCAGTTTTAGAAAACTGGGCATTTATTTTACTTACTGTATATATTTATTTTTACTCACTATCGAGAGAACTGAGCTGAGAGCCACAGTCAGCACAGATGGGTAGGAATCTACTGAGAGACAGACTAAATAGACATTGTTGTTGCTGCTGTTTTGTCATTTGACAGGACAAAAATGAATTCTCCAGTTAGACACTGGATAACTGGCACCATGAGAAGGCAAACAAAGCCTGTGTCCTTATCTAAATCTTCCTGTTTAGGAGAACAAAACTTCTAAATGTTATTATTAGTGTCCACTCCAAACAGATATTTGTAACCTTTTGTTGTTAATGCAAATGCTTGAACAGCAAGTGATAAAATTCCTTCAAATCCATCATATTGCAGCATGCCACACGCTCCCCAGAAAAGACAGTAAAACAGTCAGTTTTACTTAGTAGACCAGCAACTGTGTTTTAAATGAAGCTTCAGACTAACACAAGATCGATATCAGATGTCTTCTTGTGAAGACCAATGACTTCTCAGACCTGACTGATCTTTGCAAAATACTACACAGAGAAATACCTAAGAAACACACAGATAAGCTGACAGACTCTGTGCCTCCACAGAGCACTTAAATGACTCCTTCAGGGTAGTTTCCAGTGAAAGCATGTGTCACCAAGCCTGTGCACATACACACGCACAAACTCACAAGGTGAAACCACTATCTCCCACACTGCTGCAGCTGCTAATCAAATACGGAAGGCAGTGTTGTTACAACTGCATGCAGGAGACTTTGTTGCAGGTCTACCTGTGAACCCGCAGGCCTCCGCCAAGAGAAAGGTGCTCCAGGACATCAGGAAAAAGAGCGCCGTCTCCAACAAGGGGAAGTCCCGCAGCTTAGTAAACTTGGTGACGTGATGGAAAGTTAAGGGACCAAACAAGGAGGCGTGGCAACTTTAATACACTGGAAACAGGGAGAAACTGTATCGTTATTCATTTACCTCTTGCACACACCTGTGAATGTAGATGTAAAATATGTCATGGTAAGAAACAAGTGAAAGGATATGAGGGCGGTCACAACTCCTGTAACAACACCGAGAGCAAAAGAGCCGCTGAAGACGCCCAGAAAGACGCCGAAGGACTTCAACATGGCCATGGCCTCAAAGCTGTGGCTGTTGTCGCCTGCAGGCTGGTACGCCACAATGGAGCTGCAGGGAAGACAGAGAGCATGCACGCAAAACCATTTAGAAGAAAAAAGGAAGTGGGGCTTTACTACAAAAAAGGCCTCACTAAGGAAAGGGAAGCTGGTCAAACACATGCTCACAAAATAGCGTCAGGAATGAAATCACAAATGCAGCAACCCAACTCCAAGAATGGCTTCTCTTACCAGTCTCATCATTAATTCAGATGAACTTTGTTATGATTTGGACATATCTGCAAAGACTTCAAATATGTGGAGTTGGGTTTTACAGTCATAAATGAAAAAATAAAAGGTCTTGCATGCTTCATTTGAACTCTATCAGGTTAATATTCTGCAATAACCTTTAATGAGCCTAAATGACTAAAAACTTCATAAGAATAAAGGGTTTCCTGGTGATTCTAGAAATGGTGGGTGATCTAAAAATCAAAAATCAAAGTAGGAATGGATATGAAAGGGCTGCAGCGTCTCAGGAATGAAAGGGAGGGTGATGAAGGATGATCCTGAAGCCTACCTTCTAATGTCTGAGGTTCTAAAATATTAACAAAAGCAAAAACCACGCAGTCCCCCTGACCAACCCACCCACCGAGGAGTCACTGTCTGGTTTTCTCCCAGCCATTCCTCGGACACCTCAGGTAACAGTGAGCTCTCGTTTCTTGCGGAGCGCACAGCTCCAGCACCATGCCTTCCCAGCTTTTCGAAGCGGAGGAGAACACTACATACATACGTACGTACGGGCAAGGCGATGAATGACACAGATGGGTGGAGACAGGTAAGCAGTGAAATGACAGGGACTGATGTTAGTATGATTAATGCGTGTACAATACAAAAAAGCCATTTCTGCCACAGTTAGCTCAATGCAAGCACAGGTTTTATGGGACTAATTAGAAAAGAACTAGAAATTATAATTACAACTGTATCTGTTCTTTCTGTCTGTAATGAATATGAAAAAACTGGCACTATTGGGAGCCCAACTGAAGGAATCAAACACAAAATTAACAGTTTTTCTTCTGCATAAAAATTTATTTAACTCAGATTTAACTCAGGTTCCAACAGTTTGAGCTGAATTGTTCACCAAAATGTAATTACTTTAGCAAAAAGCCCCAGCTGATTGAGCCTAAACTGCTACAGCTTCAGAAAGAAACATTGCACCAATTATATCAACTAATATCTCTTAAAAAGCACTTATTGTTTTGTGGCGGGCATTAAAAATTGTTCGTTAATGTGGCACCGATGCTTCAGTGCGTCAGTAATACGTACGAGGAGAGGACGATGGCGACGGCATCGTTGAGGACGCTCTCCCCAAACAGTAAAGCGTAGAGGTCCACGTCTACCTTTAGCTCATTGAAGATGGCGAGGACTGTCACTGAGACAGAAAATAAAGAGTATAAAACATCTAATTAATAACAGGAAAGCTGTTGAAAATGGAATCAGATGCTTATCTTCTCTGTTAATTTTGGATGTGGGTACCTACCAGGATCTGTTGCTGAAACGATGGCCCCAAAGAAGAGGCAATCAGTAAAGTAAAAATCTCCACCAAGCTGCCCCACGACTTTCATGAAGGACACAAAGCCATACATGATCAGTCTAGGAGAGAAAAAAACAAACAAACACTCAAACCACTACTATTCAGCAATAATCTGATCACATGTAGGAATGCAAGGTCTGCAGTGTGGTATGTACCGGGCCGATCTGCACCTTAAGGTGGGTGGATACTCTCTCTCACCCTCACCATCTTCAGAGGTCTGCAACCTGGATGTGATCCTGGACTCCACCCTCTCATTCACATCATATATTAAATCCATCTCTGAATTTGCCATCTACCACCTGAAGAACATCTCCAGACTGTGGCCAGTACTCTCAGACTTTGCAGCTAAAACCCTCATTCATGCTTTCATCACCTCCCGCCTGGACTACTGTATCTTCAGAAATCAGCTCCTAGAGTTCTTACTTGTACAAAGTCCCAGTAACACATCACCCACACCAGCTCCTGGGAAAGTCTCATATTTCCTAAAAGATCTATCTCCTTGCCTACATGCTCTTGCTTCCCAGTATTTATCTGACCTTTTCCTCCGCTACACAAACCTTGGAACCAGCTATATAAATCTAAGTTACTATTGTCAATATTATCGTTGCATGGCATTATTTTCTGGCCTATTCTGAGCTAACTTCTGAGATGTTTACTTGACTTACCCAATAACAAAGCAGGATATAACTGTTCCGATGAAAGCATAGGCGAGGATAGAACCGATGTTCCTGAAAAAGTGTCTCTGAGAAAGACAGAGAGCAGGTGTTTATTTTAAGAAAGAGGCTACGAACAAATGAATAATCTTAAAAAGAAAACATTAAAGACAAATATAAACCCTTACAGCTATATATTTAATAACAGATACTTACATAAATCTTTATATAAAACCTTTTGACACTCTTACCCTTTTCAGACTGTAACCTGCATGGAAAATAATGGGAGGCAGCAAAATGTTGAAAAACACCTCTGGGTCAAAGGTCACCTGAGGAAAGCAGTAAGATTAGTTAGGCACTTAATTGCCATCCATCCATTTTCATTACATTATGAGACATACATATCTCGCTTAACAGACTGTTTAGTGTGAGACATGCACACTAAACGGCCAATACTTCAACCCTCCACCATCTGTTCCCTTGCCTTTCTCAGCATCTCATCGTCCTGCACTTGGTGACCTTTGCCCTGTCCAACTTCCCCCTTCAGAGTGTACTCATAGAACCGTCCGCTGACATTGACCAAGAGAGTGGCAGGACTGCCGTTAACGGCACAGCTGAGAATCACGTCGCTCATGCTTTGGGGGGCGTGGATGCCAAACCGCAGGATCACACCCACCAACAGTCCTTTGGGAAAGTGGAAAAAGAGAAAAGAGCAAGTGAAATCAGAACAGGCAGCACAGGATTTGAAGTTAACTATTATTTGAGGAGGAAATTAGGCTGAGATTGCATTTAAAACTGTTGAATCAACCAATACTGATAGGAGAATTATTCTTACAGAAGTGAACTTTATTATTTTGAAAGGAAAGGATAATTTAATAGCTATAAATAGGAATTATAGGGCCCATCTCTAGTCATTTGTTTGCCATTTATTGTTGCAATACACTACCCATTATCGTGTATTCTGTTGCAACTGTTTTTTATTAGGGATATCACTCTGATTAGAAGTATGCTGCCCAAGATACGTGAGATTTACCTGTCAGATTATTCAGCTAGCATTAAAGCTACGTTTAATGGACTGATATGAGGGCTAGCTCGGTGTCCTTACCATAGATCATGGCAAGCCCTGTTTCGTGCAGGAACCTGAATCGGCGGTGTTTGAAAAGCCATATGGTTAGTATGGTGAGCGTCAAGAGCATTATGAATATCAGTAGGTAGGCACTGTCCTGTCGGTGGCTTTCCTCTGCTATCCTCTCAGTTGCGCCGTTGTCCATCGCACCGCCGTCGCCTTGGCTCCCGACGAGCAGGACTGTGAGCAGAAAAGGCAGCAGCAGCGGCGCTTTCGACGGCTTACCGCCAAGAAAGCGACTCCGTGTGAATCCCATTTTGTCTCTGTGTCCAAACAGTTACATTTGTTGTTAAATTAGTGCTGTTTTTTTTGCCGGGAAACAGCTGATTAGATTAGAAATTAGCTGGACCAGGGTAAATGACAGGTCCTTCCTTGCCGTTACCAAAACACTGGGACTTCCGGCTCTTCAAAATAAAAGCTCGTCACGTTGCTTAAGCAGTGTGAAGGGCAAAGTTACACATAAACGCGTGAAGGTTGCACAATCAATCCACTCATAAAATACACTAAAAATGGACATGAAAAAAATGGAAACTGATAGCGTCGTTTAAAAAAGTAAGAAACTTGTAAATTATAGTGAATTTATATTAAAGCAGTATAAAGTCACAATAATTTATACCTACTTAAAGGAGGAGGGGTGAATATTAACACAAACGTGTGTGGCCTGTTAATATTTTAGCAAATTCTTTCAAGTTCCGCACTTAAAAAAGTAACCGTTGCTCTCTTTTTATTACTTTTTTCAAAGGCTATTTTTTCAAGAGGCTGAGATGATTAAATTATTTAAATTATTTAAAAGAAGTAAGTTAAAGGCTTACTCATTCTCTCTCACAGCACTTCCACACTCACACATGGCGCCACGTTAGCAGCAAAGCCTAACAGGTGCTGCAAAGCAGATTAGCACTGCTTAAATAGCCCGTAGATCCAAGTCAGAGTTTTCAGATTAATTCTCTTACTATTGAATGCTGACACCCTCGCTCTGAATATGAGTAAATATAGCCCTGCTGTATTTATATCACTTCACCATGTCACCACAGAGTCGGTCAGAAATGTGTTTTTCATGTAGTTTGAGACACGTACTAGATAACTTTGTTCTGTAACTTTTTTTGCCTTTGTTTGGACATTTTTCAGACAACACCTGTAAGACACAAGTCTTGTCGCTACTTGGTCTTTATTTCTGTTAAAAGTCTAAGATAGATAATAGATGGCTATTACAAACAATAGCCAAAACTTGATTCATATTTCATTATTGTATTATAGGTTACTATTTTATTTATTCATTTATTTTTTGTAAGTGTAGGTTACATACAACAGGCCTATAATATATTTTAGTTTATGAATATTGTTAACTGACTGAATATTGTTGTTCTTGTTTGTCTGAGGTCAACTTTAATTATGTTACAAGGAAGTGATAAATCATCGCAGTGTTTGGTCTAACTACAGGAACTGATGAGAAACAACACCGCAAAAGTCGGCTCAGTTACGTCAGACAAACAGCAACAGTCGGAGTTGTAACGTTGCAAAAGTACTCTTAACATCCTGTTTTAGTGCGCCATGATGCCGACGAGACTGCTTCTACTTCTCTGTCTGATCGGACCTGTGTTTGCCATAGAAGCCCCTGGTAAGATCAATTACACAAGATCGAAGTTATTACAAATTATAGTCTACTGATGACATTTTTTTAAGGTTGAGTACAAGTGTCTGAATAGTCAGTGAGTCTGTTTTTGGCAGATCTACATATATTATCTCCTGCGCGGCTAGCATTCAATATGTATTTGATCAGCTTCCTTAAAACAGCGAATCAGTTATGAAGAAAGGACCTGAGTTGTTGTACCTTGATATAAAAATAATTGCTATGTAAATTAATTAAAATCAGTTTAAGGTCATGGGTGTTTGACTCTACTGTTATGTAGAATTTATATGTCTAACCATTATCAGTTTCTGAAAATCATTTTCTCAAATTGGTCATATTTTTAACAGATGTGGATTGCTTGATTATCAATTTGAAAAATGTTTCCTGTACCTGGAATAAGAAGGGGACACCAAAGGTCAACTACACCTTCTATAGTAGGTGGGTAACCGCTGATAACAGCAGTGGGACATCTCAGTGACGTCTTCTGAATTCATCAGATTAGAATTAGGCTGGTTGTGCTTCAGTGGAAGATGTAATGAAAATTCTTCTATTTTTCTGATAAACTTAACAGTTAAACATATTTAATTGCTAGGCCCTAACAAATAAAACAACAACAACACATTTTTGAATAAATGATGAACATATATGAACATATTTGGTCATGATGAATACTAAAGTAGATATGGCTCAGTACTTTGCGTGATTGTTTTTTATTATTATTTCTACACAGTTTCTTCAATAAGAAAGAAAAAAGCTGCCCACAGTATTTGACAGAGAACAACATGAACATTGGATGCATCCAGCCATGTGAGTCTCACGACAGATTCATGACTTTTAACACCAAGCTGGTACATGGCAAGGATAGATTTAAGGAGACACATGGACTTAAAAACCGAGGTATGTATTTACCCTGGCCTGGAACATAACTGTATTTAAAATAACAAATAAAATAATGATGGAAAAATTAGTGTACTTATTGGGATTTTTTTTATTTACACTTTTGCTTAAATCTAAAAAAAATTTCCAAGAAAATTGTGGGTATTCTGACATGAAAGAGGCCTTAAAGTATAATGTATACTGGCATGTTTGTTCATGTTATTACACGTCTGTATCTTTTCAGTCAAGTTAAATCCACCAACCAACCTGACTGTTCTCAATGGATCAGACTTTAACTTGTGGTTTTACTGGAACCACACTTCTCCTGCTCGTCTACATTGTGTGGAGAGTGAAGTCCGCTTCAGGACAAACAACAATAACTGGGGGGTAGGAAAAGAGTTTCTCTCATCCTTTTTAATTTATTGCTTTGTTTGCCCCTTCTTGTTCTCTCTTCTTGTGTTTTCTAAAATCCATCTGATTTTCTAGTTCTCTAAAGTTAGCCCCGAGATACAGAAGTACTGCACCAACTCGCCCTCGGGAAGTTCCCGATATGAGCTGCAAGTGCGGAACAGAATAGATGAAGGCTGTGGATCGTCTGACTTCTGGAGTGATTGGAGTGAACCTGTGTTCTGGGGATCCAACAGCAGCATAGGTTAAAAATTCTACATGTTATGAAGAAAAGATGTCGTTTTTTCCCCAAAAATGTAATTGAATGACTGCTTAAACACGGCAGATGTTTTTTTCTTATGTATAGCTGACTTATTTTCTGTAGTTTTCAGAAATAAAAAATTATGTTCGTATAGAACTTTAGATTTATTTCAGTTACTGTTTGACCCCAACATGCTTGGTTAAAATTCAGAATTATGCTTCCTAACAATGCGTGCCCCAATATTTAGAGCTAAAAGATTTATACAAATAATATTCTTCTTTTTTCTTCCTCACAGACTCTGACTCAGTGCCTCTGTGGATGACATTGCTCTATGTGGTGGGTGCCATCACCCTCATCCTGCTGGTGGTGATGTTACTGCAACGTGAAAGGTGGGTTCTTCCATAAATCAGATGATTGATCTGTGATCAGATCACAGATCCAACTGATGTGCCACGAAGTCAGTTTAGTTGTGCCATGCGATTTTGTGATCGTAGATTAGAATTGGAACCAGCATATGACAGCAACCCAAATGCCCACTGTGTTCATGACCTTAAAAAGTGTTTGCGCAAGATTTTTTTTATCCTCAAATTCTGTGGAATTTACTTAGGATACTGAGTAATCACCAAAACTAGGGTTAGGGTCGCCATGCCATGGCTACTTGTAAGCCTCTACCTTCAGTTAGGTCCCAAAAGGGTTCAACACAAACAGTGCTGGTGGGCCTCTGGTGAGTGGACCACTGGACCACTGGCACACGTCTTAGAGAGGAATGTGGTTTCTCACCTGTAAGACATGCAGACAGGCTTTTCTGCCCGAGGCTTAAAAACCCCAGATGATGCTGGCTGACATAAGCTTAGTCACAGCAACACTTCCCCCTTATCCATCCCAGACATCACCTATTATTTGTGTCTTGGTTGTTTTAACTTCCTGTTTTTTTCCTGTTTTACCTCAGCTAAAGTATCCAGTCTGCTTATTGTTTCCAGGTTGTTACTGTAGTCAGGGTTTCCAAACACTGGTGTTTCGAGCTTTCCCAAATGCATTCTTTTCCCTCTTCTTGCATTTTGCCCCAGCTTGCTCTTTGTTGATTGATCTTTTAAGTTCTTGTCATCTGTTTTCTTTGCTCTTTGCCTGAGTTTTTTGTTCTGTGTGCTACCAAGCCATGTACGAACTGTGAATGCAAATTTGACTTTTACTGGATGTCCTGCATCATGCATTCGGATTCCTGATCCGGAAAGCTCAGCCCCACTCAGTTACAGTGCTGAGGTGTTAGCGTGAACAAAGTGAATGCAAATATTCTTGTTATGAAAAACCGAGAGTAACAGTGTCCCTACCTCCCATACAGGCTCAAAATCATCCTGATCCCTGCAGTTCCCAAACCATCCCCGATTCTTCATGACATTGAGGTTAGTAACATCCAGAGGTCAGTCTTATCCTTCCAATTCCCAGTCACACAAGATTTCTTACTAGATTTCTAAAGCTAGAAAACTAATTAAGATACTAAAAGAATAAAATGAAGAGTAATAAATATGCATGTTAGTGGCTGTATGAGACCGTATTGGGTATCACAGTGCTTTGATGTTAATGATAACGCCACGATTCATGATAGTCCATTCAGTATTAGTAGAAAAGAGCACCAAAGCATTAGTTCACATCTTCTGGGAACCTTAAATGTCTGTAGAAGTCCTGGCAGACAGTTTAATAGTCATGAAATTGTCCAGATCAAGAGGTGAACCAGTAGACTGAGAACAGCACCACTTAATGGCTAAAAATATAAATACTCTTGTGTTCAAATGATTTTTCAGCGTAGAGCTCTGGGGAAGGAGTTACCCATTAAACAATTGTAACTCAAAAATCCAGTTTGTTGCATTTATTTGTCAAATTAATGTAAAGATTTTTTCCCCACTTCTTTAAGGACTGGTTTCAGCTCTCCAAAGGTCTGAAAGAAAATTTTAAAGCAAGCTACAATGAGCAGGTCTGCCCTGTGCGTGAGTACAACTACGTCTCCCAGTCTGACAGCATGAACTCTGACGACTCCACCTCCTCTGTCAGCACCAACCAAACCCACTGCTCTGTGTCCATCGATGTGAACGATGCAGAAGATCTGTATGTCCCCTTGTCCTCTTCCAGCTCCCAAGTTCCATCTGAGGAGGTGCTGCAGGTTTCTGACTAAGCAGGTCGTGAACCAGGGTTAGGTTTGCCTGAGCCAAACTATCGGGACTTTGTTACACTGATACATCTCCTGCTTGGTGACAGTGATTATTAGAAGGGTTTACAACAATTCCCAGTGTGAAGAAACCCAATATTTGCTGGAGGTATTTAATCAGTTACACCCGAGCTTAGCCTTTTAAATAAAACCTCAGACTACAGATTTTAGTTTAATAAACTTGACCTTAACATCTCTTTGAAATCTTTAACCTCACAGATACATAGTACTCCATCTTAATAAAAGGCTTTTCCTTTTTGTTAAGACAGGTGGTATAAAGTGCTGACACTCTTGAAAACATACTTTAGATGATATGCATTCTTGAGTATTAATCAGGGTGCAGCGATCAGCTCTCTGCTTCCATGATGTAAGTTTTTGAATTTCCTCAGCATATCAAAAATCAAACTGATGTTTGCACTACTCCCCCAGAAGAACACAAATTGTGAAAAATGCTTCCGTTTGGTGTATATCAGTGATTTTAACTGCAGCACATTCTACTGTTAATCATTCCCATTATTTTTATTTTTTTACATAAGGTCTTGGAAAACCTTTTAGCTCATTCGCAAGCACTTATTTAAGTTGTTGTATATTATTGCATTGTATTTATTGACTTTTAATGTGTTAGGTTGGAAAATAAATCCCATGATTTTGGCTAGTTTTGTTTTTGTTTTTTTGTTTTTTAAATAAAACATCACACATGTCTACACACACTTTATAATAAGGCATTACCTGTATTCTGTGAAGCTGTGTACTTGAAGCTTGCATTGCATGATACACTTTGACACTGTGTGTAGCATCCCTGGCTGAATGATGGTCTCTTATACTGATGCTTCACAGAGGTTTTATTGGAAATGTTTTTATTGAAACATTCAGTGAAGACACCGTAAGAGCTAGGAGCAAAACAAAACCAGCAATATTAATACCATAAGATCAAAGGAAACAAATTTCTCCTGCTCACATATAGCAGATACATCAAATTTACATCACTCAATTCATTATATCACCTCACTAACTTACAACTACACATAAAGGTCAAGGTCAAGGTTAACAACATAAACTCTATTAAACGACATTTTGATTGCATGTAACTTATTCCGTTAAAGGAAACATTAACAAACCTTGTGCCACTGTCAGCCAGGTACTAATTGGCAAAGTAAACGTACATATTTTTCACTTTAAGGCACACTATTTTACCATATCCTAAAAGAAACGCTACTAACAGCCCTTTAACGGTTTTGTGCCAGTTTCCTGTTTCAAAATAAAAGCATGGATTTCAAAATAAAACCGAAGTGCCTTTCAAACAAACGTAAAAATATTTACCAAATTTAAAGGTCATTTACACTGTGCGATTACTGATCGTTGCAGAGTTAATATTTGGAGACAAAGTCAGAGAGGGGAGGCTGTTTTGAACATGTACATTTTGTCTGTCCCCAAAGAAGAATCACAAGTGTCTAAAATCCCTTTGCAAACTAATTTTGTCATTTTTGTATTTATCTGGCAGCCATTTACTTAACAAAAGTTCAGAAATAACAGAAAGTTCATAGATTTCTGTCAGATAAGGAAATGTGGACTCATTGTACCGTGCTGAAAGTACGCTGGTGACGTCACTGTTTTGATAGACAGACATATAAACACAGACCAGAGCACTTCAAAGTCCTCTTTGTGTTAGGTTCCAGTCAAAGTAGGTCTAAACAGAACCACATATTATAATTTTGAAACACAAACATAGACTCACAAAGTGAAATCAGTAAGTGCCACACTGCTGCAGCTGACAAACAAATGTCAAAATCGATGGTAAAGCCTCTGACGTGGGTCCACTTGTGAACTCGCAGACACTGACCAAGTGAAAGGTGCTATGTGTGAGTTTAAAGCAGTGGTTCCCAAAGCGGGGGGCGTGCCCCCTAGGAGGACAGCAGTATGAATTAGAAAAAAAAAGGTTTTTTAAAAGGGCTCCCACACAAACGCAAAGCAGAGGTTGAAGCATCGCCAGATATGCTTCCAAACCAACCTTATAGCGACTAACTACTCCTGCAACTTTGGAGGTTTTCGCTCTTTACACAGTAAAGTTACAGGAGGATAAAAATAATTATCAGGCAAAATGTCCTTTGTTAAAATAATCCCGTCCAATACCACGTGAGAACAATAAATATATTATATTATCTGTTGTAACCCTCAAATTGAATGGTAATGTAACAGAACCCATTTTTTACATTTTCACTAAACTAAAACATCACTACTTCCACGTCTAATTGTCTGTGATGGAGATGGAGTAAACTGGATTCGCACTCCGTGCCCAGCGAATTATTCAATAAAGATTGCATAAAACCTTGTCTGTGTGTTGTACTATGCTTATTTTACAGGACATTAAAAGTCCAACTTCAAATGTCAGTGTACATCATTTCAGTCTATATTTTTGAAAGCAGTTTCCTCTGACAGGAAACCCACAAAACTCTATAGCACGAGATGTTATGACATCTCGTGCTACGGATGAGTAGTAATTTGACCTGTTAAAAGGGTCGGGATTCTTTAATATTCTTTTGCATAAATAATTGACAGACTTGTCCAAATAAGAAGAAGTTTAATAAGAAGAATAAGAAGTAACATCAAAGTAAACTGCAACCTTTTAGTGTCACACCTGTGCTAAATGAGAGTTTGTTTTCACCTTTGTGTCATTGTGATAAAAAACATCAGATGTCTTTGACTTGAAGCATTGCATTTGGATCCAACAGATATACCCATAATATAAAAGACACCCTTACAAAAAACCCTTAAAAATATTAAAAACGTTAACACAGATGTTACGTTCTCTCTACTTTGTTTTTCTTCTGTTAAAATAATTAAAACACAGGGAGTTGGGGCTCATGTGAAAAGGAAAAGACCATCTCTGAATCAAGGGTGGGGTCTAAGGGTACATCTTTCTCCATCTTACAATGCTGTGATTGCAGCCATTCCCCAACTCTCTGTGAATGGCACTCCTGGCTATTGATCAACAGTCTTTGATCAGTGGTTGTTGATGAATGGTCAAGAAACTCAACACACAGCCCGGTGGTGCTAGTTTCAGTCATTGTGCAAATGTTCAATTTATAAGACTGGGGAATCAGCTGAGATGAGTGAAGCTGAGTGACTTGGATGAGGGAAGAAACGTTTCTCCCACTGATGCTACATCCAGATGAAGAGAATCAACTTTTTGGGAATACATCGACTTATTTCTCTTTTTAAAGTTGCATTTTAAAAAAGGTTTTAAAAATCTATTGTTTTATTTGGAATTCGAAAATGATTTTTAAATGACATTTTTATTAAGGGTTAAATTCTTTTTTGCGAAATCAATTTGAAGTATTAACTGTGAAAAAGTGATTTACAAATATTTTTTTATTTTAAATTCGTTTATTTAATAATAAATTACTTTAGTAATATTTCAATTAAATAAATAAAAAATTTATTTACTAATGAATATTTTATGGCACAATTCATTATTGAAGGACAAAATTCTTTATTTTGATGCGTGTGGCTCTTCTGGTCCTCCATACCAAACAGCAACAGTTAAAGGTAAACTTGAACCTCTACTGTTAAAATCCTGTTTTAGTGCGCCATGATGCCAGCCAGACTGCTTCTACTTCTCTCTCTTATCGGACCTGTGTTTGCTGAAAAAAAAAAGCCCTGGTAAGCTATTATGGTGTTGTTTTTTTTAATGTAACATAAGGTGATGTCCTTTTTTTTAAGGTCTACTGATTGTCTAGTGTTGACGTACATAGTCCAAATGTGGTCTTTCTGGACGACTTTTCAATGTCAAATTTTAATACTGGTTCCGTAGTCCCACATTTCCAGATAGCGGAGGATATGTTTTATACGGGTTACCAGTTAATTTATTCTGTAGCTCTATTTACACCTATGTATTCGTTTCTAGTTATCAGTTATGGGAAAATGATCTGGAACAGTATGCCTCCTTCTGTAATGGGACGAGATCATAATAGCTAGGTGTGAAGAAATGCTGAGTAATCAGCGGACATCTCCAAGATGGTGCGGACTCTTGATGCTAAAACAAAAGTGAGCAGCTGTACGGTGAATTTGGAGCAGAAATGTCCCCAAAATCTGCGTGCATTGGCCACCGGTCATTTATGGGTTCAAAATAATGACATGAGGCTGGAATAAAATGTATCCATCAAATGGTAGAGTTTATTATTAGATGCAAGACACTAACACACACCAACTAACTACTCTAAAAGCAACTGGCTTCCTTTTACACTCTACCTGCTTCAGGCGAGCATCTGGAATAACCCAAGTGTGAGGGTAACAAAACAAATGGAAAAAACAAACATCCACATAAATAAACACCAAACCAAAATATAACACAAAGAAGACAAATTTACATATTTCCAGAGTCTTACAAACACTTTAATCCCCCCACCCCCATCCTTCTTCAACTTTCACACACTGTCATTTAAATACTAGTCAAATGTCAAACTCCATTAACCTAATAACGAATCGTGAAACCATCAGTGTGTTCCTTTTTTATCTAGCTTTTGAAATACTAGTCCCTCATAAACTAATAAAAATACAGGGAATGGTGATGGAATCCCCGGTCTACATTACAGTGACATATTTTCTAAAAAAAAAATAAAATCCACTCTCGCCCCCAGCAGCGGTCTTTATCCTTCAAGCACAGGTCCTGTTTCAGATGCCTGGGAGCTTGAGGGTCCTGCGCAGTGTCTTAGCTGTTCCTAGGACTGAGGTCTTCGGGACAGTGTTGTTTCTGGGATCTGCTGGAGCCACTCACCTAGCACTCCAGTTACCACTCGGGCCACTGTTACATTGACGCTCCACATCACCTGATGTATTCGTGGATGTTTGTTGGCTCATCCTGGATTGTGATGCTGACACTTACCAGTCCTCACCCTCCTTCCTTCCACTTAGCATACAGCCTGCTGGTGCTGGACTTGGGGTGAAACCCTCAAAGAGCTTTCTGGTTTTGATGTCAGTGGCTTCGAGCTCCTCCTTTGGCCAGCTTATTATCTCAGCAGGGTACCTGATCATGGACAGGTGTTGATAGCTCGGATCTTGTTCTTACCGTTCAACTGACTCCTCAGGATTTGCCTGACCCTCTGCAGGAACTTAGTGATTGCAGCTTTGCTAGCTGCCTCTTCATAATTCCCGTTTGCCTGTGGGATCCCCAGGTACTTGTAGCTGTCTTCGATGTCTGCAATGTTGCCTTCTGGTAGTTCGATCCCCTCAGTTCTGATGACCTTCCATCTCTTCGTTACCATTCGACTACACTTCTCCAATCCGAATGACATTCCAATGTTGTTGCTGTATATTCTGTGGTGTGGATCAGTGAATCAATGTCTCGTTGACTCCTGGCATACAGCTTGATGTCATCCATGTAGAGGAGGTGATTGACAATTGCTCCATTCTCTGGTGGGTATCTGTAGCCAGTCTGTCAACGATCTCACTGAGGGGGTTCAGGACTATGCAGAACAGCAGTGGGGACAGCACATCTCCTTGGTAGGTCCCGCACTTGACGGTGACTTGTGCCTACGGGCTTGTAGTTGTCAGTGCGCCCCAGGGTGGCTGTGGCTACAATGTAGCTTGCCATCACCAGTGTGTGAATGTGTGTGTGAATGGGTGGATGACTGAATGTGTAAAGCGCTTTGGGGTCCTTAGGGACTAGTAAAGCGCTATACAAATACAGGCCATTTACCATTTGATCTCTAGTGTTCTACGCCACATCCCCATTTAGTTCCTGATAAACTCTCTTAGGGTCCTGTTTATCTTGTATAGTTGTAGGCATTGCAGGATCCAGGTGTGAGGCATCGAGTCATAGGCCTTCTTGCAGTCAATCCAAGCAGTGCACAGGTTGGTCATCTTAGTCTTGCAGTCTCAGGTGACTGCTCTGTCTACCAGTAGCTGGTGTTTTGCTCCTCTGGCTATTCCTTTCTGTGCCCCACTTATGTATTGACCCATGTGGCTGTTTTTATATACACAGCTCAATAAATAAATAAATAAATAAATAAATAAATAAATAAATGGAACAGATAAACAACACAATGAAACTCCAACTCAATCACACTTTTGTGAAATCACTGCCAGAGCCCTGCAAAGTGACCTCCAGCAGACCACAAATGTGCATGTCTCTGCTCAAACAGTCAGAAACAGACTCCATGAGAGTGGCATAAGGGCCCGACGTCCACAGGTGGGGGTTGTGCTTACAGCCCCACACTGTGCAAGACGTTTGGCATTTGCCAGAAAACACTAAGATTGCCAACTTTGCCACTGGCGCCCTGTGCTCTTCACAGATGAAAGCAGGTTCACACTGAGCACATGTGACAGAGTCTGGAGAAACCATAGAGAACGTTTTGCTGTCTGCAACATCCTCCAGCATTACCGGTTTGGCAGTGGGTCAGTAAGGGTGTGGGGTGGCATTTGTTTGGGGAGGGGGGCACACAGCCCTCCATGTGCTCGCCAGATACCAAGATGAGATCCTCAGACCCCTTGTGAGACCATACGCTGGTGCAGTTGGCCCTGGGTTCCTCCTAATGCAAGACAATGCTAGACCTCATGTGGCTGGAGTGTGTCAGCAGTTCCTGCAAGACAAAGGCACTGAGGCTATGAACTGGCCGGCCCAGACCTGAGTCCAATTGAACACATCTGGAACATCATGTCTCGCTCCATCCACAAACGCCACGTTGCACCACAGACTGTCCAGGAGTTGGCGGATGCTTTAGTCCAGGTCTGGAAGGAGATCCCTTGGGAGACCATCCACCACCTCATCAGGAGCATGCCCAGGCGTTGTAGGGAGGTCATAAAGGCACATGGAGGCCACACACACTACTGAGCCTCATTTTGACGTGTTTTAAGGACATTACATCAAAGCTGGATCAGCCTGTAGTCTGTTTTTCCACTTTAATTTTGTATGAATCTAAATCCAGACCTCCATGGGTAGCTACATTTGATTTCCATTGATAATTTTTGTATGATGTTGTTGTCAAAAAATTCAGCTATGTCAAGAACAAAGTATACGAATATTTCATTAATTCAGATCTGGGGTGTCTTATTTTTGGGTTCGGTTTATTTGTTTGAGCTATGTGTGTGTGTGTGTGTGTGTGTGTGTGTGTGTGTGTGTGTGTGTGTGTGTGTGTGTGTGTGTGTGTGTGTGTGTGTATTTTTATAGTCCTATATATTGATCCTAATTTGTTTTTTTTGTTTTTTGGTCATCAAACATATCTACACGCACTGTATGACGAGGCATTACCTGTATTCTGTGAAGCTGTGTATGTGCAGTTTGCAATGCATGATATACTTTGACACTGTGCAATTATTGATTATTGCACAGTAAATATTTGGAGACTATCAGAGAGGGGAGGCTGGTTTGGACACGTACATTTTGTCTGCACACAGGTGCCAAAATATAAGAATCACAAGGGTCTAAAATCATTTTCTAAACTAGTTTTGTCAATTGAGCTTTTATTTTTGTATTTATCTGGCAGACATTTATTTAACATACGGTCAGAAATAACAGGAAAGTTCATATATTTCTGTCAGATAAGGAAATGTGGACTCATTGTCACCAGTACACTGGTGACGTCACTGTTTTGATAGACAACAAATAAACACAGACCAGAGAACTTGAAACTCCTCTTTGTTATAAGTTCCAGTCAAAGTAGGTGTAGACAGAACCACATAGTGTCATGATGACACACAGACATAGACACACAAAGTCAAATCAGTAAATGCCACACTGCTGCAGCTGTCAAAAAAATGTCAAAATGAACTGTAAGGTCTCGTGAACCCGCAGACGTCGACCAAGTGAAAGGTGCTATGTGTGAGTGTGTTGAGTTTAAAGTAAGTATTTTATCTGAACATTTGTACTTCATTATAACTGTGGTTAGAACAGAGATAGCACAGTTCTTAAAAACGCTGCGTTTCCTCTCCAAAAAACAGAATACGGCAGTAAAAAAACCCACAGCAATTTACACAGAAAGCCCCCGATCCAGTTTGCTGTAAATGAACTAAGCTGAGCTAACTGTTGTCTGTGGCTTCAAACAGCAAATGTTAGTTTAAATATTTATCTGAGATGTGGGAGTTGACGGCTGCTGTTTGATGAAATGAATGTAAGAAATTAACTCATTTGGTTAAACAGGTTAAAATTATAAAATTGCTTATGTTTATGCTGTGCATGAACATGGACACTACATTTCACAATGTGATTCTGATTTGTCCATCATTTCTCTTTCATCAGAAAAGAATACATACAGGACTCGTAGACTGTAAAGAAAATCTTAGCTAAACCAACAAGATCCACCTTAAGCTCACTTTGGCAGCAAATGATAGTAGAAGTGCAGAGAAAATGTAAGACTGGCTGACTAAAAACAGAACTATTTCTTGAACGATTCAATAAAGATTGCATAAAACCTTCTCTGTGTGTTGTACTTATTTTACAGGACATTAAAAGTCCAACTTCAAGTCTAGTGTACATAGTTTCAGTCTATATTTTTGAAAGCAGTTTCCTCTGACAGGAAACCCACAAAACTCTGAAAGTGACACTGATCGAATGTTATGACATCTCGTGCTACGGATGAGTAGTAATTCAGCTAATTTGACCTGTTAAAAGGGTCGGGATTCTTTAATATTCTTTTGTAATTGACAGATTTGTCCAAATAAGAAGGAACATAAAAGTAAACTGCAACAGTTTAGTGTCACACCTGTGTTAAATGACCAGAATGAGTTTGTTTTCACTTTTGTCTCATTGTGGTAAAAAATATCAGATGTCTTTGAGTTGAAGCTATTGCATTTACATCCAACAGATAATACCTGTGATATAAAAAACACCCTTAAAAAAACAAAAATATTAACAGAGATTTTACCTTCTCTCTACTTTGTCTTTCTCCTGCTAAAATGATTAAGACAGCTTATATACATTAAGTAATCATGACATCCAAAAACTTGATTTAACCTCTTAACTAGAGTTTATTAACTATTAACTTTATGAACTATGAAAGTATGAAGACTGTGTATCTGCCATATAGTGACATAGCCGTGCTACAGGCACCAATACATTGACAGGAAGAGAAGAAAAAAAAACCCCACAAGACACGGTGATATTTCAGTGTTGATGCGGGCTTACATCCTGTTTCTATTCGCCATGATGTCGACAAGATTACTTCTACTTCTTTATCTGACTGGACACGTATTTGCCAAAAAATCACAAGGTAAGAGCATATGAAGATGATCGAATACGTTTTTTAAAAAAATACAAGACATTCGCAACATCGGTAGGAAGTGTCGTAAACCTGTGTCGACATCTTTGAAAGTCGATCGCTCTACTTTTGTTATATTACATTAACTTATATCCCAAACACTATCATTCAATGTATATTTGAGAAGTTATTTGTACCTTGAGATATGAATGAACACTATCTATATTAAATTCAGGTTAATGCAGAGCCTTCCTTTATTAAGCACGTTTTGTGAGAATTTCCCCTCCAGAGCACGGGGCTCTTACTTCCTTGTCTTTGAGTGTATGACTGTACTACGATCAGTCTGTTGCCCTTTGTGTAGGTTTCATATATATGCCTAACCATCATTCATCGTTTTAGGTTTTATCTTTCATTGATCTCAAATCTATCATGTTTTTTAACAGATGTGGATTGCTTGGTGGTGAATCTAGATTATGTTTCCTGCAAATGGAATAAGACCGGGACTCCTGAGGTCAACTACACCTTCTACAGCAAGTGCGTAGTTGTTGATAATAGCACCAACACATCTTTGTAATGTCTTCTAAAATTAATCAGACTATAATTAAATGTTGTACTTGAGTGAAAGATGTGATGAAAATCTATTTTACTCTCAGCATTAACAGTAAAAGACATTTTCTACCTTTTCTGAACTACAACCCCAATTCCAAAAATGTTGGGATGCTATGTGACATGAAAAGAAAAACAGAATAGAGTGGTCTCATAAGCACTATATTTTATTCACAATAGACCATAGAAAAAACTGAGAAAAAAGTTTCATTTTAAGAAAATATTAAGAAATTATTAAGAAAAATATCAACTACTTGGGTAACAGACCTGGAATATTTATTAGGCATGAAAGAAGTTCATAGTAGAAGAGTCCGGGTGTTGAAGCGGCCTGCCTGCAGTCCAGACCTTTCAACAACTGAAAACATTTAGAACATCATGAAATGAGAAATATGGCAAATAGTTTGGACTGTTGAGCAATTAGAACTAGAACTAATAAAGTATTAAACTTGAGATTACATCATATTTAAGATCATATTGATTGTATCTAAATATGATACGTCTGCATGCTTTTCTTTGTTGGAATAGTTATGTTTTTGATTCATCTACAGGTTGGGCAATGACCAATGGAAAATATGCAACCACTATTTGACAGAGAACAACGTGAACATTGGATGTAACCAGCAGGTAGATTCGGGAGATAGATTCAAAACATTTCGAACTCGACTGACAAATGGGAGCGAAAATTTTGAGAAGGGTCACGAGCTTAAAAAACAAGGTATGCATATAACCTGGTATTAACTTTGAGTTTAAAACAATAAATCAATTAATGAAGGGATCATTATTAGAATTAATGGGACGTTTTTTACACTTTACACAGTAACTTAAAGGAAAATTGCTGTTAGTGTTCTGTCATAAAAGTAAATTGGCATGCCTCCTCATGTTATTGCCTATTTGTATACTTCTCCAGTCAAGTTAAACCCACCAACCAACCTGACTGTCCTGAATGGGTCGGACTTTAATCTGTGGTTTTACTGGAACCACACTTCTCCTGCTCCCTTACACTGTGTGGAGGGTGAGGTCCGCTTCAGGACAAACAACAATAACTGGGATGTAGGTTTCTTTCATCCTTTTTAATTCCTTTATTTTTTCATCTCTCTTTGTTCTCTCCCAGTCTAATGTTTTCTCAACTCCGTCTGATTTTCCAGTTCTCTAAAGTTAGCGCCGGGATACAGAAATACTGCATCAACTTGCCCTCAAGCAGTTCCCGATATGAGCTGCAAGTGCGGAACAGAATAGATGATTCCTGTGGAGAGTCCATATTCTGGAGTGACTGGAGTGAGCCTGTGGTCTGGGGATCCAACAACAGCACATGTAAAACTACTTCATAGATATTCTTAGTGGCATGGTGAAACGATGTCTGCCAGTGAATATAGGGTCATCTTGGGGGGACAATTAGCTCTGCAACAAAACACTAATAATAATGATCAGTTAAAATGTTTGAACACTGCAAAGAAATCATAGGTAGATTTTGTTTCTTATTCAACAACTTTCAAACTGGGATTCAAACAATTATTAAAACTTAAGTGGCTCTAATGTTGCTTCCACACTGCACAAAACATTAGAATTAAGCATTCATACAAATAACTTCCTTCTTTTTTCTTCTTCAAAGACTCTAAAGATTTGATGTCTCCGTGGACGCCGGTGATATATCTGGTGGGTGCAATCAGTTTCATCCTGCTGGCCATGCTATTAATGCACCATGAAAGGTGGGTTTTTCCATAACTCAAATGATTGCTCTATGATCAGATCACAGATCCAGGTGGTGTACCATGTGATTTTGTGACAGCCACAGACTATAATTGCAGTGTACAATAGCACATAAAGTTGTTGTTAACTTGTATACTTTTATATATACCTACGCACTTTTATACTTACTTTTCTGTCATTTAAATATTTATCTTTTATCTGTTTTGAACTTGTGAAAACACAGTTAAAAGTCAAAAATGTATGCCCTTCTTCACATTTTTCAAAATCATCCAGTGGGCCATATTGGAGCCTTTGCCTGGCCGATTCGGGCACTCAAGCCTTAGGTTTGACACCCCGGACTTACTGTATCAGTACAGCAAATGTAAACAAATAATTAACAATTAATATATCCACTGTGCACTAGTGTATAAAATCTAGGCTGCAAAAAAACCATCAACCAAACACAAATGCAGATCACTTGTCCAAAACGAGTGCAAACGAGTGACCCAAAGAAAAGATTAAAGATCGTTTTTAGATGGTATCAAAGGCTTGTTGTCTTGTGGAAAGTTTCCATTGCACAACATCTGACAGATCTCACACAACCCAGGAAACACACAACATTTCTGAAGGCAGAAGACCACAGTACACAGAGACGCCTACAAGACTAAATTCTGGTACAGGAAGATGTGTTTTGACCAAAGATCCCTTCTAAATGATCTGCAATCATGCAAAGTTACAAACATTCCTTTTTTAATTACTGTTACCATTGCTGATGGTAACCCAGATTTTTCTCAGTTGTCAGTACAGACATCAAACCATTACACATTATTCACTATACATTCATCATAAATTGCTACCCTGAATCACCTTCATCACGCCCCTGGTTATCCCACGATGTATTAGGATCAGCTCATAGATCATTTGGATGTATTTTATAACTCTATGACTGCTTCTCTAAACAAATTAACAACAATATATACCTATAACAATAAATGCAAACACAGGGAACTTTACTGTGGCTAAATTTTATAATATGGATGCTGATAACCAAGGTCTAGCTTTGAAACTCTTACTTTCTTCAAAATTACACATTAGTTATTTGATCTATAAAAGTCTGACCTTAAATAACCTTCAAATAATACGAAAAGGAAAATGCTTGACGTTAAACACACCTGTGAAATAAGCTAAGCCTACAAAGTTTCCTTCCAGAAACACTGAAAGAAATTAACCAGCAAAGCAATCAAAGAACAGACTTTACAGATAACGCAATGTGTTACACGCTGTGCATTTTGGAAACTTTTCCAAATTGACTTCATTCATTCATAAAGTTCCCGAAGTATATGTGACACGGACAGCGGCAGACTCAAAGAATATTTTAGATCAGCAATTTGACTAGATCTGAGGCCACTCTGTTGTTTAGGCCTGTCAGAACATCAGAATATCATTACATCAGTAAGGACACGGTGTAAAAATGTGCCAAACACATAGAGCTCCCTGCTGTGGCGATTACTTGTGAATATGGGGGATTATTAGCTTCCACATGACTACCATTAATTATTTTTAACAATGGTTGGAGAGACAGATTGCATTGTTAATTAATCAAAAGCTATGTATGTGTTATGGGATATAAATATTTTATTTCTAAAGATCACAGTTATCATCCATCTATGGGGGGGACTGGATCTGGAGCATTTTGCACCTTTATATCGGATGATCCTGACCTTAATGTCAAAAGCTGTCTGCCAGCCACGCTCAGTTGGAGTTCTGAAACCAACAAAGTCTAATGCAGTTGTTGCTGTTTGATGATAATGTGAATGCTAAAGATTTCCTTACCTCCCATACAGGCTCAGAATCATCCTCGTCCCTGTGGTTCCCAAGCCATCTCCATTCCTGCATAACATCGAGGTCAGTGGCATCCAGAGTTCTGTCCACTCCCTGAAATTCCCAGTCTTACAAGGGTTTTATATAGTTGTTAATATGAATTTGGAAAGCTATTGAAGTTACTGGAAGAATTAAATGGCAAATGAGCTTCTACATGGATTTTAGTAGCTTTAATGTTAACACTTGCATCAAGATTCATGACAATTAGTTCAGTAGCTGTTGATTTATGTCATTGATTGGACTAAAGAACAGCTTGGTTTACATCTTCTGGATACCTTGAATGTCTGTAGATGTTCAGGCAATCAGTTTAACAGATTTTAATATCTCTGGATCAAGAGTTGGACGAAAAGCCTGACAATAGTGCCACTTAATGGCTAAAAATAGAAATACTCTTGTGTTTGAGTGATTTTGGTCATCAAAATCTGGGGAAGCAATTATTCGTTACAAGTGAGGTTTTTTTTCTCTCTTTTTTAAGGATTGGTTTCAGTTCTCCAAAGGCCTGAAAGACAATTTTAAACCGGACTACAACGAGCGTGCCTGCCCTGTGCGTGAGTACAACTATGTCTCCCAGTCTGATGTGGTGAGCTCCGACGGCTCCACCTGCTCTGTCACCACCGACCAAACCGACTGCTCCATCGAACACGATCCAGAAGACCTGTCCGCCCCCTTTCCCTCTAACCCACTTTCATCTGAGGAGGTGCAAAAGGCTTCTGTTTAGGAGCCATGTTTGGATTTCACAAACATGAATCAACAAACCTCCTGCCTGATTGCAAGAGATACCTTAATTTGACCAAATAAATGGTAGCCCAATAGTTACTATAAGAATAACCCCAATAATTGGTTCAGGAATTTAATTTGAACAATGCCTATTATACAGGTAAAACCAAAGCATCCGATTAAAATTTTAGAAGTTAATAAAGTTCATAAAGACTTTAATATGTTTCTAAAATCCTTGTGTAATTTATGGTTACTCTTGAAAACATTGTTTAGACTCTAAATATTTGACTAATTGAGGCTTTGACGTACGTATAATCCTTTGTTGACTTCCGAAATGAGCACCAGGAACTGTTCTCATATCCAATCCCTCAAATGTTTTTTTTTTTTTTATCTTTTTTTAAATTTTTGTTTTCTTTTTAAAGCAAGAACGATTGTTAAAGTGTTAATTTGGAGAGACGCAGTATTGTATCCTGTAAGCTGGGCTGAAAGTAATTACATATTAATACATACAAGCCCAACTTTACTCAGAAAAAAGCAAGGAGTTTAACTTAAGCAGCAATGTTCCCTCTAAGCTGCGCACATGCGCAATTGCGCACTGCTGGCACGGTCTCCGCGCACAGAAATTCTGCGTTGGGCACAAAAGAAATCTAACCTGAATTGAAATTAAAATTAATACTTTAACAATTCTGTTTCGCAGTGTTAGTCAGTAAGTGACTGGGAACGATATGGGAACGATGCCACCTTATCCCATAATCCAGCCAATAATGCGTATATGCGCAGCCAATCAACGTGGTTGACAGGCTATGACAGCGTCCTTATGTGCCGACACCGGTGTTTTAGCTAGCAAAGGGGCGTGGCTGATGTGGAGAGAAGCCACGTTAATGACAAGGTGTACAACCATTGGAGATGTGAGCAGGACAGACGGAACAATTGACGGAAAAATTGGGGACTGTATAGCAGTTTTTAAATTGTGTTGATAGGCCACATAAAACCAGGGTTGTGATAAAAAATATATGAAATGTTTGGTTTTCTTCCTGAATACTGTCATTGTTTATATTTACTGCAGGAAGAAACGGTTAAATCGGCGTTTTATAAGAAAAAAGGCTCGAAAGCACTCTCCACCTGTGAGCAAAAACAAACCCCACTCCCCTCTGCCTTTCCTATTCGTCCAAAAAAGTACCATGTCAACCAATCAAAAATGATATGGCAACGTGGCATCTAGTTGTTAAGAAAGGGGGAAGTTTTAGGAGTGATGGCGGTGTTTTGAGATGTGAGAGATTTGCAACGTTTAGCGCAAATCTTGTGTCGTTAGTGTGTAGTGTAGTCAGTAGTTTTGTTGTGTGTGTCAGAACAATGAGGCGACTGCTGAATGTTACAGGTGTTACAGCAGTGATACATCTCCTGTTATCAGGCCTGCAGGTATCAGGCTGTTGTTCTCCTTTATCTCATAGTGGACAGAAATAATTTTTTGGAGTGACACAAATAATTTTTGTGGCATCAGATTTGATGCAGAACAGCTGATTGTTCTGTAAATAGTTTGAAATGTTTATTTAAAAACGCCTTGGCTGCATTTAAAAAATAGCTGCAAAAACGTTGTTGTTTGCCAAACTGAGTTACTTTTTTGAAGAAGTAACTATATAATTAATTGCCCAGCATTGGTCTTTATATACTGTATTTTGGAGACAGAGTTACAGGACTCTCTCCCAGACCACAGACTCATAATACAAGTAAGAGCTTTATAAAAATAAAAAAAAAATTAAAAAAAAGAAAGAAAGTTGTGTTTTCGAAATTGGAGTTCAAGTTATTTTTACTTCCAAGTGTTAACATACTACACAGGTCATGAACAAGATTTTTTTACATTTCCATTGTAAGTGGGCTAAAGCAGTTAATTAAAAGTAGTCTAACATAAATGTAAACGCTGTAATTTGATTATTTTAATAAACCATGAAACTTGGATGGATTTGATGCCGGCGTGACCACAGTGCACATGTCTGATGTCGCTCACAGTGGTCCAAGGGATTGCTCAGGGAGTTTGTGCGTTCGCTCAGACATGTGAAAAATTAGAGGGAACATTGTTAAGCAGTGCAGCTATGACCAGGAGGAAAACCCACAATAAAAATAAGTAAAGGTCTTTGTGCTTCAGGGCAGCTTACAATAGCTTTTTTATTCTACTCTGAAAACTGACCTTGGAAATATTATTATATTTTTGATAAATATTCACATTTTGAGCTTACTGAAAAAAGTGTAGAAATATAAACTTACATATGTATACTTTGCTCAATAATCTTTTTTTGTCATATGTAAACTGTTAAAACTGTAGAATAAGTAGGGAAGAGCAAATATTGCCTGCAGATTTGGACAATTTGAAAACATGATATCTTAGGCTACGTCCACACGTACCGAGTATTTTTGAAAATGCAGATTTTTCTATGCGTTTGCACCTTTCATCCACACGTAAACGGCGTTTCGGTCACTGAAAACTGAGATTTTTAAAAACGCCTGCCAGGGTGGATATTTTCGAAAAGTCCGTTTTTGCAATTACTGTGGACGAGGAAAACGGAGAAAACGCAGCGTCAAAGGTGTGCGCCTTTTTTGACGTCACACTGTGTGCCACGTTATTGTTTCGGTGAAATGAATTTCTACAATGGCAGACTTACACAAAATACTGTTACTTGTACTCTCTGCAGTGTTTAAATGCTTACATATACACACACAGTTACTGTCCCTCCACACATAGGACTCAGTTCTGCTTCTATGCGCCATCTTTGTTTACTCTTTCCCGTCCAGGCTTCTAGACTTTATAGGCGATCTGGCTCAAGAGTTGGGAGTTCACCTTGTAATCGGAAAGTTGCCGGTTAGAGTCCCGGCTTGGATAGTCTCGGTCGTTGTGTCCTTGGGCAAGACACTTCACCTACCGCCTACTGGTGGTGGTCAGAGGGCCCGGTGGCGCCAGTGTCCGGCAGCCTCGCCTCTGTCAGTGCACCCCAGGGTGGCTGTGGCTACAATGCAGTTGCCATCACCAGTGTGTGAATGAGTGGATTCACACACTGGTGCTTTGGGGTCCTTAGGGACTAGTAAAGCGCTATACAAATACAGGCCATTACTTATGATTGGCCAACATTTCTACAAGGTTAGGAATATGTCGCCACCTGTTGCTTTGGCATGTTCGTAGCAGCGTTTTCCTTCAATTTTGCGTTTAGGTGTGGACAGGATTTTTTTTTTTTAAAAAACACAAACGGAAAATCTCCGTTTTGAAAAATAACCGTGTAAGTGTGGAGCCTTAGCATTTTAACCAAACATCTTACTGTTACTGTTACAGTATATAAGGGAGTGGCACTCCAATTTCGTTGTACTCTGTACAATGACAATAAAGGCTATTCTATTCTATTCTATTCTATTCTATATCATTGAATGATACAATCGTTTACTCGCTAATAGTGTTATTGTAAAACTTATGCCGAAAATGTTTTGTAACAGACAAACAAATAGATGTGTTTTGCCATCATTCATACTCTTCTAATATCACACTTTGTCATTAGTTAACAACCAAATTATCATTTTGTTGATTTAAAAAAATCGTTTTATCATTTTTATAAACATGTGTAACTGCTATGTTCTTTCTCAAAACATTGAGAAAACAATAATTTCCTCTACCTGTATACAAATATAACTTCAATGATATCTATTTAAAACAATTTTGTTGTACTTTTTCTTTGCCTTAATGTTTTTGTTACCTTTATTTTTGTGTCATATATATTTTTTGCTAGCTTGCACATTACCTCTCTCTGGTCCTTGTACGTCTCTACTTCTGTTTTTTTTTTTTTGTTTTGTTTTTTTTACATAAATAAATAAATACAAATACTGTGTTTTGTTTTGTGTTTTTTCATCAAAACTTTAGTCCTGTGAATTGCTCTACTGTAGCGATGGGTATAAAAGAAACCCAGTACAATCAGCAATATCTGTGTGTCCATTAGAGGGAGTGCGGAGTGTCCCGCACAGTACGGAACTGAGTCAACGCATTTTTCTGATTCAAGAAGGGTAGGGTAGGGCGCAAGGCGGCTGGCCCCCGCAAAGAGAGCTACACAAGTCGGCTACTTCCCCAGCTGAAGCGGTCAGCTATCGAAAGCAGTTGATGTCTTCAGATGACATTTAAGACTTCACTGTGTATTTAGTTGGTTTGACGCTAATTCTCCGTTGGTCGTCTGAAAATCACAACCCGACAAAATGTCAGATCCTGTGGTGGCCGACACTCGCCGGTTGAATTCCAAGCCCCAGGACCTGACTGATGCTTACGGTCCCCCCAGCAATTTCCTGGAGATAGACGTTTATGATCCACAAATCGTTGGAGTCGGACGGGGCCGTTACACAACTTACGAAGTTCGCATGAGGGTAGGTATCGAGGCGTAAACCTCAAACACCTTGCAGCATTAGCTTTTGGCGCTAAGCTAACTCTTAATTACAGTACCGATGCTAGCCAGTTAGCCACGGTCACCGTGCCGTTACGTTGTCGCTATTCGTCGTAGAGTAGCTCGAGGTGGGGCGCGAGTAAAAATCGAGCAGCTGGGACTGTCAGCGGCCTAGCTAACATGTAGAAGTTTCTTGAAGGTATGCTAAGGTGCAATTACGGGAATGTAAGCAGTGTCACTAGTTCAAAGTCAGTACCGTAGTTTTTCCTCAGCTTACAGTATTGTTTGTGAGCTAGTCTGCGTTAAGTAAAAGGAAACTAAATAAAACATTAAAACAAAACCAGGAATTTCCAGCAGACTCCGGGAAGCTAACTGCTAGCTATATGTGATAATGCGCTGTAAAGTAAATTAAGACTGATTTAATGTTACATTGTTTGTCTGTCTGGATTTCTAGAGCTAAATACATCAGTGGATAGTATCTGGATATATGAAGGAGTAACCAAACGTTATTCGTACATATTCTTCGACAGTTTCATATTGATATTCAGAGAAAAGCTGAATGAAAAAGGCTAACAGTGTTGGTGTTTTTCTAAAAACCGTAGAGCAAAACGCATAAGTGTTTTGTGATTATTGAAATATGAAGAGGTCGAGTTAAATGTTGGGTTTTTTCTATAGTGTTGCAAGGAAGTTTACGGTTCTCTGTAAAGTGGCTTTTATTTGACTGTTGTGAAATTGTGTAAGTCAAATTTAATGTAACAGTCACAAGTTTTAACTAACTTGTTCACTAGAAAGACGGCTAAGCTTAAAAGAATGTGAGACGTGGGAAATCACTAACACAGCTAATTCTAAGGACGTTTCAGGAAGCTGATTCAGTGACACAACACAGACGCACTATAATTGTGTAATTGAATGTTAACGTGCCTGCCTTTCCTGCAAATCATCATTTTGTGGCACTGTGGAGAGTCTGCCTTGCACAATATGAACAACTTACTGTTCTCAGTGCTTGAAAATTGTAATAGACCATGGTAGGGAAGATTGGGTCAGGGGCCTGTGGTTAACTAATAATTACCAAAAAGCCATATCAGTCCAATTAACCCTCACTGGGATCAATAGTGGAAAGCAGAGGGTCGCTGCAGTCATAATCTGTGCTTTTACAAGTGGCTTTAATTGCTTTTCAAATAAACAAAGTATAGATAAATTTTTTTCTGTACAGAACAAACCTTTGCCAGTTATTAGCAGATCTGATTTGTAGCCAGATAAAAGATGAGTTAAAGCTTTTAGTGAAATAGGGGAAGAAAACTGATAATAGTTGGAATTGTAGTGCAGGTCCTTTCCTTACATATCAGTTGCCATCTCATGCAGATGATTGAATTTCAAATTAACCAACATGTTTTGTTTTTTGCCTTCTCTTTGTAGACGAACCTTCCCATTTTCAAATTAAAGGACTCCTGTGTGAGGAGAAGATACAGCGACTTTGAGTGGTTAAAGAATGAGCTGGAAAGAGACAGTAAGGTGAGTGAATAATAATTAACAATGTAAGTGCAGAGATTGCATTGTGTGACTTGACCATATAAAATAAGTAATCTGATTATTATTATTTTCTGAAACAAAAATATGGTGATTAAAATGTTTACATGCGCTTGCACGGCTATTCTACATGAAATTGTTATGAGGGCCCAAATTTGGCAGTGGAAATGTCTACGGTGTTGACTTTGTTTCATGTTGAGTGTGGACTTTTTTCTCCTTCTTTTTTCTTTTTTTTTTCTGTTCTTTGTGTCGACCCCTGCCTCCTTCAGATTGTTGTACCACCTCTGCCGGGCAAGGCCCTGAAGAGACAGTTGCCCTTTCGCAGTGATGAGGGTCTTTTTGACGAGTCATTCATTGAGGAGCGAAGATCGGGCCTGGAGCAGTTTATCAACAGGTCAGTTAGTCACAAAATTACATTATAGGCGGGAGTCTTGGGTGGAGGGAGACGCGAGCAAGACTTCATTGTGTTTTTTCTATCGCTGAACTTGTATCAAAGCCATTGCTGTCGTTTCTTTAAGTTTTTCTATCCACTTTAGTGAGCTGTTTGTTGTCAAAATTGTGTAGCCCAACACAAGGCTTAATCTAATCTGTGCCTGGGAAAGGAGAACCAAGCAACAAATCCATGGCTGCTTTTCCACAGCGTTCCTGAAAAGCATTTTAAAATGAGCAGAGAGTGAGTTTACAATGTTTGTTTCTGTGTTTCTGTATAGAATTGCAGGTCACCCCTTGGCCCAGAACGAGCGCTGTCTTCACATGTTTCTTCAAGAGGAAACCATTGACCGTAACTACATTCCTGGAAAAGTACGACACTAGGGTTATTGAGGGATACGGGCAGTTGGGGGTTAAACTGTTGGGGCTGTAGAACGGACTGCCTCTTGCCTTCTCTTCCCTCCTAACTTCTCTTAATCTCTCTCTTTGTCTGTCTCTTTCTTTCACTCTGTGGATATTATTGCAAAGTCATATCGTCTTTATCTTGGAGTTAGAGCATGAACTTTGGCAACACATAGAACATGTTGACGATGTTTCAGACAACTTTGACTCCTCTCTTCCGTGTGCGTTTATTTTATAACTGTATATTAAGAAAAGCACCTGTCAGTAGCATTCATAATATCGTTAATATTTGGCACTAAATAGTAATTTGCAGGAATGGAAACGGTGTACGATACATTCAGACTTTCCACAGATGAGTGTCATATATTCATGATTGTAATATAATGTGAATAAAGTAGAATAACGTCTAAATATGTGTGCTGGAGCTAATGTGTACCATAAGGATGCATGCAGACTGTAAATGAGAATTCTGATCCTGTTTTGTTCTTTGTTTTTGTTTTATTTTTTTAGGTATGAATGAAGTAAGTTTGCTTTATTTTATTCTGTCTCTAAGAGCTTTCTGGAATTAAAGGTGGTTGCATGGGCACTAACAAGACCAAAGGCGATAGTTCACAAATACTTCAGTAAAACAAAACTTAATACCACATGTTAACAGAGATCTGACTGCAATCTGTCATTTCACTTTGTAAGTACAGCCAGACGTGGTCTCTGGTGCATTATAAAAACATGTTATTCCCCCCCCCACAAAAAAAAAGGATAATGTGATTGTGGTGTGTTGCAAAGGTGACGGTACTCTGCAAGCCAGTTTTCAAGCGTTTCTTTTCTAACAGTAACCACTAATGTAAATGGGGTTTAATAAGAGTGCTGAAGTTAAAGTGTTTCTTCTAAACTGGCTTGCAGATGTTTCTCATTCCACAAATATCAGGCCAGTGGAAAGACAAACCACCACTAGTATATGAGTTATGTGAACTATTGTTTAATAGGGATTAAATACTGTACATCACCTACAACCTCAGCTCTTTTAAGACATTTCTTGTCAAACTAATTCAGATACACTGTCATTATCAATCACACTAATCCCTGGCTGCATGGCACACTTGCACGCTTTCTTTGCAGTACATTTGTGTTAGCCTCGCTGATCAAACTCTTACACGACTCTGATCACAGTTATGTTGCTATACCTGTTGATTCTGATCTATTTTTTTTTTCTTTTCTTTTTTTGTTAAGATGTTTTTTGTTTTTCTTTTCAGACTTGGATACTGTACATTTGTACAGAAATATCTACGTCTGAAAAACAAATCGGCCAATTGTACCATCACGTAAACCTTGACACAATATGTCCTGCATTTTGTGTACCAATCAAATGTTTACATGTGCAGTTCATTAGACAAAGTTTATGACTAATGAACTAAATCAGTTGAAGTTATTGTCCATACATATGGCAGCAAAAAAAAAAAGCTGCTTATTGGTCACATAAGTCTTAAAACGGACAGCATCATGGCATATTTTGCGCGCCCCCCCCCCCCCCAAAAAAAAAAAAAAAAAACTACGTTGCATGATGCTTGTTGGTGGCATGTGCTGCACAGAAGCTCAGGAAAGCACTTCGCTTATGGAAACTGCATGAACTCCTCTGTAATGTACCATGTTAAGCTTGTATTAGATTTGCAATCACAACTTCTTTACCTGCCTGACTGATTGAATAAGAGTCACTTATCTTTCAGTCCAGAAAGGTTTTAGAGTAGAAATGGTTCTCCTGATCTCCCGATGCAAGTAAAGAGTAGAAGTTTGCACGTCCAGGGTAATTCCTTATTATTGCCTTATATATCTATACTACTATTAAATGACAGACACCCCAGTGTTGCACTTCTCTTCAGTGTTTTGTTTTTTGTTTTTACTGTTTGGCTGTAAAGCTCAAGCAACTCTAAAAACTGCATGGTACAGATTAAACGGGTCTGTCTTGTAAGTGAGACGTTGAGTCTCAACGGGACTACCTGTGTAAATAAACGTTTAAAATGTAATGATGATCTGAGAAAAGCTTAGTTGGTGAAAAATGATGCAAAAGAACAGGAGCTGTCATACTGTATGGACCCAGCCTCATCTGGTCATCATGTGATGCTTTCTGCAGATAATCACATTAGTCAGCGTGCATCGTTAGGCTCTATTTAAAAGAGTGTCAGTCAAAGAACACTGTCGATTGCACGTTGGTGTATCATTTCTCATGTTTTTTTTTTTTTTAATCTCTCCCTTTCTCTCTCACTGCAAAGACGGTACAGTCTGCTGCACCTGCCCCGTGTACATTTATTTCTACATCACGTCATAAAGCTGATGTCAGACCTCATAAGTGTCAACGATGTAGAGAAAACACAGCTTTCTGTTCCTGGAATGAAACTTAAGAGATCCAATGTATAAATTGTTTGATGTTGTATCTTCATTCAGTCATTCCACTTACTGTATGTACACTATTTTTGATCTAATAATCAGTGAGGAAAACCATATATCTTTTTAGCCATTTTTTGTTTGTTTGTTTTTGTTTACAATGATTGTTTTTGGAATGTCTTTTTTTTTTTTTTTTTTTTCCATTCGATTACTTTAAAAAGAAAGTAATTTCTTGCTCTTGTTTTCTTTTGCTAGCTGAGATGTGATTTTGATGATGACCTCCCAAAGTCAAGCAACATGTAGCATCATAAAAATGATGGCGACTCCAGTCACTCCAGTCGCTGTTTTCTCCCCTGAGTTTGATATTTCTGGACATGCTCTTACACAGGATTGTTTCACAAATACTTGTTGAGTTGGGCAAATAACCATGTCTAAGCACTGTGATAAGAGATTTGTTATATGAACAGACATTCATTGTTTAAAGGCAGTAACAGCATCTGGTTTATTGAGCTATAAAATGAGGCTTGATTTTCTTTTTTCTTTTCTTTTCACCTGTATTCTTCTTTCTCTCAGCATTATCGTGAAGTGTATTAATACGTTGCCATCATTGCAGGAATTTCATTGTTAATTCTGTCCACTAATTAAATTTCCTGCTGCCTGCTGTGTGCTGTCTCTTTTGACTTTTACAGCAGAGAAATGGGAGCAAAAGTCAGGGGAAAAAAAAAAAAGTCAGGTCAGTGAGCAAGAGTAAGTCAGAGGAGATTAAATGATTGTAGGCTGGCAGGTCTTAAGTTATTCTTTATATCTTTAGATTTGTTCTTGTCATTTTTTTAAAAGTGGACTTGAGGATTAGTTGTTCAGGATTTCTGAAAGACCAGGATATTGGTTGCATTTACGGGGAATAGTTTCTTTTTGTGGGGATAGGTTAATTGGATAATCCAAATTGCCACTAGGTGTGAATGTGAGTGTGAATGGTTGTCTGTCCCTATGTGTTAGCCCTGCGACAAACTGGCGACCTGTCCAGGGTGTACCCTGCCTCTCGCCCTATGACAGCTGGGATAGGCTCCAGCGCCCCCCGCGACCCTGAAAAGGATAAGCGGAAGCGAATGGATGGATGGATGGATGGAGTTTCTTTTTGTTTTTGAACTACTTAACACTGAGCTATGATTAATTCAAGCATAAAAAGGCACCTAACCCAATGAGCTAGTGTTGTTTACACATGAAAGCCAATTTGTTACCAGCAACCTGGCACAAAAAAAAACATTTGTTCCCAATTTTTTGTTAAGTATGAAAACAAACTGACAATCATGAAATTGCACTTTTGCATCAAGGTGATTCACAAACAGCTATTAGCTGAAAACTTGGCATATATTATGGCATGCAGTGTGTCCTTAAAAAATGAGGAGAAAAAACGGTGGCAGTTTAAAAAAAAAAACTACAAGCAGAAATGAATAATTTGTGAAAGTAATTTCCATAAGAAATCCAGCAAAGACCTGACATAGGACCTGAGAGATACATCTGACGCTTCAGTTGCTCGATCTACTGTTCGCTGCGGCCTCGTCATGTCTTAGTGAAAGGGTGGCCGTCAAGAGGCCATTCTTAAGAAAAGGAAATGGGGAGAAAAGGCAGGTAATTTGTTATGCCATATTATACAAAAGATTTCTGGTTTTAAAGGAGATGATCAATATGACGTCCTCTGTACATATTGTCAGGAAAAGGTACAACAGTGACTGCAGCCATCTGTAAAACACGGTAAAAGCTATGGTTCAAGGTGATTTTGATCCACCATGCAATACCATCTGGAAAGTTTCAGGTTTGCATCCACTTTGTTTTTCCCCATGTCAGTGATCCCAGACACACTGCTAATGTTGTAAAAGCATAGATAGAAAACCACAAAAAAGCAGGTTCAGAGCCCAGATATCCTCCTTATCGAAGTATTGTGGGATCATCTTGACAGGGAATGCTACAAAAGGGAGAAACATCCAAGGAAGAACTTTAAATGCCTTCAAGAAGCCCGAAGACTACCAAACTTGTCCAGAAGGCCGCATAAAGAAGTTAGAACGAAGCTTGGCTAAGAGAGTTCAGGCTGTGTTGAAGAATAAAGTGGTCACACCAAGTATTGACTTTTAAGCTTGATAGAACTCCTGTTTTCCTAGTAAAATATAAAGAAATTAAGGGTGGCTCAAAAGACTTTTGCAAGTGGTAATTCTCTGGATGAAAGTATCTTCTTGATGTCAGAGGAGAATGGGCAGACTGCTTCGAGCTGATAGGAATGCAAAAGTAATGCAAATGGGAAAATGACAACTCTTTACAACCAAGATATACAGATGAGCATGTCTGAATGCACAAGATATCAAAAAGTAAACAGATGGACTACAGCCACGCTGGGTGTTACTTCTGTCAGCTAAGAACAGGAAACTGAGCCTACAGTTTTCACCAAAATTAGACAAGAGAAGATTGCCTAAGTCTTGATTTCTGCTGCATTCTGATGGTAGGATAACCATTTGGCGTAAACAAAAAAATGGCCTTAAACAACACGAAAGCATGGATCCATCCTGCCTTGTATCAGCAGTTAAGTTTGTACCTAATGAAGTGGCCAAGGAGTGTATAACGTTTAGTTGTAGTCAGTTTACACTGCAGGTTTGGAGAAAACTGGAACTCAAACTGCCAGACTACTTTCAGCAAAGGTTTGTCAGGGTGTTTGTAATTCTCATTAGCATAAGCAACAGTGACCTAAAAGCTTGTTTTTATCTGTGACACACATGACCACACAAAGCTGCCACAATGTTGATACAAACAAACAAAATTTAAGCAGAGAAAAAACAGCATGTAAGTGTGTATGCATGTATGCATACAAGTCGTTTTAGGTTTTACCTAAGACGGTTTTTTAAGTCCTCTAATCGTTTTCTTGCTGAGGTTGGTCTTCAGGAAATGCCGGGATTAAACGGCATAGGGAAATTCTCGCCACAGGTGGATTAACGTTGTCCCAGAATCTTGTGAGCTGCAGGTGATCCAAAGTAGGCATGACTGTAATTAGACACAACTGTTTCCACATGAATAAAAATAAGTCCAGTAGGTTCATAGAGAGCACAGCCTGTGTGCTACACAAGGCTGGTAAAAGAACACTGCCAGTGTTTGATTAACAGTGCAGAGTTTTGCGTTCTTAAATTAGTTTTTAGAGGGTCTGCTATTTGTAAATTATACAAAATCCCTCTTTAAGTGTGACACGCGTGCTGTTCTATACCTGTTACACTAATTGTAACATTACAGCACTCACTCACCAAAAGATTCACAATAGATGTTAAAATTGTTCCAAAATTAGAATCTTTTAGTGAACTAAAGAATGTGCCTGAACAATGACATGCATGCAGCGGCCATGACCTTCCTCATCTGTGAGCACAGTGACCTATAGAAGACGTGAGCTTTGAAGTGTTGGCCTTGTCCTGAGTAATGATAGTGTGCAGACAGGATGGGCACGCAGGGCCAAAGCAGAGATTAGGTGGTGTTTGGTTAGTCGTTTTAACTGTGGAGCCCAGTTTGTAGCCATGACGCTTGTTGTATTTGCTGAGACACCCAGTTGGGTTAGCCTGATAAAGTGGAAGTAAATTGAAAGAGCAACTCAAAGCACAATGGCTGGGTAAGGACAATAGGTGAGACGAGTGGCTACTATAGTGCCATCGGACAGCGAGAGCAATGGGTGCACAGGAAGAAACTGCAAGAGGTAGCTCTGTACATAGACTCTTTCCTGTTGTGTCCAGTATAACAAAAACAAACATTTACAGCAACAGGAGCCCCAAAGACACCTTTTCAGTTCATTTGGTTTGTGGCGGTGGTGCTATAAATGTCAACAGAAAATCATAACATAACCAAAAGTTTAAAACCTTACAGGTGGGCCCTTTTTTATTGCTAGTCCTTTATATCAAAGTTGTAGAGGAGCAATGCCAAAATGCTGCACTGACTAGATTCCTGAACATTTGACATTAACATTATATGTCCAAGTCAGAGATCAGGAAATATTTAAATAAAGACCCATTCCTGGAATATCTTTCCCATTATATACAGCTGTAGTCAAAAGTTTACGTACACTTGTATGAAGTATGAATGTCATGGTAATTTGGGGCTCCATTTATTTTTTTGAATTGTTCTTTTTCCAGAGTGGAACGATTGTACAGTGGATCTATGAATGACTTTACAAAACAATAATTGAGGACACAAGTTTGAATTTATTTTGGATTTTCTCTGATTCACTTCAGATCAAATGTATACATACAGGCTCAGATATGTACATACACCTCTTCTAATGTTTGTTTAAATGTCCCTTAGCAAGTTGCACCTCGACCAGATGTTTTTGGGAGCCATCAACAAGCTTCTGACATAATTCCGGCTCGATGTTTGACAGGTTTTCTTTGCAACATTGGTTAATTTTAAGTTCATTTAAATCGGCTGTTTTTTTGGCACTGACTCGGCTTTTAAGCCACAGGGTGGAGGCTGAGGCTTTTGGGAAGGCCATTACAGAAGCTTAATATTAGCCTGTTTTATCCATTCAAAAAAAAACTGTCCTGTTGGAACATCCAGTTGTGTCTAAGTTTCAAGCATCTAGCTGTTGATATGACATTAAGGAAAGAATTTGGAGGTTGTCCTCCTTCTTCATTATTCCATCCACTTTGCGCAGTGTACCAGTACCTCTGGCAGCAACACAGGCACATGATGCTACCACCAACGTTCTTCACAGTTTGTACAGTGTTCTTAGGTTTGAAAGCCTTACCTTTACTCCTCCAAACATACTTCTTTTCATTGTGAACAGCTCAATCTTTGTCTCATTTGACCATAAAACTTTTCTCCAGAGGACATTTGGCTTGTTCATGCGGTCAGACAGAAATTTCACTTGAAGTTGAAAATTCTAATTTTGGAATGAGTCTTCTTATTGGTCGGCACCCTCTCAGCCCCTGGTGTTACAAAATTCACTTCACTGTGAACAGTGATGCTGCTGTTCCAACAGTTTCCAGATAATGGCAGGCTTGAGCCTTGGTGGTTCTTGGGTTGTTTCTGAACATCCTAATCGATTTCCTCTCATCTGAGGGTGACTGTTTGGGTTTTCTTCCAGATCTTAACAAAGTGGTGACACATCCAAATATCTCACACTTAGATTTGTTTGAACTGATGATCCTTGAGTTGTTTAGAATCCACTGACAAAGTCTTTCCTCACCAATGAGAACAGGCTTTGCCATCGTCAAGTTAAAAGACAAAGTTCCTATTTTTAAAATTTGTATATTGTACAATCATTCCACTGTGAAAAAAGAGCAATTAACAAGAAAACAAAACAAATTTAAAAAAAAAAATACTTAAAAGCCCCAAGTTACCATGACATTCATGTCCAAGAAGAGGGTTAGGATGTAAACACGTGTCACAGCAGTGGAAATATTTTGCTTATGTGCCATTCCTAAGATCAGCATTATACTGTAAAGTCCGCCTGATGCAATACTGAGCTATCTTCTATGCTTTTTCAAAGCTACCACTGAGAAATTTTGTTCACTCTGCGAGGCATTTCTTTAATTCTGATGCCACTCGGTCTTCACGTTGCATCAGACGTCACAGATGATGCCACACAGACCAGCACTCATCCATGCAGCTACACACTGTAAACTGCAGTGCACACACACACACACGCTGCAAAGAGGCAGCGAACAGACTATCAGAGAAACATAATTTGATTATCTGAACACACACACTGCAAAGAGGCAGCGAACATTATCTGAATTTCATCAGGCCACATGTGAGATGACATTTTTTATTATTATTATTGCATAATTAAACCTAAATAAGTGTGTATCATAAGAGCAGCTCGAGCTAAAATTACTTTATTTGACACCATTGACCTTCAAGAATGTGCAGGTCACCAAGTGCACATACACATGAAAGAAATTGTTTATATTTCCCCCCTTTTTCTTTTAATCTGTGAAACAAAGCAGCAGCGGATATAGTGCACGGTCGGAGTCACAGCCTATACATAGCTTTCCACGAGGGGCGTCCAAATATGGGCATCGCTACTACAGCATGCGCTCATATACAGTCTCTCTGTTTATCCCGATATTTGGTCTGTAAAGCACTTGTAGGCGACATAAAGTATATAAAAGTATACAATATACATTAATATGTAAAGATTACTTCACTACTGTGTTTTCAGAAAGTACAGACATCTAACTTCCATTCATGAGTGGAAAGCTCCACCTTGTGATGACGTCACTGTACACGTCCTCTCGCGACTGGTAAAAACCGCACTAGCGAGCGGGTTGTTTCGTCATCTGCTCCGACACCAGCGCTCCTATCTGTCGTCTTTCTTCCTCTCTCCACTCACTTTAAAACCACCAGAAGACATTAAAGGTAACGACGTCGGCTTTTGTTTAACACAACAGAAACGCGTTTTTAATCTAAGATGTACTGTAGTGACATTTTTCTATCTAAAATCGAGCTTGTACTTACGATATAGTAAACTGATGCAATCCTCCTCGGGTGTTGTCGGATGTAATTGGCGCAATGTTGAACAAGACCAGGACGACACTGTTCTTGAGCAGCTTTATTATGTTTTAAAGTCAAATATTTCAATGTGTTTTTTCTCTAACCGAGCGTGAAAAACGTGTCTCGGTTATTCACTGTACTTTCCGCTTTAATTTGTCATTTGAGCGGGGAGTCAGCTGTCTGCGCGAAACGTTACCCGGAAAACCGAGCAGAAACAAGAAACTTAATGTAAGGAGACCATTGTGGAAAATGTGTTTAATTGGTTTCCATCTTCTTTTCAGCACACTCGGACACTTATCCGTGTTATTAATCGTGGTTTTCATTCATTGTTTTGGTCGTGGTGGGCTAGCACGCCGTGCTACTAGCGTGCTACAGAGACGTGGAATGACCGTAAATGGTGCTTTTAAAGACCCCCGTAGCGCCGAATTTTTGAGAATCGCATGCATTATTCTCAAAGAACACTAATCTTTAAAAATAATAATAACAACTTGGCTAGTTCACGTGCATATTTAAACTGAGCGCACCCAACCAGAGCCACTGCAAGAACTCGATTTGTAAGATTTTTTTGTAAAGCCTAATCTCTGAATACCAATGCAACATTTACTTTTATGTGCAAACGTTATCCAGAAGATTGTTAAATCCAAGCCTGAGCCCTAACGCCGCACTTAAAAAGATCACCAACGTTAAAACCACCGCCATTTCCCGCTTTCTTGCGTCAGGTATGAAATGTATTAAAGCCAATTGCTGCACTTCCTATATTGATGAAAGCAACACTGGCACCACACGAGAGCTTCCCAGCCACGTAGATAGGTCAGTGGTGTTTCGGTCGCTTGACAGATGGGGTATTTTATCCATATGGACAGCTGAACAACGTCGGCACTGCTCGTGGGTAAAACAATTTTAAACTCGTGATTTTATTTATTTATTTTCTGGTAACCTCGTGCGCGAGTGGCAATGTCACCTCGGGAAGGTGTGCCATTTGTGTTGCATCAGCCAGTTGAAAGCCAAGCTTTAGCTGGAGTAACTAATGATCAACTGCATTAATTGTATTGGAGACAAGGGTGTAGACACGGATAAGAGTGTGTGTCGAGAGTATTCACACCTGCTTGACTGCGTTATTGTGGTTTCAAGGGGTCAGGTTGTATAACCTTGTACCAGAATGCCACGTTACTTTAGGGGCAAAAAAAAAATCAGGAGACCACGGAGATCGCGGAAATTCGGTTTTGAAAAAACACAATAAAGTCGCCATTTTTTAGTATAATAATATAATAACAACACATAGCAACTCATAACAACACATTATTTTTTTTATCCTGCTGCTAAACTAATTTCCCCTTGTGGGACAATAAAGAAATTGAGCTGTAAGATTTGTGTTACTATTCAATTCAATGTTGTTTTTTCAGAGGTATCCGTCCAGTTTCTGTGGGACGCTTCCTTCTGTTTGTTTTGTTCACGCCATTTGCATCAAACTAAATATTACTAATATCTCTCAGAGTCAACAAAACCCATCAGAGCTGTGATTTACAGCAGGGTGTACTCGATAAACTGCAGCAGTGTGAAGCTGTAATAGTCAGAGTGAATGATTTCGCTCATTATTGGTTGTTTGAATGAAATGCTCATAAATTGAAGTGAAGCACAAATTTTGTGTGCACGTGTGTGTCATTGCAGGAAGGGTGTGTGCTAGTCCACATCAAAGGGTCTTCGTGTGACATGTTCTGGGAACATTTTGATTATGGTTAAATAAAAACATTCAATAACAGGGGAAGGGGGGTGCAAATGCTGCCAAACTCAAGAAAGATTGCACGTCTGTCGTGCTACAATGCGGCACATTTCGGCGTGAGTGTGTGACAAATTGGTAGTTTTGTCCTGCTCTTGTCATATCTGATGATGTTAATGGTGTTGGCAGTGGTCGTGGGAAAGCGGGCAGGCTCTCGGTTTGTCACATTCCATTTCACAGCGAGTCCGGTTTTTGGCAAGAGGGGTGGTCTCCCCGCCCGGTGATCTGTGGGGTTGTTCAGTTCAGTCTCCATGGTTTCTTTGTTAACCCGCTGTGCACCTCATATCATCCTTATTGTCCCTGAGTCTAAATGTACTGTTCCTGTCTTCAAACAGCCGGGAAATAAAAACACTGTGTCGTGTTTGAGAGGATGTAGAGCAAGCCGCGATGCAGTGTACACTCCAAATAGATCCGGCCCCACTTTGCAGGGAGCTGAACTTGGTGTTTGTTCAACTGCTGCACTCCACAGATTAACTGAAGTTGATATTTAAGGAGTGATGTGGATTATTTTGGCAATATTTTGCTATATAAATCCAGCAGTGGATTTCACAAACTAGTGAGCAGCATAGAGTGAAGACACAGCTTGACTCGGTATCACTATCAGCAGCAGTGGTTATTTGTCAACAGTGGCAGTCAAAACAAAGCCATGTGTTGCTCATGAGGATAGAATAAGGAGCAGCAACAGGTTGTAATGAGGTTAGCAGGTTTGTTACTACTTCAAATAATCCTCTTAGTCCTTGGAAGCACTTGCGCCAATGCTAAGTCAAGTAACAGGACTATTATCCCTGAAGCCTGTTGTAACCGGACCGTTGTTGGCCAGAGCTGCTGCTGGTCATAGTCCCCCAGCATAAAGAGCCTTTTAGTTTGGTCCTCAAAAAACAACAACCGTGCTCAAGCTTAGTTTTAAAAAAGCGATAACAAACACAGAAGTGATCTTGGCAACAAGATTCACGCATCATCTTTGGCTTTCCAGGGAAATGCTTGTGTTTTCACTTTAATAGCAGGAGCATGGGGGGGGGAAGGGAGGAAAAAAACCCCTGCTGGTTATAACGTTAGTCTTTCATACAGGCGTGTGTGGGCTAGTGGAACATGCAGAGGGTACATTTGTGAGCCACACCTCCACACAACCTGCCCCACTTGCACAAACGGGCACCCTCGTGAAAACCACAAGGGAAAGATTAGCAACAAGCTGACGTGACAGAGGTGGCATCCGGGGCTATGGTGGCTTGCTTTAATAAGACCACCCTTAATTATGCTCAAACAGTAAGAGCGCATGTGTATGTGTGTCCTAAAAAGAAAAAAAATCATTCCCTTTTGCACGGTTGCCATTGTCCCCACCGAAGGGTCCCGTGTAGCGTTGGGTGAACCCCCGAGGAGATCTAAGGCCGGTCGGGCACAGTAGTTTGGTAATAAATGTTTATTGACAGGACACCGAGCACCTTAGATCTCAGTTCCTGGTGTGCGAGTGGAAAATGCTGCTGGAATGTCACACCAAGTGGGGAGCGGGAGCATTTCCACCATGTACCAGTTTCCCATCAGTCTTCAGAGGGGAGAGTGTTTATTATGGCAGTCATCAGGTGCTCTCTGTGTTGTTTTTATTTCATTGTTTGACAGTGTTTTGAGTTTTTTCTCCCAACACTTAACTGTACCAGACAGGATATTCTCTTTTGAAATAGTAAGCCTAGAAATGCTTTGATAGTCCGTTTCTGTTGTTTTTGCAGTATTAATAGAATATTGTCATTGTGCTGAAACATCGTGGGAGCTGGGGAAAAGGAAAAAGACTAAAATTGGATCATAATGCCGCCACAGCTGAATGTACATTGCTTTCATTTTTATGAAATTGTACACCTGAAATAAGTTCTCAAGGCAGAAAGATAAAGAAGCACAAGCCTCAAAAGTCCACTGTACATGCCGTAGTTCTCGATTCTCTTTTTTTCTCGAGTCATATTTTTGATTTTTTTCTTTTGAGCATCTGCAGTTTTTCAGAAGCTTCCCATTGATGTCTGGGTTTTGTTTTCTTTTTTTCTTTTCTTTTAGTTTCTAGTGGTCACGTTCTAAGCATGGATTCAATTTCACTCTGAGAACTTCACCCTAAGCAGTAGAGATTTTAATACATTCATGATGTGAGCAGGGGACCTTTTTCCTATTTTTATAAATGTATTTTATCCCTGAAGCTCATTGGACAGACGGTGGAGGACAAAAACACTTAAACAGCACTGCTCAAAATGGTACTGTGTGGCCCTCCGTCTTCAGTTTTTTACACACTTAATAGGCATTGAAGGGCGTTTTTGATGTGGCCGTCCTCGCTGTGCCGCTGATTCAGTCCGATCTTTGCCGCTGGGTTAGGATTTCACATCTCCTCCTCCTCTTTACAGACTGATCTGTGAAGTAACTGAAAGGCCTGACATGGGAAAGAATCGGGTGTCGTTGCAGTAATAGCCTCAGACGCGTAGCTTTTAACGCTGCTCCGCCCTCAAAATCCTGACTTCAGCCCTTCTCTTGGAGAACCTGCAGATCAGTTGCACACCAAGAAAGAATGTTTCATTGATTGTTCTTTATTATTTATTCTTGATTATTGTTTGTCAAATCTTATAGTTTAAAGGTGCGGCCTGTGGGCCCAGTGTTGGACTTAAATTTGTCAAACCCTGCCCTAATGAGTTGTGTGAGCTTTTAATCACCAAGAAGCTCAATGTTTTTGTATTTTCTGTTCTTTTGGATAAGTAGATATGCCTCATGATGCAATATCCTTCACCTTGGTCCAGTATATTATTTTGTTGAAATGTTAATGATTAACCATACAAGTATAGTATTTTGTTGATAAGATAAAAGTTTACAGCGTTCTTATTGCTCTGAGCATGTTTTTGCCTCGTGGACCTGCATGTGCGTACAAGACTGTTTACTGTAAATAACAGAGAGTGAGTACATCTAACATGTAAAGTTTAATATTTCTCTGTAATCTCAGTGACGCTGCAGAAACCAGGTCCAAGGGGAAAAAAAAGGGTGTAAAAACAACACGACGACATGATGCATTGAGCCATTTTAGACTAGACAAATGTGTGATTGCTACTTCCTGCAAGTCACACTCTGTCGTTCTGTCGCACACCCTTCTCGATTTGCAAATCTCTGGTCTCCGTGTAGCTTTTCTGTGGACATCTGACAGCTTTAACCCCACAAAGTGACACTTTACTTCTGAAAAGCTTGCATGAGTTAGCAGCATGACAGTGAGTCCTGGCTGCTGGCGATCAGTTTTATTTTGTTTTTAATCTCAGCAAGAGCTGCAAGACTGACATTTAGCATTTTGTTAGTGCTGCGTAAAGCCAAAACCAGTCTAACCAGTTTTTAAGCACATGGATTTCTCTCTCTTCTGCTTTCCATTTGGAGTAAAAGACATCTTATTTAGATAATCAAATTACTACTACTACTGCTGCTACTACTAATACAACTACTTTTACAAAGCAAGACTTCAGACTCAAACGGCAGTATGAGAACTCTGAATAATCTAAATAAGACTGAAGGTAGTCAAGCAACATTTTGTGGGAGTGTTCAGGGTGTTGCTTGTACACACAGTGTATGTACCGACCAAAAGGTTGTTGAACTGCAGGCCTCGACCATCACTCACTTTTTTGATATGTACACGTGTCAGTAACCCCAGATTTTTAGTTACATTCACTCAGTTATTGACGTCATTCCTGCTTCTGCCAATAAAAACGTGTCCAGTCCCCCTCAGACAAACAGAAAAACAGTGTCTGTTTAGGTTACATGTTGCATAAAGTGTCCTTGGCGTGTTATGAAGCTGCTTTTGTGTGTCAAAGAAACTAGTGTAATGGTTATCTTTCACCCTGTGAGATCTTGGCAAACCAACCCACAACTGGCACAAAATGTGTTGCTGCTGTCCTTCGGGGTGGTTCATTGTGTTATTTTTCTCAATCAGATCACTGATAATGCATGTAACAGTGAAAACAGTGTATTACATTCTGATTAGTGAAACGGCACTGTCACGAGGTTGTGTTGGAACCTATGTAGTTGTAGTCCTCCGTTTGACCAACCCCCATCACCACTGCACACACTTTCCCAGGCGTTTCCCCGTCTAGCTCTAGCTGCTAGTTGACTCCTGGTATTTTCTCGCAGTAAGGGAGTGGTGAGGAATAAGGTTAGGTGTTGTATCAAAAGAATTTATTATTTTTTGGGGTGTGCACCATGGAAGGTTTATTTGTCCAGGCAAACTTGAGATTTGATTAAAGCCTAACAGTATAACGCTCGGATTTCTTTTGTCTTCATGGTTCCTTTGCGTCCCACTGTGTCTCGTGATGTGTAACTGTGCTTTAAAAGGTGGTAGTATTCCAGTGCAGTTTGCAACATCTCCGGGGCTACCTCGGTTCACTTGAAACACACCTAAAAACCTGCCGAGACATTGCATATGATACAATTTATTTTTGTAGCCCAGCTGGGAGCGATTGTGTTGCAAGATTTGATATATTCTCCGCCAGTTTGAACACTTTCCTGGAAAAAAAAAACAAAACAACTTTGCTACTTGGAAAAAGCGAGGTTTTCATAATCCCTCTGCAGCATGCCAAGCACAAGAAGCGTAAGCTCTGGCTCGTACTGAATAGCGCCCTGTTTTGAGCTCTTGTTTTCTTGTGTTTCCTCACAGGTAATCTGCTGCTGCTAAATTCTGTGACCACAGCCTTTGCTACTTCCTGATCTCTGTGTTGAAGCGACTGTGGCCTGGCTGATACGAACACAAAGGGAGCAATACTTGACGAGTAACTTACCCATCCATCTGTCCAAACTTCTCCCGTACCTGCCGGTCACACGTGTTCTGTTTAAGCTGTGTCAATCACACACACACGCACTCACACTAGAAGGATTTAAAACGCATAGCCTGCTTCTGCGCCCACACACAGTCACAGCAAACATGGCCAGCCATCTGTCCACCTTTGGCAAAATCCTGCTGCGTCGCAGGAAACTAGACTTGTCAAGTGTAGAGACCCAGTTCGCCCGCTGCTTGTCCACCCTGGACCTCATTGCCTTGGGAGTGGGCTCCACGCTGGGTGCTGGTGTCTACGTCCTCGCCGGTGAGGTCGCGCGAGAGAAGGCGGGACCCGCCATCGTGCTCTGCTTCCTCATCGCCGCTCTGTCCTCCATGCTGGCCGGCCTGTGCTACGCCGAATTTGGCGCCCGTGTCCCTAAGACGGGCTCCGCATACCTGTACAGCTACGTGACAGTCGGAGAAATCTGGGCCTTCATAACAGGATGGAATCTCATCTTGTCTTATGTCATAGGTGAGCCTCAGTTTCACTAGACTGACATGTGCCGTAGAAATCCACACATTAGGAGTCATATCTTGTCACCATATTCTTAAATAATCTCTGGTATTTTTTTTCCCTTCTTTTAGGTACAGCCAGTGTGGCCCGGGCTTGGAGTTCAACCTTTGACAACCTGGTGGAACAAAAGATCTCGGGCTTCTTTAAAGCCTCCATGGCAATGACGGTGCCAGGCAAGGTGCTGGCAGAGTACCCGGACCTGTTCGCCCTCATCCTGGTGCTGCTGCTCACTGGTGAGTCTGCTTATTCTTAGTGCTATGAGGGGATAACTTGCTCAATAATAAGGACATTTTTGGGATATAAAAAAACTTGAGCAGTCCAATAACGGGCTATCCGCCTTCATTTTAACTGCTTTAAACTCATGAAGCTGTTTGAGCATCAGACCCTTACTGTTAGTAGCATTTTAATGCATACAAGTGTGTTTGTTCTTCCAAAGATGACCCACTGAAACCTCCAATATCGAGTACTTTTCTCATTTAAAATTAGGCTGTCAGCTTGGTCGTTGCACACCGCGCTGAAGTAGCCGATTGCGATCATTGCATCCAAATCATTGCACAACAGACAACAGTTTTCACACTAACATCACAGCTAGTGTGGCCTGCCAGTAGCAGTGTTAGAATGAATTGGTGTCGCTGACTGATGGTTTGTTGGAAGTGAAGTATGAAAATGTCCACCCACGTAGCAGGATGTGTTGTTGAAGCTTCTCTCTCTTGTCTCCGTCTACTTCCTGCCCTCAGGACTTCTGGCCTTTGGTGTGAGTGAGTCGGCTCTCGTGAACAAAATCTTCACTGGGATCAATCTGGTGGTTTTGGGGTTCGTTATTATCTCCGGCTTCGTTAAAGGGGACACTAATAACTGGCACCTCACAGAGAACGACTACAGGGAATTCATAAACAGCACCAATGGCAGCAGGGAGCTGAAGTGAGTGTTTGATGGCTGATTTACTTCTCTGATCCAATCCTCTTTTATTGTTTAACTTCATGTTTCTCCTCATCTGCCTCCCAGGTTGAAGGAGCAATACGGCACTGGTGGGTTTGCCCCATTTGGACTTAACGGAGTTTTGTCCGGTGCAGCCACGTGCTTCTATGCCTTTGTGGGCTTTGACTGCATTGCCACAACAAGTAAGTAGTTTTGATGGTTATGAAGAGTGTTGCGTTACATAAAACTTTTCCTTTGTAAGGCCAGGAACTCTGGTGTGTGGGGAAAACCCCGCCCTTGGATAGTACACGCTAACATAATCAGCTTTTGTCAAGACGTTCAAGGGTTATTTAGGCGCGCCAGTGGGATCCCGCTCATCTTTCTCTTGCTTTGTGTTCCCTCAGGCGAAGAGGCAAAGAACCCCATGCGCTCCATACCTATTGGCATCGTGGCCTCGCTGCTCATCTGCTTTTTCGCCTACTTCGGCGTGTCTGCCGCTCTCACCATGATGATGCCGTACTACCAGCTGAACACTCAGAGTCCTCTGCCCGAGGCCTTCAGCTTTGTCGGCTGGGGTCCTGCTCGATACATCGTGGCTGTCGGTTCTCTCTGTGCTCTGTCCACCAGGTGAGGAAGGCATAACCCAAAACATCTAACATGTTTATGTTCACATGACTGTAAAATGTTAATGCAAACTTCCAATCCTCCCCCAGCCTCTTGGGCTCCATGTTCCCTATGCCCCGTGTTATTTACGCCATGGCAGAGGATGGGCTGCTGTTCCGATTTCTGTCTAAGATGAGCGCTCGCACAAAGACCCCTGTCCTGGCTACCATTGTTTCTGGTATTATTGCAGGTAAGATAAAGATACAACTTTCAGAGACATTTATGTTTGGGCATATTTCTCTTCATGTTTTGGACACGCAGATTTGTTTGTTTTGTTTCTTTGTTTGCTGTATCAATGTACAGATACTGCTGGTATCAATCTCCTGTTACCAGTAGTATCTGTTGCTAGTTTTCCAAGTTCACAGAGCTTCCTGCTGCCTCAGCTCTGTCTAGCAGCCTATCTCACAGGCTGACATGTCAAGATCAATACTAGTTTTGCAAATACTGATATTTTTGGTGCTTGCAGCTGTCTAAGATCTGGTCTTACTTCTCCTTCCAGCTCTGATGGCCTTTCTGTTCGACCTGGCAGCTCTGGTGGACCTCATGTCCATTGGAACCCTTTTGGCGTACTCTTTAGTGGCCATCTGCGTCCTCATTCTCAGGTAAGCACCTTTATTCTCCACCATCAAATTCACACAGAGGCTTGTGAAGTGGTAATCATGTGTTAAATACTCTGTAGCAGCTGATGCACTAATGCCATTGGCAAGCACCCATAAGTTTAAAAGCACAGTTATATCATAATCCGTGTCGATCCAAAGAACAAGGGTGAAGGCAAGGAAGCTTTACTGGCTCTCACTTGGCTGTGGGCTCATTTTCATAGTAGCAATAAACAGGAAGCAATATACAGTGGGGCAAAAAAGTATTTAGTCAGCCACCGATTGTGCAAGTTCCCCCACTTAAAATGATGACAGAGGTCAGTAATTTGCACCAGAGGTACACTTCAACTGTGAGAGACAGAATGTGAAAAAAAAATCCATGAATTCACATGGTAGGATTTGTAAAGAATTTATTCATAAATCAGGGTGGAAAATAAGTATTTGGTCACCTCAAACAAGGAAAATCTCTGGCTCTCACAGACCTGTAACGTCTTCTGTAAGAAGCTTTTCTGTCCCCGACTCGTTACCTGTATGAATGGCACCTGTTTGAACTCATCATCTGTATAAAAGACACCTGTCCACAGCCTCAAACAGTCAGACTCCAAACTCCGCCATGGCCAAGACCAAAGAGCTTTCGAAGGACACCAGGAAAAGTATTGTAGACCTGCACCAGACCGGGAAGAGTGAATCTACAATAGGCAAGCAGCTTGGTGTGAAAAAATCAACTGTGGGAGCAATCATCATAAAATGGAAGACATACAAGACCACTGATAATCTCCCTCCATCTGGGGCTCCACGCAAGATCTCATCCCGTGGGGTCAAAATGATCATGAGAACGGTGAGCAAAGATCCCAGAACCACACGGGGGGACCTGGTGAATGACCTGCAGAGAGCTGGGACCAAAGTAACAAAGGTCACCATCAGTAACACACTACAACGGCAGGGAATCAAATCCCGCAGTGCCAGACGTGTTCCGCTGCTGAAGCCAGTGCATGTCCAGGCCCGTCTGAAGTTTGCCAGAGAGCACATGGATGATACAGCAGAGGATTGGGAGAATGTCATGTGGTCAGATGAAACCAAAGTAGAACTTTTTGGTATAAACTCAACTCGTCGTGTTTGGAGGACGAAGAATACTGAGTTGCATCCCAAGAACACCATACCTACTGTGAAGCATGGGGGTGGAAACATCATGCTATGGGGCTGTTTTTCTGCCAAGGGGACAGGACGACTGATCCGTGTTAAGGACAGAATGAATGGGGCCATGTATCGTGAGATTTTGAGCCAAAACCTCCTTCCATCAGTGAGAACTTTGAAGATGAAACGAGGCTGGGTCTTCCAACATGACAATGATCCAAAACACACCGCCCGGGCAACAAAGGGGTGGCTCCGTAAGAAGCATTTGAAAGTCCTGGAGTGGCCTAGCCAGTCTCCAGACCTCAACCCCATAGAAAATCTGTGGCGGGAGTTGAAAGTCCGTGTTGCTCGGCGACAGCCCCAAAACATCACTGTTCTCGAGAAGATCTGCATGGAGGAATGGGCCAAAATACCAGCTACTGTGTGTGCAAACCTGGTAAAGACCTATAGTAAACGTTTGACCTCTGTTATTGCCAACAAAGGTTATGTTACAAAGTATTGAGTTGTATTTTTGTTATTGACCAAATACTTATTTTCCACCCTGATTTACGAATAAATTCTTTACAAATCCTACCATGTGGATTCATGGATTTTTTTTTCACATTCTGTCTCTCACAGTTGAAGTGTACCTCTGGTGCAAATTACTGACCTCTGTCATCATTTTAGGTGGGGGAACTTGCACAATCGGTGGCTGACTAAATACTTTTTTGCCCCACTGTATTTAAAGTAACAGAAGCAGTTGTGTGTGACGTCTATGTTAAGTCTCTCATTCATGTTTCTAGGTATCAGCCAGGTACCCTAAATTCACCCAGCCAGCTGGAGAAGCTTATGGAGGAATCGGAGAAGATGCCTGTGAGTGGAGGGGAGAGTGGCGATGAATATGACATGGAGATGGATCAGAGGCCACTAAAAGAGACATTCAGCTTCAAGCTGCTCTTCTGCCCAAGTGGAAAGATCCCCACAGTCCTGTCTGGGAACATTGTCTACGCTACAACTGCTGTCATCTGTAAGTGTGTGAGCGAGAAGGCTAAAACAATAAAGTGTGATGAAATATATGCTTTCCTTTGGAGTTTTAGGGTGGTTTCACACCTGCTGTGTTCAGTCCATTAATGTGATCCAAACCTACTACCTAACAGAACGCCCCATAGCCACATATGCTTTGTATTCTCAATGCAGGAAGGTGCTACAGATATCTAAAAGTCTGTGCGGTCTAGCAGCTAGCTGTGAAATGAACATAAAGTTCTCCATGTTGTCTCATAGTCCGGAGCACGGACGCAATGAGCTGTCTGAACACTCACGTGGTTTGTAGTGATGCATTTTGGTTCGCTTGGAGTTTGCTGAGAATTCCTCTGTGTGAAAACAAACTAAATCGCATGGGAAAGCTACAAGCTTACAAACTCATCTGATTTAGATCAGAATAAACTAGGTGAAGTAACCGGTGTAAGTAACTTCATCTTCTGCTCTCCCTGCAGCGATTTTGATGACTGTCCTGTGCGTCATCCTGGCCAACTGTTTGCCGGAGCTGCTCGCTGGATATTTGGGTGTGGTGGTGCCGTGCGTTATTTTAGTTGTGCTCTGTGCCGTCTGCGTGATCATCATCTGGAGGCAGCCGGAGAGCAAAGAGGCGCTCACCTTCAAGGTAACTTTCCATTTTTTTGAAGCACAGGACGTTGTTGTTTCTGAGACTGACTGGACACCTTGGGCACATGTTGTTACGATGTTATCTGAGAAAGTGTCTTAAGTTTGGCCTCTGTCTCCTTAAGGTTCCTCTTCTTCCCTGGTTGCCCCTGTTCAGTGTTTTCGTCAACATCTACCTCATGATGCAGCTGGACTTGGGTACATGGTGCCGCTTCACCGTCTGGATGGCTTTGGGTACGTTCGAGCGCTACACATCCTGTCCTTCCTTCTGTTGCCTCACATTAATGTGCCCGTTTTATAACTTCCATCCGCCTCTTCTTCTTCTTCCCCCTTCAGGTTTTGCCATTTACTTCTTCTATGGCATTACAAACAGCAACGAAAGCGGCAACAAGCCACTCCCACGCAAATACGAGCTCCCCGTGGAGAACAATGCCCCAATTTACAAGGGTGCCCCCAACAGTGACGTGGAAGCAGGCAGCAGCCCTTGATGCAGACTGGCACAGACCTGGGGGAGCGTTGCAGAACTTCCACACTCATGTTTGGCCATGTGGTTACCGCCAAATGTTGCAGTGTAGGCGGCTTGGAACGCTGCCCTGGGTTTGAAGGAGGAGAGGCAAGAAAATGCGACACACATCTTACCTCTGATTTTTAGAGGCTGATTTAACTTGATGGTTAGACTTCTCACTACGTGCCCGTTCTAACCCATTTCTCCTTAGCCATAGCCCTCTGGAGACATTTCACTGCCTATGAGAAAATGCTTCGAATGGACCCAACAAACATCTATGAGTTCATGTTTTCTGTTATCAGAAGCTGTAAACTGGAAGAATGTTACACTTCTCATGTTTGCTTCCTTTTCCGTTACTCCAACCCTCCCATCCGGCCACAAAGAACCACAGTGTAAATCACTATGACTTAAGCAAGTCAGTTTACAACTGTCAGCTACACTTCACGTTTTCGTTTCCTTTTTTTTTCCCTTTTTAGAAAGAAAAAATAAGCAGAAGGTGCAGACGCATCTGTCCGTTAACCATCTTTCTGTAGAGTTCACCTTCCCTGCTTGTTTGCATCGGTGCATTTAGGTCAGCAGCACGCGACGGATGCCATCTTACTCACTGTGCAGCTTTAAGGAGTTTGTAAAGACACTACCGCCCTTGTTTGCTCCAACCCCAACTCCCAGAGACCCACCTTACAGCATGTGTACACGAAATCATTGTGGAATCGGTTAAATGCGCCCGTTTTATGTTATTTTAGAAATTTTGGGGGGGGGGGGCGGTTGCATGTAGACTGCATTTTTGCACATTTTGAGGCCTTTGATTTGAACCTGGTAAATACAGGTTGTAAACAAAGAAAGTAAAGTCAAGATAACAAAGGAAAGCAGGAGTTGTGAGATTTTTGTTTTGTCTTTCCTTCTGTTTTCTGGTATTTAGAGGAGGATACCCCATCATCTATCTGTTTGGTTACAAATGTCTATTTTCCCACCCAAGAGCTTTTTCCAATGCCATGGAAAGCTCTCTATGAATTTTAAATGATCCGCGTAGACTTCCTGACAGAACTGCACCTGTGTGCCTCTTACCTTCGTCGTCCGATCCTGTGATGGACGGATACTGCGAGTATTTTGGTGTCTGGGAGCTGGGGTTGTTTTCTGATAAAGGACCCATATCCAATCACTACTATAACACATTTTTTTTATTTTTTTTATTTTGTCACCTTTCTTTTGCTTTCTACTTCCTTGTGAAAAATAAGTATTCTTGTTTCCTTTTTTTCACAAAGGTTCTTGTTTAGTTTCAATTGAAACTTGTTCTTGGCAGCTTTGTCTGTTGAGTACTCATCACATTTATTATTTTAAACTTTAATTTTACTGCATTTTTTTTTCTTCCTTGGTATAAAATGTTAATATTTAAATGTTTCTAGTATTGTTTGCTTTCTCTTTTTTTTTTTCCCCTTTTCATATAAACTTTAATCAGTCAGTCTGCTTTTTAGATGTTAACGTATTTTAATCATTACATGTACAGTTTAGAGTGCCGTTCCCTGGGGGCTTTGTTTTATTTTGTTTGGTTGGGTTTTTTTGTTTGTCTTTGTTGAAAAAATGTCGTCAATCGTCACATGATTTTAATTGTACTTGCTGACCAAATGATCTAGTTTTTGGGACCCGCGCGTTTTCCAGAAGCAAGGAGTGACCCCTTAAAGCTGGTCTATAAATTATTTTTCAAACCTATCTTTGCCCATGTCAATAGTCAGTAACTTATTGTCAAAAGTATTTGTTTGTTGTTGTTTTTTTTTTTGGGGGGGGGGGGGGTCCTAGTAAAGTGCTTTACTGTAGAGTGTACAGTATTTGTTTAAAACTGTATCTTTATTTGTATAATGCTGTAAATTATATGAATTGTTTCTCTAAAATATGACCAATTATAATTTGATACGGTGAGGGTTTGGAATGACACTTGAAGGCATTTTACGAACATTTGATGCTTGTGCTGCTGGAAGCCACATGGAGGGGAAAAAAATCCCTACTTTCTTCAGATAAGATGGTCCCAGCGGACGCTTTCCCATAAGACATGACAGAACTTGAAAATTAGTGGAGAGGGGAGTAGATTTGGATTTTTAGATGTTATTGAAGTATAAACTGGTGCCTGGAAAAATAAAAACCCATCTGTCAGCCTGTGGAAGGCGCTGCGGCTGCTAAGAGAGTCAGTACTTTCAGTGTAAACCCCGCTCTACATTTTAATGCTGCTTGCCGGAAATTCATTACCGGGAGTATTTTGTGACGCGGCCGTGCCTCGTGTCACTCTGTTCTTTACAGCCAGCTCCTGTGCCTTTCACAAAAGGAAAAACAATCATCCCCTCTCTCACTGCTGGATCATTAACAGCAGCAAAATATTTCTTTTATATCCTGTACATATCGCTGCCATGTATAAATGTAGCTGTATTTTCAGTGTTTGTTTGTTTTCTTTTTAAAAAAAATAAAAGTGATTGATGATCACACCTGATTTAACGTCTCTGTCTTGTGCACTTCTTGGTTTTCGTAGAAAGATGTCCGTGTGAGTTGGCTGTGTTGGAGGCAACTGAAGCACATTTTTGTTTTTTTCCATGAGTCATCGGTGACTCACGTAACTATGTCAACAATGCAGTCTTTATGAGTTATGCCAGGTGCCAACCCTTTTTAGGCAGTTTGACCAGCTTGGTAACTTTAGCCAATTAAATTCTTACTCTGTTAAATTCTCACTTTCGGCTCAAAAAGTTTAGACGGTTCGGTAAGAATTACCTCGTTGCATCATTAGATAATCACTGCAACCAAAAGAATTGACAATAAGACATTAACTGGACACTTTATTAGATACACCTCACTAGTATCAGGTTAGATCCCCTTTTACCTTCAGCACTGTCATAAGTATTCATGACATGGATTCAGCAGGTGGTGAGCACTGTTGTCTCACAGAAAGAAGGTCCTGGATTCAAATCCACCACCTCTCTGGGGTGTTTCTGTGAGGAGCTTCCTTGTTCTCACCGCACTTCAAAGACAATTTGCATTACCAAAACCAATTTGAGATGGTCTGAGCTTTGCTACGTGGTGCTTTGTAGCCATCAGACGCCAATAAATACTTACGCAGTATTGTTGCCTTGCAAACATCAGAGAAAACTGAAATATTAGGTATGATAATTCTGACAAGAAAAGCGAGGAATAAATAAAATGTAGAATAAATTCAAACTAGTTAGATACATCTAAAAATGAACACCAGGAAAAGATGCTTATAAAGGACAACAGTGAAATGAGACAGAAAAGGCTCATAAAAATATGTCTTTAAGAAGGATTTGTAAGAATGATGTATGACAGTGAGCTCATCACCTCAATAGTGAGATTGGGTTGGCTGTAGGTCAGGAAGTGGGCTCTGTATATGTGATACCCCGCTACTCCCGTCTGCATTTCAAAGTATGAACTCTAATCCATCTGTGTGAGTGTGTGTGTACGACGTGCTTGGGTATAGAAATGGGTGAACGAGGCTTGTAGTAAAAACTGGATAAGCTTTGAGTGCTCAGAGTAAAGAAGCAGTCCATGTACCTAAGAATGGTCACCCTTGGTTCTCAGTTAAGACTGTGGGATGGCCAGCAGAGCCTCAGCTGAGCTTATGACTCGAAATACACTTTAAGAGTCAACTATAAAATATTTAATTAAATTCTAAAATTAACATTAACAGATAACCAATGAAGAGAAGCTAAAATGGGAATTAATAACCATTAATTCTGTTTTATCCATATTTAGGTGCAGGAAGCTCTGTGCCATGCTGAATTTAATGTCTTGGATACAGTCATTCAGTGCACTGACTTTAAGATTTTTACTGTGGTTAAAAGAAATGTATGAGTGAAAATGCTGTGCTATGCCCGCGGATGACATATACCAAGCTTCTTCCCGCAGGCGATACGGTCTCTCAATCACACCACCACACAGTCCTGACCCACACATACAGTTCTTACACACACACTGGACATTCTGGACATTGTTTTCACTTCATTACTTAAATCACGCTGCTGTTATTGTGTATATATTTATTTATATTTCTTCATACATTCTTATATAGTTCTATATTGTGTATTTTGTTGTACAGTTATTTTATTTTCAACTTTAATTTATATATTTTATCTTATTCTTTCCCAGTTAAATTTACCCTTCATTCTAATTTGTGTTGTACAGTTATTTCCTTTTTAACCTTAATTTATATTCTATTCCTTCCTAGTAAAATTTACCCTTTTTAATTTTTCATATTTATTTCCTATCTTATTCATAGCCTTTTCCTTTTTTGTTTTCTTTAGGTCACGAGCAGTTGTCCAAGCATTTCACTGCATATCGTACTGTGTATGACTGTGTACGTGACAAATAAAAATTTGAATTTGAATTTTGAATTTGAAACCAAGGGTAACATGTACAAAGAAAGATGCCTGAGGACAGACCCCTGAGGTACCCCACACTTAACTTCCATTGATGGTGACATCACGTCCAAGTGACTACAGTAAAAGACCTTTCCTGTGAATAAGAATAAATCCACCTTAATATTGAACCAGAAATTTGAGATGCTTCAGAGAAATACAGCGATCCACAGTGTCAAACGCAGCACTCAAATCTAATAACACTAAAAGACAACTAATCAGCAGATCATTCAGCTCTCTGATTCCTTTCTGTTTAAAAAAGCAATCAACTGTTCAGCACCGATCATTTCTGATCTGTTGATCACATTTCTCCAGAAAAGGGTCCATGGTTGACATGAGCGGTTATTTGTGATACTGTTGCCATCCTACCAGCTTTAATAGCTCTCTGGCCGTTCTCCTCTGACCTTTGCTACTTAAAAAGGCATGCTCTCCCAGAGAGCTACCACTTACTGGACATTTCCTTTTCTTTGGATCATTCTCTGTAAACCCTAGAAATGGAAAATCCCAGCAAACTAGGAGATTCTGAAACACCAGCCTGTCTTTCTTCCCCATTCTGGTGTTCAGTTTCAACTTCAGCGGGTTGCCTTGAGCATGTCTACGTGCAAGTTGCTGCCACATGATTGGGCGATTGTTATCAAGCAACAAGAACAGGTGTACTTAATAAAGTTTCCAGTGAGTCGTCCTTACTTTAAGAGATTTAAATGCGACATTTTCCATCTTTTACTCCCCGGGAGGAATGTTTCGTTTTATTGCTTTGAAGTTGTGATAGATGTAGGGTTGCACTTACATTTTCCATACGACTGAATTTGAAAATCACAACAAAAATGTGGATTTTAACTTCTTTGTTTGTCTCACCTTCGGTAACAGGCTGAAAAAGAAAGAAAAAGGAACACATTTTGGAGAAGGAAGAGTCTTTTTTAAAATCTCTACACTATAAAAATGCATAAGAGCTGCTCCCTCCTCTCTTCTCGACACACTAAGGCTGCGCTCTAGTGGTCGCACACTGCAATGTGCCAATCTGGAAACAGTACAGCTATGAACCACTGTGGCAAAGCTGTGTGTAAGCTTGAAAACCTGCACAACAGCGAATCTCCAAAGAAAAACCTTTTCACTTCCAGGCATTTATTTCCAATGACGATCGAGGTGTATATAATGCCACAACAACATCAAACGACCAACCTTGTCAGGATTTGGTTACAAATAAATTATTCACACGTTTAGTGTAATGTGATATAAATGTGTTTCCCGCCACCTTACACTTCAGACGTCAGAGCTCAAAGGAATAACACACAGCTGAATGTATATGAAAGCCTGTTCGATGGTTAATGCCACCAAAAAAGTTAAATCTGTCAGTTTTTTTCCTTTGTGCTGTGTTTCACATGCAGTTTTGTTTTATTTTTCACATCTCTCATCCATTCTGCTCCTACAGTGAAACAGTTACCTACAATATATCAAAGATTAAAAGGAAAAAGCCCTTTCTGTCTTTGGAAATTTTCAATTAAATGGACTGAGTGTATAAATGAATTTTAAACAGACTCCAAAGACTCGTACTGAGTAAGTACTGAATGAATTAAGAAGCAGTTCATAGGAAGAAATAGTGTTAAATGTATGTGTCAAACAATAATATTGAAGGAATCTAAAAATAAAATAACTATAAATGTTACTTTATCCATTTCAAATGTATGTTCATTATCTCATTACACTGATTTTTTCCCAATAATATCCCTTTTCATTACTCACGGATGTACACGCTGCATGCATGATGAAACAGACACGGCTCAATGGTCTGGTTTTTTTCCATCCAGATGGTTGCTTGTTTTTTTCCACTGTCACACAGTGAGGTGAGCCGCACAGGCTGTGGGCTAGTCTGTTTCCTGTGTTTATTCACAGCACAAACCTCTGGGCGTTTGTTTAAGAGGGATGCTGTGAAAGCTACAGAGACGCCGTGAAATAAAATCTAATGTGGGATAAACTTAGATAAATTGGATTTTAAGGTCCCATCACTCAAAGTGTTTGGTGTCATTTTTCTGTCACAGGAACCAATTTCTGTTAAGCTTTAGCTGTCTGACAGATGGCCTCACGTTTGTCTCTTGAACATTTGGGTAACAGAGGAGTGCATAGTCGTCTCAAAGACTGCAAGGCGCCTGGTCCTGCAGCTTCAAAAAAAGAAAGAAGCACAGATCATCACCCCTCCACCACCGTGCTTCACAGCTGCTAAGAGTTGTTTGTGCTCACATGCTGTGGTTGGTTTGCTCAAAATGTGGAGCTGTGTATTATGGCCAAACATCACCACTTTGGTCTCGCCTGTAAAGGACATTGTCCCAGAAGTCTTGTGGTTTGTTCGGGTGCAGCTTTGCAAACTGAAGCTGTGCTGCCATGTTGTTTATAGTGAGACGAAGCTTTCTGCTGGAAACCCTTCCAAACAAACTATACTTGTTCAGTCTTTTTCTAAGCTTACTTTCATGAATTTTAACATTGATTTTTTTCTCTGAGCATTGTACAGTCTGACCCTGGGGTAGATTTGCTGTGGTCTCCATTCACCTAAATGTTTTGCACTTGTGAAAACATTCAGGTGGGATGACAGACTTCAAATTGTTTGTAATGCTCACAAGGAGGCCATCTGATTGTTGGACTTTTCTCTGTTTTCTCTGTATTATTGTCCTTACCTTATAAAATAAAGCACCTTGAGGCAACTGTTGTTGTGATTTGGTGCTATATCAATGAAATTGAATTGGAGTGATCTTATAACTCTTTCCAGGGCAGCAACAAGTGATTTTATAAGTTCATTGCTGATGCTTTTTGTCCTTGGCATTGTATTACCTTGTACCTGAATGCTCCAGATCTGCAAACTATCAAAACATGTGCTTTAATAGTGGTGCTTATACCAGCTGATGACCAATTAATCAGGGCATTTTAATGAGAACTCCTTGCTGCTACTTACCTTGTTAATTCCTGTGGAAGCAGTAAATGTGTACTTTGCTTTTCCACACACTGCGTCTGCATTTTTGTTTAATGTTTGCTGATAAATAAATGTTTTTGGATTACCTGAGGTTGATTTTTTTGTTAGTTTTAGCCTCATTTTAGGGGCTTTAAGGGACCAGTTGATTTTTTAGTAACATCCTGACACACAAAACCTTAGAAATGAAAGGAAGCTTCACTTTCTTTTTACTGTGACTTTATATTTATTTCAAATTGAACACTATGGGGATCTATACAAAAGGCTTTTGGACAGTTTCTCACCTGTTCTCACCAGTAACCCAACACGGAGCAGTAAACGTGAACTGAGAACTTGCCATATCGATCAAGTCGTCAAGGCTAAAATAAGCAGCTACAGTAACGTTTTTCTTCCAGCAAAGAACAAATGTACCATTAATCATTTTCACAGTGCAAACTCGTTCCTCCGCGTTCAGGTGAACAAACGAGACATCTGAAACTTTGGTTCGCTTGGAGTTCACCGACCTCCACCTTCTTTATGCGTTAAGCCACTCAGATTTTGTAGTGCAGGCGTACAATCAGTCGGCGAGGCTGCTGCCTCTTTCTGCCTCCTCTCTCCAGCCGAATATAGTCCACAACGGGCTGCGGTATATTCAGAGGCATTTCCAGAAAAAAGGAAGAGGCGTGGCTCAGTCGTGGCATCGCTGATTCATCAAATTAAAGTCACACAAGAGTATAAATACACTACACTGATAGTCTTTTATACATGTGCAGCTAGAGAAACGGAACTGGCCACTGGAGTATAACTGTACACATCAGGAAAGGCCAAAGGTGGAGTAAAGCTTAAGTGTCAGTAGCAGCTGCAAAGACAGCAGGATGACTAGAGTTACACGCATGCACACAGAAAGATGAAGTGGCAGGATGCTTCTTGTGCTTCTACACCTGTTGGGAACATCAACAAAGTGCCCCAAGTTTGAGCCTTAAACAGGCAATTGAATGTTAAAATAACGTCTATATGAATAAGTATGTAACTGAGCAGGGGAAACATTAAAGTCCCCTAAAACTGGCCTGAGAGCAGCCATGGCAAAAAAGATCTTGTACATATGGAGTCCACTGAAGTATTACCACCTCTCACCCTAACGTGCTGCAGCCGAATCAGCAGTAGCACTGCCGGCTGCTCTTGGTGACCTCCTCAGAGGAGTGGACGGTGTTGGGAACAAATCCGCTCTTGACGCCCTCCCAGCCGTCCTGGATCTTGATGTCCCCGTTGCGCACCAGCTCAAAGATGTCCTTCGTCAGATCCACAAACGCCTGGAGGAGGAATCACGAGCAGGCTCAGCAACAGAGATTATGTTTTATTCTGATCATTAATTCTTAAAATAACTGCAAAAATGTCAATATATGCTGCTTATAGCATATTAGGATTATGCATCTTTAAGTCTAAGAGAACCAACATTTTCATGAGGAGTTTTGCATTGAATATTTCAAATTGTTGTCACTTATTTCACCATCACTGCTTACTTTTAATAAAAGTACCTCTTTTTGTTTTAGACACCCTGCATGCAGACGGCAGAGAGAGACAGTCTTCTTCGTGCTCCTGTAGTTATTTATACCACCCATATTATTGTTGCAAAGCAGAACCTTTCTTATAATATCCCACTTTTTCAATTAAAAAAAAAGATGAACTACACATGGAATAAAAACAAACAAAAACTACACCTTCTCCACATTGATGGCCTCCCGTGCAGAGGTCTCCACATAGCGCATCCCGTAGGCCCCCGCCAGCTTCTCCGCCTCCTGCTGAGTCACCTGACGCTGGGCTTCCAGGTCACACTTGTGGCCGACCAGCAGGAAGATGATGCTGTGCGGCTGGACGTGGCTCTGCGCCTCCTCCAGCCAGTTGTGGACGTTTTGAAAGGAGCGGCGGTTTGTGATGTCAAAGAGCAAGAGGCCACCCACTGAGTTGCGGTAGTAGGCTCTGGTGATTGACCTGCACAGAAAGAGGTGTGCAGGAATGCAGACGTGAATAACTGGCAGAAGACCACACCCACAGTGGAAAAAAAGGGTCCCCTACAAATGAACAAGTTGCATCTGTTTGAGTAGTTTTTGCTAAAAAAAAAAAAAAAAACTACCGTTATACAATTTGTACCGATTTTTTGTTCTTTTCTTTCTTTTGCAGATGAATACAGGTGAACCTCTGTCCGTCCTTATTTCTGACACATTTGGTCACTGTCATGGCGGAAGACCCATCCATGACCCATCTTTGGTGTTTTGGCTGAGAGAAGGAGGTTCTCATCCAAGATTCTGGTCTTTAAATCAGTGACGTTGTCCTGTACCCTTAGCAGAAAAATGTTTCCACCTCTGTGCTTGCTAGTGGGGATGGTATTCTTTGAATCATACTCAACATCTCTCTTCATCCAAACACGAAGGGTAACGTTGATGCCAAAGACCACCTGATCACATCACTTTCTCCTAAGCCTTCTCTCAATCATTTGTTCACCGGCAAACTTAGCACGGGCCTGTAAACGTGACTTCTAAAGCAAATTTTTGTGAGGCTGCAAAAGGTCAGTCCATCATGACACAGTTCAGCGACATGCAAACCAATTATATAACATTCATTGAATGTGTTTTATCTGGATTTTGTATTGATATTCTGTGTCTCGACATTAAAAACTACAATAAAAATTAGAGACTGTTCATTTCTTTGTAAGTGAAAAAACTCACAAATTCAGCAGGGGATCAACTAATTATTTCCCCCATTTTTTTTAAATGTTTTCTTTTAAAAATACACTCTGATTTCCATGTTTACACAATATCAGCATGAATCAAAAAGCTGGCAGCTGGGAAGGTAGGCCATACTGTTATATACAACTCTTTCCAGCTTCTTCAACATGTGATTAGCATCAGGTTGAAAAAAATCTACTTTTTAATATTTTATTTGTATTTTGTGGACTGTTTTCATTTGGCTGCAAGTTTTAATATTTTATATCATTTAATTTACATATTTAAAAGTGACCCCTTTAAAAAAAACATAGTCATGACTTCATGAATTGTTTTTTTTCCCATGATTGCCAAATCATTAAAAATGTGAATTCTGAACCCAGTAAAGGATTAGACTGGAGATATTCTGGGTTTTTGGTTTGTTTGGTTTTTGTTTGTTTGTTTGTTTGTTTGTTTGTTTTTTAATTATTATTTTTCTTTCCAAACATGCAGAGCTACCCGCTGTGGCGACCACTTTTTGAATAAGGGAGCTGCCAAAAGTAGATTATTTTTATTTCGAGACCAGCAAAAGACCCAAACCAGCCTCAGGGAAACACAAGCTGGTGTACTGCCTGTGCCAGTCCTGAGCTGGATTAATGGAAGTGTTGCATCAGGAGGGGCAACCGGCATAAGATTTGGGCCAAATAAAACATGCGGATCCATCTGCTGCGGCGACCCCTTTGGGAAATAAAGGAGCAGCTGAAAGTCTCCCCCCCCCCCACTGTGATCCAATCCAACCAAAAGAGCAAAGTTTGTGGCTTCCCTATCCTCTCTCTGACTCTTATTAAGATATTAAAATGATCACAAATATAAACTTTAATTTTCAAATGAGGTTAAACAGCTTAATTACCCATCTGGTTGAGATAGTTTTCACCTAACAAACTTTTAGTTTAGTGTTAACAGCAGATGGACAGAGAACTCATGCAGTAATGTTAATGAAGGAAAATGTCAAAACATGTCATCTTAACGTGGCCTAACTGAGCTTTAATGCCCATCTGACGGAAGCATGTGTAGTGTGTGCTTTTGAAGTATGAGGAGAGTCTTGTTTATAGTCCAAAATCTAGTTTTTGTGGACACATGAGAAAGAAATCAGGAGTCTGTCTTTACCTGAACCTCTCCTGTCCTGCCGTGTCCCAGATCTGAAGTTTGATTCTTTTGCCCGGCTCGATCTCCACAAGACGGGAGAAGAAGTCCACCCCGACGGTCGGGTCTGACACCTGTGCGAAGCGGCCCTCAGTGAACCTCCGGATCAGGCATGACTTGCCGACTGTGGAGTCTCCGATGACTATCAGACGAAACTGGTAAAGCCATATAGTCTCCATTTCTCATTGAAATAAGTTCTGCAAGACAAAAAAACCCCACTCACTTAGTCAGGGTCACCCACAGTAAGCCCAATACTGAGACTAAAACGAGACTCTTAAAAAGATGAAATGAGAATCCTCTCCTCACAAAACCAAATATTTTACATCATCTAATGGAAGGATTTTTGTAAATATAAAATCTAAAACATCAATTAAAATCCTGCTGTTCATGTCTTCAAATTTGGATCCTTCAAAGGGGATGGAAACAGCTGTAGATTAAACATCAGACTTTAAAGCTTCCACAAGCCCCTCCGTCTTTTTCAGAAAAAGAAGATCTGCTTAAATGAGTTTAAACAGATCAAACATTACATTTAATCCAGAGATTGTGCTGACTAGAAGGATATTTTTTGGGATTATGGCTTTCCTCTAAACATGGGAATAATAGGCTCATAGCGTCTCAGCAGTGGCCATGTGATTTACAGATGGGTGATCTAATTTGAAAGAGGGAGGGGGAGGCCACTCCTCTCCAACTCAATAAACAGTGGCGTAGTCAGCCCCCATGTGGATAGCAGAGTGGTTGTTATAGAGCAATAACACACAATGAGGCCTTGAATAAAGCCAGAATTCAGGTTTAATATAGTTGCTTAAAAATCACCATAGATAGGAAGAAGGCGTCCTGTGCTACTAATGATGCAACAAACTATATGGTTCTTTATTTAATTTTTTTTGTTTTGATCACAAGGCCCAACCCTCTTAGCTCAATGAGCATTCTCTACTTAGTTAATTATTTTTCTGGACAACAATTAAATTAAACAACTAATAAAGTGTGACCTACCTCAATTTCAGAGCTCAGTACTTGAAAAAAAGAAACCCCATATTGATGATTATGTTTCCAAAAAAGAAGAAAAAAAATGACCCCTAATCTAGCACTGGTTCTGTTGTTGCTTACAGAAAACCCCAGGCGGTAACATACAGAGCATTAGCAGGGCCTCCGGTGCAGCATCGCTTTGTGAGCCGGTTTAAAGGGTGAAAACGGGGTGAGCGGTGTTTGGCCCGACAGGTGATCCGATCTGCTGGCTCATTACAGCGGGGCTGTTGATATTTCCGCGATGATCCGCTGATGAAATGGCAGCAGAACACAGCAGCAGCATCGCACTCACGTCTCTTCCTCGCCCTCATCAGTACCATTACCGTAATGGCGCGCACAGCAGCGCAGCAGCAGATTCCCGGGGCGATGCATTCACGTGCTAAACGGAAGAAAAAAACGGTAAATAAGAAACGAACACACATGCGATTATTTCATATCAGTACTTAGTACTTACAAAAATATATTTATAATTTTTTCCCCCTAGACCTCCAGGGTGACAGCGAATGATCAGCCAATGGAAAACAACTAAACTTATTCTATTTGCTCTTGTACTATAAGTACAATATTTGCTGGAGTATTTTCATTTTAACCTACTATGTACTTCTATAAAGAAAATGTATTTTCTTTTGTTAAACTGCATTTCAGTACACTAAAAATAAGTATATGCAGTATAACCACTATTACTCTTCTGCACATGTCCAAAAATTGCCTCCTTAACTTTGCCTCCTCTTCTCTCCAGAGCACACCTCCACCTCTCCAGCCTCGCTTCCACCCTCTTCCTACTCTCACTACAGATTACAATGTTGTCTGCAAAACATCATAGTCCACCCCCACCCTGAACCCATCTGACTTTCCCACCAGTCCACCACCACTCTCCTCATACATGACCTGCACCACCCTCACATACCTCTGTTATCCCTGACTTCATCATGAAGTACCACATTCCAACTCCTTCTGTACTTCTCATATCAACACTCACAAAACAAAAATGGCACCTGCAGTGCTCTTTCTCAGCATGGAGCACTGATCGTTCTTAGGTAAAGACTAAAGCGCATTTGCACGTTTTATTTGATCTTATTCATTGATATTGAAAACTCCATTCAGTTCAGAAGTAAAGTCCAACACATTAGCCTGAAATCAAGTTTGGATTCTTTGATTTGCATTTGGTTTTCGGGTCCATTACAATAACGGTGCTGTCTGACTTTAGCCATGATGGACACTCCGTGCAATCACGATGTAGGGCTACAGAAATGATTTAGTCATGAAAACATTTATTGCTGCTTTTTAAATAGTAAAACAATCTAATATTTGCGAACTTCAGCTTAAATCGATCATTTTTTTCTAATTGAAAACATCCAAAGACGTCATCGATCCATTTTACACAACTTTCTGACATTTAAATGACAGATATTAATTTGTTATTTGCAGAGTCGCTTTATTCGAATATTTTAAAGACATCAGATGGAATTTAAAATGAAACTTATGTTTACGAGGAGTGTGTGAACGCACCATGAGTTTTCCGCTGAAGTTTGCAGTTTGCTCTGAAGTAAGCGAACTCACGCTGTCCTTATTTTATTTAGACTGTTGGACTCCGGTGATTGCAGACGAGTGCGACCGCTTCTCGACGATAGAAGATCACGTGATAATATTTCGGTTCGCAGCAGGACGGAAGGAAATGCCTTTACTGTAGCTGCTCTGTGGTTTTGATGTGTCTCAGCATCCTTCGGAAAGTTTTCATAATATCACCGAGCCTGCAGCCATGCAGCAGGAGCTTCTTTTCAAAGTCCTGGTCATCGGAGACTTAGGAGTAGGGAAGACGTCCATAATCAAGCGGTATGTGCATCAGATCTTCTCCCAGCACTACCGAGCCACCATTGGGGTGGACTTCGCCCTGAAGGTGTTGCAGTGGGACAGTAACACTGTGATCCGGCTACAGCTGTGGGATATTGCAGGTCTGTCAAACTTTAACGACCCACTGGTTTAAGGCTTATATATATCAGGTGATACAACGGTGTTTGTGAGTGTGTGTGTGTGTGTGTGTGTGTGTGTGTGTGTGTGTGTGTGTGTGTGTGTGTGTGTGTGTGTGTGTGTGTTGGGGTTTTTGGGAACAAGAACCATTTGTTTCACCATCAGCAGCCGTGAAAGCTGCTTCTGGAAGGAAAGGCGCTTTGCAAATTCACTTGAGAGGATATTTAGAGGAGAGTTAGAACATAAATATCTTCATCTTAATCTAACTCAAGTCTTTTTGTAGTGTCATAAATAAGAGGATAGCACTTTTTTTATTTAAGAAGTGAAAGGCAGAAGAAAAACAAAGAAAAGAAAAGCAGATTTTCCACCCAGTAAGTGTGTGTGTGTGTGTGTGTGTGTGTGTGTGTGTGTGTGTGTGTGTGTGTGTGTGTGTGTGTGTGTGTGTTGCATGCCTGGGTCACTCCCTGCCGTTTGGTGCCTGGTTGAGGAATGTAGATCCCATGCTCATAATATCAGGCACATGATGGCAGTTGCTGGAGACTAAACACACACACAGAGCTCCATAACTGGCACTCATAAACCATGACGTGACTTGATTTAATTTGATGGACTTGAAAGCAGTCTTTGTATGTGCGTGTGTCTGATTGATGGTGTCTCATCCCAGGACAGGAGCGGTATGGGAACATGACTCGTGTCTATTACCGGGAGGCGGTGGGAGCACTGGTGGTGTTTGACGTGACGAGGGCCTCCACGTTCGACGCCGTGCTGAAGTGGAAGGATGACCTAGACTCCAAGGTCAGATGGCTGAACCTGCAGAAGCATAAAGCTGGGCTTTTCTGGCTTCACCGTCATTCTCTCTGTCTTTTTTTTTTTACCCACACGTGACTGATCGCATGGTGGTTAGTGCTGTTGCCTGAGTTCAATTCCACCATCGGGTCGGGGTCTTTTTGTGTGGAGTTTGCATGTTCTCCCTGTATTTGCGTGGGTTCTCTCTGGGTACTCCGGCTTCTGCCCACAGTCCAAAGACATGCACTTTGTGTGGATAGGTTAATTGAAAAATCTAAATTGCCCATAGGTGTGAATGTGCGAGTGAATGCGAATGGTTGTTTGTCTCTGTGTGTTAGCCCTGCGACAGACTGGCGACCTGTCCAGGGTGTACCTCGCCTCTCGCCCTATGACAGCTGGGATAGGCTCTAGCACCCCCATGACCCTGAAAAGGATAAGCGGAAGCAAATGGATGGATGGATGGTTGGTGACTGATCGCAACTAAAGAGAGAGAAAGAGTTTTTGGCCCCTCCATTCATCTGTTTTCTTAAATGTTTATGCAGTTCGGGGTCACGGAGGGGCTGGAGCCTATCCCAGCTGTCACTGGATGAAGGGCAGAGTGCACCCTGCACAGCTTGCCAGTCTATCACAGCACCCCACTGACTCAAAACCTCTGTTATTTTCTTTGCAGTATTTCAGTGTTTTTTCTCCTTCTCACAGGGATCCAGCAGCATTTCCCATAAAAGGCAAAAACCTCAGGTTGCTACATTTACCCACATGTTTTCTCCTTTTTACCCCTGCATCACTTCTAGTGTTGTTTTTGGGATCTTGCATTGGGAGCTATAGTTGCATTAGTGCAGTGAAAGTTGGAAAAAAAAGCTCAACAGATCACAATCCTGCTCTTGGTTGATATTCAGGTTGAAGGGTCCTCATTTTTATACAACAGAGGAGCGAACAAAGCAGAGCAGAGGCGACTCAGCAGATGATCTGAAAGACGATTTTGGGCAAATTTAAATCAGGTTTTTGCTTTTTTTTATGGGAGTAGTCATGCACATTTATGATCTCCTTTTGTATATGTGGAAAATTATCAGTCATTGTTCAAATGTAGATTAATGCCACGGGCTTTTGAAAAACCTTGCACTTTGATGTGCATGAAATGGCAGAAAATGAAGAAGCAGAACTTGAAAGGGAAATAAAATGTACAACTTATTTTTTGCAGACTGTTGCATGAAAAGCGCGTAAAGGGGAGCATTTTTGGACAGAGACATCATAAAAGATGTGAGAGGATTTCAGAGGGTGAACACGCACCTCTGAAAAAGCTTCCTGACACTTTAAAGCAGACAAAAACCACTCCATGATGAGAACAAGCGAAAATTAGCACTCTAGTCTCTTCAGCTCGTATAGTTGTCAGTAATACTTTGTTATTGGTTTGCTTTCGTGATAAAATGTCTTTACAGAGAGACTACAGGGCACACTGATATTTTTCTGTTTGTGTGCTTTAAGGTAAGACAGGGCCATTTAACAATTTATTTAAAAAATAATGTGATCCAGCTCAACTTTCTTCTGTCCAAAGGTGACACTGAACCATGGGAGGCCAGTTCCAGCTGTACTCTTGGCCAACAAGTCAGACCAGCTGGTTTCCCAGCAGCCCAAACTCGACGTCTTTTGTAGGGAGAACGGCTTCGTCGGATGGTTTGAGACTTCTGCAAAGGTGTGAGAGAGGAGACCCACGTGGCTTTTGATGCAATCTCTGCAACAAGCTGTAGATTTTCTTAGACAGATCGTTGAGTACACCAAAGATTTCTGTGCAAATTGTTAAAGCTTAGAGGTCTTTCTTTGACTACCCAAATGATAACTCTGTGCCATACAAGCAAGGCCCAAAATCGGGTTATATTTGCATATTTGGGGGGAAACTGGAGCAGTGTTATTTCAACAGAAGCTTCCTGTAAAAACAAACGATTCAAAAAATGTTTCATTCAAAGTCAGACAAGTTTATTTGCCGTCCTCTTGGGAGGCAAACAGAGGAATTCCAGCACTCTGGTGTGAACTAGACTCTTCTTTTTCTTCTCATTTAATGCCTTTCCAATGAGTTACACACAAGAGTGTGAGGTAAAGGCTGCGATGTAGTTACTGTACACAAAGGTTCATGTACATAAAGGGTGACTGACATGTGGGCAGTTTGAAAGAGAGCTGTAGATGTGTGACAAATGAAAGGAAAAGCCTGGACCGTTAAAGCCCTCAGTGAGGGGCTCTGATACAAAGTTATGCTGTGGGGGGCGTTTGGGTCCACAAATCAACACAACGCTGTCCTGATTGCCTTCATCCTACAATGAAACATGCTGCTCACACTTAGAAATCAAATAATATGACATCAGTCCCCTGACAAGCATGCATTCCTAGTCCCAAAGAGTCTAGCTCTGCTCTAAATTAATGCGGTAATAGTAATTTTTTTTCTTGGCTAAATCACTATAGTAACCTATGGAGAATGCTTAACCTGGCCAGGAGCAATTTATGTGCAGCGTTTCAGTTTAAAATCAGCTGAAAGCGTCACATTTTCAATGATTCCAGTGCGCTTTAGGCGTTGTACAGATTCTGAGCTGAAGGAAAAAGGTTTATAAGTTGTACCTTACACCACTAAATGAGGCCCAGCTGTAAAGTCGAGTCGCATTCTCACAGGATTTTGCTGGCATTCAGTCGGTGATGCAGAAAATGAATGTTTACGCTCGGGCGTAGATGTGCCGCTATGTCTGATTTAAACTGCTGCGATGGCAGCTACTACAACCCAAAATAGTAAACATTTATATTTGTTGGCTATTTATTTCTGAGAATACCTGTTAAACCAATGCAATTAATTGACTGCATCACTCTGAATAACCGCTGGTGTTTCAGAGCTTTAAGGTGCTGCCGTCACATTAGAAGTGAACGGCAGCACAGAGCGGTAATATAAATATAATAGAGTGAGATATTTTACCCCTTTGTGCGCTTTTGATGCTGGTAAATTCACAACATAAAGATAGCCTTATTTGCAGCAATGTTGCATTTTATTGCTATATTCTCTATAATTTTTAGAGATCACCTGTTCCTCTGATAATGTCTCTGATTGGAGGAGGCAGTGCTGAATTATTGTAGGGTCTTGACCTTACAATACAAAACACCTGCAAGCAACTGTTGTTGTGATTTAGTGCTATATAAATAAAACTGAATTGAATGTGTTGTCACTATATGAAAAGTAAGGAAAATTACAGCTTCTATAGGACTCATTCTGAGTTTAATATGAATGTGCGTCCATGGCAATCAATTCAGCTTCTCTTGAGATATTAAAATCTGTGTGTGTCCGCTGCACCGGTGTGGCTGTAAAGATTTCATCACAGCTGTCTTACTTTTTCTATTTTTTTTCTCACTCAGGAAAACACAAACATTGAGGAGGCAGCCCGCTGCTTGGTAGAGCACATTCTGAGAAACGAGGAGAGTCTAGTGACAGAGCGAGAACCTGGTTCGCTCATCCTGTCCGGATGCGCCACGACATCAAAGCAGCATCTTGGCTGCTCCTCGTGTTCAAAATGGTAATGTCTGACATCAACAGGCGACCAAGACGGGAAGGCCACGAGAAATGTTTGACTCAGGGACCGCTTTAAGAAAAATTCTGTCTCAGAGTGATAGATTTGATTTTAAAAACATCTTAAAAGTGTTTAAAGTCTTTGAAGTTCTGTGGGTATCAAAATGTGATTTTTATTACTTTATTTCTTTATCCATTTTTTTTGTCCCTCCACACAAACTTTAACAATCTTAGAAATCAAAACACTAAAAAAAAGAAAAAAAAAGTTGGTACATGCAGTTTTTATTATTGGCACTTTCTCGCTTCTTTAACTTGCTTTGAATCGACAGTGTGACACTGATATTTGAACTGACGGCTCTCTGTGGCACTTTCGTTCTGACGCTGATGTAACATGAAAAATAATTCCAAACTTTGATTTTTTTTTTTGCCTGCAGTGTGAACACAGACACGAAAACATGAATCTTCCTTGCGTTATTTGCACTTTTCCTCGGCCTACGTTTCTATCTGTGTTTAACCGCTCACTAAAAATGTCAACGTCATGAATACTGCATTGTGAGCTTGAGATACATAAAAGCAGCTGCTCAGCTTTGGATAACATATAGACTGGGAATTGGGAAAACAGCCTGACTCAGGGAGGGGCTTCATACTGTTCAACTCTGCTGCTTGAAGCACTAATACTGACCTCAACTCAGCTGGGACGAGAAGTCATATACAGTCTCTTTGCGTATGACTCGGTAGCATTAGCAGTTTATAGCAAGCACACTGTGTTGGCTATGTTTTTTTAATAGGATTTTCAAGAACCTACATCACTCTCTTTTGTATATGGATTTGAGTGAACATTTAATATTGGGTGGGCCACATGTGAGCGCCACACTCTTGGCTTCAGAAATAACTGCTGTATGGGAATGAAATCTCTTTGCAACAGCTATCGCCACCTAGTGGCTTCAGATAGAAGGCAGGTTTAAGATACTTTCCTACTGACTTAATTTTTCCAACCCCAAAATTAGCTCAATGTTTTATATTGCCTATGGGGGCATTTGGTCTAATATCCACTGCCAAGCCAATGGATGTGGTGCATCAACAGTGCCTCTATGATAAGGCCCAGATATTTGAGGAGATAAGCCCAGAGCAGAGGTGGGCAATTAATTTTCCCACAGGAATCACATGAGAAGCTGGAACTGCTATGGAGGGCCACACCAATCAGCTTGTTGAGATATGAAATTAATACTGAGCAGAATTCAGCTCATCTTATTGGTGTGGGTGCAGTTTATCATGTGGCCCCTGTGGGAAAATTAATTGCCCACTGGTGGCCTAGAGGAATAATAATAATAATAACAATCATAACAAAGAATTTAGCCAACAATAACACTAAGTGGGATTTTTTTTGCTTTGCACCAATCTCGTTGAATATATTTTCCTTCTACACTGCATCGTGAGCTGATGAAGTGGAAAATCTGTTCTGGCACAGTGCTGAGGAAACTAAACAAGAATCCTTTGCAGTCAGGAACAAACAGAGAAGTATCGGGGACCCTGGAGGGGAGACAGTTTAGCAGATATGGCCACTAAAAAGACCATTCAATTAGCTGATAAGATACTAAAGACTGTTTCTGAATTCATTAATTAGAAACAGCTGTAAGAATAAAACAATTAAGACATCTGCGGGTCCTCCAGTGCTCTGCCTCTTCCTGATATACTGACGGATATTCAGTCAGCTGCTAATTTACATGTGTTGTCTGTATTTTAAATGTGGTTTCAGTGAAGAATCTCATTTTTGAAGTATTTCACTCTTAACTTTCACCATAAACTCTTGGCTCTGTTGTTCAAATGGGACATTTTCTTCAGCTTTAAAATCAACTTCTTGTCAGTCCAATAAAAAAATGTGGTATGTGCTCCTCCTCTTCTGCACAGACGCTTTTGTTGAGCTTGTCTTGTGTGTTATTTGAAGGTCCATGTTTTCAAATTAGGCATCTGTTTTATATTTTTCTTCACTGCCTTTGATGTGCAATAGCACTTAAGCCCTTAAGAATAGAGGCATTTGTCTGCACCCTCTGTGGACCAGACTATGTGTATATAGACATGTACTTCTGCATATGTTTTAAATGATGATCATTCAGGATTTTTGCCTCAACTACATGTCACTTAAATCAACACTCCTTCAAATGAACAATAATACTGAAAGAATTATCCAATTATTCTGTAGCTATTCATACAATGCATTTAGCTTTACTTTAAAGCAACGTTTCTCTTCCTACAGCTGCATGCTTCTGAGGATTTACAGTTGTTCTCTTGATGTCATTCTGAAATGAATAATCTTTAGGTTCTAGTTTGTTGGCAGGGAAAATTTGAGGTTGTTACTTTGCATTTTAAGGAAATGTTGATCAATATGTTTCAGTATTTTAGGCATTTTTTATACCAAGGTAAATAACTGAGCAGCAGATTAACTTTAAGATTGTGTATTTGTTGTACGGCTGTAGTCAAACGTTTACATTCAGCAATCATGGGCATGAATGTCATGGTAATTTGGGACTTTTAATGATTTCTTTGACCTGTTCTGTCCATGGTACAATGATTATGCAAGCATCCTCTACCAGACACTTTTGGTAGCCGTCAACGAGCTTCTGGCATAACTCTGGCGAGATATTTGACCACTCTTCTTGACAGAATTTGCAGACCTCGTTTAAATTGCTTGTTTTCCTGGCACAGGACTGGTCCATAGATTTTCTATTGGTGTGAGGTCGGGGCTTTGGGAAAGTCATTCAAGAAGGGATCATTGTCCTCAATTTGAAGCTGATCATTGTGATCATGTTGGAAAATTCGGAGGTAGCTCCCCTTCTCCATTAAACCATCCACTTTGCGCAGTGTACCTGTACCACTGGCAGCTAAGCAGCCCCAGAGAATTATGCTACCACCACCAGCTTGACAGCTGGTGCATTGTTCTTAGGTTTGAAATCCTCACCTCCTTTACTCCTCCAAACATACCTCTTTGTCATTGTGACCAAATAGCTCAACCTTGGTCTCCTCTGACCATCAAACTTTTTTCCAGAGGACGTTTGATTTGTCCATGTGAGCAGCTGAAAATTCAAATAGAGCTTGAAGGTGTAATTTTGGAGCAGGCACTTGCCTTGCTTGGTGCCTTCTCAGTCCAGTGATGTAAAACACACTTCACTGTGGACTGCGGCACTGCTGTTCCACAAGTTTCCAGCTCACAGTAAGCTTGCTAGTTCCTGGTTGAGGGTGACAGTTTGTGTCTTCTTCCAGATCCTGGCAAAGTGGAGATGGTGACACATAAAAACAACTTTTACTTATGTACAGTAGTTTGAACCAATGATTTTTGAATCCACAGAAATTAAAATAAATTGACAAAACAGGGACAGAGGTTCCTGCAGGGTTTAAATTTTAGCAGTGTGAATATTTTGTGGTCTAGAGAATATCTTCTAAAGCTTTCTGGATAACACAAGGAAATATGTTTTAAGCTATTTAAGTAATACCCTCCTGTGAGTTATTTTACCATTATGAGAACACTGTTTCATTCCAGGTACTACATTTCACTGTAACGGTGAAAAGATATTAAAGCAAAAACGATTACTTAAAGCCCCCTCATAGTATTAAGTTAAAAACTGGAGGTGGAATATTGGTGGGGAATTATTTACAATAAACGTCACCATCTGGTTTTCCTGGGATTTAAAAGCACAAACTAAAACACACGGGGTCAGAGGCACCTTTTCATAGGAGGTGTTACAGGAATAAAACATCTTTTTGTGTGTTGTTATTATTAGTGGTTTTTCCTCACTATGTGTCTACATTTCATTGGACAGCAGATAATCAGCGCGAGTTTGCACATCACACTCTTGTGCTGTCCGTATGCACTAAGGTGATAAACCAGCTGATGCTTTTCTCTCCTTGAAAAGCCTTCTGCTTTAAGATGCCCTCCCCGGACTCGAGAAGTGGTCCAATCGCCCTCGTTTCTCAGTCACCTGATTCATGTGCTGCCATTTTACACACAAGTTTGACTGACAAAATAAATAAATAAATCAGAATTGGCCTATCGGAAACCTCAGCAGAGAAATACACCCTTTTGTAAAGAAGATTAAAAAGACTGGTGATAAAAATCACAGCGGCTGAGGTTTCATGCAGCCAGCGCGGGGTGCTGTGTGCGAATCAGAGAGGCGCTTGCAGTCGGATCTGTGCACACGTTCAGAGGCGATACCGGGTGAAGAAGGAAAAGGGGAGGGAAAGGACAATGCTACAGCCCGTGTCTTTGAAAAATTAGTCTTCAGTCATGGTGATGCCGCATAGATTTCATAATCATCGCCGGCCGTCTTTCTATCACTGACATTGCTTTTTTGTGATTCAGCGCTCTGGCACGGACTCTGCGCCGGCATTTCACCCTCAGCAGCGTCTATTTCAGGGATACTGTAGATTATATTAATACACTGACCAGCTTTGGATGCAGGCCGCTCTGACAGGCTACACCGATTTTCTTCTTTTTTACAAGCAGGTTGATTATTTCTGCAGCTGGGCCACCCTGTTGCCCTGCGCTGGATTTTTGGATGCTTCTCTGGATGGGTGACCGTTTAACGCTTTATTTGGCCGCCGCATGAATTCTCCCACCGGATCCTGGTCCGTGTACGCTGCTGTCCTCCACCACCACCACCTGCTCCTCCTCTTCTCCCTCCTCTGGCCGATTCTCACAGAGGGCACTACCCTCCTCCTCCTCCTCTTCCCTGCCGCTAAAGACATTTTGATCGTCCTCCCCGGTTCCCCCCACCCGGACTCGACCATCACTCCTCCGCCTGCCTCCTCATCCTCCTCCTCCTCCTCCGTAACATGTCGGGACAGTCTTTGACCGACCGGATCGCCGCCGCACAGCACAGCATGACCGGGTCTGCCATCAGCAAAGCCGTCTGCAAGGCCACGACGCACGAAGTCAGCGGACCCAAGAAGAAACACCTTGACTGTAGGTTAAGCATACCATCACTGCTTACTGTATAGATAGGCAGCCTGCCTGCATGCATGCATCAAGCGACCAGCATCTTTTTCCTCACAAAGGGTAGCTTGTATAAACAGCATTACGCTCCCCCCTCCCACCACCTCTCTCTCTCTCATCCGGCCCGCTTATGTTCACAGCTTCTTTAATTAGGCACCGTTACATTCCATTAGATTAAAACGTGATTTACGCAGCAGCCGAGCGCACACAGGCTCCACCACTGACCATCAGAGCAAGCGGAGATCTTCTTCGTCTCTCTTTTTTTTAATATAAGGCGAGAGGGGGGCAAGCCAGGCATTATCTGTGCATGTCATTCAGGGGAAATAGGCCACTCTGGTATAAGCTAATCATATTGCAACCAGTGTAGGCCTATCCATTATTAATGCCACTATCAGGAGCAGCAGCAGCACTGCTGGAGACTCTTCAGTACAGAATGTGCGTTATTGTGCAACATTTTTCTGCCATGCATTCTCGCTGATAAACGCGCTGCTGGTCAGTCCTAAAGGTGCTGAGGACCCTGTCAAGGTTTTAGGAAGAGCAGTGCACTTTTTCCACTCCCCAGCTAATTGTCTATGCAATCAGTAGCAATGATGCACACAGTGATAAAGAGGATTTCTCACATGTGGATTGCATCAGTGATTATTAGGTGGCTGTTAGGTTAGGTGGCTTTTCTGCCTCACTATAATTACTTGACATGATCAATAGAGAGCATGGGTGATCAATGGCACTGCCAGTCACACTCACATGCAGGCAGACAGACAGCAAGACAGCGAATCTGGAGGAAATGTGGATAAATCAGTCAGAGAGAGACCATGAGGCAAGTGGCCAAACAGCCAGTCATCCAGCTACACACCCACCCACCCAGTCAGTCGGTCGCCTGGCAGGTTTGGCAGTGGATTGGTCAGTCATGTCCACAGCAGAGGGTATCATTGTGGATTTTGGGCTCCCTTACAAGATATGCCACCAGGCATTTCAGTGTAATATATCTAAAGAGGGCTGCCTCACTAAAAAAAAAAAAAAAGAAGAAGAAGAAGCAGGAAACACCCAGTGGGGGCTCAGAAGCAGGTTTCTCTGAGCATTTACGATGAAGGAGCCCTTTTGTGACTCTAGAGCAGGGGTGGGCAATTCCAGGCCTCGAGGGCCGGTGTCCTGCAGGTTTTAGATCTCACCTTGGGTCAGCACACCTGAATCACATGATTAGTTCGTTACCAGGCCTCTGGAGAACTTCAAGACATGTTGAGGAGCTAATTTAGCCATTTAAATCAGCTGTGTTGGTTCAAGGACACATCTAAAACCTGCAGGGACACTGGCCCTCGAGGCCTGGAGTTGCCCACCCCTGCTCTAGAGTAATTCCTGCTGCTTTGATTTCATATTAATCTTACCTCGATGGTGGCAGGCGCTCAGTGTTAATTATTAAGTTTTTTAGAGGCTGATGTTTTACGCTATACACAGTTTCACACATCCTTGGAAAAATAAGTAGAAGAGAATCAAACCTACTGAAGGCTCCACGTTCAGTATCGCCGCAAGTGCATCAACAGACTGGCACCGGTGCTCGTTTGTTATTGTGCTCGCCACAGACGCCCCAGTTTTATGAGAACATTGGACTCCTGCAGATATTAAACGACAGAAGGTCATCCACCTTCAGCGCCTGCCACGAGTGGGTGTATCTCAGAAACTAGTAAATGTCACTTAACTCAAGGGTGAGAGCAGAAAATCTTAAAATAGAACCGGAGCATTTACATGACAAATGTCCATCTGTCAAGTGGATTATAAAACAGTTTTTGTCACGACTCACAAGGGCAGAGAAGTTTCTCTCAGAGTCGGTCAGTTTATTCTGGTGAAGGTGGTTTATTCTCCTTTTCCACATTGATACGACTCCTTTGTAGATTTGATTCACTCTCATGGATGTGTGAATCACATTTTTTAGTTAAATAAGCAATTTTGTACTGAAGCCATTCAGATGCAGCTGTTCGAATAGATGCCGCAATAAAATACTTTCTATATCCAGCTAGAGAGCCTCTCTAAGCCAACATCCAGCACTCTCTCTCATCCGCATTAGGGCACACTTTTAAGGTTAAGGAGGCGATCCAGGAAGGAAGTGTGTTTGTCATCAGGCGGTCAGTGGGCCTGAGCCTTAATTTGACTGAGAGGACCTTGGTGGGGAAGTGAATAAAGAATGCAAAGAAAAGGCAGTGAACACAACTGCTCTCAAGGAGCTTCTGATGAGTCAGCTGTACAGGACTGCGTGCAATCACAGGTCTCTTTGTTCAACCATCAATGCATCTGAGACTCTTTTCTAACCGAACCTGCGTGGTAAACTCAGGTTATGAGAAAACAGCGGACATTTGGTTTGTATTTTCAGATAATGCAAAGCTTATTATAAAAGCTCTCTGCATGGAGGACACGAGCGAGTGGAGCAAACTCGGTGTGGCTAAAAGAATACAGAGCTGCTGGGAAGAAACTGTTCAGATTGGAAAGAAAGAATCTGTTAAAATAATCTGAGGTTAGTTTGATAAGCAGAGTTAAAATACACTCTAGTTGTTATTGAGCCACCACAGCAGGCACAGCATAGAATAAATGCTACGCACAATAAATCTATTCAGAGTGACCAAACCCAGGCCTCCTTTTTTCCCCCCCCTCTTACGGGGTCATGACCTTGCCGCTGTGGTAGGTGACTTCAGTGGCAAATGTTCATCTTTGATGACCCACAGCAAATAATGAGCATGACACACACACAAACACAGGGTAATGACATAGTAGAAGAGTAATCAGGCTAAAAATTACCTTCTGCCCCCAGAGCACAGTCAGCAGTGGTATTCACTGTATGATTTCTTTGCTTGTGCGTCACTGCTGAAATGCTGTAGCGTCACGTTGTAGATTTATTCAAAAAGAAGCTAATTGTGTCGAGAATAATTATCTGCCTTTTTTGCTCCGATGTTCTTCGCTTTTGGCCTCTCGGCTGGATTCAGTGAAAGGCAGCAGCGAGAAAGAGGAAGAAGTGACGACAGATGAGCAAAAATACAACGGATGACGGGGCTCAGCCGCACAGGCGGTCAAACAGAAGAGTAATATACATGAATCCCCCCCCCTCCCCGCCACGCACACACATGCGTACTCTGACATCTTGTAGTTCAATTACACGCTCTGAATGATATTCACTTTTTTTTTTCTTTCTTTTTTAACGCCAAGGCTTTAAAACACATGGGAGGGAAAAAAAAGTTTTTATTGCATTTTAAAGTAAATCTCTCTTTATGAGCTCAAATCCCTTCAGTCATGCATACTTTAAAACTCTGCTCTTACATTTGATCCTAACCAGTATTACAGGTGTCTTAAATTTAGCGCCGTGTTGTCGTGTAATCGTGCAAACCTTTGCACGCTTGCAGCATAAATCTCACTTCTTTTTGTGTTCTTTATCTGCATTTTTTTTTCCTGTGTGGATTTCGGCTTATCGATAATCCCAGCTGGCAATCGTGCAATCAATACTTCATCATCATCATTGTCATCATCATCACATCCCTCTGGCTATTTGCACAGCCACACATCGATGGTTAAATCCCAGCTGATGAATTGTCACCCAAAGGAACAAATAGATTGGGACATGGAAATGTAGTAATTACCCTACTAAAAGTTAAATATCTCTAAACCTCCAGTGAATTAGTTAGTGGTTACTCACAGGCAGTGTAAAACTGAACACCTTTTGACCTTGTCTGCTGTTTAGTTACAGCTTGATATAGATGTTTGGGTTTTTTTATATTTATTTATTTCTGAATTTCCTAGGATCATCCTTCAAGCTCTGCTTTTGAGCTCAGCTACCTCTAAATATGAGGCAAATATGTGGTTATTTTTCCACTCTGTTGCCTCATCTTACATCGTTTTTATTCAAGTGTCACATAAAACTACTAGAAGCTCTAGTCCTTGCAGTTTAAAAGCCCATGAACATAAAAGCAAACATACAGGGTTTCAGAGAAATGGTCCTAATTTAGACATGGAATGCAAGAGGCACACATTAAGGATTTTAAAGGAGGAATTGAGGATTTTATTGTTGCGTATATATACATATATCTATTCAATATGCGTTAGTTTGGGAATTGTTTCTTGTGCCAATTTTATTGCTTCCTGTGCATGTTACATTTTCTGCTTTCAGATGTAGGGAGTGGACAGACCTTTGGCTTATATTTGGCCCTAAAGCAGGAGACCAAATGTCATGACATTAATGCAGCAGAGTTGAGAGTCTGACAGTCTTGGCTGCGTTCGTAATTCATTGTAGGCCAAGCTGGATGAGGTGACAACCTATAATCAATACTTTTACACTTATTATTGGCTGTGCTGTTCCTGCTGAGGCTTTCGCAGTCGAAACTAAAATAAAATAAGACCAAGCTGAGTTGGATCGAAACATCAGCTGCCGCTGGTCGCTGTTGCTTACGGTGTGTTTCGACATGCAGTCAATGGTTAATCAGGGTGCGAACCGGGACTCTTTGGTATCCAGCGTTTCAGTGGCTGCAGAAAACCTCATCAAGCTTTCAAAACAAAACACTGATAACCTCTGATCCTGCAAAAAAAAAAGAAAGAAAAAAAGAAGCAGATCTCAGAAACCAAACAGCTTTCTCAGTATCTCAGCACACAGATGCTCCCCCGTCTGCCTGTGACTACACTGGTTTTCTCTGATTGCACAAGGGACTCTTTAATTTAGTTCCTTTCATTATAATTGTGCGACACACTTTTGTTGCTGGTGTCTTGTTACCAAATTCAAGTGAAACCGCGGATCGTCCTGATTTCACATTTCTCATCTCATCTGGTAACATTTTAGATTCATTTCTTCTGTCTGTTTATCACTTTTGGTCCCAGTGTGTGTTTTACCAGGATTAGCTGAGACCCTGTTACCAGCTGGCCTTTAAGCAGCCTGCACAATCTGACTTTTAACAGCATCACTGAGAATTTGATGCAGATTGTTTATCCAGGAAAAAAATCTCCAGCTTGCTGATAAATGTCACTGAGCAAATAGCATGAGCTATATATTATGAATGCACTCTGTATAGTGTGTTTATAAAAAAAGGTTTTTTTACTGTAGAAATGCCCCAAGTCAAGATAAGAAAATCTGTCCCTGAAGATTTTAACAACCTTTCGTTTACAGTAATTGAACATTTCAGAATCACATAAGTGGATCTGTAGGCTATGCAGTCTGTAATGCACTGTGTAAAACATGTTTGCACCATTTTACTAGAAGCCTGCAAGTCTTTGTGCTTCAACAGATGCCAAACATACTTTGCATTTTGCTTCTGAGCCCAGTTCCTTAAAGAATGTAGGGCAACATTCCTGCAACCCATCCCAGCAACACTTCTTATCTCTATTTAATTATTTTTGTTGTATCTACAAGACTGAGCACAAACAAAAACCCCACTCCTCTGTTTCCCTGCCAGTTCTCAGATGTGAACACGCACATGCGAGCACACACTCGACCTGTCGTTTGCCAGACCTTTGAGTCTGACATACAGCACCGAGCTGTTTTTCCCCCTTTTTTAAAACGTGTTCCACATTTGCTTTAAACGGCCAATTTACATTCTAGATGCGACTCTCGGATGTTAACTGTTGGGAGGGTGGGGGTCATCTGTTTTAGTCCATCATCGCTAACAAAGATGCTCGGGAAGAAAACTCACAGTCAATATTCATCATCACTCCATTCATCTGACAGTTTTTTTTTTTAGTTTTTTTTTCCTAAATAAAATATGTGTCGCTTAAGTTCATTACGCGGGAATGGAATCGACCTTGCAATGTACCTTTCCATCTTCTGAGTTGATATTTTATTGATATTTTTGTAGAGGAGGCTGGCAGCGTTGCTGAATTACAGTCTCAGATGTGCATTTGGAGATACATCCATCTATAGAGACTATATCATTCATCGATATCATTAATCCATCATTTGTTCATTGAGGCGAGATAAATGCACCGGTCAATATGACTTCAGTCTGTGTGATTGTTCACTCCATCAGCAACTGTTGCTTTTATTCACAATGACTTACAGTAAGTGAACAGGCGGGGTTGGAGTTTATTTGTGTGTTCCTTCACCTTGCTTTCACACTTTTCTCCAGATTGTTTCATGGGTCATCTTTTTTTTGTCTCCTCCAGACCTGATCCACTGCACCAATGAGCTGAACGTCAGCATCCCCCACCTGGCAGACACACTGCTGGAGCGCACAACTAGCAACAGCTGGATTGTGGTTTTTAAAGCGCTCATCACCACACACCACCTCATGATGTACGGCAATGAGGTGAGTCAACCCGCATCGACGTATGGATGCCCGGGGAAATTCAGAGGATGTCTGTCCCCTCTGATCTTGTGACAACAGGAAAATTATTTGTCATCCTGACAAAAAAACGCTTGTTTTAAAGAGATCTAAAACGCACTATGGTGCTTCTAAAATGATCCGTCTCACTGTTTTTTTGAGGTCAACATTTCCTGAGTGGTGGGACGTGACTTGAAAGGCCAAAATGACTCTGCCGAAGCTCTAAATAAAAATGTAGAAAAGCTTATTCATCTATTTATCAGTATTGCTCTTCCAATAGAAAAAGGCACCAAATAACCTCTCATTACCAGTGACTCCTGTGTGTGTTATCAATTACCTACACAAATTGTCACTAGGCAGCAAAAGATGACGATCAAACCATTTCCTGTACAGTCTAATACTCTGTGAATGAGCACGAGAGAGACTCTGAGCTTGCTGGTGTTTTGATCGATCCTAAATACTTTGTAGAGATTTCTCTCCAACGCACCCTCAGTGAGATTCTTTGAAACCGTGTCTTCCATGTGTCCAGCAAGGACAGATGAAATACTCGGCTGACATTTCAATGGCCAGTATGACAAATCGCAGCGCTCCACTGCACACCCTGCGAGAGCAGCGACCAAAAAACATCAAACATGTTAAATGATGAGCTTCTGAGACTAGATAGAAGTGCCGTGGCAATGATTACTCCGGGGACGATGACCCTTTCAGAGCATGTGAGCAACAAAGCTTTTAGTGACATGAGCAGTGACATGATGTTTTAAAAATTTGTCAGGGTTGTTTAAATTGGGCGTTTTTAGCCTGGCTTTTTCCTCACTGGTTTTCACCCTGGCCAGAAAGACTGCGTGTTTACAGGCCTCTGAATTGGCATCAAAGCTTGCTTAACGTGATCTGATCCTTTTAAAAAGTGGATGCTGGAATGGGTTTTGCTGCAAATGGGATATCAGTTAAGGAAAGAAGGGGTTGTTTTGTATTGGTAGTGAGGGCAGATTGTGAAGCTAGATCAAGGAAAAGTCGTATGAATCAGCTCTTAATGTTAAAACACCACAGCGAGCTGACTGACCTGATCCACCCTGGCAACCACGACTCAAATAAACCAAACAAATACATGTAGCTTTTTCCAGAGGCTGCCTTTTTTCTCCATTGAGCTCTTAATTGTCTGCCTGCTTTCAGTTGTTACAGGAAAGTTAATCTGCTTCTTTTCCCCCTGGGTAACTCAACCTAGACAAACTACATCAAGCCTGGACATGTTTATGAATGCTGATACAGTTTTCAAGGATGTCAGTGTGTCTGTTTCATACAGTTTCAGGAAGATTATTTCACTGTTCCCTTCTTGGCTGTGAAATTAGTAAAAGGCAAAAAAAAAAGTAGGGCAAGAGCTTTCAAATAAAGACGGGGCAAACGGTCAGTGAAACAAGTAAGAAAGTGAGTTACACAGCGATAGCTAATATACCCAAGTTTGGTAACACTGGCTACTATAAGATGCTAGTCAAACCCGTAGACTGTATATTAGACTTTGTTGTAGACACAGTGATGTCACCCACTGGCTTTAATGTTTGCCGTTTTCAATTTCTAGCACCAAATCACAACAACTGTGGCTTCAAGGTGATTTTTTATTGTAAGGTCAAGACCCTACAATAATGCAAAGACAACAGGAAAAAAAACCCAACAATAATATGATGCGACAGCGGGAAGAAAAAACTTCCTTTTAACAGGAAGAAACCTTGACAGAACCAGGCTCAGCGAGAGGCGGCCATCTACTGCGACCGGTTAGGGGTGAGGGGAGGAAGACAGGACAAAGACACACTGTGGAAGAGAGCCAGAGATGAATAATAACTGATGATTAAATGGTGGTGTAATTTTTGCAGCCTTAAATCTGCTTTTGTGTTGCAGATGTTGTTTTTTTTTTTTTTAGATCAGATGCAACTTTGAACAAGCGCCAATTGCTAAGTTAGCAGCTAATGCTGACTAGCTTAGAATTTGGCCATGTGCAGGTTAGAGAGTGCACTGCTGATAGCAACCACTGGTTACTAATGAGAAATGTGTTATCCCTGACCATTTGGTGAGCAGTTGCTGGAGATTGTTAGTTGAAATTTGGAGCAAAGAGGTATACAGGGGTTATGAACGCTTTGGGCAACAAGCGTTGGGCATTGACAGCAATTTACACTATATCTATAAACACTCGACAATTACTCACTGAGTGGTGGAGAAGCCTTAAAGCATAGCAGTAAAATATGTGCAAAATATATGGGCAAATGTTGAAGCCTGCTAGCAAACAAAGCAATCACAAGAAGGTTTTTGGTGCAGCACCACGAGGTGGCTGTAGCTCAGAAGGTAGAACAAGATAATTGAAAGGTTGGTGGTTCAATCTCTGGCAGCTCCAGTGTTAGCTAGAAAGCACTTAGGTGCAGAAAAAAAGTCCTTTTATTAATGGATGAATAAAGCATATTGTATAAAGTGCTTGGAGTGCTCCAGTACAGTAGAAAAGCCCTCTATAAGGACCAGTCCTTTTAGCATTTACCCTCTTTGCAAACCACTTGCCAACTGCTCAGGGAATACGGTTTTCCTAGACCTGCATGACTGAGGCCTTAGCAAAGTGCATACACAAAATGCCAGGCCTGTGGTGCTTTTTCAAATTCTTCTTCCGAGTTTCCGTGGTGACATGAACAAAAGTCTGTCACAGATACAAACTTTGGTGACCTTTAAATTACGTACGAGCAACGTATGTGGATTGAGACATGTGAAACAAACACAAATGGAGAATATAACGTCACATTTGCAGGGAGGTGGTGAATATGAAAATCAAAAGAATCGTGATTTATAATAAATCTTTTAAAAAAACATATAGATGCTAAAAATCGCTGCACGTGTGACGATGTTTGTGCAAGGTTTCATTCATATATAATTATAGGTAGGGTAGATACACAAATATATACATATGCTATGATCTTTACAGTAAGATGCCACAGATATTCTAATTATTGATAACATATAAATACAATAACACTAGATTTTAATTCACTGAAAACACACAGAAAGCACAGATAATATTACAGTGCACAGTAATATTATTTGTCACACTACTGCATTAAAAAGGCACCGAAACAATAAACAGAGTTCAACTGGAAGGTACATTTTATTACTTTTAAATGTAACTTTGCAAAAAGAAGAACTTTTTTTGTCAAACGTTACCTGCGTCACCCAAGCCAGCACAATTACCCTCTGAAAAATGCAGATAAAGCTGCAACATTTGTGTACATACAGGCTGCCCATGTGGCAGTTTGGCCTTGACTTGAAACTGTCAGGCCACAGAAAGAGAGAAATCACTAACTCATTCTTCTGTTCTTTTTCCTTCAGAGATTGATGCAGTACCTTGCCTCCAGGAATACACTCTTCAACCTCAACAACTTTCTAGATAAGGCTGCACTACAAGGTGATTTAATGCCATTTGGCTCTTTGTAGACTCAGCAGTGCTGTACATCTAACAAAATGACTTTATGTCGGACTCTCGCTGCCTCTGTAGCGCTATCAATAAGCTGCTGCTCAGACGGACCAAATCTGAAAAACCTACAGATGACTGTACCCTTTGTTTGTTACAAAGGGTGCGGAAAATTAAAAAAACATGCTTGGTGACTTTTTAATTATATATACAAAAGGAAAACAAGATAAATAAGATAAGATAAGATAACCTTTATTAGTCCCACACGTGGGAAATTTGTTTTGTCACAGCAGGAAGTGGACAGTGCAAAAGTTATGACGCAAAAATTAGAATACAATAAGAATAAATACAGTACACAGCTGTACAGAATAGAATAAAATAATATACTATATACAGTAGAATAAAATAGAATAAAAATATACAATAAGATAAAAATAGAATACGAATGCTATATACAACTGAGTAAAGGTAATGCATGAGCACTGGAAATGCGGGTTGGTCGCAAAGAAGCGACTATATTTTTAATTAAAATAAGTGTAGCTTCTTAATCTAATGTGAAAATTGGTCAAGCTGATCAATCTCTAACTGCAGCACCCTCTCTCTGCCCTACAGGGTATAACATGTCAACCTTCATCAGACGCTACAGCCGCTACCTGAATGAAAAAGCCATGTCTTACAGACTAGCAGCGGTGGACTTCACAAAAATGAAGAGAGGGTAGGATACTCTTGCTTGTAACACTTTGCCTGTTGTTTATCCTCTGCTTTACCTGTATAGTAGAAACAGTAAATATATTTTCTATTTTTCCTTAAATGTACATTTATGTTAACAAGTAGTCATTGCAGCCCCAAGTGGCAAATGCATGTCTTGTAAAAACAGTGTGTTCAAAATGGTTTCTATTTTTGTGTCAAGTGGTCTTGTGCCTATGTTTGAGATGAGCAACACAACAGTTTTGTTTGCATATGGGCAGCCAATCAGAAGACAGTAGGACCTTAAAGAGACAGAGCTAAAAGGGCACAGAGAGTAGATGAACTGAGCCTTTGAGTAATAAAAGCTTAGAGTCGCTGTTAGTGATATTCTAGAACAATGTTGAGCAAGAAATTGAACAGCCTTTGATGCTAAAATGCTGTATTAGAGTCAGTATATCATAACTGCAATCTTAAAACATTGTAATTATAAGCTAGTGGTCATAACAGACCAAACAAAGGAAAACAATTACAAGTATTGAACCAACAAAGGATGATTGTGAGGTTGGTTTAGGACATGCGTGAGGACATTTTTACATTTTTCAGTGGGGAGGTCAGAGTGGGATTACATCAGGGTTAGATGAGGTCAGGCAGGACCTTCAGTGGATTATAGTGTTTGCAGATGATAGTGTGACCTGTAGTGAGAGTAGGGAGGAGTTGGAAGAGAGCCTGGAGAAGTGGAGGTATGCTCCAGAGAGAAGAGGAAGAAGAGGAGGGAACAATTGTAAAGTATGGTTTAGAGATGCCACTAACAAAAAGACCAGAGGCAGAGATGAAGATGCTCAGATTTTCACTGAGAGTGACCAAAATGGACCAGATCAGAAATGAATACATCAGCGAGACAGCTCAGGACGACCAGTTCGGAGATAAAGTTAGAGAAGCGAGGCAGAGACTGTTTGACACGTGCAAAGGAGGGCTAGTGGATATGTTTGATGCTGAAAATGAAGCTGGCCAGGTAAGACAAAAAGAGGAAGACCACAGAGGAGGAAGTTACATACTCTTGATTTTCAGTACATCACTTCCTCTACAGGCTTGATGAGTTCTGCGTGTGTTCTCCTGTGTGATTCTTAGGGCTGATGGTGTGATGCGCACCATGAACACAGAGAAGCTGATTAAGACTTTGCCCATCATTCAGAACCAGCTGGATGCACTGCTGGATTTCCAGGTAAACATCTGCCTTAATCGCTCCAAACCCTTTAATGTAAGCAATTGTAGCTGTCACTTCAATATCTCATCTCTCGTTCGTTCCTCCTATCGTCCAGCCAAACTCCAACGAGCTGACGAACGGAGTGATCAACACAGCCTTCATGTTGCTGTTTAAAGACTCCATACGGTTGTTTGCCGCTTATAACGAAGGCGTCATCAACATGTTGGGTACGCACGACACGGCAGATCCTGAGTTCATCTATCTTTAGTTCGTTCTATATTTATGTGGTAATTTTCCTCTGATGTCAAGATCACAAGACTGTGACTCCATCCAACTCCACTTAATCCTTCTTTAGAGAAAATCAATTTTTCCTCCCACTGTCTTCCAGAGTTCAATTAAGGGCCACTGTGTAATGATCAACTTCTTTTCTTCCATTAATTATTAAGGCAGTGAGGTGTGAGGGTCTGATAAGAGACCATCAGACTCTATGATTTTATTGTAAGTGGGAGTCTTAATGAAAATTAATTTCATCCTGCATGGACAAGAATTGGACAGGCCTAACAGGGAAAATCAGTACCAGATAGATTTTTAAAAGTTGTTTTTTACAGTATACACTGCTGCAGGTCAAAGTAAATTCTGTTTTTGAGCTGTTTCTCGTCTTCTGGCACGCAGAGAAATACTTTGACATGAAGAAGAACCAGTGCAAAGAAGCTTTGGAGATCTACAAGACCTTCCTCAACAGGATGACCAAACTGTCCGAGTTTCTCAAAGTGGCGGAGGTAACGTCTGTTTGTCCTGCCGCTCTTCGATGGAGTTAAACACCTGTAAAGACGATGGGAATATCTATTTGGAGCGAATCTCAACGGCCTTCCTTCCTCTCTGATTTTATATAAATATATTAAATGCTCCTTTCTCATTTCGTCCTGTCACTCAGGAGAAATTTAATCTGCAGAAAAGCGCACTTGAACCTGTTGAGATTTGCTCCAGACTTCTGTTACCCCAGGAACTGATTTACGGTCAGTCTTCTCAGACCTAAACTGACCGCAGATCAGCCTCCGGGAGCTTCTTCTCTTTAATCTTCCAAGTCTCTTTTTTGCACTAGATCTTCTCCTGTTTCTGTCCCTCTCTTGCCCTGGCCTAGGGAGGGGTTTACTTCAAGGCAGTCATTAACGCCAGACTCTTATAGGCTATCAGAGAGACACTCATGTAGAGCTTCCAGTTGAGAGACCCCTCGTGTGCTGCCTGTTCACATGCCTGCACTGCATGCCCAAGCAAGCTCTTTTTCTATCACTATCTCTTTCTCTTGTTCTAATAGCTTAATTTCCACCCTATTTCTTTTTTTTGTTTTGTTAATAAATAGAAGTTTCTTTTATTTTTAAATGGCTGTTACTCCGTTAACAGCTCTTGCTGGGCTTCACAATAAATATAAACAGTTTTATGATCTGTAGACTGCGCAGAGTAATCGTGTACATCTTCAAAAGCTGCCTCGCTGCTTGGTTTCGTTCCCATTTGGAAGAAGGTTTGGGATGCAGCCACTTGATCCCAAAGAAAGAGAGAAAAAAAAGGAAAAAGAAAGAAAGACTAACGTTGACTTTAAGGACCCATTCATTTTACCTGTCTAACAAAATGTGTTTGTCTGTTTGTGTGTCATCTGTGCTCCCCCTCCCCTTCTTCTTTCTGTTCAAAGTCAACATTAGTTGAGTGTCTTCCTTTTGGATGTTTCTTATCTTGCAGTCACATGACCTGTTGTCTGCCCTCTGTGCCCTGCCTGTCTAAACAGTCGTTGTGCTCAGCTTTCATTTCCAACCAGATCTCATCGTGTGTGTATTTATAAGTGTGTGTGTGTACATGTACTGTGTGCGTGTGCGTGTATATATATATACATATATATAGGTGTTTGTATGCGTGTGCATGCGCCTTCCTCCTCTGTTGTCTTTTCTTTGTTTTCCTTTACAGCCACTGCATGAAGTAATGAATGCTTGGGTTTGATTCTTCTTTCTCCCTCCTCCTCCTCTTCCTCTTCTTCCTTCAACACGCCTCTTCCCTTTATTTTTTATTACTATGTGGTCTATTGGGTTTCTTTCTTTCTTTCTTTTTTTGGTTATTCCCTGATTTATTGTTACATTTGGTTTTATTTTTATTTTGCCTCCCTCCTCCCTCCCCCTATCCCTCCTTCCTTTTTTTGTGACACAGCGAGTTGGGATAGATCAGGGCGACAGCCCCGATCTCACACAGGTCAGTCTACATCTCATCTCAATCAGTCAATCAACCAGTCAGTCAACCAGTGTATTAAATCCGTCAAAGTCAGTCCCATAATGCTTCATTCTAAACGCTCCCGTTCCCTACTCACCCTACAGACCTGCCCACACTGCAGCTGCCCCGTTCTCCTCCTCTCTTCTTCACTCTCCTTAACTCCTTCACTTTGTCTCCTTTTCTGTCTGAATCGAGAATAGAGAGGACACATGCAACTAGCCTGAAAGCAGCATTTCCCCCCCCCCCCTGACAATTTTTAGTCCTGTTTTCCTATCTGAATCCTTGCAGAACAAATTTTACTCTAAGGTAAGATTTTTTTAAATCAGTTTTTATGCAGCACAGCCACAAAAGTTTTCAGTCTCTCTCTCTCTCTTTTTTCAGATTAATTTTAGACTGGGGCATATAATATGTCAGAATTTTTTCTGGCAGTCTTTCAGGCATTTTCCCAGTGTAAATATCAAAGCTTGTCTGTTGACTCAAAGGCTTATCATACAAAAAAAAAGTCAGCACAACTTTATGAAATAGGCTTTTGTCCATCTAAGCAGTGTTCACATCACTTTCTGAACAGAGTATGTCCCTTTGTATTATTAGCTGTGGGGAGAGCAGCGAATGGTTTTTGTTAAATAGGTTTCTGCAAATATGACTTGGATAGGTGTACATAATGCCATCATAAGTACTGCATACTATGCTATGGTCCTTGAATACAGCTTATCCTTTTCATTGGATTTTAACAATGTGACAAAAAAAACTTAAATGGAAAAAAGTTGTTTTTTCTTTTTCTTTTCTACATTTATGTCGTGTTTGTAGTGCTTATGAAGACCTTATATGCCCTTATTCAACAACATAGTGAACCATGCCTTTACTAAGCTCTAGATATGTGTCTGTTTTAATTTTAAACTTTTAGCATATTCTAGATTTCTCTGAAGAAGGATGCCCAGAATTCGCATTTTACTCTCTTTCCCCCTTAAAATAAGTATATGAGAAATCTTTTCTTTGCTTGTTGTGTTTGCCTTGTGTTCTCTGGTGCTGAAATGTAAAGCTCTGGGTGAAAACTGTGGTATCACATGTGGTCCAAATGAACCCATCCATCCTTTTTGTTTTCCAGTAATGAGTGCAGGCCAGCTGTTCGATGTGTATACCTGGTTTTTTCACCAGATGTTTACATTTGACTGAGTTAACTTCCTTGGCTTCCAGCGGGACACAGTTTTGGTGCTTAGCTCCAGTGATTACTTCCTCAGCCAATCAAACCACTAACACATGAATCTCACTGTGGAATCCACAAGTTAACTCTTAAATTTTGGATAGTGATTTTCTTTCTGTGTATGCGTGTGTAAGTGTGTGTGTTTACGAGAGCATTTGTGCACTGCTGGCCTCTGCATGGGCTCGTTAGATGGTTCACAGACGTGTTTGTTGTGTTTCGACTCTGGAGCCCCGCAGCGATGATGCTCTGCTCTGTCCCGACCTGTCAGTCCTGCTGTGGACTCGCTTGCATGATCCAAAGCTAACATGTGCATGCTGGCCAACCAAACCTGATGAAACCAAATGAAAAAAACAAAAAAACAGAACAAAGAGCTGTCATAGAGTAGATAGTGAATTTGAGGGTGATGTCTAAATTTTGCTGCTGCTTTGTGTGTGTGAGAGAGAGAGGAAATGAGAAGTGAGGAGAGGAGGGAAAAGCGAGCTAAGTGCCCCAATTTGCCTACTTGCCCATGGTTGTAATCTGCTGAACCCCACCCCCCTCAGGCTCCCAGTTCTCTCCTGGAGGCTCTGGAGCAGCATCTAGCTTCTCTGGAAGGCAGGAAGCTCAAGGACCTCTCCACCGCCAGCAGGTATGATCAGATCACAGACAGGCACCTCAGGCCTGCTGCATCACTCACTTAATGCTACTTTTAAAACTATTATTTTTGCTACAGCTGTTCTTTCCCTTACTGCTACCAGCATTAGCACTACAGCAACCATGGTGTACTGCTGATCTGCCACCATGAATTTTACTACTGCCAGATTTTTACAGTTTCTCTTATAGCAAACATAAAACTTGCATTTTACCTACATGCATCATATGCTGTTGCTTAAATGATACTTACAATCAAATTTTACTCAAAGTTCGTTTCTGATCACTACTTTGAAACATTTCAACCGTGGGTCATGCTGATGGTGCCCAGATAACTAAATGGGGTTTTTTTTTAGCTTTACATGGTGTTGTTAAAAAGTATCAAAGAGTAAAGTAAAGAATATCCCCCCCAAAAAGAAAAAGAAATTTAAAGAGACCTGTAAACCCTGTGTGTGTTTGCGGGTGTGTGTCTTACCTTAAGATCCAGCACCTTGTCCAGTGCAGTGTCATCTCTCTCCAGCACGGGGATCTCTCTCAGCCGCATGGAAGACAAGACGGAGGACAACCGACTGCAGCAACACAAGGTGAGTCAAACCTGTCCACATACTGTGGACAGGTTTGCACAGTTCATACATACCACGTGCCAGAACTATTGCAGGGATTCAACCACAATATGATTGCCTGTGCTTTTAGGTTCTTTTGTCTTCTATGCTAGTGAAACACTCTGAAATCCGTTCACGTGTGTGAACCATGTAGACCTCGGTGTCTTAAGACTTTCTGCCCTCCACACTGTTGTTAAAGTTGAATAGACAAGTGCATTAATTCTGCAGTACAGTGAAATACGCTGTTTCTCTGTAGTGTACAGAGATGCACACAGAATAGAAATGAACTCTCAGTCTACATACTGCACTCCTGCAGTGGAGTTTATTCTCAAACAAACCATCCTGGCCTTTCATTTGATAGTAACAATTTAAAGGAAGATTAACCCTTGAAATACACACTCACTGGATGCTTTGTTATTTATGTCTAATAAAATTCTCATTAATGAAACTATTAAACTGGGCAATAATATGGCAGCAACTCATTTAGATGAGTTAAAGAATGTAGACATGGTCAAGATAACCTGCTGAAGTTCAAACCAAGCATCAGAATGGGGAAGAAAGGTGAGGAGACTTTGCATGTAGCATGGTTGTTAGTGCCAGACGGGCACTTTCCCACACAACCATCTCTAGGGTTACAGAGAAAATATCCAGCAAGATGCAGTTCTCTGGGAGAAAATGCCTCGTTGATGTCAGAAGAGAATGACCAGACTGCTTCAAGCTGATAGGAAGACAACAGTAATTTAAAAAAAAAAAACACTCGTTACAACCATGGTATGCAGAAGAGCATAACACATCCAGCTTTGAGGACAACCTTAATCGCTTTTGGACAAAAGAAGATATGATCTGATCTGGTCTCATAAAACCATGGATCCATCCTGCCTATATGGATGGTTCAGGTTGGTGGTGGTGTAAGGATGTGGGGGATGTTTTCTTGGCATACCCCTTGATACCACTGGGTATTGTTTAAACACCACAGCCTGCCTGAGTATTTATGACTGCAGTGTACCCATCTTTTGATGGCTGTTCCCACCAGCAACTCTAACTGGCTTCTTGAACATGACAATGAGTTCACTGCACTCAAATGGCCTCCGTAGTAACCAGATCTCAATCCAATAGAGCACCTTTGGTATGTGGTGGAACAAGTAATACTAGATGTGCAGCTGACAAATCTGCTACCATGTCAACATAGACAAAATCCTTTGAGGAAAATCGCCAGCACCTTGTTGAATCGCTGCTAATAAGGATTAAGGAAGCTCTGAAGGCAAAAACAAAAAAAGAGTCTGACATAGTACTAGCAAAGTGAACCTTGTGTGTATTATACTAACCATAATCATCTACATTGTGTTGATGTATTCTGTCTAGGAGGACGGTCACAAAGTGATCGACATTCAGACACCTAACGTGTCACCCAGCACCCAATCAGTGGGCAGTGCCAACAGCAGTGGAGGGGCCACAGATCTCTTCTCTAACTCACCTATTGTACCCGTCAACAACCAGTGAGTGTATTGTCTGCGCTTATATATAGTTTCTACAAAGAAAAAAAGTGCCTCCTATCTATACTGCTAAAAAGAGTGTTTTTTGTATTAGTTAAATGTCACAAGTCTATTTCCTTGATCTTATCCTGATATTTTGTCCAGTTACCCTACGTCTTTAGATGAAAGCCTTTAGCCTTTACATTTTTAGAATAAAGTGAGGAAAAAAACTGTGCTTTCCACTCCATTTTCCTTCCTGCAGTGTGCCAAACCTGACTAGTGAGCTGTTCACCCTGCAGCCTAACTTCACCCCCATCCAGACCACACACACTGTGCCCAACAACAACAACGCCTGGGGAGGTAGGACCACGCACGCACACGCACGCACGCACATGTACACATAATCATGTTAACGTACAATGAAGCATGAGAGTAAATTCCCACTCACTACCTCACACACACACACACACATACAAACAAGCACACGCTTAAAGCATGTTATGCTTTGACAATGACAGCTAGCTTCTTCATGCTTTTTGACTCATTTCTTCTCTTTTCACGTTACCATGGTTACCTGTGGACATCAGGTGACTTGCTAAAGCCATCCCCACCCACTCAAATTCACAGTCCTGGAGCCCCGTTGCACTCTGGGAAGATGCTGCCCAATGATTTGGACTCATCCTTAGCCAACCTTGTTGGGAGTGAGTACAAAATGTGCAAATTTTCTCTTCACATTTTCCCTGTTAACCAGTCTTGCTGTGTCTCCCTTTCAACTGATGCTATGTTTATTTTTGTTTTATTTCTTCTCCCAGACCTGCAGTTTGGGGGGACGCCAGCTAAAAAGTGAGTGGGTTTGCCTTACATCAAAAGCCGAGCCGCAGGCAGACGACTGCTGTCGGATCTCTCACGCTGTTCAATGATTTTTGCATCCTCTGTGCACCTGCAAATGCACGTGTTAGATCGTGTGTGTTTTTGTGCATCAGGCCAGAGCTCCAGTGGAGTCAGCTGGTAGAGAAGAAGCCGACGGGTGGTAGTGGCTGGCAATCGAAGACCATGTGCACCAGCACCAACTGGACTCACACCACCCATCCCATGGCACCTGCACCCATGCCCGTTCCTCAAATGGTAAAATAAATGCTACAATTACTTTTTAATTGCCTGCAAGAGTTTGTGCTTGTGTCATCAAGGTCCTGTGGTTGCACTTACACTTCCTCTGACACTTTTTTCCCCCACTTCTGCTGCTTGATTAGATGTCTTCTCAAGACAGTATGGGTGTGAAGGTTTCTGCTTTATTAACAGTTTCTCCAGTCTCCACTTAGTATGGTTGGTTAATTTGGGATTAAAATATAATTTCACATATAAATTTCTGTAAACCAAAGCTAGCTATAGGTGGATGAGGGATCCTAGGTGAATTTCTAAATGGATGGGTTTGCTCCAGCGCGATGGCCAAGAAACTGAAAAGGTTTCTGGCTTCCATGCTGTTTAGTCAGTTGCTTTATCGCTCATTAGTGTTTCCCTACTGGCCGGTAGACTTTACAATGTGATAAGGTAATAAAAACAAAACAGCTTTTTCTAGGCGCTTCTGAGCTTTTAAAACTGGAACCCCAAAGCCTCAGCTTTTTTAAGATAATGATAAAAACTGACATTGCGCACAGTTGGATTTTTCTCCCAAAAGTCTTTATAGATGTCTAATAATTGTGGTCATGTGAAAGAGACCAAGTGACCACTGAGAAGATTGGCAGTGAGGCTGTATCCAGCTCTTTCAATGCATCAGTACTTTTGAAGGAGCTCCCAAATGTGTCTGTGCCTTTTGTGCTCCATGCCAATTATCTACACGTCTCTTTAATTCAGTCTGGTTTCATCCTTTTAATTTTGGACTGATTGACCTCTCAACTCAAACTGCTCATTTTCTCGGCAAATGGTTTGGAAAGATGGTGGCACGCCTTGAATGGAAAGTAGATGATTTTAACATGAGGAAAGTGCAAAAAATTCCGCTTTATCTTCTCTGCCTGTTTGGAGAAAGAGAACGGGCATGGCTGTGATTGTGGTATGCGGAACTATTTTAGAGGTCTTTAACTGTTTTTCTTTTCTCTCTTTCCTTTAACTCGACAGAATGGGATGATCTATACTGGCTATGTAAGTTTCTTCAGCCCCCTTTCCTTCACTCCTCGTTTTGTCCACGACATCCTCCAGAACTGCACTGCTTTGCTTTCTTAATCATTTTCCTTATTGTACTGTCTTAGAACTGCCCTTTTATCCCTTGTGGTGTCATCTTGATTCAGTGTTGTTAAACGTTAAAGCTGATTTTGTTTAACAAGATCTTGTAAAAGCCGAATGAATGGGAATATTTATTTGGCATAAAAAAACAAAAAATGACTTTCTTTGAGGTACATCTTTGACAGATTAGAAATTAATTGCCCTAACAGAATTAGCGTTAATTTTAATTTATTTCTTTTGGTCACTATTAAAAAGTATTGTGCATTACGCCCCTCCCTGTTTTTCTGTACAGGCTCCAGCACCAGTGGCTTTTCCTATGACGACACCCCAAGTGCCTGTGTATGGAATGGTAAAGAACAACTTCCAGTCTTATCGTGGTCTTACAGTCAGAGATTTTTAATTTATCCAATAAATACTGTTTATTTTTATTGTTTTGTCTCGGTTCACGTTGCTCTGTTTACTCCCCACCTGTTTCGCTCCCTCATACTCTTCTCCTTCCCTGCCTGCTCTCACCTGTGCTCTGAGAAGCTCCCTCCTCAGATGAATCATCAGATGGGGGGCATTCCCATGATGCCCCCACAGCATGTCATGTATAACCAGCCTGTCCTGAGACCCACCAATCCTTTTGGACCCATCCCAGGAACACAGGTAACATCAGCCCTCACAAAAACAAGCAGAAATGTTAATGAACATGCCAGAGAGCGTGGGGACAAGAGCATAGCATATGGGCACTAATGGGATCATCTCAAGTAGTGCAATGGTTGTACGCAGTTGTGTTGCACAAAGACCAGAGCGTTCTCACTCCCGAGGCGTAACATGTCGACGTTTTGTCACGTCCCGCGGCGTTCCTGAGGAACGCGAAAGGAGACCTTCGGCGTTCTTATGGTACGCGGCGGGTTATGGCTGGAATCCAGTGCAATGACGCTCCCGCGGTAGTAGACGTTCCAGCCCTGTATTCCAGCCCTAAACCTAACCTTATCCCTAGCCCTGACCATAACCTTATTCCTGACCTTAACCAGATGATGATGTTAAATAGCGTGTTTCTAAGCGATTTGAAGAAAAAGAGCGAACATCTGTAGGTTCAGTCCATTCGGTTCTCTTATTTCCTCTTTTTCCGAGGTCGTCATTTAGGAACGTGGTGGGTAGCCGAAAACGTAATATGGTGACGATTTGTCACCTAGCGTAAAATGTTACGCTTTGGGAGTGAGAACGGGTACAAAGACACAAGTTTAGTAGTTTTGCCTCTGTACACCACCACAGTGGATTTTAAATCAACCAATCATGATGTGATTGAAGTGTAGACTTTCAGCTTTAATTCAAGGGGTTTAACAGAAAAATTTGACAAACTTTTTTAGGAATTGCAGCAAGTTTTATAGATATTCTCACATTTTCAGAGGCTTCGCATTAATTGGACAGTTTACTGAATGGAAATATAGAGTTTTTGCAAAAAGGTGCAAACCACTGGTTACACTCAAAAACAGGAAGGCCGCATTAGACTGTGTCAGAAAAAGAGCCTGCACAGTTATGAAACAAATATTTCGACAGGTGAAACCGAGATGGTAAATGGCCTGTATTTATATAGCGCTTTACTAGTCCCTAAGGGCTTTACATATCCAGTCATCCACCCATTCACACACTGGTGCTGGCAAGCTACATTGTAGCCACAGCCACCCTGGGGCGCACTGACAGAGGCGAGGCTGCCGGACACTGGCGCCACCGGGCCCTCTGACCACCACCAGTAGGCAACGGGTGAAGTGTCTTGCCCAAGGACACAACGACCGAGACTATCCAAGCCGGGGCTCGAACCGGCAACCTTCCGATTACAAGGCGAACTCCCAACTCTTGAGCCACGATCGCCTGGCTACCAATGGAATCAGGTCACTAGTGTTTAGTGATGATGTAACTGCAGATAGAAGTAGTAGTATGAATTCTAAAGTGCACAAAGCTATACTTTCTCTATACTCTCTCAGATTGCAGATCTGACTTCCCAGTGCAAATGATCCATAGCATACTGCAAGAGCCACCCAAGAGTTTCTCAATGCAAAGAAATGGGAAATTCCTCAACAGTGAAGTCAGTCACCAATGAAGTATATCCTATATATACACAGCATCCCAGCTGTTTTGTGGCTACATCGATGTAGTTAAACGAGCAGGCTGGGGCCGCTGGTTAGCTTGGCATAAAGTGATGCCCCCACAATCCCACAACTTGGCATCAAATAAGAGAGAAAAGTGATTTTCTTTAGGGTTATTGGTGTGCTGTTTTACTTTTTCTTTGTTTGTATTCTTTTTTACTTTTGTTTCTGCTCTTAATGCTAAGGTAAGCTATCCAACTTCTGTTCACATGCAAATCACATGTCAGAAAATAAGTGCAGTTGTCAAGCTGTGCATTCCTTTGTAAACCATAAATCAAACATGCAGCTTGTCTGGGTGCTTTTTTTGTATTTTTCTTTCTCCTTACACTTGACCAATTACAGATAATCTGACACCACGCAGAGCAATTTTGAAAGCAGTCACAATACAGTAGGGGAAAAAACTGCCTTGTTGAAGCAGCAGCAGCAATGCTATTACAAACATGACCAATAAAAAAACAAAATGTTTAGTAGGTAATAAGGAGGGTGTGTGGATGGAGAAACTGCCCAAACTAAATCATCTGCAAATATTGGACAGCTCTAACATTTATGGTCTTCAGTGCGTAGCTTCTGAGAAAAGCAGATTATTGAAGCAGAAACAGATAAAGGAGAAAACTGGGAAGTAATAGGAGCTATTTAAATGATTTGAGCACATTAACGGGCTGCATTGCACATCTTAAACCGATGTGTACCAGCACAGAAACAACACGGGCAGAATATTGCTTTGGTACAAACACTGAATCTGTGCCTCTTCAAGTCCTCGGGAATAACAGAGGCCACTCGTTCATAGCTGTTTCTCTAGGGGTGATTAGCAATGTTCAAGTAGTGGCTCCATCAAGAATCTCAATGATGAGTCATGTTGTCAGGTAATTTAAAAATTGACCAGGAAGTGTGAAGAAGAAAAAAAATAAGTTCACTGCGAGCAATCATCAGCTGCAAAGGTTACAAGACTCACAGGAGCACAAACAATCAAGTATATTTTGACCAATTATTCAAAACATAACAGAGTAATATAATTGTTTACTGAACAATCACCGCTCCGAGGTGCTGTTTTCTTGGCACTGCGGCAGCTAATACGCTTGTCAATAGATGCCTGAACACTTGATGAGCTGTTTTGTTGAACTAAATTACTCTTGCATGTCTCTCACCCCCCCACCACCCCGTCCTCTGCAGATGCACTTCATGTAGGGGATGATGTTGTAACCATGGCAGCAAAGCTGGGAGAGAGAAGGCGAGAGGAAAGAGACAGAGAGAAAGAGTCGGCAGCGAACGCAAATCCAGAACCAAAATCCAGCGCAGGGGAAAGAAAGAAGAGGGCAGAGAGGAAGAAAAAGGGGAGGGGAGAGGACGAAGGAGAGAGGAGGACCAGAGGATGGATAGAAGATGAAACGCTGATGTCAGTTTCCATGTCACCTGACCCTCTAATCTCCTCTCCTCTCTCCATGTGGCTACTGATCTCTCTGTCTTTGAATCTATAGTGCTGGGGCACCAGAGGCTCTGCATTAGTCCCATTCATCCTCTGCTTGATTTGCCAGTTCAAATGGCAATTACGACCTGTGATGACACTATGAGGACTGACAGCTCGTTGGAAGTGCAGAAGCTCTTTTGCCATTTCCCCCCCGCCCCTCACCCCATCATACTGATAATTTCCTGTATAAAGGCTTACCCGCATCTCTCTCCATCCCTCAGCTGAATCAAACTTGGAGGACACGCGTCTCTTTCTCTGATTGGATCGTTTGCTGGCACTTTACTCTATGTGACCTTTGCCAAGGGTGTATTTCTGTGTAGGTGATTTTTTGCATCTTGTTCCGATTGGTTCCCGGTAACGTGTCATCCATCCGTCACCTGATGTCAGAAGTTATTGATTTGAATGCGTGCGTGTGTGTTCGTGTGTCTGCGCGTGCGTGCGTGCGTTCCTTTTTCTACATTTCAGCGTGCTGCATCCACGTATCCATTTGAGTCTTTTTATGAGCTCCATTTGTTCTTAATTGCCAATTTCACAGAGAGAATCGGGCGTAAAACAATTGGCACGCTTGTGTGATTGTGGATGGACGTGGAGCTGTGTAGGGTGTGCTACAGCGTGTGTTTCTCTTTTGGTACCTGATGTCATTAATGTGTTGCCAGGTACCAACATGTTACTGCACTGGAATTAACTGATGAAAGCACTGAGCCAGACCCAGGCATCACATTTGGATGTAAACAAACCTCCGCTACTTGGGGACGTGATGTACACACTGTGTTTCGTTTCGTTTTTTGGGGGGGTTTGCCCTCTTCTACAGGCGTGCAATATCATGCAATCTCATTATACACCCATTTGTAGCCCGGTTAGAAGCCTTTTTCTGCTGTAGTGTCAGAGTTCCTGTATGTCCACATGAGATTTCTGTACAAAATACTGTTGATTTTTTTTTTTCTCGTTTTCTAAGCTGTTCTGATAACAACTGAACTGCTCTAAAAGTTGTGAAAAATGCACTGAGAGCCACACAGGAGGTGAGTTGACATTAGGTGAATTTCAATCTAGCAATCAGTAATGGTCGAACTCCCAGCTGTATGATATCCTCCCTGTCCTGAGCATTTGTCCTGTCCAAAATTAATCTCCTGTCAAGTCCTTATCACCCCCACCCTACCCACCCCAAAAGATAATAAAATTTAAAAAAAAAAATGGATGAGGGTAGAAGTCTCACCTCCACTGGGAGGATTTAAAGAGAGCCACTGAGAAGCGAGTTATTAATGTAGAGTGGAACGTTTATGGACAGGACAGCTAAAGGTCAGTCTGGAGCATCAAGTGAACGACAGCAGTGGAAAGCAGCTGAGCGTAATGTCTGTCGATCGCGGCCCGAGCAAAGCCCGCAGCGACGGCGCGCAGATTAATTCGGACAGCCAGAGACAGGGAGGCTCTAATGAGACATTAAATGTTAATGTGGATTTTCTAGGAGATCCAAGGTCGAGTTAGACTCACAGTCAGATGATATATATAAAAATATATATAGCACAAACCTTCAAAGAGGGGACAATGCTCTGCTGCACAAAAACCTAAAATCATTGCTGGGATGTACAGTCGAAAGGGGCAATAATCAATTGGGTATGAAGTCGTTTTTTTTATTGGTTGTGTCCGTTCTATGTACATGTACTGTATGTGTGTTTGTGTGCACATGCCTTCCCATAGAGATAAACAGGGTCATGTTCCTCGGTTAGAGGTTACACATCTCTATCGAGCTGGTAGCTTGTACTAACTTAGCAATGAGTGTTTTTGTGACCGTGTCTGTACAACATCACATCATTTTAAGGTGGCTCTAGGTTCACTCATCTGCTGCAAAACGCAAAAAACGGGGGGGGGAAAGAAACCCCCGAGTCATCAGATGTGGAATCAGTCAAAGTGAGTCTGAAGCAAACTTCTCCAAAGAGCTGGAAGTGCACATGCTGGTGATTTCTAACAAAAAAAAAAGAAAAAGAATCGCAACTGTAACTGCTGGCTATGTAAAAACCAGTCTCACCGCAGCTACAACTTTACTACCAGCAGAGAGAGATTTGTGCTAGGAATCACCGGGCAGGCAGATGTTCTCTTTGAGGTTTCACTTTTGAATGAACATAAATGTAAGAGGTCAGCTGAGATTTGGGTATTTCCTTCGGGAAAATGTCGCGCCATTACTCCTTGTTGCAGTTATTTGTCGTTCTCCGTCAGATGAATGAGCTTTTCATTGTGCACTTCACTCCCACCAACAGAGCTCGATCCATCCTGGGCCAACCTCTGACTGTTACTGTGTCCTCTGTATATAGGTAATGCTGTTCATGTGTTTTTAGACGTGCTCTCTCTCTCTGTAAAGTGATCGAAGCCCCATTGGATGACGTACTGTACGTGGGACAATTTATTGCTGTATCTGTGTTTGAATGGTTGTACTTTGAAGGTGTCATCATCCAGCGATGGGCGGGGTGGGTTAGGGTTGATGTTTGTGATGTTTGTGTCCATCTGGAGGAGTAAGGGTGGGGTCGGGAGGGCTGGGGTTTATGGGGGTAAACTATCACAACTGGTCTATACCAAGAGTGTCTTCATCAAGGAAGTGGACAGGACAGGGTCTGTCCTCTTCAAAACAGGAACATTTTTTGCACCAAAGTCATCATCAAAGCGCAGCTTCTTCTTATTCAAAGTCACTACGGATGGATGATATCAGAACTCAAAGGAATTTTTTCGTTCTTTTACTTTTAGAGACAAAGAAACTGTCTTTTTTTTGCATGATTAAGTGTCGTCTTTTTATTGGCTTGTGTGCCCGGTAAAAGCATGACCATTGTGTGAACTCTCACTTACCGGTGTGTTTGGAAAACGTTAAGGAAATTTCTCCATGAGATTTTTTACTTACCTCTTGACATGAACACTCATTGACATTCATAAATCAACTGTTTTACAATGTAGGGGTCCGTAACTGTTTGAAGGCTGCCTCGCATGCAGAAATGCAACTTGCAAGTAACCCATCAAACTTCAAACACAGTTACCATATCTGCATCTCTGTAAAACATCATGGATGTCAATGTCGATTATCACCTAGCTAGCTAGACATTGCAGTCTTGTAAAATCGCTCTTTATTAAAGCGTTGCTATTTTCAATAAGTGTGTTTGAATGCTTGCTCCTTTTTCATACTATGCCAGCAGCATCATGAGAGGTCGTGATTGAAAGTCCAAGTACTGTAATACGTGTTTGGTCTGGTCCACATCGTGTGGTGTTCTTTATGTGTTTGCCCAGTCTCGTCCTGTCTGTTGTCATAAACTAGACTTATCAGTTCTTAGTCATACCCTAAAGCACAGACCGGTTTCCTCTTAAGCCAGTCTTAAGTCCATGAGATGCTTCAAGTGTGTTTTGAACAATTTTGGAAAACTAGGACCAGAAATGTACAGATGTGGGGGTTGGGATTTGAGATCAATGGCATCATTTTCAGCCCAACTGTGTTAGTGCAGATGGGTAAATTAAGAATCTGTAGCATTACCCACATCTCTTGGTCATGTCTCTTTTTTTCCCCTTCTAAGAATAGTTCATTAATATTATATTCTTCCTCACATTCCCTCTACCTCGCTATGGTAGATTAAGGGACACAGCATGAAGCCTTTGAGCCAAACTAATTGTAGTATTTTATCTGTGGTGGGACTTTCTAAAGCCCAATGAAATAAGATTTGAAAGGCAAAGCTTTAGAAGAAAATTATTTGCCGTCACATCTTACCTTTCCATACAATACAATAAAAAGAACCTCCACTTTCAGTGTACACATTTACCTACACTAATGGTGCACAATGGATGTAGAAGGTTAACACAATGTTTCAAAAGTGGATGCTTATATTAAACATGGGTTTCATAAAAATGAAGTGAGTGGCCAAGTCCCCCCACCTCTCTTAGATTGGAATAGTCACACAGACAATATCCATGCAATAATTGCAAGAAAATTCTTTTTTTTTTTTTCTGAAACTGGAATGTTTATTGAACCTTCTGACAATTTTTTAAAAATCAATTTGCATTTGAGTTGGTATAATTTCTACTATGTCCATAATTTCTGTCCAATTTATTGCGCCATTTCATTCAGCTTTTTCAGGAAAAAAAACAAAACACACGGATTCAGAAGTCACAAAAACCCATGTATCAAATAGGCATTATAGGGTTAATCTGGTCACCGCAGGAACAGCCAAATTGCTGTTCAAACCATCTGTTTGGAAAGGACAGCCAATCAGAATAAGACAGCTTTAAAAGGAAATGAGCTAAAAAGGTTTGTTTTAGACCCAGGATGGACAGAGGCTTGAACTGAACTGCGAATTGTGCTAAGCTACCCTAGAAAAGAATGAATATACAGAAATGAAAAATAAACACTATAGGTCACCTCTAAAGAGTATGTTTAACAATGCCCAGAATGGAAAAGTCCCCAATTAAATTATTTACTGACTGCACACTCAACAGGAAACAAGTGTTTGTATTCATTAGTGAAGCTACTTCATAAACTAATCTGGCTGATGGAGGCATTTATTACCAGAGTAGAAACTGCTGCATATCCATACCATTATTCCAATGAATGGTGCATGATGTCTCTGCAGTTTCACCTTCACTGTTCCACCTTTGCCCATTTACGTACACAGGCCTACTCCTCATGTTACCTCAGTATATTAGTGTATACTGCTTTCACTACACCCATGCAGTACTGTAGTGTCCATTTGTAAACTTAATTGCTGTTGAGGGCATGAAACTCAGTGAGTATCCATGAAAAGGTCTTGTTTGCAGGTGGAAGTCCGATACCTTCAACTACTTCTTTTGTATATTAAAAACGACTCAATTATCAGGTTTGGATTGTTATCAGAGTATTGGTTTTTATTTGAAAAAGCATAGATTGATGTTTTTGGAAAAAAACTGAATAAAATGTCATCTGATGCTGAGCCCTGAAAGTTTAAATGGCAAAACCCACCAAGCTTTCTGCATCTTCAAATATTCACACAGAGATTGTTTCATTCAGTTGAAATTCATTTTATTGATAATTAAACATTTGAAAGAACATAGGACAAAATGTAATTTAAAACAACATGGTCGCATCCGTGTTCATCGTCATTCATACAAGTTGAATGCGGCATCAAAAATCGTTTTCAGATGGGGGGAGTCGAGCGTTGAACCAGCAACCGATCCTGAGCCAGGTTATTCAACTCTGAAGTGGAGGCCCTACCACTGTGCTCTTACGCAAGGCACTTAACCCCCGAAGAGGCCGCAGGGGCGCTTTTAGAAAAACTAAGACAACCCATCGATCTAAATGTCCCCGACTCTGGCTGTGGTGCTCTTCGGTGATAGGCTGAAACAGGACGTACTTACAACAACATGCCTGCTGCAGAGTGTGTTCAGATTTAGACTAAAGGGGGCACAGATGTCCTTAAAAACTTGTGTGAGAGTGGTCACATTAGGAGCAGGAATGTATGAGCAGAGAAAACTTGAGGGGAGGAGGGAGGGGAAATGTAAGGATTTGAACAGGAAAATAAAAATAAAAAATAAATAAAAATCTCCCATTTAAAAAAAAGAAGAAAAAAAAAAAAGAAAAGAAAAGAAAAAAAAAAAAACCCCAAAACCCCAAACAAACATTAATAAGAAGAGAAAAAAGATGGGTGAGTTGTTTCAAAAAATAAAAAAAATTCCAAAATCCGGACAAATCTGAATCCCTGAAGGCAAGTGAGATGTAAGAAGTATGGACACAGGAGCATCTGTACGGCGTGTGTGTGCTGGTGAGTGTGTAGGCGTGTTTCGGGGAGGGGTCTGAGTGTGTGGTCTGAGTGTTTACCTTAGTGGGGAGACCCCCCATCGTCCACAGCAGTTTCAGGCCTAACGCTGCTTTTTTCCCCCATTCCACGCTACAGCTGCGTGTGCCGTACGTCCAGGGCAAGGGCTCAGTTTGGCTCCCTCCCACTCTAGCTGCAATAATCAGCAAGAGGAAGAAGGTGGCTGGAGCAGCAGCAACAACAAGGCAAGCAACTAACAGTTCACATGGAGAAGGTGGAATAATGTGGAAATGTAGAGAGGCTATGTGTCACTGAAAAATAATCGCAGCACTATCAGTTCACGTGCTGAATGAGAAGTAATGCGAGTAGCTAATGTGTGGTACAATCACATCGGAGCAACTATTGAGAGTCATGAAATGCAAGAAGAATCAGGTGTGCATTAGTATTATTTGCACTGCATCGCACGTGTTGTCTGTTATAAATTATATGAACTAACCCAGTTATAAGGTGAAAGTTGTCTAGGTGTGATTTGGATGCTGAGAAAGCCTGTGTGTGCTTCTGGTGAGATCAGAAGAGAAAAGGAAAGGTCTTCGTGCCTTCTCACTTCTGCCCGGGAAAAATCAGTGGCCTCTACAAAATCCAAAACGACTTTCGCATCACCATCAGCACTGAGAACATCACCTGAAGTCTGCTCAGCTTAAAACCCTTCGATACACACACACACACACACAGTTGCTTTCTCTTTTTACTTCACTCGCCAATGCCACTACAACTCACCATCACTCACTACATGCTACAGCACAACTGTAATCCCTCCCTGCCATACAAACGGCTGCCTCTTTTTACGAGTCTGGTACAACTGAACTGTCCAACTACACCAGGTCTCCAACTGTTTAGAAAGAAATACAATCACTATGTTTTTATTAACAGTCAATATTCCTACCAAATGTTGGTTGGCATCTTTTTAAATATTTACATTTGTACCAAATTGTAGATTTTCTTTCCGTCTAAATCACAACTATCCATGAGACCAAAGGTATGACAGAAGCTGATGAGACTTCCAAAAAAAAAAAAAAAAAAAAAAAAAAAAAAGGAAACTAATGGAAGATGTCAAAAAATAAAAATAAAAAAATAAAGAGGAAAGAAAAATTAAAAGTTGAATTTTAATTGCTCAAATTCTATTAGCTCCATTGGCCATGCATCGCTTGCTGACATTCCTCCTGGCTCTTATAAATTCACATATATACAAAACCAACAAAAAAAACCCCCAAAACTATTGAACAACTGAATGTTGCTTATAATCAGAGAAAGATGTGGATGCATTGAACACAAAACAAGAACTAAGTGTGAATAACTACTAAATTACGTGAAGACTGTTCTGACATTTAAAGGCAAAACCGACCTTTAAAGCAAAAACTGACAGGACATATTCAGTTCCTGAGGTTGGAACATATTTTTGTTTGCACAGACCTCAAGATTTACAGAAAGCCAAGAGGGGAAGAAAAGTAAGGTAAATTATAATAATCTACCTCAACTGAAATCATGCACTCTTGTGGGTCTACTCTGCTTTAATCGATACTGCCCAAAATAGCAAAACTATGAAACATCAAGCAGGTTATTCACACACTGCTTATATCCATCAAAAACCAGTCCAACTCTTGTATGTTAGGAGGATGGTCTAGAAATTTACCTCAAAGTCACTCCTCTCACCCTGCAAATGAGTAAGCTCAGGAAATGTTTTCATGTGAACAGCCCCCATTCTTTTATTTTTTTAAGACTACACCGTCAGCTAAAACCCCTTTCAGACACAGCAATCTCACTAGGTCTACCTAGTAAGACTTACATATTTCTTTTAATATGGTGCATGTCTGGATGCATGCTGTCACATGTGCGTCAAAAACAATAATCAAGTGTATGTGTTTGCTTTATTCAGTCCAGAAGACAGGATGATGTCTCTGAGCTTGTGTGGGAGAAGCTGCTCAGTCAGCAGCCCACACACTCAAAATCAGAGAAACCCTGCTGGTACTGACGATGAAGGAGAGAACAAATGTTCTCAAGTGAAACTACATCTACAGAGTGATGCTTACAATGCCCAATGACACCAGTGAGATAGGTCTTTTGGATATATTGAAAGCTGTTTGTGTGCCTGAACGAAGCCGTGAGAAGAATTCATGTATAATCCAAGTGCTGTCAATCTACAAGACTGATGTTTTCTATCCCATGTCTGAAAGGGGCTTAAGTGAAACCAGCCTGATACATTATTTGAGATGCCATCTGGTCAATTTAACAACACAATTTCAATCTGTACGGGATCAAATTTCCTCAGTAAATGAAACAATCAATTTGATTAACCACTCAAACTTCCTTTTACCTCATCTCTGCTTTCCATCTTCAAACACCATATTACATGTAGAGGTTGTGCGTCTGATCAAAACAGGTTTATTGTTACGAAAGCATCGCTACAAATGACTTCAGACTAAGCCTCGTTACATACTCTACAAAAGCCACAACAAATATGCAAGCACAACTGTTTGTACTTTGTTATTGTTGGAGATGTGCTGAGTCAACTTTGTGTTCTTCATAGCAGACTGCAGTTTGAGGTGCTGTCTAACTGAACAACATTATACAAAGAGATGTTTCTTCAACACCCTGACAGATATACAAAAGGGGACAAAATTATAGAAACAATTAGTATAAAGCAATACAGCTCAACAGCACATTAAATTGCAGCCAACCCAAAGTTGGCCGTCATGAATGAACATCATGGGCCTGTAGAGAAATTAGTGTTTTATAAAAACAATAACAAAGCCATACAGTCCCAGTTGGACAGGATATGTTTCCATGGATAAAACCGGTTTATAATTTACTTATCTGTACTTTGTATTTTTGTCTGCAATATACGATGAGTTGCCAGACTGCACATTTCATGCAGCAACAATCTTTTATGTAGAGTACATAAAATGGCTTCGCCTGACACCGAACAGAAAGCTCTTCTGAAGTGACAAAAACCCACCTTCTGAGTCCAACCTTGTTTGAGGCAAAATTTAAGCTTTAACATTCAACAAGGAACCAGCTGTGCCTCTATATCACATCTAACAGGAACTATTAATGCTTAACAGCACTCTAGTATCAGCTGCCTCCCTCATCTCCACTACTCCAGAGACCTTGCTAGCTCATAATCATCCACTTAACTGAGTAATCATCCATTGAGAGACTAGTTGGTCAAGATGGAGAAACAGGGGAGAATCACAACCTTGCCCACTCTCTTGTTTTTCGCCTTTAAACTGTCCCTTATGTATGCTTGCTGACGTACACACACACAAACACATACACGCGCACACACACAATCACACATCTGCCATGTGTAAAGGAGCGTGTGGAAGGGGGGTGGGGCTATCGATAAGGGGGTTCTGGCGTGTGGTAAGGGTAATCGTGGCGCGGGGGCATGGGTTGCCCGTGTGCGGGTGTCTGCTCATACGGTGTGGAGGTGGAGTAGCTTCCCGCTCCGTAAGCTCCCGATGAATCATATGCTCCCGGTGCCCCGTAGCCTCCAGATGTGTCATAGCCCGCTGAGGCGTCGTAGCTTCCAGACGAGGCATCGTAGCTCCCGGATGAAGCGTCGTAGCTCCCCGATGAGGCGTCATAACTTCCCGAAGTGTCGTACGTTCCTGGTGCTGCATAGGAATCCGATGCGGCATATGTCGGGAGTGCTGTATATGTCCCTGGTGGTGCAGGGGTTGTGGTGGAAGCAGGTGCCTGTGTGGTTGCCGGTGGAGGCGGAGGTGGTGGTGGAGGATTGGTGTAGGCATACTGGAGGTACTGGTACTGTTGCTGGTACTGTTGATACTGTTGGTACTGATGCATTTGTTGGTAGTATTCTGTATATGACCTTGAGTCAAAATTAGAGTTGAAGAAAAGGTAAGAAATAAGCAGGAAAAAAAAAAGGCACACAAATCTCAATAATATGACCATGTTATATTATCATAAACTGGTTTAAGCTTAATTTTCTTCTATCACTATCTGCTCTTTAAATGTTATGTGTACCTCGCAACAGGATCCGCTCCTTCAGGAGTTGTGGTGGTGGTGGCAGCGACGGGGTCTTCAGGTGCTCCAGGTGGTGTTGGAAGCAGGGCACGTCGTTTGGGGCGTATCTGAGCAAATGAACCCGGAACAGGGTCAGGGAGGAGAGGAGCTCGATTTCCTCGTATTGGGCTGCGGTCCCGCTCATTATCTGAAGGTGCTGCCTTTCTCCCTGCCTGCTGCTCTGCCAGAACCTTGAGTCATTAAAAAAAAAAAAAAAAAAAAAAAAAACCCCACACACAACACAGATAAGATGACCGTTTCTGAAACACAATAATAGACACACAAGCACACAAGACATTTTTACTCCAAAGTTAACAGACCTTCTGTCCCTCCTGAAAGAACTTGGCTCTCGCTGCTTCGAAAAGTGTTGTTGGATCTGGTACAGTCTGGGGCTCCACCTCTTCCTCAACTGCGGCCGCTGCAGAATTGTGATTTGCCAGCTCATGAAACACCTGGTCAGCTACAGATCCATACACTTGGCTGGCAAGAGCTCCATATATGACTCCATCTGCACCTTTAGAACTGGTGATCCCTTTCAGAGCAGCGTAGGTGGGGTCAAAGGATGTGGTGTTGTAGAAAGAGTTATGGACACTTTGTTGAACCTGCAACAAAAGAAAATTCTTAAATCTAGTCCGTCTAAACTCTATGGTGCAATATAGGGAGTTCAAATTAAAGTTCATAAAAGGCTTGACTGACAATAAAGTTTCCTAAAAAGTTGTGATATTCATTACTTTGAAAAACAAAGAGCATAAGGCTTTCAAATGGCAGTGGACATCCTGGTGGAGAATATACTTACTTGTATGGGTAATCCAGCTGCAGCAGCTGCAGCTGCAGCAAGCACAGCTGCTTGACTCTGATGATGCTCTAGTGACGGAGGCGGTCGTGGAAGAAGACCCTCTCTGCCACCTGCTGAAAACATGATTACAACATAAGCTGCATTTCATTTCTTGGAAAACAAATTGCCCTTTCATCATCACCTGCTGTTACAGCACCTGTGGGGTTAGCTGAATTTCCAGCTGTCATAATCTGGTTTATCAGAGGTTGGGCTTTGGACAGCTCTACAGCCAACTGACGCCCCTTGAACATGGTCCCATTGAGTGCCTCAATAGCCGCCAAGGCTTCCTCCTTCCTCTCCATATGCACGAATGCATAGCCGACATTTGAGCATAACCTTGCTGTAGTTTACAGGAAAGAGAAAGGTCAACATTAGTCTGAGGCTGATTTTTACAATGAAATGTGTGCATCCCATATTTTATGTCACATCAACTTGAAAGATTGGACCACGATGCAAACCAGAAAAGTCACTTGCTCAGAGTTTAAAGTCCCCAAATCTGTTCTTATTCAAACCAGCTCAAGTTAATTAAATCCTGATGCAAATTTCTCTCACACACAATCTTTACAGATTACAAGGCTTTATACGTTACCTTTGACTTTATCACAGTCTAAAACTCTTCCGAAGGTTGAGAACAGCCCATGCAAGTCATCTGCTGAACATGTAGCGCTGAGGTTCCCCACAAACACTTTAGTGGAGTTGGGTGGGCGTGCTCGTGACTCTTCGACTACCAGGGGTCTGCCTCGGTACTCTTTGCCATCAAGATGTCGTATCGCCCTGTTAACGTAAGAACAGCTAAATCATAAACACATTCAAAACCACAGATGAGACTATCAGTAATAACATTTAACTGCAATATACGGTCACTGCCTACTTCCCTAAGCACACCTATTCAAAGGCTCATTAATGCAAATATCCAATCAGCTAGTCACATGGCAACAACTCAAGGCATTTACATATGTAGTCTTGGTGAAAACTACCTGCTGAGGTTCAAACTGAACATCAGAATGAGTAAGAACGGCAATTTCACTTTGAATATGGAACACCAACTTCCTGCTATCCAAGACCAGGAAACTGGTGCTACAATTTGCACAGGCTCGCCAAAATTGGACAATAGAAGACTGGACAACAACTGCCTGGTCTCATGATTAAGTCAACATTCATATGGTAAATATTTATTCTGAATGTGACCATCAGTTCACTGTACTTAAATGTCCTTCAGTCACTAGATCTTGACCCAAAATAGCACCTTTGGGATGTGCTGGAAGAGCAGACTCACATTATAGGTGTGCAGGCAGGACAAATCTGCAATGACCAGATGATTTCACATCAATATGAACCAAAATCTTTGATGAGACCCTGTTGAATCTATGCCATGAAGAATTAATGGAGTTCTTTATGGAAGAGATCAAATACCAGCATAACAAATACTGCTGCAGCCTTTCCTTGTTTTACTAACTGCACTTTAATAGGAAGTAAACAGCTACTGTAATTAGTCAGACCACAACAGTGTTTGGTGAGAGAATGGTCCTGTTCCTGTTTTCTTTTTAGTATCTTAGTTTTTCAGATACTGCAGCCTGTTGCTTCTTTCATACCTTTATAAACTTTGTTACTTTTATTGTTTGACCTAGGTCTTCCAATTTCTAATAATAATGAAAGAGACAATTCTTGTATCTGAACTGTTTGTCTCCACTCAGACATTTTTTTAAGGTGTCTGCAAACTGTAAACTATTGCATGTGTTTTAGGCTTCTACTGTATTAGACTAGTATTAAGCAGGAAAGTGAAGCTAAGCAAATGGTCAAATTAAGCTTCTATGCATGGATCTTGGGATTTATAATTAGTCATTACTTTTATAATTAGTCATTACTTTTAAACAGTCAAAGCACTGGAAAGGTCAAATATGTATATACTTGTTACTTTTAACCTTTAATTTATATTGTATAACTCATTGATATGATTGTTGTACTGTAACAAATATGTAGCTCCCAGAGTGGACTCATTTCTGTGAGTTGTTTTAACACTATAACAAAAACATCATTTATTTACAATGCAGATAGTGCTTACCAACTGTATCGTTTAAGAGGTTCAGAATATGTACTACAATACCAAAAAATCAAACTGAAAGAGAATGACATGTCATGTAGACTAAATCTGACTAAACTCTCAAACATTAAAACTAAAGACATTTCAACTTGTTTCAATTTATTTAACTAAAGTCTAGTTTATGACATGTTGTTTTTTTTTGTTTTTTTAAACGTTTAGTTTTACTTAAGTATAACAACCTTGATGATAAAATAAATGAACGTTTCTGGTTTTGGAATAGATAGATTCTAGCTATCATATGATGTTCCTAACTCACAATAGGATTTTGAAGGCCACTGTGCACATTAGTGCAACTGGTCAGAACAAAGTTAAGTAAAGAGACACAGAGCAATGCATGGCAGATGTCTGTGCAATACTCTATTTAAGAGTCTGCTGATAAGCCATAATTATTTTGGGGGTTAGCTTTACTTTACTACACATACTGAACATCACTAATACAAATGTTGCATTTCTGACGCATGTTTAAAAACGACAAAGCTGGACTACTTTAAATGACTAAATACAATGAACTCAGTCTGCTCTTATACTTTGAGAAAAGAATGTATGTTTTCATGTAAACTACATGACTCCTTTTGACATGATTTCCGAGATGTACAACAACATTTAGGAAAGCAAAACACTAATTATATCTAATAACAGTGATGGCCAGTGTAACAATTATACCTGTCTGCTGCCCCCTCTCCCTTCAGGGTAACGAAAGCATACTGTCTCAGCAACGAGCAGGTGTTGATCTCTCCATATGGACCAAAGAGCTTGTTCAGTTCTTCGTGCGTAGCATCTATAGGAAGGTTCCCTACAAACAACTTCACGTTCTCACCGCTCATCTCTGTAAAAACCAGGCATCTGCAAGAGAACAAACATGACGCGGGGAACATACGGTCATTTGTGATTTGAGCAACGGTAACAGGCTAGCTAGACGATTAGTAGATCTCAACAGGAAATTTGCTGTCTTGAAAAAATCTCGAAAGGCCTATCAAAGCTGATTGATCCCCCCCCCACACACACACACACACACAATCTGGCGTTATTACCAGGCGGGTTTTTTTTTTTATAGCTATTTGCGTATTCGCCGGATTGCCACTTGGCAGTCGCCGCAGCGACGCCAGGAGGTATTATTAGCTAAGCTAATAAAACCGTTAAATTGGGCGGCGAAAATGCCTCCAGATTAAAGTGTGTAAAATGCCTAGGTTAGCCGCAGAATGGCAAAAGACGAAAAATAGCTACATGTAACTGTTTATATAGCTTACTATAAGCACCGTTACACGACCAGCAGCACGCTAAAACTCCAGACACTCCTGGCCATCTTGTTGAGCATTAGCTAATGTTAGCTACGCCAGCTAACGCTAACGTAGAGGGTTTTATCTGAGTGGTAGCAAACGTCTACCAAAGCTAAAGCCAGGTCTCTGTTACCAGTTATCGTAAAAAAATAACTAAGCCCGTCTAGTTTTCATATTTGAACAAAAATTTTGAATTATGCCAGCAAAGTACACAGAAGCCTTACCCAACGCGGTCCTGGAGCTGTCGTATTTAAACCTCACATCCGTATCCGGTTTCCTGAGGCAGGGTTGCACACATGGAGGGCGCAGTTTCACCAAGACGGTCACTTTACTGGCAAGCCACTATTTTACTTGCATATCTTCGCGCTAATGTGCTAAAGTAGACTGTAGCACTAACAAAATGGATGAACGGAGGCTATGGGTTCTGTAACTACAGGACTTTAAACCAATTAACCCCTGTTTAACTGCTCTTCTAAAACGACTTGTTACTATTATCTGTACTAAAAAGTAATACAAAAATAAGACATAACTCAAGTCTTATGTGGATCTAGAACACGTGAGTCTGACGTCATGATGACTTGACTTGACTCCAGGTGAGATCAGGTGGGTTAGGAGGAGGAGCAAAAGAAGGCATCTTCAGATCGGAGAGCACGCGTCATGACAGGCCAGAGTGAAAGAGAAGTAAACTTCCTATCGTAGTAAAAAAAAAAAAAAAAAGCTGGTGGAAGAACACGAAGCATGCCATCATAAAGTGGATCCGGAGGTGAAAAAGGAAGGAGAAGAATCGGAGCAGAGAGGTAGTAAAACAGTTTGAGTTGGTTGTTTAAAAATAAGATGAGCGTGCTGTGACACACAATTACATGACTGTAGCGCTAGAAGCCTGCGTGCAGCGCAGTTTGCGGAGGAAATGTGCAAGTTTTAGAGGAATGTACTTCGTGCGGGTCCAGACAGAAGTTGACATGTATAGGCTGCGGTCAGATTCAGCCCATTGATGCGTTCGTATTAAGAAGGATAAGTGTGTCAGTTTGACATTTGCTCCTTTTTTACTTAACATCTAATGACTGTTGTGACGTTTGTGTTTGCTGTGGGTGTGTCTGTAATTTAAAGATCTTCACCATAGGTTGCTATTTTATTTAAGCTCTGTCTGAGCTGCTGTGCTTTACCAAGTCTGGACTTGCCGGTCCAATCCAGTCAGATTTATGGTACAAGTGTGTGTCTCTGTTTGTGTGCAGCAGTCTCACCCGTCTTTCTGTCATTACTGGGATCCAGAAGGATGCCATAACCACGTGTAGCATTATGAGACTGCATGGAGATTTGGAGCACATTAACTATGTTGTTGTATGCATATGTGTTTAGATGGCACAGCAAGAAGAACCCCTGTACGATTTCCCAGAGCCCACCCAAGTATCGGAGCGCAAGCTGAGGGGTCAGGGTTCCCTGAAAAACATCAGTGTACTGGATCGTCTCCTGCTTACAGTGCCCGTCTGGCTTCAGCTATCAATCAACCCAGCCACAGCACTGCACATACTGCAGAGGGAACCTCCCGGGGTCTGAGACACAGACATAACACACATCCACATTTCCTCTCCTACCTTTTCTTATGCACTCCCAGTTGCGTTCAGTAATCACTTGTGTTGTCTTGCAGACGTTCCTGGTGCGAAAGTCTCGCACGTCCCAAAGAAACGTGCTCTGTGTGCGTTTGACGGATGACAGCGTGCCATCGTTTGTTCAGCAGTTTGGTATCAGAGAGGAGCAAGGCAGTAAGAGCATTACCTCAACACTTGGTAGTCTTTGGAAGAGTCCACTCACATTTTAGGAAAGCATCTTAACGTTTAATAGAGTGCTGTGAAAAAGTTATTTAGCTTCTTCCTTATTTCTTTTATTCTTGTTGCATATGTGCCATACTTATGTTAGATCATCGAGCAAATGTTAATATTAGACAAAGTAAATACAAAATGCAGTTTTTGATTAGATAATTTCATTAATTAAGGCATCAAAGATGGGAAGGAAGTGTTTGGATTCAGCCATATTAGAGTTTTCAAGTTTGAATGGTCTGCCATCGTATGACATTTTTGCCCAGTCACTTTCTTATTGATGAATCATGAACACTGAGGCAAGTGACGCCTGCAGGTCTGTAGATGTTGTTCTTTTGTGACCTCTTGGATGAGTCGTCGATGTGCTCTTGGAGTAATTTTAGTCAGCTGGCCACTCCTGGGAAGGTTCACCACTGTTTACTCCATATGTGGATAATGGCTCTCACTGTGGTTTGGTGGAGTCTCAAAGCACCAAACAAAGTCGCTGATAGAAGTCAGTGACTTTGTTTCTCAGCTTTTCTTGAGTGTCTTTATATCATGGCATGATCTGTTGCTTTTTGAGATCTTTCAGCCCACATCACTTTGTCAGACAGGTTCGATTTAATTTATTTCCTGATCCAGCAGGTCGGGCAGTAATCATGCCTGGGAGTGGCTTGTAACATTGAGCAAAAAAAAAAAAAAAAAAAGTGGTTAATCACAGTTAATTTCTCATTTAACAAGGAGAAGCAACAACACCGTACTCGTGTGCTGGATATAAATGTAAATCTGCATTTTCTTTAATTATATTCTTTTGGCTAGGTATTATATACACCATTTGCTTGTTTTTACTTTATTATTTATTGCAACAAATAAAAATTAAAAAATACACGCACACAGACCATGATGAGTGCAGTGTTGTCAGCAATTCTATGAGTCTTATTTAACCTAGCTTTAAAATCTTTTCATTCTGAAGATGCTGTAATTAAATATCAGACAGCTTTAAATCTACAACTACACACTATCATTTCTGTACTATTACACAGTACTTACACATAAATACTAGAATTCAGATAAAAGCAAAGATGCCTTTCATTGTCTTCTTTTAAAGTAAAACTCCAGGCCAAAGACCCAATATTCTACTCAATAATTCCTCAGATAAGCTGTATTATTAATACCAGCCAGCGTTCCCTCGCACTAAACATCCCTGACATTTGAATTTTCTTCATCCGCAGCTCTGTCTCTGGAGACTTCAGCCATCAGCTTTCCAGACCTTCCAAGACTAATTTCCTTTTACTGTGTTAGCAGGTAAAATGTTGCCTTCCTCATTCTCAGTTTCCTTAGTGGTTCTTTGGTATAATTTTGATTCTTTAACCTTGCTCAAGTCCTATTACGTTGTCATCACTTCTTCCTCTTTTTCCACGTGAATCCATTCCAATATCTGTTTATGTGCAAGAACTAATGCAGATCTTTTTAATCTCTGCGGCGCATGTTTCTTTTCAGAGATGTGCTACCATTCCCTCTGGAGCTTCCTGACGCAATAGCGAGGGCATCATCGCACAAAGAGCTCGAGTCTATCTCACACATGGGAATAGGTTGGTCATTTCATTTTTTTCCCCCAATAGAAGATTTTGTAAGCATGCTCAACTTCAAATACTTTGATCTTCCAGGATTTATTTAAGCACATCATTAATTATGTCTCAGCCGCAGGTTAGCAAGCAGCCACTGGGGGAAGTTTGTGTGTAGGTGCATCTTTTCTGTCCTCTGCTTACTTAATTCTTTTATGTATAAAATGTGAATTTAATAAAAAATAAATAAATCAATAGTAAATTACTGTCACAATGATGTTGAATTTATGCAGCTTATAAAATGTAAACTTTACTCAAATCACTGTTCGCATTAGAATCACAGTAAAATTTGGTTATGATGAACTTATTAAAATAACCAAAACATTTTTTTGTTGTGTAGAGTTTTGGAATTCCCACCTAAATGTCCGTGGGCCACGGGAGACACCTAAGCCCCGAAAAGCTAAGGAGAAGAAGCGAGATGTTGCAACCTCCGCCCTGCCTAAGTCTGCACTGCAGTCAAGCTCTCCAGCTCCGTCTGACTCAGCTCCACAGCCAGACTCAGACAACCAGCATAAATCTGCACCTGACTCAGATGCTGCTGCCCAGAAATCGTCTCTAAATTCCACCTTGTTCCACGAGTTTTGCCCGATCACCACGCGTAGTCCCTTAGAGCTGGACTGTGGCTCTGGGCTGGGCGCTCTCTGTTTCATCAACCCTCTTTTCCTGCAGTCTCAGAGCACTTTATCCAGACGGCGCATGTTCAAGCACAGCCTCAAAGTCCGGGTTTCAACAGAGACATCGACCATGCTGTCGCCCCCGCTTGCTCCACCACCTCCGCCACCTTTAATGCCAAAAACCAAGGGGAGGTGTAAAGCCCAGAAGAGCGGACAGGAAACACTCGAGCTGAGAAAAGGCCAAACTGCTCAAGACGGCCATACCCAGCCGGTGACGCAAAACGATCCCAGCGGTGGTCAACCGCAGCCTTCATCAGCAATTCCTCAGATCCAGCCAGGGATGCAGGAGCAGCAGATGGAAGCACGCCAAAGTAAAGAGGGAGTGAAAGAAGAGGAGGCTACTGCCCAGCCACCAGCAATAAAGGAGCATCTCCCAGCTGACTCAGACTACATGAAACCCTGTCCAATAATCAGTTTCCCCAATTGTGCCTCACTGTCGTCTAAGCCACCTCCTCTTTTCCCCAAAATTTTTCAATCCCTCTCTCCTCGTGACTCTCCCAGTGCTTCTCCCTCTCTTTCCCCTTATCAGTCCCCATCTGTATCTCCCAAGATGCACATTTCTCTCTCCCCTAATGACTCACCCAGCCTTTCTCCCTCCCATTCGCCTTATCAGTCCCCATCTCTTTCTCCTAAGGTCCCCTACTCTCTCTCTCCCTTCATCTCCCAACCCTTCTCTCCGTTGATAGAGCTGGCCAGCGATACATACTCCACTCCTTCAACACCGGATCAGTTGAGATCAGACAGTGAAGCTGAAGAGAAGGAGGAAGCACAAGTGATCGAAAACAAGGATGGAGAATACAAAGATCAGCACAAAAAGATGGAAAAGGTTGACTTGGTGTTACAAACGAATGCTGCTTCTGTAAACGATAGGGAGAGCTGCAGTACTGAAGAAACAGCAGAAACTCCTGATTAGGGCTGGGTATCGTCACTGATGTTTAGAATCGATTCGATCCACGATTCGATTCAATTCAATTCAATTTGAATCTGGGAAATTTTGCCTCAGACAGTCAGAAATATTATAATTCAGATCAGTACATTGACATATTTTTGTATCTATTAAAAGGGAAGCTGACACTTTCCAGACTTTATCAAAAGGTGTGAGCGTCACAGCAGAGGCCTTTGTGTCAAAGTAGCTGAAGATAAAACACAGAAAAACATGAAGGTGATTTTCCTGGCCTGGGATTTTATAAAAATATTCCACAGTACATCAAAAACGAAAAAACCATTAATCAACATATGAACATTACCTCTAAAGTTACAGCGGTTTTATTAGAGACACGGCGTTTTGCATTTTGTATAATTTTAAAAAGTTTAAATTTGTTCAGAAGTTAGGTTTTCTTTTCGGAAGTAAGTAAAAGGGGAAAAAAAAAAAAAACATCGGCCGACAGCGCTGTAAACAACGGTAGACTTGTGCGTAACAAGCAAGCGAATAATGCAGAAAACAGATTTCGGGGATAGACGGGAAACTGTTCTTGAAGTACACTGAGAAAGAGAAAGAGAGAGAGCTGTGCATGAAGTGTGATTTTTATCGTGGTGGAAGCAAAACAGCAAAAGTCAGAGGGAATTCATGACGATGTTTATATAAAGCGTAGTTTGGATCTTCTTTTGCTGCTGGTTCGGTCAATATTGTTTGGAGAGAGATCAAACTAACAGCTTTAGAATCAGCGCAAAAAGGGCGTAAACACAAAGCGCGGACCCGCCGAAACATCAGAAGCAGCGAGCTGTCGGCTTTCAGCCTCGACCGTGTCCGTGCCGTCGGTGAGAAAGGCGACATCTCACAGATTCTGATCCGTCGGCGGGTCCGCGCTTTGTGTTTACGTCTTTGTGCAGAAGCCGTGTACCTGCTCTCATTTACTGTTTTAGATGTTTGGTGGTGGTTGAAATTTTGTGAGGTTTCACCTGAGATTCTGGAATTTTGGGCAAAATACATTTATATAAAAAAATCGATTCAGGATTTTAATGAATGATATCACGTTATCCAAGCCAGAATTGATTTTAATCAATGAATTGATTATTAAAACCCACCCCTACTCCTGATACATCCGACAAACAGGGCGATGGTACAAAAGCATCTAACGAGCAAACAGCTTAAACTGCCTTTTAATTACTAATCCCTGGGATTACTTCAGAATGCCAGTAGTTTCTTCAGGGTGACTCTTTATTGTTAACGTGTAGTAAAAGTGAGTTTATGAAAATGAAACCTGCTATGATTCTGGAAGGAAAGAAAAAATACCACCCAGATCTTATCAAATTGATTTTTTTTTTTTATTTGTTCAGATTCAACATCAAAAATACTTACTAGTCCAACTCACCAGAAAGAGGAATAACACTAATCCAATATGCCTTAATACCAAACTGGGCAAAAAAAAAAAAAACCCATGAAGTATTACTTTGCCTTACAGTCAACATTAAGTTGTCACTGGAGCTAGTTAACAGTCCTAAACCTCTCAAGTCATTAACACCGAAATGGGCATAAAACTAAAAAGGACCAGCTGTGAAGACTGTAAAATCTGTAGCCATGAGTTGACTGTAAAAAAGTATTCACTTCAATCACTTTGAGTTACCATAAAGATTTGTAAAAGCATCTTTTCAATGCTTTAACTGTTTTTAAGTGTCAGGGTTACATTGGTTTAGTTCTTACTTCATTAGAAAAGTGTTTGCCAAAGACATCTGCAAGAGTGATGAGCTATTAATAATCATCTCACTCACACCGTGTCTGACAATTGTCATCAGAAACAGACGTGACACGGAACCAGAGTGCTTAAGAATCAGTTGGTGCTTGAAAAGTTGTGGCTGCTCTGGTTCTATGGCTTTATTGGATGTAAGAAAGAATCATTCTGCTATTGCATACAGTTGCAAAGAAAGAAAAAAAGAAGAAAAATCTGATTTCTGTTGGTACTTTTTGGAAATTGCAAAGCAGATTCTCCCTCCCTCCACATATCAACACCAGCAGGGAGCGTCTTGTTTGCTCAGCTCCAGCAGGCCGGACTCCAGCTGCTCTGCATCGTCTTGGAAGCGCTCGGTAAAGGAACGAATCAAACCTGCTGCGCTGCCTTCGTATTCCACCAGCTCAACACTATCCCCTGGAAATCAAACACACACAGACTGAATGATTAACTCTGGCAGAACAGAGCTAATTCACTTGTTTGTATGCTTGTATAACTGTTGTCTGTCACAACAAGTTGAACAGTTAATATATTTTTAATGCCATTTGATTTGATATACCTTTATTAGTCCCACAAGGGGACATTTCATAAGGCTGCCGATCTATTGCACGCAATGGCGCCGCCATCTTACCCTCCGACCATAAGACAGGTCAGAGAGGTATATTTGTACAATTGTTAATATTTCTATGCGAGGATGAAGCAGTGCCATTACAGATTTGACACGTAGTCTTTAAGCAAACTCCAAAAAGGTATTTTTGGAAGCTTCCAAATAAAACTTGGATATAGAGAAGCGTAATCATCCTTTCCATTCATTACCTCACAACACTATATTAATCAGATTTAACATTTTAGGATCTGTAAAATCACATACATTATGATTTCTCCTTTTTTCAACTGAAAATAATGTAGACATTGAACTCAATCAAGTCAATATGTTTTATCCAACCAGATAAGTTTATATCACAAGTTTTTTGCTGCAAAATGAGATTGTCACCATAAGACCATCTATCAGTCTGTAATTGAAAGGGGAGATAAGCTGCCAAATGTATTCAACCTGTGTCTGATAAATCAGTCCAAGTCAGACTGCGAATGTTTGCAGAACACTTGCCTTCTATCAGCCAACCTGTGCAATTGCCTTGCGATCAGTTGCAATTGGTAACAGAATGTCCAAAAGAATCACATTCTGAGCCCTCTTGTTTGACACCTTACCATGCAAATTGTCGTTTCGTTTCCCCCGATCCCAACCCTAATCATCACATGCTTATGAATAGTTTTATAGAAGTGAAAACAGCTAGACCGGTTATCAAACATAAATAAATAAATCAGACAGCACCCTGTTAAAACAGAGTCATTTCCATACCGCTGATTCTTGTGTTGGCTTGAACAAACATCTTGCGAGCCTCCTTCCTCAGCAGCACCGTCTCGCGCAGGCGCAAAAAGTTGTGAGCGCCAGTGTCGCTTACAGTGGAGTACTTGTCATAGAAAGCCCTGCCTCCTTCCACGTCTGCCGTCGACTTAAAGACCTACAAATCAGTTTACAAACTGTGGATTCAGCTTAACAGCATACTGAACGAAATCAACAGAAAGACGACAATAAAGCTTAGATGATGGCTTAGAGTAAACTTAGGTGGAAAGTTTGGATCAATCTAGTTGCAAAACAGGTTACAAAAGCTTGACTCATTTCATTGTTTTGTTCAACCCTCAAACTAAAATCCTAACTATAAGTTACTGCAAAAGTAAATAATACACAAATTCACATTTGCCATGGTGCACCCAATTAAGTTTTAATATATATATTTTTAAACATAAAACACTCAACTGCTAATCAAAATTGTTGCTGCTTAATTTAGTGGTGCATGTAGCTGTCAAATCGATTCTAGTGAATTATTCTATTTTGCATCCATTGATTGGAGAAGTATTGATTACCTGCAGTTTACAAAGGAACCTATGGATGGCGTTCTTGCCCACGGTGGGGATCTTGCTTCGGTCCAGTGTAATTTGTGCATCGGGCTTGCCATCTTCTCCCGTTACTTCCTCCAGGCCCACCAGGCCCTCTCCAGCCTCCAGCAGCACGCGTAGGATGACGAATCGAGCCTGCATGTGAGCCTGACACAAACACATAACGCCACATATAGTTGACGTACTGTCTAACAAACAAACTGAAATTTACCATCAACTTATTTATAAAAATGACACAGACGTATCGAGCTGAGGCTGTAAGAAACACATAGTCAACGTTCTGTATGCTTGATTGTAGAAACTGTTCAGCTAATACTTTGCAACTTTGAAGAAGAAGTGAAAAGAGGCCACTAGTAAGAGGAAAACTGCTCAGTGAGCAGACACATTACCTGTCTCCAGCGCTTGCTCTCAGGTGTGTAGAACTCCAGGCCCAGCAGTCCCGCTCTCACCATGCTGAGCCAGTTTATGTACACCACATCATCTGCATCCTGACCCTCATGGCCAAAAATACTGGCAGAGAAACACATGGATGTAAACGCACCGACCCCACAGAGAATCAGCCACACTCTTGGACATACATAATGACCACTACCTCCAACCCACTTTTATATATTTAACAAAAAAAACCATCCATGTCCAAAAACTGGAGTAAGACTGAAAAATAACTGTAAAAGTGGACTGAAGAGCTGCTTAAAGTTTCCAAACATCCAAATAAAGTGGGCACTATTTCACTTGGCTCTGGAGTTTGTTTTTTTTAATATTCATTACATATTTAAATAGATTGAAAGCCTTTGTTTTTGTTCCCAAAAGATTCTTGGATCCCACAAATATTTTTCCAGCTGCAAAAATCTGTCAGTTTATGGAAATTTGAGGGAGACTTTTGAATCCAAATGTGACTTTTATTTTCTTATTTATACAGTTTATTTGATCTCCTTTTTATTTTTACTTTATGTGCAATATTTGCTTCTCTACATGAAATATTGAGGAGATGCTGAGCCTAAGAATTTCACTGCTGGGAGTGATTGTTACCTGTAGATGCCAATAAGAAAACTTTTTGGTTAAGGTGGGATGTGTAAGTTAGTTTAACATATATAATACATATTTATTACAAGATACAGTGTGCAGGACATACCTGAGCACTTGTTTGTTGAGGCACAAATAGAGTCCGACACACTCAGCGCGGCATTCTTCATAAGAAGAAGCAATCGTGGAGAACTTACTGTCCCAGGTCTCGCTGCCCCGATACCAGCTGGACACCTGAAACGCATGTTCACACATTAAGTCTCTCTTTTATTCAGCAACTGAAAACTAAAGCATGAAAATGGCCATTAGATTTTAAAACCAAACAGAAAGGTGCACACAAAAACAAACTCACCGGTTCACCGGTCTCTGGGTTGATCACCTTACTTTGGTCAAAGTTAAACTTGCCCATGTCATCCTATGGATGGAGATTGAGGACACACAAACTAGATTTATTCACTGATTTTTTTAAATTGTCCAGAAAAAAAAAAAAATCATTAAATGAAACATTTTACAAAGAGGAACGGGCTATATCTGCTGCTCTTAACACACCACAGGAAGTAAACAGACCTGGACAAACAGCTTTCCGCTCCCGTGACCCAGAAGCTCGTGAAGTCCAACCTGCACTTCGAACGACGGGCCCTTCCATTTGATAAACAATTCCTGGAGAAAACAGAAGGATCAGGAGAATGTATTATTACACAGGTGTGTGAATGGAAAACAGAGATGGTGTTTAAGAGAATCAGAAAAATGTGTAAAATACCTTGTCACCCTCCTCCAGGAAGGTCAGTTTTTCCTTTTGCGTTGCATAGGCTACAGCCAGCACGTTACCAAGCGACACGTTTTTAAAGCCCTCTGTCTGTCTGATGTCATCGTCTATATACAAACAAACAAACAAACAAACAAAAACAAACAAACAAGCTCAATGCTGTAATCAAGCTGGACTCAGCTGTTTGACAGTGTCAGAGATTTCTGCGCACGTACAGTTGGGGATGTTGATGCCAGCTGGTATTCCACTCCCAGCGAAGGTGAGAACGTCCAGTGAGGTGAAGTCCGGTTTAAGGAACGTATCCTTCTCAAACTCCTGCGGCCAAGGCAACTCAGGAAGCAAGACTTCTGCTGAACTCACCAGTTTGGCGAAACGCTCACTCATCGCCTTGTTCACAACGGCCACAAAACCTAAAACAGCATGACGCAATAAACTTAGGAAATCAAATCCACCACGTAATTTTTTAATGCTCATTTCCAGGTCTGTATTTTTATTTTTCGACTCTACTGGAGTAGTTTTGCATGACTCACAGCTTAAATTGTTATTCATCCGTCCCTTGGTGCACACACTCAGATTTTCCACCGTTTCAAACAAGCTTTTTTAGCTCCCTTCCCCCTCCCTTTAACACAAATTTTTGCTGATCGGCATGTGCCTGAAATAACCATATAAGGGATCGCCACTCTCACTGACATCACACAGAGCCAAGAGTAGGTTGGGAGAGAAAAAAAAATCCTTATCAGTCTCACACTGATAAGGATTCATGGACACTTGGACATATGTTGCCCAAATTAGATCCAGCATTTCAACAGTAGTACTAAACAACATCCTTTACAATGCGTGTTCATTTAAAGACCACAGGCTGCAATTACTAATGGGGCAAAACACAGAAATGTATCCAGGGGAGATGCTAAGTCCATCTACTTAAGTAAGCTCAGCCAACCAGCAGGAAATAAAACCCGAAGAGACCCATAAGATCACAGCTTGCACAGCAATAGTCATGACAGTATCGCTCTTCTTCATCAGCTTGGCACTTACCTTCAAACTCTCCTCTGGAGCCAAATGGGTCTCTGTAGCTCTCGATGAAACCTATATAACTGAGAGGAAGCAAGACCGGGGAGGAAATGAAGGGATAATAAGGAGTAGAGTGAAGAGCGGTATTCATTCACAGTGCAAAGGTCAGAATGAGTTTTAAGGGGAAGTAAATAGGCAGGAAATATAATAAATCAATTTCACTGAGCAGCAGAATTTAAACGGTGCTAAAATAGTCCCTCTCTAAAATTCATCGGGATCTCATAAACGTACTGTGCTGCTGATTAGTGGACTCACCTCTCCACAATTGGCCCCTTGTCTTTAATCCAGTAGCGCGAACCCTCTTTATGTGCGTCAATGGAGCCTAAGGTGAAGCTGCGTGTGTACTCTTCAAGCATCTTCCTCTGGTTCTCATTGGCAGCATAGGCCTGCAAGACATTCACAAACAAATTCTCTTTTAACAGGGGTTGGGCAGGGCACTTTGTCACACTTGCAACTAGTGCAAAATGCTGCGGTACAACCTTTAACTGGCAGAAGGAAATTTGACCACATCACTCCGATTTTGGCCTCTCTACAGTGGCTTCTAATTGAATTTAGGATCCGTTTTAAAGTCCTTTTATTGGTTTTTAAATCTCTAAATGGTCTGGCACCTGTTTATTTGTCTGACTAATGAAGCCCCATGTCCCCACTCGTTCCCTTCGGTCAGCTGAGCAGTTGTTGCTTTCGGTCCCAAAGTCACGGCTGAAACTTAGAGGAGACCGAGCGTTCTCTGTTGCAGCGCCGATGCTTTGGAATAATCTTCCTCTCCATATTAGACAACTACATCAGTGCCAGTTTTTAAGTCCTTATTAAAAACCTATTTTTATTCCCTGGCTTTTAACTCTGTGGGTAACTGACATTTTTATTAATTTTATTGCTACGTCTGGTTTCTGCTATTTTATTACTATATTTATATTTGTATTGTACAACACTTTGGTTTACCAGGTGTGTTTTTAAAGTGCTATATAAATAAATGATGATGATGATGATGATGATGATGATGAACGAAACAAAACTTATTTTGTAACTAGAACTCTGACAGAAACATTTTTTGGTTCACTCAATCTTCTCGTAAAGACAATTACTCATATTTTACTAACCCAACTTTATGTTTTAGATTTAAATGATAAAACTGGTATTCATGTAAGCTCCACTGCATTCTTAGCCGTCTCACCCGTGCTTTTTCAAGATAATAGCAGACTTTTTCCATGACACGGCTATAGTCTCCCCTCTTCACAGTGAACTCTTTGTCTTCAAAGCTGAAGCTGCCACAGCAGGACTCGCACTCCCCATCCACTGCGCAGTCTGTGAACCAATTATTTATTTATTTTCATTAATATATATTGAAATACTTTTTGCATGCCATTTTGTTTTGGCTTTTTTAACTGCAGTTTGACCTTTTTGCACAGCTGAAGCCAAGCGGACCTCATAGCAGGCTTTCCCTCCGTCTTCCTTCTTAAACAGACGCGTGTTGTAGGCAGACAGTTTCTAGAAACAAGCGACAAGAATAAACTGAGTAAGACTCAAAGGCAGATTAAAAACACATTTATCATAAGAAGGAGATTAAAAGAGATAAAAGAAACAATAAAATATTTATTTTAGATGTGAATTTGCTTACTTTTGAGTCGAGGAACTTCTGAGCCAGCTCAGCATCCTCCAGGCAGCAGTTTCCTGAGAAATAGGTGGTAATTCCCTGAAGCAAACAAAAACAAATTGAGTCAATGAGCCATGCATCCTCTCACAGGGAACAAGCATATTTACTGCTTTCCTAAAAAGCAGATAAAATCTCAGAATTAAGGGGGGGAAAAGAAGAAGAAGTCAAAATAAAACCAAAGAGAACGAAACTTTTGCAGCTGAGGCCAAAACCATTTGTCACATTTCTCCCATCTATGAAAACCACTGGCTATTTAATCAAAATTGTTAACCAGCCAGCCTGCACTTGGCTTTAAATGATTAAAAGATCCCACCTTGTCGCCCAGCCCCAGCTGTTTCTGTCTGTTTTCCAGCGAGTAGAGGAGACAGGAGCAGCTGTCCCACAGAGCCTCCATCTCAGCCGGCTGCTCCTGAAAGGCCTGGCTGGCCCAAACCAGCGCTTTCAGCTTGTCCTAGTGTACACGCCACAGATGCAGACAGATAAACACATCAGATTACACTATATCAGGCACACTTGTTCTGAACACCACTGATATCTTTCAGGTTTCTAAAGTTACATTTCGTTAGCTTCGTGTTTACACTCTACGAAGCTGCTTTTACAGTTGTCCTCAACCTATAATCTGGTTAAAAAGTATCTAAACTAGATTGACAACTCTTACTACAGGCCTGTTTTACCTTAGGCAGATTTGGGATGAACTTTGTGTCTCCAAAAGACTTGTAGTTGCCCATGTTTGCATACAGACCTGCTGCATACACCAGAAAGGCCTGAATATCATAAACGAGAAAACATCGAAGAAACATTTTTATATGGCTGCAGCCGTTTGTGGATGAAAGCTTGTTTTAGAAAGAAATGAAACGGCAGAGAGACGGCGAGGCCGTGTACCTGATACTCCTCAGAGCTGAGCCCAGCTGCTGTGGCGACCTGTTCCAGCTGTGCAGGCGTCTGCTTCCTGAAGATTCTCTGCAGCAAGACAAAGATGTTTGCAGACTCGGGGGATGTCTGCAGCAGTACTACCAGACCGCCATACCTAAGACAAACGTTCAAACAGATGTATTTACATTTTTTATTTTTAAAACCAGCAGGACGGCAAATTTTAAATAACCTGAAGTCTTTTGTTGTTTCAAGAAGGTGAAACATGTAATTTCAGAGTGTTGACATTCTCACATTTTTGCATTAGTAACATACCAAGATGCGCGTGACAGGTAGTGGGCGTACATCTTCTCCTGAGGTGAAAGCAAACGAAAGGCCTCGCTGCAGTCGAGTGCGGAGATTCCAATGTCATTTGGGAGGTAGTACTGGGAGTCCACCATCTTGAGTCTGAACGTTACACTCGTGCTGTATTAAAATAGCAGGAAAGGAAAGTGGGGAACATGTTAGGAGGAAATGTGGGACAGCAAGATAAGTGGTGCTTCAAGTTAGAACCTACAACTTTCTTCTTTTTTTTTTTGTTTAAACCGTGGGTATTTGCACACCTGTCTCTGTCAGGCAGGACATGCAGTGTAGAACAGCTTGTGTACGATACAAACACACTGATATTTACTTGCAACAGTCCTACAGATACTAGAATGACTTCTATGTATAATTATTTTAAGAGTCTTTTTAAGAGTTGGGTTTGCCAGCTTCTTGTCCTTCCTCTTTTGGTTGGTCCCTTTAGGGGTCACCAGGTCATCTCACCTAATATCTAGCATCCTCCTCTACCACACCAATCCTTTTACTTCTTCTGTTGTTGTCTTCTTTTTCTCCTCCCTTTGCAGCTCCATATTCAACATCCTTTGTCCATTATATCCACTATCCCTCCTCTGCGCATGTCCAAAACATCTCAGCCTTGTCTCTCTAACTTTGTCTCCTAACTGGTGACTGTTAGCTCATTTCTGAACTTATCCATCCTGAGAGGTGAGGGTGGGGTGGTGGATAGGTGTGGAAAGGGGGGGAGACAAAGGGGATGGGTGTGTGTCTTTATGTAAAACTGATGTCTGTGTGTCCCCTTCCATTTTAATATCCATCTGATTTTCACTCATACTCCTCTTTTTACACATCATACACTCACACACCAACACATACACCGAACGTTTCTCTTTCAATGCAGAGGGCACATGGTTGCCATTGAGATCTGTAGCCTTGGGTCTTCAGGCCCCCAAAAACTTCTCTTTGGCTTGTTGGTTGCGTTATTGCAGTTTCTTGCCATCATTATCAAGTACATTATCATGACACGCGTGCACATTTGAGCAACCCACTGTGCTTTTCTACATGTGCTCTGTCACCTCTTTAGTTCTCTTATTTTCTCCCCCTCTCTTTTTTCTTTCCGTCTTTTCCCCTACCTGTTAGCTCTGACATTGATATATTTTGGAACTGCTGTGAAAAATAATAGTATTAACAATAATAATTAATAAATAGATAAAGGAAGAAGAAAAATGAACAAGCAGCCTATAGAGCCGGGATGGGGGAACTCCAGGCCTTGATCCAACACAGCTGATTTAAATGGCTAAATTACCTCCTCAACATGCCTTGAAGTTCTCCAGAGGCCTGGTAATGAACTAATCATTTGACTCAGGTGTGTTGACCCAGGGTCCTATCTAACACAGCACGACACAGGCCCTTGAGGCCTGGAGTTCCCCAACCCTGCTATAGAGAGTCTACAGAGCTCCTCAAGCAAACATGTTTGTCACAACAGTATATTTAGATCATAAATGTAATTGCAAAAGCTGCCAGACCGGACAGGCTTAAAAAAAAAAACAAAAAAACAAAAAAAACATACCAGGTCTCACTCTTGCACATCTTCCCTTTCAGTTTTGCTGCTATCCTTTTGTCACAAATTATTCCAGGCACTCATCTCCACCACTCCAAGCTCAACCCTGCCTGCACTTGCTTCTTGACCCCTCTTGTGCACAGTTCGTCCCTTTAACATCTTTACTGCCTCTACTTCATGCATCTTCACTGTTAAAAGTGCTTCCTTCTTATTCACACACACATGTATTCTTGTCTTGCTTCAAAGACTTTCATTACTCTTGTCTCCAGAACATACTTCCACCTGCTCTATATTCTCACTGCAGCCCCCAAAGCTGGAGACTCCCATCTGATCTCATCTGTCAGCCTGTCCATCAATGCTGCAAATAAGAAAGGGCTCAGATCTCTGATGTAATTCTACCCCCACCTTAAAATCATCTGTCACCCCTACCACACCTCACTTACCTCATGTCCTTCACCACCCTCACATTCTTGTCTGCCACTCCTGAATTCTTATCTAGTACTATAGTTGCTCTCTTGGTACCCTAATATATTCAGATTTTCAGTTTGCAATAAAACACAAAAGGACTTCACCTAATGATTTTAGTTCCCAAATAAGTTTTTAATGATTCTTAGAAATTAACACTAATTCTTTAATAGATTGCCCTGTTTACATATTTTTTTTTAATATACTTCAATTGGGAGCTGTAGTGGTTAAAATAGAGCATAGTGCAGTGGCAAGTAAATTAAGATAAGATAAGCTTTATTGACATTGTAAGCACAAGCGTACAAAGAAACTGGAATTACATGAATTGAAGTGTGGTTATATTTCATATAAATATATTTCGGAGAAGCAGTAAAGAGAGAAGCTTTTGTGACAACAGGCGCTGATCGTCCAGTGAACCTTGACTTGCAGGACCGTGGCACAGATTCAAAATCAGTTAATATTACTCGAGCCTGTTTTATTTTCCGTTTCACTTTCCCCCCCAAAAAACTACAGTAACTGATATGAAGAGTCTACACACGAAAATAAATCCTGATTGAGTCTCTTTTAAAACCAACACAACGATAGTACGTGTCTGAATTAAGTATGAATACAGAGGCTACAGCTAACTGAATAACGTTAGCTTCCTGAGTGCATGCTAAGACGGCTGCATTTAATAAAGACTCGGCGACTTCTGTAAACAAAATAATTAATCACAAAATGTGCAAGTCATTAATCGGTATGACTGTCTGCTAACTGATACACAAGTGAGATAAATATAAATAAAGGTAAAAGTCAACTCAAAAACTCGTTACCTTGATTCCGTTATAGCGCTGAGCGAATGTCAAATTGCAGTCTCACGCTGCACACTTCCTATATTCATTCAACGAGAGAATCAGCCCTCAGCCAATCAGAGGTTGTATATCGTGGCCGATGGAAACTTTAGCCAATCACTGAGCAGCTATGCCGAGCTTTTTAACGCGTTTCACATTGTGAATTTGAACAAGATTAAGTTTGAAGAACACCGCCGTTAACCACAGCAGGAAGGCTCAGGAAATGCTAACAAGAAACAGAGACTATAGCAGTCAGATAAGTGTGTATATGTACCAAAGTCTTCGAAAAGGTAGAGCACATGACGAGGTGGCCGAGTGGTTAAGGCGATGGACTGCTAATCCATTGTGCTCTGCACGCGTGGGTTCGAATCCCATCCTCGTCGGTCTCATTTTACAAGCACGAAAAATTTTGAACATTGTTCGTCCCTGATACATTCTCCCTTAATGCTGCTAAACATGAGTTATTCAGTCGCACAACCGGAACATCGAAGGGTCAGAATCCTACAAACTCGTTGGGCTATCACTCAACAGCGCCTCCTGCCCTTCCTGACAGCCCTACACCATCTCCTCCTCCTCATTTCTGGCCCTGATATTGAAAATTTGGCTTAGGAAAAATCAGCAGTCTTTCAGCTGCTTAGCACACAGAGCTATAAAACCACAACCACACATTCTTTCCTTTCATCTTCATTTAAACCAACACAAAGCACACAAAGTTTTTTCAGTTTTAAAGGTTTTTATTGAATTCTAAAAAAACAAACAAACAAAAACAAAACAAAACAAAAAATGATGGCAGACTACATTATTTACAAAAGCTGTGCAAGAGGACAAAAATGAAAAGTTTTCTTGATGAGTGGATAGCAGTTTTAGACAAATCTTAACAGACATTTGCATTTTAAGGACATCCGTGCGTGTTTGATTATTTTTGGTTTCATGCTTGGGTTTTCACTTCCCTCCTCTCAGGAGGTGTTGTGGGGAGTATCCAGCGATAGCAGTCTGAAAAGCGAAGGCTCTTGTCCACAGCACAGCTGGTGCAGTAAACAATCCCCAGAGCTAGCATTACTACCAGGAACACACACAGGGGCACCAGGAGGGCCACGAGCAGCCAGCTCTTGTCGTGCTTCCGTTGACCTTCAGCAGACTCTGCTTCTACCGTAGCTTTGACGCTAGCTTCTTCTGCACCATCCATGTTAGCTTCCTCTGAATTTGAACCATTTGCAGTGTCCTCTGCCACACCTGGACCAGAGTCTCTACTTCCTGCATCAGCATCCACGCCATTATTAATTTCATTGTCTATGTTGCCTTTTTGCGTCGGGGACGGGGATGTCTGATATCCCCTGGGTGACAGGGTGTCCCACTGGTTTAGGTGATTTCCTGACCTGTGAGACCCATCGGGGGGAAGTCCTTCAGGGGCCTCTGTCACCCAGTCAGCATCAAAGTTGGTGTCAACTTCAAAGTTTGGGTCAGGAGTGAATGAAGAGGACCAGGGAATATCATGGTCAAAGATGGCTACATGAACAGAGTTACCCGGGTCGGGGGTCAGAGTAGAATACTCTTCGTCTTCAAGCGAAGGCTGGCAGGTGTGTCTGTCTAACTGCAGGTCGTAGCCATTGTCGCAGAAACACTCGTAATCTCCGATGAGGTTGAGACAGTGCTGTTGGCAGGACGACCCCCTTGCACACTCATCTATATCTACACACTCTCCTTCGCTGCCCACCTCATAGCCAGCACCACACACGCACCTGAAGGACCCCACTGTGTTTTCACACACACCCTCACAGCTGCCATCATCGAGGCATTCATCCACATCCACACACTCGCCCTCGTCGTCTGGCTGATACCCTGAAAGGCAGGTGCAGTGGAAGGTACCTGGGATGTTGACACAGAGCTGGGGACACGGTCCTTGCTGACATTCATCTACATCGGAACACCTGCGGCCATCTGGAGCCATTTGATAGCCTGGGGGGCATGTGCACCGAAGACCCCGTTGGGTCTCCATGCAGTTATACTCACACCCCATCTCCACACAGGCCGGGTTGATGTGAGGCAAGTCGGTGGGACCTGCAGAGTCAGATAGCTCAGGTGGGTTGGTTTGGCTCAGCGTGTCAGGCTTGCAGCTGTATCCATCCTTATCTACTGTGAAGCCCTCAGAGCAGTAACAGTAGTAATCTGTGTCTGTGTTCTGGCAGTGCTGCTCACATCCGTGGTTCTTGCTACACCAGTCTTGGCTCTGTGGTTCCTCAATGGGTGGACAAAGTGGAGAATCGGTGGACCAGCCCACTGTTTCGTCGTCTCTCTGGATGCACAGAGTGGTCATCTCAGTAGGATCCGGATTTGCGCCGTCTGCAGGGCATTGCACGGTGGCCACAGACCCAAATGGCACATGAGTCAGCAGACTGCTGACAAGGTAAAATGGGGTGGTGTAAACAGGTGGACCTCTACCCTCATCTTCAAGAGGTGGGCACATGCCTTTGTAGTTGTACTGGCAAACATAGCCATTCAGTGGAACCGAGCAGGAGCCGTCAAGCCACTGGAAGTTTTCTTCGCTCTCACGCCCGCTCTCAGATGTGTGAACAATCATGGAAACGCAGCGATAGACTCCACAAGTTGATGGGGAGTATTCTTTGAGCCAGTCGGTGAACTGGACATTCTGGTCTCCTGTTGTAAAACACAAAGACAAAGATTAAAAAAATAAAATAAAATATGCAAGTTTACTGTGTATTTGAGTTTTGAGAGCTACTTGACACATTTAAAGGATGACCTTTATCATAAATAAAGATCCCATATTTACAGTCTACATGTGCTGATATTGTCATATTTGGAAAATGTTCTGTGCAGTCATTAATTGCATTCAAATGTGTATATGTGTGTGTGTTTGTGTGTTTTAAATTTGCCCCTAGGAGTCGCCAAAGTCAAAACAAAGTCTGACTCACAGGCACTTAAAAAAACAACAACGCCACAGCAAAATAATGTTGTATTCTACCCCCCACAAGAGTGGAGGTGGGGGGTGGGCCCAACAAAATGATGGGGAGGTTTGCCTCTAAGCTGTTCTGTTAACAAGCAGGCTGCAGAAATGCCTGCAATATATATTTAAGGAGTTTGTTTACTCTCTCAGGAATGTGCTGCAGTGGTACAACCTAGCACAACCGTAAACACTGAATCCAAGGTTAACTGTATCATATGGAAACATCTGAGTGCACACATATGTACATTTACAACATTCATGGCCAGTTCCTCCACAGTAAATAAACTGTTTGCAACAAACTAGGCAGAAAAGTCTGCATCTGCAGTTACCTTAACGGGGGTGAAGTCTTAGTATCTAGTTACCACTATATGGAAAAGAGAGCAAACATGGCTTTGTCCTTTAAATTATGACTGAAGAATAATAAAAACGGTTGCATTTCTCTTTGGATTTGATTTGCAACAGAAGAACAAAGCAGACACTTTGAGTGATGATAAAAAGCGTTTGTTTTTTAAGTGGGTGAGGTTTCCATAATGACTAAATCAGACTGAGGGGTAGCAGTGAGGTCAAAAAAATGGATTCCACATTGTCTACTGCACCAGCTGTGTCTGTGAAACAAAAGTAGTTCATCTAAATACCGTCCAGCCAGACTGGCCGAGGTATCAAAGTCTGACAGAGAGATTATAGAGGAACATATAGCGTGACACCTGTAGGTTATAATTAAAAAAAAACCTAAACATATCAACATCAAAGTCTATTCAAACACTATTAAAATGGTGAATGGATGTCAATGTTATAAAGAGCGAAAGCTCAAATTTCAAAAAAGATGAGACTTTGCCTGTGACCCAGACGAATCCTCTGAGCGGTCGGGTGGATGAACACTGACGTGGAGGTCTGTGCAACCCAATCCAGAGGTAAAGCTTTGACTCAGATCCCTGTGTCTCGATGGCTGACAGCAGCTCGTGGACGACAGCCGCAGCTTCTTGGTTATAAATCGTCGCCAAGGTCCCTCCGCGCTCCCGGCAGCTGCGCCCAGCCTCCCTGAACGTCTTCTTCTGGAGGAAGACAGCGTAACATCCTTCTTGGTAACAGACTCCATCGCTCTCCATAAGCGGAACTTTCTCTGCTGGCTTCTCCCTCTCTGCTTCCCTCAGCCTCTGAGCTCGGCTTCCAGGAGCCAGACAGACCGTCAGCAGCCACAGCACGCACAGAAGACTCATCCTGCTGCAACTGCTGCTGCTTCTGATGATTGTTTGCATCCTCCAAGACATGAAGTTTAAACTACACCAACATCTAAATGAGACAGCCAACCTTACTGTCAAAATAAATACTCCAGTAATGCAGCTGGTTTCTTTTCTGCCCTGTTATTGAAACTCACCTGAGCCAAACTGAGCTTCTATTGTTAGTTTTACAAATTACCGCTTTCCACTCCAGACTTAACTTTTTTTAAAAGAAATAAATACATAATTTGGTCTAAAGGAGCTATTTGAAGCTATTTTTCTTTGCCTTATTTTATCTGGGATGGGCAGATTCTTCAAAAATTAAGGAACTGCAGTGTAAAATAAATCCATTCAAACTGCCAATCCTGCTGCCTCAGATTTTATAAGAGCTTACTACAAAATAGATTGAACTGAAAGGCCGATAGAATTAACCCCAGAATGTCCAATTTAGTCCAGTAGAGTCCAAAAAACAGTCCAGTGAGTTACCAGTAGAGTCCAGAATTTAAAAAAAATGATTGAATGGGTCCATCTATCCTTGAGCTAAGTCCAAAATAGATAAAGTTGATCCTTGTATGAATTTAGGTGAATTTCTGGGACAGAAATCCTGCACTGCATCTGATCCTGCTCAGGCTTTCAAGCCTCTGCAAAGTTCTGAGAGAACCTTAGGAGAAGAGAAAGATGGGGGTGGGGGGTTGGGGTGTAAAGGCGGAGAGGCTACGTAGAGGAAAAAGCAGAGGGGGCTGGTAAAGTATGTGAGACTATGAGGGAATAGTTGAGGGGATGATGGGTTAGTGGGGCTTGGGAGGTGGGGAGCAGGGTTGGTATTGAAAACCCTCAGAGTGTGTTATGAAAACCATACGGCACCATTCTGTCCCCCATCTTGCCAATGGCTTTGGACACACGTATGCAGTCTCACACAGCCTTTAAGCCCTGCACTGCATCCACAGGATGGAAAGTGTCTCCAGCATTGTGAGATGCAGAATTTGTCCCTCTTCTTCTGACTCTTTCCCCCACCTGCCAGATTTTCTTCCTCTCAGTCTGTCATCATCTTTTTCATTTCTCTCTTCGCTTCTATTTTCTTTTTTACTCTTTTCTCATTTTCTTCCATTTCCCTCCCTCCTGTCTTTCCCCCGTCTTTCTACCAAGTCCATACCAGCTGGAAGACTTTACAGTCCAATGGAAACATTTGAGTGTGGAACAGAGGTCTACCTGTTGGACTGTTTGTTGGGTTCATTGCTGTTATAAAATAACTTTGAATGTGCACAGATGTTTAAGAGAATGAGTAGGTGTCCTTGTGTGTGTGATTTTGTGTGTATGTACGGGTGTATGTGTGTGTGGTTGCCACTCGGGGGCATATGGAGGAGAGGAAACAGGAAATGCCAGATGTGCATCAGCTTGACCTCTCAGTAACTGGGGAGCAGGAGTGACTTGAGGGGGTACCTCCCGTCACATGATCTGGACGTGATGAGTGGCATGTCTGGAAGCAAAGTCAAACACTGAGATGGAATTTTTCCAAAGAAAAATATGATCTTTCTATTTTTCCATGAGTTTATGTAAAGAGCAAAGCCAAAGAACACTAAATGAAGCCGACAGCTGCAATTTGAAGATTCAGGTACTGAAGGGAAGGCTGCTGATGGGCACAAACAGCTATCAGCTGAAAGTCCACCATGCACAAGACTGTTGAACTGCTGAAAGCTAAAACACTGTATGGATGCTCATCGTGTTTCTTTGTGGGAAGCTTGACCTGCCACATGTCAATTACAAGCAGCTTTATGTCATTGCTTCACTCTCCAACTTTCCTCTTGGTCTGGCGTAAAAAGGCTTTTTGATACAAATTTAAACATGAAAGCATGATTTCACCTCTGTAGCATCTTAACAAAGGATGATGGGATGGAAAAGTCACACTGCATTCAAAGTTGAACTTATTAGCTACACATTGTGTGGCTAATCCAAGCCACACATCCAAGCTCGTGTTTTCCCAGTGTACAGCAGATGAGTCGGCTGGCTGTGCTGTGATTGTGTTGGCAGGCAGACCATACACAATCTTACTATTCAGCAGTCTTTTCCAGTTATGTAACAACCACTGGAACTTGGGGGAGAACAAACATAAAACCTCAGGATCCTGGAGAACCTAAAGAGCCTTTCGATCTTGTTCCCCACCTCCCTTTCCTCCTTTTCAACATCCCTCATCCTGCTCCTGTCTCCCCACTTCTCCTGCTTTTCTTGGACTACCCCAACACTCAGCTGTTTCTCCCTTTCCTTATTATTCTTTCATTCCCCGTGTCTCTCCTTTATTTTTCTTTGAATTCTTTTGCTTTCCCCCCCTCTCCTTCTTCTCCTCAGGTTTAGCTATTTGAGCAACCAGATCAGCAATCTTTTCTCCAGAACCCCAGTTTTCACCCCAAACTTCTGTTTATTCAATCATGGAGCCTGATTAGCCCCGCCCCCTGGCCTTATAGCCCCGCCCCAGAGACAGATTCCAGAATTGTAATTGACAGAACAGACAAAACCTCTCCTTTCCATAGCCCTGCACTCCCAATCCCCCCTCTTCACATTAATCTAAACACAGTGTGTCCAAGACGTCTAATGGAACATACAGAGCTCTTGATTTAATATGTGCCGCCCCCTAGGTCACAGCTTACTTTCTACCTCCTTGACTCCGAGCCGCTTGCCACATATCATTACTGGCTCTGATACATTCTCAGATTCTGGATTCCAAGCAGCTGAACTGTACCTTCCAGCTCCAAAACCTCTCCATTTCATTTTAACCACTAATTCATTTTTTAACAGCCCGGTAGATGTTCTTGATCTGATGTTCTTCTGTGTCCACTAAACCTTATATGTCTTATATGTATTACACACTTTGGGCTCTTTTTTCCATACGGAAAAGAACACGTGACATGAATTTTAATAGACTGCAAGAAGCTCACATCTCCCCTCAGCAGGTAAAATTTTCACCAAATTCCTAATAAACAAATGCAAATGCCAGCTGAAGCTAAATGCAGTGCCAGTGTTGATGCTTGCACACGAGCACAATGAAAGAAAGACAGAAATCTTACTTTTGTGAACATGAGTGTCTGCACCAAATTCCATTCCAGTCTGAGTTTGTTTCACTTAAAAATCACAGATGTGAAGCTCACGACAAACAAAGGGATTGCCAAAGTCAGCACAGTTCATGCGGTTGAACCTGTGAACTTTGACCTTCCAGGGATAAGCCAAGACTTCTGGGGACCATAAATATATGGACACTAAATCATGGAATGGAATCCAGTAGTTGTTTGGCTTGAAACACTTAAAAACAATTAAACAGTTACTTCACCTTCACTAGGATCCCCTTTTTTTAAATGTGAAATATTCTCTCAGATGAAAGGACGAGCCCAAAAAGTGTTATTTTGAACTCGCTGGACTAAACTGTGTCTGTTCTCCCAGAAGGCTGTTGGATGGATCAGTGAGTCAGTAGGATAAATCTGGGCAGATACATTGAAAGAGCCCCAGATGCTTTAGCGGAGCTGCTCAGTGTCAAACAGATCACCCTGCAGTTATACTGAGGAACTTTCAGGTGTGAGTGTGAGAGCAAGGCATTCCTGGCAGAAGAGAGCTCTGCTGGAAATGCCTTCACCCACATGGATTTTTACATTTAAGGACTGGTTGCTTTTGCACAAGAATCTGTCAGTAAATGGAACATAGAGTGCTGTATATAGAAACGTTTAATTCTTATGTTGTGACATAATTGAAATATATAAAAACGCAAGGCTTTAAATGCTAATAGAGGCTTTTTGGGACTAAACAAATTAGTTATGCCTCTGTTCCTGAGCTCGTCTGATGCCAGTGAAACTGTTTAGTTATTTCCTCATGGTCTTGGGTCACGGGAGTACAGAATCGCACCACTCAGGCCTGTTGCAGCATCTGTGCCATATCAAGTAGAGCAGGACACGTCACGTTGTTCATTTTTCCCAACCGCTGGTGTTTTAAGACACACACACACACACACACACACACACACACACACACACACACACACACACACACACACACACACACACACACACACACTGAAACAATTAGCAGTGGCCTTGTGGTTAAATAATAGACTGTAGGCATTCCTGGTAATTTCAGTGGAGGAAAAAGAGGATACTTTTATCCACTTCTTCTACAACGTCCACATGCTTCATCTTTCACAGCAGACACAGATGCCCTCCATCCACACCCACACTGTCAACAAATCTATACCACAAACGTCTGAACCGACCTGGGTTGCTCTCCAGTTGTTAAATCGAGAGGAGATCAATTCCCGTTGGTTATAGTCTTCAATTACTGGATGCATCGGCTAAAAATGTATGGACGGTTTTGACAGCTGCAAGTCAGTAAATAAGCATTGAAGCTATGTCAAAGCAGTGAAGGTGTCTCATTTGATTTTTAACCTTTACGTATTAATAGTTAAATCATCACACAGTGCAAACATCGCCTCAACTACAAGCTGAAAATGCTAAAAAGTTCCTTCATTACTTGCTTACATGAAAAACAAGATAAAACATTCTCCACCAAACTCTGCAGGTAAAAAAAAGAAGCTTAGCATAGCGAAATAAAAAGGAACATGAGTAGCAAAGGATAAGGAGGCAATGATTTATGTATTATTAACTGCAATAGGAGTCAGCTGCATGTACAGAATCACACATGTATAAACAAACCTCAGACAAACAGCGAGTCAAGGTTTAAAAACTGCTGAGAGGCAGAATGGGAGGACAGAAAACTGGGAGAGGATAATTCCTGAAAGATTATTTCTTTACCAGATGACAGGCTCAGCTTTTCCATAGACACACGCATGCACACATGGACGACACTTCTCTGCTCTGCATTTCACGATACAGTAATATTTCTCCAGGGAGGGAGCATTCGTGTGTGCGCGCGTGTGTGTGTTTGTAATGGCAAAACCATCAACTGCGAAAAGAAAGGAGAGGACACAAAAGGAGAAACAAAGAGACAGACGGGCGTCTGATGTGTAGAACGGTCATGTGTCTGACTCATTTCTGCACCGTTTAATATCCTGGAAACTTCACATTTTGCACACATCCACGTCCCTCATTTGATCCGGGCTCATTTTCCTACTCTTTTTCTCCCAAAAAACAGCTTTTCTACAGTAAATAAGAAAAAAAGAAGTCTAAACAAAGTAAATCACTCCCTAAAACAATGCAAAAATATGCATTTTCCCTCTGCTGTCTTTGTTTAATACTCCCAGCAATGAAGCAGGTTCCACCTTTTTCTTTCAGAAGCTTCTTACAAAAACCTGCTGCCAAGTTTGAGTTAGTGCAGCAATGTCCCACAAATTTAGTAGACCTTGTTGAGCTGGAAAGATGCCAAGGATCACTGAGTTGAAATGTAGGAAAGCGAAGCAGGGAAGGAGCATGCTGACAAATGAGCAGTCTATCCCTGAATAAATAAAGATCTGGGGGAAAAAAAGCTTTTTTAATCCTTTTAAATCTGAAATATTCAATCCATCCAAGCGTGACACCCGCGGCTGACGCTACAACGTGAAAAGGAGATGCTTGTATATCATACATCATGAGCCGTGTGTCATTTTCAGGTGCAGACAGCTGCAGTCGGATAAAGCTACAAAACTGCCCAGCGCCAAACACTAAAGGTGAAGCTGCAATGCTGTGGTATTGGCGACAGGATGAGATTGACTTATGAAGTGATTTTGGTTTGGAAAAATGTGTAAGAGTGAAGGTAGGGCGTATTTTTGTTCTATCTCTTTTCTGTGTTTCATTTTGAAGATGATCCCTAGTCCCCATCTTAGCCAGCAGCACTTTGAAACCAGTGTTACTTGCCCAGCTGAAACGTTAGTCAGGGTTCAAATCTGTTAATATTGTAGGTGCAGTATACTGTTGCCTTATGTGCACGATTTAATGCCAATTTGAGAATGAATTTGGATGCAAAAGCATTTTGAATGCTCAGTGTAGTTAAACGTGGCCTTAATACTTAAGTCAGTATGTTTTTGGATAGAGATGCATTTTTTTTTGGAGTTTTGCCTCTATACACCACCACAGGTGATTTTAAATCAAACAATATAGATGTGATTGAAGTCAGATTTTTATTTATTTTATTTTTTAAAGCTTTCATTCAAGGGGTTTAACAAATGTATTGCATTTACCGTCCCCCCATTTAAGAGGGTTGAAAAGTAATTGGGTTACCATTGAAAAATATCCCATTTCTTTTCTTTAAAAAACTCTTGGGTTGCTTTGAGCCAGTATCTATTTCACCATGAAGCGCTGTCGAATCAGTTTTTGCAGCATTTGGATGAATCTGAGCAGAGTGTACAGCCTTGAACGCTTCAGTATTAATCCTGCTATTTCTACCAGGAGTCACTTCATCAAAAAAAAACCTCCACTAGTTACCTGGTTTCACTGAAAGCCATATATTATCATATCATAACATTACCTCCTCATGCCTGACACACTGTTTCTCTCCTTCTACTAACATTTCTCTTGCCATCGTTCTGGTAGAAGTTATACTTTGTTTCATCTGTCTAATATTTTTTTTTCTGAACTGTGCAGGCTCTTTTAGAGACTTCACCTCTACCTCCCAGAGAATCTTCTTACATTAGATATTGTAAAGTTGTTTTCCTTAACCATGGAAATAATTCTGTCATCATCCACTTTCATCTTCTGTGGTCTTTCAGGTCTGTTGGTGTTGCTGAGAGAACCAGTGCATTCATTCTTTTTAGAAATGTAACAGACTTTTGATTTGGCCACTTCAAAAGTTACAAATTAAACAGTTTGAAACAACTTCCAGTGTTACGTGTGCTACATTTATCATGAAAACAGGCCTCAGTGTGGCACGAACCTGCTTATGAGTCAACTGTCCAATTCATTTTGAGCTTCTGAAAATGGGGAACTGTACATAAAAAATGACTGTAATTCCTAAACAGCCAGTATAATATGTTTGTTAAAGCCTTTGAGTTAAAGCTGAAAGTCTGTGCTTCAATCACATGTTGATTGTTTGATTTAAAATCCACTGTGGTGGTGTGCAGAGGAACACTACAAAAATCTGATCTTTTTTTGCTGCAGGAGCGTCTGTACATGTGGTTAAACAGGCAGCCCGTATGCCAAAGGCTGTTTGTGTTCATATCTGCCACAGACCATCTCCTGCGTGTCATTTCCCCCACTTTTCTCCTTTTCCATCTAATAAAGGCTTAAAGAAAACCTTACCAGTTGAAATGGGATTCAAAAAAAACTTTAGTCAAGACCAGAGTTTACTGACTGAAGAACAGCTAAGATATGCATGTAGTACATGTGCAGAAACATGCGTGACTTTACCCCCACTGTTTTAATTTGTAAACATCTGTCTGACTCATAAATCTTAATTGTCCAATGCAACCTTTAACCATTTCCACAGACCCTGAATGACCTCCTCTCCCTCATCTCTGCTACTTCACATTTTCAGTTTCCCTGGGGAAATACTTTAAGCTTCTTCCCGCTCCACTTTTCCTTTACATTTCTCCTCTTTCCTTTTCTCTGCCCACTCCAACCATTTTCCCTCACTTCTTTCTGTATTTACTGCTACAGCCTGACTGTCATAGCCTTATTTGTCCTAATAGCACACGTTTTAGTTGTGCCTCTCACTTTGGTTCCCTTTGTGTATTTTCTGGCAACATCGTCTGTGTTTGTGTCTGTCTCCATCGCTCTGTCTGCATGTGTTTTTTTTCTACTGCCTTCCCTTTCACAGTTCATCTGTTTTTCTCAGCCATGCACACACACACACACACACACACACACACACACACACACACACACACACACACACACACACACACACACACACACACACACACACACACACACACACACACACACACACACACACACACACACACACACACACCTCTTTTTCTCCCTTTTAACCGGGGAAAGTTGTACTGGCATTGAGTTTCAATACAGTAGGAAATATTTTTAACCATGCAGGAAATGTCTAAACTGCTCTAATCATTCTGCTCTCATGCTGACCCACCCACGCATAGACATATATACACGCATAGATTTTTAGTTTTGTTAAAAAGAAAAAAAAACAGCAACTTTTTACATCACAAAATGAAATCCAGAGTAAAAGAAGGAGAGCTGGAGCGCATTTAACTTAATTCGATTTCATTCAGCAAACCGACCCTGGAGGGGGAGCCAGGCTGCAGATGGGAATGGGACCATAAAAGTACTGGTCTGTCAGCGGGAAGAGCAGCACCAGAAACAGCAGGCCTCCCATCAGATATGAGAAGAGCAGAGCTGAACTGTGAGGGTGTTGCAGGGCAGAGCTGATGTCAGGCAGGCCCTGACTGTTGCAAAATGAATGGCACAAAACTGGACCGACAACATGCCCTTAAAAAAAAAACAAAACAAAACAAAGATTTCAGATGAAATGGGTTGATTATCGTAGGCTAATGAGTGACCAAATTATCGTATAGATCACATATCTTACCAGTTCTCATGAATATAAAGGCAGTAAAAGCACCAAAAACAGTTGTGTACAAGAACTGCATCCCTGTGAGAGAAAAAAAGATGCGATCAAAGTGCTCAGTTTTAGTTTTATCAGTCCATGTCACATAAAGATGATCAAAATCAAGCTAAAAGAAATGAGTCACCTTGCTCTGATCATGACAACATGGTTTGCCTTTTCAGCTAACTGACCTGCCACCAGAAGGATGACACTCATGCTCTATTTCCCAAGGCGTCGCTCCTCTATGACATGGTGGAAATGAGCTAAAATGAGGCAGTTGACATTAAAGGCAGTCAAACCAAATGTAATGTAACACTTGCAAACATAGATTTGGAAGAAAAAATGAGGCACAAAATGCAACATTTATTATTCTCTCCTCCTTGGTGCAGAGGAAGGGTGGCGACTGGATTGGACAAAAGAGGGTGAATATGGAGCTGCCAGGCAGGAGGAAAAGAGGAAGATCACAGAGAGCGTTCATGGATGTAGGAACTGCTGGGAGAAGAAGAAGTCTCTCGAACTTGGTGTTAAAATTTAATCTGAAATAGTTCAAATATATGCAAATATGTTTTTTTTTCTGTTTGAAAACTTTTTCACATACCAACTCCAAAGAACAGTGGAGCGGTGACGATAGCGCCTGTGGCACCAACATAGGAAGCATGGCCCCTCTGAACACCAGCTCCTCTGTCACTGGTGCCACCACCTGGTTTCTGAGCCACACTGCGTCCCCCGCACACCGCCTCCATGACTGAACATCTGGGAGAAGTGCATGAAAGCACACATGTGCAGCTCTCTGATTCCAGTTAACCCAACATAACATTCAGTTATTATAGAGACAAACGTACCCAGTGCACACTGCATTTCCCCGGTGAAGCCTTTGGGGTTGTCTATAGCGGAGTGAACCAGTGGGCCGAGATAAAAAACCTGACGTGGGAGAGTAAAACCAGTTGTTTATAAAATCTAGAGGATGTAAATTAAAAAAAAAAGATTAAACTGGAAACTACAGGGTACATTTGTCAGTGTGTGGTTTAAACTCGCCCATGGGGATATTACTGCAGAACGTAGACATTTAATGGAAGTTGCAAAGCTAAGCTGAGGCCACGCTTAGCAGGAATGAAAATAAATCTCTGAAATGTCAAGCATGCCTCAGCTAAGCATAAATATATTGCTGTATGAGAGAAACGGGATCTACAGATTACTGTTTGAAGCTACTGAAAAACTCATTGACTATGGTTTTCTTCATTTCTGACAAATCTTATGTTAATGATGTAAATGTAAATAAATCCTGGGTTTTCATCTGTAAGTATTTAATGTGCGCTACATATAAAACTTCAGAGATATTTGTGCCCTCAGTTAAGCAATTTGAAATCAGTACTATTCTTTTCCATCTCTAATGAAGCAAAATGTTACAAATGTATGCTAAACAAAATTTATATTAATATTTTGAATGCAGAATCAAGTTAATCAGATATGGGATCCCCTGACTTACCATAGTAAGTAATAAAGGTAATATGGATGCAGCAACCAAACCGTCCATGCGAAGTCCCATCAACTCCCACACAGACACGTCCGCCTGAAGGGCAAAATGTGTTTTAGAAACCGTGAGAATGACGTTTAAACGAGTCACTGAAGTGAAACGAGTCACCGAACTTCATGTGGCCTTCAGATTAGCTCAAGAACAGTGTGGAGAGAGTTTCATTGAATGGGTTTCCATGGCCGAGCAGCTGCATCCAAGCCTCACATCACCAAGAATAATGCAAAGTGTCATATACAGTGGTGTTAAGCACTCCGCCACTGGACTCCAGAGCAATAGCGACGTGCTCTGTGGATGATGGACAATCCGATGGGTCTGGGTTTGGTGGTTGTCTGACTGCATTGCGCCAAGTGTAAAGTTTGGTGAAGGGGGGATTATAGTCTGGGGTTGTTTTCAGTTGGGCTGAGCCCCTTAGTTCCAGTGAAAGGAACTCTTAATGCTTCAGCATATCAAGACATTTTCATGCTCCCAACTTTATAGGAAGAGTTTGGGGACGAGGGTGACTCCTTCCTGCTCCAACAGGACTGCGCACCAGTGCACAAAGCAAAGTCCATAATGACATGGATGAGCAAGCTTGGTGGGGAAAAACTTAACTGGCTTACACAGAGTCCTGACCTCAAACTGATGGAACACCTTTGGGATGGAAGAATGGTCAAAAATTCCCATAAACACTTCTTCTGTGGAAAGCCTTCCCAGAAAAGTTGAAGCTGTTATAGCTACATCATAGCAACATCACATTAAACCTTACGGATATTTCAAGTTCAAGTTGAGTTTGAAGAAAAAAAAGCAAATACTTTTGGGAATATTGTTCATAACATTTAATTTTAGATGAGCAGTAATCACAGATTTGATTTGATTGGTATAGATTACTGATGGAAAAGATCCTTTACAAAGGTAACAATCGGGACAAATAAACAAACAGATACAGAATTGAACGATAGGTGGAGTTTAAATTGTCACAGAGTTGAGTTAAACTCATAGTGCTGAAACTTGTCGGGTCACAAGGTAAATCCTCCAGGGGAAATGTTACTATCTACAGTATACTCACCTTGACATCAGCCCAGTGTATCCATGTCTTCACAACTGCAGGTGACACTACAGAGACCAGCAGCACACTAGCACAGCGACGCTTTATCACACTGGGATGATCCCTGCACGCACAGTTTAAGTTTAGTTGTCTGGCCTAACAGCACTTCTCTCATGCCTGTTGGTGAGCTGTATACCTTGGTGAGCTGCTTCTCCAGACGTACAAACTGCCAACGTAGAGACCAGCCAAGAATAGGCAGCTCAGCAAACCCAGGAAACACCTCGGGTGGGTGTTCTCTACCTGCATGACAAACGTGAGGGTTTGCAATCACAACTTCAGCTGGTTCTCCAGCTAAGCGGCGGCTAACAAAGGAGTGCAGGTTCACCCCGCTTTGGATCGGCTCGATCCTGTCAGTTATTTCAGATTAGTGAGTCCTGGTGATTAGCTGATTAGCTCTAATGCTCTATGAAGTCCAGTAACTGCACGCAAAAAACAAGCTCATTCAGGTAAACGGTACGAGTGTAAACAAGACTACGTGCAAACAAACATAATACATAACAGTAAATATTCAGTTTTGGTTATGACTCAATATTTTTATACTAGGGTCAGAGATAAAAAAAAAACAAAAAAAAAACAGGTGAAGCTTAGCCTCTCCGTGCCAGTAGAAGTAGTTGTGTAATTGGAAAACAAACATGTAGCCATCATAGAACACGAAAAAGCTAGTTCCCTGACCGGGAATCGAACCCGGGCCGCGGCGGTGAGAGCGCCGAATCCTAACCACTAGACCACCAGGGACATGCTGGAGATTGTTATTCTGCACCTTACATCCAATCGCATACAGAAAACGATTTTCATGCCTCTATTAAGATCTTTTGGGGCTGCATCAGTTTACATTTGCTCTTTGCTGTGTTCGTGCAGTAGTACTAAACAGTGGCTCTGACTTATAATTTCTTTTATTAAACTGATTTTTGTTAGCTGATTTATCAGTATCAGTCTACACGTCAAATAGATTATACAATGCCAAAAATATATAGTTAAGTGTATATATTCACATTTTAATTCATCAATATCTTTGGTTATATTGATAGTCTGCAGTCAGCAGGATTTACGAAGGTCTTATAAATAAAATAAAGAAATTACATGTTTTGTAAGAATCTTTATGACTCTGCGTTATTGTTCTTCTGTGTTCTACATTATAATCAATCCAATCGTTTTTGGCACTTAAAATATATTTATACAACTGTTATGTTATGGTTGTTGCTTCCCTCTTTGCCAGATCTCTTCTGAGAAAGACATTTTTTTATGTTAATGAGAGTATCATATTCATAAATAAAGCATAAATAATTGCCAGAAACTGATTGCAGCTTCTACTCTGTGGCAGAAATGATCTTTCTGGTTTAAAGTGGCTCGATCCCATTCACAAGAGATATATTTGACATATGTTTTACATATTAAAGGCCAACAAGTCATTTACAACCGTTTAAATACCGCCAATCATAAATACTGGAAATCACTTATTGGCAGACGGTCAAAGCTGGCCCACTGGACAACTTTGGAAACTTTAAAGAAGAGCATACATTTTGGCCTTTTAACTAAAAGAAAAAGGTTGTTTTTTATGCATAAACAATAGCTTTCTGTTTTATAATTACAGGGCAGTCTGGGAAATAACTGTACACTGTTAAAACTGTTAAAATTACACTTTCCCCCCTTCTTATGTTAAGATATCTCAGAGATCACATGTGTAGTTAAGCTTCTCTACACTGGTCCAACCAACTTAACCCTAGTGGGCTGTATGTGGCCCATGATGTAAAATGAGTTTGACGTCTTTGGCTTAACAATTTAAGTAATTTCCTCACAGCTGGATTGCCAGTTGGAGATGCATTACCAAACCTCATTTGAGACACACCAAGCAAGGTAAAAACAGATATTTACCCTGAAGTGTTGTTAAATTTAGATTTCAGCTGTATTGATCACTATCCAGCAATGTCTGTTTTGTGATCACTGCAGCATCACATTAGGGGATATTTTTGTAGCGTCCAATGCCTTTATGCTATTATGTGCACAGGGTGATTTTAGCATGTTACGATTATACATTAGGATCATATTACAGTTACTGCCCTGGGTTACATAATCTATGAAGTGTGATGAAGACTAAGTGATGAAAACAGTCATGACAGATGAGCAACCAGCCGATATGTTTTTATTTTCATCATCACAAACATCCTCGATTCATTATACGCAGCTACAGTATGAATACATAGTGGTGCTGTGGAGCACAGTGCCACTTTATTAGCACACCTCCATAAGCATGCATGCAGTAGTCGACACAGAAATGGAAAGCACTTTGATTTCTGTGAATATTGCAGACGTGAGCAATCACATCCACAAAGACTGCAAGTTACCAAGGTGTAACTTTAGGCTGGAAACATCTTTGAGCTCCATGAGGCTGCAGGGCGTCATCCTGAATCTGAAAACACGTATCCTCCGCTAACAACATTGGGCATTCGAGTCCAGCTCATGACTTACCACATACTATTTTGATATCCAAAATGCTCGGGCGTCTTTATGGACTTTTTCCTCGGGGAAGTGACAAGTAGGGTGACATTACTAGAAACCTGCAGATTACAAACAACTGTAAACTAAACTTCCCCTCAAGGCTGCAAATATTTTGGCCTCATTTTTCACAATGGAGGATAAGCCAGTGTTTGAATACTGAAAGTCACAGATTAGAAACAGAAACACACAAAAAGCAAATGTGCAATAGATGTAAAACAGTCAGATACATAATTTAAATAAATAAAAATAGGTGAAAAGAATCAATCAATACTTATATATTAAGACACACTTAAAATAATGAACACTTGAATTTCTTTCTTTTTTTTTTATCAGAGAAGATGACATATGTTTTGCAGTGTCAAACTCAGAGCAGTCCTCAAGGCACTTTAAATACAAGAAAATACAGAGCCCCAGCATCCTTAAAAAACAGCTTTCTATTTTTAAAAAAAGTACTCTTTTGGGGCTTTGGAGTAAAAGCCGTTTGTGCTTGTCCTCACTCGTCTCACTGTAACACACATTTTTCTTTGTTGCTGTATTTTCTCCTCCTCATTTCGAGACCACGCTCCAGACGCTCATCCTCCTCCAAGGCCCTGCAAACACAAAAGCACGGTACGGTGCTGAGCTCATGGATATCTGCACCCCTCTATCATAGATAGGCATAAAGATCCAAATAACAAACTAATCTCTTTTGTTTTTTGGATGTATAATCTTCCTGTAACCCACTTTGTCTCTTTCACATAACCCTACATATACTGACCGTCTCTCCTTGGTGTCGATATCCCTGATGATCTCGTCCCTTTGGTTGACCAAAGACACCAGCTCCTGGAGGAGCAGCTGCTCCCTCTGCTGCTGAGCGGGTGACTTCTGCCAGTCTGCACAAAAAGCAGCACTCAAAAAGATCAAATTCATTGTGTTTTAATTTTTTTTTACCATTTAGATTTGTATTATTATCTGTAAATCATTTTGACTGATATTGTACAGATTACTTGTTTCCACTACTTTAATGACCTTCAATAGCCATGATTACGCGCAGTTCTCTGGTCAGAAGGTCAAATCTCCTCTCCAGATCCTGCTCCTCTTGTCTATAGATGCAGTTAAGAACAAGTCGGTTTAAAACAAATGTAAAATATACGTATATGAGTATGTGTATACTGATATGTGGGAGGTCTTACAGCAGTTCCAGGTTGTCTTGTCTGCGGATCAGAGCGTTCTTCTTGTTTACCAGAGTGAACCACTCCTGGATCAGTCTCTCCTCTTCATCACGGTCACTTCCTGCAACAGCAGAGAAAAGACATGAAAGCTTGTGAATATTTGAATACAGATAAAGATAAAGATCATTAAACATAAAGATCCACATGCAAGATACTATTTAACAACAAAAAAAAGTGTAAACTAGACAGAGCTGGATCTGGAATTTACTTCATTATAATCACAAGTAGAAGGCAGGTTAGCATCATGGCTGAGGAGGGTATTCATCTGCATGCAGGTCAGGAGATTTAAGGTTCGGTTCAATTTAGTTCATCTTTTTATGCATTTACATGTATATTTTTTGGCGTCTTATAGTGCCACCTTCCCCTCTTACAAGCACTCGGTGATGTTGGAGAGGAAGAACTCCCTTTTGACAAGAAGAGACCTCTAACACAGGCCTGCTCCTGAACTCCTTCAGTAAAATATATAAATCCTGTCCTTCTACTACTTCCTGCAAAATACTGCATTAATTCTAAGATTCATCTTCTTACTTTCAAGTCTCTCCATAACCCTGCACCTCTGTATCTCACCGATCTTCTGCACATTGTCACAGCTTGCTCTACTCCACTCTGTTATCCTCCACCTCCACCATCCTCTGTTAGACCCCAGTTAGAGCTTTCAGACGATTGTCAGCTCGTCTTTGAAACTTTTTCATTCTCTGATGTGTTTTTAATCGCCATATACTCGATTTTGTTATTTCATTGATTGTAAGATGTCCTTGAGTGCCCTGAAAGGTGCCTATTAATACAATATATTATTATTATTATTATTATTATTATTATTATTAACAGAACAATGTTCAGGGAGGGGCAGCCACCTGCTATGACCAGGGGATAGGGAAGAGAAAACAGGAGTAATCCAGTGATGACACATAACTGCAACCACTTAATCAATGCAAAAGTCCATTGGATTAAATCTGCTTAGTGAATTCTGCACCGTTCACTTCTTGCTTATCAGAGGTTTAATTAAGTGACTCACCTGTTTCCATGAGACTTCGCAGTCGTCTCTCCACCACTGCAGCTCTGCTGTCGATGTGCTTCTGTTCTGTCTCCAATGCTGCCAGCTCACTCAACACATACTGGCTGGTGTCCTGCAGAGACTGACCACAAGCCACCATCATACACGTACAAAGACACGCAGACGAATAGAGGCAAACACACACAACCACACACGAACATACAGAATGACGACAGAAAGCCACAAACAGAGGAAGAAAAGAGATCAACAGAAAGAGGGGGTCGGACAGCAGAAAGGGGAGGGGGACATACGAAGAGAAGCAGAAGAAGAGGGTCAAAAAGATTAGAGAGGTCAAAGGATGGAGAATATAAGATGTGAATGATGAACTGGACAGCTGTTATTCAGTACTTTTTGGAGCCATCAATTAATGATGATGTGAGAATCAAAATGATATAGAAATGAAATAAAGAACAGAAAAGGGGAAGAACACATGACTGACCATTGTTTCCTCGTCTTGTTTTGGAGGCTGGGGCTCATCTGCACACTGAAACTCTGCAAGAATTGAAATACACAAATCAGAGTAGGGAAAAAAGTGAGGGAAAGAGTGCTAAAACAAATGCTTCAAATGTTAGAAAAGGCTTACTCTGCAGGCTCATACCTGTATTACTCGTGTTTTCTGTTGCAGAGTTAGACATTGTATTTTCATCCTGGAGAAGAAATATAAAACTTTCATATAGCTACAGTAAAGCAGATGTATAAAGTTAAACAGAGGTGAAAATGCAAAGTAAAAATTGAGAGTGTTTCACGTATTTTTTGGCCTGAAAAGTTTGTTTGCTGATGGAAATAATAAAGGAAGAAAGACAAAGTGTTACCTGAGCCGGCCCAGGCTTGACTACCTTTGTAAGAGACCGTGGGGGCGGGACTGGAGTTATGGACTCCTCCACTAAAAGCAGGACAGACAAATGATTACATGTTATATTTCTTTAATTGTTTTAAGGCCTCAGAAAACTTGGTACAGAGTATTTATCCATATGTACTTAATCCAGTAAAATGAAAAGCCAAAGAAAGAACTATCAAAGTGAAAGTAAAACATGTATCTGAATCTGCTCCATTGACACTTTGTGGATGTCTGTGATTACCAGGAGCCACAGCAGAAAATAATGCCCTAATGGTCATGACATATTAAATATTACTACATCGTGATTGAAGCACAGATGTACATGACATCACTTACTGGATGTCCTAACTGGATGCCGACCAGGCCAAACCATTGATAACAGCACAGGAAGGAAAAAGGCTGAGATGGTTTTCTCACATATGAACTCATCAGAACTTTTCCAACTTTGACAGAACACGCAGAGTTCATGCCAGACCTCATCGCTCATGAATCTATTTGAGATAACGTGTCTCCAGGGACATTCAGGAGTTTTAAATAAGAATAATAAATTTCACAGCTGTTCTACTGGGACTAATATTTATAGCCAAAATGAATATTAAACACATTTGCACTAAAAAGGCACATCTGGTATCTCTGGGAACCAACAAAAATCTTAAGTGAGGCATTGTGAACTTGATTTATTGATCTGTTTTCTGTGCCTCTTGTTGCCTTAGCTCTAACTTTGCTACTTCACATTCCTAAGTTACCCTGGGAAACACTAGTGTTTCCACCTTTGCTCCTTTCCTTTCTGCTCTCCTCGCTGTTTTTGCTCTTTTTTTTTAACCCAGGTTTATGGTGTGAAAGGGCTTGCATAATAAAAAGTTTTTAACTATGCCTGCACAGTTTGTTATGGTAAGACAACAGAAACTGTAAAAGTTCCAAAAAGCCAAAGTGGGCAAAATTAACCTTATTTGGTGAATATATAATAAAATAATCATACAGAGGGAATAATACTAGTACCTTTAAGCTGTCGTTTAGCTCTTGGCGGCGGGACCACCAGCGTGCTGCTTCCTCCCTCTTCTAGACTCACTCCTTCATTTAGTCTGGCCATGCAGAAAGCAGCAGCGTCCACATTCGTGGGAGTCGGGCCGGTGAGAGCGACGCCGTAACTGGACTTACTGCTGTTGTGCTCTATCTGCAGCACGCTCAGCTCCTGGTTGGTGAAGTGTGAGCGGATCTGGCTGAGGTAGGTCATGACTATGAGCCTGTCAGGCACGGACAGAAGGACCATGTCTGACGGCTCCAGCAGGCGAGAGATTCCCAGCGCCTCGAAGCCATCAAACGCCTGATGTTGTTAGGAAACACAGGATTACAATGGGAGATGGCAACAATTGCCCTAGCAACACTCTTTTAATAGAACAGCAGAATATGTGCTCTGGAGCAAAGCCTGGAAAACTATCATTCAGGACCACTTTAAAAAATACAAGAACGTCTGGCTGCTTGTAAGCAAAATATAAAGAAATAAGGGGTGGGCTAAGAATTATACTTATTGCTCTGGGTGTTAATCGTCAAACATCTCTGACTATATTGCATGAAAAATATTGATCTAAAAGTTACCAGAACTATTTCATCATCCTTTCATGTGGCTGCAAAAACAAACTGATGGCACAGTGCACTAAACTAAAAACATTAAATCATGCTCACCTTTTTATTGTTGAGTTTGATATCATGAGGGTCCAACTGGTCAAAATCTCTAATGGCACAAAAGCAGGAACAGAAAAGTAGCTTACAACATTAAGATGAACAGTTTAGTTAATATTTATAATTTCTAAAGAGAATCTACTCAAAACTAGTAACTTTTGTGTAAAATGTCGTACATTTTGTCTGGATGGAAGTGGTGTAGGATGGCACAGAAGGCCAGCCCATTTCTCCAGGAAGTGCTGAAGTTTGTGACCTTTACCCCCTGGTACCCACTAGTGATGCTCTGACACCACTCGAGCAGCGATTGGCTGGAGTTCACCAGATCCTGGAGAAAGAGGGAAAGAAATGTTGTTTCTGTGCATCTACGCAAATGAAAAGCCAAATACGTATGATGAGTAAAGAAAAGTATAAAGATGAGTATTCATTAAATTTACCTCAGCTGTGTCGTCCTTCCCATCAGCCTCCTCCCGGACCACTGTAACAGGATCCAGGGTCCTGGGGTCAGAGGTCTCTTCTTCTGGTAAAGTAGGAAGACGAGATGATGTGATCTCACAGTGATGGACTGTGCTGGGCGAGTCGTCTAGTTGGAATGGTGGTTTCTTAACTACGTCATCAGGGAGGTCAGCCAGCTGGTGTTTTGGCCTAGGAAAAAAAAGATATATGATGTGAAAAAAGCTTAACTTAGAAGAAATGAAGGAGGTTATCGATGCCGTTTCATCATTGCCATGTGCAATTTTTCAGATTTGACATGCAAGCTTGCCATGATGATGATGATGAACTGAACAAACTCACGATGTTAAAAGAGCGTGATGGAAAACATACAGCAGTCGTGTGATTTGCATCAGGATTTGCAGCATGGTTGCCTCAATGCAGGCCTACGCTTTTGGCATTTTATGGGCATACACTCATTTTTAAGCATCTCAGTTTGCCTTTTTGGGTCACATCACCCATGTGTGACCTAAGCAAAAGCCTTAAGCCAGCTGGTTGTCATCAGAGCCTGATTTTGACAGATCTTGCAAGCCTCTTTCCTCACTGTCACTCAGCCAAGCATACATCAAACACCTGACACATTTTTTTAGTTTAAATAATCTTGCTGATTATGATGGCCTTGAACACACTCCCTTCTTTTTGTTGCAAGTTTTAGCGATTTGTAACAAAATGGGGTCTCATCCGGGATCTGCACCTAGGGCCTCTTTTCAGCGTTTCGGTGTAAAATACTCTTTGAACATAAAGTTGAAAAAAGTGACCTCTAGAACAGCCACATGCACTCATGTGTACAGATACACAGACTACACCAGAGCTTGTTTTTTGGGGTTCAGCCAAGTTCAGCCAAGAAAAGACAACATTAGATCTCAGCACACAAAGCTGTACTAAAACATTGTGCTTTATAAGCCAAGTCTCAAACGAGTTGGTCTAATAAAACAGGACAAGATAACAGCCTATCCTGACTTACGCATTTTCCTCTGCCTGTGGCTCTTCTGTTTCAGTTAGTGATATTTCCTGCAGGGCATCAAAGCTGGGAAAAACTAAGTGTTGATTGACAACAGTGAGATCTGTGGCGATGTCCAGTTGTTTTTTTGGCTGCTCAGTGTCACAGTCAATATCCCCCGGGGCCGGGATGAGTCGTTTCATATTGTGAATGCTGGACACCGGGGATGAGTCACCTGACATCAGGCGAATTTTAGCCAATAGGAACTTTTCCTCTTCTTGGAGTTGTTGGTCTTTGGAGTGACTCGTGCAAAGGTTGTTCATTTGTGCACTGTCACTCTTTTGGCTGTCACTGTCACTCTTGTTTAAACTGAAAGTCTTGGAGTTGTTCACATCTTCCTTAACCTTCATTTCAAGACTTGTGTGTGATTGTGTGACTGTATTTATTTCACTATCTACTTTAGTGACGCTCATGTCTGTGTATGTCTTAGTATGTTTTGTATCAGACTGTATGTTGGAAGTGCTTGGAGGGAGAGGCCAAGGAACCACTGACGACTGAACAAGTTCTCCCTCCTCATCAGCTGCTACCTCAAGGCTATGGCTAGTATTTGTAGCAACAGCTTTTCTCTGTCCTTTTAGCAGCTGTTTCTGTGATTCATTAAGTTGGGGAACGGGTTTATTCCTCACTGTCTGATTGACTGATATCCCCTGCTGAGACACAGACAGAGGGTTAGGATGTGGACTGTCTGTTAGACTGGTTAATGACTCAAGAACTTCTGGTTTATTTGGCTGACTGGGAGCAGGGCTCTGGTAAAGTGTTTGTTGGCTGAAAACAATTGAAGAGGACTTCTGGTTTACAGCTGGGGAAGGGTGGCCTGGTCTGAAGACAGAAAATCAAATTTCAGATCTCGTGTGTTTTTCACAAAACTCAAGAACCACAAACCTAGCCAGCATCCTTTTCATGCCCCATTCCCTTTCTTTGCAAACACACCTTCATTCATCTCAAGCAACCACATATTTACCCTTTCAAGATCACAAACGTCTAAAGATTCAAGGACAAACATTTTGATGAACTAAGGGTAGTGCATGGTGGATGTTAAAGCTCACTGTGCTTTTCCCACACTCAGCTATTTTTATGTCATTCCTTGGACATCTTGTTAGGAAAAGATTTTCACAGAGAGTCCCGGAGCATTAGTAGAACCAAGGCCTAGCAATGAGATTATACTAGTTTTGACTTTCTCTAGCCTCGAATGCATCACAGCATCTGAACATCAAAACAATCAATGCATCCACGCCACTTGACATTCTGTGAAGCTGCACTGATTACAGAACTATGTAAGTAGACGTGTCATATTCATGTAGACAGCAAAAATAACTCATGCAGTAGATGCACATACATCCATTGCATGCTTTTTTATTTTCATGCTTGCAAGATTTACTGCTACACATTTGTCTAAACAACAACTGAAAGCCTATGGTTAACTACTAAAAGTTCATATTTGCAATTTTTCCATAGATTTACAGGAGACTATCAATGGGCTACACTGACACTGAAACACTGAAAGATAACATAATCTTAACTTTGATTATTACCCTCCTCAGTTTACAGTAAATGGAAATAAAGAACTGTTCAACTGAGTAGAAGCGTGCTATGTAAGTACCAGTCGACTCCAATAAGCATGGAGTTTAGGTCACAGCGAATTAGGAAGCTGAGGAGAAGATGGGACATATAATAATAATTAATCCAGAACAACAATAATGGTCTAATGATGTTCTTTGGAAGGTTGCATGTATGATTCACAAGCAAATACATGACTCTTTCATAAGAAGGACATGCACGGCCAGGCCAAACGCTCAGTGGGGTTTAACTAACGTGATTTCCCCCGGAGTTAAAGAAAACACAGTCCAGAGATCCATTAGAAGCAACGAGCACAACTCTCTCTTTACTCACCTCTCTCCCTGTGGCTATTTATCTCTCCCATACCCCTTACTCACCCTGCTTCCCCTTCCATGTACAGCTCAGCCAGCCAGATGGATCCAAGAGCTTCCTGTCCCCTCTCATATGATATTTCCTCAACATCATCCTCTCTCAGCCACTCTGGGATGGCTCCATGTTTAAGATAGGATTTGCCTTTTTTAAGTGATTTGAAGCCAGGATCATCCATGGTTTTCTTAACAATACAAACATAGTCCTCAGCTTTGCTGGTTTTAGTTTTGGCTGCAGGGGCAGAATCAGCCGGGCTGGTCAATACTTCAGCATTAGATATTACAGTGTTTGCTAGTTTAGGATCAGAACTGAATCCTGATTCCTCATTATTACCTTGTGACCTCTCATCATATGCAATATCCTCTAATTCTACCTCCCTCAGTGGCGGACAGTTGTTTTGTTGGCTGCTATCCACTTTCTGGTTGACTTTTTCTAAAGCAAGAACAGGAAGGGCCTCTGTCCTCCACTGTGGGGTTTCTCCATGGTTGTCCTCCTTTCCTTTTCCTTTCTTCTCTTTTTTCTTTACTTCCTCATTGACATCCTTTCTCTGTTGCTTTGTTTCGGGCTCTGTTTCCCTTTTCTCCTTATGCTCATTCCCTTGCCTTGTTTCGTCCACTCCATTCCTTTCTTCCTTTCCCTCTTTTATCCCTTCTCTCTCACTCATCCTCATCTCCTTTCTCCCTTTTTCCAACCTTTTTCTTGCCTCTTCTTTTTCCCTCTCCAACCTGTGTTTCTCTTTCTTTGCTTCCTCTTCCCTCTCCTTCCTGTCTCTCACTTGCTTCTCTGCCCTCTTGATGTTTTCCACCTTTTCTCTCTCCTCTCTCTCCCTGTTCCCTTCTCTTTCTTTCTCCTGTTCACTAGCAGCTCTTCTCAGAATTGCCACCAGATTGTGTGCCTCGTTTAAAGATGAGCACTCTTTTTTCTGAGTCTCAGAAACTTTTTCTTCTGCAGTCGCCTGACTCTCTGCTGTGTCAGAGAAGTCTGTGGGTGGCAAAATGTCCACATCAATGGGAATCGGTGGATCATTATCCGCCTCAGAGGAACACAAGATCTCCGGATCTACTTCATGTAAACATGGCTGGAGTTCATTATTTATAAGGTGGCATGGCTGTTTGATAGAGGGTTGCGGTTGACCTGCAAGAGTCGATCCTGATGTGTTCAGGATGGAGGCCACTGTCTCGTAGCTAAAGGGCAGATACGAACAACAGGAAAACTGTGAGACAGAGCTCACCCGAAAACGACCTGCTTCATGAGCTCTGAACACTGTGACAGAGGGTGAGACAACATGTTTGATTAAAAATAGTTCCTTCCCAGACTTTGTTTTGGTGCTTTTCCAAAATGCCGTGCAAAAGCACCCAAAAGAAACACTGTTTGCTACAGCGAGAGCAACTCTGCACAGCATACCGATTTTTCTCTTTGACGGGATTAGGAACAAGTGAAATACTTTCTGGTGGCACAGAGCTGAGAGCTCAGATCGGCCCACAGACAAGCCAGCAGCTACATATGCAAGATGAATCCTCAAAGAGCCACTCAATACTTAAAAACCACATTGGCAAAGCCAGCCCACCACATAATCAAAACAATCACAAAGATCCACTGGATGGTGCATTCTCCAGCGATGGATGCTTTTATATGCAGCCAGTTTAAATGCCACGAAAGCAGTTAATAAACATCAAAATGTTTCAGTACTTCACTGAAAGTTGCCACGCAGCAACTTTTTTAGAGATGAGGTAATAATGCATTAACGTGTAGGCTCTTACATAATGAGGTGAATGTATTAAATGTTTTACCTCGTCTAATATTTCTTCGGTCTGTTACACTACCACCCTTCATTTCTTTACATTTTGCTTCCAAGGAGCTAGAATTTTATTTTTTTTTGTGTGTGTAATTTTTAAAATCATGATGAGCAATAGTTAATAGTTCGTTTTTTAACATATCACAACACTGACCAATGAATCACTGCAGCATAAATAAGGATCCTAACTCGAGGGATGAACCAGTGTTAGTGTCTACCTCTCTGCACTGAATTATACTTGTTATTAATCTCTGGCTGTCTTCCACAGCATGTCTTTTGTCCTGTCTTCCCTCACTCATCCCAGCCAGTCATGGCAGATGGTCGTCCCTCCCTGAGCCTGGTACTGCCAGAGGTTTCTTTCTGTTAAAAGGGAGTTTTTCCTTTCCTCTGTTGCCAAAGTGCTTGCTCATATAGGGGGTCATATGATTGTTGGGTTTTTCTCTGTATGTATTATTGTAGAGTCTACCTTACAATATAAAGCGCCTTGAGGGAACAGTTGTTGTGATTTGGCGCTGTATAAATAAAATTGAATTGAATTAGACAACAAGAACCAATTTTAAATGGTATCTTTAGGGGCTTTGTTAATAGCAACCCGTTGCAATAAAAGCATATCTGGATAGAAAAACACACAGTAGAAGTCCACACAGTAGCACACACACACGGACACACACAGAGAGACTCACCCTCTGTATAACACCCCAACTACTGCTGACATGAAACCAGCAGGCGCCTCCCTCTGCTGCTCTGCAACACACACATCTGCCTCTGTGTGCGCACATTTCTCAGCACTACCACACACACACACACACACACACACACACACACACACACACACACACACACACACACACACACACACACACACAGGTCCATTATATACTTGTGTAAAGCTCTCATCAAACCGCTCCATTTGAAATACCACTGCAGCACTGACAGAGGTCAATATAAAGAAAACAGCTTCAGGTGAGGTTAGTTGCAGTTGCTGAGTAAGCACTTGATAGGCTGCAGCACCCAGAGGAACGTTAGCCATTAAAATGCGCATGTGGTGTCACGCCATGCAGCAAACACTGCAAGCAACCATCGCTGACTCACCCCCCTATTACACCTTCCTCCTCTTTCAGCTTCTCCTCCTTTGCTTCCTTGCTTTCACTACTTTCCATCCCTTTTTCCACTCCTATCTCGGTGGTGGTCTCCTCCACAGCTGCCCACAGCTGTTTTTCTGCCTCGCACACTGGGTCCTTATTGTTGATGAAATGCTCGTGACCACCAGGCACGGCATCGGCTGGTTTCTCCTCATCTGCTCCCTCCTGTTGTGGTTTTCCTGATGGATGAAGAACTTGTTCCGGCCGCAGTTCTGGTTTTGGTTTCGAGGGCTGAAGTGGCTCCAGCGCCAGAGTCACATGCTCTCCAGCTTCTTGGGGGGGAACCTCGACTGAGGGTGCTGATTCCACGCTGGGTCCCTCTGGCTCTTTAGGCTCCTTTTTAACTGCCGGTGCGCTGGGCTGAGAAGAGGGTGCGGCAATATGATGTTCATCTCCATCTTTTGCTTTAACTGGTTGGCTCTCTTGCCTAACAGGCGTGTGCACCTCAGCAGCATCCTCTCCGTGTGAGCTAGAAGAGAGGGAAAACCACATGAAGGATATATCCACTAATTGGCATTTCGTACAAACATGGTTAGGAAACCAAACAATTAGCGAGGCATGCGAAGCACAAACAAGAGGATTAAGCAGAGAAGCAGACAAAGATGTGCCCCCTAGTCTGTTCTTACCCTCTGCACAAAGGTTTTGTACCCTCCTCGGCAGAGATTTTTTCAGGTGTAACTTTCCCACTTCTCCCTTCTAGCACTTTCCATAGAGGAATCTCTGCATCAGACAGCCTCTGTTGAGGTGGCACCACCATCGAGACCTCTAATATAACTGCTTTATTCTGGGCTGTTGGCTGAACAGCAGGGCCAGGCAGAGTACATGTGGCAGAGACTTTCTTTTCTGGCACAACAATGTTTGACAGTGAACCCTCGCTTATGAGAGACAGTTGCCCAAGACTGGAGAGAAAGGAAAAACAGGAAGAAAAGGAGCAGAGGACAGCCATTATTAATTATAAAAAACAAACAGAAGTAGGGGTGAGCGATGACGGACAGCTGAGATATACCAGGGGCAAGACCACCGATATCAGTACCAGTTATTACAGCAGGATGCAAACCTCCACCAAAGCTGCTCACTCTCTGGGCAGTATGTACTTCTAAGGGAACAGTACTGTGTTTTGTATATATTCACTTTATTAAGCTGAATACCTTCAGCTTATTATAAAGCATTATACTATATATATTATATATATATTACATAAATTATATTTGTCTTCAAAGATGTAACACATTTTGGGATTAACTTAAATAAAAAGCAGATGTGAAATGTAAAAGTGAGGTCAGACGTCAAATGTGACCTGATATTTGGATGCAAACTATAATTTAAGTGTTATTTATAATCCCCATATACCAGTATCATTTCCTGAACGTTGCCAATACAAACAAAGGCAGCTTATTTGACCTTTCACAAGAGGTCAGAGGTCTAAAGTAACCTTATACTTAGAATCGCCATTGATCATTCCATATATGGATATATGTTGTCAGTACAAGCAGTGGCAGTAAGAAACATAGTTTTAAATAGATCTATATAGCATTATTATAAATTTGGCCATCAGATCAATATTTTGAACTTGAAAGTGAGATGATATTTTAAATGTTTATACAGTACTATGTTGACAACACATAGTACACTTGTAAGAATCATACATTATAAATTTTAAGCCTTTTGTTGACTTTCAACCAATAATTCATCTTTGTGTTTAAGTACAGAATAACACACATGGGAAAGCTACAAAAACATGACCTCCTTGGCAGAAGTATTAGGCGAGAGAGCAGAGAATCCTGAAAAAATCACCACAAAGTAATCAGACGGATTCAGCTTCACGCAGCTTTAAGTCGGAAATAAGTGATTTTTAAGATCATGAACTCAGTTTCAAGTTTTGAGTCTCTCTGATTTCATTTGCTGATTAAAGAAGAAGCCATCTGTGTTTACAGACCACACAAAGCGCAATCAGCACGCACAGAGTGAAATCACCACTTATTTCAGAACTATAACTCACCGCTCGCTGGAGTTTGGTTTCCGAACTGATGGAGGGGCATACTCTCTGTCTTGTGATTGGTTGGGAATTTGTGAGGGAAGCCGCTTGGATGCAGTGCTGCTTTTGACCAGCGGAGGGAAGTGAGGAGCAGGAAGTTTTGTTTGTGTCACATTTTTAAGAGCCGCGTTGGCGTGTTTGGTACCAGCAGGGGTCATGTGTGTGTTTAACTCAGAAATGGACAAGGAGGGAACTGTTTTCATCTTTTCTTTGTCTTCATCTGACTTGTTGGCCTCCAGACTGCAGACCGATGCTGCTCGAGCCTCCTTCTTCTTTCTTCTCTCCATCTCCTCCTCCTGCAGCTTCTGCTTTTGTTTTTCTTCATTCTTTTTCCTGTCTTCTTCCTCTTTCACTTTCATTTCAGCTTTCTCTTTCTCCTCTCTCTGCCTCTTCACCTCATCTTCCTTCTTTTTTCTCTCCTCCCCCTCCTTTTTCTTCTTCTCTGCCTCCTGTATTCTCAGCTCCTCTTGAAGTCGCCTTTTCTTTTCTTCTTTTTCCCTTTTGATTCTCTCCATTTCCTCCCTTTGTATCCTCTCCTTTTCTTTCTGCTCCTTTACGAGCCTCTCTCTCCTCTCCTCCTGCCTTCTCATCTCCTCTTGTAGTTGCCTCTTCTTTTCTTCTTCTTCCCTATTAATTCTATCCATTTCCTCCCTTTGTATCCTCTCCTTCTCTTTCTGCTCCTTTAAGAGCCTCTCTCTCCTCGCCTCCTCTTCACATCTTTTCTCTTCCTCTTCCTTTTTCTTCCTCTCCATCCTTTCTATCTCCTTCTCTCTCTCCTCTTTGAGTCGTCTCTCCTTTTCTTCCGCTTCTCTCTTCTTTCTCTCCTCTGACTCTTTGAGTTTTTTCTCCTCCTCCTCCCTTTTTCTTCTCTCTTCCTCCTCTATTATTTTCTGCTGCTCCTTCTCTTTGGCCTCTTTCAAGCGTTTCTCCTCCACCTTTCTTTTTTCCTCTTCCTCTGCGAGCCTCTTTTTCTCTTCCTCCCTTCTTTTTCTTTGCTCCTCAACTGCTCTCCGCTCCTCTATCTTTTTCTCCTCCTCTTCCTTCACCTTTTTGATGAATCTTTCTCTTTCAAGTCTTCGCTCCTCCTCCCTCTGGAGTTTTTCCTTTTCCTCCTCCAGCTCCAGGAGTCTCATCTCTTCCTCTCTTTTTCTCCTCTCCTCCTCATCTCGCTTCCTCATCTCCTCTTCTACCCTCAATTTCTCCTGTTTCTCTTTCTTCTCCTTCAGGAGTCTCTCCTCCTCACGTTTCATCCTTTCTTTCTCCTTCTTGATCTCTTCCTCCTCCTGTAAGAGTCTCTTCTTCTCCTCTTCCAACAGTCTCTTCTTCTCTTCCTCATGTTTTCTCCTCTCTTCTTGCTTTAAGAACATGGCCTTTTGCTCTTCCTCTTTTCGCCTCCTTTCCTCCTCTTGTTTCTTTTGAATTTCTGCCTCCCTCTGCTTCTCCTGCTCCTTTGCGATTGCTGCTCCCTCTAATTGCTTTTCTCCGTACTTCTTTTCATTGGTTTTTTGTTCAAGACTGCAGAACAGATACACAATATACCTTAAGGCTTTATTTCTCTGTCTGCGTGTATCACCTTCATCATCACTTCACATTCTGCAACCTTAGCATTTGTTTTCGAAAATAATTATTCCAGATTGCATCCTTGAATATAAATACTCACCCTGGGGGACACCTTTTGATAGTATCGTGCTTAGAGTCATCCTCTTCCAGAAACAAACCCCTTGATTCTTGTCTCTGGTTAGGCGACTCAAAGATGACATCATCAAAGTCAGGCTCTGGCTCTGGCTTTGCCAAGGGCGGCTTTTCTGTGTTAATGGAGCTACTAATACTCTCACTGGAAGGCTTTTTAACATCAATTTGCTCTGGAACATTGGGCTGTTTAGGAGTTATAAATGCTGCCACGACAGTGGTGGAGGGCTGCTGGGGAGTGGCGCGCTCGCAGGAAGAAAAGGGCCAAGGAGGGGGTGGCGCTATGATCAGCTCTGAGCGGGTCTGGGGAGGACTAGGGACAGAAATATTGGAGGTCAGGCTCAACAGATAAGCAGTTGAGATTACAGAAAGCTGAGAGTGCAGACCAGACCAGGATATCAAGGCAACAGGAGGCAGAAATCAAAGCGCTTTGCAACTGTTGGCATATGTTAGCATCATGGAAGCACAATCACAAACAAGAAGCAACTGTGATGCGCTGGGGAAGTGCACACTGACAATTATTGTAGTCCTTCATCTAGTAACATGAACAGCAGACTGAAGCACTAATTTGGGGATAATTTGGATGATCGTTAGAGCTGATAAGCCAATGATCAATGCTCCTTATTAGGTTTTTATAGTTTGTTCCATTTTTGTTTGAAAATAGGACCAAACAATTGTAGGAGCGTTGCTGTCCAGCAGCTATGTTATCAGTGGTATTGAATAGTTAAATCTGGGTGTCTTAGATGGCTGTTTAGGGAAATATGCTTATTTGTTGTCTTGCAGCGTTCACAGATTTCCACTAAACATGAAGCCTCCACCAGCAGACGGTTACCTTTGTACAGCATCAAAGTCCAGACTGACACATCAGACTGAGTCGATGAGCTCTTCTAAAACTCGCTTATTAGGAGCTCATATCTTGTTTTTGTTGCCAATCCAGGTAAACTGTTTCCCCTGCTTCCAGTTTTTATGTGAGCATAACAGCTTGAGGTCATTTGATTAATACTTGAGGTCATCAATTTAATTTTTATGTTTAAATCTGCCAAAAAAAGATTTCCTTATTCCTTAAAACAGTATCGCAAATTCAAACATACAGCACATCTAAGACTGCCTTTAAAAACAAATCAAAAAGATTACAGGAAGACGAAAAAAAGGAAGTGAGCCTTCTAACTTTTTGTCTTTGTTTCAATATGAACAAGTGTTGTCATCTTTGCTGTTTCTCCTGCACTCAGTTAGATCTGCTCCCAGTCCACAAGACACAGCGTAACCTTTGCGGTCTGACAGAATTTCCACTCACACAGCAGTTTCAGGCCAAACATATCTTCAGGGCACCAAACCTTGCAATCTAAATTTATCCCTTCATGTGATATCGTCCCATGACCTCACCTGATCCGCACTGGTCCGACTTTGTTTTCTGCGATGGTCACCTTTGAATCCTGGGCTGCTCTGACTGGCTGATTGGACATCTTGCTGTGTAAAGCTGTCCCTTTGTTTTTGGGGGAATCCTTGGATTGGTGCAGAGGGCTTGCGGCTGCTTCTTTCACTGCTGAGGTCGTTTCCTCATCCACCTGAGCGAGGGGGAATGTTAAGCCTATACAGAATGAGAAGGAAAGATCAGAACATACTTTGCACAAAAGGAGGAAAGACTGTTTTTGCTTTAAACTGGATATTTTCAGATAGAAGAATGAGGAAAATGTCTTTGAAATGAGGATGATTTGCAGGCCAGTGTACCTGACCGACTGGAGCTGGTATGTGCTGGAGGAGCAGAAGGACGAGATACAGTGAGAGGTGAGGAGAAAAAGGCAGGCTTTGGTAGAGAAGAGGATTGAGTGGGTGAAGTGCAGAGGATAGAAGCAGGACAGACTGGAGCCACTGGGTCACAGAGGGCATCAAGATCAGGACTAGTTAACAGAGGAACAGGGGCGATGTCCCCATCAGCTCTAACAGAGTCAGATTTCAACTTTGCTCCGTGAGCACCTGGAAAATGAGAAGGAATGACAGGAAGGATGATTTCCAGGATGAAGACAGAGGAGAAACACTGAGAAATAACTACAGAACCTATGAAAGATCAGAAATAGGAAAAGCTGCCTTCAATTACCTGACTCTGAGCTAGAGGTGGGAGATTTTGGAAGAGGGGGTACGGATGAAAGAAGAGGGGCATCAGAAGAAAAAGGAGAGGGAGAAGTTGGGCGGGCGACTGACTTGACAATTTGAGGTCTGAAAATGTGAGAATGTCCTGCCAGAGGATAACACAAAATGTTTAAGTTATTAAACAGAGAACAGAGAGGATAAGCATTGCTTTTGTTAAGACTGTAAACACAGAGACAGACCAGAGGCTGAAGCAGAATCATCTGCAGTTTGAACCTCTGGGGGGCGCCACTGGTATGAAACAGGAGCTGAGGAGAAGAGAAGTGTGAACATAAGAGGAAGAAAGAAAGACTAAAGTTGGTATAAGGAAAGAGTGAGCTAACAACATTATTCCAGTTTAAAGACATATAGAAAAGAGTTATGTACAATATTTTATTTTATTCACTTTATAACTATGAAATCCTTAAAAATGCCTTCTCAGGTCTGTATCTGTATGTGTTTTTGCATGTAGTTTTACAGGGCCAAAAGCTTTTTTAATTCTTTTAATTTATTAAGCCACTTAAAAATGACCTATGAATCACTGAAGGATAAAAAGGGCACCTAACTCAAGGGATGGACCAGTGTTGTGTTTAAACAGAACAAACCTAGTAAATAAATGGTATCTTTAAATCTTTAGGCACTTTGTTGCTGGCTGCCTGTCGCAAAAACACATCTTTTCTTCATTCTTATCTCTTCAAATTGTTGTCTATATGAAGAGCTACTGTCAGAGTCAGTCAAGTATATATTTGTAATAGTACATGACAGATGGGTGGCTCATTTAAATATATAGATGTAACTAACGCCTGTACACGAGCCACATGGATTCAGTTACATGAAGGATTAAGCAAACAGCTAATATTCGACAGACAGAGCAGACTTTGAATGTTGACAGATGTTAAATGAAAAGAGGCAAACTATTTAAAAAATGAATATAAGAATGAGCATAAACAACTAATTTATCTTGCTCTGAGACAGTCACACAACATTCAGATGTTTCACTCAAAATTCTGAAATCATCACAAGCTGAACATGCATATAGCTTCCTCCCAACACAACACAACAGTCCATTCTCTGTTTCACTCTATCTGTTTCCATGGGCATGAAGCTAAATCATACATAAGTGGAAACGAAATCAGACGGTCACACATCATTCATCAGTTTGTCTGAAGCATGCAGCATGCCTACCAGCCAGCCTCTCATTACCTTTTGCAGAGCCTGACTGGAAGATTTTTGGCAGAGAGGGAGGCTGAGAGATGGTCCAGGTGAGTGGAGGGTGAGATGATGGAGGTTCAGAGGACAGGGTAGATTTTGTTGGGAAGGAAGATTTGATAGAAAGGGGCTGGGAGCCAGTGGATTTGGGTTTATGCGGGAGAGAAGTAGATACGGTTAGTGAAGACTTCTGTAAAGTGATGGAAGATGATGTTACAATGGGCTCAGGTGATGACGGTGAAGTGGAGGGAAGTTTGGGAGGTACAGAAGAAATGCTCATGGGAGGTACACAGGCAGCCTTTGAGGACAGAGAAGAGAGTGTGTTTGAGTCTGCAGCACCTTCACTGCAACTGGATGAAGAATTCACAGGAACTGACACCAGTGAGGCAGGAGGTAAAGGAGACACAGATTCAGAGGATTTAGGAGATGGAGTGTGGGCGGGCACATCAGGCAGAGGAAGGACAGAAGGCATACTCTGGATTGAAGGAGCATCTGCTGTGATCTGGGAGCTTGGAGCTTTAGAGTCAGTCAGAGAAGAAGCTTCAGGAAGAACAGGATTGGCAGATTTCTTATGCTTGGACCTGGGTGATGGCTGAGGGGAGGGGCCAGGGGATGGCTGGATCTCTGACTGGACAGGAGTAGTGGACAAGGGACGTCGCGAGCGGCGTGGAGAAGGGCGGGGGGCAATTGGTAAAGGAGGCCGAGAGTGCACAGCGAGACTGGAAGGACCACCATCACTTCCACTGGCTGCATTAATACATGGAAGGATGGATAGAAGGATAGATTAATGAAAGTAGATTAGAAAAGAAAGAGTAAGAAAGAAAAGTGAATGAAATGTGCATATGAATATGATGCAATGGAATGGCAAACTAGGTTACTCTTGAGATAAGCCTATGGGTATTCCTTCTTAGGTGTGATACAAGAAGAAATAACCCAAAGTCCATTTATAAATCTTCATTTGGACAGTTGTGGTCACAAGTTAATATCTGACCATCATTGGCATGAACGTCATGATAATTTTGGGGGTTTAGTGATTTCTTTGAATTGTTCTTTTTCCAGGGTGGAATAATTGTGCAGTAAACATCTATAACGACTTTATTTAGGGTTTTCTCTAATTAACACAGGGTCAAAAGAATACATTCAGGCTCAAATACACCCCCACAATTATTTGGTTAAATGCTCCTCTTGACCTGATGATTTTGGTAGCCATCAACAAGCTTCTGGCATAATTCTGGCTGGAAGTTTTCAGCAGTCTTCTTAGCAGAATTGGCAGAGTTCATTTAAATTGGTTGGTTTCCTGGCACAGACCTGACTTTTAAGTGTAGTTCCCAAACCTTGTGGTAAAGTGAAAGAATTTAGAGGTCGTCCTCCTTCTTCATTATTTCATAAACGTTGTGTAATCTACCAGTAACACTGGCAGCAAAACAGCCCCAGAGCATGACGCTACCAACACCACCATGCTTGACAGCTGGTGCATTGTTCATAGGTTTGAAAGCCTCGCCGTTAGTACTCCAAACATACCTCTTGTCATTTTGGCGAAATAGTCTGATCAAAAACTTTTTTTCAGAAGATATTTGGCTTCTCCATGTGAGGAGCTGCAAATCAACTTTGGAGCAGAGGCTTCTTTCTTGCTCTGCACCCTCTCAGTTCATGGTGATGTAAAACTCACTTAACTATGGACAGTGACGCTGGTGTTCCAGCACTTCCTGGTTCATAGCAGGCCTGAGCCTTGATGGTTCCTGGTTGTTCCTGAACACCTCAACCACATTCCTCTCATCCGACAGTGACAGTTTGGATTTTCTTTAACACCTTGGCAAAATGTGCTTTTATACAATTATTTGAACTGATGATCTTGGAATTGTTGTTTAGAAGCTGTTCACAGCTTGTATAACTCTACAACCTACAGCTATGCTGCAAAGAGAAACTGCAAGTTGTAGTGAATCATGATCACTAAAGAAAAGCTAATAGGCACTGTCAAGCTAAAAGATACTGTAGAGCCTTCAGCACCACTTGTTGAAATATTTAATTGGAAGAACTCCTCTGCGTCTGAATGTCTCTCCAAATTCAAATACAACGTAGTTGCAGCAAATAAAAAAGAAAACCGTATGAAGCAACGCTAATGTCTGTTTGGACACAAAAACCTCAGCGTGTTCAATGCTGTCTCCGCGTAAACTTCAGTATATTGGTGGCAGTATTTTACCATCACATGATTCCTAATCGTGTTTAGTATGTGGACGAGAAATATGTGGTGTCCAAAGGACTGTCCATTCATGCAGTAAGGACCACAGAATAAATGACAGAAGTATGTGAAATACTGCAATATATATAAACTTAGCTAGCCAGTGAGAGACAGGCAGAGATGCAAACAGTAAGTGAGAGTAGCAAGGGGGGAGAAAGCGCTACCTGAGGATGGCAAAGTGGATGCCGTGGAGTGTCGCTTGTCAGGTGGAGGGGGAGCAGGGCGATTTGGACGGGTAAGAGTGTGTGGGACAACTGGAGCAGCAGAAAAAGGGCAGAGTGGAAAAACATACGGAAATAAGAACAGAAAAGGAAAGCAGAGGAAAAGGAAATGTCAAGAGGTCAAAAAACTGTGTTGGTGTAATCCTGCCTACCTGTGGCAGTCACAGACTTCTTATCTTCCTCTTCATCGCTCTCATTGAAGTCGTCCAGGTTGCCGATATCTGTGGGTTTGACGCTCATCAAGCTGGCAAGACTTTGCATGTCTTCATCACTGAAGAACAAGAAAAACACGCACCACAACCTCATTACCAACCCCACCAATAGGAAGCACTCTTTATGAAAAAAAAGTGTTTTCAAATGCTTTTACTCTTTAAGCTATGACTCATTTATTAAACTCAGGTTAAAAGTGCTATTGTCACACCTCCCTGATGTAGAACAGCAGTAAGAGTAAGTAAGTAGTGGTAACTTAAACTACTCACGTGGCTTTTCCCTCTCGAATAAAGACACATGAGAGGGACAGCTTGAGCGTGGCCTCCACAACTTTGACAGACAGTGGCTTCAGCTTCAGCGTCAGGTCAGTCTGGGTTAGCGTGGGGCTAGCAAACCGCTTCAGGTTGATGTCAGCGGATGCCAGCACCTTACGGTGACCTTTATTTTCCTGTAAATAACATAAACAAGTATTATACACCATATTCTTTGATTTCTACTTGGTGATTAAGCTGAGTCTGAATTTTATAACTGGATGTCTGAGCTATTTAGGTTTGGCTATTTTATTGGCAAACCTTTTGTTTATTTTTCTACTTATAAACAGTTTTAGTCAGGCATAGAGAGATACTTACACCCTCAATGACAAAGGTCCATTCTTTGTCTTCAAATTCATCAGCATTGGCATCCTGAGGGGATTATCATAAAAATACAGACTGTTTAGTGGGACATCCTCCTAAAATTGTATCCACATATCCACACATATGCCAGAGTCTTCAGGTGTACTACATAAACTCTATAAAGTCCTGTGAAAAACAGGAGTACATGCAGTACACTGTTACTGTGTCCAGGAGGGAAGGAATTATCTGGTTTTAATTCTAGGAGACGGTAAGTGGCAGCCAAGTGATACTTATCAAATTCACTTGATTAAATAATCACTAACACATGTGAGCACCTCAATAGAAGCTGGAGTTTGGGCAGTTTCCTGGTCTGAAAGACTGGACTTTGCAACGCTCAGAAAGCTACTTTCAGTTTTTTCCCTTATTCACAGGGAGTCACCAAAGTAGGTAACTCTGCATATTGAATGTGGCAGCATGGCTTAGCTTTGCAATGCTGTATCTTAAAAAACTACAAGACTTCTGGAACAATGAGATGATACCAGAATAGAGATGTTTAGCCATATTGCACAGCACCGAGTTTGACTGAAACTTCTGTCTGACAGCTACAGTCTGGCTAGAATTATGCAGTTTATCAAGCACAGCAACAAATCTCCAACAGAATGACTGAAAAAAAGTCAGAATTCAGATCTCATCTTGATTTAAATGCAGTGGCAGGACCTTAAGAGCGTTGTGGATAAACAAATGGAAACTTCTAGCAAAAAAAGAGTAGCCCAAATTCCTCCACAGCGATGTGAAACACTGATAATGTTACACAGAAAACAATTACTTCAAGTTATTTCTGTTAAAGATGGATTATAAGCTGATGATTCATGGACTGTACTTAGGACTGATTTGAGTCCTGTGGAAATGACCTTTTTCACATGACTGTATATTGAATTTATTTAAAAGATGGACTTAAAAGCAATTCCAGTCCAGCCAGCACTTAAACATGCATTCTTTTTAAAGGCCAGCAGAGAGCAGCCCCTTTAGCAAAAAGAAGACTGGTTGTTTGGAAGTCTATGGAATAATAAGCCTCTGTTCCCTTGTCTGTGACCTCAGTCAACACTTTCCTGCTGAGTTTATGGTCTTAGATGCTGGTCTTGAGTCTTATTTACTAAAACACATTTAAATTATAGTCCCTTTTGGAGATACAAAGGATGATAATGAAAGGTATATCCATCATGTTTGGCTTCAGAATGCCAAATTGTCAAAATGCTCAGTTCGAAGTTTTACAACAGGACTTTGTTAACCCATGTTTAATGTCATAGTGTCTATATTCATCCTTATATATACTTTTCCACACTTACCGACCGCTTTTCCCGCATATATATTCTACATCTCTTTTATTCTGAGCAATTAAACTCTTTATCTATATTACTTCCACACCTTAAATCGATTCGGAATCACCAAACACCCTAAAATGACTAGGCATGACTAGACAGTGGGAGGAGTACCTGCAAAACCCCCCACACAGGAACAGGGTCCAGAGTCACACAGCAGACCAGTTAGAACATTTGAAGCCAGAACCTTCTTGCTATGAGATAATGCGACTAACCACTAACTAACCATGGTGTTAACTTGACTCTAAGGAAAGCCTAAGTTTAAACTTTGGCTTAATAAAGTATTCTAAACTACTGAAGGATTAAAAAATGATCTTTCTAAAAGGGACTTTTCGTAACATTTAGGGCCACAGTAAACCATTCACACAAGGATTAACTTGTTCAAGCCACCCAGAAACAACTTGTGCCCTGACCTTTGTTATATGTTTCCCTCATTTATTCAGGTTTTTCATTTACTTTGTTATTACATTGTAAATAGTACACTCTGTACACTGGGTGTTGGTACCTTGAAGAGAGTAACAGAGATGTCGATGTTTTCCGGGACAGGCCACACTACCATGCCTCTGTAGGGGTTCTTGATTCCAGGTTGCCAACTGTGGAGCTGCAGAAGAAATAACGCATTAACAGAGCTGTGAGGAGGTGTGTATGTGTTTATGTGTGCGGTGTTTTGGTGACTTCACCTTGGAACACATTCGTCTGTTCCTCCTGGTCCACACCACCCTCAGCTTGTCTGGTTGCCTAAAGAAACACGAACACACATCAAAACAGAAGTGCCATTTTCCCTCAGGCCATTGTACGTCAGTCATACCTAATACACTCTTTGCTCATAAGCAAGCGAGTTCTCAGAACAAAGTAGACACGATCCAAACTAGATAACACAAGTAAGAGATCTTGTGACTGCTGAATAATAATTCCTCTGTGCCAATGAAAGAACATGATGTGTGTTTATTTGTGAAGATGGTTGTCAGCAAATCTATGCAGGTCTGTGAAGATGTGATGCTGTGCATTTACGTGTTAAAGTGTTAGAGTACAACAAGTTACCACATGAAACATGTTACAAGTGTGTACCTGTCTTTTTGTAAATGTGTGTTTTATAACATCTGTTTCTGTGTTTCTATTGTATTTCTCAGCCCTCTGTGGCACAGGAAGTGAGACAGGAAGCTGCACAGTCATATGACCTAAATTTGTATGACTATAAGGCGTGCCTATGACAGGAAGAGAGGAGCCCCCATAACAGGACACAAGATACTAACAAATGCAGGCACCGATCCACATAATACCCCTTTGGGCCGCCACTAATACTACTACTAATAGTAGTAATAAATGTCAATAATAGTGTTATAACAATGTTATATATTATTCATATTTATTCCTTTGTCTGGGCCAGGGGAAATAATAATTCTGTATGTTGTCTTGCAGCACTTTACCGCACTATTTTTGAACATTTTTAAAAAGTGGACAACAAAAATATTGTAATAATACAGAGAAAACCCTAACAATCAGATGACACCCTATGAGCAAGCACTTGGTGTCAGTGGGAAGGAAAAGCTCCCTTTTAATAGGAAGAAATCTCTGGCAAAACCAGAATTATAGTGCATCATGGGAAGCCCTGAGCAACTTAGGTCTATTGTAAGTGTAAGTAAGGGAGGGTGCAGAGTTATTTGATCCAGTCATAACTATAAGGTTTATCAAAAAGGAAAGTTTTAAGCCTAATCTTAAAACTAGACAGGGCGTCTGTCTCCAGAATCCAAACTGGGAGCTGGTTCCACAGAAGAGGAGCCTGAAAGCTTAAGGCTCTGCCTCCCATTCTACTTTTAAAAATCCCGCAGTCTGAGAGCCAAGTGCTCTCTATGAGTCAAAGAGCACCGCTCTCACCGCTATGGAGGAATAACTCATAATACTCTTTAAATCTCATTGCTAAGCCCTACTACATTACATTTATACATGAAGTATTCCAATACATACAAAAACGACAGCAATAGTTTTTAGATGGTCCATGTGGTCTCACGTTTCAGTGCATCAGTGTTCAAGTATGGCTGAGAAGGCTTTGTGAGCACATGTGTTTGTGCGGTATGTGTGTCAGGGGGTCAGGGAGTGCCATCAGAAATAGCCTGGTAGGCACAGAGATGCAGAGGAGACGGAAAGAATACATTAAATAAAAATCAGAGACATTAACATTTGCTGAAAGGAAATATAATCTATAATACGAAGATGTGAAAAGATCTATTGGGCACAGTTACAATGGGCAACGGTGGAGAGTTGACACTGGTTTTAAAGAAGCAAACAATGGTGGTGCAATACAGCTCAGTAACATGTGATTACTGCACACCACAGCTCAACAGACAATAGTTTTCTTATCCCACGACTGCTTAGATGAGTGGTAAACATGACTCGCCTCTGTGTTGAAATGTCCGCATGCAGCGCTAAGTGTTAGATATAAGCGTAGCTGTCTCTTCAGCAAACCTGCTCACTTACTCACCAACATCTCTCATGGTTTGGTCACATGAAGCGTTTCTAAGACATAAAAATAGTCTTGTTGCTAAGTCTTTTATTATGCCTGTGTCACTTCACCGCCTCTGTCAACATTAGTTCATTTTCTAAATGTTGTCTCCGGGTCCTTTTTAAATCCTCCCCCCCCCCCCCCCCCTGTATTTTTGCTTCTTTTATCCAACCTGATTGACCCTAACCTTTCTTTTACTTAAAATTGCCACCTTTGTTACTATTGAACATGTGTCTCAGTACAGAAAGTCGATGATCTTAAATAATAGGCTAACACCCCCTCAAACACAGACACATGCGCACAGAATATTTGTAGAGGGACCCACATGTGGCCAAAGAGTTCACTTCCTGTCAGTAACCTCAGAGTTTAATCACGTTCAAACATGTGTTGATCACCAACACATACATTGAGCACACATGACTGAAACTTTGGATGAATCTCTGGTGGTGTCCTCACTTCCTCTTTACTCCTCCCTTTCCTTCTCTGTCTGTGGTTATGACAGTGGAAGTTAAAGACTCTGATTTCATCACTCTGAATGTAGGAAGTAAATCACTCAGTTGCCTTTATAGGTTTTACACCACAGATGTATACCTGTGTCTTTCTGCTGTTGATCAAACTCTTTAAACCTTTTTGAGCCACTCTGTTCTTTATTGAGGTCTGTGCTGGAAACCCAATTAATACATCATTTAATGTAATCTGAACAGATAAGAAGGTGCAGTGTGGTCCAAACTGACAACTGGGTGAAAGTTTAAAGATGTTGCTGAAGCTGTTAACAGAGGAGATTGCACTTGGGATTTTAAGATTATGATAATGTGTAATACCACTTCCAGTCACGTGAAAAAGAAAGTTTTCACAGTCCTCGTGCAGTTATGTGAAACGCTAAGTACACACAATGATTCAGTAGCTTGTAGAAAAACGTTTAGCATCAATGACTTAAACTGAGCTTTTCTCTGTATCTTTATTGGTCTCGTACATCATTATGGGGGATTTTTAGCTCACCTTTCTTTACAGTGTTGCTTCAGTTCATTGAGGTTTTTTGGCATTTGTTTATACGCAGCTCTCTTAAGGTCCTGCAGTAAATTCAATCAGGTTGACTTTGAATGGGCCGTTGCAACACATCGATTCTTTTCCTTTTCAGCCACTCTTGATAGATTTGCTGCTGTGCATGGGATCATTGTTCTCTTGCATGACCCAGTTTGGGTCATGCAAGGACATGACAGGTGTAACAAGGACAGATAGCCTCATATGCAGGAGTTCATGGCTGATCCCATGTCTTCAAGGTCTCCAGGTCCTGTCGCTTCAAAACAAGCCCAAATCATCACACCTCCACCACCGTGCTTGGCAGGACTGCACAGAGTCCTGTGAAAACTTTCTGTTTCACATGACTGCATGGCAATAGTTTTACTTTGCTTTTTTTAATGCCAGTGCCTCACACTTTTGCTGACAAATTAACATTTCTTTTTGTATTTTTTTTAATCGCATTGTAGTGTCTTTTCTAAGTTTTTGTTTTATTTGCATCAACTCTTTTATTATCTCTCTTTTTTTAAGTAGCTGGCTTAGTTAGCTATAGTCTAAAAACCTTGCCCTTGACCCCTGAAGCTGACACTTTTGACTTATTTTGCTTTCAGTATATCAGTTTGAGTCATATAACGTTTCAGCTTCCAAAAGTTTTGTGTAACCTAACGAGCTTTAGCCTCATAAAATAGTTTACTTAAATCCCAGACATGAACTAACAACGATGAGCATGACTGGACACTATAGAGGGTCCTACATGCGCATGGTCACAGCAGTGGACATATCACGTCCACGCAGGCGGGGTGGGGAATCGAACCCGCACTGTCAGCTCAGCACATGGGGGACGCCCTCATCGTCCTCAATGTAGCGGAAAACACCCACGATATGAGATAAACATAGAAGTCCTAGAAGGCTTATTATAGCTAATAACAGGCTTCACACGGTATCAGGAGGCTACTCACATCTCCAACAATAAAAATCGTGAGCAAATAGATGCAGAAAAGCGCATTTACTCACCATTTTTTAGTACACTCCAAAACGAGTTCCTGGTAAGAAGCGATGAACTGAAACTTTGAAGCCTTTTTACCAACTCGCTGCAGTCTTTTCCACACCGAAGTCATAACTTCCAGCGGTTAAAATAAAACCTAAGAAAGAGGAAAACTGAAGAAGCCCTCCGCCTGACAATAATCCAACTTTGTCCGCTGCTTGTGCTCCTTATAAGGCTTTCTTCTTCCTTCTCTGCTGCTGCTGCTCCTGTTGCTTATAATGAACTTCACACAAGCTGTGACTTGCGCTCATTGGCACCGAGTTGAATCACACACTGACACACAACAAAAAGGACAGAAATGTCGCCATGTACCGAGAAGCAAGAGCCGAACACCGTGAACAGGCAGCTGAAGAGTCAGTAAAGAGGAACCGATTCCGCTCTGTCATTAACACAAGCTTCAAATTAATACGACAGCAGCCCGAAGTTTCAGTCAGACCACTGCAGGAGCTCTCACTGACTCTTTCTGCCAGTAATCCACACGTGGAGACGGCGCAGCTGACTCAAGCGTGGGGTTGTTGTAATATAGGTCTGCTTCCTTTAGAGTTAGTTAACCCTCCCTTTTTTCATGGGTGAAAGCAGCCAGCAACAGAGAGACAGGCAGAGTCAGACAGGATATGCAAAGACTGATGCAGTGGTATGCAAACTCCTTTATCTTGCTGCTTGTGTGGAGGCACTGAGGTGACAGTCCTCAGTTATACCTGCAGACTTTGATCCTAGCTATCTTGAACAGCCTTATCTGACATTTAACTTAATCAGCCGTTCATAATCTCATCTCCAGCAAGCTGAAAGCACACTGTGTCTTGAAATTGCGTTTTTCAAATTGGGTATATAACTGAAATCACTTTCTGAGTTTCGGCTGCGTCATCCAACGCTCACTCAGGAAAGTGTGGATCATGTAGTTAGAGGAATAGTTTCCACTGAGGAGAGCCAATAGACTACAGACCAGTGTGTGTTTGTGTGTGTATGCGTGTGTGTAAGATAGGTCAAGGCACAGGGATTTTCCTCAGTGAGAGCAGGAGTGTATTTATAGGATGGAGAACAGGGATTGATGGATGGACAGAGGCAGCTGGAGTAGAGGAGTGTGGGGCAGCAGCAGCAGGGGGGTAACTCTCTCATGACTCAGAGTTGGGCTAATGTTACTCTTTGGTTCGGTATTCAACACAGCATTATACCTCTCAGTACCTCTGCCCAATCCTACTCTAAACATGTACACAGACACATAACAGCCTGCGGTGTCATCTCATCCCCTCTTTTGTTAATTGGTGCTCTCTGCAGTCAGTAAAACGAATTTCTGTCTACTGTAAACACTTGCTGCTGTCTGGCCTCTTCTACTGTAGCACAAACATGTCATTTTTGTGTTGTCTCTTTTATTTTCATATCACTTTTGTTTCTCTTTGCCTATCTGGGTTATTTCCCAGCTGTAGGTACTGACCTCACAAGTCAGTGTATTGTAGCTCTGGTAGTATTATTCCCCTTTCCAGCTTTGCCTGCTGTCACCACCCCTTCTGATGTCTATTTGTTTTACTAATCACTGACTGTTGAATTTACAGTAACTGAGTCATATGATACCAATAGTGATAAAAAAGGCTTCTATGAGACAAGCAGTGAGCAGTGTGAAAATTTACATTTGCATTGAGCCTAAAAGGCCAAACCACAAAAACATTCTGGTGATGGATGAGATAGAGAGCATGAACACAGACACACACACGCACACACACAGAAATTCAGCCCAACTCTCATTTAGAGTGACAGAGAGGCATATTCTAACAATATCCACAACATGTGTTGATTATAAATAGAGAACAGCGTGAGACGTTCTTCTCAGACATCTCTCCAAAGCAAATGGTTTTCCCCATGCTGCAGCCATGTAGGATGACCTCAGAGAAGGAGGAGGAGAAGGTGGAGGACTGCAGGAGCTCTCTCTTGGCTGAAGGCAGCATGTCCCCTGTTGGTCATATTTGGCAATACCACCCCCTGGTTGTCTTTAACCGAATGCAGGAATACTGTTCATATCTGTGGCACACGCTGAAGTTATATTCCAAGACTTCAATGCAAAGTAGAAAGAAAAACCATGATGTGCAAAGTCACTTGTTAAACACAGACACTGACTTTCAAACGTTTAATGACAGCTTAATATATCTGCATTCATGACCTCTGAACAGGATTCCATCAGGATTTACTCAGGAATCATTTCTGATAATCTGAAGGTCGATTTTGTTATCGCTGGAGTCTCAAGAGGAAGCAAAATGGTTTGTCTTGTATGCATAATTTTAAAAAGCAGGTTGTTTTCCCCCATACACTGCTGTTGAAAACCTATGGTCATTTAACACCTTGAAGTGAAGTAAGAAAATCTTGAAGAAATCACAAACCTCCCTGATACTACTGTGTGAAGGATGAAACTCTAGGATTGCAACTCAGAGTCTCTAAAACCTCCCACTGTATCACACACAGTGGCAAACAGCTGATTAGGAACATGAAAGCATCCTGTTTGACATAAAAAAAACAAGTAAGTTTCTTTGTATTAAACATGGACAGAGAAAAATGACAAAATCCTCATGAAACCACAAACTGCATGCCTGCATTCACATCTCTGTGAATGCAGGCATGCATTTTCAGAATCAAACAACAAGCACGTTGGAGCATGTAGATGGCACAAAATATGCCTGAACAGTGCTAACATCTGATCTTACTCGTCTCTCTTGATTTTCTTCTCCAGCAGTGGCTGTAAGTGCTCCTGCAGGACAGCGAGTGCAAGTTAGTGTATTTTTGCTTGGAGTAGCATACAACTTTTGAATGAGTGTAAATTTTTACCAAGTTGCAAAGTTCTGGATCCCACATAGATTAGGGAACCTTTACACAATTCTCATATCAAGCATGCAGCACGACGAGAGAAAACGGACTTTACAACTTCATGTTTTCAGATAAATTCAACTAATCTAAGGTTAAATTTCAACCTGAGGTTTATAAGAGGAAGAAACGGCCACATAAGTTGTTATAAACTGTTTCAAACTTCCCCTCTGACATTACCAATCACATCAGGAGAATGGCAAATAAAGCTGTCATGGATATACACACACCAGTCAAAAGTTTGGACACAGCTTCTCATTTAATGGTTTTTCTTTATTTTTACTACTTTCTACATTGTAGACACATACTGAAAACATCAAATGCATGAAGCAAGATATATGGAGTCATGTAGCAAAAAAATAAATATATATGTTTTATATTTTAGATTCCTGAAAGTAGCCACCCTTTGCTTTGTTGACAGCCTTTGCCTTCTATCAATGAGCTTCATGATGTAGTCAGCTGAAATGGTTTTCGCTTCACAGGTCAGGGTTTATTTGTGAAATTTCTTGCCTTCTTGATGGGGTTGGGACCATCAGTTGTGTTGTGCAGAAGTCACAGCTGGTACACAGCTGACAGCTTTCTTTGACAACTGTTAGAATTCATATTATGGCAAAAACCAACCAGCTAAGTAAAGAGAAATGACAGCCCATCATTACTTTAAAAACTGAAGGTCAGTCAGTCCAGAAAATGGAAAAACTTGGAATGTGTCCCCAAGTTTAGTTGCAAAAACCATCAAGTGCTACGATGAAACTAGCACACATGATGACCGGCCCAGGAAATGAAGACCAAGAGTCACCTCTGCTGCTGAGGATAAATTCATCCACGTCACCAGCCTCAGAAATCGCAAGAGACAAGGAAGAAGAGAGAACTCTTGTGTGCTTCTTATCTTTCTCCACTTCCTTAGAGAATCCATTATCAGCATTCAAAGAGGGATTGAACAGAACAGAGAAGCGCCAAAGTAAAACATCTGTGCTTGCCACTTGAAAAAAATAAAATAAACAACTACAGCTCAAGTTTCATTTTGAGACGCTGTTATGGAGTCATTAGAATGACTGAGTGTTTTTGACAGGGCGTAGTAGTTTAAATTGGGTATAGGTGTGGATGCAAGGTAAAAGAAGCTCCGAAGTGCATAGAATAAACTGCTGTATAAATATTTGTGTGAAAAGATGAATGTGGCTTGCAAAACAGGTCATTTTTATTTTATTTTCTATAAAACCTCCTGTGTAAATCCTGTTATCTATAATGTTTACCAATATATAAAAAAAAAAAAAAAAAAAAAAAAAAAAAAAAAAAAAACAATCTGGAAGATGATCACTTTTGGACTGGATGCTTCCTCACCTGATGTGCAATTTCTCCGAGCCCCAGCAGCATCCCCTGCTGGAGGTCAGGATGTTGCAAGCCCTTGGGCAGCAGCAGCAGCAGCTTCAGTGATGAAAAGACACCACCCAGTGGACAGTCAGCTCCGTGGCACAAACTCTTCCATCACATCATCGGGAGACGCAATGGCACAGATAAAACATGGAAAACAAACCTTAAGTGGAAACAGTCCTTATTTCTGTTTTATTCTCACAGAAAATAGCTGCCCCATCGAACCACACTTTCCAAGTGCAAAGCAGACTAGATGTAATGTGGGAGTAACAAATGTGAAGTCAAGCTTTCAGACAGCATCCCTGCTTCACCCGACTGCAACAGCACCATGATTGTCCCGATTTTCGGATAAAGTGCACAGTGTTTTCTTTAACTGAAGCACTTCTCTAACTCCAGTTAAATCCAGCCTGCCACGCAATAAATCAAAACTTGCATGGAGATGATGCAAAAGCCATAAACATTTATTTTGAACTTGCTTCAACACATCATTCTCAAATTAAAACTATTTTGATGTGTTGCTGTGCCCCTGTAAATGACTTTAAACCCCCCTTTGTGTGTGGATGGTGTTGTGTATGGATCCAGCTTTTATGAAGCCCTCTTATGAAAAGAAACAAGCTGCAGAGCTCCTGAACAAGAAGTGCTTTATTGTGATACATTATTAGAAATCTTTTACTACCTTGATCAACACTGAAGCTGGCTTTTCCTCTATCAACATACAATTCAGAGTATATTTGCTCTCAGCTTTTTTCAAAGTATTATGTCTGACTCCCGAACTCTGCGCGCTCTCATAGACACATCGGCGAGCCACCTGACCGTCACCATTAGGCATCAAACACATATACACAACAAAAACTTTCTACAATGACCATCTTTGCACTGCCACAATGGCAGAGACAACAGAAACAGAGCCAGAAAGAGCAGCAGGCTTTGTGAGACAATACAGGGCCACATTAGAGGAATGACGCGTTTTGGCAAAAATACTGACTATAAATCTGAATGTAGTAAAAGATCCCTTATAACTCTTTTCCACCGACATGTGACTAGTGTGAAGCCAGTTCTGCCCAAGGAGGACCATCCCAAATTTCCACAGGTTTGACAATCGAGTGGTAAAGAGAGGAAGAAAGGGTCATTTCTAAGGGGAGATAACAACGCAGGACAGACTGTTGGCTGCTTCAGCAAATCACTGGTGAATATCTGGTGATAGCCCCTCTATCAGACACTGACATCAGTGGTTTCAACTCAGGGTCCAGCATTTGTGGTGCTGTATCAAAAAAGCTGGCTTTTTCCTCAATGGAAATGCATAGAAACATGTGTTAACTGGATTTATCTCTTTGCTCTATAGATTAAACCATATTAGAAGAATTTAATCACAGAATGGGTTAAATTAATTATGTTTTTAGATTAATATCAGCTCTAACTTCCAAAAGAGTGAAAAAACAGTCAAATTTGTAACATTTCTGCCAGCTATACAACTACATTAATCCAAGAGTAACCGGAGCACTTTTGATGTTATATTCCTATTTTCATAATACTTTGACCAATTTTGAAATCATCTCTAAGCAAGAGAGAAGCTGAACCAGAGTCATTACTCCAAGACAGAGGCAAGCAGAAACAGTGTTCCAGGGTTTCAGCCAGTCTGTGGCAGCTACTGGGTGAGCTCCTTGAGGCTGCGCAGCGAGTTGGCACAGCTGTTGATGAGGCTGCAGAGCTGGATGCTCGCTTCCAGTGAGGCTGAGCTTTGTAACTGGTTAGTGGCCCAGCGAAGTTTGGTGAGGACAGCTTCCTCGGCTTCCTGCAACACAAGTCGCTGGGCAGAGCTCTGTGGAGTAACTGAGGGACGAGCTGGTGCCAGGGCTGCAGTGGAGGCTGGAGTTGAAGGAGGAGGGACAGCGGGTGGAGGCAGAGGAGTTCTTCCACCTGCGGCAGCCCCCTCACAGTGCTCTGGTCTAGGCTGGGGAATGGACATATTTCCCTGACTGCTGCTGGGGCTGTCATTGAGCTCAGGAGTCTGGGACGGTGTGGGGGACTGGGCTGCGAGCTGCCTTTCCCTCACCTGGGACAATGCAGCCTGAGCATTCAGGGCTGGGAGGAAGAAAGAAAGGGCAGACAATGTAACAAGAACACAAAGTGGGCTAACATATGTATGTTTTTTGAAAAGATATTTATAATTATTTACATGGAAAACATAAGACTATGTGATTTAAAGGTTTAAATATCTATTGTGCAGACCGTTTGTGAAAGGGTGGTCGAGTAGCAATTTATGTTCAAACTAGTTTTGCAGTGTAAATGACAGTTTCCAAATCTTCTAAACAACTTGACATTTGTAACTTTAAATGTAAATTTGTCTGGTTGAGCTGAAGGGTTTTAAACAAATTCTAAGGACACTGGAGAAAGCATCATTGGACGGCTGCTCCTACTCTTAATGTGTTAATGCTACTCTTTTTTTTTGTGTTTTTTAAATTCGTTTTATTTTTTCCAGTTAATTGTTTATATGAATTCTAATGTTTTAAAATTTAATTCTGTATAGATATTTAAACGGGTCAATCTTGAAGATATGACCCCATGTCTCAATGAGGTTTACCTGTATAAATACATTTTAAATACATTTTTTTAATGCATACCAGGGTTGTCTTTGTCAATATCAGAGTCCAGCTCCTGGCATGAGACACAGTAGTTTTTCTGCTGTTTGTCCTGGAGAAGAATAGTCTGAAAAACACAAATACATAAATGATGCCACTCCTCACCTTCTGTTCATGATAACACCTGCATACATTTTTACATAATAATAATAATAAAAAAAAAAAGTGCCACTTTGCGCCATCAATGACACAGCAAAACCATGTTTTTATATTTCCTAGCACAGATGATGACACAAGCCCAGGCATGTTTAACAAGAGATGATGATTTAGGACCCAAAGGAGCTACTTAACAAAAGGAAGAAAAAAAAAAAAAAAAAAAAAGTTGTTTCACTGCTTGAGGCAAAAATACAACCAGGCGATGAAGCCAAACAAAAAAATAAATAAAAATCTGCAGCTGGTGATGTGAAACCGAATGTAAACATGACTCCACTGAGCATCACTGGGGCACTCCACATGACAGGAAGAGCGTACAGTGGATTGAAATTACTGATGCAGTTAACATGGTGGTAAAGGAGGGTTTTAACCCTCTACACCCCATAACAGTTGCTCTAAACATCCCCTTAAATGCACGTTTCTACTACTATTTGTATACACTATATTTTAAAATATCTGAACAACAATTACACCTAACAACAAATTGGGGGGGGGCACACATTTCAATTAAACATTAGGCGATAATTTACGTTTTCATCCCAGTCACTTTGTCTGGCATTCATGTGTGGTAAGTGAAGACTCTCGGATCACCGTTTACCTCAGCTGTCAACAAGCTGGGTGAGAATCCCCCACATGCATTTAGAGTGGGGGTGTTTTACAGCTTCTGAAGGAGGCTGTAAAAGTTGGTGATGAGTCAGAGAAAGTCACTCCTTCCTGATGACAGTGATACTGAGGTGAGTTGTTGAGGATATCCTGAACTTCTGTCAGTAACCACTGCTTTTTCTTTTTTCCCCTGATGTGAGCTTGTGTCAGAAGCTTTCTTTTAAGTGGATCTAACGTTGTCAGCCTCTATGAATAAAATCTCAGACGATGTGAGAGTGTAATCAAACTGTTTATGGGAGGGATTTTTATTTAGCTGGCACAATGTTAGCGTATAACCAGGTGGTGTTATAGTTGGTATGTTGCCAGCTGTCTGGAGACAGGAGTGTCTAATCTGCTGACAACCAGGTGAAATCTGGACTAAAGTATTTTTAATGGACATTTTCTTATGTTAAAGCATGTAATTCAGTTCACAAGATGAGACTACAGGTGAGCAGGAAGAGGATGAGGTGGGCATAAGGGAGAAGTGGTGAATGAGGCAGATGAAGAAAAGAAAAAAAAAAATGAGGAAAATATAAATGTACAAATCTCATATAGTTTGAAAGAACTATCTGTGCCATCTTTACATTAAAACTAACCTATAAAATTCACACTTTACCCTATTTATTTAGGTTTTTTTTTCCCAATATTTATGCGTTTGTAATACTTATCAGATTTCCCCTTTTGGGACATCCTAACAGAACTGTAACGTTTATAGACGATAAACACTAGAACCCTCAGGAGGGGTGATTTTGATCACCCAATCTGTGTGCTCACTCCTCTGCCTGCAGCTCTTCACCTCTCCTGCTCAAGACTAAAACTGATTTGGTTGCTGTGCTCTGGATTTCACTCTTTATTTGCTCGGATTAGCTCTCCATTCATTTCAGCTACGGCTCCTCTGCTGCTGCGCACAGCCATCAACCTTCCTGGTTCCTCACACATTCAGTCACACAGTGCTTCTCTACCACTCCACTTCGGCTTGAAATCCCATCCTCAGCTTTGCAATAATTATTTACTTTGGATCTAACTACAGTCCCCCTACATAGAGTTTTTAAATAAATCATATCTGGCAAGTTCTGGCTCAAGTGTAAACATGGTATTGCTGGGCAACCCTGTGTTTGCATTGAAGCACCGCAGCAATTTCCTAATGTTGTAAACCTGCTCAACATTTGGCAATAAAACCCTTTCTGATTCTGCTACAGCAGTGGTTTCACATCAGTTTCTATGGGGTCAAAATGATGTCCTCCGTGGTTCTAGATAAAAGCACTCATATTTTTTTTCCCCTTTTGATCCCACACTCAAAATTCAGTATTTGATGAAATACGAGATGATGATGATGGGGTTTTAATTTAACAAAGTCACATAACTTTTAAAATGCCAAGAGGGTCAAAACGACCTCCTTCTGTTAAACAGGTGGTTAAAAAGCTCAACTAAGATATGACATCCCAGGTAGAAAATATTATTCAATTTTATTAGGTGCAGGTTAAGTTCCTTTAGTTGGAATAGTTGTTGCGAAACTGCTATTGTTTTAACCTTTTTTTTAAGCTCTTACTTAAAATTTCCAGGGATTACATTATTTAAGCCATTTCTGGGCTTACATTTGGCCTTTGCTCTCTCACTGTTTATCATGCAGTGTCAGTACTATTGCACTATAACCCTGCTGGCATCTTCTGACAATAGATCCATACTTCAAATTAGGCAGTCTTCATTTTGTTTGCTGCTGGCTGGGAGCTGCAATCATCAGGACGTTGATATTTTTCTATATACTTAGAAATATAATTATTGCATATTTAATAAAATATCATGATAACATATCAGAGGCTAACTCACCCAACCTGACAAACACAGCACAGCGTCCTGCTTCACTCACCCCACACACTTCGCAGGCTTCTCCAAGCATCTTGTACCCTTTCAGCAGGTAGTCTCCCATCAGCTTGCTGATTTTGTCTTGCCGCTCCCTACGAGCCTGGATCACCTTCATTTCTGCTTCTGTTGGAGGCTCCCACTTAAAATCCTCTTCATCTGCAGGTCAGTAACAGCCGAAACGTTTCATTTTATTTTCAGATTTCAGACCACAACTATCCTTCTTTCGTATTCTCAAAACTTTAGGATTATAAACAGTCTTAAGCGCTGCTGTAACTTGTGGATACTATTATATGTCTGCTTCTACTTTACCGTTTCAGCGGGATTAAAACAAAAACCCTTTTGGCACTGTTTTGAAGTGTGACTATCACAGGTGAACTGCTCTGCTAGGAAATGACAAGCTAGCTAGCAAACCAGCCGGGCTACCGTTTGGCTAACAACATGTTTACGCTGGCAGCGACGAATTTAAAAGCAAAAATAAAGTAACCCAGAGGAACAGCCTCAATAAAAAGAATTTCTTTTTTTAAATCACAATGCAGGAAAGCAGCAGAAATGTCAAAGTCAGCTTGTTTTTACAACACAAGTTCACAAACCTCCATTCAAAGCCATGTTTCTTCTGTGCTACACGTTGGACGTGATGACGCAATGCAACGCTCCTTCTTCCTCCTCGTTTCTTCCTCCGCGTTCGGCAAATATTTGAGCACAGCCGCCTGCCCCTAGTGTTAATTAGTGGTAAATACCACAAGAGTGAAATTTGGTGGGCAGCGTTCCCACTCCTCGCTGTTATAGTCAAAAATGGTAGCAATAGCGCCACCGTATGCTGATTAGTTAATTAACTTAAACAATTAAATCGTTTCAGCTAAACTTCTCATATGAGGATTAAGTGGATGATTTCTTCTTCTTTTTCTTCTTCCGCTTCCTCTTCTTCTTCTTCTTCTTATTATTGTAATAAATTATTAAGAGAGTAGGAGCAGTGTGCTTTTTAGCACAATTTTGAAAATTGGAAGGGTGCCTGAGAAATGGAAGTGCACTAGAGAGGGATAAAGCTGATGGCTACACCATGAAGCCACCCAGCACATCAGCTGTTCTCCTTGTTACCATCTGGCAGACGTTACACGAGTCTGTCTGCTCGGACTACAAGACTTAAAAACAGTTTTTACCACCAAGCCATACGACACCTCAACCACAACACTTAAACACACACACACACACTCCACAGGACACACTCAGAAGCTACCTTGCAGCTTCACAAGTACTCTGTTTAATCTGCACTGGTCATTCCACTTTATTGTTATTGATGTTTATATTTAAAAAGTGCAATACTGTAATTTTCTGCTGCTCATTTCTGTGCAATATCCCATCTGCCAACACCCCCCCCCCCCTCATATTTCTTTTCAAGATTTTCTTATTTAATCACTAGTGTACATATATTTATATTTATAGATACATATATATTTAGTCATCTTTTCTCTTTTACCACGTCTCTAATATTTTGCTCTTAACTGTTTTTCTATTTTTTTTTCATTTTATTATATTTTATTATATTTTCTTCTACTGTACCATGCTGCTGAGTGACTGCTGCTCGTCAAACACATTTCATTGCAATGTTGACCCTGTGCTAACTTGCATATGACAAATAAAACTGAAAACTGAAAACTGTGGGAAAGACTTGAGGAAGCTAAATTATGAAGAGAGGTGACTTTTAGTGAACAGCAGTATGGCTTCAAGCTGAGAAAGCGCACTACATGTGTGATGTTTGCTTTGAGAGTGTTGAAGTACAGAGAAGATCAAAAGGAGTAATGGTTGGAGCAGGACATGTGTAAGGACGGTGAGACAGTGGCGAGGTGGGTGGTAAGAGTCGGGTTTAAGATGGATAAAGATTTTAAGATTTCCACTGAGAGTGACGATAAAGGAGAAGATTAGAATTAGATCAAAGGGACAAGTAGGGTTAGAAGAGCAAAGCTGTGATGGTTTGGACATGTGTAGAAGAGGCAATGTAAATATATTGGACGAAGGAGGTTGACCATGGAGCTAGCAGGCAGGAATAGAGGAAGACAACACAGGAAGTTCGTGGATATGTAAATATGTAGGTGTACCCCAGACATGATGTTTTTATGTCGAGAAGATATCTGCTACGGCCTAAATATATTCAACTTTAATTGAAATTACACATCTAAACTATTACCTATAGGCAGCACCTACATCCCATAAATTTATAGAACAGTTGTCTTTGGGAGCATTTGTTTAGAATCCAGTCCTTCAGTTCCAATACAGAATATAGTAGTGTTTTGATAGTGTTTTCTTGAAAGTCTATCTTTGGCATTCGTATTTTCTAAAGTAGTCCTCTGGCCATAAGTAAAGTGCCCTCCAGTATCTACTCTTATGATGTGAACAATGAATGAAAACAAGACAACGAAATTAAGAAAGAAAGAAAACATTTAAAGCTGTCTTTCAGGCAATTTTATTGTATTTTGGGATGTTTCATGTGTCCAGTCTAAACCATAATCCACCACATTTCACATGGAGAAGTACATCATTCAAAATAATGAATGAACACACCACAATAATCAAAAGCACATCAGCTTTTGAGGGTTTCTCTCTGATTTTCTGTTCATTGCCTTCCAATCACATCCTGCAAACATGCAAAGGATAATCAGAACATGCTGCTACAGAAGTCTGGGGTGTTTAAATGTTGGATACTAACATGCAATCCAAGCATTCTCTCTACGGCTAAAATTACATTTATTCAACATGACCACGAAATCTGTAAGAGGACTGATGTTACATCTGTACGCATATCCTTGGTGTGTCTGAAAGGTAGATGTCCTCGGTTGCTCTGTAACGACTTGGTGTGAGGACACCAGTCGTGTTCTTTCTTCTTTGTTTTTGTCACTTCCTTTTGTTTTGTTCCTGTGGGTTTCTTTTCAGTGTCCAGGGTAACATCCTCTCTTGAGAAGTAAACAGAAAGAGATGTTGGAATCTGTGATGTCATTATATAATATACTTCACTTTTTAGCATCAGAATTTCCTCTTTAAGAGTATAAGGTGTCATAATCATTCCTCATAATCTATTGCTTTCATGTATTTGTAATTGTAATTTACAATATTAAAAGCAAAGCAGTTATCAACTCAATGTCCTGGAGGAAGTTCTATATAAAACAGTGCATATCCTGTCAACACATTTAATGACTTTAATTTTCATCTTACAAAAATTCATAAATATAGCAGATGGCAGGTTACATAGTAATAGCTGAATCTCACCTTGACTATGGGGGTGTTTTCATTTAAGACACTGTAAAAACAGGAAAAGGATACAGATAAATTAATAACAATAGCTCAATTTATTAATGAAATAATAAGAAAAAGAAACATAAAAACAAATCACACATATGGTCCATTTTTAAAAAAGGTAGAACTCTGTGTAATTTAAATAAAGAAGAATGAAATCATTGTTAATGAGTTTAAAGACTATATAATTAGGACAAAGACAACATGCTCAATATTGAAACTGACAGTCTGTTGGCAGACTAGTTTAGACTTTTTTTTTTTACTACACAGATATCCTCCTTTCATACGTGTAACATGTGGAAAGACCTTCAAAGTAACTAAGTACTTCTAAACTTTTATATTTTGTTCAGATATATTGTTCCCAAGAGCGTGATCTTCAGACATATTTTATAATGTTTTTTCCCCCTGTGCATGATTTTCTCTGGGTTTCCCACATCTTTACTCTTAGGATTAAAAAAAAGGATCGTTCCTAAATTATTCTTAACTTCATGCTGAACATTTTGAACTATTTGACCAAACAATGTCATATCGAGGGGGTTAACCTCTTCCCACCTAAGTTGTATAAAAAACCTATTCTAGCTTTTTAAACATGCTGCTGATTTCAAATACAAATTGTTTTAACATTTTATATGCTTATGTACGTTTTTCATTGTATTATATTTTACACTGTATGCAATTTTTAAAGCATTTTCTTAAAATTCAGCTTTCATTTGTTAGCTTCTAAGTCAAGTCCTAATAATGAAATGTCTAGGTGATAGCACCCAAAACAACATGTAAATAATAAAGTATTAAACACAACTTACACCAGTGTATACTCCTTATTCTGCTCCGTGTAGAAAAGAGATTAGCACAAAGGCGAGAACGTAATTAGGCATGAGAGTTAAAATCATTTTAAAGGCATTTCTATAAAATTTTAGGAGTCTTTTAGGCTCTACAAGGTAAAAAAATACCTTCAGGCTTGGGGTGCATGAGATTCAGTGGGAGCTCCAATGTGACATCACTGCAGAGAAAAATGAGCCAAATAATGTGAATGCATGCAATCATCATTTCTGTATGGATTGTGATAATATTGTCACTAAATATTACTCACCTGGAAGTGAGGCCACCCAGCAGACTACATGGAGAAAAGAGGGAAAACGTAAGCCGGCCTTTGCCGTTTCGTTCTGTTTAATCTTGAACGGGATTTACTTGTGTCAAAAAATACTTACCCTCCTCCAGCCACCATGAGGTTAATTTTAATCTTGTAGGAAACCAGGATACCCAGCACCTCTTTTTCTACTCCCTGCCGCAGCCTGTAGAGGACGAAGTGCAGGGATTTGAAGGATTAGAGGGGTTTAAATTAGCTGAGTGTACTACTGTAAGACATTGTGGACACTGAACAAGAAAGCGGATGGAAATGTGAAGCAACACAGAACCGACAGAGAGGAGTGTTTCGCCCAAACTTTACACCAGTGTGCACTTACATGGTGGTGGAGGCCAAGTTGGTGTCCTCGTCCTTCAGTCGACCGTCCAGCGCCAAACCTCTTTTCTCCTTGTTATCAGTGAGCAGAGGTGTGATGGTCAGAGTGTTGTCGAAGCTGCCGTTAGAGTCCACCGTCTCTCTGCAGAGAGTGAAAAGAAACACATGAGCAGATTGACCCAATTTTATATTTTCATTTTGCTTCTGTGACATTTGCTGTGCTTTCAGTTTTCTGCCCACATACCCGAACTCTTGGTTAAGAACACACTTGGTGTATTTGTCTGCCGAGTAGAGGACGATGTCTGTGGTTTGGTCCACTGTTGCAGGGAGGAAGATATAGAAAAATGTTATTTCTTTATAACATTTTCAGGATTTATTTCAGTATTTCAGTGAATAGAGGTACCCACCACTGATTTTAATTTTCTTGACTGTTTTGTTGCTCTCGTTTTTGATTTTGATCTTGATTGGGATCGCTTCACCATGAAAGTAGAGCTGCGGCAAAACAGGAGAGAGATTTTAATTGGTTCACTGCACAGCTCCCATTTCAACAGGGTGAAGCTAAAATTTTGCTGCCGTACATCTTTCTCCATTGAAGCTTCTAGATGAACGGGCTTGTCAGACATCATGAAGCTTTTGCAGATATCAGCCTTGGGCCCGGAGCCCACCTGAGACGGGGCGTACTGGATTTTACGAATGACGAGACGGGCGGTGTCCCTGTCAGGGCCAAGGAGAGGGAAGGAAGAAGAGATGAGGTGAGGAAAAATGAAATGGAACAAAGAGAGGCGAGATAGCAAGGCAAAGACATTAGTGGAAGTGAACTCACTTCTTTTCAATCTTTTCATCGGGGTTGTTCTTTTCCTTGGCAAGATAAGTTTTGATCTCAAAGTCAACGCCACAAGCCTGCAAAGTACAGTGCAGTTGTGAACAGCTGATATTTAAACAAGTGACATCCTTGCCTATATACTCTAAGGTAAAGGGATGCCTCACCTTTCCCTTGTCATCAGGTCCAGGCTGCAGAGAGACTGAGCAGGGTAGGTTGTTTGGAATCTATGGAGACAAAGACTAAGATTTATAAGAAAACGCAAGAGCTACTTCCATGAAATTACAAAATAAAGCCTAATTTTAGATATTCAGGAAGAAAGAAATTGTTAATTTGAGCTTTTCCTCGTTAAGAAAAAATATATAAATGTCTATTAAATACTCAGTATTAAAGTGGAGTAACATCATGTGTCATTGAATGTTACATGCACAATTTCTAAAAAAGCAAAAACAACTCTTTCTCACATGGCTGAGGTCATAAACTGCTTGTCGTGCTTAATTTTGTGGTCCTGAGTCACACACCTCAAAAGAGAAAGGGTGTGCGTTGTCTCCTGCCTTCTTCAGCAGGGTGTCGTGCATGGCACTCAAGGCAGGCTTCTCGCCATTAGGATAGAGTTGGGTTTGCTGCATCCAGATGTCCTTCCTGAAGCACAGGCCCATCACATCCAGGTCATCACTACCATAACGGAAGGCACATGCCAGCTGCACGAACACTGCAGACAGGTGTAATTACATCAGCTACTTCACAGTGATTGGCAAAAGCTTCTATTTATAGAACTGAACCCAATTTAAAACGGCGCTTTATGTGACGCTACCTTTTCTGTCTCCGAAATCTGCTGGGTCCAGCTTTACGACGCCGTCTGCAAGGGAGCAGGATTACAGGCACAGTTATTGTCTTCATAATGACCGCAGGCAAACACAAATACAGAAAAAACACTCTGTAATAGGAACGTACCAACTCTGTCCACTTTGTCCACATGATCCACATAGTCTCTCTTCCCCAGGTAGAGGGTCAGCTGTCACATTGAAGAAGGGAAAGCATAGTGTTTCAGAACCTTTTAAGTTTTACCCCTTTTTCAGTCTATTAAAAAAATGTTTTAAGAGAATAAAAGAGAACATACCCCTCCATTTCCACTGGTCTTCTTGAAAACCCTGTGAAGCGAAAAGGAGAAACACCACTCAACCTTTAAATTAACCTTTTTGTATAGATTACAGTTAAAATATTAACCTCCTTATCCTGGCAACCAGGGCAGAAATAAGTGTGTGAAATGTTGAATAAAGCTGGAGAACCCATGTTTTTAAAAGAAGAGTACATCCACTTACATCCATGGAGTTACTGTCAGGCTTAACAAAATAAAATAGTGATTCAATTTGGACCCTGTGGGTAAATTTGGTTTCTTGGCAAATGACAGAAGGGCTGGTAATCCTTTAGTCCTCGTTATCCAGTTAGTAATAGCTAAGCGTGGAGCTGCTTTACCTCATCAAGCCAGGATTGAGAGGCTGGCTCAGGTGAGGGAGCTATAAATGCTGTAAGAGGGTTCCCCAAATAACCAATTACCACTGTCATCAAATAAAGCTCAGAGCTGTGTTACCATATTTGAAAGAGCATGTTGAGAGACTAAGCCTATTACAGACCTAAATAAATACTTTCTAATAATTGTCCCTTTTAGGAGTTGGCTGACCATCCTGTCTACAACTCCACAAATTTCAAAGAGATCATGATTTTTATCAACCTTTTGGCCCCTGTCAGATTTTCTTTAGGTAAAAGGGAAACATCTTTCCACTAACAATAGCTTTGGATTGTTATATTTTTTGAGTATGAGAGAGCGAGATCTTTAAATAGTTTGATTAGAATCAGCAGTTCCTCTGGGACATAAAGATAAAAACAAAATGTATCCAGTACTTACTTTGCCATCTCTAGAAGGTTTTTGGAAGTATTCTGTTGGAAGAAAGGTGAAAAAAACAAATGATCAAAAAGTGATCAGGAGGTCACAGATCTATAACTGAGAGCTCTCTGGCAGCTGGAGTGATGCTTTTATTTGAGGGTACAGAGGGTTAATCCTCTGCAATAAGATTACGCCACTGGTGTTAGGACTCTTCCACCAAACTGGTGTTTCTCTGGCTGCTAACTGACCCCCGTGACCTCACAACAAACAACCAAAGATTTACATTGCACACGTGGTTATGTCACAGTATGTTTCTCCTAAAAGTGCCAAAGTCTTTGGACTATTTAAGGAACACTAAATGGATAAAACCCATTCATCACCTTTGATAGCATTCCAGGACTTTAGCTCTCTATAACTCCTAGATAAAGATTAGTCCTGAAGGGTTAAGAGCACTACAAGCATTTAATTAAATACGTATTTTCAAACATATCTGCTCATCATCTTCCAAAATAATCTCCAGTCTTCAGGTTGTTTGGTCTTATATATTTTTAAACATCAGATCATATTTCTCTTTAGAAATTTGTTGGGGTTTTTTTCTATTGGCACCTTCTGTGTCAACTCCAATCTCCAATACAAAGATTATGGATAAATGCAAAGAATGAGAATAAAGTCTTGGTTAATTACCCAGATGCCTTCAGTCTAAAGTTGCTTTGGGCTACAGTTACTTATTTCAGTGCCAGGAGCAGGTACAGCAGCTTCCTGCCTCTCTTCTGATTGGCTAATTGCTGTGCAATTTCAGCATATGTGATTGTTGCACACCTCTTCAAAAATACTGAACTATGCCTTTGTTAGATTCTTGCTCAAACCACAGAGCACTATATTTAATATTTATTGGTCGATTACTCTATTTTACAGTGATTAAATAGCATTCTTGTCTGCAGATAATTTAGTAGACATACTGAAAGCCACAGAAAGCAGATGTTTTTGTTACGTATGTATTATTGTAGCATCTACCTTACAATATAAAGCGCCTTGAGGCGACTGTTGCTGTGATTTGCCGCTGTATAGCTAAAATTGAATTGAAAATTGAATTGAACTTGCATTCTCATTTTCTTCTCATTTTGCACTATTTTGGCTCTTTTTTTACCTGGCCTCCATACACAAGCATTCTTACATATGTTCACTGATTGTAGATATGGCCTCAGAGAGAACCTGTCGGTTAACTTTAATGGCCTATTAAAACAATGCAATACGTATATACTGTAATGACTTCCATCATCCTTATTCAACCCCACAGTGGAGCATAACTGAATGATTTTCACCATTGCACCATTTGACCTTTGACCTCTATTCATTTTCATAGCTACTTATCCAATTCAAGGTTGCAGGGGGCTATCAGGCATAAAACTGTACTTCATAATTAGTTTCACCACTACACATCCATCCTTTCATTCATTCATCTGTGAATATGAAGAATTCTTACCTCTTCTTAGTAGTCTGGGACCGTGGTGAAGGATGTCAGGATAAGTTGAGAGTGCAGTCTACAGCTGAGCTCCCTTTTTATACCTGCCTCCCTCTGTGCATCCTTCGGCTTAGCCAGTTCACTATTGCTGTTTTTACCTGCTTCATAATCCTGTTAAGCAATCAGACAGCAGCTTTTTTCGGACAACAAAAGGTGCAGCCATCTAAATCACAGGGACATAAATACAACCTCACAGTCGCCATGCGGCTGTAGTAGGCCGATAATCCCCCTCTGCACCTCCACAAATCACTCAAATCTCCTTTGATTCAGAAAGCACAACAAAACAGGCCATTTAAAATCAACGTTTTCTTTCTCTGATGGATTTTTTTCCCCATCAAAAAAATTGTGTTGAACATCTTTATAGCTTGCATTAAAAACTGCATCTGTGAGCAGCACCTTTATCTGTAAATATGGGTTAGCTGGGTATCTATGTGTTATTTGTTCTTTTTTATTTTCTTTTACAATCATAAAAACACAAACATTTTAAAAAATATATCAGATTCAAGAGTATTGCTATATGCTTGATAGGGAGATGAAATAATAAACTAACCTATATGATAAAGGTTTCAAATGTTTTCTTATTTTAAGCCAGTGTGCAGCCGTGTATAGATTCCTAGTACTCCAGTCTGTCTGCTCTCAGCAGATTAACAGTTCCCTCTCCCAATATGGTACAGATGACGGGAGTATCAACGGTGAGGTCAGAATAAGCTTTCTTATTCAACAGTGTCTAAGTAACGTGCCAAAGATTAAGGAGAATCACCAGAATCCCCTTTGACCCTTGAAAAGCTCCTAATCCTCCAAAAGGTCCGTTATAACTAGCTTATGTTAAAAGAATGAAGAACACAGGAACGTAAAGTAAAACATTTTAGGATTGATGGGGATACTAGGGAATATTTTTTAGTTAAAAAAGATTCTTGATTATGAGACAGAAAGCTTTAAAAATGTAGTAAATGTAAATGTAGTGTTTTTATTGCATCCAAAGGATGACAAGACCTTTGCTGGAGTTAAGCCGAGGTTAACAGAGATTAGGCCACCTGGACACCCCACAAGTCAGGGGTTACTGTGTTGTACCAAACATGGCTTAACGTAGTCCTTAATGACAATCATAATCCCGGTGAGGTGTTCTGCACAGCCTTTATGAGCTTTAGCATTTTCCAGCTTTTGTTTTCTTTATTCGTTTGACGCAATGGGAAGATCTGACGCCAAGAGGGAGATGTTACTTAATGCCTTTTCCACGTTGGACTTTAACCACACGTATTCTTGATCTGGGTGGGATGAAATAAAACAGAAATAGTAGGTACAGGTTTTTCTGTCACTTGCTGATGTTTCTTGGAAACTGTGTCTCTGGCTTGCGCCCTTTAAACCATCAACCTAAACACAATGTGACAGAGCGATTGCCTCTAAGGAGGATCGCCCTGTAGGACAAACACACTCATCTGTATCCAAAGAAATGGTGAAAAAAAGTATCTTTGACTTTTGAATATCTACTAATAGTGTATGTCTGGCATTAGACAAACTGAAAATATGTTTTTAATAGTATTTAACTTTAATTTAAGCAAGAAAGTGGGGCCGTAGAGATTTAAAATCTAATCTGCAGAAGTGACTTGGCCTTATTAGGCAGCAGTTTGATCAACAGCAGTTGCTTAGACACAATATGCACATAAATACTCAGAAGAAACAAAATGTTAGTATAGTACACAGATTTTATCTTTGAAACAGATTTAGTCTGAGTAGTTTTTGATTGGTTGGAAACTGGAATCAAAGGAGAAAATGAGACAAAGAAGTGGGTTAAAGAGAGAAAAACAGAAATACATCCCCTACCTACTTAATGTATTGTAAAACTTCATATAATAGATGCTAATTAAATGGCATCGCTGTACCTGCAATTGTTGATTATGTTCAGACAGCTTCTTGAGTCCTGGGGACACATTTGGATGCAGTATAATTACTGCTCTTAAATCATGCCGTGAGTGTTCCAGTGGCCTACATTAATTTTATTTATGTGAACATTTGTTCTGCTAATACAAGCTTATGTATCCTATTTTGGGAAACAGTTCCACAGGTGAATAGGCATAAATAACATGCCTGAAAATAGAAGTATGTGTGGTGTAACAGGTGCTAAAACAAGTGTACTTGTTTCAGCACCTGATCGATAAAGACCGAGTCGGTGCCTCTCGTGCTCCTGAGAGGCTTTATTTTGGGACCAGCTGACTGAAGGCACTGACGGAGGTGGCTGAATCTTTTTAAGGCACACACTCCAGACTAAACAGACTAGTAATTATGAGGAGTGTCTGATGGGGGGAATCAGCCAAAGGCCAAATCCAGCTTAATCAATTATTTATGGGCTAGGACAGAATGAAATGACACGAGGTAAGGCACACGATATGAAGTATAAACAAACATAACAAGACAACATTACATGAGCTCAGATAAAACATTAGGCAAATGAAACTAATTTAAAACATATATATTTATCTGTTTAGGAGCTTTTCCATTAATTATGAGTTATGTGATGAAGACGCTTTTTTAAAAAGTTGAATTACCTGTGAAGCAAAGCAACAACTGCCCAGGGGCTCGGCACCCTCGGGGACCCCACAAGGCCAGTTTCATTGTATGCCAAATGATTTCTGCTGATTTTATTTACGGACACCTTTGCTGCAAATACAATAATATATAAACAAATATCTAGACTAGTCAGATAACATTTTTTTAAGACATTATATATATATATATATATATACACACACACACACACACACACACACACACACACACATATATATATATATATATATATATATATATATATATATATATATATATATATATATATATATATATATGTATATCCTACTGGACAGTAGGATAAATACTGGACTTTGAAGATAGAAACAAAGATACTGATGCCTAACAATACTATCGATATTTGGATATTTTTCCATCTTTACTTGTCATTAAATTAATCTTTCCTCCCTCATACCATGTCAATAAATAAATATCATACATGCATTCATTAATTCAGTGTTATACGCCTCTTAAAGTGACACCTCTATCTTCAGCTGTGCTGCCCCTAGATTTCACTAATGCCTCTGCTTCCTCATGTTCACGTGCTTCTGATGCCAAAAGGTGGTCCGCAGGTGACTCATCGTATCCTGAGTTTCAAGCGCCATCTAGCGAGACCAGTGGCATATTTCCATACAGCTTTCAATGTTATTTCTTTTTTTATTTATTTTTTGTACACCTGTTTCATAGATAATCTTCCGGTATCTTATGACTTACGATCAGTGTTAGCGATGTGAGATTTAAAGTTAATAAATTATAATACAAATATAATATTATTGTGCAGAGTTTGTCAGTCTCCGAACAGTAAGTCGAGTGATTTAATTCTAATTTCGTCTGGTCACAGGAATAATGATGATAATGTAGACTTGTGTAAGTGTAAAGCGGCCAACTTCCTTTTGCTTTGACGTCAGGTGAAGCACACCCCACCATCCTGGTCCAGAGCAGAAGTGCATCTGCTGAGGTGCGCGCCGCTCTGCCTATCCGGACACTGCAGTGGAGGTTACCGTGCCATCTCTGCGGCTGCTCGTCCCCGACACCACGTCCCGCTGCGGACTTTCCGGGTACCAGCGAGGACAGGGCAGAACAAGGAAGCGCTAAAAAGCCATGGCCGAGTCCAACCCGCTACGGGGGTTCCCCCGTCTGCGCCGGGCCGCGGTAAGATCCGCCGGGAGGTGGGAGGCTTTAAACGGGGTGGCGAGAATGAGGATGCTGCAGCGGAGATATAGACGAGCTTTTCTTAAGGCTGCTAGGTGCTGCGACACAGAGGCTGGGATGTGTTCGCACCGCATTACATATTTAACACGCCTAAGAAAAGGGGTCGCGGTTGGACGGCAGTTCAGTGTTAAAGAGCCTGTGTCGGGGACCAGGACAGGCCAATGACAAATGTTTGGGCTGTAGTTGCAGGTGCAGAACAACAAGAGGCTGTATCAGCTCTGGCTCTGCAGTCTGCACACACAGAGGGATCAAGTTGTGCAGCTTTATGTAACACATTTTGAAACCTGTGTATTTAAAGTACTGACACAAATCTCTGTGCAGTTGTTTGGTGCAGATGTGCCTACAAGTCTGCAGCTATCAAGTTACCTCCATCATGGCTGCTGTTTTAGTAAATATCAAGAGGGACTGTGTGCAGTTGGGTGATTATTTACCTGGGACATTTGTAGTGTGCGCAGAGTATCAGTCTGGGTATTTGGTGTCCAAAAAAAGCTCCACAGCTATAGTTGATAACAGACTTGATGGCTTTTAATGCGCTTTAAAAAAAAAAAAAAAACACCTAATGAGGCATCCTTGAGGTTCTGCTTGTGTATTAGATTACACTGCACACATCAGTAGATGAGCAAGTGAAAATAATGCATCATGAGACACAGATAAGCTTCCCTCCAGGTTTCTCAGATTTGAAAGAGACTTACATTATATATAGAAGTCTTCTCCATTTTTATTAACTCCTCAGCCTCATGTTATCTGAGCCTGCACACAGGAGAGGGAAACTGGATAAATGGAAACACTGGCAGGCTTATGAAGAAAGAGTAAACATGCTTGATGACTAACCTTGCAGCATGTGGAAAAAGTAATACTTCAGTGGCAACAGAAGGTGTGGCATTCTTTGAGTTTGTAAAGCGGATACTGTTTACAGTCTGTGGTGTGAGAGGAGAGATGTGGTCAGGTGATGTGAAAAAGAGAGAAGAGTGACCATAGAGCAGAGTGAGCCAGAGAAGCTGACCGTCAGACCTTCTGAAGTGCTGCAGAGGCTGAAAGACTCCCCAGATTGACACAGAGGGATGCTGAGGCTGTGTTGAGCTTTGCTAGACTCCATGACAAACAACACCCAGCTGTCAGTGACTCTGAATGACTCGTCTGACTTTTTTCAACCCTCTAATTCTGGTGTTGTCAATCTGTGGGGTGAGCCCCCTTAGCAGGACACATAACCACAGCAGCATGAACAACATGGGAAAAATATCGCTTGTGCTAAATAATGCTTACCTTTATTTCACAAACATTTAACATACCAATCATTTCTTTGAATGACTGATAAATTGAGGGAATGATATCGTTTCTTCTTTCAGACCTCATTTCCAGGCAATCTACATTTGATCCTGGTGCTCAACCCCAGCAGTTTGTTAAGCTCTGCGCCGAGTCCATCATCGAGCACCGACCTGGGCTTTCGCTTCAGTCAGGATGACTTTCTGTTAAAGATGCCGGTGAGAGAAGGGGTTAAAAACTAGAGCACTCCTGTGCATGTATATTTAATTTTGTCACCTTTTAAAATGCCAACTGCAGTGCAACACTGGTCAGGTAACAGCCGGTTGCCTCGCGTTTGTGTTTTCTAGGTGGTGATGCTGCGTTCTGTTGGCGACCTGCTGCGCTACATTGATGAAAATCACTTGACAACAGACTTCACTGCAAAAGTGCAGTTCTGCCAAAGCGACTGGGTCGTCCTCCGAACAGTACGCACTTCAGATACTAGATAATCCACTTTATCTAGGCATGTTTTCTGTCATGCTAATTCTGTTAGTATCCAGGACAACTGTCTATGCTGCTAAATTTAACAGGCCATGATAGCTTGTTCTGGGAATGTAAAAATGTGTCTTTATAAATATTCTAAGCCTTCATTTTTGATCTTTTACTTTATGTTTAATTCTTTTGTATTATATACTCATGTGAAACAGAAAGTTTTCATATACAGTCATGTTACAAACTAAGTACACGTTTAGTGCTTCCTTTGGAGTTAAAAGGTTAACTACAATTCCCGTACCACTAAACAAATGCACTTGATTAATTGATAATTGGCAAGTGTAACCAACTCTTATAAAAGGAGCATGTAAGTGGTTGTAAACACTATGCTACACTCTTCCAAGGAGATGAGTCTTAGCAAATTCACCCCAAGATCGGACATTGCAATGCTCAGAGAAACCTTAAGAGAGCTGTGCAAAAACAAATTCCTGCAAACCTCAAAGAGTGGACCAAAATGTGGGAGTTGATAAAGTCGTATAAAAAACTTCAAGTTATTGCTGCTAAAGGTTGTTCAACAAGCTCCTGAATCATTAGGTGTACTTAGTTTTTCCACATATTTATATGCCTAATTTTGAGAACCATCAAAAAACTGAAATACAAATAATTTATTTCTGTGTTTTTTTTCTTCTTCTTTTTTTGGTTTGGGTGAAAATGTGTAATCCTGCAGTCCATCGAGACGTTTGCAGTGACAGTTAAAGAGATTGCCCAGCTGCTCCAGAGCTTCGGATCAGAGCTGTCAGACACCGAACTTCCTGATGAGGCTAACGCCATCGAATTCTTGCTGCACTCCCACACACACCGATACCGACAGATGAAGGTGGTGTTTTGCTCCCAATCATTTCCTGCCTCTCTCTGCTCACCCACACTGTATCTGTCACTTTCTGTACTTAATCATTCTCTCTCTCTTTTTTTTTTTTGCATCAATTTTGTACTGATCTAGAATGATATCAGGAATGTGCTGAAAGAAGGACGCCTCCTGCTGTCAAACCTGGAAACTGTCAAAGCTTCTAAAAGAGATGCAGAGGAGGAGAGGGAAATACAAGCAGACATGGACACTGTTAAGAGGTAAACCATCAGAGGATAAGTGAAGCTCGGCTTGAGTATGAAAGACACACTCTCAGTTTAATACCCTTTTCTAATGTTATTAAATCGTTCTTTTAGTAGACAGTTGTGTCATGCGGCCTGTGTGTTTTAGGCTCCTGGCACAGCTCGGAGACATGGAGGAGGCATTCGATGGCTTCTTTGAGAAACACCACCTGAAGCTGCAGCAGTACCTCCAGCTGCTACACTATGAAAGTAGTTTCCAGCAGGTGTGATAAGTGGTGCCGATGTCTTTTCACAAATCGTAGTAGTTCATGATCAGAGTCACACTGTTTTGTATTTGGTATCGTGTGTGTAGATGGAGGAGGTCCTGGAGCGGCTCTCTGCCCAGGAGAAGGAGATTGCCTCTTTGGGGAACACAGTGGTTCAGACAGAACAGTTACTTAAAGACCTGGATACACTGGACAAACGTGCTCAGGTGACACACATGCACACACACAATTAACATCTCACATGTGACTTGAAGAAATTTAGCAAGTGGGCCAAAATGTATATCTGTTTATCCAAAATAGGATTTATTCTCCTTCAGCAGTAATCTGCTGAAGGAGAATATGTGGAAAGCCCAAAGGCAAAGAGAGCATTCCTCCTGCCCTTCAATGCTCATGTATTGAATGCCTGCAGGCAGCGAGAGCAGCAGCAATCACCCACACAAGCAAACACACAATACCAGACAAATCTACCTTCCCTTCCATGTGGACACATAGGAAGCCTGAGGCAGGGAGATCAGCAGGCCGAGTCATTTCAGTGATATCTGTAACTGGGTTATATACCCATGAAGTCTATTCTGGCCACTGGCTATCAAAACCAATTCGCTTTGGTGCACAACCTAGCATCCCACAGATTCTTCTAAACTTCAGCTATATGCACTTTCTTCAAACCATCATGAGAACTCTCAATGTTGTGTTGGTAAAGTGCAATTTGTGTTCTGGCCAAAAAACAGCTATGAACTCCAGCAAATATGACGTCATATCTCTCCAAGCACTTGCAAAGGCATTCTGCTAGCAGAAAACTAGTAGCAAGAGACCTCCGCACACAGAGCGGGTCAAAGTGGGATTTTAATTACTCTTCCACACATAGCGTGGTGTAGAGAGGACCCGTATGCAGGACCCAGAGACAAACAAATCAAGAAAATGCAATCCTTTTATATTTCTGTTCAAAACTAGACAAAGTCCACCATGAAAAAATGAGATTTAGAAAGACAGGAGTGCCATAGATGGTTTGAAAAGGACAGGAGGGAAAAGCATAACTATATATAGGTGAGAATGATGAGACACAGGTGGAAACAGTCCACAGCAATTAGAAACTATGAGGGTTGGGGAGACGATTATATGATGGAGATAACCTTTAGAGCAGCGGTCCCCAACCTTTTTTGCTCCACGGACCGGTTTATGCCCGACAATATTTTCATCGACCGGCCTTTAAGGTGTCGCGGATAAATACAACAAAATAAAACTAGTACCGGTACCGAAAAAAAGAAAATTTATTCATAACACACGTGAAAAGACCAAGGAAAACCGAGTAAACGATAAAAACGATAACAAAATAACGCTGAAAACCGATAAAAACCCTGAAAACTATACATTTCACACCTGAACCTCAACTCTCGCGGCCCGGTACCAAACGACTCACGGACCGGTACCGGTCCAAGGCCCGGGGGACCGCTGCTTTAGAGTTAAACAGGAATAAGCTAAAAACTAAATAATTAACATTAAGACATGAAAACTAACACCAAGTCTGACAAAGACAGGGGAACACAGGAGGAAGGAGAAACTAGATGCACAACAAAACTCACCAAAACATAACAAAGCCAACATAACACATTTATGGCTTTTGGCAGGCTTTTCTTATAATTTGTACTGATGGAGTTTGCATGTTGTTCAGGTTCGTTCTTGTCTGACCTTTTCGTCATTAAAACCTCAAACCTCTGTCTCTGCTTGAATCAGGAGGAGATGGCTCGTGCCCAGGTGTTGATTCTACACGGTCACCAGTTGGCTGCAAACCACCACTACGCCCTGGCGCTCATCATCCAGCGCTGCAATGAGCTGCGACATTACTGTGATGTCATCACCATCGCCATACGCACCAAGAGGGCCTCGCTCACTCGAACACGAGACCTGCTGGGCTGCCTTGAGGAGGTAAAAATGTTCACAGGCCACTCTCACATGTGCAGAAATGCAAAGATGTGTGCATACAAACTTAAATGAAAACAGCAAAATGAATGCACTGATGATTGTGCATTTTTGATTGAATGATCTACTTGTGAATCTTCCTCTTGCCATTAATGAAAATCAGGTCATTTTTATTTATACAGCCCCAAATCACAAATATGCCTCTATTTATAGTTGTCTATAAATCTATAAATCTCTAGGCTCTTCTGTCCTAGAGAAACATTTGACAAAGAAAAGTCTCTCATCTGCAAGTCAGTTGTTGACTGAAGCAAATATTTGCTCTGTTAGCAATCGTTCACCTTTCTTGTAGCACAAAGTGTTGCCATGGAATCGGTCTTGTATTTAGCAGTCTTTTGTGAGCAGGCCCTTCGCTGGTGCGACGAGGGCGCCTATCTACTGGCCAGCCAGATGGTGGACAAGTTCCAAACCAGAGAAGGAGCTCAGGAAGCATTGCAGTACCTCAGCTGCCACCAGGAGAGGGCGCCATCAGCCATGAAAAACAGCCAGGATACTCTCAGCTTTGAATTTCAAGCCATACTCACCCCGCAGCTACAGGTAACCTGAAACCGCTGACACAAACACACATATATTTGAGACCACTGTTGTTTACTATAGTAGCTCTGTGTCTGTCCAGTCCCAGATTTCCATGGTGACAGAGAAGCTGAACTCAATGCAGTGCATGATCAGAAACAGGGAGCAGTGTCTGAGGAAGCTGGCGGACGTGCAGGTCCGACCCATACAGCTGGTGGCCCCTCGGCCAGAACCGGACCAGACTTTCCAGCGTTGCAAGTCACCCCTTTTCTCCCCCAAACATGGTATAACATCTTCCATTGCATTCTTCTTAACACATACTCAACAATTCAATCCTAATGGGGTTTCTTCCTGTTTTGCAGTAGAAAGTATGATAAAGCACAGGAGATATTTTGAGCATTGAAGAGGTTCATGTCTGTTGTTGAGTAGGATGTTCTTGGGCACAGTTATCTCCCTATCCTACCTCCATGTCCCTCTTGCATTCAACAGTTTAACCAAGCTTTGTTCTTGACTGCGCTCTAAAGGTCTTGAGCTGTTGCTCTTTTGCCAGCATTTCCTTTTTGTTCTTTCTTATATGTGCGATATCCTCCACAGGTGTAGACTTTAATGTTTTGAACTCCAAGTTCTCCTTTGATCTGCTTCCCGGCAAGAGGGCTGCAAGAAGGAACAACAGCCAACCCAAGGTGTGTGTCTATATATATGTACACATATACGTGTGTGTGTGTGTTTTCTCTTTCACTGCAGGAGAAAACTTGAACTTAGTAGACATTATCCAATGGGCATGCGACATTAAACAATTTTTAATCTCCCAGCATGCACCAGAATAATATTTCCAGTAGAAGGAGTGTGTCTCACTGCTGTGTGCTCTATGAGAAAGGGCAACTTTGGCAACAGATCTGCAGACTCTCTGTTTATCACGTGTTTAAAACGCGTATTTTTACTCACTTTCCCACGGAAAGTTTAAGCTGACGTGATATGTATGTGTTTCGTCAGATCGAGGTGATGCATGATTACCAAGGCAACCGCAGCTGTCTATATGGACCCAACCCTGAAACTGATTCAGAGGCAGAGGACAACCCAGAGCAGGTCACACGGTACAGTCTTAAATGTTAATTGTGACTCTAATGTCGCTAGTTGTTTTAGGTGTATGTGTGTGATCCGTTTAGGAGCCTTTCAGCTTCTTCCTGTGCGAGTGTCAGAGCTTACACAGTAGTTTTACATTGTTTTTTTTTGTCTGTTTATGTTTACGTTCACTCTTTTTAGCCATATTATGAAGGAACTGATAGCTACAGAGAGGATCTATGTGGATGAACTGCTCTCCGTCCTTCTGGTGAGTTAGTTTAGATCATTTGATGGTATTGTTTGGTTTGTTGGATATTTCATAATTTTTATAGATATACATATCTGTATACAGAATAGTAATGGGCAGTATTTTAGGTACAGGGGCTTTCTAGATTTAATTTTTAGTCTGGGTAACACTGACAGCATGAGGAGGGAATAGCTTGAAATCTTGGGCAATCTTGAAACCACTGGCTATTACCTGGTTATGATTTAGTTGTTTGTTAGCTTTTCTAGTTTGTCTTCATCAACGTCAACATTAACCAGGGCACAGAAGAACAAGTCTTAGCTAGAGTATCCACGGAGTGGTCATCAGATGACAGGGTTTCCAGACTTGTTTTGTCATTTTGTATTTCTTGACTTTTTTAATTAAAACTTTCTCCTTTTCTTTGGCTTGCATTACCATCTCTCCTCTCCCTTGACTACCTCTCGCCCCTGCAATTATCAGGGTTACAGGGCAGAAATGGAGGACCCCTCTGTGGCTAATCTTCTTCCTGTAGCTTTGCGCAGCCAGAAGGACGTTCTGTTCGGCAACATGCCAGAGATTTACCAGTTCCACAGCAGGCAAGCCGCACACACAAACACACAGAGCTCACAAGCTGTTCCTGTCCCTTTCTGTCTTTTCATGCTGATCCAATTTCCTTTTATGTTCCTCTTGGTTTCTCCTTGCAGGATCTTCCTCCAAGATCTGCAGAGTTGCCTGGAGACACCAGAGAGCGTGGGGGCTTGCTTTCTGAAAAGGGTGAGGGAAGATGTGATGAAAAACACGAGGACTTTACGTGTGATATAACATAATATGTTTAAATGTACATTTGTGTGTGAGCAGAAGGAAAAGTTCCAGGTGTACGAGCGTTACTGCCAAAACAAGCCTCGCTCCGAGTTGCTCTGGAGACAGTGTGCTGATTCGCTGTTCTTTCAGGTAGTTGCACACGTTTAACACGATGCACTCACTTTCACTTTGTAGTTATGGCACAGTTTTTGTTCAGAATGGATTTTGTGCTGTAGCGTTAATCTCATTAAAATGACGTTAACGCGGCTAGCCCCGTGCGAGGGCTGCATAGCGTCAGCGCGGTTAGCTCGTTAACGCGCTAGCACTGTGCAGCCCCTCGCACGGGGTGATCCGCGTTAATGCGGTTATGGAGTTAACGTCATTTTAACGAGATTAACGCTGACAGCACTAATTTTGATCTCTCTGTCTCTGTGTCCTGTTCTTTCTTTCTGCAGGAGTGCCAGAAGAAGCTTGATCACAAGTTAGGTCTGGACTCTTACCTCTTGAAACCAGTCCAACGCCTCACCAAGTACCAGCTGCTGCTCAAGGTTTTCTACATTTGAGCTATAAAAATTTATTAGTAATGCAGGTCACTCACTGAAATGAATAATTCTTAGTCTGTTTTCAATGTATAATAAAGAAATGTAAATTTTGACTTATAATTTCATTAATAGCCCGACTGACGTATCCGATATTTTCGATATTAGCTATTTGCTGATTTATTGCTATTGACATTTATAAAAACGAGACACCGGAACACACTTATACCGTGTTATGAGTAAATCAATACATATGACAAATATCAGAGAAATCTGTTCGCACTTTGTGTGTCGTGTGTCTGGAGAAATATCATAATAGCAGATTTTTATAATACTGATGTTCATCAAATATCGGTCTCTGTATAGGTCAGCTCTAATTACAACTGCTGATAACAAAAAACTTTCATATACCTAATAAAGATCAGTATGCTACTAACATAGCTACTAAAGCTTAAAATCAGATATTGTATTACAAATGAACAGTACATGCAATACATGATCTTTCACTATTTTCACTATTTTCTGGGGGTTTTTACCGTCAACTTAGCACGACCCCTGCCAGTCACAAAATATTACAGCAATCAATGTTTTTACAACATGCAATTGTGTTAAAAAATCCTAACTTTCTCATGATTTACAATGTGCATCTGTATTCATAGAACAAAAATATTCAGGGAGATCTTGAATGATTACTGATTCATGAGTCCCTCAGAAGCTCAAATAAATACTCTGGTGGTGAAAATGTTAATATTTGCTTTCATCCACTATGTTATTGTGTATTACTTGGCAAGTCATGTACCAAAATCTTCTCAGACATTCATCATCCAGGCCATAAAATTTAACAGCACCCTCATACAGCGCAAAGTGTATCAACTCATCACCAGAAAAAAAGTGCTTCTAATGTTATTGGCTACAGCAAAGTAGGTCAGGAAAACAAACATGTTTCATAATTGAAAATGTCTGTGCGTTGAACTTTGAGCTGCAAGAGGGAGTATTGATAGAAGACTGAGCTCTGTGAGCCTGCGGTTCTTGTCCTGACCTCTGTTTTTTTTTCTTTCTATTAGCGGTAATTATTATTTTTGCTGTGCTTTTTTTTTAATAGCAGTAATATCTCATGTGGACGAGCCGTCCATACAGTAATTGCTTTTGTCTGAATTGACGCATGGACAAAATGACGCTGGCACAGAGAGACAAGGTTATTTCAACAGAAACAGAGATGCAGACAAATAAAAATGACTTTTGTGGACACGCACAATTTTAAAAGGCACAGAGACTAATCGACAGCAACAGGTTGGATCCATTTATTCAATTTGCAGAGTCACAGACAGGCTGACAATGATTTACATGTGCATAAAGCCATTTAAGTGGACAGACATCAAGGCAGACCAGATTAGATAAAGTAAGATCCACTGACATGTCATGCTGTGTGCCTGTCCTTGTTCAGGAGCTTTTAAAGCACTGCACAGAGGAGCGATACCGCTGTGAACTCCAGGAGGCTCTGGACTCCATGCTGGAGCTGTTGAAGTCTGTCAATGACTCCATGCATCAAATAGCCATCACCGGATATCAGGTACCAGCCAGTCAAATCAACAAATAAAACAGCAGACACACAATCACATTACTGGTTCGCAGATTTATGACCTTTCATCACACTTAATCTTATTAGAGCAAAGCACAAAATCTTTCTTACTGGTTGCGATGAGAATAGATTGTGCGTGTGGAAAAACCTTCAGTATATTACTTTGCTGGCAAGCTGCAGATTTGAGTCTTGAGTGTATCCATCTGTCTGTCTCCATGACACAGGGTGATCTCAGCCATCTGGGTCGTGTCGTGATGCAAGGCAGCTTTAGCGTGTGGATCAGCCATAAAAGGGCAGCGGTGCGAATGAAAGAGCTGGCCAGATTCAAACCCATGCAGAGGCACCTCTTCCTCTATGAGCACGCCCTGCTCTTCTGCAAGCGCAGAGACGAGGACAACCACGACAGGGCGCCCTTCTACAGCTTCAAATCGTGCCTCAGAGTAATAACACGAAAAACTCTCTCACATTATCAGGCGACTCAAACACTTTGTTTCCAATTTACGGTTTTTCTCTCTGTCTGTAGATGAGTGCAGTGGGAATCACGGAAAATGTGAAAGGAGATGTGAAAAAATTTGAAATCTGGTATAGCAGCAGAGAAGTGGTGTACATAGTTCAGGTATGTGATGCTCTTTTTTTCTATTTTAAGTGTAACTGAAAAGACTTTTCAGTGTCTTAGTAGTGTGTTATTTTCACTCTGTGTCTCTATTAGGCTCCCACGGTGGAGGTCAAAGTTGCCTGGCTGATGGAGATTCGAAAAATTCTCAACAACCAGCAAAAACTACAAGGTTTCAATTAATGTTGATGTTGCTTTGTGACCTTTTCTTTTTCCTTTTTTAAAAGCCTGATTTCATTTATATGACTCGTGTTCAGTCATGGTTTTTTTTTTTTTTAGTGCTTTGTGGTTTTTGTTGAAACCTTAGGCTCCTTCCTAGCAGTGTAATTTCCTTTAATCTGTTGTTTATGGATTTTTATTCCTTCTACATCTAACTCATTCCTCTATGTCATCTCATCTTCTTAGATGAAGCTTCTCTTCTGCTTTCAGACAACCCTCTCTCTGACAGGTGATTCTCTCTGCATGACCTCACATGATGTAGGGATGTGCAAAAACATTTACATAAGAATCATGAAATGTTTTTATTCAGGTCACACAAACCAAAAAGATTCAGTTTTTTTCAATAGCTTTTTTCAAAAGTTGGGACGCTGTGTAAAATGCAAACATATCAAAGGTACAAGCTGAGGCATTTTACTGGTCCATGAAAAATATTTGCTCACTTTAACATTCATGATGGCAACTCGTCTCTATAAAGCTGGACTTTAGAGAGGTAGAGTTTCTCACGTGTAAAGATGGGCAGAGGTTCACCAATCTGCATAAAACTCTGTCTGCAAATTGTGAAACAAATTTCACAATAATGTTCCTCAACCTTTGTGAATTGTGAAGACTGAATATCTCATCATCTACAGGACATTATATCATCAAATGATTCAAAATCTGGAGAAAGCTCTGTGTGCTCAGGGGACAAAGATTTGAAAATCATTGTGTACATTTTACACGGTGTCCCAACTTTTTTTGAATCTGGGTTGTGTGAGTAACTCAGTGGATAGAATGTCAAAATTCCCTCATCCCCATATAGCATCAGAGAAGCTTGTTATGATGTTTCATGTGTGGTGAGAACAGGTCAGCCCAAGTCTGATGACTCGATTCTATTCTTTTAAAGCTTGATAAATTCTGTGAAGAAAAAGATTGTGTTTTGACCCTTAAATCCAATTTCTGGAATGACTTCCCGATCACATAACACCCGCCTACAAGTCAGGATATCCGCCATCGCCACAATCATAATTCTCATAATAATCTTTTTACAGTTTATTGATGTTACTGAGTCAGTGTGCATGTGCGCAGTAGCTCCATATGTGAATGTATCAGCATCTTTGTCATTACCCTTGAGATTTTAACTGCCAAATCCTGCAGATGGCACAACATTGTCTTCAGCTCTGATATTTAAAACTGCTGGTTTTCAGCACCATGGACAGTGCCATTCACTTAATTTAGGCCTGCTACAGTTTCTTTCTGTGCTGCCGGGCTTTGATTCCTCTTCATATTCATGCATATTCACCTCACTGCAACAGTCCCTGATTAGATGCTTTAAAGTCCTACTGACTGTAACAGGGAGGCTGTGCATTACGTTCTTTTAAACACATTCTTTTAAGTGACTCTGTCAGATACATTCTTGATCCCGTGGTGACCATTAAAGTGATAGGATAGGAGGTAACTGTAAGTTAGACTACTTTTAGAGCGGTTTTCTTTTTAATATTTTGCACTTGTTGCTTTGATGATCGCAAGCTATTCAACGTATTGTCAGTGATGGAGCTTTGCAGTGTGTTGGAGTTTGTGGGTGTGTGTTTGTGGAGTTGTTCTGGAGGTAACAGTTTTATGTTTACAGGTGGCATGCTAGCATGTTGTAAGGTCAAGTAATGGCTGAGCCTTGTGTGTGTCACAATATGCAAGATCATGGAGATTCAGTTTATGGGAAATTTATCAACACTGGTATATTTTCTCTTTGTCAGCAGCTTCTACAAAGAGATCAAAACTAATGTTGTTATTTGTAGTCTCAGCCGGGTTTTGCTTGGACCTCCACTGTTCATGAAACATTTTTAAACATATCAATGACACATACTGTTGCAGTGCTGTAATCACTGGCACTAGGTTACAACAGTTGCATTATTTATAATTCAAAAAAATAAATAAATAAATAACTTGCACAGCTATAAAGAATTATTAAACATTTGATGTAAAATTAAAATCCATATTTGTGAGCATTTATAGAAATCTTTAATAGGGAACCAGGAGATTTTAAAGGGTGTTAGAAGGTATTGACAGAGACAGATGAGATGGTAGATTTGAGGGCCAAAATGTAGGATGCAAAACTAATTTACACACAAGCTTTAATGGCTGATTTCAAAATTCACAAGTTGAAAAGAGAAACAAAAGGTACCAGAGAAAAACAGGAAGAACCATAAAGCAAACCGGGTCCTTATGAAGCAAGCTCAGCATCACCACGGGGAAGTACCCAAAAGACAAATGCTAAACACAGAGAGAGGAAGAGTTTGACTGAACAACATGAATGACAAAAGTGAGTACTGCTGCGTTTTCAGTCAGAGAAGCACTTCATAACACATCAGAGTGATTTCTTTGGTCTCAGTTGATGCATTTTTTCCAAAACACGTCTCTGTGGCTTTCAAGCTCAGAAGACTTTACACCCAAAATTGGTTCACACCAAGGATCCTATCCCCCGGTAAAAACAGAGTAATATAGTGTACACTGTTAAGTGCCAGGAGGATCGCTCTCAGTTATACATCGGGGAAAACTGATTAAGCAGAAGAGCTGCATCCTCTGGAAAAAACTCTATTTACACCTACAGATCTCTTTGGCCCTTGTTTTAGTGATAAGAATGTACACGTCCTGGACAGGGAGGAACGCTGGTTTGATCCGGCAGTCAAGCAGGACATTTACCTGAAAAGGGAAAAATCATCTCTGAACTGAGGAAGGGACCCTAGCTACAGTTCTGTGATTGCATCCAGGATTTCCTTACCTGGATCCAGACTGAGGGTGAAAAGTCGTACGCAGAATATTCTGTAAATTCAAAAAACTAAAAGTCATCGTACCACAGGAATGAGGATTAAAGAGTTTTAAAAAGTACAACAAACTTTAAGCACTAGAATGATAAAAAAAAAACCCAAACAGAAATTCAGACTAAAATGTTTTAACACAAAACTCAAAGAGGCCCACGACCCATTGTTAGTGTTGGTCTTATCATGGGAGTTGTTGACATACATTAAATGATACCAGCGATTTCTTTTAAGAATTTGAGCATGGTAAAACCCCGATCAGACATTGTCTTGAAGCACTTTTGGATTCTTACTAATATACAGTATGGATGATGAAATACTGTAAGGATTGCCACTCTTTGAATGATATGTGGATCTCACAATTGTGTAGGCCTCACAGTATTTGTAAGTAATTGCAGTGTTTGCTTTATTTAGTAGATGGGAAGGCTTAAAACATTCGGACAATTATTATTGTACTGCGTTAATGTTCTTTCTAGTTATTGTATTAAATGGGACAAGCTTCACCCGTCTACTACATAAAGCAGGTTGAAGCACACGTGGAAATTATTTGCAAATGCCCTTTAATCAGGGCCTGTTATGCGTGTTTGCGTAGAATATTGTAGAAATAATATTTCCATATATTGCAGCGATCTATGATATAAATGATTTTCATGTGATAACCTTGAACATCCTTTGAAATCAGGCGCTGAAATATATGTGACTGTAACCTGAGTGGAATGTTGTGTTAATTTACAGACTGTGTTTGAGGTAACAGCTCGTTTTGTGACACCGTGGATGTCGTTGTTGTTTTGTTTGTTGTGCTCGTTGGTCTTGTTCCCATTGTGATGTGGTTTAGTGCATCAGAGATGTGTGTGTCGTGGGGCAGCGTGCCGGTGGGAGGCTGCTCAGCGTGTCTCCCTGTTCCTCACAGCTCCTCTACAACAAGCCACTCCCACATTCCCAGAGGGGAGGAGTCGCTACACACTAGCCCCGCCCATTCTGATCCTGTGGTTCATTCACCTCGACGCAGTGAGTTGGACAAATGGAATACAAACACACACACTTGTTTTTACACCTTAGCGAGGACATCAAATCGACAGGAGCTGTCCCTAGCCACTTACCTGAACCATAAGAAATGAATATTTAACCCTAAACCTAACCATAACCTAATTGTAACCTTAACCCTGAAACTGCAATTTGAGGTGTTTGTGCTGATATGCTGTATTTGATTTTTTATCATGCCCTACCATCTTTTTAGAGATAAGAGGTTTTCCCCTTTTTCTAATTGCTCTGTCATGAACTTTAACATTTAACATGGGTATTCTGCAGCTTCTCTCAGCATTGCATGGTCTCACTTTAGTGAACATTTTCTAGGATGTCCACTGGGAAGTTTAGCATCTGTATTGCATGTTTTCCACTTGTGGATGACCTTTCTTAGTGTAGAATGATGGACTTCAGATTGGAAATGACCTTACTGACCTTTCTTTTTTACCATGAGTATTTCATTACTAACACTTAACTGTTCAATTTTCTCATTTACAAAACAAAGAAACAGAAAAATTCTGCAGTTTCACTTCACTTCTTTTAGCTGTCTTTCATCTGTAGGTTGGCCTGTGAATGCTCACTCAGTGGCAATCTGTGAGGGCCTGGAGGACTGGGGTGCTACAGACCTCTCCACTTTATCAGACTCAGAGGAGGAGGATGAGGATCAGCCTGCCCCACTGGTGAGATTTTGTTACTGTCACATGAGATATGCACAGAGTTCACACAGAAACTGAGATGTGGTTATGCAGAGAACATTGAAGCAGTCTAAATATGCTTGCCTGATGGGAGGGACTTACTAAAGCTTTTAAAATTCTAGCTGTTATTTTTTGTTTGTTTCTTTGTGTTTGCATGAAGCCTACCGCCTCTTTAAGGGAAAACTATGAACATTAAGCTGTGCAGCTACAGCAGGTGGAAGGTCCTACCTGAACCTAGTAGACCTCCCTCAAATGAGTGGTGGCATCCAGCCTGACATTTTCTTACACCAGAATTCAAAATATCATTAGCATAAGAGCTATAAGTCTTATGTCTTTGTTTTTTAAAAAGATCCTCCAGCTTTCTTTTCTGGCAGTTCCTTCCTCGTCTTCCTCATCTTCCTCTTTTCATTACCTCCTACTGGAGACTGATATTAGATAAGACCTGCCTTCTTGATATTTTTCCCCCATCCAATATGACTATGAAGGACACTGTGACTGACGTATCATCTATTGTACACTGATACTTTGTGCGATGATGCTCTTTGCGCCTGTGGTGGTTTATGAGTTCCTAAATGAGTAAATATGTATTTGTCTTGTCTATTCATTCACGTGGCAAAGGGTTTTATACACTGTTCCCTCAGTTTTAATTGTTTTTACTCTGTTCCAGGTGGCGGGCAGGTACAGAGTGATGGTAGAGAGCACCATGGCCAGCTCTGATGACATCATCTTTAACTGTGGTGATGTCATCCAGCTGCTGCATGAGGATTCATCAGGAATGTGGTAAGACAGGCGACATTCTTCAGAAATCTTGCATTCAACCATTTTCAAATGTTGAGATGTTTAAAAAGATTTCCTGCGATGTGTGTAACTGCAGGATAGTGAAGAATATAAGTCGTGGCGAAGAAGGCCGCGTCCTACCCGAGGACTTGCATAGGATTCTGGGAGAGACGTGCTGAGAGCCAATCAGGACAGAGGATGAATGAAGAAGTGTGCCTGTTTGTTCCTCATACTTTGCCTGAATATCCTTCCATGTGTACAGACACACACAGACTTATATATTCCATCAACTTCCTGAAAAAATGGGCATCTGAATCTGCTTGTCAATCAGAATGAAGCACAACATCAGCCACAGACTTTACTCCTCAAACTGCTGTGAGAGTTTCACCTCTGAAGACTGTGACCTCCAGAAAGAACCTCAGAAGACTTTAACAGTGGAAAGCACATACAAGCCATCCTTTGCTCTGCCTTCTCCGGCAGCAGTACATCAGATTATTTTGGACTGAAGACTTTAAACAGGGGCTTTTATTTATATGTTCAGAGTGGACTTTTGTTCTAGACGTCAAGCTGTATAATTTCTATTTTCTTATGAAACATCATGTCTACCAACATATCATTACTGTTCTTGTGCCAAACAGCTAAGCTAACTGTCATGCAGAAATGCCCTGGTTACGTCGTCGCCGCCTCTTAGCAGCCAAAGTGAACACTGAATGTCTGTCAGTTTTGTTTATGTGATAAAAAAAGAAAACAAAATAAGAAAAAAAATGAAAATATGGCATTTTAGTTTTCCAGGTTTCAGCTTTCATACTAGCTCTAGACAATTTGACACTCAGTGCTCATAGTGTGGGAAAAAATTACTGCATACCCTTGTTTACACTTAGCTTAATTAAAAGGGACCGATTATGCTTTACTTTTCTCTCTCCTTAAATAATTACCTGTTACAGCAGTGCTACTCATATTAAGCATGGCCAGAGTAATCCCTGTAAGCTAAAAGATAAGGCTTCAAATAGCTCCAAATGCTTGGTTTCATACAGCTCCTTTTACTCTCAGCTCTTAATGACATCAGTGAGAATGGGTATGATGTTTATGATGTGCAAATGAGAAACGAGCTAGCTTAAAGGGATGGGACAGGAAACTGCACTATTAGTGTAATTAGTATGAGATAAATGATTATTCTGAACTTTGAATCATACCAAGCTGCTTAAGTAGATTCCAAGAATAAAACATATGGAGCTGGAAATGAGAATAATCGGTCCCTTTAGTGACGTGTCATAGCAGGAAAGGCAGAGGCATAAAAACATTGTTGAAAGTTAGTTTGGGAGTTTGAAGTTTTTATAAACAATCTGCCAAAAATTTAGAAAACTAGAACATTTGTAGTCGTTATTATTGACACAGTATATGACAAAGTGAATCAATTCATCATCTTGTGGTGACACCCCAAACTGTGGAAGACCAAATTGCCCTGGGTCATAACAGGACACCAAAGGCCTCGACCTCAAAGTCCTTCTCCTGTAATCTCTGATCACAATTAAAAGAACAAGAAACCTCTGTCAGTGCACTTTGAACAACCAGATTAAATTAGGTCTAAATCCTACATCCTTGCTACTGTGTGCTTTGGAGTCCAGGAACACTGATACGAACAGATCCTCTCCTGGTATGACAAATTTAAATATTTCCTGTATTTTATTGAAAAAAAGCATTGGTGAAAGTTTCAGTTGCAGTGTGATTCACTCTTTTATTAAGAGTCTATACACTAGGACTAGGTTGCTGTTATTTATGGTAATAATATAGTTTTTAATGAAAGTTATATTCTCTGCTATGCTTTTTTTATTCATTTGATTCAGTAGCTTTTCCATCATCTAGTCTTTTAGAGCTAAAACCCTTATCACTGTCAAGCTTTACCATATTGATTGATTGCTTGCTGCTGTGCACGGGTATCTTACACCCTACATATGACTGCAGCTTTATTTCCACCTGCAATGAGAAACGATGCTCAGTGGTACTGCCTTTAAAAAGAATAATGTGGAGTTGTCACCTGAGCATATTTGTGAATATGAAATTTGAGGGGGTTCATTGAGAATATGGAAATGCATTTTGAACTGCCTTGTTTTACAGCTGCCCAGAAAAGTGTGTGAAGTGTGCAGAGTGCTCACAAAAACACTGCCACTCAACTGGAAATGAGCTGAGAGCTCATCTCTGACTGATGTAGTGTAATTATCTGAGTTGCTGGCAGCTTATTTAGACATCTGCAGCAGACTGTGACCATATAAACATTAAAAATAGAAACTGTAGACGTTAAACACCATTTTAGTCAGTGTTTTAGTCTGAATGGTGGTACTGCTTTGGACAGATAGACGCTCATACTCTGCTATCAAGTGAAGAAATGAATTTATTGCAAGAATATTTGAATCAAATCCTTGTAGTAGCAGTAAATCCAACATTAGCTTGTACATTAAGTAAAGATTAATTTTCACGGTATTCAGCACCCACAGTGGGAGCATTGAATCGTTTGACAGTGAGCGCTTGACCATCCAAATGAAGCATGTTCACTGATACACAATACTAAATAACATTTCATCACTTTAAATTGATTTGAAATCCACCCAGCGCTGGCTGCACTGTAACATCAGAAGTTATTAATGGATTAGTTCAGTTAGGCTTTAGCGTTTTTCGTGGCAGTGCTTTAACTTGGTGTTTGCTGTTTTTGCTTATTTGCACTGTATTTTTTTAAATAATACTAATTATGTATAGAATTATTTTCTGAAAATATAAACACTGGACTTGTTTCAGCTTGACTGATGTGATTTGTCCCTTTTGTATAGCCTTTGCTTGAACGATACGTCTATAGTCCTCTTGTTAGTTTTATGGTGCGTCTTAGAGCAGGATAATGGCCAAGAAAAATTCACTACCACTTCATTTCATTGATAAAATGGGGTATTCATATAGAGCTTCCTGTTGATGCAAATTTGCTTAAATCATGTTTGTCATCATCATATGATACTCAAACACTCAGATAAGTTGATATGTTTTATTGAGGTACTAAAAAAGAATACGGGGGATTTCTCACTTCATTCACTTCCTCGGAGGCTAAACTCAACACATGCTACTTGTTTATTTTTACAGCTGATTCATGAATCCTGTTAATCGTTTATACTGATCTGTGTTACGTTACTGATCCATTTGTAGTAGTGTGAGACCCGGGTATAGATGCCATACTTCCCGTCTTTGGCACACTCCTCTCCCCAGCTGATGATGCCTGTCAGGAACCAAGTTCCTTTGTAATTGGTGGCATGCGGCCCACCGCTGTCCCCCTGGCACGAGTCCTTCTGTTCACTTTCAAAGCCTGCACAGAACATAAATCGGGTGATATGGTCTCGGCTGCTCTGTTTACATTTGGTGCGGTCCACATAGGGGACTTCCAGCTTCTGGAGCTTGGTGGCCTCGGGGCCTTGAAACCTTATCCGGCCCCATCCACTCACAAGGGAGACCGTGGATTCTCTCACAATGTTCTGTATGAATTCTTTGGGGCCCAGGCAAATGGGACGCCGCTTGTTGGACAAGTCCACTGGACTGCCAAGCTTTAGGAGCGCAATGTCATGGTTATATGGTGAGGTCTTGAAATCATACTTGTGGTGGGGATGCCTTTCGGCCACCTCATGGTCTCGCTCTGGACCCTCATCTTTGTTCACATCATGTTCACCTGGAAGCATAGATTAAGATAAAGATTTTCTAAGACAATGTAAATTTCTGCACAAGGAAGCAAAGTCTAAAGTACTGGACAACTTGTGAAAAAAAAAACATTAAAGAAACATAATTGAAACATAATTTGTTAAAAAGCCATGAAGCTGAAACGAAAAAGGATTTGCCTGATCCCTAATACTTTAGGACAAAACAGTATTATCTGTACTTTAGTTCAAGTGAAAGATTTAATGTTAAAGAATGCAAGTAGCCTTTGTTCTTCTTACCAACTCTGATGAAGAATTTACGTTCTGTGCCATCGTTGTTCCACAGACAATGGGCAGCAGTGATGACCCATAAGTCAGCGAGCAGGGATCCTCCACAGAAGGGCCGCGCTCTCTGCACGCTGTCTGGGCGGGACATCAGGGCCACCTTCAAACACAGAAAGAAAGGCAAAGAAAACTTGCAACAGAAGAGCAGTTTTAAAGAACCTACCATTTCTTGCACATTTTTTGAGCAACTGAAAACAAAAAACACTCAAAAGCAGCACGTTCTCTCTGCATGGGACAGGCTTCAAACACTAGACTTACACCTCTAATACATCTTTATTAAACCTGGCGCTCAAGTGCAAGTTTAAATGTCAAAGTCTATTCAAAAGTCTTTCTATTTAAACTATTGCACAGATTTAAAAGTTGCTGACTATTCGAGGATTACAGCTTACGTCTTACTTTACAGCTACATCTAAAGCAAATGTTCTTGCCCTGCTGGGATTTTTGGTTCCAGTTCTTCACATATTGGCCTTCACTGCATCCCCAGCTCTTCCCTCTCCAGCCTATATCACAGTACCTGCCAAGGTATCTCTCCAGGAATGGCCGTATCTCCTCCCACAATTCTTTGGTCAGTTTTCTCTTGAGCTGTGACATTGGGGAGTGTGGCATACCCCCAGGACGACATCTCTGTCTTTGTTTTTGGTGTATCGGTGACACTTCTCACATGTCGACGGCCAATCACAGCCTCAGAGTCCAGAGAGTCATTGCTTGGGTTTGAGTCGGTCATGGGATGGTTCAGATAATCATACTCTGATATATCTTCATCATAGAAGTAATCGTTTCGGGTATCGTTGTAGGAGAAGTTTGACGATCTTGGTTCGAGAATGGACCTGGTGAGAGAGCTGGAGGACAGATTCACACGACCACAGCTGAATGGCTCTGGAGAAATAAAAGTGAAATAATAGGGGAAATATTACATTTCTGCCTCCTAGATTTGTTTAAATTTTACATTGTCATCTTTTATGGGGTTGGAAGTATAGTTCTTCAGATTTTTTCTCACATGTGCAGATTGCTGACCCAAAAATAGAAAGAAAAAAAAGAAAAGAAAAAAACCTCTTTCCTTTCTGTTCCCTTTGAACACTTCATCTTTAGCAAAGTCCAGTTATATTATGTTTAAGCAGTGTATCATAGATGAATGTGATTACTGTTAAGTTCCCTGAATGTTTTTTGTGATAAAAGAAAAGAAGAATTTTTTCCCGTTCATATGATTTACTTAGTCCGGCTGCAGAAGCATGAACGAGCGTAAAAATGAGAACTATAAATTTTGCACCCCACCACTTCCACTGGAGACGTGTTAGGAAGACAACTTCAGGAGAAGTATGAGGAGGAACAATTGCATTTTGAACAATCATCATGAATATTTACATGAAAGTTTATTTCCTTTATGATTGTTGCCTCTCTGTGGAATATAAAATTTACATGTATTCATGGTAAAAAGGAAACTACACGGTTCGTCCTTTCTAAGGTTTCATGCATCAGGACATTGTAAAAAGCTAACTAATCTGTACTTGGTTTTTAAATGAGGTAAATACAACCATGGATAAACAACAACAAATGAAATATTATTCCAAGTCATTACGTATGTAACAAAAACTAAGCCGAAATGCAGACGCAATATAAAATAAACTATATACCGTGATTCAGTAGCTTCCAGACCACCATTAGCAGCAATATCTTAAATTAATGTTTTTTCTTTGTGGCCTTATCAGTATCTCAGTACTCTTCTTTACAACGTTGCTTCATTTCATTGAGGTTTGCAGGCATTTGTTTATGCACAGCTCTCTTACTGTCACACCACAGCATTTTAATCAGGTTGAGTTCTGGACTTTGACTGGGCCATAGCGATGCCTTGATTCTTTTCTTTTTCAGCCATTCTGTTGTAGATTTGCTGCTCTGCTCAGGATCATTCTTCTGGACACATATGGCCTCACACTTGGCTTTAAACACTTTGGTATACAGAGGAGTTCATGGTTGACCCAGTGACTACAAGGGACTCAGATGATCTGCTTCAAAACAAGCCCAAATCATAGCCAATGCCATGCTTTACTGCCATGCTCTTCAGAGGCTTCTAAACAAGCCATAGTTGTTCAGTCTTTTTTTTTCTAACTGTATTTAGCAAATATTAAAACCTGATAAAGATAAGGTTTTTTTTTTATTATGTCTTCATATGTAAAACCTTAGAAACTGTATTGTAGTTGAAGTCAGAATGAAGTCAGACTCGTTCAGAAAAAAACAAAACAAAACGCTCTTACCACTGCACTAAATGCTGTGTGTGGTTTTACCTATTGGCTCACAGCTCTTCTTGTTTGGCCCAAGTATGTAACCAGTTGCGCACCTGCACACAGCTTGATTAGCCTTCATTACACAGAAATGAGAACATTCGCCATTGTTCACCACACACTGCTTGTTCACTTCTGGAAAAAGTCAGGAAAACAGAATTAGCTTTCGCTGACAAAACTTTATGGTCTTAGCTCAAACGTTGTTTCAGCCGAGTTATTCAGATCCACACTCACCGATCTCACAGTTCTTGCCACTGAAGTTTGGTTGGCACAAGCAAAGATAACTGTTGATCCCATCTTTACACACACCTCCATTCTGACAGGGGGGTGGCTTACACTGGTCGCCATCTACACACGACAGATCACACCACAGGTTTAGAGAAGACTGTGTGCTATAAATTCTCAGCAAACATGAGAACTTGTACTTTGTTCGTCTTACCGATATAGCCTGCCCAGAACTCCATCTGCAAAAGGAAGATCAAATTAAATGGGAAGTTCACCAACCATCCATCAAGCTCTGATCACTAGACCACTGTAACTGCCCACTTTTGGAGATATAAACAGTCAAGATCTTAATACTGGTAAAGGCATAGGATTGTGTGTGTGTGTGTGTGTGTGTGTGTGTGTGTGTGTGTGTGTGTGTGTGTGTGTGTGTGTGAGAGAGAGAGAGAGAGAGAGACCTACAGTTTTCTCATCATCCTCAAACACCTCTCTGGCCTCCTCCATGCTGCAAATTTCTTCCACACATTCCCGCTCCAGGTTACCTTGTTTAAGTTCTTCAAAAGCAGTGTTATATCTGCGCTTACGATGCAGCACGGTGTGTGCCGTCTGCTGAGACACGAACACAGCTCCTGAAAGGGTAACAAAAGACAAAGAGTCCTCACTAAGTTTAGCATAATTATTCAGAACTATTGATAAAGGCTGCTTTCAGGGATATATATGTATATAAAACCTATATGCATAATATAAAAGTACATCAAAGATGGACAGGTACCAGGACTGAAAGTGAAACCAGCGCGGAAGTGTCTTAAATCTGGCAGCAGGGTTTGTTGGAAGCAGGCTGAAATTCTGTACTTTTTCATTCAGATCGACAATGCACTCATCAAAACACCTTTATGGTGACCAAAAAGCTCAGCTTGAGGCTAAAAATGTACAACTTTGCTGTCCAATGGCCATCTTCTATGTACAGTCTATGATATTCCTCTGCAGTAATCATATTATTGGTGTTCTCACTTGTGTAGAGACTCTGCTATGGTCTCATCTTCATATATCTGGTGATCCCTTTGACACATGATGCTTTACCTTAATCATTTAATTGAGCCAAACAAAGAGCTGATACTTGCTACAGTTTTACATCCGCTTAGGATAATCCAGACTGGCTGCTACATGTACCTAACTCAGTGGTCCAGCTATCATCCCTGCCTTTCCAGCACAAGACGTCTTGCAAACAGCCACCAAACAAGCACCAAATTGTCTAAATTATATCAACTTAACATCCTCATAAATAGTTACAAATATTTACACCGACAGCCTAAGCACTTAGGAATCTTTACAGATCCAAGTGAATAAGAACTTTAAGAATCGAGGTTATTCAGTGATCACCTGCTTAGCCACCAGCCTTTTCCTATATTTTGTGCAGCTCTAAACTTTGCTGAACTCATTTTCCTGCCACCTGGGTCAATACCTGCTCTGCTGCTTTTTACCTGTGTTTTCTTCTGTGATCTCAGCACCCACTCCATACATGTCCAGCAAAAAACCAGCAAAGCAAACCAGTGCACACACTCTGGCCATCTTGTCGTTGTCAGTTGTCTGTCTGACTTTGACACTAAACTCAAAGCCTTATCCAGCGCTCCAAAGTACAGCAACACAGTGTTTGCTCACCGGTATGTCTGCAGTGCATGTGTGTGTAACTGTGGGTGTTTGTTTTTTCAGATTTGTGTGTGTGTGTGCGTGCGAAGTATGTTTAAGGGAAGGATGTGGAGAAAAACTTCATGTGTGCATGGAAGAAAAGAGAGGTGTCCCATAAAAGAATAAAAGAAGGTGCTTTTTTTCTACACGTCAGGCTGAAATTGAGCAACATCAGATATTGACTGCTGATGGGACAGTTTGGACATTAGCGTGTGTACGTGTGTGTGTGTGCACGCGTGTGTGTGAACATTACCAGCTGTTGTTTATCATGATGAGTCTTTTCCGATAAGCAGCTTTTGCAAGGCTTACGTGAGGTTTCAGATGAGTTGAGTGCACTCACACAGGCACATTTACGAAAACACACACCCACAAGTTTGTACTTCTCCATTTCTGGGTAAGTTTGTAATGACGGCTCAGGTCATTGAGCTAGTGTCCTTGATCAAGTGACCGAACCCAAAGTTGATCCCAAAGGCAAGTAAGAACCTTGCATATCAGCTCTGCCACCTCTGGCACATAAACAGGAATTTGAGACTTACTGTAAAGCATTTTTAGAACTGATGCCACCATGCTAGACAGTTAGTACAGTGTTCTTAGGTTTGAAAGCCTCACATTTATGCCTCCAAACATACCTCTTGTCATTGTGAGCAGATCAATCTTTGTCTAAAACTTTTCAACAGAATTTCATCTCATCCAAAGATGAAAGTTCTTTTAGACCTTGGCGAAGTTAAAAGGCTGTCTCAGGTTAAAAGACACTGTAGAACCTTCAGCACCAGTTATTAAACTATTGAAAAATGATTTTATGTTTAGATTACAGAAAATCCAAAATGAATTCAAACTTGTGGATCCAATTCTTGTTTCTTAAAGTCATTAAAGATTTCCACCTTAGGGGAAAAAAAGTATTAATTAAACCACCAAAATTACAAAATTACCAAAAAAGTTGAATATATTAGGAAATAAAAAACAAAAAACAAAACTCATGCTTAAAATGTTTGTCTGTCTGGAGGATCCAGTAGTTGAGGGTGGATAAAGTCACCAACTTTGTTGTATAAGATATTCTTGTACAACTGACGCCACCAAATCAGGTTTTCTGAATATTGGATTTATTTCTATTTCTGCTCTCTAATGTTTTAATCCATTAGTCCATAAATTTGCGGTGACTGGGGCTCCTGTTCAGAGTTCACTTTAAATCTGAAGAGTAAATGTCCTCGATTTATAAAAATGCTCACTGAAATGCTCACAGAAACTCATCAGTTGATGCTGAAACTCGCACACTGAAGTAAATAATGTCAGATCTGTACTAAGTGTTGAAGGCTGTTTTATTAGAACGTGAGCTACGCAGGGTTTGACTGGTGATAAATCACTGTGACTGACAGCTAGGTCAGCTGACCTTGAGCCAGCAGCTCCTTAGCAACAGCGCCCGTGTGGTCATTTATTGGCTGACGATGGCATAGATGGAGCGAGCAGGGGGTTGCAGCCCTCTTTTTATGGCAACTTATGTAAGCCTTTAAACTCATCTCACTCGCAAATTAGATATTAGAGCGTAAAATGGGAAGGGGGATTTCACAATTAGCAGGTTTGTAGCAATTATGATTAGATCGCTGCCTGCTGATTGGTGTCCTGGGAACAGATTTGATAGCTCTGAAGATGAGGAGGGTGGTACTGGTTTCAAGCTTTACAGATGACAGAGAGAAGTAAAAAAAAGAAAAAGTAAAAAAGTGGGTTAAAAGCAGGAAAATCCTATTACCACCAGTGTTTTTGATGGACTTTTATCTATTTGATATCAATGTTTGCTGTTAACAGAGCTGCTGAAATCTTGGTTTGATTTGTAGGACTCGATGCTCCAGATCTAGGCATGACATCGAGTCAATTACCTCCTCTATTCATGTCCCCATTTTCTCCAGTCAGTACAGAAGTGCCCCCTCTCATTCCCATTAAAATCATTCAGCTCGGTTGCCATTAGTGAGTCATGAGGTCATTGCTGTTCCCTCAACAACACTGAGTGGTGTGCAGCTGATCTCAGACACTCACACAGTGCGGAGGAATTATGACTGGCTGAATGAGAATATTTTGACTAATACACCTGCCCCTGGGTACAGTGTTTCCACTGTGGCCAGGTGTTTGTCCCACTTGAAAACATGCTGAAACTAATGACATGAACATGATCAGAGATGGTTAATCTAATCCCCCTGTAGAGTAAAGAGTATAATTCATTTCTCATTTCCATGTCTTTGCCCTAATGTGGCAACACTCACAAACAAGACAAGCAAACTCCCCTGTAATGGTTTCTGTGTTTAACTTGCGCTGCATTCAAACACACATGCACGTGTTACCTTTCTCTGTGTGTGAGATCTATATTTCTGGGCAGAGTGGTTTGACTCCCCCCCGGAAATGAGAGTGGGTTTGACTCCTGGGAAAAGGAGCAGACTTATATACCACTTTTTGTTCTAATAGAGCAGCTGGTCCCAGATCAGTAATCCTCCAGAAGGGGGATCTTACAGAGGGACAGCTGTGCTTTGGTCTGTTGGCTTAGAGTCAAAAAGCCACTATGATGATGTCACAGCTCCATTATACAAAGTCGTCATACAAGAGATGTAGTAGCAGCATTTTGAAGGGTCATGCAAGGACAAAAATCTTTAACAAAACGCAGTAACATCATTTCTCGTGGTGCAGGAAATTTCACTGAAGCAAATAATTCTATTCATGATATTCAGTGAATGCGGTGAGGTGAAGGTTTGGGAAGAAGCCGCTCCAAAGAGACACTCCTTGAATATATAGGCTTGAATCAGTGTGGCCTGAGGATGCATATTTTCTTTTTTCACAGGCTTTTCTTTTTTCTTTTAATCCATTCATTTTCTTTTGCTTATCCGATTTAAGGGCACAGGAGAGCTTCAGCCTATCCCAGGGCAAGAGACACAGTCCTTCCTGGATGAGTCGCCAATCAGTCGCAAGACTAACACAGACAACCGTGCTCATATTCAGAATCAGAATCAGAATCAGAATACTTTATTGATCCCTGGGGGAAATTATTTTTTGTTACAGTGCTCCATTTTAAACCAACATTAAGACAAGACAGACAATACGCTAACTAAGAATAGTATATTCACACCTATAGCCAATTTAGAGTCAATTTAGAGTCACAATCCAAAGACCTGAGGAAGCCAGAGTGCACTGAGAGAACCCATGCAGACACAAGGAGACCAACACAAACTCCACACAGAAACTCCCAGACTGGATTCAAACCAAGGACTTTTCTCCTATCAAGTGAAAGTGCTAATCACTGTGCCATTGTGCCTTTTTTCAAATCTCTAATATTTAATTTTCATGTTTTTATTCCATTGTACCCCTTCTTTAAGGTTTAGGTATTGTTTTCCTTTATTAACTTCCCAAGAAGGTTAATGCTTGCATGCATATGTGTCATTCTGTCTGTAAACAGGGTAGCTCGAAAGAATTCTGATAAAACTAGGGGTGAGGCCTGGGATCGTCTTAACCATCCATTAAAATTTTACATACATCTACCAAGGTCTTCAATGTCAACTTGGTTGAAAATTGACAAAAACTCTTATAACAACACTTATAAGAAACTATGATTCTTACAAGTGTGGTCTGTTTTGTCAGCATATCGAATGCACCATATCATGTCCCATTTGACCTTTGAACTATCTTAAAGGTCTTTAGATTGATTTGAAGGTCCAAGTGATAATAATGCTATATAGAGCTATTTAAAAATATGTGTCTTAATGCTTGTTGTGCTCTCTGAGTGCTTCTTGTTCTCAAATGAATGTATCTTGCATACACTTGTAGAGTGTTGTTGTGATTGTTCTTACTGCTGTTTTCAATGTGAACCAGTTATTTTTCAGGTCAAGTTTACAGAGAGGCAATAAAATAGTTTCGACCATCATAATTGCTGGGCTTCTTGTCAGCCCTTTTGTTTTGCCTCTTTAGATTACAACTGAAGACATGAAGGGGGTGGAAGAGGAACTGCCACTGTGACAACACAAGATCAAACTGGTTAAACGTGTGATTCATTTTAGCCAATGAAGTCACGCATTTGCAACCTGTTAGTGAAAATCAGGAGACACATAGGTTGCCTTGAGCTCAGCTCTTTATTCTCACTTGCTATTACCCTCTGCCTGGGTCATTTCACAGTTTAAAAAGTCCTTTATAATGAATTCTTGACAATCTGCCACAGAAACAAGAAAAATCAAAGCTACTTCCAGCATCACACTCCTGTTGTGCCATATAAAAGCTTGATGTAGGTCCTAGGTGTCAAACTCTGGCCCGCGGGCCAAATTTGGCCCGCAGCCTAATTACATTTGGCCCGCGAAGCCATACCAAATTACTATTAGAGCTGGCCTACTGGTATTATACAGCTAATATATATATCATTTAGTATTAAGCTTTGCTTGTTCCATATTCAGTTTTTCAGCAAAACTTGTTTGAGTCCATAAGAAAAGATTCATTCTTATATCTGGAGGAAGATTTTGTTTTTCAATAAATATTAATGTTAGCCCGCGACTTTGTTCCAGTTTTGAATTTTGGCCCACTGTGTATTTGAGTTTGACACCCCTGATGTAGGTTAACAGAAGAAACTAAATTTATCTCTGACCCGACTTCTTTACTACGAACAACCATCACACTAACAAACTGAAGCCTTTAGCACGTGAAGCCACTTTTCATTCAGTCAACAAGAAATGAATCAAAAACAGGCCTTTAGGGCAGAAAAGTGCTGGAATATTATAATATGGAAAAGAAAAACACATTACCCAAAACCAATACTAAGTATGAAGTTTAAATGGGATCCAAAACAAGTGTTGACCACAGAAAAAAACACACACAAAAAAGAAAAAACTACTTTTCAGCAAAAATTGATTAAGTGATCAATAAATGGATTCATTTGCATAGTGCTAGAGTGCTGAGTGCAGTAGTGGATTTGCATTTCTTGGAAAGAAGACAACCTTGTGATTACACTGATCTTCTTTTCTTCAGTAAGAGCAAAAATGTGCATCTTTCAGTTTCTGTATGTCTGCTGTAACCAATGTCTTCATTATTGCTCAGTCTTTTAATGTTTGATGCAGTAGAGGCGTTATAAGGAGAACTGTTTGCTTTGTCAGCTGGTGGAAAGTCCTTCTCACTTGTTTTGTCTTTGTTGTATTTATAGCTGTTAAATTTGTTTCAAAGATCCCCTGACTACTCGGAGAAAGAGCTGCAGGATATCTGCAGTTTTTAAAAATATATCAGTTTAACGTTTAGAAATAGCGAGCTTGCAAAACACTTTATTAATGACGTATTTATTTAAACATGAAGGACTGCAGGTTTCCTATAAATCACCAATTCTTCATTATCTTCTTCATCTTTTTGCCATGGCACCTGGGTTGTTGACCCAGAGTTTTGGGTTTTGGAGAAAAAAAAGATAAAAAGGAAGAGCTGTGTGTTTCTAAAATAGGTGCTCATCAGCAGGTCATCAGATCTCCCTTTTTTTTAGTTGAACCTGCCTTCCCAGTGTTACCCATGTATTGTCTCCATCTGTGATGTTCCTCTGTTTAGTCTCTTCCTATCTTATTTCTGTAGTCTTTGTCTTGTGTGCTTAGTGTTCAGTTTTAGTTTTCCCCAGTCTTATTTCCCCTTTTTTCAGATAATATCCACTGAACCTTCCCTGCCCATGTTCAAACCATCTCAACCTTGTCTCTCTAACTTTGTCTCAACACCGTCCCTCTGATGTACTCATTTCTAATCATGGGTGTTGGTCACCAATGAATACATGGCTGTGTGTTTTGTCATTTCTTTCGGACTCCGCAAAAGGCATTGAGGTCAGTGGTTCAACAGCCAGCAGCAAAAATAAGCCACTTACGGTACTTAAAAATATAGTAGAACATGAACAAACGCCAGTTAAGCCCGTGTAATGTTTTCAAATCCCTGCAACACAGTTACAGATGAATCCAGTGACTGCATCTCTGCAGAGCTGATGGAAAATGATAGGCTACTTTTAATTCCTCATTCAGTCAGAATACAATGAGCTGTCTTTGGCTCGTGCCCCCCCACCCACCCCCCGCGCGCCATCATCAGTTTGTCACTGTGCGCGTGCGAGTGCAGTTTTCGCGCGTGCAGGATCGGAGGGGAAGCGCTCCTGCTGGTACATGGTGACATGTAGGTGCACAGACAGAGTGGAGCTGTGCAGAGAGCAGCATCAGAGGAGCAAGAGACAGGGGGACAAGGAAAGAGGGGAAAGAGCTGGACCGTGCGCAAAGGGACCGGACACATTAGAGGAGGATGAAAAAAGTGAACGTTTCACCTGAAGTTTGATTCAGCGACCGGTAGAAGCGACGGAGCTCCATGAACGTGATAACGAAAAGCAAAGAGGATAAAGATCATGCTTCCAAAGGTGAGTAACGGTGAACCCGAGTCAGGAGGGAGACATTTTATGTATTTATTTATTGTTTATAGAGGGAAGGAAAAAAAGAAGAAAGATGTGGTAGCCAAAAGGTGTGCGATGATGCTGAGTCCAGCCCGCTCCATGGCCACTTAATCCTATTGTTCCCACAATACAGGGCATACAGGGCATTGTGTGGAAGCTTCAACATACACACTTAAACCATTTGGAAACGTGTGTTTAGGTATAATGCAAATGAAACACGTGGGGTTTTTTTTAATTATTATTTCGTGGATGTTTTCTCTCTATTGGTTTTGTATTTGACAGCTTTGAGGTATTTTAAATATGTAAGGAGAAACACAAACCTGTGAATTTATTGCTTTTGTTTAAGATTGAATTTATTGCGTTACGAGCTAAAAAAATCGTTAAAATGTGGTGTGTGCCCCCCGTGCACAAATTCATTCATTCCTCCCCCCTGGACAGCAGTAAAATCGACGTGGAGTACACCACAAAGGAAACTGGGAAACTATGATTGCCATGGAGACAAAAAAAGGGAGTTGTCTGCAAGCTGTGCTCTATCATGAATAATAAGCTGTACGTGAAACCCGTGTCATTCATGACTGTATCTTGCATGCATTTTATTTGCTTTATTTAGCACTAAGAATTTGGCCAACATAAAAATACCAATTTTTATAACTTAAGAAAGACAAATTTAGCAGATACAGGAAGAGTTTAATATAACAAAAATCCAAAGATTGCAGTTTAAACAAAATATTAAAAGAGACTGGAGATCTAAAAGGTAAATGTGGGTCTATAACACAAATAAGTCACATTTGTGCTTAATGCTGGGGAAAGAGGCTAACGCTATCTGTTCTAAAAACATGTGGAGAGCAAAAATAAAAAACAAGCATTGAGCCAGAAAGCTGTTGTTGGAATTATGAATTAACAACACATTTACTCAAATGCTGTAGCCCTGCTTAAGGGGAGGTGGATGGGACAGTTAGCCAGAGCACATTGGCAATTTTATTTAGTTTTTTATGTATTATTATCATTATTAGTGAACGACACTGTTGTAACCTAGCATTTGTGGCTATGATTGGTTGTTTAGTTGACAGGCAGCTGATATATTAAATATAGATATTCTGAGCATTTCTAACTAATCTTTAATGAGAAATTGTCTTAAGTTTCAAGTATTTCTTCTCATTAGTTCAGCTGATTTATTTCCTTTTTGCATAAACATCGCTTTGCACTCAAAAGCTCAGAGTTTAATATTTGCTGCTTCTTAATTGAATAAAGTTGAAATCTAGGCTACTTAATTCAAATAAGCTGTGGCCAGAGAGACTCGTCGTCTCTGGAAACTCTCTGACAATGGGTCCAAGGATTTCATAGCAATACTTAAAAGCAGTCAAGGTGCTGTTGCCTGACCTGTAAGTCTGTGTGTCCTAGACCATCAATCACAAACCACCAAACTGGTCATGCTGAACGATGTTACAGGCAGCTGCTCCAGACCCTTTCAGGACTGTCACATGTGCTTACGGTGAACCTGCACACATCCGTGAAAAGCACGGAGCATCAGTTCTGTTATTCTGGTCCTGCTGATGGGTCAAAGACCTTCTACAGCCTTGTCCAGCTTTCCTACAGTAACTGCTGGTCTCCTGGAATCTCCTCCATGCTCTTGAGTCTGGGATTTGCTGCGCCTCCCAGATGCAGCAAATCCTTTTAAAATAGCATGTACTGCTGTAAGAGCTGGACCTTTGTGAAAACTTTGTAAGGTCCAGGTATTTGCTAAGGCTCAGCAAAAGTTAAAAAACAGATGTATTTTGTTTAATGTAGACTATGCATTTACCTTTGTCTACCTTTGAAGAGTACAAGAATAACAATATTGAGCTAGAAATGTGCATAGTAGATCCAATTAAACTTCAGCTTCTTTGTACCATATTGCCCAACAGCTAGTGACAGTGCTGTAATAAACCAGGTTAATGTTAACCTTTACTCACCTATGGGGAACAAAGCAAACACATCAGTACACAGAAAACCCAATAAAACCAAGTGTTTTACCAGAGTAGGGCGAAACCCTTATACATTGCAATGGATACAATAAAAGCACCTTGAAATATTGCTTTTGAAAGAACGCTTATTTTTTGTGTTTTTTATAAACAGAGTATTTGAAGTTAAACGTGTACTTTATTGGTCCCCATGGGGAAAATCCCTCTCTGCATTTAACCCATTCACTCAGTGAAGCAGTGGGCAGCCATTGGGTGCCCGGGGAGCAGTGTGTAGGGACGGTACCTTGCTCAGGGGTACCTCAGGGTAGCTGTTCAGGGGAATCGAACCCCCGACCTTCCGATCATGGGGCCACCACTCTACCTACTGAGCTATCCCTGCCCTATGCAGTATTACCTAAAACACCAGGCTTTGAATTTAGTTTGAATGATATAACAAATATATAAATACATTGGGCAAAATAAGTATTGAACACATCAACAATTTATATCTCTAAAAGTGCTATAACGTGAACTTCTCAGCAGATATCGGTAACGACTCACCCAATCCACACTTCAAGTCAAGTGGCTTTATTGTCATTTCAACCATGTGCAGTGGTACAGTACACAGGGAAGCGAGACAACATTCCTCCAAGACCATGGTGCTACATATAACATATAACAGACAATCAACACAGGACTAAATAAAGTGCAAGTGTGCAAAAATGGCAAAAAACCAAAACAAAGACAGAACAGAATGATACAGACACAAGACAGTGCAGAGACAACAGTGCAATAGAAAAAATGCAACATACAGAGACATCCAACCATAGACGTCCATAAATTAAGTTTCGTGTAATAATGAGAAATGACACAGGAAAAAAGTACTGAACACATGAAGAAAGGATGGTGCAAAAAGACATGACACCAGCTGAAATCTATCAGCAATTAGAAAGCAATCCTGCCACTCAGGGCAAATTACTGTCAGCTGGTTCAGTCCCAACAGATGGCCTATAAAAATGTGCCTCATTACCAAGGTGCCACACAAGAACCATCGCATGATGGGTAAAACCAAAGAGCTGGTGCAATACCGTCACAACCTTATTGTTGCAAAACATGTTGGTTACAGAAGAATTTCAAAACTGGAAAGTGGAAAGAACATAATTTAACATAACCAGATGCTCCCCACAAGATTTTAGGCAAAGGAGTGAGAAGAATTATCAGAAGAGTTGTCTTAAGAGCCAAGCAGCGCTTGTGGAGAGCTACAGAAAGACCTGGAATTGGCAGGTACAGTTGTTTCTGTGAAAACAAGTAATGTACTCAGCCACCACAGTTGTATGCATCATCACACAAGATGATGTTTGCTTTTCATCACTGATGAAGGAAAGCATGATGAAATATGTTTAAAATATCTTGTCTAAATGTTGCTCTAAATGTGCAACATTTGGACAAGCCTGTGAAATAATGGGAGAATATCGTCGGGTCAAATGAGACCAAAATCGAACTCTTTGGATGCCATAATAAACACCATGGAAGAATGAACCAAAATCACACCTGAGCAATCCATGCAACTTGCTTTTCCGTACAGGAGGTGTCTTCAATAAATGAGAAAAAATCACTAAGGTTGTTCAACATTTTTTCCCTGTTTCAGCTCTCATTATCACACATAACTTAATTCTGTGGTTTGATTTGTCTGCATGTGTGGATGAGTCGTTACTGACATCTGCTGAGAATTTTATTTCAATAGCACCTTTAGAAATATATTTAATTAGACAATTGATGATGCGTCCGATGCTTATTTTACCCACTGTATATAAAATAAAGAGCCATGCCTCCATAGCACAGACTGAGGTCACAGTTAGTAAATGCATCAACTTATTGTGGCTTGTTCATGAACACAACATAAATTAGACACACACATGCACAGTCGTGTTTTCATATTTTAGTGGGGACATCAATTGAGATGTTTTCCCTAGCCGCTTACCCTAACCATCAGAAATGAATGCTTAACCCTAACCTTTAGTCTAAACCGAATCCTGTCCAAAGGACAACCCTGACACCAAAACCACATTTTGAGTCTCAAAAATGCCTTCAAAGTCATGCGGACAGGAATTTGTCCACATAACGACTTTTGGTCCCCACAAGTATAGTAATATTTCAATTTCTGGTCCCCACGAAGAGATGTAAACATGGTACACCCACACTGTGAATGACCACGGCAGACCCGATGGCATGAACATGCTTTGCAGCATAGTTTATTCCAAACACGGTTGCTGTTACAAAACACAGAGCTGCAGCTCTCCCGCTGCCAGCTCAACATACCAACAATGACTATCACAGGACCCAGTGCAATACTTAAGCCGGCGGGGCATGATCGCGGATGCCGTGCAGGTGCATCCGCCTTCCCTGCACATTCATATGTCGTTGTCTCTGAGCTCAGAGTACTGCTCAGCCTTTCCCATAGCTTTTCCCTTCAGCTTCCTGTTTTCCAGCATTATGTTATCTGATGGTGCCATCCAGTGGCTGATCGCTTACAAAACTGGTGACATTACATAGTTTGAAAAATCCAAAGGGAAATACATTTGCAGATGTTTTTCTGTTTTCTTTCTTTCTTTTTCTCGTTCTCTTTTTTTTTAATAGATTGAGGTTATTAAATACTGGCTACCTGCCCAGGAAACTGTCTTTGAAGTCTGAGCCAAAACATGCCAGCTGCCATCTTTGTAATTCGCTATTCAAAGCCAAGGTTACAAAGTTATTTTGGGGAAAAGAAAGAATTTTGGTACACAAAGAAAGAAAGAAAGAAAGAAAGAAAGAAAGAAAGAAAGAAAGAAAGAAAGAAAGAAAGAAAGAAAGACAAAAAAACAATAATATCGGTTCTCTGGAAATGTTGATTATGTAAAATCAGAATCTACAGAGTTACTTCAAAGAGGTTTTGTTTTAAATTACTTGTCCTACTAGGGATGTTCTGTACTGCAGTGCATGCAGCAGCAGTTGCTGCTGTCTGTTATTCTTTGCGTATCATGTCAGTAATATGGATGCTGCTGTCTTTTACCAGGCAGCTTCACAGGAAGAGCTCTTAGAGCACAGCAGTGTAATGGGCTTATAATACACAGTTGTGGATAATTGTGTAGAGTCTCTATATGGTTCATGGGCATGTCTCTGAGTGAGGCTGCTATTTAATGTGCTATGATGTGGAAAGCCCACTGTGAGAGAGCCACTAATGGTGCGTTTGCTTGTGTATTTGTGTGCACACTATGTGAGTTTGCCTCTGAATTAAAGTTTTTAGTAGTTTCACTTCTAGTTGTTTATCTTAACAGAATTGTGTGTGTGTGTGTGTGTGTGTGTGTGTGTGTGTGTGTGTGTGTGTGTGTGTGTGTGTGTGTGTGTGTGTGTGTGTGTGTGTGTGTGTGTGTGTGCCTGAAAGGCTCCAACAGTGAAACAGTGTAATCAGTTTTCTATATGAGACCTAAAATTTGAATCACGAAGCATGTTGGCTCCACTGGTTGAACTTGTAATCAGGGTTTAATTAGAAGCAAATATAAATAAGAATTTCGCCTGGAGCTTGTTTAAGGTCGATGACTACAATTATGGATTGGTGCAGTTTAAGCTGTGACAAATACTGAAAAGAGCAATATCTGATGTAGACCTTGTTTCCTATTAATCTGATTTATTTCAACAAGTGCAGCTGAGAAATTTCCTGCTTCTCTTTGTTAAAACTGTTTAGCTGGATTTGACATGGCATTTTAAAAAGGTTTGTGTTTAATGACTCACGCCCCAGTTTGGGCAGTAAGCACCAGAGTCTCTGTTGTAATCTTTACTGCTTTTTGAGGGAATGGAAAACATGAATCTGATTGCATGATTTTGGGGATTAAAACCTGATTATTTCTTTTTGTTTGTTTACATTTTTTTTTAGCAATTGTTTAAATAACCATATGTTTTGCTGGTAAATGAATTGTTTAAGTAACAAAAAACAAGCTTGGATACTGACCAGAATAGTCACAGGAGGCCCTTGTAAATATAGCTATCATGTTTTTGGACAGAGAATAACTGTGTTTAAGTGTTGAAAGAGGTCATCGGAGAGTATTTATATGTCGGCTGCAGTAACATAGATTTGGATGAATGTGTCTCAGCCACATTACAAGGAAAAACAAACACAGACAGCGTTTCCTCGATACCTTGGATTTGGGAAGGGCCTGCTGGCTCTCTCCCTCTCTTATTGTGCCAGATCAGCGGGGCCTCGAGATGAATCATTAATGACCGGTTCCAACGGCTTAATGGCCTCTAATGTTCTGTAATGATCTCCCGTCAACGCCATGTACGCGGCCTTAATGGATCCAATGCCGTGGAGAATTGTCTGGTTTGAACTTCCATAATTCGCCCTGTTTTCGACGAGCGGCGCACAACAGGAAGTGCAAAAAGCCAGGAGCAAAAGGCTCCAGAGCTCCGCGGGCGCAGCATGACTTTCCCTCTCCGCCGATCCACTTCAGGTAAGATGAGAAAGGACAAAGTTAGCTAGAAAAAGGAGCCACATCTGTGCCTAAATGTCACCAATATGTTCTGGTAATAAGATGTGCAAACGAGACGCGCTAAACTAAGTTCAAACAGCGCAACTCAGGCGCCGGACGTGTTTGAAGTGGCTTCTGAATTACGAATGTGAATTGTGGACCTTAGAATATTTAAAATGCTTAACTTAATGTTGATAATTTTCTATTTAAAAAGTTTAACGTGTTTTTTTGTTTGTTTGTTTTGTTTTTAAATAAAATGGGTTTAAAGATGAAGCGCTGTCCGTGGTGCTGAAAACAAGGCAGGACGCGCCCTTCTGTTGGGAGGACAGCTGGACTTCAGCACACCTTAGCAACGCGCTGGCTCCTTAAAACACATTCACAATGAATCGCCTCGGCTCTGAGTTTATTTCACGGGCTTAACTTAAAGAAAAGAAAAAACACAACATGAAACTCAACAGAGAAACATTCTGAGTGAGTTTTGGGAGTTTAGTTAATGAATTCTATTATAAGTTTGCAACCAGTCCGTTAAGGCACAGCGAAGACTCGGATAATCCCTTTAGTGTAGAATCGGCCTGCAGTGCAGTTTCTTACACGGTCTCCTCCACTAAAACCACTTTGCATCCAAAGTTTTACGTTAAATAAAATATTCCAAGCGCGACTCAAACAACGCATTGATGGATTAAATGCGCAAACAAATTCCGGGTCTGAGCATTTCACTGAAGCTTTTGGCCTCGTAATGTCGTGGCGGCCAGTCGCAAAGAATTTAAAGTGTTGAATTTTGTACCACAAGCTGTGAATGTTGTTGTGCGTGGCTGATTTCACTATTTCCGGCTCTTGTGTGGTTAGACTGAGTTTCTCACAGTTTTTAAAAAAATCTTTTTAAAGTTTAGGCTGCTGTTTTTGTTTTAAGTATTTTTCTTTTTTCCAACTTTTTTTTAATGTATTCAGTTCTTAAACTGCCAATTGGTGGCGCTAATGAACTCCAAGCAAAGCTTAAAGACCTTCACTTCCTTATCATAGAGTACATAATACTCACATTCTTCAGACTGTTTGTCTCCATTTCAGACATCACTGTGTCATTTCTAGCTACACCTCAAATAGATGTTAATTATGGATAGCCATTTATTTATTTTTAAATCTTTGTACCTTGTCTCTTTTTTCATTGCTTTTCTGTTGGTTGATTTTATTGATTTGCTTGTTCTCTGTAAAGATGAAATGAGTTATCGTGATGGCTGAAGGCTGTGTTAATGTTCCTCAGGATCACTTTATATCTGATGTTTTTTACGTGGCTCTTATTTTGTGTGGCTCAAGCTTTTAGAGGCCTGTGGTTGGGTTTAAAGCAGTGAGCTCATAAAAGAAACATGAATAACTAGATTTAGCTTTCAGTCACTTCTTTGCTCCAGCTGTTTTCCTTCATGTGATTGATGTTTTAGCTGACTTTACCGGTTAGTTATGAAAGATTTTTGAGTGTTGTCTCAAAGAGCGTGGGTTGAACTGCAAAGTAAAACTATATTTATCTGTGCATGTTTACAAGAGTCCTTACCTAACCAGAAGGCCATCGGTGGTACTTCAACTTCCTCGGTCAGCGGCAGGGTAAATGCTCCACTTTAGCAGTGTGGAGACCTCAGTGTCTGTCCACGGTCCATCACGTTCTCCAGCTGTCTTATCCTCACAGTGGGTTACAGCTCACTGGGTTTGGATCCTCTTCATTCGTGTAGTTTACTGCTCACCACATCCTCTTACTCCCCCAGCCATCGATCTCTCCCGCTGGAGAACAGCATGCATCGACTCTGCCCGCTGTTCAGCGGCTGTTGCCACATGCAGGTCGACCTTCGTCTGCCGGCTGTGTGTCCACCGCCTCCTCTTCCTCAGTACCAGTTGGAATTAGCAGTCACCATCCGCCACTGCAGCTGTTTTTGTCTCTGACAACTGTGCATCTGTTTTCCTGTGGGGGCTGCCTGTGGCCAGCCGACATGCACCGAGTGGCTGATTGCTGCTGCCTAGTGTGTGTGTGTGTGTGTGTGCACCTCTGCTCTGGTGCAAATGCAAAAAGGGAACATCTAGAGAACGACACAGCTCGCAGAGACACAAGTGCCGCCGTCTTTTTCACCTCCTTCTTGCATGCTGCAGCCTTTTCAGCAGTGGTGAACCTCTGCACCAAAATATTAGAGCCCCTCCTTTCTCTACCCCCCTTCTGATTTCTTCCCCTCATGCACACTTGCTGGGTCTTTCTCTCACTCTCTCTCCCACCCTCTTCCTTCATTGTCCCTTCACTTCATTTCTCTTATTTCATTATCATGTAGTTCCCCCTCATATACGTCATTTTTCCTGATGTGTGGAATAGTCTTGCACTTTCTTCTCCTGTCTTCTACTGGATTTATTTTCCCCTCCTTTTTCATTCATCATTCTCTTTTCCAATCCATTTGCAGGTTATTTTCTACAAGCGTCTCCCTCTCTCTCTGCATCGCTCTCTCTTTCTCTCTCCAACACACTCAGTATCTCATTTTCTCTCTTCCGCCCACCCCCTCTTTCATTATTCCTCCTCTCATTCATTCACCTGTCTGTCTCCTCTCTTGTTTCATTGTTTATTCTCCCACCTCCCATTTTATCCTCTCCTTCTGTCTCTCTCAGTCCGCCTATCACACATCAGCATATTTAGTGTATCATGTAAATATCATGCCACGTGGGGGTACAGGGGCTACAGGTGCCCTATGAGAAAGCACTGCCCAACCCCCCCCCCCCCCCCCCCACACACACACACACACACACCGTCCAGCCCCACACACACACACACCGTCCAGCCCCCACCAGTCTCATCTGACACCCCCTCTCCTCACACACACACACACTGCACGGACACGCATACACACACACCCGCTCCACCTCCCCTTCCTCACTCTTCTTCCTCGCGGCGGGCAGGGCTGCAGCAGTTTTATGAACGACACGGCTGCACCATGATCCCTTTCCCACTGAGCCAGCCCCGAGCTGTTTCATTGACAAACATCCCAGTTGCTGCATTTCTGTCACGGACAGCGTCAAGAAGAGGAGCATCGCCGGGGGAACGGTGCAGAGCGGCAGCAGCAGCAGAAGAAGAAGAAGGAGAAGAGGAGGCAGTAGCAGCTGCAGTGATCGTCAACAACCCCCGGTGTCGTTCACGCCAGCTTACACTCTGTTGATTTGCCACTCGGACCTGGAGAATCTCACGCGCCGTCGTTCTCCGTCCACGCTCTCTCTCTCTCTCGGGACACTCGGAGGAATCACCAGAGGGGGGAATCAGAGCGCTCTTTGCCACTCAGACCCCTTGCGGGGATGTGAGGCGGCGTCGTTAGCGCTCAGTCACTGGCACGGTGCTGGATCTAACGACTTCCATGAAGCGCCGGGACGCACCGATGGAGGATTCTGGACGCTTTTTAAAATCACGGAGACTGCATCGGTCGGTGTGTGATGCGAACTGAGCCGTGGGTGGTGTAGACCCCCACCCCTCAACCCCTCTCCCCGCGCTCCACACACCCCGACCGCCTCGTCCGCGATCGCCCTCTCCAACCCAGGACGCGCAGCCTTGTTTCACTCCACCGGGGAAACATGTCCCGGGCAGCGGCTATCGCCAGCTCCCTGATCCGCCAGAAGCGACAGGCGAGGGAGCGGGAGAAGGCAAACGCATGCCGCGGAAGCGGCAGCCCGAGCAACAGCAAAGGCGCAAACGAGAAACCGAGCAAACTGAACGTGTTTTCGCGTGTCAAGTTGTTTGGCTCGAGGAAGAAACGGAAGAGAAGGCGACCACCAGGTCTGTGAGGAGGGGGGGTGGGGACAGTCGGATAGCCGGCGGGTAGCATCACCACCTCGTCCATCTTCACCATCACCTTCAGCATCATCGCCATCCTCATCTCTGCCACCATTCAGCATTATTTTTTTTTCTCATCACTAAGGCAGGTTCTTCATCACTTCATCACTCCTCACTCTGAGGACAGTGTCACAATCCTGTTACATGAACCCACAAACGTCTCACATGAGTAACTTTATATTGTCCCACAGCAAAGTGTTGAAAAGCACAACCCTAAGTGATCCTACTCATGATACATGTGTCAATTATTAGCTGATTTATTTATTTATTTATTTATTTTTAAAAAGCCATCTTTTTTTATGAGTTCCACAATGTTTAGTGGAACTGCCACGGATCGATACTGGTGGTCAGGGCCCTCAAGCATCAGGGCCTCTGACACTTCTGGCTTCCTGGAGGCTGCTGGATTTGATGCATGTGATCACATGACAGCAGTAAGAAAAGAATGCACTTAATGTTTCTGTTTTCCTCTTAGAGCCCCAGTTAAAGGGCATTGTGACCAGGCTTTCCAGTCGCCAGGGCTTCCAGCTGCAGATGCAGCCTGATGGCACCATTGATGGAACCAAGGATGAAGACAGCACCTATGGTGAGGCTGGCTTTAACTAGATTTGTTGTGTGTGTGTGTATTTTACCCAACTCAATCATTTTGACCTAGGTTAACTAGGTAACCTAGAACTAGGTTATTTAGATTATTTATACTTTAACATGATTTATAAATAAAAGCAAAGCACAGGCTGAAACTGACTTTCTTCAGTGCAGATCTATATTACTTCTCGCTACAACAGAATGTTGCAACATGTTACTGCTTTAAGGGTCGATTTAATTTAATTACCACATCCCTATTGTTGAGTTTCATCTTGTGGAAATCTGTTTACTGCAGTGACTTTAATTCAGTCAGTCACTCAACTCAAAGTCAATAATTAGCAAATGTCAAGTGGTGACACTGCAGTCTTTCTATATGAAATGCTTCCTGGTTAAAATCATTGATCAAATGTCTGCACAACATACAGTGCACGTTCAAATCCTTAGCATTCAGAAAGCTACTACACCAAATCAGACAACAGATTCATTTTTACCCACTCCATTTCATTCTCTCCATCACACATGCGCGCGCACACACACACACACACACACACACACACACACACACACACACACACACACACACACACACACACACACACACACACACACACACACACACACACACACACACAGTGCAATGTTTGATTGATACGGCTAATTCAATTCTGTTGTTGTGGTTCAGACTGCAATCACTCTCCTTATGCCCAGTTGGTGTTGCCAGCATCTCACATTAATCTCTGCTACTTCTCAGGCCACCAACTGTTGTCTGCATGCAGAACGACTACAGAGGAATCACACTCTTTAATGAGATGATTACATGGTGTATACATCATGTAAACGCCTACCCACATTAAATCAGTCACCCGTAAATGCGTTTGAATACATAATCCCCATATATTATGCACAGTTATTGTAAAGAACAGTATTGACTAAAAATGATGATGATTAAACAAGGGTCCTGACTCACAGAGCTATGGTTCGGTCTAATCTTTACGCTGATATGTTGTTACCAGCGTGGAGCCTTTAAGTGCTCATCCAGTTTGGCTGGAAATGCATTCAAATGAAATCTGACAGTCTGCGATTTAATGTCACATTCGCTGTAATGTGTCGAAGAGCCCAGACAGCTTAGTTTTACTCGGGTAGCTTATGCTTATAAATCATGCTGTAAAAATTCACAAACAGACAGAGCTCATTGAATTTGTGGCGTTAAAGAAGCTCGGGAATGCACTGTTTACTCTGCATGCTCAAAACATTCGGCGACGGAGGACCACTTCTCCAGCAAATCGTCAAACATTTCCTGATTGCAGCTTCTTAACCGCAAGATTTGCCGCTTTTCTTCCGATTCACATCGGTGTAAAGTGAATATATTTCGAGGGCTTTTGGAGTGTTAATCAAACAGAAATTTGAAGGCATCGCCTTCTGTGTGGGGAAAACTGTAATGGGTACTTTTAACTACCATCTGACATTTTATAGACTAAATGAGTGATTGAGTAGAAAAAATAGCTGAAAGTGATCATTAAGTGCAGCTCTAGCAGGAACATTTTTCATTTGTATGACAGATGAAATTGCGCTGATTACTGGCTCTCTGGCTTTTCTGTTGAAGCATGTCCTTGCACTATCAAATGTTTACCAAAACTTGCTCTGCTGCTCGCCTTTTGATAATTTTATCCCACGCTTAATACCAGGAGCTAAATTGTAAGCGTAGTTCAGCCTCCTCAGCGCCCAACCTTCTAAAATAGCTTCTCTGTGGCAAAATGAAGGTGTCATCATGCCATTGATATTGATGAGTACTTTCCTCTGTTTCCCTCTGTGTTCGCTGTGTGAATGCTTGTTTGATTGCTTTGTGTTGTGCGCGTGGCTTTGCGTGTGCATTTGCAGCTGTGTTCAACCTGATCCCAGTGGGGCTTCGTGTGGTGGCCATCCAGGGTGTCCAGACCAAACTCTACCTGGCAATGAACAACGAAGGCTTTCTCTACACCTCTGTAGGTCACCACACACACACACACACACACACACACACACACACACACACACACACACACACACACACCATCACAACCAGCGTCATTAATGCTACAGACTCAAACCTGCTCTTTGGGTCAGGTTGAGTAATGAAGCAGAAGCTTTCACCGTGAGCAGACTCATTGTCATCACATCATCACATCAATACTTTAACTACAGTGTTGCTTTGTGAGTCAGCTGCCACGGGGTGTTATAATCCAGTGTCTGAGCCTCCCTTATCTGTCTCCTGATATTGTGGCTTCTCAGGATTGATTTCAGATCGTCCCCCAGCCTCCTTTTGTTTATCTCCCTTCAGTGATTCTGTGATAGGAAGATTACTTTGTGTCTGTTTACACACACAGCTCCCAAAATTTGTTTTCATGTCTTTTCCCACTCTGCTACGCCTGTGCAGACACGTATACCGGCACAATATCTGGTCCATCATGTTGTTATTGTGAGGGCTTCAGTCACAGCACTGATATCGCTCGTTCCATCTTCTCACCTAATATTAAATGCAGAATACAGCCGCGCAATATTTCTGTGCCCGGGTCACATTTCTTTATGTTTTCCTGCTTAATCTATTTCAAGATCATGCATGCTGAAACTTCATCAAAATTTACTTAAGATTAATGGATATCGAAGAGAAACAGCTTTCTCTCTGGGCACCACCGTTCTCTCAGTGGGCTGGTTGGTATTCAAGGGAGTAGCCGGTTGCTATGGAGACGCAGGAATAAGGAAATGCAAATGTCAGCTGTCCTAAGTTGGTGCAGTTTGTTCTCGGAGGATACAGCCTGGCCGAGATAATGATTCAAAGAGCAGACCAGCTGATGGATGAATACACTGATGACTATATGGTGGAATGACTGAACGCTTTTTAATGGAGTCGCCGCCAGCAGCTAACACTCCACTCACGCCACGTTTGCTTTATCACCTTCTCGTCTTCTTTCGTGTAGGATTTGTTCTCATTTCTATCACATTTTTCTCACAGGAGCATTTTACCCCGGAGTGTAAATTCAAGGAGTCGGTGTTCGAGAACTACTATGTCACCTACTCCTCCATGCTCTACCGGCAGCAGGCATCGGGCCGGGCTTGGTACCTGGGGCTTAACAAGGAGGGTGGAATCATGAAGGGGAATCATGTCAAGAAGAACAAGCCTGCTGCACACTTCATACCGAAGCCACTCAAAGGTAGGACTGATAGCCTTACTGATTTAAATACCAACTTAATAACTCAGAACACGTAAAAGTTTAAATGTAAAATGAAGCGTTTATTCTGAAATTCCTGTCGCATGTTTAAAAAAACCCAAGAAAACATCAAAGACTGTTTGCTTGTTGTTGCTTCACTTGGATTTTCGTCATCATTTTGCATCATTAAAAGGATGTCTTTGCATTCACCTTCGCATTTCTCTCAGCTCGAAAGTCAGACCCTACACATCTTTTTATAGTCAAAACTTTAAATAAGAAGCTCAGCATGTGCACAAGTACGAGTTCAAGGCTTACTGTAGGTTTCAAACTGAGAAGAGAAAAGCTGTGTTTAAGAGACGCAGCCAATCAGAAGAAAGCTGGCTTAAAGGGAGGGTGGTCTTCCTGGGTGAGGGGTGGTTTGTTTCAGATAGTGGATGCAGAAAGGCCTATCATAAGATAAACAAGAATGTCTTTGAACTGTAAATCATGCAGAGGTACTCAAGTAGAGTCCAAGAATGAAAAACATGAGTCTGGAAATGAGCAGAGTAGGCCTGCTTTCCAATGAAACTTGCAGTATTTACATATTCATATATTCTGAGTTTGTCAGTGAGGGAGGAAAGAAGTTAAATTAAGATACGTGTTGAAAAAGAAAATCGTTTTAAGAAAAAAAATAGAGTAGCAATTTTTTTTAAGTTTAAAACATGTCCAGAGGGGCTGTTTAAATATTAATGACTAAATATGCAGCGATCGGTGTTAACACTGGGAAAAAGCTATAGATGAGCTTATAACCCCCGTGTGTTCATGTAGAACAAAATAGACAGCTAATTGTGAAAATGGTTTTGAGCACCTCGGGGTGAGTTTGGCAGCTTAGTGAAAACAAAAGCAGAATCTCAGCGAACCTATAGCACTCGCTATTAAAGTGAGTCATGCTCATAAATGATGAAGTATAAAACTGTGCAGGTACCATTTACACCAGCAAAGCAAACACGGTGTGTCCGTTACCCCTGACCCTCGCAATTTCAGGGCTCTAGAAACTATGGCTGTGATGTATTACGTCACAAGTATATGTTAGGTTAAACAAATGAAGTTGTGATAGCATCTAAGAGAGCAAACTGTACTAAGGCTTCATTGATTAAGAGCTTGGGGCCGCTCTTGGAAAGCTTTCTCCCCTATAGAAGATTTAGGATTCCAAAAATTCAGAGGACCCCTGACCTATGGAAAATATCTGCCTTCCTGGACTAACTTAGAACCCATCTGCTATTTGCACTCTTTGCTTGAAGGTCTTATCGTCTTTAAAACTGATTTTGTGTCTTGTTAGTTTATAAAAGATTTAACTGGATTCTATACAAGGAAGGTCATTGTAGATGGTAATATATAGAAGCTTTACAGATTTACAGGCTAGAGTGAAAGCACACTGAAAAGAATGCCAGCGCCAGAAGATAAACATTGAAATGTAAATGCAGATTGGGTACTCATGAATAAAAACAATAATTGAGTCTTAAATGGCATAAAAGGAAAGTTTATGCCCAAATACTCTCGAGGAGGGGGAAAACATCAATAATTACATTCCTGGCCACCAGATATGATAGTGTTAGGCGACCCAATTCTCGGGTTTGATTTACCAGTGCCGGTCATCCAGAAAAACAAGAAAATACCAGGAAAATAGGAAAAGAGGGAATAATCAATATTTCTGCATAGCAAGGTGATAATGGATCCACAGAGATTGGTTATCTGACTCTGCTGCAGCATTTCTGACCATTTAGTATCACCACTTCTGGATGCATTAGATAGCTGTTTCCATTGAAAGAGCAGTAAAATGCACTGTACACCATCTGACCGGCAGCGAACAGCAGATACAAAAAGTTAGCTGAAGAGACACATATTTCCCCGGAGACTTAGCGGAGGGCAAAACAAAGCTGAAAAGGGAATGAATATTGGAGTTACATTCATCAAACGGACATGAACACGACTCCATATAACGCTGCTAATGCAGCTAATGGATGTGTTCAGTGTGTGGCAACTGTTTGGTAACAGGCTTCCAGCCTAAAGGCTAATATGTCAGTGACCAGAAGCCACCAGGCATTATATGAAAGTGAGGAAAAAGGAAAAAAAAACCCCTGAACTCTTAGTTAACTGTTTTTTTTTTTTTTTGCCAGTTATTGAAATTAAGATTAGAATTTACCCATTTATGGAGTGTTACAGTCTTTAAATTTCTCTCTGATGATAAAATAGCGTCTTAAAATCAGAATTAATTAGTCTGTGGAAACTGAATCTCCCAGGTGCAGAGGAACTGACTGAACAAAGCTGTGCAGACTACACCCATGTGACAAAGACCAGTGGCAATAACTGAATTAATGATTCTTGTCTTGTCTTGTCTTGTGTGTCTGTCTGCATGTGTGTGTGTGTGGGGGTGTAGTGGCCATGTACAGGGAGCCCTCCCTCCATGACTTGACAGAACTCTCCCGTTCAGGCAGCGGCACACCGACCAAGAGCCGCAGCGCTTCGGCCCTACTTAATGGCGGCGGGAAGACACCCAGCAACAACGACTTATCCTAGCCCCCCGACCCCTCACACCGTACCACACATACACATGCACATACACATGCACACTCAGACACACTCCCATGCAGACGCACACATACACACACAGATCTCAGGCCGACATGCCCACACATCAGACTGGTGAGGGGTGGGAGAAAAAGAAGGAGGACGGGGACGTGTTCTTCCACTAAACGGAGCCCACTGTGACTGACTGTGATGTAAATAAATCAAGGACAATCAATCCGTCTGGCTCTGCTGCCCCTGGTGTGCAGAGGGACGGGACCTGCGATTCTCTTCCCTCGGACGGGTCCTCCTGCTGTATCGTAACAGTTGGATCAAGCGAGGGAGCGATAGAGAAGAGGGGACAGAGGAAGTCAGACAGTCAGTCACGCAGTCAGATAAACAGACTGTTACAGAGAACCAAAGAGTACAAGTATTAACCCACTAGGTTATTACTACGAAATGGCACGCGGCTGGAAAGTTACAGGGAGTTACAATGGAAGGAAGTCTTTATCTAATCTACCGTACGCTATGTTTACACAGAGCTCATGGGTTTAAGTCATATTTTTAAAACTGACAAACATATTCCTTGTACACTTATAAGGACTTATCATTTGTTTGCATGCAGGTGTGCCTGTGCATGTGTGAGAGAGAGCGAGAGAGAGAGATTGAGTACATGCTGTGCTTGCGATAGGCGTGCTGTGTGTGTGTGTTTGTGTGGGAGAGAAAGTGTGTGTGTGTGTGTGTGTGCACGCATGTGTCTTGAGGGTGGGGGTTGGGATTTTACCTTTTTAAGATCTGTTGTATATTGGACAAACCCCCCGAGGGCTTGAGCAGGTTACTGTAAGGTTTACTGTATATGCTTCCATGCTTACTTCTTACAAGCAATGCTGTCGTTTCTCTTTCCGTTCGTCGTTGTTGTCCCTTGCCGTTTGTTTGTTTGTTGTTGCATGGAAGCTTGTGGACCTCTGCTCAGTAGCAGCATGCTGAAGGTCCTTTTTCTTTTCCCCCCTCTCTCCTGGTCTTACGTGTTCCTGACCATAAGAGAACACTAGTGAGCCAATAGTGTGATACCAGAACACTAGTGAACTAATGTGAGGGTGTTAGAACACTACTGGACCAATAGTATTGCACCAGAACACGGGCGGACCAATGGTGTTGGACCAGAACTTTGGTGAACAGCACAGATTAACTTAATATTTTGGTTCCTGCTGTGGACAAACTAGAAATGCACTAAATAAACTCTTTCTAAGGAAGTGAACTGTCTCCCTTGTGTATTTATTCAAGCATTTTGCACCTGGCTGATGTCATGTCTGTTTCAAATGTTTGAAGTCTGGCTTATAATATTTGAATTTTATCAACAGTCAAGGCAGCGCCCACATTTCTTTTTCTTATTACATAAGACATATTTTTATTCTATTGCTCCAGTGGGCTGCTGATAGTTTTGGTTTCATGCCCAGCGCCGACGGTTTTACCACCACCAAAGGCGGAAGATGAATTAGTCCCTATGAAAACGTGTTGATAGTGGCTTGTGTGGATTACCGAGTGTAACAGTGCTGATTTGCTAGCACTCCATAACGGGGGTCTGTGAATACAACCTCGCGGATTAATGTAAGACTTCAGGCATGAAAAATAATAATTAATGTAAAACCTCACCAACTAATCGTGGTAAAAGCTCATTAAATAATTATGCAAACCCTCATGAATTATCAGGAGTACATAAATAAAACAGCTCTTGCATGAAGCGGGGCGTTAATTAATGCCACATGTATGTCATTCATCGTGAATTAGGATATATTAATCATGTTCATAGTCGTCTGCAGTTTACGGGGTGGGCTCTAAAACAAAATTTGCACATGTTTATTATGTTTAATTCCAGATGTTGCAGTCATGATGAGTTAACCATGGCTCTTCATGTTTTTGCTTGGTATTATAAAGTGGTGACCTGCTCCTTCATTAACACTGTTAAATGCTAAATGATGAATAATGGTGTAAAATCGAGTGTACTCATTTATAGAAAGGAGTGGCAATGCTAAATGCTTACAGAAGAAGCACAGCATATTTAATTTTGACATATGAATGAAGGGAAATGACTCTTAATAAAGTAAAATATTTATTTTACATTGTCTCAACTTTGTAGTAATTTACAATGGATAATACAGTCATGGTAAAAAAAAGTGCAGCCTCTTTTCAATTCTAATGTTTTGCATATCAAATAATAAAAATCATCTGGTCCTTGGCAGATCTTATAAATATACAAAAGAGTGTGTCATTATTTATTTAACGAAGATTAAGCCAAAACAAAAGCAATGTGTGAAAGCTACCACCTTTACTGGTTCCACAGGGATTAAGATGGTAAGAAGTAGATGCTGCTAATCAAAAACACTTGATTGATACTGATAACCAACCAAGTGTGAGAACATCTATAAAAGCAAGTTTTGGCAGTTTGCTGGTCTGGAGCATTCACACGACGCCAATGAGGAACGACATCAGCACTGATTGTAGAAAAGCAATTGTTGCCGCCAATCAGTTTGGCAGATTTTCCAATTTGCCCTTCCAAAGTGTAAACAATTGAGACAGTGGCCGATGTTCCCAGAAGTGGACTACCCAGCAAATAAATACAATTAGAAAAAGGCTGAATAAGTTTATTCTTTTTCTGGAAGGGTTTTTTAGGAGAAAGCCTCTTCTCTTTAAAATCAACATAGTAGCACGTCTTAGGTTTGCAAAGCTGTTTCTGAACAAACCACAAGACGTCTGGAACGATGTTCTTTGGGCATATGGACAAAAAACAACCACGGAATATCAGCACAAACTCCTCGTACTGACTGCCAAGCACAGTGACCTCAACCCGACTGCTACCCTCAAACAACTGAAACAACGCTGTAAAGAAAAGCGGGCAAAAATTCTCCCACAAAGATGTGAGAGACTGATGAAGTCATACAAATGATTATTTCAAGGTACTTCAAATTATAGCTGACAAAAAGTGGTTCTACTAGCTTAAGAATCATGGGCGTGCTTAAATAAATAATGTATTATGCATTGCTTTTCTTCATCTGAGGTTGTATTAACTTAATCTTAAGAACTGGTGAAGACCAGATCAATATATTTAGTTATGCCCTGATCAAATGATGTAAAACAAAGAATCGGCAGAGGGTGCACTCTCTTTTTACCGTGACTGTATGTTTGATACAGATATTAAAAACACGCAAACCACTTTATCTGAAGGCTCAAAGAAGCCATGCTTGTTATTCAGACATTTGGAGTTTAACAGAGCACGTGAATGATGATCGAAAACCGCATGGTGCTGCACTGAACATATGCATAAAACACTTAAGTTAATCACTGTAGGATCCAAACAGGATTCTGGATAAAGTGAATTTGTGTTTTTCATGCATGAAAACGTTTTTTATGAGTTGTACCATGAACAGAAATGACATTTATTGCCTTATCTAGCAGACGAAGAGAAAGAATTATAACGCTGTTTTATTCACACTCACCTAACGTTCAACTCCAACCCATAAGCCTTTAAACACTTTCTCACTGTCTCACAATCAGTGAGGTCAGCTACAGTATTGGGCTCCGTAAACTGTCCATGGAGACCTCAACAACATTCAAGCTGGAGGAGCTTGGCATTGAACCACTGCCCTCTCACATAGTAGCTTTGACTGTAGTTATCTTCACATTAAGGAGCTCCTTGAGCTCTTATAAGAGAGGAAAAAACCTTAAGTATTGACTTATTTTAATGTTGAACTTAGCATAATTAACTTCAACTTGCCTTTGGAAGCAAAACAAGAACATTAAAACAAAAGTGGCATTTTATTTGACCACTAGGTGGTGCTTCTATTTCAGAGCTCTGTTGCTATTATTGGTAACTCATCTTGGGGGTGGATGAGAGGCAGCAATAAAAGAAACTCTGGTAAAGAATCTTAAAAGTCTAAAGAAATGAGGGAAAATAGACACGGGGGACATAAAATAAACAGTCCCAAACACAAATATTCTTTATAAAATTATTTACTCCAACATTTGCGTGTGTTCGTTTCTCAGTGAAGGGCAGGTAAAGCAGACACAGGCATTTATCTTCAAATGATTCAGCTGAGAGGGGCCGAGGACACATTTATGCAATCACAAAATACAACAAGATAAAGTGCAAAAGTCAAATGTGAAAAATAAGAGTCATATAAAGGTTAAAACCAATTGTTTCACATTGCAACAACAAACATTTATTCATTGCTTTTAGGAACAGTGTCTACTCGATATTTTTTATTAAACGTATAAATACACAATTAAGATATGAGATTCTGTACTTCTCTTACTAATAATGATAATTTAAGATTATAACTAAAAAAATTTCTTTAACCAGGTTTTTCATTTTTCATTTCCAAGTATCAAGTATAAAAATAATACAAACCAGTGGGTGTAGCTAAAACGTCTTGCCTGTAACGCTGAACTCACAGTGTTGAAGAACTACACTCTCCCTTTGCTACGCTTTCCTTTTTTTTTTTTAAACTTTCTGCAGCCCTGTGCAAATGTAAACACGCATGCAAACTCACACCAACACGTACACATCACGTTCATAGTGATCCACATTAACACGGTACTGATGTATCAGCTGAGCATGTCGTATTTACAGTAGCTGGTGCAGCATCACGCTGCCTGTACTTTTCCTTTAGATGAAATGAGAGCGCAATGCCTCCGAGTCCATCCTTTCTCTCTTCAGTGCCAGTTTTCTTGCTCTTCTTGCGTTTTCCTTTCAAACGTCCTCGTCTCCATCTGTCGATCTGTTTATGATCACTCTATGTCCCCTTCTTTGACTCCCACTCCTGGAAACAGTAAAACGGGAGCATGTGAGTCAAGCAGTTTTTGGTCCTCGCACACACAAACACACGCGCACTCTACCTTTGCCTTCTGCATCACATTCCCCTTGGAGGAGGCGTAAAGAGACGGAGGCCGCTTTCGAAGCTCAGATGCCGCGTTGACAGGCACAGTCTCCATGTAAACCTTTTCAACCTTACTGCCCTGCGCCTACGCACGAACACACAGGCAACCCCCCCAAAAAACAGTAAAAGTTTGATTTCACTTATTTGAGCCCAGTGATGTTACTTTAAAAACAACACAAGAAGACCAAAAGTTCTTCCAGTCAAAAGCAGATGGATTACTAAAACAAGCATACAAGAACACAGAAAGAATGAAGAGAGAAACACCAAAACAAGCAAACACAGAAACTCATTATAAATGTCTAAAATGAGAAACATATGTTAGCAAACAAACATATAAAGCCTGATAAAATAAAAGTCAAATAAATAAGGGCCATATGGTCAAATAAATGACTTGTCTGGTAACAGACACTGCACACTGATTTAAAGGATTTGTCTTAATACAGTCCCAGCTGTTCATATGAGAAATCCCTCAGCTCATGTTCTGGACAAAAATCAACCGTAAATCTTCACTGAAGCTCATATGAACTTTTAGCAGTCGTTGATATTGATGTATTTTTAGTATCATCTTTTTACCTCCATCCTAAACAAAAAACCTCACGACTGCATTTAAATGTATGTATGTAAAGAACTCTTATAAGAGCGTTTGTATATATTTTAAAGTACATTCATTAAGAGTTTTCTAAGGAGAGCTTCAGTTCCAGCTGTAAACAGATGTGTGTGTTTGCTGCCTACCTTGACGTTGATCTTGGTATCAGTAGGTGGACCCAGTGCCCCTCTAGCCAGTGACTTCTTCAGGTTTTCTTTGACCTCTGTCAGTCTCAGTTCCAGCTCCACCCGTTCCTCCTCCTTCTGTTTGCACAGTGTTTCCAGCTCAGCTAACTGCTTTTCCACACTATTACCTGAACACACACACACACACACACACACACACACTCATAATTAGGACCGCTATGAAGCCTACGACTGAACAAGCGCTGTGTGTGTGATTCGTCTCTGACCTGTGCCGCTCTTCCCCTCCTCCTTCAACTGCCTTTTCTCCTTGCGCAGGGAAATCAGTGCATTTCTGAGGTCCTCCTTCTGCTTCTCCAACTCCTCTTTCTCTCTCAGGTACCGCCTGGCATCCTCCTCTGCCCGTGTCTTCCCATACCGCCCATACTGATTCACATCTATGATGTGAAAAAGAAGGAAATGAAGACAGATTTGGCCACATTTGAACCCAAATCACTTTCATGGAGACAGTCTAATGAATTATGAAATTAACCGAGACTCACTGGAGGCATGTCTCTTAATGGCAGCTTGTTGTTCAGTTTTCTCAGAGTCCCTGCTGGAGAACGAAGCGTGACGTCTCACCTGGCCTCCTCTGCTCTCCACATCCACTTCCTGCAACAGAATAATTTAATGAATTCTAATTAACAAAATGTAATAGAGGAACTTTAAGGAAAAGGAAAATACTATAAATACTATATGTTTATATGACTGATAAATGTAAGCTTTTTAAAGATCGGATTAAAAAAGAAAAAAGAAAACATATTTTGTTAATCTATTATCCAAAATCTTATTAGTAGTTTCACTAGGGCTCCAGTGAAGCTCAACACAGAATGGTATTAAAATCCTAAGTTACAAAAAAATGGTGTTTGTATTCTGTAAATTTGCAATAAATTTCAATGAATGAATGTAAGAGAGAGGAGAGGATCAGTGAGGAGAGAAAGAGAGTAGAAGCAGATTTAAACATCTCTGTGTCTGCTGTGTTCAATATAAAGGTTTTTGTATCTCATCACTTGCTTAGAATTAAAGAAAAATAAAGTTTTCTCACCGCAACACTTTCATAGACCTCATCGTAAGTTCTGGAGTCTATTGAAGCACTACTGGAGGAGTTAGCTGTTGTAGCCCACCTGGGAGAAAAAGAAGAGGAAGATATATGAATATAAAAATGAGTATTTCAAAATAAAAGCTGTAATAAAAGACTGTTGGGTAAACATATGCACAAAAACGCATACTGTTGACTCACAAGAAGGAGTGTCTGGCAGCATGCCGTATGTCAGTAAGTGTGTCCACATCGATGTAATCATAGTGCAACTCTTCAGGGAGAGTGCTGCTGCCGGTTTCTGCAAATAAAACTCCAAGCCAGCGGCCAAGATCCTCAGAGCAGCTGGCCTGAATGACACACAAACACGAACAGACACACGCACATTTGTTAGTCCATGAGCAGAAAAATGTAAGGTGTGGCATGCCTGTGCGCACACTGATGATACCTCTCAGCTATATCAACAGTGATGTAACCAAGTGGCACAAATAAAATCAGTCTGTATATACATTAAATCTCCTGTGCTGGATAAAATGATTCAAGATCTCCTGCTTCACCTCCAGAGCTGCCAGCTCGTTGCCTCCCTGTAGGATGCGGAAAGAGAACGGATGTTTAGGTCCAAGCCCGCCTGGCATCACCTCTGCCCCCTTGAGTGGCACCACAATGATTGGGGGTCGCTGGTCCCCAGGGTCCTTCTGCAGGTACAAACTTCCACCCCGGAGCACGCACCACCGCTCCCTCCAAGAGCCGCTCAGACACACGCTCAGATATCCTGATGAGTGTGTTAAAAAGAACGTATTTACATTTTATTCATTGTCATATAATGTACCCAACACTGTTTGATGTGACGTTCGGTTTCTGGATCTAAATTAGATGTTATTATCATGAAATTAAAATGATATGATGTTTTTATAAGTTGTTATATTGGCATGAATGCTAAAAATGAGTCATTTTAGCTTGTTCTTAGGTGTTGGCTAGGCAAACTGATGATGTCATAACAACAGATATGGAATAAAAACTTCAGGGACTTAATATCTACTTGTGCCCATTACAGCACATTATAATTGTTTAGCTCCTGATCATGGAGGAGGAATTCGTGGACAAATATTTGGTGTATTATAGGAAGAATATGTACAATAACTTTTACATCTCTACAGTTATAAGTTTTTTTCCTAAAAGGCATTTTTATTGTTCTGAATTGTGCATCATCAGCATTAATTTGTCCTTTAACACTCTTTGACACTGATGTCAAATTACAAATGCAAAACAATCTAAACATCAATCAGCCACTTAGATGATTCTCTAACTAACCAGCCATTCAACAAAGTATTCATCAGGTCTTCTCACCAGAGCGGGGGTTGTCATGCTGGCCAGAAGACAAAGGAGACTCTCCTGGTAAAGGAGGTTTCCGCTTGGAAAAGGTGATGATCCGATTGATTTTCCTCCCAGCTGCTCGGCTCATCGACCCGGTCAGCTCTGAAAATGCTCCACGCTTCCCCCTGTCTGAAGTCAAACACATCCTGAAGTTGAACTTTATAACATCCAGCCAGTAAAACAGACAATGTTGCCTCATCATTTAAATATCATGCTGTTATTATTTTTTTAAGTTTTACATTTTATCAGTTACAATGTAACAAAAACATGATGAAAACTGGAATAAAGTAAAAGGTCTGAATTCTGGAAAAAATACATTTTTGAAAAAGACCCTGCACCCAAACAGGACTCATGAAGCTTTTGAAGAAATAATATCTTGTTATTTCAGAGATGGCTTGTATTTATTCAACCAGACCCCGACAGCCGGTTTGCAAGTTCACTCTGAATGTACCAGGTGCTGCAGTGCACTGTTCACACTACTTCCTGATGATGTCAGTGGGAGACAATTGCAGGAAGAGGACAGGAAGGATGTCATATCTGCTCGAGCCTCACTTCCTGTCTCTCCCTCTCTCTCATGTCTCTTTAGGATCAGAGTTCCTTCGTCCGTAAACAGATTTGAAACAACTGTTTCCCAATTTCACTGTGTTTGACCTATTTTCTAACCCAGCACCAAGGATCTCCCTGGTTTATCCTTCCTGATTTTGTAGATAGAAAAACAAAAATATTGTGTGTGTGTTTGCTTTTGTAGCCTTGTGGGGACCTGAGTTCCAGACCCTGAAAGTGGGGACTCTTAGAAACTGAGGAACCATTTGAAGAACCCTTATTTAAATATTTATGGTTTAAAAAGATGCTAGACTACGTAAAACACTATTCACACAAAACCCATCAACAACCACTAAACTTTGTAACAGACATACAGTTATCATTTACTACAGAGAAGTTGCATCACAGTCATTTACATTTCTCTTAAACTGTAACTATGTTGGTTTCTCTATGTTAAAGATGTAGAATAATGGAGGGAAAAAATCGTCTCCCTGCCAGTTATTAGTTTACCTTTTTTAAAATTTGCTACAAAGTATCAATGAATGAGTCAGAATAGTATTACTCATACAGTGTTCCTCTCTTTTCATAAAAATGGCAACATAAATTAAGCTAGAAGAGCAATGCAGTATATGATGTGTGTTACAAATATACTGAAATGAATCCTTTACCTCCTAATCTTACAACACGTGAGAGGAAGGTGTTATGCCTCTCCCCACAGATCAACAGTGTGCTGCATCTGCGGAACTGTGCCTAAATACCCTTTAACAACCATCTATCTAAATGTTTGTTTTCACTGTGAAATATGCCAACGAGACCAGAAAGATGCTTTGCTGTGATTTTAAAGAGCATGTAAAGTGTAAATCATGTTGAACTGTCCCAATATATCTGTGGTAACACTGAGAAATTACCCACAGACACTAATCTAACGTTAAATCTCACTATAACCACCGATTTAACCTGCAATAACATGTCTTGTGCTATAATTACTGAGAGTGTACACACAAGAAGCTTATTTCAATGAAGCAACCACAATAAAAAAGAGTCGGTTGCAACAAAAACATCTCAAAAACTGCTGGTGAAGGTTCACGTACTGAGTGAGTCAGTAGTGTCTCGTCCTGACCCGTGTGCAGTGGCCTGACTGTCTGCTGTTGGCCCGCTGTCTGAGTCTGAAGCCTGTCTCTCAGACTGTAGCACCTGGCAACAAAAGGAACAAAACACTTTTACTTCTCTCTTTTATAACATTTGAAGAGAGGAGACAAGGAATAGCAAAAATTGGCACATTTGTCTTTCCGTTTTCATGTTAAAAATAAAAATAAATAAAAATTAATGTATCCTCTGGGAGTATGACTATTTCTTTCTGCCAACGTGGGGTGTAACTGCCATGTCAGCATGCATTCAGTTTGTTCAGGACTTGAAGCTCTTTGAAACCAAGGCAACTCAGCAACCGCAATAATCACCTCACTCACTGCTTGTAAACTAGAAGCCAAAGGAATAGTTGTGTCATGCGTGGGCTGAAAGAGGGTGATGTCAGCGACACTGAAATGTTAAAACTGGGGTATATATTCAGTATGCCACAAATTACATTTGTCATAGTAAGACACAGTAAGAGCACAGCGTTAGACCGGCATTGGGGCTCCTCATTAAGTCTGTTTTATGGGAAATTTTGGTCTTTGTGGCAAGACCACAAAGAGAACACTGCGGACAAACAGTCTGACATTCAAGGACATACGCAGATAAGCACACTCACCTTGTCGAGCTCCAGCTTCCTCTGTATAATTGGAGAAGTTGATCCATCCAGCCCCTCAGTGTTGCTACACTGGCTGCCAACATCGTGGACCACCTGAACAGAGAAAAAGAAAACATTCATTTACAGGCACAGCCTTGTGTCTGCTCATCTGTCTCAGCACCGTGCCTCTAATGAGGTGAAAAAAGGTACCTTGAGCCATCGCTGGGCCTGTTCTTTACTCTGGACTGCCAAGACTAGCGCTTCGCCCCCAGGTAATGAGAAGCGCAACTCGTGACGCTTTTTCCGGCCTTCCTTAGGGACATAGATGACGTTGCAAAGATTCAGTGGGAGCTCTGTGTTGGGAGAGCTCTCTTTGATGCTTTTAAAACACTGTGAAGGAAGAAGTCAAGAACATGCATTATTTGAGTAAAAGATAATCTATGTAAGCCTAGCCTCTTACTGTTATAAGCTGGAAAATAACTGTGTAAACTGTGGCTTACAAATAAGTGTGTTCAACTGTCTGATTCACCATAAATAAATAAGGATTTACCTTGAATAACACCAGAAAAAGACAATTCTTTGATTTGAATGATAAAATAAACATTAATAAACAGCAGCATCTATTTACCTGCAGTTTATTGTCTCGGACAACAACAAGCTGCTTAGCCCACTGGCCAAAGCGTTTCTTTCGCAGTAGGAAGGCACAGATGCGGCAGTCTCGAACCGGTCCATCTGTTCTTTCCTCGGCTGTCCATCTCTGAGGTTGGTCTCGGCCCTTTGCTTCCTCTTCCTCTTCTTCGTAAGACTCGTAGGAACTACTCAGAGCATCTGAGTCATTGTCTGAGTACCAAAGCAATTATTGTTTTACAGAAGATCCACAAAACAAATTGTGATTCACAAAATCCTAGCTCTACTACTAGACATAAACTAGCAAGAATAAGGGTCAGATTAAGACTCACAGGAGCTTTTGGGAGGCCCATTCATTCTGGTGGTGGGGTAGTTATTGTCAGCATCTTCATAATAGGCGTCCTCCACAGAGTTCCTGGATGCTACAGGTGAATAGATAGAGTATGTGAGAAAGCAGAACCAAAGGTACTGATCTGATTACCATTATACATGAATGCGCACACACATGTGCGTTTGTATATGCATGTGTTCATACTGGTGGTAAAGTACTGAGGAGTAGATCCCGGATCTAGAGGAACAGCTTCTTCATAGTAGTCATCAGGAAGGGGTGTAGTTGGCAAAGGAGGAGGAGGAGTGTCAGTTGGGGTCTGAAAACCAAAGGTAGCTGCTGAACCAGAACTGGGGGTAAAAGGAAGGCTGGTGTAGGTAAGTAGTTTCTGTGAATGACTTACAGATTTATTGGGATGAGTCTTCTCCTCTTCATCCTTGTGCTCTTTCTGCTCCACTGGAGATGCACTGAGCATGTGCAAATCACAGCCTGATAGGATTAATCATGATTAACTTTATAATTTTATATAAACAGAGGTATAATGATTGTAAATACATACACAAAGGATTTTTTTGTAACTGAACCGAACCGAAGGTATTTTGAAGGACTACTAACCAAAATCCTCAAACAGAGACTCTACAAAGCTCGTGCCATTGCCATAGAGACAGCTGTTCATGTAGACATCAGAGCCGTTCACTGTGGAAAAGACAAATTATGGATTAAAACCAGGATCAGAGTTAGGGTTACATAGCCTATAGCTTTTAGGTCAGGATTAAGAAGGGCTATAGAGACTGAATAATGAAGTATAAATAGTATTTCATCTGCAATAAAAATTAGATCTATGGTGACCTATGTACAGGGAGTACAGAACTGAGATTGAAAATCTTTGTACAGCAAGAACAAAGAAAATGTGTGTGAAAGGTCACAGAAAGGTTTGACAGAAAAAAACAGATACAATGATGCGAAATACACAGCAACTATTTAAAAAAGATGAGTATGGACACGACAGACTGGGTCCAGTCTAATATTTGTTTTCTGAGACCATCGGGATGTTTTGCTGTTCTCATTATCCTCTTTGCATTTCATTATCCTCTTACACGGATCCTTTTATCCTCCCCGACATCCTGTATTCTTCCAGATAAAAAGGGATTTGTCTGTAAAGACCTCAGCAAGATTTCATGTCACAGAGGCTGCATTTTGTAGCACAACAACTGCTGCACTCTCTCAAGTTGAGCAGTTTCAGTGTGGTTGGCTAAACACAGTAGGGTCACACCATTGCAAACAGACAAAAAAGAAAGACATGCTGTAGTACTGTTGATGTGACACTTCTGACTTTTTTTTTCTTTTTTTCTTTTTGGCTAAACTGCTGCCATCACACTCAGCTGAATTCATCCTGAATAAATAAAAAAACACTTCTACATTGAATATTCTTATTTCTACATTGTATTGAAATAAAGTGCTGCTTTTACTATTTTTGTAATGCCAGGACATCAAATGCTGCTGTTCTATCTGACCTGCTGGTGTGCAGAAGGTGTTTCTTGGCACTAGTGAGACAAGTCTGGCAATCAAACTGTTTATAATGCATGACTTTTTTCTAATGAAACACCATTTTAAATACTGCCCTGATGTTTCTGCAAGTCATATTTCATCCTAAAATCGTTTTACCAAAACCTAACCAAAATGCAGATGTCCAAAAGACAGAAACTTCAGTCTCTAGATGTCCAATCTTACAGTAGAACTATGCATGCTATAAGAAGCCAGTAGCACCTGACAGAAGAGCAGGAAATAAAATAAATAATAAAAGTAACACAAAAGGGCAATTTTATTATTACTGGGCTCTATCTGAAAGATCAGATCTTTATTATCTTCAAGGGAGAATATATTACACAGTCAGTGGAAATCACAAAACCATCAATCAAACAGCAACATCAAAATCATAGTGAGTGACTTAAAAACAATTGGAAGTTTGGACAAATGAGTTTTTCACTTTATTGATGTAGTCTATCTGCAGCCAGACCTTAAACTGCTTAGACTACGGCTGGCTGGACCAGCCAGGACTGAGTGGACCTTCTTCGAAGTCCTAAATTTAAACAATTGGGAAAGGTCATTCAGTGCAGTTGACTAAGTAAAGAACTGTAAGTTATTTATGTGCTGTGTGAAATGTATTAACCTGTGCTGTACAAGAAACTGTACATGTTAAGAAATATTAACCTGAGTTATTTACATTGCCATCCTAACATTGGAGATTCTGTACCTGACAGCTGCAGTGAGTCCAGGATGTTGCGTATGGATGCCATTTTTTCAGCGGTAGCAGGACTGACCGTCTCGTGGTCCAACATCTTCAGCAGAGAGCCTAACTCATTTACAAGTCGTTCCATCACAACTAGAAACCACAAAAACAGACATCATGTAATACTCTTCTGATTTCAAGAACCACCAGGTTATTCACTTCAACTAAATTTTATTTATATCAATTCATCAAAATATTGTAATGTAAAGATCCCATAATATTAGAGAGAAAACCCCAACAATATGATGATCCCCTATGAGCAAGCACTTGGAGACAGCGGGAAGGGAAAACTTTCTTTTGACAGGAAGAAACCTGCAGCTGAACCAGGCTCAGGGACAGGCAGCCACAAACGGGGTGAGGGGAAAAAGAAAAAAGGAGGGAACAGAGAAACAAGGACAAAACACACACTATGGGAGGGATAACACAAAGTGCAATGCCTTACAAAGCCATATAATGAATGGGGAATGAGAAGAGATAAGTGGAGAAGAACTGCTCAGTGCATCATGGGAAGTCAGGGAGGGATCGTTCTAACTGTATGCCTTATCAAAACGGAAAGTTTTAAGTCTAATCCTAAAAGTAGAGAGGGTGTCTGTCTACTAAATACAAACTGGGAGCTGGGTCCACAGAAGAGCAGCCTAACAGCTGAAAGCTCTGCCTCCCATTCTACTTTTAGAAACTTTTAATAACCACAAATAAGCCTGCAGTCTCAGAGCGAAGTGTTCTGTTTATGATCATATGGTACTGTGAGGTCTTTAAGATATGACGGCCCTGATTATTCAAGACCTTGTGTGTGAGGCGAAGTTTAAATTCAACAGGGAGCCAATGAAGAGAAGCTAATCTGGGAGAAATATGATCTCATTGTTAGTACTCTCACTGCAGTGTTTTGAAACACTGAAAGCTTTTTAGGGAGTTTTTAAAACAGCCTGATAATAATGAATTACAAGAGTCCAGCCACAAAGTAAAAAAGTATGAACTGTTTTTTTTTAGCATCACTCTAAGAAAGGGTGTTTCCCATTGAATTTAGCACATGAAAGAAAGCATTCTTACATATTTGTCTAATGTGTGCGCTAAAGGATATGTCCTGGACAAAAATGACTCAAGGATGCCTCACAGTGTTACTGAAGGCCACAGTAATGCAATAGATAGAAAGTATCTGGTTAGACAGCATGTTTCTACGATTTTAAGGATAGCAGTACAATAACCAGATTTGTCTGAATTCAGAAGCAGAAAACTGGAGGACATTTAGGCCTTTATGTCTTTAGCTGCTGTAGTCACATTTTATAGATAAATATAACTGCGTACAATCTGCATGGTAATAATGCTTTATGCAGTTTTTAAGGCTATAATATTGTCTAAGGGAAGAATGTTTAAGGTAAAAGCAATAAAGTAAAATCCTGAGTGCTCAGCATGGCCATCAGATCATCACAAGGCCAAACTGTCAGTTCACAAGTGGCATGAAGTCAGTTTGGAACTCAGCTGTCAGCTGCTGCAACAGCTGACAGGGAAAAGATTTTTAACATCCTCTAATGTCACCCTGGTGATTTTGTCCCGCTCGGAGCAAGCCTTTTTGGGAACACAGCGAGTTTTCTGTGTGTCACTACTAAGCGTTAAATCCGACTTTCCACGTTGATATTTTGTGCTTTCTTTGAAAAACTTACTCTTTTCACTCCTACATCCTGTGTGGGTCAAGCGTGTGTGTCCGTGTGTGTGTTTTGTTGACCTTGACATTGTTTCAAATGCCCTGACACACTCTCACACATCCTGCCTGCTCACAGCCAACAAAGAGGAGGAGGAGGAGCAGGAGGGGGAGCCGGAGAAAAAAGAAGGTGAGGAGGAGGAAGCTTCCTTCCCTAAAGGAAATGGAGCCAAAGTGAAGAGGAAAATGTATAGCTTCACCACAGAGGACAGGAGATGGTTACCAAACTGCTTGAAGCCCCAAGTTAGTTCATTTACTTGTTTACTTCTAAATATAAGAAGATTGAAAGGCGTATCTTAGGATTAGTCTGAACCCGGAGCAAGCAGCTTTTCTTCTGATATTGACTTTTAATTAAACACTGAAGACATTAGAACTGCTTCTCTGATATTATCCACTGTTATTTGATGAAGTATTATTCATACACTTGAACAGGTCAAGTGCAACCAAGTCTAAAATAGTTTCATGTCCCTTTGGTTTCCAGTGGGAGGTTTTAATAGCCTGTGCTTTTTATGTGGCTTTATCCACACTGGAAAGATTATAGTTTGTGGAAACATTTAAATTTTGTATTTTTTGGCATTAAAAATGTCAAATTTACAGTTCAGTTTCATTCATAATACAAAGCAGAAAGTTCATAGCTGGAAAGCTGGAAAAGCAACAGGATTTTTCAGCAATGATTTGAAAGAGCAGACTCTTTCGCCTCGTGTCCCTTTTTACAATCTGATCCACTTAATTTTATGGCTTTGTTAAGAAGAACATGCTTCACAATGATTAGTCAGATCAATAAGCTTTAGTATGTTTACAATTTATTATGGCATAAGTACACCTAAAAAAAACATAAATAAATGAATTGCCTATTCCCAGAAAAGAAATGGAACAAGGGTTAAATAAAAATAAGATCAAAACAGTCTGTTTTCCTCACACACAACGTGAAGACAGAGAGAGTGAGCGAAAAAGCCCTGACTCTCCCACAAGCCTCTTCCGCCTCCCCCTCTCACTCGGACAATACTCTATTGTCTCCACAAGGGCCAAAATAAGATGGCCACAATGCTCGGCAAGACCAGAGCAAACAATCGTATTGTCGGAGTCAGAGACTCCCGGAGAAAACAAAACAGGAACTAACACACAGTGTAAGAGGGGCGTGGTGCAACGCAGCTGCACGGTCTCAATCCACGGGCATGCAGGGTTGTATCTCCAGCAGCTGTGTGTGTGCGTGCGTGTGTGTATGAGTGAGTGTACGTGCGAGTGCAGCTGTGGTTTCCTGTCTTTGCTGTCGACAGGAGCTTCTCTCCCCTCCTTCCTGATCTTGACTCTCCTTCACTTCTTCCCACTTTCCCATTTTGTGTCCTGCTGTTTCTGTTTCTGCCCCAACATCTTCTCTCGCTGCATGCTCTCCCTCCATCTCTTGCCCATACTCTACATTTCTCCCAAACCAACTGAATAGAAAGATTCCTATCTGATGGGTGCTCAATTTGCAGATGCATTTTGCTCTACTTGAGGAAACGTCAATTAAAAAACAATCAACAAAGATCTCGAGTAATCAGACCAGTGCTCTGATCTATTTTCTGCCGGTCTCAAAGACACGCACAGTCAAGGACATCAGTCTGCTCTCTCTCTCCCCCTCATCTCTGAGTCTATATCTTTATTTCGCTCTCCTTCTATTTCCCTCTCTCTCTCTCAAGGGACCTGAGGGTTCAGAAGCTGAGAATCAGCTGTTCTGCAGGATTGTGGTCTGTCTCACCCACAGAGGGATCTTTGTAATCCCCCACTGCCCCACGCACCCCCACTCCACCCAGAACCACACACATGCAAGCACATACACACACACACACACACGGCACAAATTTCCTCTTCAAATCCTTTTTTCCCCCACTGATAGACACGATCATTCACTTAACTAAGAGGAAGCACAAACGCTCACTGTTAATTCGTCTCTCGCTTCCTCGTCTGAGTAAACATACAGTCACAAGAGTACAAAGAGGAATGTGTTTGTTTGTGCGTCTTCACGTTCCTTTTTCTGTGTGTTTCCACAGACAGACTTCCTGATGAAGATCAGTCATGAGACTCGGGCCATGCGACTCTCATTTGGACTGATTTAGTGTGTTTGGTTGCAGCTCAGAACAAAACAACTGCTACTTACTGCTGCTGCTGCTGCCGCTTTTCTCGCCGCATAATACCTATAAGCAGCAGGTCAAAACAGGAAAGACACTTTGGCTCTCCTAAACTGAGGCTTTCGTTCCCATCCATTATAATTCGAACACACCAATTAACATAAATCCAAGGCTACCCATCCTCACTTGCCTCTCCCATTCAAAATATCCCTCCATGTTATAATTTTACCAACACTTCATGACTCAGAAGTACTCTATATGAATGCACTGAACTGTACTGCTTTTTGCTTCCATAGATTCTGTTACCTGATTGACATTAATATGTGTAACAAGGGTAATTTAAGACATATACTCTACGCAAAAACCGTATGAAACTGTCCTCTTCCTGCCTCCCCCACACTCCTCAGCACTGAGGTCCCTCCAGATTGCACATTCTCTCTGCCACTCCTTTCTTTCCCTTCCTCTGAGATCCTTTTCCTTCAACTCCTCTCCCTCGCCTGTCTCCCTCTGTCCCTTCCCCAGACACCCATCCTCTTCAGACAGAGGCCAAAGTTCAAGGCTTGGCAGGCCCAGCATCTCCCACTAAGACAAAAGTCTACTTCAGAGACACAGCATCCAGTAATTCATATTTTCGTGACAACAAAAGATGGTGTCAGTGCTTGCCTGGGGTTAGCGTTCAGTCAGACACTTTAAAAAGTCCACAACAAAGATAGCAAGATACTTAAAAAGAAACAGCTGGGGGGAAACAGTAGACGAATTCTTTTCGCATTCTTTTAGTATCTTATCATTTTCTGCAGATAGCAAATGGTGTGGAAACACAGGAAACAGAGGGGCACAAACGACTTTTATAAATACTGAAATTCTTTATTTGCCCAGAGTGGAATGAAAATGGTTTGTAAAGATAACGCAGCAGCCAGAACACAGTTAGTATGAGTTGTGAAGGCATGAAATCTGGAAATTAGCTAGTTTTGTTTCTTTTCTTGAACTAAGTCTGCAATAATCCTATCAAGTGCACACGATTTAAAATGACTGGACCAGTCCACACTTTACTGTTACTACCTGTCATCACTGTCTTTCACAAATGCAAACACTGAGGCGTACGTACACACACAGACACACGCACCCACTCAAAGGTTTTATTTTTTATTGCTTTTACGGGGAGTGACAGGGTGATGATGAGGACAAAATATCAGGATTCTCTGTTTTTCCACTTTGGTGGCAGGGGGAAGCTGCTATCATCACCACATCAGCTTAGCTTCCACCTACACCAGACACACATGGGACACATGTACAGACCTGCTGCTCTGTTGCGTTTCTGTTACAGAAAATGTAATCACAGCTGATTTGAAGCGCAGCTAATTCTGGCTTCGAGCTGCAGTCTCACTTCCATTCGTGAAGGTTATATTTCTGTGTGAAACACAACTTGAAATCCAATCAAGAGGGAGTTGTGCACTTTCTGAAAATGGAGCGAGAGGGTGTGTTGTGCACTGGAATGAATCGTAGAGGAAAAGGGATTTTAAGGCAAACGTGGCAGAGGTCAAGGCTTGTGACACATATTAAACTGAGGAAAATCATATGTGCAAATGCAATAAACCACTTATAGGCAGAATGCACGCAGAAACAGTGTAAAATTCAGTGAGGGGTATGTTTACCTTTTTAAATTAAAATAGGCTTGTGAGAAAACTTTGCAGCTCTTTAATCTCTCCTTTATCCACAGCTCAGAATCTACCAATTTTTCCCAGCCACTGAAGCTCTTGCAATATTTTGCCAAATCTCCAGTATCAAGTATTCACACATTTACTGTGAGAATATTTTCTCCTGCAGTGTACAGCTGCTCCAACCATTTGGCTGTGGATTTGCCGCTTGTGTCTGAGTGCTCCATGTTTTTCCCCTCCAACACATTTTCACATTGGAAAAGCAGAAGTGTAAATAAAATAACTAAAAGGGCAGCGAGCCCAACGTCTGCCAAAGCCAATGCAGCATTTTCCAGTTTTTAAGGAAAGAAAAAGAAAGTGATCCAGGTGCACAACAAAACTGAATCAGTTCTTCAATTTGTCCATGCGCAACTTTTCATGAAAGTCAGGTTGATAGTTTTTGTTTCATCCTCCTGACAAACAGACAAATTTACAGACAGAAAGGTTCCCTGCTTTTACAGGGAAGAATAACATAGCTTTTATCCTATAAAGAATCACTTCTGATTTGAATGGCCTTTACTAGTTAGCAACATTCGTATCCGTAAGACACAGGTGGCCAATGAATCTCTTAATTAATAATTTAAAAAGTGATGTGTATAGTATGCTGTAGCCTTCACAATCACCTGGTCTCAAGATGGAAGAACATCTATCTGTGATTTTAGATCAGCTTGTTAGACAGTGTGAGCACCACCATCACTAAAACACCAAATGAGTGAGAATCAGTTGGAAAAGAGACCTCCATTAGAGATCCAGAGATATTTAAGTTTAGTGCCATACTGTGGCATGTAGTGGCCCAACAATGTTATTTCTTTCCTTTTATTTGTCACCTGTCCATAAGACAAAAAAGATTGGCTTATTTACATTTAGCTGCTTCAAAAGACGAATTATCAATAAATTCACACAAATCTTATAATAAAAAGAGATGAACTGCACACTTAATAAAAATACAGTGAACTGGGGAAGTTATGTGTTATAGGATGTTAAGATGAGATGAGATAAGATAAGATAAGAGTCCCAAATTCCAAGATAAGATGCTTAGAATTTAATTCTGCAGCTGCATTGAGCTATGCCATTGACATCCATTTACATTTCCGTTTAATGCAAACTGCCTATTTAACCAGTTACCTCTGTGACAAACGAACCCCCTTTCTTATTATCTTTCAAATTAAGCCCCTTCTTCATCACCTGGTCTCCCGTAAAGAAGCTTCCTGTTTGCAACACAGTGGCCTGAAGGGTTTTGAAACAGAGCAGCCATTCAGCTGCTGCTGCTTCCCACCAGCAGCGCTGCTTCCAACAGGGCACTTTTCTGTTGGTATCAGATTGCATCACTCTACCTGAGGATACCTCCTCCATCCACTCACACAGCGCACCACCCGGCGCGTGGCTGTATGACATCACTCCCCACTCCCCAGGAGTCAACCGGCAGCGAGGCGCGAGTCGCTCTGCTCGCTCACTCAGAGAAACTTGAGACAGATGCTGCTTCTCCATTCACGTGTGTTTAACGAGAACCCAGATGTATTAAAACCACCCATAACATCGCTTTTGTTTGGAAAAGAACTGTATATCGTATCTGATACGGTGGATAATGTTTTTTAATGTAACCAGTTGTTTCTGTTTGGGTTTATGAATGTGGCCTCGCTGTGGAGGAGCTCTTGCATTTACACTGGTGCCCACCCAACCTATGGAGGCTTTATCATAAAGTATTTACAGTTACCGTGCGATACATGGATATTTACTTACCACTCTGTCGTTTGGAGTCCATGTCTTCAGATGTTCTGAAGTCTGTGCCGCCCGATTTGTTTCCAGTAATAATCCCTCAGTTGCTTCGGTTACAAGTTCTGCTCATGTGAGAAGAGTTGTACCCGCATACACAGCGGAGGTCTGTCGGCCTCTGTGCGGCCAAGTGAGTCAGAGTGGCCGCTACACTTTTTGAGTAGGGGCTGCTTGTTCATCATCAAGAGTCCCGCTGGGTCCTAGTGCTGGTGGTGTTCTGTTACAGATCCACAGTGACAATAGTCATCATAGCATTACAGCTTGGTAGTAACATGGCAATACCGGGGTAGTAGTTTGGTACGGAAGGCATAATACTCACATGATCATGTAATTCCTACAGTATTAACCAGACAACAGGTTTTTATTAGCAAATATATCTGGTTGGAGGCCGGGATGCATACTGTTGGGGCCAGAAATATGCACTTTCTTACTTTAAGAGATCATAAACCATAATTATTAAAGGCAGAATTATTTTTTAACGTTAAGAAGGTCCTTACTCAAGGATCATGCACATGTTTGAGTCTACAGTGCTCTGGAAAAGGTTTAAGCAATGCCTGATTTTCAGGAGCCAGACTTTCTTGGAATTTTTTTTTTGGTTTTTTTTTGGTTTTTTTGAAGTGGTCTTGAGCAATAGTTCTCCAGGATTTCTGAAGGTCTTTCTCTTTTTTTCCATTTTCTTTGAAAGTCATTCATTGACTGCTTTTGGCTCCTTGGACTTCACCATTTTCAGAGGAATTTTTATTTGTTTGTGTCACGGGTTGCAGGACTCCGGAGTGCGTTGTAACAGAGACAGTTTATTCACAAAAATCTTCACCAAGTGTATTTACAGGCAGTGCGAGGACAGTGCTATATACAAGATGTGCGAGGACGGGTTCCAGGGCTCCAGGGAAAACAAGGGGATCACACACACGCTCACGCCAACCTCTCTCCGCTAGTGACCAGCCACCTCTTACACGCTCCACACGGGGAAACACGGGGACGGGTCCGGGGAATCTAGAACAGAGAGACAAGTGTTACTTTCTGAGGTGGAAGTGTGGGAAACTAGGGCTCGACGTGTACTGACAGGAGTCTTCACAACAATCCAGCGTTGAACAGCTGATCTCCTCCTTCTGATATACCAGCTGGTCTGATGAGGCCCAGGTGTGCATGATCCGGGAGGGCATGGGCCGAGGGCGTGAACCCGCCATGAGTTCCGCCCCGGCAAAACAGGGGAGGGGGAGAGAGATTGCTGATCAGTGCCTTGCCGACCCCGCAGGTCGTGACAGTTTGGTTGTTTGTTAGGACCCGAAGTCTGAACCACTCAAGCATAAAAAATAACCTAACTAAAGGAATGAAACAGTTTTGCTTCTATATATAAGTTAGCAAAGAATCAGTTTTGCAAAAACAGATAATTTGTTCCTATTTCTTTAGTCAAATCTATAATACAAAATGGCACTGATATCAAGGTTTGACAGGTATAAAATTGTATTTTTTTTTTCATCCTTAAACTTGGGAAGTCCCACTATGGTGTGCAGTGTGTCCCTAAAAAATCTAAAGGAAATTGGAAAAGTGGGGGACAAAATAAGTAGAAGGGCTAAAAATAACTAAATAAAATCTACCTACAGCAGATGAACAATATCTGAACGTCACATCATTGCAAAACAGCAAGATATCTAGTAAAGACCTGACACGGGACCTGAGAGATGCATCTGGCTCTTCAGCTGATTATCTACTGTTCACTGAAGCATCATCAGAAAGGAAAAGTAAGTGGGAGAAAATAATGAGGTATGCTAGATTATACAAGAACTGGACTGAAAATTCCATTTTTGGTTTAAATCATATATGAACAAAGGGAGGTAAAACAGTGAGTTTCTAAAGCCGCCTAAAAACACAGTAGAGGTCTTTCAAGAAGCCTGGAAACTATTTCTTGAAGATGACTTATTAAAGAAGAGTTTGGCTGAAGGAGTTCAGTCTCTCTCACACAAAAAGTCAAATATTAATGTTGGTGTTCTTTAGAATGGTGAAAACTGTCTTTTTCAAGAAAAAAAAATCAAATCCAGATAGTTTTGAAGCTGTTGAGATAATTACTAGAATTTTGTTCAGCAATTTGTCATATGTCACGATGGCTCCACCATGAATATGAGACTATTAATATGAAATAAAATAATAATAACAGTGAAAATAATGTTTCATCATACAGAGTAACCCAGTGAGGTCTTCATGGCTGGCTGTGTTCTCTTAAATATGGATACTAATGGGTAAATTCAGCTGGTAAACCATCCATGTCAGGTGGTAAAACCAAAGTACAACCAGAAAAAAAAAAAAAACGTCTATGTTCATGATACCAAATAACAGCTAATACAAGTTTATGAATAAAAAAGATTGCAACGGTTGGGTGCTAATTCAGGTGGTGTAGCTGCAATAAATGTCACTCAGTTAAATAAATAATTGTATTTAAACCTCTCAGACTATGTATTATATTTCTAAAATGCACATTACTTTAATTAAAAAAAATGTTCATATAGTAAACTCATATAAATTATTATTATTATGTGCACAAAAATACAAATCTGCCAAGAGATATATTCACTGATAGTCCTCCACTCGCACACTAAATAAATCAGTGCATCATTTATTTAAGAGTAGCAGTGAAAGACATTAGGCTGTAAATGAAAACTCCAATAAACAAAAAGGCAAACGTTGTATATGTGATTAATTGCTGCAGCCTGTAAACACAAAAACCCTCCACTTGGTTCAACGGCATTACTTCACCTTTTACAGCCAGTTAAAACAAACTTGAGTCATTCTTTGCAACAGTTATCCAGTGATTTTTGTTTTAATTAGACCACTTTCAGCTCAGTCACTACATATTGCATCTGTTAATCACAAACACAAACCTTTACTTCATATTTTCATATTTCTTCCTTCAATATTTCCTTTCTTGGCGTTCCTTATATTCAGAGTTCTTCACTTTGTTCAGATGGCTTTTAAATATTAATAAAAATAATAATTCTTGATTAACTGTTTACCATCGTCAGTCATACACTCACACCCTCACACATACACAACATGTCAGAAAAAAAGTGTTTCAACTGTTGTCCAGCATCTGAATTTCGGGCTTGTTTCTTGAGAATAACTGCAAATACGAACAAAAAGCTTGGATTTCCATATATAAGTGAAACGCACACATCTTATTTTAAAGTGTATAGTACTAAACCCCCACTTCTAAACTAACACCTCCCAGCTCTGAGCCATGACGCAGCTCATTTATGTCAAATGTCATTTCAAAGCAAACGTCAATGGACTGTCCAGTCTGCTTGCACATGTAGAAAAGAAGTGTGTAATATGGCTTCAGAAATACTGACATCAAAAATCAAACATGTTGTTTGAAAAATGTAGACGAAAACCTTTGGTTTTCAAGATGTGCACATTATAAAAACACATTATTTATACACCATGTTCAGTAACCCCAATGTTGAGAATCACACAGTGCTCATTTTCTTGTCTTGCCAGTTTATCAGACTTTGGAGCAACTCTCACCCCCCAAAACTAGATTCTAGAACAGCTGACATACTTCATAAGAATACACGTTTTTTTGGCAGACCTGGAGTTTCTTAAAAAGCACATCAGTAGTTCAGACAAAAACTGTAACGCTCGTGTAAACACACTGCCATCTAGTGGTAGGAGAGGCACAAGCAACCCGTTGTAGCTCCAGTGAAGCTCTCTGCTCCTCTTTTAGTTTTCTACCACTCAGTTTTCCCTTCTTGGTGGGGATTTTTCCTCAATTTTGGCCACTTGGCAGACTTCACAAACATTGCTTAAGAAGTCCAAACACACAGCAGCTACAACAAGCCAAGAACATCTCTCTTCTGCCTTCTTATTTTGTTCAGTTCTTCTTCCGCTGAGCCATGGACTCAAGCTGGGTTCAGTGAAAGGATCTGTTGACTTTTTTCAGAAGAGTCTGACCTGTTTCTTCAGTTCATTTTGTTTCCACTGAGCAAGACGGTCAAAGGCAGACATGGACATGCTGAAGACTCTATAAAACTCCTCTGGGGAGAGATGACGCTGTTAGCAGGAAGAGACAAAGAAGATTAAAACACAATCTAATTTTTACATTTAATAAACCATAGAGAAAAAACATTAATAATGTGACACGACCAGTTGCACAGAGTTTCTAAAATTCATAAGTAGTGACCTTTACTGATATAGTACCAAATGAAAAGACATACAGTACTATACAAAAGTATCAAGTCACCCTCATTTCTGTAAAGTTTGCTTTTAAGTAGCCTGGCTTTCTCGTAATTTTAAAGTGGTTTGAGCAATAACTATCCAGGCTTTCAGAAGCACTTTCAATTTTTTTCTTAGGACACTGGCAGTTTTTTCTTAGTCCACTCCTTGTACCTGAGCCTGGAATTCAACATTTCTGAAGCAGTGCGGGATCATCTTGACAAACAACTGAACAAAAGGCAGTCAAAATCTTTGAATGTCCTTCAAGAGGCCTAGAAAGTTCAAGCTCTTTGGAACTGTAAAAATTCTGTTTTTGCTTTATGCACTCTATTTCCATTTACGTTTGCACGTGTTTCAGTAAATCACTGCACCTATTTCCCATTTTGTTAGCAAAATATAAAGAAATGAATGGTGACTCAGGACTTTTGCACAGTGCAGCACACAGGGAACACTGTGCTTTAAATGTTTTTCTCCGCTAATGATCAGTCTGTCCATTCAGCTTTACATTGCAGGTTGTTTGAGGCTACGGGCAACAACATCTGCCACTTAGTGCTTAGAGGAAGGCTCTGTATTCTGCTTTCTTTGCTGCTCTATGACTCGTAAAACATCTGCAGTGCTCATTGTGTCCAACATGAGGGACACTGCAGGGTTTTTTGTTCTTTAGTGTTGAGAGCTTTCATCACAGTCTGAAAGATCAAAAGCAACGCTTGATGTAGACTTTGTGAAAGAGTTGGGTCCTATAACAGGTCACCTCTAGTCTGGCTCGGTCCACATCACTGGGGAGGCGCTGCTGCCCTCTGACTGACACCACAAGGGCTTCATATGGGTAGATCTTATGAAGAAAGAAAACATATTATTAATACCTGTCAAAGGGTTGTTTTATTATTAATATTCCTGTAAGGTTCCTCATCAAAATGCACCATGGGTGATTTAGCTGAAACAAGTATGAAACGCTAAAAGGACTTAAAAGGACTTTAAATGCTGACTTCTTTCTAAATTCTTTACTGAAAATGATTATTTGAATGAGGATGAAAACAAAAACATCAGTAAAAATTTTGGAAATTCAGTATATATTTTAACATGTATGCATCAGAAGAATCTGAATCATTTTGCATTTGTTTTACCCTCTAGTGGTCAAATGCAGTTACAATGCCAACAACCCCTAAAACTGTATATGAAGAAAAAAAAAGAACATTAAGTTTATTTTTTCAAATTTGTGATTTCACCAATGAAAATGTTAAGAAATGCTGTTTTTTTCTGGTGTTAATGAAGTTCTCGGTTGATTTTCTTTTTTATCCTAAAATGATGACTTTTAAAGAACAAGTGAGAATTATTTACAATAATTACGCAGCAGAATCAAGTCTACTGATGTCTGTTTCAGCATAATTCTGATCTTCCTGAACTATAAATTATAATCATCTAAATACAAACAAAAATAAAGCTTGAACGGTTTTACTTTACATGTATTTTTAATTCAGTGCCAAAAAGTACAAAAATAAATAGGAGCTTTTTCAGGATACAGCATGTGACACCAACATGTAACATTGTTACATAAAACTAAAAAGAAGAAATATATATTTATTGTGATTATATACAAAATAACTACGCAAACAAGATTTGAGCAACCAAAATTTTCCCTGAAGGTTCTCATCTATAGCAGGTGTTGTGATATCATCATGTTGCCAAGCAACCACCTACCAAGTTAACTGATGCCTTTGTAGTTTATGTGCCTATAACACCTTAAAAGCGTCATATGATTAAAATTTCATGACAATATCATGCAATTTTTTAACCACAAAACTTGAATTATGCATGCTATGTTGAGATACCATGTTGCCTAGCAACTGCCTAAAAAGGAGAAAAACTACAGACCAGACAATACTGGAGAATCGCCATGCACTAGTATATACACAATACATGACTATTATTTATTATTAACTTTCCAATTAGGCAGCTTGATCTTAGAGAGTACTGTCATAGTACTGTCAGCCTGTGTTTACTCATATTCATGAGTACACATATACTTATCTTGCCATAAAAAGACAAGGCTGGTACTGTTAGCTTTTGTTAACGTCTATTTGTGGGTTTGACTTTGCTGTCAGTAAAATGAGTCTGTCACCGTTACAATTTCTCTGGCTGAAGTGGGTGCTACTGAGTGAGATTAATTCATTATTCAGATTAAAGAAGCAACATCATCATTCTTATCCACTGATACAAACCTGTCACTCTTTGCTCAGCAACAGATTTCTTACTTTCTTACTTCTTACTAGCAACTGGATCTTACCTTATATTCTGAAAAGAAGGAGAAAAAAAGGAGTCACTGACAATTGCTGTTCCAACAGTTCTGACTAACATGTGTTAAGGTAGGCAATCGATCAAGAGAAAAACTCAAGTAAGCAGATTGAGCTGAGCAATAGGCTTACCTCTTATCTGCCAATTAACTGCATTAGTGCTGTCATACTGGTAATAATCTCCACCAACACTCCCAGGCTGCCGCAACAGGAAAGTGCATTTTAGGAAAACATGGAATAAAAATACACATTTAATATTTTACAATATTTTAGTGTTTTTTAGTCTAACAGCTTATCACACTAATGTATCGACAGCATCATGCCATTTGTCTCACTTGGCCTTAAGAAGCAACTGATACAAATGGGTTTCAGGTCAGTAGCAAATGAAGGACTTTGCAATGTATTACAGTTTAGCAAATGGCCATGTGTATCTTATTCTCTCTGACTCTTGAGAGGAAACCTACATTCATTATCTGTGGACTGCAATCATCAATTATGGGAACTTGGTTTTTGTCTCCAAACACAAGGCGAGTCATCACACACACACACACACACACACACACACACACACACACACACACACACACACACACACACACACACACACACACACACACACACACTCACTCACTCATCTGGTGTTGCTATCCTCGTGGGGACATCTTATTGACGTAATGCTTTCCCTAGCCGCTTACCCTAACCATCAAAAATAAATGCCTAATCCCAATTGTAACCCTGACACTAAAACCACATTTTGAGTGTGAAAAATGACTTCAACACCGTGGGGACCTGGTTTTTGGTCCCCACGAAGGCTGTTGGTCCCCACCAGTATAGTAAATTTCAGATTTTGGTCCCCACCAAGATAGGAAGAACCGGAACACACACACACACACACACACACACACACACACACACACACACACACACACACACACACACACACACAGCCAAAACCCATTGATTCCTTACCCTGTTCAGTGCATTTCTGCCGTAGCCTGGCAACGAGGCTGATTTGGCAATGTAGGAGTCTGGCAGAACAAACAAAAGCACATAAACAAGCACATGAAGAATGAAAACTGATACCGACACACTTAAATTAGAATCAAGAGTACACTGCCTCTATTGTCTGTGGTGCTTTTGGTTTATTTATTTAATTATTTATTTGGTGGGGGGGGGGGGGGGGGGGGTGTTACTTCACAGCTTCAAAATTTTTAATTTGATTTTGTCAAATACAGCAAGAAATAAACTACAGATACATTTCTGTATCTGATTTTAAGAAAGCTATGGGTTTTGAGCTGTGGGTAAATAGGGGAAAAACATTTTGCTTTTTTTCTGTCAATGAGCAGAAGCTATATTTTGCTGTTTCATCAGGTTTTCTTTCCACTTTTTTTCATGTCTGAAAAGTGATAATCTAATGGTTTTTCTGTCTTATGCTCATTTTTCTATCTAATATCTTTCACCCAACTCTGATCTTGAAACCTCTCATCTCAATAGCTCAAACAGCGAGTTACTGACATGTTGCTGGGAGTTTGGAAAAAGGCCTCCGATCAACTTTCTATCGTTTCATATAAGAATTCAAAGCAGAAGTGCCCTTTTTTCATATATTTGAAATCTCAAGGCTACAACACAATGTCTCAAAGACCCAAGCTGTGATCTGAGATGGCTTTTAAGTTGCAGAAAAGAGTTGCATTACTTCCTTTATACCAACATAGCACCTGTCTTGTAATCAGTGATAACCACTGGTGGCAACCAAGTATCTCTGGGCATCCTCATAGCTGGACTGGCCATCGGGCAGTTGGCGATTTTTTGTTTTTATGGGCCGATCGATTTTTTTTTTTTGGAAGGGTATAAATAATGAAAGGTGTTGGATTGGCCAGTTGGTCATGATCGACTCTGGGCTGGACCAATTACAGCCGAGGAGGTCGGATGCACCCTCCCCCTTGTTTAGCAATCTTATAGATGAACTAAAGAAAATGGAGAACAAAAAAAGGAAAGAAGGTGCAGAAAAAATTAGGGCCAAAAAGAAACGAGCCCTTCAGGCAGACGCTGCCAAATGTGTAAAAATAACTGAATTGTTTGGCGGTAGCTATGGCATAGCTTCCACAGATTTAGCAACATCAGCAAGTGGTGGAGGCCAGCAGGTGGATAAGGGAAAGGGGAGGCAAGAGGAGGAGAGACCGAGGCGGCCGCCGGTCATAGTGGCAGAGGAACTGAACTTCAGGCAAGAAGTTATGACCTGCTGTCTGTGTCATTTATAAACCAAGTTTAGTTGTAGTTTGTTTTCGTTGTGCTGACTTTTTACAGGCGCTTAGAATAACTGGTACTGCGTACTAGCTAGCATGATGGAGTTTATATACTGCTGGGCGGGTGCTATGAAGTTACTGATAGTAAATTTTATTTTATGCTTCAGGTTAGTTTCTCAAACTCCTCAAAATCTTAACAAATTGTGCCAATCCTTACATGTTGCACCAGGCTGATTTATCATCTAAAGTGGAGAAGTCTGTGACAGAGGAGACAGAAGAGCAGCAGAGAGAGATGGAGAGATGACATTTGACATATGTTTCACATATTATAGCCCAACAAGTTACTCATAGCAATTTAAATACCAGCAATCAGTTTTTGGCAGACAATCACTTTTTGGCACAACACCGGCTATTGCAGTTAATAATACAACAGCTTCTTGCCATTTTTTGTGTTTCTTTTTATCGCTGTGTAACTGAGCTCAATTGAAAGCCTGCATGCGCTAGTACCTCTTGCCACAAGTTCCCAGAATCCTTTGCGGTTTTACCCCTGAATGACGTCACATTTTTGGTGGGCCGGTCTCTAGTCAAAATGCCCGGGCCGATTTTTTGTCCCAGTCCAGCCCTGGGCATCCTTGCACTTGTTGTGTGCACTGCTGCAGTGGAAGCAGCAGAGGGCAGTGTAATCCCACTGTTCCTCTCAATTCATTTGGCTTGCCTTTACTTCACTATCACTGTTTCCTGTTCCTGTTCTTCCCCTGTCACTAGATTTTCCCTCCTTTTTTCACTCCTCCCTCTAACTCCTCTGTTCATCCTTCCTCCCTCCTTCTCTCTTTTACTCTGGTGTTGAAAGGAATTAAATTACCCTGTAATGTCAAAGAGCCCTGGCGAAACACCATGATGCAGCAGAATACAGGCTGCTGTGTATTGGCAATGCACAGTATGTGTAAAATACTGAAGTATAATGAGTTTGTCATCTACTACTTTCTTTCTCAACAAGAAATGAGATATAGTCAGTGTTCATCTCAGATATGTACTGCTCTGTTGCCAGCATGAAAACTACTAGCATAAGCATCTCATGTATCACAATTTTTGTTTTGTTGTTCCTTCACTATAATAACTGAATCTTTGAATCTTTATAGCTAACGTTTGGTGTATTTAGTGCACCATCAAAATTACTTTATTGGGCACAAATGCACAGTTTTCAAAAACAAATATGGAAGCCCAGTTCGGACTTTAATGCCTTAAAATTCATTCTAATTTGTGTTGTACAGTTATTTCATTTTTAACCTTAATTTATGTTTTATTCCTTCCTAGTTAAATTTACCCTTTTTAATTTTTCATAGTTATTTCCTATCTTATTCATAGCCTTTTCCTTTTCCTTTTTTTTTCTCTTTAGGTCACGAGCAGTTGTCTAAGCATTTCACTGCATATCGTACTGTGTATGACTGTGTACGTAACAAATAAAATTTGAATTTGAATTTAAAACATAAACAACTATTAAAAGCAGAAGAACAGCATCGGAATTCCCCAAAATCTTTAAAAATATTGTCACATGTAACAAGAGCTTATAGAACAGATCACTGTGGATGATGCAGCTTCTGAAAAAAAAAGAAAAAAAGACAGGCCTTGTTGTCATTCATCTTCCTACCCGTAACTCAAAAGATAGAGGTGTCTGTGCACGTGTCAGTGTGAACTGATAAAAATCTCCTACTTAAAGCTCTGCTGCTGTCACAGCAGAACTAACAGGATGAAGAAGATGAGGGGAAAAGCCGTCTGTCTGTGCCGCGGCTCCCATTGGGATGAACAAGCAGATCAAAACACATTGATGAACCACTCACCGCTGTCAGCGCTGCAGAGGGACCTGGGAGCTGAAAGACAGACAAACAAAGGAGTGGGGAGAGGGGCCATATGAAAATATTGTAATTTCACCAGTTTCATACTGTGAAAATTTTGTCTCAAGCCCCAAAAATGCAGTTTTTTTAAAAATGATTTAGAATAAGAACTTTAGCTCAATAAACACTTTAGTAGAGGGACTTGTTTCCCAGAAAAGAGATGCTAGTAAAGAGAATAAAATACTGCTAAAGAAAAACGGCAAGATGGATTTTGAATCCATCTCCGATTCAGTTAAAACACTGAGGAACAAATCGTGCAGTGATCTGTGGAATCTATTGAGAAAGTTATAGTATGTTATGGGACACAAAGAGAACTTTAGGAGGTCACTGCATCAAATTATCTATCTCCATCTCCCTAGCACAATCTTTTCTTTTCTTCCCGCCTCACATCGTCATTTTCAATCCTTTGTCCAATATATGCACTATTACTCGTCTGCACATGACATCCTACTAAACACACGTAAGAATCCAGGCATTCTGTTGTATATATCTTAAAATACTGAAATTGTTATAGTATTTAGGATATCTACCAAATGAAGAGGACTCCATGTTAATCATAATGCAATGAATTTGAACATTTTAAAAAATAAAACCCATGAAAAATGCATTATATGCACAGTGTGTGAGAACAAAGGCATAGCTGAAGTTAATATTGGGATATTCATTCTCGTCTTTAAAAAGCATTGGCAATCAGCAGATGTTCTTCATCCTGATCCATTAAACTGACTAAAGCTGCAACAATGCTGCTGTCCTTTGTGGACCATGTTGGTCTTTTCGTTTAGTGTGCGCATAAACATGCATATCAGTTGCTGGGACAACATGAACAGATGTCACACTCTGTTAAGTAGGGTTAATAAATCTACCACATAGTAAAAGTATTAGTTTTCAGTGGCGAGGGTATACATATTTAAAAAAGCCAGTTGTTTTGGGAGATGTCTATAAAACATCAGCTGTGTGAGAAAATGTCCCTAAGAAGATCTGCATGCAGGATTAATCACTACCAAGACCTATACATCATTTAAAATATGAAGCACTATGTGCATAGGCATGCAGCACGTTAGATATTTATATGCTTATGGCACGTACCCACTGCACTTATTTCGAATAGAGTTATGCAGTTATTTTTTCTCAAACATAGATAAACAAACAAACAAATAAAAGAAAAAGTTCTTTCCCTTTTTTCCATTTTATTATAATGACTTACTAGCAAAGCTTGCTACTGACTGTTTCTGTCACTATGGTGAAATAATTACAGTGAGATTTTCTTAGTTTCGCATGATCGCGTGCTAGCAATTGCTAATTACAAAGCAAAACTACAGCTGAGGATCTTGTAAAAACATCTTTAAGTCTTTAACTGAACAAATAATCAAAGATAATAATGATTTATTATAAAAAAATAAAAATAAATCAAAAGCACCTTGCGCTTTTACGGCTAGTTTTCTACTAATTTAAATGCAGCTGCTTCTCTAGTATTAGTGCTAAACTTAAGACAGCTGCATCACTGCTGAATATTAATTATTGATCCTGTACACACTTAAGTACATTTGAATGATTATGCAATCACTTAACAATCTACAATCAATGACTCTGAAGGCTGAATCAGAATAAAACAAAACAACTGCAATGCTCAGTTGTTAAGCTTTGACCTGATGACTTAAGGTCATCTCTGAGAATGATATAAATGTGTTTACCAGCTGTCATCCTCTGGTGAACACATTTATATGTGAAATTGTCATGGCCATACCACCATGCTGAGATATATTAGACCGAAGTGATTGACTAACTAACTGATGGACAGATACTGCCATCCTTAGGGTCACGCTGCTAGCGTGGATAAAAATGGTCCGAATCAATTCAGTGAGAGGAAGTCACCAAGCATGTCAGTCAGTTTGTAGCAGTACATTCCATTTCTGAAAAATGGTGAACATCCCATTTTGGAATTAGCTTCCTCTGAAGAACAGATGAGTGCGCCTGTCAGGATTTTCTAATCAGTGTAATAACAGCAAGCACCATAAACCCATAGTGATTACACAGCACTGAGCACCCACATTATTCATACCTCTATCTCTCTCCGTGACCTCCCTGTGGACAGAGCTCATTTCCCTCTTTTTCCACCGCTCTCTGACCCTGATTTACTTCTAAGGCTTCATGTCGTACATCTTCTCTCAACAGCTCCAAATTGCCTTAGCTTCTGATTCTCTCTCTCACCCTTATATCTATACACTTTCTATAGTGTTCACTCTTTGTTCCGCTTTAACAGGCTTCCTTTTATTCCTGCTGGACCCCCAGCACAACACAACACAACGCACGCTTTCTTTGCCTTTCTCCAAATCTCTCCATCTTTGTCTCACGTTATCTGCTGAACACAATGAGGAATGGGATCAATTAAAGAGTTAACACAGAAGCGGGAAAACCCCACCTGCTCAGGCTCGGTCAGCAAACAGTACAACACCCAACACTGTTCCAGCTATAAAGGAAACTACATTTATTTCCTAACATCTAACCTTCAGTCACTGCATCCTAATCAGAATTAGCCCAAACCAAAACTAATGTTGTTTTAGCTACTAAAGCCTCAAACCTTTTAAACATTAAATAAATAAATAAAATACTTCAGGGACTGGGAATATATCCATAAGCCATGCAAACTTAACATCATTAACCTTTCACCAGAAGAGAGACAGAAAGGACGTAGCCAGGCTAGCTACTATTTGAAGCTAAAATTCTTTATGAACACCAGCATGCTAACATGGTCACACTGATAATGCTAACATGCAAACGTTTAATATTTTATTACTATATAAATCATATGGGAAACAGAAGATAAAACAATGGAGTCCAGTAAATACTGAGATACTTTAGAGAGATGGTTTATCCCGTAGACAGGGAGATATTTTTCCAATATTTGGAACAAATGAGGGAACAACCAATAGACAGACTTTCGCTACTTAACCAGATAAAAGGGGTGTTTGTAGCATTGCCATAAAAACAGTCTGTTGTGGCTCCTTTTCCTGTCTTTTTAAGTAAGCTTTCTTCTCATTAGCTGTCCCGCAAAAACAAACCGTTTGAACAACGGATGACTTAGGCTGCGCTGCTCACAGTCCTGTGTGCCTGAGATGACCATATAAGGGATATTTGCTCTCAGTGATGTCATATGAAAATACGAGTATAAAAAACTGTGCATTTAGAGCCATCTGAAGCCTGTGTTGACCTCATTATTTCAAACTTTAGCCACGTTTAATGTGAGCATTCACCAGTGTAACAGTATTTATATATATACACCATAAAATAAGAAAAAAGCAGAATACATCCACTTGAATATTTCTGCTTTACTCCAGCTAATCAACTTATAGCCATGGCACCACCTCTTAAAATCATCAGACTTAGTTTGTTTTTTCTATAATGAATTACAATATAGACTTTTACTAATATATCTGCAAAAAATCCCACATCAAATTCATCATACTAAAGACAAGATTACGAGCCTAACCTACTGTCATGTGACAATGCATGGTAAATAAAGTTGATCAGCTTACTGGCATATTCAAGATGTAAATAAACACATGTACACACACACACACTTACAGCCATTAAGGGAGCTGTATCCCAGATTGCTCAGCGCCTCCTTGCTGCTACAGCGGGAGCTGTGTCTGCTACCCCACTGGTCATTGTCGTGACAACCTGCTCGTGCCTTCATCTCCTCCTTCAGGATCAATCTGCCAATTCCCTGCATGGAGTGAAGGAAAGTAGAGCAGAGGGGAGGAACAAAGAGAGATGGGAAAACAAGGTGGAACAAAAGGACAGATAGATGGAGTAATAAGAGTTGATTGAGTGGGATGGGTGCATGAGTTGACAGATGGTGATGGAATAATGCAGGATAAAGGATGTGAGGACAGAAGAAGAGAGGAGTACAGGGGCATCACTTTGTATCATGTCAAGTGAGGCTGGAAAGAAGCATTTAATTAACTGGTTCATTAAATATTAACCCTCACTTAAAATATAACAGGAAGAAGCAACAGATGTATTTTTACCCTGTTTATATTATGATTCAGTCCATCCTCCTCTCCTCCAGATGAAAACCTCCTCACCCTGGAGACTAGACAGAGAGATGGAGGAAATGAAAGGTAACAGGGAGCAAGTGAGAAGACTGAAAAAGTGAACATCAAAGTGAAAAAACTGTCACTTGGCTCTCTGGGTTCAGTTTGTGTATAGCAGTAAAACATGCTGTTAAGTAGAAGGTGCTTTACCTTTTGGAGAGCCAGTATATGGGTAGTAGTTGGAGTTCGGGTGATAAATGCTGTTACAGTTTGAGGTGGAAAGGCGATTTGAATTGGTGAGATTGTCATTGGTCCTACTCTTATTGGCTGTTGGAGAGGCTGATATTTCTGACAGGAAGATAATTAGAGAAGCTGTTGAGGGTATTTTTTTAAATTTATTGTTAAAGACACACTTTGAACATTTGATTTGTGACAGAAAATCTTTTTGTCCTAGGATCTTGTGCTGAATTTCATGCTAGAAATAACAACAAAACAACCAGAAGTGAAACGTCTATATGGGTAGAAAGCCTTAAAGATGTTCTTGTTTAATGAAAGTGTCTTTTTTCCCCCCCTCCCATTGTTGGCTTTAAAATGATTTTCTGACCAACGTGTTTGCTGATGCGTGACTGCAAGAGAAACAAGACAGATGAAGTAGTGCATATATTTACAGAGAGGGGAGAGAGCACAGTATGTGAGAGGAAAGGAGGAGAAGAGGGGAGACGCATCAAAAACAGGGGAATGGAAAATCGAAAAGAGGTCAGAGACAATGGGAGGGGGTGTGATACAAAACTTCAAGCAGGCGATAATGCTGACTCTGAATAAAAAATATGAACAGAATGAAACACTTTAAGGTATTATACAAGTGTGTAAAGTTTCTGTTAGGGCTGAAATCTCACAAGAAGTAATTAAGAAAAATGCCAGCAAACAGAAAAACACTGTAAAAGCACACAAACCACAATGGAAACAGGAAATCACAAAACACAATGGAGTGTTTTTGGAAGACAGTAATGTGACAGCACAGCTGCACACGTGACAGAAACTAAACCACAAATGACTGTAGAAAAGATGTGAAAAAGACACACGCATGGTGTTTTTTTTTAATCAGATGATTCATATAACACTGTAGATTCATGTTTGCTATTAACTGCTAGTTTGTCACTTCTGCAGCTGGTCCATCACACTGTTGTTTCCCCAAACGGCCCTTGTCTTTTGTGTGCTTTTTGAGCATTTTTCTATTTGCTGGTGTTTTCTTAAGACGCAGTGCATTTGTACCTTCAGGGCCACTGTAAACTAATCATGTGTATACATGAATGGCATTTTTCTTCTTTGAAGGACAAATAAAATCCATCTGTTTGTGCGTATTTGTTATCATTTTTGTATTGTGATGTTTTTTTTTTAATTTAATTTGAGTATTCATTTAACTTAAGCATTTGATCAAGTGCAATATGGCTCCACCTCACCCCCATTTTTAGTATCATTTTACATCTAAAACTGATGCTACCTTTCAGATGCACCAAAACAGATGCAATGTATTTTTGGCCTGACTTAGATCATTTGATACAGCTGGAGCTGCTAAAACATTTTATTTGTGATTCCTTCTGTGGTATATCTAGATGTGGTAGATGACATGTGAGGAAATAGATGAAATAGTGTTATTGCATAGTGTTATAGGCAGACGTGCAGCCACATCTGCCTATAACACATTATGGTATCAATGTATCGTATATACACCTGATTATGGTATTTTGCCTTAATATGAAATCTGCTCTATACATGATTAATGGTGTAAATGTAAATCCACATCCACACAGCCCAGTTTGCAGACTGCCCAACAGGAGAGAGAGAGGCTTGTCAGCACTTTGTGGCGCAATGTAAATCATGCAGAGGTCTTTCAGAAGAACTGTAACTCTGTTGGACCTGCCATGTGAGCACAGATAGATCATCTAGACACTATTTGGCACTGCTTCTCTCAGTTCCACCAGCGGAATCTGTAATCACAGGTTTGATGTGGCTGTATCAAAACTGCGATCAAACTTTACATCCACCTCAAGTTTGCATACCTTTATAGTTGAGCCAAGTAACCTTAAAGCAACTTTATCAACATGATGTATGGGGAATGCTACTGTCATAATTAGGAATGCACCAATCCATCAGCTCTGACTGTGATTTAGTATGTGCATTTTTCCAAAAGTCTCATGAGGTAGCATTTGGCTAGAACGCTAAAAAACTGAGCAGGCTAGTCAGTGTGACTGGGTGATACAAGATTCAGTCATATTAAGGTCAATCTGGGAACTCACTGAATGGTCTTCTGACTTATGAGATATTTGGTCATACAGAGAAAGGGGCTGGCAGAAATCAACCTACATAGAAGCTACGGAGAGGCATTTGCATTCAGTTCTCCAAACAGTCAACAGCTCATATCTTAAAATTGATGCGGTTATGTTCAACTCCAGTGTCGATTGTTTGAAAAATTGAGCTGCTCAGGAAAGGGAGTGACGCTGGAACTCATCTTGAAGATGAAGAAGCGCAAAAGGAAATATGGAAAAAGCATAGTTTTGCATTTTATAAAGTTTATGGCTCTCTGAATTTTATATTTTAAGTAAGTTTTTGAGCTTTTAGTCTTGAGTTGTGGTTACTTTTTATAATCTGAGGTCTGTTTATATCTTGAGTTTCTTAAGTCTTCTTAAGTTTCCGTCTCCGTCCCCCAGTTGTTAGCAGAGATGGGCGGTAACGCATTATTTCCATACATACATACATACATACATACTGCCATACCATACTCCTTCCATTTCTGAATGATCGCTTGAACAGTGCTCTGTGGGATGTTCAAGGCTTGGGAAATCTTTTTGTAGCCTAAGCCTGCTTTGAATTTCTCACTAACTTTATCCCTGACCTGTCTGGTGTGTTCTTTGGACTTCATGGTGTTGTTGCTCCCAATATTCTCTTAGACAACCTCTGAGGCGTCACAGAGCAGCTGTATTTGTACTGACATTAGATTACACACAGGTGCACTCTATTTAGTCATTAGCACTCATCAGGCAATGTCTATGGACAACTGACTGCACTCAGACCAAAGGGGGCTGAATAATTACGCACACCCCAATTTGCAGTTATTTATTTGTAAAAAATGTTCGGAATCATGTATGATTTTCGTTCCACTTCTCACGTGTACACCGCTTTGTGTTGGTCTTTCACGTGGAATTCCAATAAAATTGATTCATGTTTGTGGCTGCAATGTGACAAAATGTGGAAAAGTTCAAGGGGGCCGAATACTTTTACAAGCCACTGTAGATTATGTTCACCTGTGTCTCATTTCCCTCAGCTGTGTTCACTTCAGCTAATCCCCCCCCCCCTTGTGTATATATAATGGCATCTTTCTGTCAGTCCTTGTACAGTGTCTGTTATTGTGTCTTCTGTGCCTAAATTGTTGGATTCCTGTATAGTCCTTAATATTTATAGTTTGTACTTTTCAACCTATTTAAGTAAAGGTGTGTTTTCAATTTATGCTGCTGCCTTAAGAGTCTCCATATGAGTCCTCCTCCAACAGATACATGACAGCAAAACTGAGAAGCACAGACAATGGCTGCAGTGGTGGTGTAACAGATTGGCTATTTTTACTGTTTTTAATATTTTTAGTTTCTCCAGCCTCATCTGTTCTTCTGCCTCTGGCATCATATTTAATCTTTACTCTGTATTATTTGTCTCTTGGTCACTTCTTTTTGATATGAAGTGAAGGTTAGTTTCTCATGTCTCTTTTTATGGATAATAATCAAGTAGTCCTAAAATTGACTCCTCCTTCCTTTTACCTGATTTTGATGGAAAACATCAAGGAAAGGTGTCCAGAAGAACTTATAAGGAAACAGGAAAAGGAAAGCTTTTTACTCAGAGAATCTGAATGCACATATTTGTAAATGGTGTACCATGTTAAAACTACAATGTCCCATAGCTGGACTAAATTACTAAATTACAAGAAGAACTAGTAAAAAAGGCTGAAATTCTATAAAATTAAATGAATCTTATTTTATTATTTTTTTCCTGCCTAACCAATGATACAGTAACTCTTATCCTACCTACTGTTGAAATTTTCTGTGACCGAAGTAAAATTCCCTCCATCAACAACTTAGGCTGGAGCCTTTCCCAGCTAGCCCCGAGTAAAAATGTATATCATATGATGATGATCAATCTAAAGGGTGGCAATACAACCACAGACATGACTCATGTATATCTTAAACACACTTTGATATAGTTCATATAAGTGAAATTAGTGATTGAATTGACTCAAAAATGAGAAACACACACTTAGTGTTAACATTTATGTGACCAAAATCACCATCAGTTTGGTTTAGGCCTAAATCACAGTCATTGTTTTGGTGAACAGTTGGATGGTTTGTTGCACGTAATAAAGGAAGGGTCTTTTCTTAGCAGGTGGAGAATTTGATTTGTTATTATGGCTGCCATACAGATACTTCCGGGTCACTTCTATTTGTTAGAAACCTTCCTAAGCAACATTAACTGCACAACCACACCTCTAATTTTATTTCATGGTCTTTTTCTCTGCTGTGACTATCTGCCAAATTATTGCTTTCACCTGTGCCTTGTTCCCACCTGTGCTTTACCTCCAGTCACCCCTCTGTGTGTGTGTGTGTGTGTGTGTGTGTGTGTGTGTGTGTGTGTGTGTGTGCGTGGTCCCGTATTGTCCCCTTTGTCAGTTTGTCGGTTTACCCCAAGAGGTGCTTTGCTTTGTGTCTGCCATCTTGCTTTATGTTGGGTTCATTTCTTGTAGTTTTATCATTTTTCACTATGAAATTGCATTTTAAACATGTATTTCTTAGGCTTTTCATAGACCGTTTACCCCATTCCAACCAAAGCCTACTTAACAGGGACAAGTGATCAGTACCCAAAGGCCATCAACCTTTCTAGTTTCAGAAGGTGAAACTTATCTAGTGGACAACTGACAAGAGCTGAAAAATTGGGGAACAAAATTAGAGTTAATTCACACCATAAACTTTTTAACTGAACGGGATGGGTCAAACTGCAGCTACTTTAAGGCTGTGTAAGGGTCCAGAAGAAATTCTTTCATTTATTCTGAGTGTTTCCATGTTGAGAAAATCCTAAGAAGACTGAATCTAATCAGAGGTAGCAGATTACAGACAACAAAGAAGTGTGTCCATAAATCTATACTGCAGCTTTAACTCAGATCTTTTCTGTAACTGGTTCTTTAAATCAGACACACAGAACTATCACACTAAGACTATGCTACAATGAACACAAGAATCAACTAACTGGACAGATACACAGCCCCAAAAAAGGTTTTGAAATCACAAAAATTTGACCAATTAACCAACCTTCTCTCTTGTAGATGGGTGGTTTTCTATAGATGTTAGTTTCTTCAGAAGCTGAGAACAAAAGAGAGTCAGTTGGTGAGAAAAAGCAAAATAAACATTCAGAGAAGAGGAGAACTTTGACCTTTAACTAATTCTTTAATAAACCAATTTCTTTGTACAATTAGACAGATACTTTATTGATCCCACAAAGGAAAGCTACTGTACATATTTACAACCCCAACCTGTACATAGTGTGGCTACAACACATAAATATGTTCAGAAAGTGAGATCAAGTGATCCACAAGTTACTCTGCAGAGGACATTTCTATCACTCCAAAATCGATACAATCATCCACATGAACTCTATTCAGAGAAAAGCAACCACCGGACTCTGCCCACCTTCACACAGAGGTGACAACAGAAATGCACATCTGAGCCAGTGATATCCTCCCAAGAAAAAGTTAGCCAGTCCTATTTGTATTTCCTTTAAAAGTGTACTTGAAGGTTCAACAACAGTCAAGTGGCAACAAAATAATTCACAACCAAATACCTCATCCTATAGTCAAACTGTTGCTAGATGGTTTGGGCAATGATTTTTCTCCTCAGAACCCTGTCAGTTTCTTTTCAGAATATAATTTTTCCAAAAACACAATTTTTTTTCATCCCTTTCTGCTCCAGTGCATCCTAGATGGAAGTGCCAGCTGCCATTTACATCTCGAGCCTTCTTCAACCAGTTAACTCTTGGAAAGGGTGTGCTCACATATTTTAGTGGTGTTTTATACGATCATGTGCAGAATTGTTATGACGAGTAATCAACACAGCTGCATCATCAGCATAAGCAGGCACATTAGTTCATGTACGTGAAACTGCAGCAAAGGTTAAACCTGTGAGACCCCATCTAAGCTGATTTAAAAGGCAACAGCATATGGCTGACCACATAGGGGCCAACCCTGCCTAATGCCTCTTTGTACAGTGACGTAGCTGCTAAGTCCTCTTATTTTCAACAATATAGCAGTATTTGAATACAACAGCTTATCCCATGAAATAGCATCTGCAACAAAGATGATCTGCTTTTTCTTCCTCTAGACACAAAGGCCTAAATTGTCCAATAGTGCGAGTTATTGAAAGTCTGAATATAATGAATAATGGCTTCCAGACCATCCTTAAATGTATTTAAAAGATTCAGCTATTTTTATAGTTTGTACAGTGAAGTGAAGCTGGTCTCTGATTTCTTAGCAAACCCTAACATCTCTCTCTCCTTTTTTTTGTTGCCTATAGGGCTCTTCAGGGAGTCACAACTGAGCTGCTGAATGGTAGTAAAAAAAGTCTTCTCAAAGGAAAGTTCAACTTCAGTGTAGGTAATCCCTCCATCTACATGACTGGCATCCATTCAATTCAGTTCTATTTTACTTAAATAGTGCCAAATCACAAGAAGAGTCGCCTCAAGGCACGTTGTATTGTAAGGTAAAGAGTCTACAATAATACAGAAAAAAACCCAACAATCAAACAAGTGCTTGCTTTGACCAAGCACTTGGTGACAGTTTCTAGTCTTGCCCACTTAAAATGGGTTGTATGTGGCCCATGATGTAAAATGAATCTGACATCTCTGATCTATATCATTAGCAAAGATTCTAATCAAGAACCTCGTTGCCTTTCATGTGAGATTTCTTTCCTGTCTCCTAGCTTTTTGCAATTCTTATTACTGATGACGATGTTGTGTTTCTTACCAACTCCCAATGTTGAAATAATGATATTAGTGATCTTTTCTTAATCTCCACTGACTTCAGAAAGACTGACAGGAGGGGTCTGCTTCTGAATGTTAATTTGCCACAGTTGGTGCTGAAGGTGTCTTCTGTAGCTGTATGGTGATCTGAAAAATCATTAGGGTGACATCATGGCCCTAATGTGCAATGTTGAGTGCAGAGCTGTGAATGGCACACTTGAATTACAAAGCAAGATTTTTATTCAGGGTAAAATCAAAGTCCAAAATGTTAAAAATCCATAATGTGGCATTAACAGAAATCCAAAATAAAAAACGTAAGCAAAGGAAAACAGGAGACCAAAGAAGGTGCACACAGGAAGAAAGGGAACAGGAATATACCATATGTTGTGAACACTGATGGTGGGGAACGAGGTACAGGTGAGAACATACAGGAAGTAAACCTAAAACATATGCTTTTATAACACAAACCCAAGCTCAAAACTACTGACTAGACCTCCAAATCAATGACATTTTCTTCTCACAACACTGAGGTCATTTTCCTTCACCACACTTGACAAAGGTGAAACGAAGGTAGGTCGGATACGTTTGCCTTGACAGAAATGCTGATTATCAGAACTATAGTCATCAGTAATAATTTTTTTTACAGAAGTCTAGAATTTGCTCAGATGCAGGGAGGGGAAAAATGTATTTCCACATTATGTCAACCATCATCCACCATTTTTTCATCTTTAATCTCATACAACTGAAGCTGAACCTGCTGCATCACCTGCCACAGCGACACTTCCTCCTTCAATTTTTTTTCATTAGTTGCACTATTTGTGTTGTTAGCATCACTTGCTTTTCCCCAGAGAGGGACACCATTTCTGGGGAGAACACCAGTACCTCAATGCATAGCTTTACACCAACAATTAATGAGATAATTAATTAAATTAACCTCACATTTCTTTAAAGATATCATGCAAACTGTATATAAAGGTAAAACTATACCAATCACCTTCCCGTACAAAATCCCAGTATGCAGTGCACAGAGGAGAGCGGAGGAGTTAAATATTCTGGCTTTCCTTGTTTAACCTCCCCCACCGAATTAGTTGTATACATTTACAGTCTTAAGCACGACAGAAGCTGACAGAACAGGTGATAAACTGGTACTGCAGAGGTGCTGCCTTGCATCCAGACAACCTGACTAACATGCCGAGGTTGATTAATACAGCTTCCCAGGCTTAATACAGGAAAGAAAAGCAGGCGGCACAAGAATAAAGATGAGGGTGGAGAGCAATTAAAGTTGATCCAAATTAAAAAGAAAAAACTAAGAAGAGACAAGAACAGGAAAGCGCCACAACAACATGCCACAGTAAACTATAAATGCCTTTAAGCCTTTAATACAACAATAAATAATGAAAAAAACAGAAAACATTTCCATTCACACTGTGTGCCACAAATGCAACCAAGTTTGCAACCTTATTTGTATGCACTAAATGTGTATGCACATGACACTCTGAGACACTTTGAATAAAAGCATCCAGCAGATACATTTCGTACTCTGTTGAAAGTAAGCAGGAAATGCTGTTTCAGGGCTGGCGAGAGGAAAAAAAGCTTGAGGAAACACAAATTGAGAAATGGAGTGGGGGCAGGAAGAGGGAATGATGGAGGGAAATCAAATATGCAGCTCATATTGAGAAGAAGAGGCCTTTTATAGTGAAGGGAGCAAAGACAGAGTGAAGCATTCAGAGAGGAGAGAGGCGTTAAGTTGTTAAAGTGGAGGGTTGATGGGCTCTTAAAATAAAATTAACCGATATTTGTTGCAAGATGACAGTACTAAAGTACTCGTATGTTACACAAAAGCTGCAAATGAGAAAGACAAAATAGACAAAGAGTGCCCATTGGTCAATGAGAGAGGAGGATTAATACATTGTATGGTTGTTAAAACATCAATGAAATAAGGACAAAGGCAAAAGGATAAAAGAAAATAAAAAAAGATGAAAATGAATGAATTACAGAAAAACTTTTGTTCCTCTTTCTAGATGATGATGGATGGATCGTGCTCATTAGTAATTAATATCTCAAATTACTTTTTTGTGACTCATTTTTTAGGGGGGTAGATAAATTGGAACCAGCAAGAAGACTGTTCTTCCATCACAATAATTACTCAATATTCAAATTTACTCTTTAGTTACAGTCATGGTAAAAAGAAAGTAAATCCTGAATTTTAAGGTTTTTACTATCACGACATTATAACAAAAAAAAAAAAAAAGAACATTAACAAAAACAAAAATAGTGCTACCCCCTCAGCCTCCTAGATACAGCTATACACCTATCTGAAACTCCTATGTCACTTATCATATTCACAAACTTGGGCGTCGATGTCGCCTACCCGCCCCCTCACCCATGGATCCCCTGAAATCTGTCACCACAAATCAATAAATATATAAAATTACAGAAAAGGTCTTGTAGCTCAATTTTGATAGTAGATAGTGGAAAAAACAGTACATTTTCTGTGTTTTATTATCAATTACTTAACTACTTGTTGTAGTACTAATGGAAATGTAGGAGATATTTATTGAGAGGAAAAACTTTAAAAGTTATGAAAATACAGTTAAAAGTCCAAAAGCAATCCCCTCCTTCACAAAGGAGGAGATTCAAAGCCGTCCAGTGGACCGGATTGGAGTCTTTCCTGGGCCGATTCTGGCCCCAGGCCTTATGTTTGACACCCACGGTCTAGAGCATTCAGATGTATTAACACAATGGCAAAAAAGATAACAGAAGTGCCAGGAAAAAGCTGATTATTTCTAAATATTAATATTATACCATGGCTCAGGTTTGCAAAGGTGAATCTGGAAAACCCTCAATACCTTTGGAACAATGGCTTTTGGACAGATGAGACTAAACTGTGGGTATTTGGCTATAGTGCACATAATGCACCATGTTTGGTAAAAATCAAACACAGCATACCAACTGTCAAGCACAGTGGTAGAGGGGTGATGATTTGGGTTTGTTTTGCAGCCACTGGACCTGGGAACCTTGAACTCCTCTGACAGCTAACGCTTGAGAGAAATTTGGTCATGCACCAGGACAATAAACGAGCACAGCAGAAAATATATGAGAGGATGGTTGAAAAAGAAAAGAATCTAGGTTGCTTTGGCCAAGACAAAGTCCAGACCTCAACCTGAATAAAATGCTGTGGTGGGACTTTCAAAGAGCTGTCCATGAATGAATGCCCACAAACTTCAATGAACTGAGGCAACGCTGTCAAGCAGAGTGAGCAGAAATTCCTCTACAATGATGTGAGAGATGAATAATGTTGTATAGAAAATGTTTACTTCAATTTACTAACGGTGATTCTACAAGCGACTGAATCATGGACCGTATTTTCTCTTTCACACACAGCTTCTACATTTTGGCTCAGCTGTTGTTAGTTAGTTGCTTGTTGTCCATCTGAGGTTGTATTTACCTCATTCTAACACCTGCTCAGGACCACCTTGTTTTTTATTATGTCCTCATATGTAAAACCTTAGACTTGAGACAGTGTACTTTTTTGCCATGACTATAAAGGATTTTTTTATTTCAAAAATGACAACAAAATATCAAATTATTATTTTAATCCAATTAAAACCTGTGTGCATGAATGCAGGAGAACAGCTGCTATAGCTGATATATAGTAATAACAAATGAGGTCCATCAGTGAACTGTGGATTAGTTTTGGTCTGACGTGGTGAAGTTTTGGTTAGTTAACAGGTTAGGGTCAGGGCTACATACACAGTAACGGCCTACCTGGCACATGGAAATGCTTGGGGCCTTGGAAGGTGTTGGTGGGTGTAGCACACCTGGGCTCTGGCTGACTATAATAAGGAGAACTCCTGCCACTTTCACTGCCTGCACTCAGCCCAGCCAATCACAATGAGAGAAACCAAAGCATCAATGACCCACATCCACAAACAGTAAGACAGACAGGGTATTGAAAGATACACTGACAAATAACCCGATGGATTACATGTGCATGCAAATGTGAGTTGCACCCACACAAAGACTTTCTATCCAGCTATTTTTCTCTGTGTGTGCGTGTGTGTGTGTGTGTGTGTGTGTCTTTGCTTGAGTGGGAGTATTACCAGGGACATAATAATGCAGTGGGGAGCCTCCGTGACGACTGTGTGCAGGTGAGTCGGTATAGGGGGAGCTGGAGGAACGTCTTGTTCTTAACTCCATGCCATCCAAGAGATCCTGAAAGGAAAGGCTGCTTTAGAGGCTGTCTGAGTAATGTGCTTTAATTTACTAAAGGCAGTAAAGTAGACCACAAGGTTACTTCCACAACACAGTTTTAATCATGCTGACAGCAGTTTATTAACCTACATGGTGTGTATGCTGCTAGCAGTCCTAGTGCACAAACATGTGCAGATGTAGTCTAAACACAGACAGTGAAGACTATCACGGTGCCGTTACAATGATGGCACAAATTAAAGAAATACTTGGATGGTTACTTTCCTTCATGCCAAGACTGAAACAATAATATTAGCATATAAATAGATGCGCATTAAATATGAAAGTGGTTAGGTTAGCGTAGCATGTAGACTGGAATCAGAGGAAGCATGCAGCCTGATGGGAACAAAATCCACCTACCAGCACTTCTAAAGTTTACTAATTAAGATGGTATATCTCAAGGGTACAAAATTATGTCCCAAAATATCAAACTATGTCTTTTTGTATTCAAATGTTGCCGGTGTTTGATATCACTCAACTTTACTGTTTTGAGTTCTAAAATTAAAACCGGTTACATCTATTTTCTTTTTGTATTTAATACTTTAGAGTAAGGATTACCTTCTCAACCATTACACAAAGAGGTGGGGGAGTACTTACATGAGAGTATGGTGATAAGGAGCCCAATGACTGAATATGAGGAGAAATAAAAGATATTTGTTACTGTTCATTATTCTTAATACCTTATGGTCAATTTATTTTTACCGGAAGAAATTCAAATAGTGAGTTTGTGTGTGTGTGACTACCTGCCTACGGTTGCATCTCTCCAAAGTGTCATCTGAGAGGTGCGTCTGTGCATGGTCGGCCTGATAAGGAATAATGTCGGGCCGCTGAATGTCATATATGGCTTTAACCCTGGGAAGTGCTGCCACCTGCTTATATTCCAAAACATCCCCATCACCCTTAGCCTGTTAGAGAGAGACAGGTAGACAGGGATACACATTAAATGAAGACCAAACCATAAGTAGAAGACTGGCTGTAAACAGCCAATCTCGATCACCAACAGAAGAGGCACCCAAATTCTTGCATAGAAAATCACACATATGGTAGCATACAGGAAGGGAAATGAGGCAATGGTAAACATTCAGGTGAGCAGGTTAAACTGAAATCTTTGATGGGCCAGTAAAAATTTAAACATGACATTAAACGATCTAAGATAGAGCTAAAAAGTGTGCACCGTAAGACAATAACTCTGGATAGGAAACTAAAGGGCTTAAGATAAAAGCCTGCTTATTATAAAAGGCATATTAAGGCTTTAGTAGTCTGGCAATTTGCTTTTAGTAGGCATACAGTAAGGCAGGGAGAGGCAACAGACAGACAAGAAGTCTGCTGAGAGACTGATAGCACAGACCGCCTGAGCTTTAAGGGTCTCTTTTGTGCTTCTGTCTATGCTGGTTATGTTTGAGTGACAGATGTGACTGTGACAGCTGAGGGCGCAACCATGGCGTAGCCATGGTGACGGTTACTCACACAGATGAGCCGGTGAGGAGAGCCAAGGAGAGGAGAGGAGCCTGGAGGAGAAATGGATGCTGTCTCGGAGGTACGTCTCAGCTGGTGGGACAAATGTCAGTGAGAGCAAGAAGGTGAATAAAGTTAGCTTAAATACAACAGTGAGCGCAGAAAAGTACTTTAATTTAATGCATTACTCAAAAAAGTGAACCTGGAGCAGTAACTCAAATAATCACTCGTTACAGCCAAGGTATCCAGAAGATCATCTCTGAAAGCACATCACCTCAAACCTTGAGTTGGTTACCCAGTACCACCAGTACCTCCAGTACCACAGGAAACTGAGGCTATAATTTACATCGGCTCACCAAAACTGGGCGGCAGACAATTGGAAAACGGTCACCTGGTAATAAGCCTTGAATTCTGCTCAAACATTTGAACGGCAGGGTGAGAATTTGGTGTAAACAACATGAAAGCCTGGATCCATCCTGCCTTGTATCAACACTTAAAGTGGTATAATGATGGTGGTATGATGGTCTATGGGACACACTCTGGACTCCATCCTTACTACTCAGCATCAAGCCTCAGTGTGCTCATCTTCTAATAGCTGTAAGTTAACGCACCAAGTCACACCAAGCTGAAACCACCCCAAAAAGGGTTTCTGGAACATTACAATGAGTCCAGATGGCCTCCACAGTCACCAGATCAACATCCAATAGATGTGGTAGAACAGGAGATTCACAGCATGCAGGTGCAGCTGCAAAATCATGCATCAACCGTGTGATATTAAATGTCAATATAGACCAAATTTAAAATAAATAAGTAAACTAAAATACTTTATCTAGCCTCTCACTTAAAAAATTGTGTTTTGTTAATGCTGCTTTTTTGTTTGTAATATAAAGCAAGTGGATGGAGCTTCTCTGCTCACAGCCAGAACTGTGTAATATTATAGATATCAAATCTGTTTGACTTCATACAAAGACTTAAAAAGGCGGATACCTGACTTTTTCTTCAGTATTAATCTTTCAGGATAGAGAACCACTTTGTACTGAATATTATAGCTGCAAACTAACACTTCTGTACCTGTTATGTTTTTACTGTGACAGCATTATTAAGCCAACTCTTAATCATGTAAGTGTTCTTGTAAATGTTCCTCTATGTGCTGGAATAGCTGAATCTCACTTTTTTTCTTGACGTGTTCACTTCCCGGTTGAGCTGAGCAATCATTTGACAACAAATGTTAATTTCCTGCTTTTAACATTCATATTCCCTGTGTGTGTGTGTAGGTGTGTGTAGGTGTGTGTAGGTGTGTGTATGTGTTTTGTAAAGTTACAACTTCCTTTTCTGCCATGGTGTGATGATTATTATTTGCATGTTCATGATCACACCAGGCTCTGGCAAGAGCTGTCAAAGTGCAGGTCTGCAGCTCTACTTTCGATGAAATGCTTTGAAAAAATACAATAAGACTTTATGCTGTGTTTGGACAATTTCTGTTAAATAAAGCTACAACAATAGTATGAACAATCTGGTGACGAACTATATATTACAATGAAATCTTTTATAAATGAACAGCAAAATAAAGTCTATTTATCCAAATTTTTATATATAAAACTAAATTCGCTGAGGGCAGATTTGAGCACATTTCTTACAATGCTAAGAGCGACATACCTGCTTTTAAAACAACAGTGAGACATTTCAGACACAGCATGAAAGAGAGAACCACTGAGAGGACAAAAACAGAAACAGAGAGGAAGAGCAGGGGCTTGCAGGTATTTTGAGTAACACTCACCCTCAGTTTCCTCTCCAGCCGAGCTGCTTCTTTACACATGGGGTGCCAAACCTCTGAACCTGCACATACACACATGGGATTTTATCTCAGTTTACTTTGTTTATTGCGTGTGGGCAGCAGCCATACAGTTTTATGGGATCCTATGAAGAGCAGATCAGCTTTTCTCAAGTGCATCAACATCAATCAAAGGCACACACACACACACACACACACACACACACACACACACACACACACACACACACACACACACACACACACACATGAGACACTGTGTGTGTGTGTGTGTGTGTGTGTGTGTGTGTGTGTGTGTGTGTGTGTGTGTGTGTGTGTGTGTGTGTGTGTGTGTGGAGGCAGTTTATCTAAACTGATAAGAGAGGATGTCGCTCTTGTAGTTTCCTACACAGATAAATATCAAGAGGGAAAAATAAAAATTCTGTCCACTCCTTTGTCTAAACTGAAATATCCCAACCATAATTAAACAGATGTTTTTCTCACAGTAACTCATCTTTTTAGTTTGGCCAACTCTTATTCATGTCATCATCTTCACCTGTCATTAATGTTTAGTGACATTCTGAATGTGTGAAAACAATTTAAGACACGTGATCCCCAAATTTTGTTGTTTTTGCCATGTCATCTTTTAGTGACTCCCTATTTTATTTTGAAGGCCTGTCCCTCATGTAGCTCTATTTCCTGCCTTTGCTCATTTCCCACTATCCTTATTGTCTAATTTAGTCTATATGAACCTTATACTAGCCATTTCCACCTGGTGGGTCTTTAGCATGTATGACTTCTCAGTCTGTCATTTTATCAAGCTTTTATCCTGTGTCTTCTTTCAGCTTTTATAAAACGACTTAGACTTGGAATTTGCTGCTAACGCTCTGCATTGTGTTTTGTTAACAACTTTATGGTCAATAAAGTTACTATTTGCAACCTGCCTCTCTACCTCCTTGTTGTGGTTTTGCCTAAAATGCAACAGATATTAGCAAATAAGACACAATAAACAGTATTGCACAAATAACAAGAATGGAACTGAAAAGAATGAACAAGTGAATAATGCTGAACTGCATGTTGTATGTTTCTAATAATGTCCACAAAGTTATTAATATTGAAGTAGAAGCCTTACTTTGCTTAAACTTGGGTCTTCTTGTATTCTATAGCAATGATTTAGCCAGCTGATTTATCATCAACCATATGGAAACTTCTATCGCTGTACTTGATTATAAAAAATACATTCAGTACTTTTTCTTTAGTTTTGCTATCATGTTTTCATGCTGTGCTTCTGTGAATACTTCTCATTGCTTATATTACATTGTAGACTAAAAAAAAAAACTAAGTACGTTTCAAAATTGTTCCATTAAGGAAGCCGGCATGATTGTACCATCCTTTTTAAACAGAAAAGAGAAAGTAAAACAAGTGTTAAAGCGCAAAAATATTACATCAAATATTCCAGGATGCGACATTATAATTGTGTTGTTGTTTATATTTTTTTGACTGTGTTGGCATAATTGTGCTTTAACAGTTATGGCAAAAGAATTTTGTGAATGAAAAAGAAGTGAAGTAATTAAGGGGAAAAGAGAGAAGAATGAGCAACAGTAAACAAAGAAGAGCAGGGTGAACTACAGCGCAAGAGAGGAAAGAGGCAATGAATGAGATCTCGTAGCTCTTATAACAATCGACCACTAATGTCAGGATGTTATATCCATGTAGATCTGATAATGACAGTAATATATCCACCCTGAGCACACGTGTGCACACACGCACACACGCACACGCACGCACGCACGCGCGCGCACACACACACACACACAAATAAATGCATGTGTACACACACACGTTGCCTATGTATCATTTTTCTTGAGCCCTGGGGCGGTGCAGGCCAGCAAAAAGAACTCAGTTAGTTGATCATGACTCTAATATACAACCACCATCAACACCATAAATCTGCAACACACATACACACACACACACACACACGCACACGCACACACACACGCACACACAAAGCAGGAGGCTATGCACGCCCAATAAGTACACACACCGCTCTCACACAAACACCCACACAAAATCAATAGTGTAGACAGGAACCATGCGTGGTGATTCAGTGCACCCCCGTCCCACCCACGGTCTTTAACTCTGCTGTCAAACAGATGTGTGGCCTTGGACTTGAAATCCTTTTTCTACAGGATGAGGAGAATTTAAATTGTGCAGTGAAAAAGAATTCAGTCTCAAACACAGTGCAAAATAAACTCTGAGAAAACTAGCTGCATGCCTATTTATTTTTTCTTTTAACAATAGTGCCATTATAAAGTAACCTGAGATATTTGGGTTTTTTTTTTCTTACATGCAGATGTGGGATGTAGGAATGAAGGCTCTGCTGTCTTTGTACAGACTTTATGCAAAATAAGGGTAATCAGTGGAACAAACTGGCCATCTGATCTTAACTCTATTCAAAAATATGAGGCGAAGGCAACCAGTGTGAAACCCAGGGAAGTAGTAATAACATTTATATATTTGTACCATTTGAAATTCTAAGTGTAGTCTATAAAAAGATATTTAAATATTCAGAAAATTTTCCTTATTGCTGAGCCATGCTGCCAATACAAAGTGTGTACACACTGAGCACATGAAGTGCATACTGTATGTCTTTTGAAACTGAGACTACGCCAAGTAAAGAGTAAATATATGTGGTTAATCATCAGTTTCTACTTGGAAAGGAACATTTCATTCAAACAAAAACTGATTCTGCCAAACAAAAATGATTCTCTTTGGCATCGCTTATCACTCAGCTGTGATCACTGAGCATTGATTGGCTGTAATAATAATAATGGATTGGATTTATACAGCGCTTTTCAAGGCACCCAAAGCGCTTTACAATACCACTATTCATTCACTCTCACATTCACACACTGGTGGAGGCAAGCTACAGTTGTAGCCACAGCTTCCCTGGGGCAGACTGACAGAAGCGAGGCTGCCATAGCGCGCCATCGGCCCCTCTGGCCAACACCAGTAGGCAGTAGGGTAAAGTATCTTGTCCAAGGACACAACGACCAGGACAGAGAGCCCGGGGATCGAACCGGCGACCTTCCGGTTACAGTACCGCTTCTAAAAGATGTGCTTTCTTTTACCACCATTATATTTATGTAATGATGATAAAATGAATTAAAAGACGTCTTTTAAGCAGCGGCCCCAAACCTGAAGGGAAAATGTAATTCGCCATTTAAACGAAACACAAAAAAACAAAAACACCATGGTCTGCTGCTAATTTTTAAAGAAAGGAAATTAACTAACATTAAATCCAAGTTTTTGTTGAGAATGTTGTTGAGAATGAAGGGAAAGGAAAACCATAACAGCAATTCAATCCTTTAACCGTTTTGAAGATGCTAGCATCCATTTTTAGTTCATAAAACAGTTCTTGAACTCTAATTACAATCAGCTGATTTCAGTTCACGTGTAAGAGGAGGAAAATAGTGACGCAGTCTAGAGCGTGGATATGAACTTTTTATTGCACAAAAGGACGAGATAAATGGCAAAGTGGAAAATCCTGGACAGAAACAACTGCTTTATGCTGCTAACATAACTTTGGTTCTTTGCAAGCATCCACCGAGAGAGCATGCTAATGCTAAGCTAGCCAAGAACCCAGAGTGAAAGCTCAGTCAATACCGACCTCAGCAGCCAGACCCTGAACTTCAACAGGTAACAAGCAGAGGAGCAAACAGGCTGCAGCCTCCGTTTCTATCTGTTCACGTTTCTAAAGCGGAAGGCGATTGCTTTTTTGTGCTGGTTTTCATCTTTGCTTTGTTGCAGCTAGCTTTGGATTCTACTAAGAGAAAGATCTTAGAGATCTGTGTTCTCACTGGGAATTTGTGTTTGTGTGTGTGGGGTTTTTATATTTTTACATATTGTTATGAAATTAATATAACGAGTAGGATCACAAATTACTTTTTCCTGGGAGTAATCAAGTAATGTACCACATTACTTGAAAGAAGAATGTCCCGTGTAATATGTGTAATAATGACTTTTTTGAGTGACGACTCCAACACTGATCAAAGCAAAGAGGGCAAATACCTCAGCAAACATTTGACCCACAGCATGCAATTAATTTGCATGAATGTATTTTCTTTACTGCTGCTTAGCAATGATGGTGACTCTTGAAACTGAGCCAATGAGAACCTCATGACAATCAATAAGAGAATCGATAAGGGATCAAATAATGGAATTGGAATCTCTAAATTCTCATTAATTCCCATTCCTAATCCCTACCACCACACAAACCAGTTTTTGTATGCACTTGCACACACAAACCACTTCTTATTCTAGACATGTGTCATGAGATGGATTTCGAGTTTGTGTGTGCATGTACGAGTGGGTGTACGTGTGTGTGTCGTAATTGAGTGTGCCTCACGTGGGTGATTGCTCGGGCCTCCTACATGTCTAAAGTAATCAAAAGGAGTGAATGTAACCTTGGGGCAGTTTACAGGAGCTCAGCACACAGACACACATATTAGTCTCAAACACATCTATAAAGAATATAATGTACACGCTTACAGGTATAGATTAAAAAGCTCACATATGTGGTCTTCAAGTACTATATGCAAATGCTTAGTTTTACTGGTGGCTTTGAGAGGTAGAGCAGCAGAATGACAATGAGCTGAAACAGGAGGTGCCACCCTGTGTGGCAACTCTGACACTGTGCCTGTCGGCCACATGTTACGGTACAGCAACTTAATATTAAATTTAAATTTCCCTCCATTAAGCCAAGTGTTCACAATTTTTTTTCTTGTCCTGTCCTACTTTTTTTTAAATTTTTTATCACTTGCACTATTTTATAATATCTGTTTTCATCTTGTATTTTCTTGGTGTGTGTTCCAGCCACCCACTCCGGGTCTGTGTGTGCTCCTTTGGTCACTTCCTGTTTTATTCAGCAGTCTCCTTTCTCATGTGTCCAGTTGGTTTGCTTCTTGTCTTTACTCACTGCTGTGATTTGCTGCTTTTTCCTAATTGTTTTCACCAATTAGGTTCCACTTGTGTATTTAGCCTCTGTTTAACCTCAGTTCTTTCTGTGTGCAGTGCACCCATGTTTTTCCCATATGTTCTTCATAGTATGCCTTTCAGTACACTTAGTTTGTTATTTGTTAAGTTTTTGTACATATTTTCTGTATTTTTGATTTTTTTTTATAATGTTTCACTCCCTGTTTGTTATTTGTTTTTCTTCTTTGCTGTTGTCTGCTAGGCAGGGCAGCATCAGCACCAGAGATGCGAGTAGGATTAACAAATTGATTCACAAGGCTGGAACCATCACTGGCCAGAGTTTGGAGCCGTTTGAGTCAGTGAGGGACAGGAGGTCACTGAACAAACTGCTCTCCATTATGGACAACCCATCACAACTCCCTCCACTCCACACTACTAAGGAAGCAGAGCTCCTTATCCCTCTGACTGATTCAACCCAATTACCATAAATAACGCTTCAGGAAATCTTCCTGCTGTTCTCTGTCAGACTGTATAAAAACTCTTTGTTCTATGACAAATGAACACACCTGTCAGGTATAAGAAATCTGCCAATTTTAATTCATACTTAGCAGTATTATCATGATATAAATGCTGCATGCTCTTTGAATATGTGGGACTCAAACTAAATTCATCATATATATATACACAACAAGAGTTTTCTTTATCTTCATGTATCTCCATGATTGAACTCATTAACTTTAGTCATTGTTATCTGATTTATAAAACAACATTTCCTGGATGATTAAATTTAAAACCTGGTGATGGTAACATCATTTAGGATAATTCTGTCAGTGACAGCTGAGAGTAATGGAAACAGTGGAGGAGGTGAAGGCTGACAGGTAATTGACTCCAACCTCTCTGTGTGACAGAGGAGGGGGATGTGTGGGTTTCTGTGTATTTACCACAAGTGTTATACTTGAGATCAATAACCTATATAATGGCTGTTACCGCAATCTTTTATAAGGTCAAGGTATTTTTCACTGACATTCCTGGTCTTTTTTTAATATATACACATACACACACACTCAGACATAAACCCCCAAATCCTTCTCATGCAGTCCTTTGCAGAGGTTTCAGGAAATGACGCATGGTACATTAGTTGGAACTGAGGACATTTTAGCCAAGTACCAAGATCTAAATCTTAGTCTTATGTCTGTGTCCACCACAGGTGTAAACATACACATACATATACACTTACCTAGAAGTCATTAAATTATTATAAGTATTTGCCATAAGGGAAGCTTGTCCTCAAAATATGAGTAAACATGTTAATGTCCCCACAACATTAGTAATACCAACACACACACACACACACACACACACACACACACACACACACACACACACACACACACACACACACACACACACACACTTCCACAGATGCAGAATCACACAGAGGCCATCTGGATACTTGCAGGGTACTAATTCAATTGAAGCTAGAAGTCTATTTTTATGCCTGTTAACTGTACAAATGCAGAAGCACATTTGTGACTATGGAGACATAAATTCAGACTAAATTGATTTCCTAACAAATATATTCAGACTTTTATATTCAGAAGTTATAATTATTATTAAATGTTAAGCTTTGTTTTATCCAAGTTCAGGTTGATAGTGGAATTTTCTTCCACTTCATACAAGGGAAACTTATTTTGCTAGTTAACACACAATATCCTGATTACCTGTCAGGTACATTTCTTCTCCTTCTAGGAACATCATGTGACAGCGGGCACATCTCGCACAGCTGGGGTGGTAATGTTTTCCTCCAGCCTGCAGGAAAGGAAAGGAAAGGAAAGGAAAATCAGACACAAAATGGCAAAAGCAAATGGTACAGATGAGAAAACGGGAACAGAGTGGTGATAAGAAACAGAAAAACAATGCAGAGTGAAGAAGGAGGAGAGGCATGATAAGAAACAGGGAAAAAAAAGATGAATAGTGTGAAGGAGATGGGGAAGTGTTGCTTTGTCGGGTTTCCAAAGCTGCTTCGTCATCAGTCAGCACTTCATTTAAAGAGGGACAGCTGCATTTTTTTGCAGCTTTTTATAGACCAGCTCACACTGACAAGCACAGAACACGCACATTCCCACTGTCGTTCCCAGCTGTCTTTAAGCATGCACGCATATTCCCAAAAGCACACATACACAACAGAAAAATGCACTCACCTCAAGTACTTTGCCACTTATGTACCTGTTACAGCTCTCACACCTGATCCCAAACTGACTGTGGTAGTCAGTCTCACAGTAAGGTATCCCATCTCTGAACAGTGAGAAACAGTGAGAAAGACAAAAAGCTCACAGTTTACTCCACAACTATTCATCCTGTAAAGATTTACAAAGCAAGTGCAACATTTCAATTTAATTTTGATAGTAAATAGTAGAAAAATGAGTAAAAAACCTCAACCTTTCCACAACTTGATGACAAATGTTTTAAACGTGCAATTTTCTAGTACGGTAGTTTCAGAATTAAAAGTCTGGATACAGGAGGCAGATTCTGTGCAGTGGCTTTTGATGTGGATTGCTTGAAGAAACGTTTGATATTTGCCCAAGCACACCTATGACTGACTTGAGATAGGAAGGATCAAGCCACCTACTTGCTGATGTACTCTCCAGTGAGGGCGCAGCCGCATGTTCGGCATTTAAAACAACTGACGTGCCACTGTCTCTCCAAAGCCAGCAGAGACTGACCCTGTTTGATCTCCTCACCACAGCCGGCACAGTCTGGAGGGGAGGGGAGGAGAGGGGAGAGGAAAAGCAGGAAGCGCGGTAATGAGAACGCACACATGTACGATAGGAACAGGCAGGAACACTTTGAGCATTTATGCATTTATCACTCCCCTTTTATGTCCTTGCCTTTCTGCTCTGCCAACCTCTCATCACTTCTCTACCTCCTCCTCCTCTCTTCCTCATCCCTCTCTCCTGTCGTGACAGTCACACTGTCTCTGCCAGATGGAGCTACCAGGACTACCTGAAGCAGCAGGCCACCTTCTGTGTTTGTGGGTGTGTTTGGAAGTATCTCCCTGCAGCTACACACCTACAAAGATGCTGTGTTTTTGCAGCGTTCAGCAGGTGGACTGTGCAACTCTAGGTGTTCATTTGTAGGGGAACAAACAGTCTTACATGCTGGATGAATCACAAAGATATGAGTCAGTTAAATATCATTAGGCAGGGAAAAACCATAGCTAATAGCTTTTTTAAAAAATCTTCTTCTTCTTCTGAATCTTCTTCTGCTTGTGTTAGGTTTGATGAATGGGACTTGATGGGATTTAGTTACACACACAAACTTAAATACTCAAAGCTGGACACATATTTATTTCTTCCATTTCTTTAATTTGTTGGAGTATCAAACATGACATTTTGCATATTCTACAGGCTAGTAAATGAACCTTTGAGTTGAGTATATTCTATTTAAAACACCATGCATTTCCTTGAAATATTCATAGAAAAATAATTATTACAAAGTAATACCTGCACAGCTTTTGAAGAACTGGATAATGTGTGTTGGCTTATCCTTTGTCTAGTGAAGAAAATGTGAGATATGTTGTTGCTGTGTATGGTGTTGTACACATCAGTGAGCGTATATTTTCATTTGTGTGTGTGTACGTGTTTGTTTCTTACAGCTTGGTCCGTGGACCTTGACGGGCTTGTCGCTGTTCAGAGAAAGTGAACACTGCTGACACACACACTTTTTCCCACAGAAGGTCACTCTGTCTCCAATTGGAAATGGGCTTCTGGGAAAGCACGCATAAAAAAACCATTTCAGTAATGCCATGCAGAATGCAGATAGGGTGATAGATAATTCACAGTTTACCCAATCAGAAAACACACGAAATTCCAATTTGCTTGTACTCCCAAGTTGAACAGTATCGATGTACGTAAGTAGTATTGGTGCAGGTAATTCCAAGTTTCTTTAGCAGAAGTTTCACACAATATTTGCCATTATTTCTGCTACCCTTACATTATACATGAAAACTTTCCCAGCATTGAAAACGAACATTTAGCAAATTCTTTTTTACACTGGGACATTTTTAATAACATAAATACTGTCAAAAACTACCATCGGCAGTGTCAGAGGAGTATTTCTGCAGTTTGAATGTAGCAAAGAATAAAACGAGATCTCCAGGCTGATGTCAAAGTTGCGAGGATTAAATGTTGCTCTCAGCTCTGGAAATCTTTGTCAGATTCTCAGTGCGTAACAGTTAAAATGAATAACGCTTCATACCCAGTGAGGTATGGGATAATATTTCAGGGTAAAAGCAGAGGCGAGCACAGAGCCCGTGAGGCAGACACAGGAGCTGTTCTTAAGAAACCAAGAACATTTTAACACACAGCTTACTCGTACACAGTAATCTAAGCAGGCCTCTTCTAAAGTCGTGTGAGAAACAACTACGATGTCTTACTTTAAAAAAAATGCTGCCTTGCCACAAGGGGTCACCACAGCAGGCGGCTCTGCAGGTTTAATTTGGCTGAGCTTTACACCAGATGCCCTTCATGACACAACCCCAAAGGGGATCTGTGCCTCCGGCTGGAAATGAAGCAGCATCTTTTCACTTGGCAAGCAAACATGTAAACCACTACACTCAGGCCAGGGATCATTTTTATGTGGAGCAGAATTTCAACACAAACATCTTGCAATTATGTTTTTAATCAATCTTTTTTTTTTTTTGAAAGGTTTGCATCTCTGTGTTATGACAGAAAACATTCACGCAGAGTAAGTCTGTTAATTTTCTGCGTAGTTCATTTTGCTCACAATATCTACTTGTTGATCGTCATGTTTAAGTTGTACTTATGGAATCACAGCACTTCTTTAAGGTTAGAGTAAGATAATCCCCCTGGTTAAATAATACTTTTATGTCATGATCCATAAATCTGCTGACACCAGGAGCACCAGAACACTGAACCTTGCCACTCGAGTAAGTCATCAGACAACCTGTCCTGACCGGTCTTCAATCCCCACTGTGATTATTAAACTGGATTTTATTCTTTCTTTTTTTTTTGTCTGATCCCTTCATCTGAATTTATTACTGATCTCAGACAGACTACTACCAAGTATAGATTTACAAGATGAATGCGAGTCCAAATAACTTTTTATTACTTTGACTGCCTGACTCAATCAGTCTGTCTGTTTGACTATCTGCCTGCCAACATTTAGGTCTACATGAAGAAACACTCATTCTTTACTTGCAGATGCTGCAGACAAAGCAGTCTGGGTGGTACGTTCTCCCCAGGGCAGACACCACCTCTCCGGTGATGTACTGGTTACAGCTGTCACACTGGGTCCCATAGAGCCGCTGGTAGTCCTTTGTACAGATGTACTCACCAGAATGGTGGAAGAAACCCGCATGCACCAAGTCACAGCCGCACACTAAACAGAGACACAGAACTTCATTTCTCATAAACAGAAGCAAAAAAAAGGATGTATAGTTACAATGTGGCAAGGTTGCTCATGGTAGTCATGTTATTGAGGGCAAACTGTCATGACCAATAAAAGAACAGGGTGTCGAGTTGGTCAAATATGTATGTGATCAGTATGTATGATGTTCCACAAGCTGCTGAAGTAATTAAGAAACTTTAATTGACAGCCTTCTTTGACACAATCAACAGTATTAATCCACTTATCCACATAAAGGTTTCACCGGCTGATTTAAAGTCACAATTAATATTCTGTGTGAGTGCGTGTGTGTGTGTGTGTGTGTGTGTGTGTGTGTGTGTGTGTGTGTGTGTGTGTGTGTGTGTGTGTGTGTGCGCGCGCGCGTGTACTGTTTGTGGGTGTAGATTAGTACAGTACGAGCTGTTGTCCTTTCTGAGCTCAGAAGGGTTAATACTCTAATCTGCTTTTAGGGATTAGACCAGCGACCATCGTGTCTTAACTCATACAGTATGTTATGCTTGTCCATCCAAATGAAGGTGCAATAAAGTTTCAGCCACTTCAAATGTTTGGAGTCTCACTGATTATGTAATACCATTAGGGAGGCTTCTGACTGGCCTCACATTGTGCATGGAGAACAGCGACTCCAAACACTGAGTAGGAAACACACAGAACTATCTTCAGGGACAAGAAGAACAAGAAGTCCTGCAACAGACGGTACAGCATCTACAGAACCCTGATCCTAATTTGTATTGCTTTTAGCTTGCACGTGTTGTGTTTTATATACTATATATGGAATTTTGTCTCTATCTGCATGTGTCCAATTACAAATCACAACTTTAAATACATTTATGTGGAGGCAGAGCTGTGTGATAAGTGCATATCCAGCAAAAAAAAGGGCACACAGATAGACACAGTGTTTGCGAGATATACTGGCAGTATGATCTACGGCTTTCATTTAGCTAATACAAAGTCCTTCAGCCAAGTGACTGCTTCTAGTCCGACTGTGTGTGAAGGTTAGGCGGCCTCTGCTCAGCTGGTTGATCAGGTGTTTTAAAAGGAACTGAACAGCTATTTGCTCCAGCTGGAGGGAGCTGAGTCCCTCATCTGCCATCAGTTGTGCTTTATAGTATTTATTACAATATGTGTCAGCCAATGGCTTATATTAACCAAAAATTCTTACGTAGTGGAACCAGTGTAAAGATATTTTCCCATGAAAGTATCTAAAAAGAATCAAATTACTGCTATGCTTTCACCTCTGCACGTCTGTCACTGACAGATAATTTGTAACGGACTTGCCCAGGATACGCTGCATTATCCACAGAGGCAGTATGATGAAACCTTTACGTACTTTAGGTTAGACGACTGAAAGGCAGCCAACGGATCAAGATATCGGACAGTGAATTGAACGTCTAGTCTCTAATTAAGCTAATGGCTCTAAACCCAACAGAGTGAGTGGATCTAATCTGAGCCAGTGTGTTAAGAGGCTCAGACAGATAGAGAGAAGGAGTGAGAGAGATGTATAGAACTGTATAGGAAAGCTGAAGACATCATAAATATGGTAAAGCAACATTAAGTAACAATATGAGCCTGCAGCCAAACTCAGGAATTTTCATTTAAATATATTTAAAGGGTTTTGAAAAGGATCCAACTCGCTTTACAATTACCTTATAACACCTTAAAAGTAAGATTTATATGGTATTGCTGTTCAATATACATTTTATTACAATAATGCCAATAATCATTTGTGGACTGCTGACCATAAAAAAGAGTGGAATAATAGTAAACACTACAGAGAACTATGAGAAGTTTATTCAATCCTTATTCATTCAGTGCTTTAGAAATAAATGACAATATTTTAAATGAAGTGTCTGACAAATAGGATCCCAAAGTAAAGACAACACACTGACTGCTGCATTTAAACTGATGACTTTTACAGTAAGGTTCTAATTTCTCTCTGACCCGAATTAAAGCACAAAGCTCACACTGTGATAGACTTTTTTGTAACTCTTCACAGTGAAGGCTAACAGTCTGTCTTATGTACTAAGTATTTCGTTACTTATTATTTAGCCTGAAGATTCTGAAGTAAACTTTTGTAGTGTAGGAAAAAAGATAACAATACTGTATTAAGCGTTCTTTGGGTGGGGGTGGGTGGTTCTTTTCTCCTCTGGCAAAGCGGCTGTTGTACAACTTTGAAATGCCAGCCTGACCTTTATCAGTCGGGCTGAGACTAAAGCAGTTCACAGAGGAAGAGTTACAGTTACTGAAGCACTCATTCTCGAACTCATTGTACTCACATACTGCATGTCAAAACAAAAGGCCATTTTTATGTGACATATAAAAGGTAAATATTGTCAAGCCAAGCAAGTCAACCTGTCATGGTTTTGAGATTTTAGGATGTTTTGGGATTTTTCTCATTTTTGATCATTTTTGTATTATAGTTCTGCGCTTCTGTAGGTCTTTAGGTTCATTCTAGGTTAAAATGAGTTTTGTGTTTGAGTCCTTTGTTCATGTTCTATATTCCTGGTGCCTCTGAGTTTTAATATCGATTATTGTGGTTCGAGGTTTATTTTTTTTTATGTTGGTTTCCTTTTGTTTCCAGTCTCTGTTCCTCATTAGGTTATGTAATCTTTAGTTATCATCTTTTATGTTCCCTTTGTGTCTCCCCAGTCAGTCATGTCGCCATGTTTGTTTATCTCCAGTCACTGTGTCAAGTTGGCGTCTTAGTCCTGGCATTAGTGTTTATTACTTCTTTTTTTATTTTAATGATCCCTCGTCTCCTGTGTGTTGTGTTTGGTTTTGGCACCCCTTGTCTCGTTACTGTGACTGTGTTCAGCTGTGTTCCCTGGTGTTTCCCATTTCCCTCATTACCTGGTGCATCTATATTGTCTGAATCTCCCTTTGCTCTCTTTTACATCATCCATCATGGTTGTGTCTTCTGCAGCACGTTTTCCCAGTTAAGTTGAAAGTTTGATTTTCCTCATGTTGTTTTGTACTTTGTTTTAGTTAATAAAGCCACTTTTTAGTTTTCTCCTTTGTGTTCCCCAGTCCTGCGTTTGGGTCCAACTCTGCCAGCCACACAACCAGCCTCAAATACACATCCCATCATTTCTCACCATGCAGATAACGTTCACACATTCATCACTGTCTCAATGGAAAGCTATTAAGATATAGAGGAAACAGGGAAGAGTGGGAGCTGTTAAGACTTGGCCTCTCCAGAGGCCTCTCTGTTATTTTTGGATTTCAAATCGTAGGCCAGTTTCCAAAAGCTGTTCTCGCTGACAAAAATCAATGCATGAATTTTATACAGGCTGATATCCTTTCATATTTATTTTTCAAATAATCAAGATCACCAGAGAGCATTCAACAAATATTTATGTCATTTTAATTTTCACTGGTGAATTTAAACATATTTAAACCTTTTTATTAGTTTTATCTTACTAGGGATGGCAAAAGCAGTCAGTTAGTAGGTAGGTGTAATCCCACTGCTGGTCCAGACTGAAATATCATTTCAACAATATCCACGACAGACCTAGTGGCATTTTGATCATTTGCATTTCACTAATGACGGTTGCTGGACACGCACAGCTGCATCTCTCCCGCTGCCAGCTCAACAAAACAACAACCTTAACTCAAAATCCAGACTTTTAAGCCGGCGAGGCGTGATTGTAGAGTATTGTACAGGTATTTATTGTCGAACTATTTGAACCTGGTATTTAACCAATTCTCCTTTGATGATACTCACATTCAGCCACTGCTTTGGTTTATGACTAAAACACAAACTTATCGTTATAGTGTCAGCTTTGTGTTCAGTGATAACTAGCAATTGTTAGCTTAGTAACAAACTAAACTAAGATAGTAAATACGCTTATCCAGTTTAATATTTGCATGTTATGCACATATCAGCTGCTGGCATATCTTTACACAATGCTTTGCTATTTTTTTGTGAAACTGATATAAACCCACTTCAGGTCCAATCCATGTGAAGAGGACTTTTAGGAAAGTTTAACAGACTAGGCTTCATGTGCCCATTCAAATATTAGTTAGCTTTAAATGATTGTTTTCTGAAGCATTCAAATATTTTGAGTCTGGTGAACCATGAGCCGTTGGGCTACAGTTACATTGTAAAGTTTTTAAAACTGGGCTAAAAGACCTGCTGCACATAGTGCTGCACATTTTATTAGCATGCTAGTGCTAATAAAAAGCCAGAGAGCCTGACATTGACCACTGATTATTTTTAGGGGCTTGTTTGCATCACATAAAAGAAGATACAAAGCATTAAAGCACGTTAAAAAGACAACGGCTTTAATGAACACAGTAGGACCCAAGACCTGGAAGGAGGGCTGATACATCATCCAGTAGCTCACCATATCTTATAAAAACTTTTTTTTCCTTTGCAGTCATTTCTTTAAAATGTACGCAGATACTGCCACAAAAGGCCCATCCCTATATGTAGTCTTTTAAAATACAAGGGCATGCCTGACCACAAATAATTCCATTGAACTAAAAAATTCATTTGACACATTTACAGTGTAATTATAATAGAAGACGAAAATGTCACAGCAGTGAACTCCCAGAATATAAATGAGCATGTGCCGGCCTGCTACCATCCATTATTCTCCCTCTGTCACATGACATTTTACTCTTTCATGGACAGTTGGAGCAAATCTTCCCACTGCTACTTGAACTTGCTGACTGAGCCTTAATGTTCATATAGGTCAGAGACTTGTCAGGCACTTCTATCCATACCCTGTCAAACAAGACCTTAGGACAATGTGACCTTACCCCTGACACTCCGTGACCCTCACCTGCTGTCCCAAACTGAAGGAGGGTTTTTTTGTTTTGTTTTGTTTTGTTTTTTTAATATTTAGACTGCTCTGTGTGTTGAATCAGCATTAACCAGTTCCTCCAGGAGCTAAATAAAACCTGACATATCAGAGAGTCCTATATGCAGTGTAAGCCACAAACGATTATTTTGATAGTCGACTAGTCACCGATTATTTTTGCGATTAGTCAACTAATCAGATCGTGCATCCATTGGACGTAAAACTTACAGCTTATTGCACCAGCAGCATCTGCTCTTATATAACTATCATTAGCTTACAGCTTGAAGTGTTTAAGGTATGCGCTAACTGAAAATAAAGACAAGATGATAGTTTATTGAATTTAAATGAAATTTGCAGATTGTTTCAGTGAAGTTTAATAAACTCCTTGCTATCTAAAATATAACAGGACACCGGAGTATATTCTCCAGCATCTCACACTTCTGATAACCAGTTATCTGCTTGACGTTTATTCAGCTGTGTAAAAGTTGCTTTTATATTATATTTTGTGCAAAACTGGGGATCTCAGTCTGCATCATGCCTGCTTTTTCAAAGTTGCCTCACATTTGTCTTTTATTCCTTTAATTAAACAGGAAATCAAGTAGTTTAATAACAAGAAGCTTAAATGGGTACAGATGAATATATTTCACATTAACTAATTACTTTGGTTTCTTAATAAGAAAAGCAAGTGAAGTGAGAGGGGTTTGAATAAATTCTGTTTAATTAGCTCATTCATCTGCAGTTCAATCCATGTGTAGAGAGCAGTTTTTGAAACCACTTTAACTTGCACGACTTCTCACTTGACATAAATAACAATCAATAGAAATCTAATTTCTCTAACAAAGTCTCACTAATAACCCTAATTTGTGATTTGCAAAGCAATGAAATTAAGGCACTATTGAGGTTATAAAATTGTCCTGTAATCACAAGGCCTGCAGAACAGTCTATAAATATCAAGAAGTAATCTATTTATCTTCAACACAACTCCTAAGGCCCAGGACATGATTTTCCATGAGTCCACTCTGATATGTACGAACCAGCTTCCAGTTTGGATTCAGGAGACAGAAACTATCTCTACTTTCAAGATTAGGCTTAAAACTTTCCTTTTTGCTAAAGCATATAGTTAGGGCTGGACCAGGTGACCCTGAATCCTCCCTTAGTTATGCTGCAATAGACATAGGCTGCCGGGGGATTCCCATGATGCATTGAGTTTTTCCTTTCCAGTCACCTTTCTCACTCACTATGTATTAACAGACCTCTCTGCATTGAATCATATCTGTTATTAACCTCTGTCTCTCTTCCACAGCATGTCTTTTATCCTGTCTTCCTTCTCTCACCCCAACCGGTCGCAGCAGATGGCCGCCCCTCCCTGAGCCTGGTTCTGCCGGAGGTTTCTTCCTGTTAAAAGGGAGTTTTTCCTTCCCACTGTTGCCAAAGTGCTTGCTCACAGGGGGTCATATGATTGTTGGGTTTTTCTCTGTATCTATGAAGCGCCTTGAGGCGACTTATGTTGTGATTTGGCGCTATATAAATAAAATTGAATTGAATTGAATTGAATTGAATATGTACTTATGGAAAGTTGAGGAAAAAAATTTGGAGGTTGGAGGAGGGGTGCTGGAGGTGTAAGTCATCTTAACCTTACATACATATCACAGTTTTTTCATTATCAATATGTATCTTGGTTAAGGTTAGGCATTAAAAGTACTGTCAGTTAAAAGTGTTTAGGCTTAAAAAGTTTCACGGCTTGGGTTAAAATACGACACGTCTTTCAAAACTTGTTTTCCTGATTGCGGTGGTCACACCTACCTGCTTTGTGCCCATAAACATGAAAAAATGTATTTTTTATGATTGTTTCAAAAACTGCCGTGAGACTGGGCTATTCAAGAAAACAATAAAAACTATTCCCAAAGCACAGATAAATAAATTAAATATCAACCATTAAATAAATTTGCTTTGTAAACTGTATTCCCTTTTTTCACGCCCTGCTTCATCGATTTAATTGTTCCCCAGCCTTCTATTTATTCTCCCTTTAAGTGACAGGTTCAGCTGCACTTTGTCAGAGGCACTCAAGTATCCAAGTACTTTTTCTTTTTACAGCTGTTAATAGTGATTTAAAGCCTATTAGACTGAAGTGCTTCAGGTGTGAATGCATTTATCCACAAACACGCGATATTGGCAGAAAGACTGCAAGTAATGATTTCTTTATTTGAAGCCTGAAGTAAAGCATTGAGTGAATGAAGGAAAGATTCAAAGAAGAAAAATGAATAAGATTTAATAATAACAGATATAATGAAGATGCAAAACAAAAGGAACTCCTGGAGGTGTGGTGTGGACTGTCTCATCTTTGTGATTTGGCTTTCAGTTACACGTACAAATACAAGCATGTATGGAAACACACAAGGACGTCAGCAAATGTTCATTCAAAACCACAAAAAAGTGCTGCAAAGCAGAGCTGATACAGCGATTAATGCTTTACAGTTTGCCCTTGAAGTCTGTTCTGAAGAAAGAGCCAGGCCATCCATGACTGTGTATGGCTGAGCACACACTAATGGTGATAAAATACACAGACTCTTGCTCCTGGTATGTTTCACTTGTGAAACACAAACTTGTTTTATCTTAAAGTGGGTCAGCCTTGGCAGCAAGCTTCACTAGAATCATAGGAGTCTGTTTTAAATTCATTTGAGAAGGCAAAGCACCTGCAGCTGGATGATCTATCAAAATAAATTAGTGCGTGCCGATATTTCACCGCCTTTGAGGGAAGACATTACAAGCCTTGTCTTGTCTTGTTTCAATACAAAGGAAAATTCCGAGCACTTTTCCTTATTGCCAGTGTTCGAATAGATTTACCAGAAAAGAGATGCTGGAAGGTTTTAGATGATGTAGATGGGGAAGTTTTCTTGCCTGAAAAAGCAGAGATGTCGAGGAGAGAGGATTATTTCAGACACAAGGCTCAGACAAGACAGAGGAAGACGAAGAAGGGCAAGATGGGAGTCGAGGGAGAGATTAGAGGAAGCTGAATAGAGAAAGAGCATCATATGTGAGGAGAAAGGAAAGCAGACAGCAAAGTGAAGGGATGAGGACGTAGAGAAAGATGCGGGGGGACTCTAGGGAGGTATCAATGAGGCTATTGATCTGTCCATCCAGCACACATCTGCCATCCCGTCACTGTCTTCCCTCATCTATTAGCATCATCAATTTAAGATGGATTTCCTTTTCTGTAGCGCGTCTGGATTTGCATGAGTGTGTGATCGGGACAGAAGGATCAAAGAGAAACTGATGAGGGGAAAAGGGAAAAGCACGAGTCTAATCAGTCTGTGGTCTAACTGTACAAAGGCAGAATTATGTGCTACAGCATGGATTTTGGCAGTATTGTTTGACGCTGAGGTTGTGAATAGTCAACATTTGTCAGTCAGATTTTAAATGAAATGCTGTATGAGAGATTTTCAGAGAAATCATTATGTGCAGCCACATTTTTTTATCTGCTTTATGAAAATTCACATTGATGACAAGTATATTAGAATGTGTACAAGGCCATTTTTTTGGTACAACTTTCAGCTCTAAATTGCACATGGGATGAAGTTACTTCTGCACGGTAGTGAGCTTAATTTTATAAAAATAGGTTAAATACTGGACAGAGTGTTACATACAACGCTCTGACCAGTCCTCTAAAAAAGTACATCTTTACTGCTTCCATAGGAATTAAGGGGGTAAGTAGCAGAAGGTGCGGCTAATGAGATGCACTTCATTAACTGATCATAGCAGGTACGACTCTCTCTATAACAGCAGATGTTTGCTGTTCTGTAGCATTCAGGTGTGTTAACACAGTGCCCTGGTGTTCCCAGGAGTGGAGTTTCCATCAAATTTATGCCAAGATCAGACCGTGCAATGGCTAGAAAAACTGAAAAAACCCAAGAGCTACAGACTCTACAGGTCTCAGTTAGCATACCAAATGGTACATTTTATGATAGTACAATCAGAAAAAACTGAGAAATTATGTCTTTTTTGGAAGGGTTACCAGAAGGAAGCCTCTTCTCTCTAAAAAGAACATGGCAGCACAGCTTAGGTTAAGTTGCATCCAGTGGCCACTGGACAAATGAGACCAACGTGGAGATGTTTGCCCATAATGCACAGAGAACACAGTATATCAGCACAAACACCTCATACTAACTGTTAAGCATGGCGGTGGATGAATAAGGATGTAGGGCTTGTTTTACAGCCACCGTACCTGGACACCCTGCAGTCACTGAGTCGACCATGTACCAAAGTATTCTAGAGTCAAATATGAGGACATCTGTCCAACAGCTAAAGCGTGGTCCAAACTGGGCCATACAAAATGAGAATGATCTCAAGCACAGTAGCAAATCTACAACAGAAAAAGAAAATAATTGGGTGTTGGTAAATGATATCCTGTGGTGGGACTTGAAGAGAGCTGTACATAAATGAATGCCTGTAAGCCTCGATGAACTAAAATAACTTTGTAGAAAAAGTGGTCCAAAATTCTTCCACAACCATGTAAGAGACTGATAAAGTCCTAGAAAAAATATACCTTGATGTTATTGCTGCTAAGTCACCAAATTACACAAAAATTGACTGAATACTTGTTGAGACATTTCAATAAAACAAACTGGTTAATATTTTCACGACTAAAAGTGTCAGAAAAACCGTGCACGGTCTTTTCTTCATGCATCACATCACAGACTTCTTATACTGCCAGTCTGATCTAGATTTCTATTCTCTGACTCAATGAAAACTTATAATTAACTGTCATTAAATAGTTCCAGGCTTTCAATACGTTTAATTTATATGTCATTAAAAAGGCCCAAGATCTTGATTTCATTGCATACCACCATCACCACTAGTCACTTCACAACACATTAAAAAACAATTGGAGTCACTCTAAAATAGAGTGTAGCTGCCTCATCCGTCTCACTCTAATGTCTTTGTTCCCTAAAAATACCCCTGTTCTTTCCTGAATAGTCACGTTAACAGGCAAGCTGTTTACCAAAGATGCATTGTAACTCACTGACATTCACATCTAAAAAACAAAGAAGGTGGGACGAGAGAGCGACAGCACGGGAGAGCAGAAGCAAGAAGAAGATAACAAGCAGAAGAGTGGAAAAACCAGACATCTGTGTACTAAAAGCTGACGTTTTGATTCTTGTCTGCTCCATCAGCTGACGTCTCCTCTGCTGATGAAGTACTAATGGACTGTGCCATTAGCTAAAAGTCATTAAGCTTACTCTGCAAGATCAATTGTCCATAATAATATGAACTTTAATATCAAACGGGACACTTCTGTCAGTACATCTGGCTTATGTCCCGTCAGGAGGAGTGAGTGCTTCAATCGAGCAGATAATCAATTATTCATCCAAACAACCAAAAGAGTCATTTAACCTCAGGCTATTTTAAGATCTGCATCTGTAAGTAATGGTGCGTGAGATAAAACATGGCGTTCCATGAAAGAAAAGAAAAAAAAAATAGAAAATCCTCTTCTTCTGTGCTTTGTGACTGAGTGCATTGATGCGATGCTTCTGTCAGATCAAACAGAGAAAACTGTGTTGTCTTGCAGTATGCTTTGGGACTGTGTAGGTCCCGGCCCGTGAAAGGAGGTTAGCTGGTTGGAGTCTGACTAGGGGCTGAAAACCTGCTGACTGCACTGCTAAGCTAGCTGCTGACTGCAAAGCTGTGTTAGTGCCTTCTGTCCCACCTGCTCGCTGGTGGAGCTCAACCATGCAGAGACATCAAGTGACATATATAGTTCCGGGTTTGCACGCACAACTACATGCACAAATGCACACTGTCATGCATAAACATGTTTTTAAAACAGCGTATAGCTGTGTTACTAAAAACAGGGCCTCACACTAAATCTAAATGATTAAATCTTTCCTCTGCTTCTTTACACCTGCATCCACTGCTTACAGCTAGGATTTATTTTTGGAGATTTGCTCACTTTATACAATTTTTTGGCTATGTGTTACTACCTTACTGCTAACCTTAGTTGCAAGAGGGTCAGTTTTTCTTTTGGAGAACAGCAATATTCATACCCATGCTACCTGTTTCACCCAGACTGTGTCTTTGTGCTATGCGAAACTAATAGGCAAAGCTAAGCTTTATCTCTGCAAGCAAGTGTGGTAAGCGTATTTTCCAAAAAAGTCGCTTCCTTAACATCGATATAATTTAATTTTCCGCTAGGGTAAATTAGAAATCCTTTATTTATTTTACTTTATGCATGGCATTGATGCAGCGCTCCTTAAATCGGCACTTCTGGAACTTGTTGATATGTGATTCTTTGCATGGTGGAGTTTTCCATTAATGGCTGCAGCTACAAACTGTTTATTTAAGTGTCTCCTGAGGGCCTGAAGATCACAGTCATTCAATCAGTCATTCTGTCTTTTTTTTCTTACTTTGGTGCTTTTTCGAGCATCCCCGAGAGACTGAACTCTCAGGAATGCTCAGTCAGGTGACTAATTAACCTTGTTCATTTGTAGACGTTATCATTAGACCATTTTTTTCTGAAACATTTTGCAAGAATCAAATTCTATAAGAGGACAATAAAATAAAAAACAAAAACGCATTTCTTAGTATCAAGTCACCTATTGTTTTCTTTTAGTTTTTTTTTTTTTTTTACTGGGGGCATTTTCTATTATAAATATATGTTAAATGACTTCAAAACATTGCAGTCTTTTAAATAACTTTCTACACAGGACCTCAGTCTGTCTAAAAACACAGTTGTACATATTTCAGTCTCATTTTCTGACCAATTAACCAGGTTTTTCGTGAGTATCCAGAATTGGAACAACATGAAAAAAGGAGGAAAGTTATTTAACAGACCTTGAACAATTATGCATACTGGTTTTCTTTACATGTGCATCTGGGTGATTTAAAATATGATATTATGCATGTTATGTGGCCGGAAAATCTGGACAGAAGTACAATGCCTTATATGTTTAAATGACCAACGATCTTTCCACTGTGCTAAATGATATTTCCTACATCAACATAATTTTTGTCTCTGGAGACAGAACTATTTTCCAAATCGGTGTCTCTAATTTTTTCTGGCTGTTCCCGGTGAAGTGAGCAAGAAGAAGCTAGCAATTATTCAACTGCCTTGGTTCCTTCTTGTCTGAGTAATTATTTAATATTTAACTATGTAAATTGATGCGGATGAAATGCATTAGACCAAGACTGAAAAACAAATGAATTTAAACCTTTGTATGTAAGGCTAAGAGTGGAGTACGGAAGCAGATATAACTGTGGTGCACACTTAATGAGTTTTTTATGTGTGTGTAATGTAAAAAACAAAAAAATAAATACATACATAAAGCATGTTTGTGTGTGGGTTTATTAGTTTTTTTTCTTTTACCTTTGCAAGTGAAGCAGTTAACGTGAAAGTGTGTGTTCTTCACACGCACCACCTCCCCACGACAAACCTCCCCACAGCGCTCACACACGATGGGTGAATTTCCACGGCTGGAGACGGGAGAGCTGCTGCTGCTGTTTCCTCCATAGAGGCTCGACTGGTACTGAACTGCTGGCAGAGAAAAGAAGAGAGGCAAGGATGAAAAAGCATGTTACTTGTTATCTTTTTGAGCCAGTTGCTCCACAGCCTCAAAATGACAAGGTTTTAAACGCCTTTTTCAGCCAAGCATGTTGTTACAGGGATGGCAAAACAATGAATCTTAATGAATTTGAAAACAGTTTCTCAGTTTTGCCTCATGAGTTAAGATGAAAGCAATCAGTTCTACAAGGCAACAATTACTTTCCAACATCAACCGCTCAAAAAAAAAAAAACGTCAGTGTGGCCTTCAGATGACACTCTTGTTAAATGGTGCACAAACACTATGGCAACCAATCCTGTTGGATCAGTAAGTCAGAAAACATGAATAAAAACATTTACAGTAATAGAACAGACACACCAGCGTACACACTTGATTGAATGTTCACAAAACATGAAGAGATTGACTTTGTACCCAATGTCTTCAGAAGCCTCTTAGTCTGCAAGGGAGATTAGCCTGACTTACAACCATTATTATTGCAAGGCACATAGACAACATCTATCATCTGTCTTCTTCTGTCTGTCCACCATTACTATGTCCATGTCCATTATCAATGGTTAGCCATCACCAGTTTATCTGGAAGTCCCGCAGCATCTTAGCTCAGTCATTCTCAATCATCCTGGAGGGGGGTCTCACATTTTGACCTCGGGACTTCCAGGTTATACTCAGCACAGATGTTCCTCTATACTATGCCGGCCACTTGGTTATGGCGTTTCATGTATGCCCTGCCTGCTAGCATCTTGCACCCGCTGTTATGTGCTGGATTGTCTCAGGGGCATCTTTACACAGCCTGTACCCGGAGTCTTGACTGGTGTAGTAGACCGCAGCCTCTATGGATCTTGTGCTCAGAGCTTGTTCCTCTGCTGCCATGATTAATGCCTCTGTGCTGTCTTTCAATCTAGCTACTGGTAGGATTTCCCAATATCAGCCACTTCTTCTATGTAAAGGTGGTCCATGCCATGCAAGGACCTGTCCTTCCATGATGGTTCCTCTTCTTTCTCAGATTTCTGCTGCCTGTGGTATTGACTAAGCAAGTGGTCAGTCGTGGTCATCTTCCTGATAATAGTGGTTCTGACAATCACTAGTCCTCCAACTACTTCCTTCCACTTAGCATACAGTCTCAGGGTGCTGGACTTCCATGCATGGAAAGCAGCTTTCTTGCCTTGGTCAGTGGTTTCAATCTCCTCCTTTGATCAGCTGATTATCCCAACAGGATATCTAACGGGCAGCAGGGCGTAGGTGTTGATGGTTGTTCTTCCCATTCGACTGACTCCACAGGATTTGTCTTAGTCTCTGCAGGTATTTGGTGGTTGCAGCTTTTCTAGCGAGCTCTTCATGTTTCCCATTTGCCTGTGGGATTCCAAGTTCTGTCCTCTATGTCTACAATGTTGCCTTCAGGTAGTGCAATCTCCCTCAGTCCTGACTACCTTCCCTTTCCTATATATTTACTTTTTCCATTTCTAATCCTGGATGGCAGCAAACCATTGCATTGCATTTTCTGACTTAATCTTTTTGCATATGTCAATAAAGCTCTGAATGATGTCAAATCTCAACATACATGCAGAATAGCAAAGATACACACACTGCTGGAGAGAGAACAGTGCACTCTGGGGTCTTTGTGAGATTACATCTCTGTCATCCTTATGAAACTAGTCAAATCCATTTTAATGAAAAAGGCCTTTCTTTAACTTCTCCCAGACACACATGTCCATGTACCACATCTGTGTGATGAAAGGACAGCACAGGAAAAGAGCAGTGGGAGGATTAAAATTCACTGCCTGACTCATTAAATTTTGTTTTGCCATAAAAGTAAATTGCGCTCAACAGACCGTACAGCACTCTGAGCAACAATTCTACTGTATTCTGCTCAATTCAATTACATTACAGTTAATGCTGCTGTGTCTCAGAGTATTATGCAATCACAGCAAACACCACGCTGGCAGGTTAAGCTGGTGACAGCAGGAGAGACACGGAAAGAGAGGGTTGTGAATCTAAAAATGTTTTCATGATAAAGAAAAGGTAAAACTGGGACAAAAATGCTTCCTAACAAATTGTATCATCAAGTACACACACATTTGTGTGTGTGTGTGTGTGTGTGTGTGTGTGTGTGTGTGTGTGTGTGTGTGTGTGTGTGTGTGTGTGTGTGTGTGTGTGTATCACAGAAGCTGGCATTGGTTTTGTAGCCAGATGGCAGCACAAGAACTGGAACAACAGACATAGAAAGATTTGAGCCACCTGTGTGTGGCTGAGAAATTAAATGTGTTACTGTGTGCGTGTGTGTGTGTGTGTGTGTTATTAGCAGGTTTAAGTGATCTAAATTTTGGAATTTGAACTCGTGCTGTGTGCGTGTACTGTATATGCAGTGTGTGTGTGTGTGTAGCATGGGTACTGCTTTCTTGATAATGGAGCTAGGAAAAGTTCTGTCCACACAACAAATAACTGCTCTGTATAACATTTGCTTCTTTAAGCAATACATGACCAATACAATAGTCAAAAATATCTGTTTTTATTCAAAAAGGGCGGTCTTCCTAACATATTACCTTGACTAAAACGTTCAGGAATTTGCAGATTTGTGATGAAAAATAAGAGGCTCCCATTGGAGGAAAGGAAATGAAGGAGCTAGTTAAAGGAAATTAACATCACATGACATTATTACTATTTAATAATAATGATAATACTGACTCTAACACCAGAGTGCAGTGAAAAAATACATTTTCTTTCCAGTTACAGATGAGAGAATCGCTGTGTCATTTATATATACAGTCAGAGTCACCTCATTAGGTACCCTGTGTACCCCTTAATGCAACCTGCTGAAGCTCAAACTGAGCATCAGAAAGAAGAAAAAAGGTGATTTAAGTGACTCTGAATTCAGCATGGTTGTTGTGCCAGTCTGGTCTGAGTTTTTCACAAGCTGCTGATCTACTGGCATTTTAAAGATAAAATATCCGTGAGTGGCAGCTCTCTGGGAGAAAATGCCTTATTGATGTCAGAGGTCAGAGGAGAATTGCCACATTCCTTCAAGCTGATAGGAAGGCAACAGTAGATGAAATAACCTTTCGTTACAGCTAAAGTATGCAGAGGATAGTCTTAAAACGCACAGCACCTCAAACCTTGAAGCTGATGGGCTACAGCAGCAGAAGACCACACCAGGTGCAGCTCCTGTAAGCTAAGAAAAGGAAACTAAGGCTACAGTTCACACCAAAATTGACAATAATAAAACTGGAAAATGTTTTCCTGGTAATGAGCCCGATTTCTGCTGCAGCATTTGGATGGCAGGGTCAGAATGTGATGTAAACATCTTTACATCACAATTCAGGTGGTGGTGGCGTTATGGTGTGTGTGGGGCCTTTTCTCGGACCCCTTAGTACCACCTCAGCATCATTTAAACGCCACAGCCAACCTGAATATTGCTGCTGACCACGTGGATGTTTTTTGTGACCTCAGTGTGCTCATCTTCAAAACTCAAATCATCTCAAACTGGTTTCTGGAATGTCACAATGAGTCTAAATGGCCTCCGCAAGTCCCAGATCAAAATCCAACAGAGTAACTTATGTAGTAAAACAGGAGATTTACATCGTGGATGTGCAGCCAAAAAATCTGCAACAACTGTGTGATGCCATGAAATCCACATGGACCAAAATGTCTGAGGGATGTTTCGTGCACCTTGTTGAATCTATACCATGAAAAAGTAAGTCAATCCTGAAGGCAAAAGCGGTGCAACCCAGTAACAGGCAGGTGTACTTTGTGTAATGGCTGGTGAGTGTTATTGTTATCACGGATGTATGATGCTGATAAATTATTAAAAGTAACTAGAATTTCCAATCTCTCTCTCACTTGGCATTTGCCAGAGAAGACCAGAACTGGCAGGTCCACTAGAGGTGCTGTTCTCTTCACAGACATCTGGATATCCTTGGTGAATGCCAACTGAGCTGCATTGTGCTTGATTGTGAGCACAGATCCCATTAGAGAACATCAGCATCTCATGCAATGCTCATGGAGTCTGTTTGTAATAGTTAGGTCAGAAACATGCACATGAATTGCTCGCTAGAGGTCATTTAGTAGGGCTCTGGCAATGCCAGGCCTCCTGTTCTTATTCAAACCACAGCTGCGTTCAGTACTCCTCATTTCGCCCAGTCACTCTGGAGACTGTGCTGAGAGACACAGCAAACCTTCTCATAAAACCACGTATGAATACGTGCTGGAGCTGGACTACATGTGCAATCTCAATGAGCAGCAGACATCATCTGGTGCTAAAAGAATTGACAAGGACACCAGCAAGAAGCCGAAGTACAGAAAGGAGGTCAGGAAGGATAAAAAGAGACCACAACAGTGCACCTGTTGTCACGTTCAGCTGCACTAAAGCAGGTGAAATGCTTTCTGACTGGTCAGATTTATGAAGTTTATCTGATTTCATGTTATATTGTGATGATCAAGAGTTCCCTTTATTATTTTTGAGGAGTGCATTAGTGACCCCTTGAAAATGAAATGGCACAAATGATGCCTAATATGCAGTAACTCATAAGTAAAGCCACTGAAATTTTTACGTTTGTATAATTGAGACTTCATGATGGGTCCCAACGAACGACTGGAAACCACTGATTGACCAAGTTAAATTATTTGAATAGTTGAGTTGCAGTAGAGTTGAGATATCCAGTGATTCACACAAAGCATGCAAAAAATATAAAAAACATCTAAAGCATGAATCATTTAACAGTCTGGGGATCCATCGGATTTATCTCGTGACTTCATAATCAAATCAGCCAGCAAACAGATAATCCTCTTCTTTTCTGTGGCAGAGTTTGTGGGGGTTACAGTCACTCAGCTGGGGGTGGCCTCAACTATACTGACATGGTACTACTTGTACAAGTGTAGCACCACCAAAGCCCTTATAAGGTTAACTATTCCCTGTGGTGGGAGGTATAAAATTGAATGGCTGCTAGGAGGAGAAGGCAGCTGCTTGGTAGCTCTTACTGGAAAGCACTGTATAGAAGCAGCAGATCCACTTTGTTCTATGTTCCTTCAGAGATACAATTCTGGGATTAGGTGGTTTCACATTGATAAAAAAAACCTGCTTTTATTTGGTGCTATGTTGAGTCACTGATGCATTTTAATATGTGCACCCAGCACAGTGTCAACTACAGATGAGCTCTTTTGTCTTCCAGCTATCAAAGAACAGCAGGCTCCTTCTCTCCAAAATACATCTGACAATACATCTGACAAGCCATCACAAAGTCTTCTAACCGTCTTACTTATATTGACTACAAAAATGATTTCTCTCTTTCACACACACACACACACACACACACACACACACACACACACACACACACACACACACACACACACACACACAAAGAATAATAGAATAAGAATAATAACAATAAAATCTGCCTCAAAAAGTAAATGTTCGAGTAGTGATTTTAAATATTGGGTCAATAAAAGGAAACAGCCTGCTGGGTGATATGACTTTGGAAATTTCTCTACTGTTGGAGTCCCTCATGAGTCAGTTCATACTGCTGACAGTCCTCAGATCTGGCAACACGCAATGACATTGAGGAAAACATTGATGAATCCCGTCACCGATCTATAACCAATATCATGCTCTGTTTCAAAATGCCACAGCCAAAAAAAAGCTAGTTAACAGCCTGTCAATAAGTGAGCCAGTGATCAATAACCTTGGCGAGAGGCTGTTTATGTCTACTTCAAGCTAAGCCCTCTCAGGACACTGTGGTATTGATCAGGCAGATTCGCGCACACTGCTTACCGTCCGTCGGTCCGCTCATGGTGCGAAGTTAATTCCCAGAAGCTTGAATGAGAGTCGCCCCGTTAAACCTCGAGTGGCAGGGCAAAAGCTCCGAATATGACAACTCTCTCGTTCCCCGTCCGACTTAAAACTCTCCCTCCCTCACTCTGCCTCAGCCTTGAAAGGGCTTTCCCTGCTCCTCCCGGGCAGAGGATTACTGTCAGGCGGCGGATCGCGCTGCCTCTCCACCCTGCGTAAAGGCAGGAATTAAATGGAAACTGACGATTTACTACTTCTCCTCAAGCTTACAGCTTCTTCTGCCTCCTCCACCTCACAAACCTCAGTGGTCCTCGGTTCCGGTGCAGACGTGTCCATTGCAAACTGTTCTGTCACAGCAGCGCCTCTGAGGTCGCCTGTAAACCGGTGCGCTCCGGCGTCAGGGCTGAAATGCTGGATGCTGAGTTTCTGGGGGTGTTCGCAGACTCTGGAGATGCCGGAGCATCTTTGGCCGGGCAAGGCCGGGGCTTTTCTCGCGATGAGAGAGCGCCGAACAGCGTCCGAATTCCAAAGTGCGTCAAAAATAGTCAATAGTCGTGCCTATATTTTTGTGAAAATTTCTATCAGCTTTGCTTCGGTGTTTCTTCGCCTTTGCTCTTTTATATTCCAGTCAACAAATGTGCATCTTTTTTTTTTTACACTTATTTTAAATTTGTACCTCATTTTTAGCTCCACAGGGGGTGTAAAGAGTGGAAATTCTAGTCATGCGTATTTAAATTAGATTAATTTTGTAGCGGATAAGTGATTCTGACGAACAAATTATTTCTGAAGATCCGCGTACCAAGGATTAAAACGAAAAAAATATGAACTATTAATAGTTTATGACTTTGATTCCAACTATTAAGTGTAAATTCCCACACGTAGTGAAGTAGCTGTCGTTACTGGTTTACAGTCGCTTATGTCGGGTATATGAGCTAAACTTGGACACCCAAGTTTGTGAGTGCCATTACCTGAGAACGAGGCAACGTAGGATTTTGAAATGTACACCATACGTGCATTTACTAAAAATCCCAGAGGAGAGGAATCTTGACCTCAAGGTCAAGGTCAGAGTTCAACTTTTCTGAAAATCACCTAGGATTTTCACATTTATACCACAGATGCACCTATTTGATAAGTACAGCTATGAGGAGGCTGGGCTGCCTATATTTTTCTTACTTGTGTTCAAGTACAGTTCTGAGCCTGGTTCTGCAAGATATTTCTTCCTGTGTTAAAAGGGGCTGGGCGGGCTGTATGATTGTTGGGAGATTTTTTATAATATTGTAGTGTCTTTACCTTGCAGTATAAAGTGCCTTGAGGCAACTGTTGTTGTAAATTGATGCAATATTAATAAAACAGAATTAAATTGAATTGAATTATTCCATGAATACATAATTCTATTAATGTATAGCTAAATAAATAGCTAAAAAATTGACAGGACAGACCAAAGAAAATATTATCTGTGGATATAGAGAAACACCAAGAGGTGGCAGTGTATGTCTAGATAAAAAGCACTGCACTATTAGTAAAGTCTATAAGTTTGGATAATATTAAAGTAAGATGTGACAAAAAGAGAGAAGAAAAAGTGAACATAGCTGGAATGCATTTATTATTGTCCATAGAAGAAGAACTGGGTATATTTTTGATGCCGCTGAACAAAATCACAGGAATATTTGGATTTATTTGGTATATGGATCCTGGACTACCTCACCGACCGACCACAGTATGTGAGGACTCAGGGCTGTGTGTCGGACAGGGTCGTCTGCAGTACGGGGGCCCCACAGGGAACGGTTCTGGCTCCGTTCCTCTTCACCATCTACACTGCAGACTTCTCCCACAATTCCACCCAGTGCTTCCTGCAGAAGTTCTCTGATGACTCTGCAATAGTCGGCCTCATCACTGATGGGGACGACAAGGAATACAGAGGTCTGACCCAAGACTTTGTGGACTGGTGCCAGCTGAACTACCTCCAGATCAACGCCAGTAAAACCAAGGAACTGGTGGTAGACTTCCGCAGGCACAAGCATTCTCCACTGCAACCACTGAACATCCAAGGTATGGACATTGAGGCTGTGGACAGCTACAGGTACCTTGGTCTTCATCTGAACAACAGACTGGACTGGACTCATAACTCAGACGCCCTCTACAGGAAAGGGCAGAGCAGGCTGTACCTGCTGCGGAGACTCAGGTCATTTGGAGTGGAGGGCCCACTCTTGAAGACCTTCTATGACTCTGGTGGCTTCTGCTATCTTTTATGGTGTGGTCTGCTGGGGCGGCAGCATCTCTGCTGGGGACAGGAAGAGACTGAACAGGGTGATCCGAAGGGCCAGCTCTGTTCTAGGATGCCCTCTGGACCCAGTGGAGGTGGTGAGTGACAGGAGAACGGCGGCTAAGCTGTCATCCCTGATGGACAACATCTCCCACCCCATGCAGCAGACTGTGACAGCACTGAGCAGCTCCTTCAGTGGGAGACTGCGGCACCCACGGTGTGGGACGGAGAGATTTCGCAGGTCTTTCCTCCCCACTGCTGTCAGACTCCATAATAAAGACTTTAACTGATCAAGCACACACATCCATACATATGCAATAATACTAAGTGCAATAATCCTTTCTGTCATCGTTGTATTTTTACTCAGTTGTATATAGTATTTGTATTTGTATTCTATTTTTATCTTATTGTATATTTATTTTATTTTATTCTACTGTATATAGTATTTTATTTTATTCTATTCTGTACAGTTGTGTACTGTATTTATTCTTATTGTATTCTAATTTTTGCCTCATAACTTTTGCACTGTCCACTTCCTGCTGTGACAAAACAAATTTCCCACGTGTGGGACTAATAAAGGTTATCTTATCTTATCTTATCTTATCTTATCTTATCTTATCTTATCTTATTCTACTACTCTTTGAATTGCCAAACAGGTGTTCTATATATATATTTCTTTTGAAGACTTTGGCATGTGATTGTTCTCTCCTGCAGGCAGCAGCCCTCCAACCAAAACATGTTTATAGTGTTAACTCTCAGTCTGTCCTGGCTCACTTCCCTGTAATTGAGAAACAATGCACAGGATATTTCCTGCAAATGCTGAAACTCATCTAACCTCTACTGCAAAGATGAAGTAAAAATAAAGTCGGGGAACGCCTAAGCTCAAAATCTAACAATCCTCAGTATATTAAACCTGGCTGAGGTGTGTGTTTAGTTTTTGATCAGTTTTAAGACATTAGCAGCAGCAGAGGTTTGAATCCTCCTGGGAGATCGCTGCCGTGTCTGCAGCGGCTGCACTCAGAATCAAAAGGTCAAAGCTTTGAGTGTCTGCTCATGCCTTCAATCGTGAGTCCGCCAAGGTCAAAAAAACAATATGTCATGCATGCAGTTTGTGTGTCTCCGGCGACTCTCAGATGTGATTAATGACCCATTGTTAAGTCAGTCTGTCCGTTTAAAAGCAGAAGAACTGAAGTACACAGTTAGGCAAGTGCACCGTGCATGTTTGTCTAGTTCATTGATTTTCTACAGTTAGCTGATGTATTATGTTCCAAAAGAGGACGCATCTGTTGTTTGTAAAAGATGAAATTACACTGTTTTTGGTCAGAGCAGACACGCTGAGAGGAAGCTAAAACAGTAAGATCATCTGAACAACAGGATTTATGTACATGCATAGGAATATTGTATATCAAGAAGGAAGAAACAGCATACTGACCATTATATGTGTAAACATAGATCGTTACATAAATGTTAGTACTGGTGTTGGCACTGTTGTCTTAAAGTAAGCAAGTCCAGAGTTCGACTCCACCTCTGGTCAGAGGCCTTTCTGAGTTTGTTTAGTTCTCTGCGTGTGCTCCCACAGCCATGCTTTCCAATACCTCCCACAGACATACAATTATTGTGAATGTGAGTTTGTCTCTATGTCTTTTCCTGCATCAGGCTGCAGACCTGTCCAGGGTGTACCCCGCCTTTCTCCTTGTGGTACCTCGGACAGGCTGTGGTCAGATAAATTGAAATTTCACTATATCCTCTGGACTAAAGCAGAAATGGACAAGTGCTGTTATCAGCGCTCAGTTGAAAAATTGCATCTCTGATGGTATGGGGTGCATTAGTGCCTATGAAATTGACAATTTGTGCATCTGGAAAGGCACCGTTGGTTTTAGTACAACAAATGCTCCCATCTACCAACAGAAGGATCACAGGCTTACCTCTTTTTCAGTGAATGCCTTCTGTATTTCAACATGACAATGCTAGACAGTACACTGCATATACAGCAGCAGGGCTTATAGTAGAAGAGTAGAACGTGTTAGGACGTCATGGAATTAAAAATAAAACAAAGAAAATCCAGAACTGTTGAGCAACTGCAACTTATATCAGACAAGAATGGGAAATTTCTCTCCCGCAAGTCCAGCAGCTGGTCTCTTCAGTTCCCAGATGTTTACAGACTGTTTTTAAAAGAAGAGGGGACGCTACACAGTGGTAAACAAGGGCAATGTCCTAACGTGTCGGTGCCATCCAACCATGTGCTTATTTTTTGGTGCATTTTCTTGGCTTAAACATTTGATATGTTTTCTATTTTCTACTCTGAATAAATGTGGGTCTATGAGATTTGGATTCTGTTGCATTGTTTTCATTCACATTTGACACTTTTTTGGAAATGGGCTTTCAGATTCAAATCTCTGAGCGATATCATTCGTGTTGTTTCTGCACCACATTTTGTGTTACACACAGTTAGACAACAGAAAATCAGCAGGATTGACAGTGTCATAAAGAGGGCGCTGCTGTTTTATTGCAAGCAGTTCCACCACTTCCCCTGCACAGTATAGAAGCTTACAGGATGGAGCAAATAAGAGACAGACAGAAGTACCAAGATTGTGTTGTGCCTTAGCAACAAGTCACCATATCCTCCTGGACAGGAAGTAACTGGCTTTGAAGGAAATATGACATAACACCTACCTATAAACAGCTGCAGTAACAGTAACATTTACCCTTACTACTGTTTCATTTACTTGCACAGTTCTAAACATGATAAGGCAATTAGTAATATAATACTATTAGTAAATAATAATGGTAACTTCATTAAATAATAATAGTAGAAACAAATAGAAACAAACTGCAAACACAATATTGATATTGTATTCATTGTAAAATTGCTTATGACCTCATCTGTCAGTTATAAATAATTTATGACAGTAAATTCTTCTTGCTCTGTTTTTGGTCTCTACCAACAGAAGGAATTGTGAGGGTCTTTATCTGCTGAATGCTTTGCTGTGTTTAGATGTGACCTTGTGCTATTTCTGTTCAACGTATAGCATACAGTGGGTGTTTCGAGCGTTCTTGCTCAAAATAGCTTCCCGATGAGATCAGTGAGGATGAAATAAAACGTTTAACCCACTGACATAGACAAAATCAGCCAAATCACCCGTGTAATGGATAAGCGAACACACGGGTGGATGATGGTTGAGCAACAGGCCTCTTTGAAGTCAGAATTGCAGACTTGCAGCCTTAACAAGGTTTTTCTTTTCACCGTCCATTTTGCTGTGTAAAAAACCCTTAAAACTGTTTGAGAATAATTCTGTGCAATTGCTTCAAAACCTTTATTTACAGGAACACACACAGAAAAGTGAGACTGTGCACTCTTTGCACTCTTCCGCAGTTTTTGGTTTTGCAACTACTTTTACCTTTAACCCATAAAGTTGTCTTCACAAAGACTGGGTATTCTGTGTGTCTATTTATAGCAGAAAGGAGACACAAGTCTGTACATAAAGTCACACTGTGGAGACTTTCTTCCCATCTGAAGACAAAAATTATGATCTTGACTTCAAGGAACAAGGCCTTGGTACATATGTGTTTACTTGTGAGTTCATCAGTCAGGAAATGAAACAAGTTGAAGGTGAGGTCAAGGCTATTGTGTGTTTCAGTATAATAAGTGATCCGCCTCTGCTTCCTTCATTAAAGGGTCGTAAGTGGACTCTGTGGGTCAGGATTCTGTTCTTTATTGAAGGATTTGTTACATAAATCATAATCCAGAGATCAAGAGTTACAACAAACGCCCTAAAAGCTTCAGATTTATAGATATACGGGATTAAAATATGCCTGAAAAATCAAAAGGTGATGCTAATTATATATCATGCAGACATCCCCTGCAGCTGTCTTTTGTCTTACCTCGTGGCTTTCAATGAGTGTCTTTTTCATGAGTTCCATCATAACTGCTTGTTTGTGTTATGCTAGTCTACAATGTGCAGATTAAAACGCAGTGAATAATTTGGCTCAGAAACAGCTGTATTTCTCACAGCTTCTTGAAAAGCTTGTGGTACTGAAATTTTCTCTGGTAGTGGAGTAGAACCATCGCCCTTGGCTGACTGCCACTTTCTTTTCACACATTGTTCAAACCTGGATGCCGAGCCAGTTTTTCACAGCTTTGGTTTTTATCCTTAGTCGTTCTAGCAGCTGTGTTTGGACAGATAGGAATTCTCTCAGCCTTTGGTCTACGGAGGCATAGCAGGCGAGTGCAGCAAGTAATGTGTCTTTGCCTGCTGTGCGCCAAAGAGGAAGGTGAAACTCGGGAAGTGACAAACAGCAGTTAAAATGTGTTCATTCGCACAGAACCCGTGGAGCTTAGAGATACAACCAGTTTTAAATCACGCTGAAACATGAAAACCGATGAAGATTTCCTCTGACGAGCAAAAGTACCAAACATTCCTCACACCCAGCTTCTCCAATGTGATGATTTGCTGTAAACGACATGTAAAACGCTAACATGCACTATGACAAGTAGTCTGACTAGAAAAGAAAAAAACTGTTGCATGCTTGCATTTTAGTCTTAACTAAAGCATGTGCAAAAGTCTTGAGTCAGCCATCATTTCTTCACCTTTTGCTTCCAAAGAGCCAGACTTTCTGGAAATAGAAAAAAAAAAGTTTTCTGAAGGGCTTTCAAAATGTTTCATTAAGGGTTGTTTTTAACTCATTTTCTGTTGTGTCATATATAAGATAACACTTGGCAAAGAACCAATTTTAAATTGTATATTTAGTCTCTATATTTAGCCTGTCACAAAAACACAACATTTCTGACCAGTTCTTTAGGTGAAAAACAGTTAAGAAAAATGCCAAAGATAACAGTTACAGATAACACAAAATAGGATTTATATACCAACAAGTTGATTCTCAAAAAGCTATTAGCCAAAACCTTTGCATATCTCCGTATGATGTGCAAAGATAAAAGAAGTGGCAGGCCTACAAGCTATCTACAAGTAGATATCTACAGCAGCTGAAATTCATGTCTTCAGGAAATAGGGAAAAGAAAGATGGCTGGTTAGGATAGAGATACAACGGTGAGTGTCTACAGCCATTTGTAAAACATGCTGGAGGCTCTGTTATGGTCTGGCAATGCATTTCAGCCAGTGTTGTTGGGGATCTTGTCAAAATTCATGGAATTATTAACATAGAAAAGTATGATCAGACTTTAATCCAACATGGAATACCATCTGGAAAGTGTCTGGCTGGCAATATTTCATCATGACAATGATTCCAAACATACTGCCAGTGAAGTAAAAGCATACCTGGACAAAAAAAACGGCACAGTGGAACACCATTACTCATGGATTGGCCTAATCAGAGCCCAGATCTCAACACTATTGAAGCAGTGAGAGATCATCTTGACAGAGAACAAAACAAAAGGCAGCCAGCGTCCAAAGAAGAGCTTTGAGTGTCCTTCAAGGAGCCCGGAGAACAATTCCCGAAGAGTGCCAGGAATGCCAAGAAAGGTTGCAGACGAGAGTTGGAATAAAGGTGGTCATATCAAATATTGACTTTCTGTCTCATTAGAATTGTTGCACATGTTTCGGTAAATTGCTGCACCTATTTTTGCACTTTCCACAGAAAACGAACATGATAAATGATTTGGAAACGAAATGGATATAAGCATGGCTACACTGTCTATAGGTTAAGGTGTTTTTTTAAATTCACCAAAAAAAAAGTCCACAGTATCAAGTAAACCGCGTGTGAGGCCGTCCCTTACAAATCTGTTGAAATGTGGAAACACTTGATGCATCCGGCCGTCCCGAAGAGATTAAACTGCTGACAACTGTTTGCAAATGGTGCTTGAAAATGGAAGACAAATGACACAAGTGGGAAGAAAGTACCCGGAGGGGGTGAAATTGAGGAGAGATGAAAGATGAATGGCAGAGACACACACGGGGGAGAAAAGAAGAAGCTAAAGAGTTATGAGTGAAAAGGCAGATGAGGCTAGGGAAAGTGGAGAGAGTGATGAGGCCGGGCAGAAAGAGTGAAAGAGCGGACAAAATGAGAGAAGGTGAGTGATGGAAAAAAGAAAGGAAGAGAAAGAACAACAGCAACCTGATGAGAGGATGGATGAGGGGAGGAAAACAAAAGTGCTGACGAGCAGAAAGACTGTTTTTCTTTCTGCTCGTGTGCTTCGTTCCTGTTCTGGATACCTGTCAGCACAGAAAGAGCCACCTTTTTTGAACACACATACAGGTGGTACTGTACATGGACCCCTGCATATATGTGTATGTATGAAACTTGTGTGATAGCTCAAAAAGCAAATGAAGAGATGGCCATTTTCTCATTTAAATGCATTCTGTGTTTGTGACCCTGTGTTTTTCTTACCAACTTGTTTAACTCTAACCTAGCTTCAGGGATTACGTCAATCATCTGTCAGCACAGCAGGTCCAGCAAAGTAGAGGGGATGTTTGTTTTTATGTGTTTCAATGCACATATCAGCCCGGCTGAGGTATTGAAAGGTAGTCTAACTGAAGTCCCATGTGGCAGTCAGAGCAGCTCAGTCTTCTGTGTGTTGTGGTTTCTGGGTGTAGTTCTGTAAAAAAGAAAATAGAGCTTTCATGACATTTCTCACAACAAGTCTCTGTGGGTTTTTCCATTCACCGGCACTCTTTCGCTTTTTCCTGGATTGCACACATGCAGTTCCTGTCCTTGACTCCTCTCCTCACATCCTAATTCCTTCCACCACTGCAGAGTTGGTGAGGAAGAGATAGGAGAAGGGAGGAGTCATTAAAAAAAAACAAGTAATTCTCACTTTGGAGCCTCATTTTGAAGCATTGTGAATAAAACATGACTTTTGGCCAGCTGCACCTTTTTTTAAACCCTACTGCAGCCATAGATCTCAGGCATTATAGAGGTCAGAAGATGTTATATAATTAGGGCTACTTTACATTCAATTCACAACATAGTACAATGCGACTATCACTGTTTTTAAATGTACACAGGTACTCAAACAATGAAGGGTAACTGAACAACTGAAGCAACAAATGAATAAAAGGTCCTTTGAAGGTCCTCTTTACACTTTATTTTGCATATTGTGTGCCGTCCCTCTTTAATACACTGAAGCCATGGTACTGTGATAGATTTCTGGGTCACTAGCAGGAGGAGAGAGGACACAAGAAGGAATAAAAAAGAGAAATGAGAAAAGCCTCAGGTCTTTTTCCGGAAAGAGAGATTGCTTCAGACTTTTTCAGGTGTAATTTTTGGTGGTTGAGCAACAGACTGCTATCCTGTTCCACTGTAGTGAGAAAGGGTGGGTACACTACAGCTAATATCTCAAAATCTGGGAAAGTAATTGGAAATCTAGATGGATAAAGAGCAGCAACAGGCCGGAGGAAAAATACAAAAATGAAATTTAGCAATGAGCTGTCACTTTAAGCAATGTCTATATTGACATGACAGTGTCACACAGTTGCTGCAGATTTGTTGGCTGCACTTCCTTGATGCAAATCTCACATGCTATTGGATTGAGATCTGGTGGCTGTTGAAGCCATTTGAGTGCAGTGAACTTTTTACCAGGTTCATGAAACAGGTTTGAAATAAACTAAACTTTGCGATGCTCTATCCTGTAGCCATTAGAACATGGACACGCTGCAGTCAAAGAAGGGTTGGGCATAGTCAGCAACAGTACTCAGGCAGGCTGCGGTATTTAAATGATGCTCATTTGATACTAAGCGGCTCAAAGTGTGACAAGAAAAAATCCCCCACACCACTGCACCAGCAGCAGCAGATTGAACTGTTGATACAATGCAGGATGGGGCCATACTTTCATGTTGCTTACATCAAATTCTGGCTCTACCATCTGAAGCAGAAATAGAATAATCTTCAGCATTTTCAAATCATCTATTGTCCAGTTTTAATGAAGAAAAAAGGAAACCACTGCCATTATTGCAGTTTATGTCAAATACTGATACAGGAAAATACATTGTCTGTCATGGTCCGTGGTCCTGTGTGTGATGCGCGGGTAGCCACACCCCCAGGCTGGGCCATCACCGGCACACCTGCTCTCCATCGGGGTGAATACCTGAAGAGCTACTTAACCCGGCGCTGACGGATGCTCCACGCCAGTCCGTTAATCACCTCTCTGTGGTAACTAGACTCCCGCGAAAGCGTTGCATTACTATCTTGTTGGAGCTGTGTTAAATCTGCCTACTAGGTTTCGATCCGGCGTTCAGCGTTTGCCACCTGCCTGTCCTCCTGCTCAATTGGATCACCCGGTGCATCATCTGGCCCAACCACTACCTCCACGGATTTCCCTCTCACAGACGTCCCTCTCCAGCTCCTACGGTCCCGCTCTAATCATAAGCCAACTGGTCTAACTCAGTTTTGATGTGTTTCCTCCGCTTCTCGGCTCCCTAGTAATCTTCTCCCCTTTCTGTTGAAGCCTCCCACGGTCCCGATTCCGGCTTCCTCGCATCATTGTTTCCCCGGGTTTTTTAGTTCCTCGTTTTGCTCCTTTGGTTTTCCCGGGTCGCTTTTTGTTGTTATAATAAAGTGTCCTTTTCTGCTAGTGCTTGAGTCTGCGTTTGGATCCTTTTGTGCACGCGCGCCGCGGCGCATGACATTGTCAAAAATTGAACATGTGGTAGGATGTGGTAGCAGCATGGTTTCAGTAATACCAGTGAACATTATGTACAGGATATACTGTTCAGAGCAAGCATTTCTTAGAAAAACAAAGGGGCCATACCAGAAATCCAGAAGAGGTTGAAAATGTGTTTCAACTTCACTTAATTACTCTTGTAATAGACTGAAACACATGCATATTTGCACACAGTATGTGTGAGATATTTTCCTGCAGTAACTGTAGTTCAAGCTACAACTCGTGTATCTGGTCACTGAGGTTCTGGAAAATATTTGCTGTAATTCAGAAAACAACCGTCTGCAGGTCAGATTCAGCGACAGCGACAATATAATTGTTCCCAGAACTTGGGGAGTGAACTCAGTACAGAGTTTGACTTCATGTAAATTTCTGATGAAACTTCTCAGTGATGATGGATATTTGTTTCGGCAGAAAGTAATAGAAAACATTAGAAGAAGAAAATCAATAAAAGAGACATGTTTATTTATCAAATCACAACAGAAGTCATCCATTTTCTTAACTGTTTATCCAACATCTGATAGCCGGCGAGCATACAGATCACAGCTGCACAGGTTGCCAGGGGGAACAGAGAGACAGACAACAGCATACTCCCAAATTCACAACTGCAGTCAATTTATCATTAACGGTTAACCTATTAGCCTTGATAAGAAACCCATGCAACCACAGGCAGAACAAGCAAACCCCACAGAAAAAAAGACTGTACCAAGAAGCTACTTCTAAAACCGACAAGCAGCGTTAACCCCACTGCCCACCGCTACAAAAACATTTTCTCCAGTTTCCTTACAAAGATTTGCTCCTCATCAGTCGATTGCTGTTATAATTTGTTCAAATAAAATCTAATTTAAGTGCTTGTGAGGACAGAATTTCAGTCACTTTGACAAGCAGACAAAGAATCAACTGGTGCAGCGACATTTTAGAAACCCCTCCAAAAGGACTCGTGTGTTTTCAATAGTGTGAAATGTTGGAAAGGCAATGCGCACTCTATATATTACCAAACGGATAATTGCACAGATAACAGAAAGTAACGCAAAAACACATAACCAGACATCACTGTATCATATATTATATTAACACAATGAGGAACTGCTGGAAGTATTTGGCAAGAAATAAAAACATTGCAGCTAAAAATATCATTAGAGTGACGGCACATGGTTACCGCATTAATTTAAACATTTTACAATCAAGTTTACTGGCAACACTCAGCAACATAAGACTTTCTTTTAAAAATGTCAATGTACTGTGTCCTAACGTTCTTTCATTAAATGGGACTTTGGTTGAAAGAACTGGTGAGCTCAAGTGTCCAAACATGATGTATTGCTGAGGACAGATGAAAGAAGAAACTGACAAAAAGTAACAACAAAAGAGTGACGTGAATGAGGGAGCAGCTCTGGATGGATACTTTTTGAAAGTGTGACGAGGAGAGAACGTGTGAAGAGATAGAGGAAAAGATAGGACGCAGACGGAAGAGGCGCCAAGAGGAATGTGACAAGAGGAAGTGGCCATACTCTCTGTTCTATGTCTCTTTTCCCAAAAGAGGAAACATTAAAGAGCAGAAAACACAAACATAACAATAGAAATATTAGACTTTTTATGTGTATGTCAGACGAACACTGGTGCCAGCTGTGGTTTCCTCAGTGAACTGAGTGCAGGCTCAGCTTTATGAGAGCTTTCATTTGCACGCTCGGGGTGATTGTTGTCTTCTGCAGTACAGACCGTAGGGTGGTCGGAGCATAACTGACTAAGATCCTGAATTTCAATCATGCTGCTCAAATGTTCAGCTTTATCTTCTACCAGTACGTTTGGACAAGAGGATGTTGCTCTGGGCTCTCTGACAGACATGCTCCAAAAGAGGCCATAAAAAAGGGAAGAAGCGAGTGCTCGTGTGATGCTCTCACTGCAGCGTGTTTCTTGCTTTTCATATACAGCTAAAAGTCTGAATGGGCTGACAAAAAAAGTATTGCCCTAATAACATAACAAAACATAACCCATCAGTGGTGTATATTTTTAGATGATATAATTGCTTTGGAGAAGCAATATGTATATATATTATCAGACAGAGATAAGCCACTTTGCAATTTTGAGACGCTGATGCTCAATCAGCCTGCTGAAGCATCTTTATCTAACTGGTTCACATCTGAGTGGTTTCAATGCGCCGCGCATGTGGGAGTCTATTGTTCACGACATGTAGGTCATCATGAGCATATAAAATGACGGCTTGTGGTGATCAAGTATGAGAAATTCTCTACATGAAAGCCTTACTGGGTACATTCTGTGGTGTGTGGGAACCTTTAGGTGCTTCCTGTTGCACGCATCACCTCCTTGAGATATAAGGTTCAGGGAAGACAGAAGACCTGCATTTGCAGCTTCAGTGGAGTTCATTCTACCCATTTTGGTTAATGCCAGATGCCACCAGATCCGTTTACCTCGGAAGTCAGATGTCGGAACTTGGCAGTGACGTCACTGCTAAGTTGAGGGTGTTCCAGTGGTAAAGTCAGATAAGCAAGAAAAAATTGGTTTTTGATTGCTTCTCGGCAAGGTAGAGCAATTCATGCAGAGGAAAATTTTGAATGATCAGTTCTGACTTCCAACTTCAACTGGAACACATTAAGAGTCTTAACGTAGTAAGCACACAAGGTGGCATGATGGAAGGTGCAGGATTTGACTTAATGTCATAACTCAGTTGGGTGGCTCTCTACGAGGTAGCCTCTTTCCAAGACATTTTAGTGGCCTAACATTTGGTTGGGTATGATTACTGACACTACCACTGGTTGCATCAGAGGCATTCACGATCTTGAGCACTGGGTTGGTTTTTTATTTTGTATGTACACTGTATTTATGATTACTAGAGATCACAGATCACATTAACAGCTTTGTACACTTATGGAGACTTACCTTGAATGCTTAAAAAAAAAATTTTTTTTTGGGCAAAAGAGTAATCGCAGTGTTTTGTTTATATGTGACCAGTGGTGACTTGTCTGTGCTGTGATGGATCAGTGAAATGAGGAACACTGATGCACAAATGTGAAGCAGCAAAGTTCATGTTCTATTGTGGGTCATTTTCATTATGAATACAGTTCATGCAGCACAGTGAAAAAGTAAGTACACCCTCAGTGCTTCCTTATGAATTAAGTTGGTAAGTGGCAGCCAAGTGCTGCTAATGAAATCTCTTTGATTCATTGATCATCAACAAGTGTGAGCACCTCTATAAACACTGAGATTTTGGCAGTTTGATGGTCTGGAGCGTTCAGTGTGTGGTAACACACAACTGCCATCCCTACATACTGTACATCCCCTCAAGGTGAATTGGCTGGGACCATGCAATGTTCAGGGAAATAAAAACAACAACAACAAAACGAGCGCTACATTCCAAACCTCACAGGCCTCAGGAAGCATGTTAAAAGTTAAAACACAATTAGAAAAAGATGTAACAAACCTGGATTCATTGGAAGGGCAGCCAGGAGAAAGCCACCTGTCTCTAAAAAGAACATAGCAGCATGGTTAAAGTGTCCTTAGCTCCTACCAAAGCGAAGATCTTTGGCTATATTTCACAGCACCCCATTTGGCAAAACCAAACCCAGTATTTCTGCACCTCGAACAATGGTGGTGGAGAGATAATGATATTTTGCAGCCACATCATCTGGGGACCTTGTGGTGTAAACGAAAGCTCAATGAACTGAACCAACACTGCAATGAAGAGTGTGCCAAAAGTCCCCCACAAGCATGTGAAAGATGGATAAAGTCATTCTACCAGCTACTGAATCAAGATGTGCACTTAGTTTTTCACAGGACTGTGTAGTGGTAGAGAAATCAAGGAAATAACTCATGAATTGATGTCTTTTAGAAAATTCAAAATTACATAATAAAACACTTTGTTTCCCTCATCCACTGCCTCTAAGTTTGTCTTAATGAGACTTCATGTAGTCCACATTGTATTAAACATTTTAATATAAAATTATAAATATTAAAATCAGCCCTGCAGTTTGGAACAAAGAAACAATCTAATTTAAGGTTTAATGCAACAAGAGACTGGTGAATGGATGTTTAGCCTTGACTTTCTGTCTGAGCATGCAAAGTGATTCTTATTATATCCTCATACTGATACTGAATGCGCAGGTTATGGGAATACAGTATAATGCCATATTCAGTTTGAATAGTGTTGCTGTTATGTTTTGCACTGCTGTGGTGCAGAAGTACAGCTAAACAGCAGCCAAATACAGAAGTCTGTGGTTTTGTTTGGCACCTCCTATGTGAGAATGTGAGGAGGGTGGTGCTGAAAAGAAGCTCAGAAAAGCTGACCTGAATAAATAAATGTTAAAACCCTAAGGTTTCCCAGAGAGCACTGGGTGCTGTCCGGCTGTCAGTGCACTGCAGACATATGATATATAGCAAAAGCCATTCCTTGTCCTCTGATAGGCTACTATCCTGATGTGATGTCATCGTGGCTTGCTTATAAAAAGGCTGACAGACTCAGCTGCTTCAAAGGGGCAAGTGTGCTTGAGACCTGAAAGTGTTTATACATGTGTGGGAACAGAAACAGGGAGCGAGACAGAGCACGCGCGTGTGTGTTTGTCTGTGCATGTCAGTCGCACACTAACTCCTGAAATTAACAACTCAGCAAAAAATGAAGAAGAAGCTGCTGGCAGACACTTTATTATGAATCTTTGTGTGGTGGATTTAAAAGCTTCTGGAGTATGAAATCACTGGACTGAAGAAGAGGACAAAGTCTGGAGGTAACAATTAAAGAACACCTGAAAATAAAAGTCTGTTTTACAAAGTGCAAATCTTGCAGGCAACCTATTTGTCACGGGTGGAAGCACCACTCTCTGTGATTTATTTGGACTTATCAAAGCAGTGAAATTAATATAGATTTAAAGTAAATGCTAAGGGATCAGTGCAGATAAAGAATCTTCAAGTTTTTCTAGTTTTACAAGACTATTTGACGATGAGATTGTTTAAAACATGTGCACCTAACTCTGACATCACGGGAGATTTGAAGATTACCTATCATATAATCGTTTAAATTGTCTGACAAAAGCTACAGATATCATTGATTTTCTTCCTTTTCTTCCTGTTATTATGGTATCAGGACAGAAACTTGTTTATCTTTTCCTAGTAAAGCATGTGTCATTTTCACAGTTTGCTCTACCGCCATCTCTTTATTTTACCGATGACAACAAAAGCTGGGTGTTCTCTCTCTCTGTGTATTTTCCACACACTTGCAGCTTCATGCTTATATTTGTGCAAGAGCTTTTGTGTGTTAAGTGCTCAGTGTACTTACTATCGCCATGCTCCCTCAGCCTAAATATTGGGACTTTTACGTCTCAGTAAATCTTTTGTGATTGATTCGGTCTCAGCTGTTTAAACAGTTTTGCTTAGGGAGGCGATTGGAGTCAGTTTTCCAAGTTTGACTTGGTATTAATGTGTGCAACCACCTCCTGCAGTACTGATCCCCTCTGCAGGGGTAGTGCAGGGGTCATTAAGGCAAAGAGTAACAGGGTAAGTGACTGGTGTTGTGAGAAAAACGACAGCGACTGTCACATCATGTAAACATAAATGAATCATGAAAGTCTGATTTTTGTGTGTGTAGTGCACAATCACACACATTATTGTCTAACAGAACTCATTTCAAAGCACAATTAAGGAAAATGCTATTTTTAAAAGGAGTCTGCACTTACCTTTCCAGCAGATCCATCATTTTCTCTGCACTTTTAGTTCGTATTTACTAAAATGTTAATGTGCTGACTTAGGGACATTTTCCAAGCAATGACGAATGTTCGCACAAACACGCTGCTGTGGACGCAGACGGCATGATTGACAGCATACCTGCTCTCCAAATTAATGTGCGGTGCCTCGCACTTGCAAAGTAATGACACCGTTTAACTTTCATGTTTAGACGATTATGCCACTTACAGGATGACTGTCATAAAAACAACAATCGCCCGACATTTAAAAAGCATCCCAAAATTCAACACTTTGCTCATTGACCCTGGGAGAACTGGGTAAACACTCGTGAATCAATGCACCTCTTTACTGCTGCCAATTAACATATGTTGTGAGTGTTTGGACTGCATTGGAATAAAGGCAACATTCACATGCATCTAAGTGCAAATGCACACAGAAGATCCAGTTGGCCAAACAGCCTTACGATTAGCATTAAGACATAGATGTGTTCTTCTCTTAATTGCACATATTGGAGAAAAGCAAAAATAAGTCAAATGCCACCTGTGAAGGGCAAATAGTCCATAAGTAGCAGACATTTAGTATCTGTCTACTACTCATGGACTGTCCAGACAGGATGACTTATACAACGTACCATCCCCCGACAGGGATCTACATCAGAAGCGCAAACAAGGATCGCCATATGTCTGCTGTCAGTTAGATGCCTGCTGTGGAAGAGCATTTATATTCAGTCTTGTTTTTATTATTACTATTTATGCTGGAACATGACTAGAAATAACATTGAGGAATAAATGCAACTGATGCCAAAACTGTACTGTTATGTATTTTTTAATGTATCACTGGAATATATCTATATCACCATCAGAGCAATGTGGGGATTATTTATTTAAGCTGCCTGTTGTTGCTCTGCCATGCACTGCTCCTTTGCAAACACCAGTATACGGGCTCCTGGAGCCTATATAGTATTTCACAAGCCTTGCTCTTCCTCAGCATCAGTTATTTGTGCTTAGTAACACCCTGAATCGAAAGTGTACACTCTGTACCATGGCACTAAGATTAGTGTGTAGAGGAAGTCCTGATGGCCTAGTGGTTTGGACAAGGACATTTACTTCCTGTAAAAGTTTGCTGCTCACTTTTCTCCTGTTTTCTGTCACTGCAGTATTCATTATCAGTTTAAAAAAAAAAAAGAAAACTAATAATCTACATGTTGGATGCTGATACATGACATTATATCACAGGACGTATGTTGTCACTGGGGAGGATATGTTTAAATCATGACAATATAGAGGAACATATAACTTCCTCTGTGAACACATATACACAGTATGTATGTTTCGATAAGATAAAAAGCAGGCTAGCTCTCATCCACAGACTTCTGTGAAAGCTATTTTTCATCAAATACTGCTCAAAGTTTGATATCTTTTCATTCTTTGATCATCCTGGCAGAAAGAATGATCTGTTGGAATACAAACAGCTTAAATATACTCCTGTGTGTGTTAATGGCACTTTAGGAGCACAATCATCTGTCTGTGCATTTACTTATGTAAGCACTATTATATAACAAGGGCATTTAGTGTCTTCATTTACATGTGTTGCAGGAGCCATCCTCTTGCTTTTACCAGCACTGGCATTTGCTTTTTTGTTTTAATGGCATTAATGGTGTAAAAAAAAAAAAGGAATACCCTTATTTGTTAAAGAAGGCCAAACAGATCAAAGGGTCACATGTAATCTTATTCAAAAAGCATCGGAGCCCGAGCAGATAACACCCCACTAGGAAGTGTGTGTGGACTAGTTGCAGCCAAATGCTGATCCTGTGGACTGAGGCTACACCAAAAAAAACATACAAATCCCATAAGCTGCTGCACAAACTGCTAAAAGCATGACAAACACAGAGGCATACCAAGGAACAAATACAAGCTGTCCAATCTCTTGTATACCTTTTAAACGTCTTCCCTACTAAATTGATCATGCATGCAAAACAATCAGTTTATGTGTCTTTATCTTTCGTGACCAAAGCTGTGTTTTTGTGTGTTTTCACTGTAGATCATGGGAGGTGTGAGTACTGTGTTAGCACAGACTAACCATTCACAGCACAGTAACTTCACCCAGGTCTTCAATTCTTCTAGACCAGAGTACAGTGATGCAGAACTCGTGCTGCTTGGTGTTGCTATGGCCATTCTGGTCCTGGCTATAGTTTTCGGTAAGCTGTGACTCTTTCGGTTCAATCAGATGACGGCTTTTATTTGAAATGCGCTTTTACAATTGATCCAGTTCATAGTTTCGAACACAGTTTGCTTTCTTCTACACAGGAAACGTGTTGGTGATTACCGCCATCCTGCGGTTTAAGCGGCTCCAGACTGTCACCAATCTTTTCATTGCCTCACTGGCTGTTGCTGACCTCATCATGGGTGTGGTTGTGGTCCCCTTTGGCTCTATCTCCATCCTGCGGGGAGTCTGGCAGTTCGGAAATTTCATGTGTGATTTCTGGACAGCGACCGATGTGCTGTGCGTGACTGCCAGCATCGAAACGCTTTGTGTGATCGCACTGGACCGCTACCTTGCCATCACCTCGCCGCTCCGCTACCCAACACTGCTCACCAGGTACAAAAGAGATGGAGCTTGACTAGTATGTAGTATGAGGTTAGATCAAGCTGCTACTGCAAATATCGCTACATTTTCAAACTTTCAAAGATGTTGCACACTTTGTTAAACCCAACCAGTGATGTCACATCAGGTGCTTTCTGTCTCCTGTTAAAGGCAAACACTGTTGACACGTGTTGCGGTACAACCAGAGTTGCAACATACTGGAAAATATGAGACTTGATTTTATTGTATTTGTTACAATGACAATGAAGATATTCTGATTCTCAAATACAGTCGTGGTAAAATATGGATATAGTAACATTAAAATAATCGTTAGCAGGTCTTAAAATTAGTTAAATAAAACTTTCAATGAACAACAATACATTGGACATATTACACTGTGTGACTGTTTATTATACAAAATTAATGCCTGATCGCAGAAGCAGTGTGTGAAAAACTGAATACTTCCTTACTGCTTCCGTTGGGATTAACAGGGTAGGTAGCAGCCAGGTGCTGCTAATCAAATGCACTTCAATAAATGTGTAATCGCCTCAATAAAAGCAGATGTTTTGGCAGTTTGCTGGTCAGGAACATTCAGGTGTGTGTTAACACAATGTGAAGAAGAAAAAACATCAGCAGTGATTTTATGGACGGGGTTATAAGGCCATTTTTAAACAATTTGAAATCCATCATTCTAAACTGAGAAAAAGGATTCACGAGTGAAAAACATTCGAGACAGCTGCTAATCTTCCAATGACTTCTCAGCAAATTCCTCCTGTTGGACCGTGCAGTGCTCAAAGAAACTGCAAAATACCCAAGAGCTACATCTCAGACTCTGCAGGCCTCAGTTAGCATGTTAAATGTTGAAGTTCGTGATGGTACAATTAAAAAAAGACTGAACAAGCATGGCTTGTTTTGGCCGAGTTGCCAGGAGAAAGCCTCTTCTCTTGAAAAAGAGCATAGCAGCACAGCTTCGGTTTGCAAAGTTGCTTTTGAACAAACCACAAGACTTCTGGAACAAAGTCCTTTGGACACATGAAACCAAAGTGGAGATTTTTGGCTATATTGTGCAGCGCCACATTTGGTGAAAGCCAAACACAGCATATTAACACAAGCACCTCGTGCAAAATCTCAAGCCCACTTTTTGCGCCTTGGAGTCAGTGAGTCGATCATGAACTCTGTGTACCAAAAGTATTTTAGGTCAAATTTGATCATGCAACACGACAATGATCACAAGCACAGCAGGCAATCTTCAATGACTCAAAAAGAAAAGATGTTCTAACTCAGTCAGATCCAGTTACTGTCCAGACTTCCAGCTGATTGAAATTCTGTGTGACCTTAAGAGAGCTTTGAGTAAATGAAAACCTGCTCACACTGATGAACGGAAACACCTCTGTAAAGAAGAATGAGTCATAATTCCCCCACAATGATGTGAGAGACTGATAAAGACACACAGAGAAAGACTATTTCAAGTCATTGCTGCTCAAGGTTGTTGTGCAAGCGAATAATTCATGTTTTTTTTACACACTGCTTCCACATATTAGCTTTGTTTTTATTGCAGAAATAATGACACAGTGCAACATGTCATGTGTTGTTGTTCATCTCAAGTTATAGTTACCTCGTTATAAGACATGATGATAAAGACTAGACAGTGTTTAAAAAAATAAATCCTGATATGTAAAACCTTAGAAATTATAGATGCTGTACTTCTTTTTTCTTTTTTTACCATTATTATATCTGACTCAAATTCATCAAATTAATACATGTATAATGTAGGTAACAGTAAAGAAGAAAAGCCATTATCTTAGTGATTAGCCATTTTAAATCTGAATGAATCAGAAGGACATATTTAGCAGAATATAATTAACCAGACCCCAAACTCATAATTACCCACAAATACGTTACATATAAAATTTAAAAGGAAGCTTAAGTAGACCACCAAACTGAAAAAGAGTGTATTTGGCATATGACATGGGGAGAATGAGAAGAATGAGGCATGTTATCTCTGCATGACGCAGTGCAGCTCATGTTACCTGCCTGAGCTAGATCCTGGGCTTAGCTGTAGTTAATTTAGAATGTAGTCGTGGCTATTATGTTGCTTTTAGAGCTCTTTTACATTTTTGGACAACCAACATAATATTTAACTAAGAAAATATCTCTGTGTTGTCACTCACGTCTACTGTTTGCAACATTCTTCACTTCTCTGCGCACTCTTTTGTCTCCTGCTGATAACCAGGGGTCGAGCTGTTGCAGTGGTGCTCGCAGTTTGGGTGGTGGCCTCCCTCATCTCCTTCCTACCCATACATCTGAAGATGTCGGTGTCACATGATCAAATAGCTCTCTTATGTTTGAAAGATGAAAACTGCTGTGAGTTCAACACAAACACGGCATATGCAGTGACTTCTTCAATTGTATCATTCTACCTGCCACTGGTGGTGATGATTTTCCTGTACACCCGCGTGTTCCAGGAGGCTCAGAAACAGCTGGAGAAGATCCGAGGAAGGGAAAGACATATGTATAACTTGCATTGCGCTTCACAGTTTGCTTATCCTGATGATAGCCCTGCATTAAATCAAAGCAGGACAGGAACTGAGGTGGGAGAAGAAGCAGGAGACGATAGTCTAAATATGCAGAACCCAAGTATGGACACTGGTAAAGAAGAAAAGGGGAAAGAGAGCAGATTGAGGACAGACAAAGGGGACGGAAAACATTCGGCCACAAAGCGTCTTAGGTTTTCTCTTAAAGAGCATAAAGCTGTAAAAACTCTGGGTATCATCATGGGAACTTTCACACTGTGTTGGCTACCATTCTTCATCCTCAACATCCTCAGAAACATACTCAGCCTGAAAAACATTGAGGTACCCTTTAGACTCCTCAATTGGCTTGGATATTCCAACTCAGCCTTCAATCCTCTCATCTACTGTCGCAGCCCCGATTTCAGGCACGCCTTCCAGGAGATACTCCATTTGAGGAGTAAGGGAAGACAGTGGAGCATAAGGAGACTATTGGGACTATGCAGCGAGAACAGCGGTTATCCCCCACAAAGGCTGAATGGGAACTCAGCTCTTACTGATGTTACAGAGCTTGACATTCAGCATTCTAGATGGAGGGGCAGTGTGGAGAGTTCAATTCAAGGCAGCTCACTGAATCTGGCTCCTCCATCTTCTTGCTCTAAGCAAGTTTTAGATGTAGCTCCAGGATCCTTGACCAACGGGCAGGCAAACCGTTCTGCCACCTGGAGCTGTAAGGACAGTCTGAGTTCAATAGCTTGACCAATTAGAGCATTAGGATTCCCATTGTGTGTGCAGTAAGCACCGATTTGTTGAAGTTAATAATGTTTGTGTTTGAGAGTTGAGTAACTCAACCTTTTGGTCTTTTATAAGGCCACGTTGTCAACGTTTTTATTTATGATCCAGGGTCCGATTTTTCCTCATAATGGCGTGAATCAAGAAGGCAGCTAGCTACATGGGCAAACTATATTCAGCAGTGTCTCCTTTCAAACAGGTATGAAGTTTGTCTCGATCATGAAGGCATCATGCTGTAGCTTATTTAACGAAAAAAGGGCAGTTTTTTGGTTCACGAGCTTTAAACACAGGAAAAGTTTGCAAAGCAGCGCCTTGAAAAAAACTCACAAAGTGACATCAAACATTATCAACTTCCTGAAATTGGAATTACTACAGGGATGATATTGGTACCAAATAAAACGTGTTTTAAGAGTACTAAAATATCATGCATGCTACTTCATTCCAAAATGCTCCTCAACTAAAGTCATGAGATTACCTGTTGCTTAAAAACAGAAGAGGAGTGAGCCGTCGGCGAGGTTGCTGCTTCAAATCACTGCACATTGTCAAAAAGATCATTGTCCTCATAATAAGAGTGCAGCACAGCAGCATTAGAATGTACTGGAGAGCACTGAATGCTCTGTAGGTGCAGTAACATTTGAGAATGTTGAGCAGAAAGAGGACAGAGTCAGAACATTAAAGACTTTCAACTACTGTTGATCATTAACAGCCCCTGAGTTATCAGGTGGGATGAATAAGATTCGCATCAGTAGATGTACTTCTACACCTCCCAAAGCTAATATTTATTTTAGAATCAATGTCAAAATCCTACATTGCCTTGTTATCTCATTCACAAGATTTCCTGAAAACTTCTGACCTTGAGGTCAAGGTCTCTGAGATTCTGACTCGTTCGAGATTTTTATCAATTTGAATATCCTGCGTCGCCTCGTTCTCAAGTTATCTCCATCACAAACTTGAGTGTCTACCTTGCCCGCCCACTTGCCAGGGTTACGATAATACTCAATCAGGTTTATACAGCTGAAGGGTAAAAATGAATTTTAGAATAAGTAAAAGTGTTTTGACAGAACATAATGTGTTCTTGCAAAATACCATCAAAATACCAGATGAGGACTACCTGTCTTGAAAAGCTGCCACAGTAATGGAGCCTTTTAAGTCAAAAACGGTGGTTTCTTACATTGTTCCACAAAGGATTAAATGTGAAATTTAAATAATATTTGCAGTTAAAATAAACTTTTTTTTCTCAGAAACCAAAGTTTATGTACAATATCAAGATAAACTCTCCATGAACCAGAACCCAACAGGACTGAGATAAAAAACTACATGTTTGCCCAGTGGCCCAAGGTTTTATTTGAAACGGGGAGTATATTTTAAGGCTCGCAGTTTGCCTGTTTTCTTCATTCCTTCTAACAAAACTCACAATTGGTCTGTAGTTATTTGGTGGTGTATAACTGTGTATCAGATAAACATGTGAGACCCAAACTTGTGACTGTCATGAGTGTCCTCCCCATGTGTTGGCTTCCTTTCATCACGTATTCCCTTAAACTATATCCCCCACTTTGTCCCTCCACCAACAACACCATGAACCCACGCTTTCCTTTTATCCTGTCTGCTTTTGCTCTGTTATAAGTACGAACGGTGCACTCTGTCACAAGAGCTGGGAGATCTTTTTTTATGTAGTTGGAACATACCAATCAGGTTACACATATTTTAAGTGCTTACTTTATACATCGCTCTCAGCAGAAGCTTTGCAGAAACAAAAAATTTGTTTGGATTAGTCTTTCTTTCGCCATTTCCTAAATTCAAAGTGATGATAATAAATTTGTCCAAATACGAAGCAGAGCAAGTCAGACTGAAAATGATCTCTCTTGTTCATCTTTTATGTGCACAAATAATTATTTGATATGTGATTTTTTTTTTAAATACTCTTGAACAATGTCAGTTACTGTAAATATCACCTACATGCATCTGTCTCAGTGTACAGTATGTTTACAGTATGTGAAAATGAGTATTTTTTGCAATGTAAAGCTCGAAACATCCACAGAATCTTCTTAATGTACTGTTGAAATTTGGATTACCTTTCAGGTGGGTGTTGTTTTTTGCATTGGGGTTCAAGTTCATTAAGTTATGGGAAATAAAACAGGTAGAATAACTGAAGTGTGCCTTTTGATGATAACTGAACTTACTGAAACGGACTTGATAAATCTTACATTACACCATAAAAAAGAGTTTTAGTGTAAAATTTTATAAAAAGTTTTCTCTGTACTTTTGAAATCGCACTTTTTAACCACATACAGAAACTTAAACAAAAAAACAAACAACGTACTGACTGAAAATTGCTCCTCATTTTCTGTTTTTTAAAGGAACTTTTTTGTCAGTGACATGGGAAAGAGGAGATCATGAATTTTATCCAATTGATACATATGGACCCTACAATAAAGCACCAAAACATGAGGCTACAGTAAGTAAGAAAGAAACAAAGAAAGAAAAAGAAAAAAATATATATATATATATATATGATGATGATGATGTGCCGTTAGCATGCAGTTATTTTCTCAGTTACAGGTTACGGGGAAATCTGGGTGTATTTTAATGTCACTGTATTTATTCCTTAGATAAAATAAATAAAACACTGCTAATCCGGTCCTTCCTAGCTTTGTCTTAGCCTTAGCACTCACTGAAACAATGATGCTTTTCAAGTAGCCAGTGGAAAATACAACTCAGTTACATGCTGTTGACCAAGCATGTCTAAAATATTATACAAGAAATTTCCACAACTGTGGAATATTTAAGGAAAATGCTTCCTCCAAATCCTCTCAGGCTGTCCAGTAAAATGACATTGAAGAAATGTGATTTTCACTGTGCTGCACCTTTATCCTTTTAAACTAACCCCTGAGACAGGAGCTTTTTGTGCTTATTCAGTCATCCAGGTTATTCATGAAGACTCCGCTGTCACGTATGCATTCAAGTTAAAGGTTACGTGCAGGTGGGGTGGGTTGTGTGCTGTGAGTTTGGCGTGAGTGCATGTGTGTGTGGGTGCATGTGACACATAGTGACAGCTGCAGCTGGTCACAGCAGCTACAGTATCAGCTGCTGGAGAGGAAATACAATCAGCTTTGCTGCCTCAAAGCACTCATACACACTTCTTTACCCTCACACATGAAAACAAACTGTGGATGTGTCCAAGTGTGTTTGTGAAGTTTGACCCATTTCCAATTTAGGTATTGGAAGATTAGCGTGTGGAGGCATCCTTTTTTTGGTGCGTGTCCAAAATGTTAACGATACTGTTGGTGTCATGATTACCTTAGATACTATGCAACTGAGCTCTATATGTGTGGGTAGGAGTGCCTTATGTTTATGTATGTTTTTGCACACAGCCACCACAGTCGGCACGTAAAACATGAGTGTAGCCATCTGTTTGTTAAGTCCCAGTGTGAAGTATTACACCAAGCTTTTTGTCATCACCATCTATCTAGAACTGCATTTCACAAAACGAGGCAAGTCGGAGTCTCGATATCCAACAGAGGTTTCTCTCATGACAGCATATGCATATTTTTCAAGAGTTGTCGACCATCTTGGATGTGATACAGTCACCAGTTGCAAGGGGAAAATGTGCATTCCCAGACTGGTTGGCAAGTGGTTGGTGTACGTTGCTGCTCTAGATGGTGCTTTAGCTAAAACCTCCTTGTGCTTTCTTTGGTCACTAACAGGCCACCACGCTTGCCTCACTAACCCCAAAATGCTTTTCTGGCATTTTGGAGGCATGACAGTGCAACAAATTTAACCCAATGACAGCTAGCAACCTCCACAAGCCACTGCCAAGCAGTCAGGGAGTACATGTTTACTTACAACCAGTATAACATCTTCAAGCTCCTCCAAGTCCAGACCCAAGTCTCAAGCACTGTGTACATGACATCACAAATGAAACATCAACAGACTTATTTTGGCTACCAGACAAGTTTCCACTGCTGGAAAAAATCCAAATTCCAGTCATCAATTCATTAACTTTACTTTGAGGAATAAACAGCATGTTAGTTGTTTATATACAGCATATAGTATATACAGTATGGTACCAACATATAAGTACTTTCTATTTCATAAAGTAAGGTTAATCTGTAAAGCAACAGTTTCAAATGATTTTTATTTTTAAAATAAAAACTTAAAATAATTTTGATGGAACACTGACGTCTAAGAGGGAAAATGAAATTTCTTTTGTTCCTACCTGTCATTTGTGTATTTGTAGCATTGGTCGAGCCAATATAATTATTCAGATAAAGACCATTGAAGTTTTATTTCCAAGATGCTAGGAGCAGCTCTTGACAGATTGCGCCTGCTCACATAAAACCCTGCTGCAGGAGACTGGAGTTACAAACTCCAGCTGCATAAATACAAGCATGTCTGTTAGCTAACTATGCTAACAGCTAGCAAAACCAGGTCAACTATTCCTTTGCTTATTTTTAGCCAACTTCCGCTTAAACTTTTATTATCTCAACAGGTAATTGTTGTTATTGTGTTGTGTGAAGTAACTTTTAATAATGCTTAGCGCTCACCTTCTTTCACAGAAAAGAGATGAGGGACGACTATCAACTCTTACCATGGTGGGTTTGATGTGAAAGCTCTATCGAGCACTTCCAGATCAGCACATAAGAGAACAAATCTAATATATTATTTCAAAAGAGTTCTACAGCAGCAAAATGCAACACTTTCTTTTCCTTCTGCCTGCTATTCATCATCCCTTGTCCACAACCCCCCTGTGCATATGTCCAAACCATCTCAGCCTTTCCTCCCTAAATTTGTCTCCCTCTGATGTACTCACTTCTGATCTTGTCCAGAGCTAAATTCTGCCATCTTTAACATCAGCTCTGCCTCCTGTCTTTTTCTCAGTGTCACTGTTTTCAAACTTCATAGCAGTTCCCACTACTATCTTGGGAACCTTGCCTTTTATTCTTGCTGCTATCCTTCTGTTACATATCACCCATGACACTAGTCTTCACACACTCCACCCATCTCCACTGTCTTCTTCGCATCTCTTGTGCACCATTGGGTTGGATGGTTGGCCTTGCTCCTTGTATCTCCACTGCTACACCTCTGTCTTTCATTGACACACATTATTCTGTCTCGCTTGTACTGACCTTCACTCGTCTTCTCTCCAGGTCATAACTCCACCTATTCAGGGTCTCTTCCACTTGCTCCCTGATCTCACTACAGATCAGAATGCCATCTGCAAACATCATAGTTATAGAGACCGATACCTGATTTCATCTTTATATCTATCAAACATCTTTAGCAAACAAGAAGCCAATCCCTGATTTGATTCTACCCTCACTGCCTCCCGACATTGTCTCACTGCCGTCCTGCACCACCCTCATATACTTCTCTGCCACTTCTGACTTTCTCATGCAGTACCACAGTTCCTCTTTTGCCACTCTATGATATACTTTTTCTAAAGGCACAAAGACTCAGTGCATTCCTCCTGACCTTCTCTGTACTTCTCCAGCAACGCTCTCCACCTCTTTAGAGCTCTTTCTCAGCATAATGTCTTCATGACATGGCTCACGCCTGCTCTTGAAAATGCAGCACAGTTATGCATGTGCACTATTAGAATAGTTACTGTAGAATAGTTACTTTTAATTTTGATATTTTACTTTATAAAAAAGCCAAATAATGCTCACACATTTTAATGAATTGTGTTCAGGATTTTAAATTGTAGTGGAGCATTGTCATAGTGTTGTACTGTTGCTTTTATTAAAGAAAATTTTGCAAATACCCCCAAAACTGGTCACTGTCAGCTGATGGTAAATATCTTTGAGGCTATCTTCCTTTCACACTGCTCATTCTGAATGTTTAGAGTGAGTTAGGGTAAGGTGATTACTTTTCTTAAAAGAGTGTTATAATAAGACAGCTTCTTGCTTCAAATGCTTCTTGATTTATAAAGATTGTTCAGACTGGACTATATTAGAGCTGCATGCTGTCTGCATCATCTGGGTTAGCTGTGGGGTTAGCAGGTAGTCAAACATCTCAGCAGAAATAACATCTGATTTAATCGCCTGGTAATCAAACTTTTATTGCTTCTACTATATATATAAATTGCATTGATATGGCAGGTGGTGTAGAAATGACTATTTTCATACTGTCTCCAGCTGTATTTAATATTCACTTAATAACAGTTATGACTAAACACACAATTTTTATTCAGCTGAGCCATACCTAACACTTAGTTTATGTACCAAAATTATTAAATTAATAATCGGTGTTGATTCGTATAGCTCAGACTTTTAGTAGAGCTGCGTTTAATGCACCACAATCATCTAATTTCTTGTTGCGTCTGTTTATGAAATGATTTAAATTCAATTGGAAGGTTTTGGGTGGGGAAAACCACACAAATCAACTCATATCACACTGCGCTGATTTATCTTTGAGAAAATAATGTGGTAAAGCACATTTGCTTTGAAGACTGATTTAACTTAAAACTGAATTTTAGTGGTGATGTTCTAATGTTGAAATTAGATTTCGTCAGGACTGATGTGACAGATTTGGACAGCGGATCATTGTGAATAGTATATATATATTAGGGGTGCAACGATACACAAAATTCACGGTTCGGTTCAATACTTTGGTGTCACGGTTCGATGTTTTTTCGATACAAAAAATGTTCATGCCTTTTTAATTTGTCATTTATTAAAATTATAAATATATATTTTAACTCAAAAGTACAGTTTTTAAATTTAACCATAACCCTTGTGCGTGTTTTTTATTTTGACAGCGAATGCGCACCTGCGGACTTATGTGCAGCCCTGGTTATTTAGCTCGTCATATTGCAGCCACAGAAATTCTTTTGTCCATGAAACCATAAAGCTGCACTTTCTTTTTGCCTTATAGTCTGATTTGTCATAACTTCTCCGTTTTGTGGTAAGCTTTTCTTTGGCTGTCACTTCTTCACCCTGACCTGTCTTATTTGGCTCAGCAGAACTAAAATATAAATCCTGCTGCTTTTACACACGCACTCACATAAGCGCAGCGATTCTCTGCGCGATCAACCTCTCACATGTTTAAGATTGCTGCGGGAGATTTCACTTGTCATGTTTGCATAGTAAGCTAACGATTAATAAGACGATGTCAGAGGAATTGGTGCACAAATTATCATCACTCACAGATCAGTACTGTCGCTCTCTATACACAGTTCGCACGATTGCAAAGTGAAAGCAAAAAAACAAGCGCAAATTCAAACGCGATTTCAATATGTCACATATTGACAGTGGCTCACCGATGCCAATGACATAATTACCCAGCTACATTTCCGAAAGAATGCAAAAGCATTGACATATATTTTTCCTTCCTACAATAGCCCTACGGGCAGGGAAGAGATAGATTTTGGTAGCCCGACTGAAAAAAATCGCTATCCCCAGGACGTCGGGCTAGCGATATTGCGAGCTCTGTATCTGATTGAGGAATCACTCATCTTTGGAAAAGAGAGTTTATTACAGAGAAATGTCTCTTTCCAAAATAAAAGCTATACTATCCGCTTCTTCTGGGCTATATTCTCAGCAGCATATTAAACATATCAGGTCCCCATAAGGAGAATCCTGTGCTAACAGCTGTCTAAATGACTCGGCTAAAGTTAGTAGCATGCTTGTTGTTTTTGTCTTTGCACTAGGATGATGTCGGCGTAAATGTGCAGTCATATTCGTTGTGTTCCCACTAGTGCTTTCAGGTTAATCTCGTTGAAATGACGTTAACGCCACAACACGGCAAATCTCTGTTAACGAGCTACCGCCGATCGCCCCGTGCGTGGGGCTAGACGGCCAACACGTTAACGAGCTAACTGCGCTAACACGCTAGCTCCCACCCATGTAATTGAGCATTGCATGGCACATCCAACATACTGTTTTACTTTAGTCCATGAGCTTACCTTCAGGGTCATACGTCACATGAAAACCAAAATAATTCCAAACGCCAGATTTGAATGAGGGTGGGGGAGCTTAACTTCTGTCTTGCTAGCTTGCCCTGCGCTCTTCCTTCTGACTATGCTGTCTGTGTTGAGCGCTCAGTGGATCTGCGCTCGACAGTGCAGCCTAGGCGGAGTAGTCGAACGCAGATTCACTGAGCGCTCAACACAGACAGCATCGTCAGAAGGAAAGTTGATAAAATAAATTACAAATGTTGTATTGTTCGATACATATGCGAACCGAACCGAAAGCACTGTATCGAACGGTTCAATATCAATACGAATATCGTTGCACCCCTAATATATATATATATATATATAGCTATAGCTAATTCCATATTAAACACTGTTTTATTATCTCCACCTCTTCCTCTCTGTGCTTCTGTTTACGACTGCTGACCTTTGGCCTTTTTTAAGGTTTTGGTGTCATATATAATTCTTTGAATTGTGAAACTGAGAAAAGAGTCAGTGGTAGGAGACATAATTTAAATGTTTTACATCCTGTGCACTTCCTTTCTCTACATGTGAATATCTGCTTTCACTTCCTTGTGAAAACTTTGTCTAGGTGTGTCTGCGTATTACCCCTGTTACAAGATCTAAACTTTTATAACACAACTGAAAAAAAGGCAGTCACATGTGTCCTGTGTGATCACTCACCCACAAACAGAAACGATGCACTACTTTGGTTAGGCTAGCAGATGCACACACAGTGATGTACGCATGTTGTTGGACAGAAGCAGTTTATTCTTGCTCCAGAGGCCCACCCTGGGCTGTGTCTCAGACATTTCCTAATAGCTGACAGGCTAAGGTACGGGTTTGCAATTACCTGCACACACAAACACCCTGTATCTCTCAGATGCAATGATAGTGCTTGCAAATGAGGCACAAACGGGCACTAACACAGTGAAACCCCAGTATGCAGGCATATGCATATGCCTGCACGCAGGCTCTCTCATGTAATGTACAAACAGACATGCAACTGCACATTAGCACAGCCTGGCTATGCAGAATATTCCGAGTATGCATGCACAGATACACAATGTCCTGAGAGTGTGTGTTACACAGAGAGATGTGCCAAGTGTATCTTATGATCACAGAGAGTTTATAGATGGTGAGCTTGTTTTGCTGCCTGAGCTGATACCGACCCAACATCTCCTGCCAAAAAAAGAAAAAGCAGGACTGTGAGAACAGACAGACGGGCTGTCTGTGTGTCTATCTGTCTGTTTGTGTCACACGTGTACAAACACCCACGATTCTTTAAATCTGGTCTGATCCACAAAGGCTGTGCTGCAGGCCTACGTGCAAAGGTGAACTGATCCTCTTAAATATCTATAACCTGCAAAATATCTTTAGCTGAAACATAAGACTATCAAATTTTTTCTTTTTTTAATGTATTTTTTTAATGGTGGGTAGTCATAAGGGGAGAGAGCCAGAAATGGGACACAGTCATATAAAGTTTGGGCTCATGTGATGAGCACTACAGGGGAAATTTACTGAAACTAAGTATAGCAAGATTTGAGGGTTTTAGGTGACATTTCACCTATTTACTGTTTTTAAAGGAACATGTGGATAGATGCCTGACTGAATCTGTGTAATCCGTGCGTATCTGTGTATGTGTGATGCAGGTAAATGCTCTTTTACAGTAGAGTGCTGTTTGTACAGTGACATTACATAATGTTTGCCTGTCCTTCAGACCTCGGGTGGAGGCATCTGAGAGTCACTCGACACGAGTGTCCTCCCTGAACTGAGGAAATAAAGGGAAGGCAAGAGATACAATGCAGTATCATGGCAACACACTCAGTGGTTGGTTAACTAAATAGGTTAAAATGCTGAAAATCTTACACAGACTAAATTTACATGGTTATATTTTCTAAGACAACTTGGCCTCTATTCTGTATACATATGCAGTACTTTTCTGTGAAGATGATCTCACACTGCTTCAGTAACGTTGCAGTCCGTGCTCTGGGGAGGCCCGTCCATGGCTGATAGCGTTCCACTTTGTTTTTCCTATCTGTGTATGCTTTTAATGCACATGCAGCATCTTTGGAATCATTGTATTGCTGAAAAATGAAGCAATTACCAATCAAACACTTTCCATATGGTATTGCATGGTGAATCAACATCTTTTCTGTGTTCATAGTTCCATCAATTATGACACAATCACAAATCCCAGTGTTCTACATACACACTGATCATGATTTGAACCAAAGAATTTCAAATTTAGATTCATCTCTCTGTAAGGTTCTTGCCTTTTCTCTGTTTCCCTGATGAAACTGTTTTCCCAAAATAATTTCTGATGGGGATACAGTGAACAGCAAATGGATGGAACTAAAGGGCCAGATGCTGTTCATCTGCTGTAGATAGTTTTTTTTTTATGAATTATGCAGAAAAAATGAGATTTGGGCTGAAAGGTCTATAGATTTATAACATATTCGGGTTGTGTATCATGTTTTTCTAAAGTAACTAAATAATAAAGTAACTAATTACCTTTGAAAATAAGTAATCAGTAAAGTAATAGGATTACTTTCTTGGAGAAGTAATCAGTAATTAGTAATTAATTACTATTTTCAAGTAGCTTGACCAACACTGGTCTTTACATTCTAAAACACCTGAGGTGTGATTTGGTGATAATTGAATTGAATTGAACCCTGCTAAGGGGCATACCAAACAAAAAAACAAAAAAAACTGGAATGAAAATGAGTGAAGAACCAGCCAATCACCAAAAACAAAGACTTTAAAAGACGTTCAGAAAGTCGTGTAAAAAATTACAACAAAGTCTGGCTCTGGCAAAATTTGAATAAATGAAGAATGGCTCAAGACCTTTGAACATCACTGAATGACTTTAGTATTTTGTTTTTTTAAGAGCCCTGTGACTCAGAGGAACTGGTTCATGGAAAGTGTTATTTATGTATGAGAATAAACTAACAAACAACCAAACATAACCGTGGCATCTTTGGTTTGTGAATAAGGAGTTCTTTATTTTGCTCCAACATAATTTTGTGACTGTCAAGAAGATGTTACATCTGGTTTCAGAAGCAGGCCCCCTGTAAATACTGCAGGGTATCTTTAAGATGACAGGCACACATTGTATGTCTGTGTCTATATGTCAGGTTGGGTATCAGACGCCACCTCTCTGGGGACACCTCAGGCCCTCCAAGGTTTGGAGGCCTATCTCCACCCACCACCACTTCCCCTGCCGGTGGCGGACTCCCTCAGGTGTCGGTGTGTTGGTGGTTCTTTGTGTCTGGGGGTGGGCGTCCGGGTACACACCGGCTCACTCCTTGGCGGCCGCTTGTCGGGGCCTGGGGCCTGGGGCTCGCTCGGGCCCCTTTGGAGGTGGGGTGCCCCCGGCCTCTCGGCCTAGGGCTCGGTCACTCAGGCGCAGCTGGGGGCCGGCGGAGCTCACGGGCGCGTCACTGCAACTCCCCCTGACTTCTGCTCCGCGGCTGCTGGGCGAGCCCTCATCTGGGACTCTCCTCAGCTCTTACTGGGACAGTGGCGCGGCTGCCCCTCTGTTGGTCTTCCATGGTCTCTTGTGTTCTGGGGGCCTCTGGATGTCTGGAGTTTTGATCTCCTCCATACCCGCTTCACACCCTGGAGGACGGGGCTGTGGCCCCCCCACACTCCCTAGCAGATCATTACATGGAGAAACCTTTGGAATGCAAGCATGCTGATCCACACAGGTATGCACACATGGGTATTCACAGACGCGGACTAAAGCTTTCTTGGCTGCTGCCTCAAAGCACACTGTGCGCTGTCTATCTTGCGTGCTGCACAATATCGTTTATTACTTAGTAAATACTGATATCTATGACTAGCTAGTTTATTGTGATGGTGCTTTGTTTTCTCTATTATTATGTTGCTCTTTGTTGTTTGCTGTCTCCTCTGTTTGTTTTTGTTTGTTTGTTTTTTTTTTGTTTTTTTTCTCCATACAGGTGACCCAGGAGTTTTTTGTTTTTTTTTCCTCTCTCTTCCCCCCCCTTCTCACCGTCTCTTCTCCCCTTTGGTTTTCTTTCTTTCTCTCCCCCTCTCTCTCTCATTCATTCCCCCTGTCCTATTTATTAAAAAAAAAAAAAAAAAATGACAAAGGATGAACTGAAGCGCTGCCATCACGTAATGTCGCATACTGCTGTTTCTGATGTCATTTAAAAAAAAAAAAAAAAAAAAAAAAAGATGACAGGCACACACATTTCTGTTTGTTTCTTTGGTTGTTTGTTTGGTCTTTTTAGCTCCTTGAAAAGCTGGCACCAGCACCGAACCACAAGACTGCTGGCCCTAATGTTGAAACCACTCGGCTGGTTGCTATGGGAGGGGTAATCACCTCCGGTTATGTCAGTGCACCAATGACGCACAGACATAGCCGGAAGATTCTGTCTGCCATGAATTACTTCACACTGAAATTACCCCATCTTTCAGTACCTAGCACCTAGTGGCTGGTTCTTAAAAAGACTGAAGCATAACTGGCAACACACCAATACTGGCACTCCATCTGTGAAAAAGGGGGTATATGTTACTTGATCTTCAAGTACCTGGTACCTCTTCGAGTTGTGAAAAAGCAAACTATGAACCACTGCAATTGCCAGCCGATCCTCATACTATCAGATGGTCCATAACAATAAACTTTGTTGCCTCTGAGGACAGGGCCCCTGATGGTGCTATGACAGAGAAACAAACCGGATAGTTTATTTCCCTGCTTCCAGCAAGATAATGTAGACTACACCAGAAGGCAGGAGAGCCTCATTGTTTAGTGACCATAAGTGGACCAATATCAACTGGACAGCTAAAACGATATTAAGTGATACCATCTGCCGATAAAGTGGAGTCTTTCCTCAGAAAAGAGAACAGGGAATGAGAAGATAATAAACCAGCATCTCTGCACGTACAAACCTCCATTTTAAAAACAAAGCAAACACATGCTGTTGTCACAAGTACTGGTTATAAGCAGGGATGTTTCGATCCCCAGGATCATCTTTCACCAGCATGACTCCACTTCTTCACATTTTAATGACTACTGTTTTTTTTTTCTTTCCATAATAATCAGCTAAAACACCAAAACACACTTCATGTATTTTGAAACTGGGTTTTTTTTGGAGACCTGGATCTAAATGTGTCTCGCTCTAAAGTACTTTGGGTCAACCTTAAATGTGCTGTAGCCCATTAATGAAATGCATGCATGCCCCCCCCCAAAAAAAAACAAACAAAAAAAACATAATAACAGATATAGTGGGGTACATACTGAACTTAGAGTAATATCGATAGAGGCGGGTGGATCGATCCATCCTCCTCTACTACACACAACATCAAGCTTAGCGGAGCCTGACTTAACTTGCAGGTGGTCTTTGGGGCCCTGGTGATATTCTGGGAGCTGAAAGTCACACAGTCTTCAGCTTAACATAAATTCCCACTGTATAGATTTACATTACATGACCCATGATCTATGTGCTCCTGAGGCGAGCCTTCAGCTCCACCAGCTCAGCTCAGGACTAGCCAGATTTAAAGTCTGGTGCCAGTTTTTTAGCTTAATATTATATATGAAATTAAAATACTGTCATAAGATTTCTTTTTAAATTTTTTGTCGTACATTTTTGAACAGACAAGAGCACAAGTGCAGTGTGTGCATTCATTCCCTCCACCCTACATTCGAGCACCAAACTCAGATTTCAGTGACTGCATGTGTCTTTCCTTAGTGCAGGAATTTCCTGACTGCGTTTATAGCTTCTAACTGGTTTGTAGTCCTTCAAATGAATATTTGCTGCCAACACTGCAACATATGGTGTCACACCAGCTGATTGGTCTTGGCAATTGGCTGCATTTGTGTACGTGTGAGTCCATGTATGTATTTTTCCACATTCATGTTTGCGTGCAGTCTTTCTGTGTGTGTGCATATTTATACCCCGCTACCTTAAACGAACATTTGTGTGCATCCATGGTGACGTTCCAGAGCAGCACGGGAAGTTAAATATTTCCCTATTGTCCCGCTGTCGGCCGTTTGGCAAGCTTTGGTTCCAGTGTGTGTCTCTCATTTCAAATTCATGTCACGCTGAAATCTGTTCTGAAGGAAGGCTTTCTTTGATGTAGAAATAAGAGTTCCTCAGTCATAAGAGCAATCTAAATAATAACCATCAAACTGCTACTTGTGTTTCATAAATACAAACCACTAGTGCATACAACTCAAAGGTCTCCAATCACCATCCTAAGAAATCCAATCAGCGCACATAAATGGATTACATCAGGCCCTATTAGATTTAATTAGATTAGGATTAGACTTTCAGCTCAACACCTTCTTAGCCAAGCTGACAGAGAAAACAGATGCAGCCACTTTAATTCAGGACAGCTTTTTGAAGCTGACATCTCTCCTCTCGCTTCATTGTGACTTTTATTATCCAATCATGTCAGGATACATTAGGAGAAAAGTCTGACACAAAAACCTAATTTGACTTGAACTGCTATTGCATAACGCAAACAAGACACGAAGGTGTCTGCAGCTCACTTTGTGATCACATTTCCATGTTGCCTGGAGACAAACCAGCTGTGACACACTTTATGGCAATGTACAAGAAGAGATGTAGAATTGCTCTGGGCTCCTTTGATCAGCTCCATCACCTAGTGGGGGTGGGGGGTCATAGTTTGATCCCGCCTTCACTGTTGTGATTGGTGTGGGGGTAGGGACAGGCTTAGGGCGTCGGGGGGTTCCCCGGAGGCATCTTCCTTGGGGGGCTCAACCCGGGGTAGCGGTCATGTCCGGTTAGGGGCTCTGTTGGCTCTCAGGTGACTGTTTCCTCGCGGCTGCGTGCAGCGGGGCTAGGGGAGGGTCTGTGCTGACGGACGTGGGTTAATGACCTGGCAGCCTGGCTGCCCCTGGGTGGGTCCGGGATGGGCGTGAGGTTCTGGGGGCGCTCCGTCTCTGGGCTGGGACCCGGACCGGGCCTCGGGGGCTTGGGTCCTGGTTGGTGTGTTGCCGGGGTTGTGGGCGGGTGGGTGCATGGGGGCCCAGCCCTGGAGCAGGGTGCCGCCGGTGCATCGAGCCACCTGGGTGGCTCTTCAACTGGTGGGGGAGATTGTCACATCTTGCAGGAGCTTTCCTCTCCTCAGGAGCTCCCTCTGCAGGAGGGGGAGATACAGGAGAGGTGGAGGAAGATCTCAGCCTGGGTGTTTATTGTCTTATGACCAGACCATCTCCGAGACAAGCTTTCCCAGATGAATGTGCCTGATCCCATCTGCCGGTGGATCACTGACTTCCTGACGGACAGGAAGCAGCATGTGAGGCTGGGAAAGAATGTCTCGGACTCCCGGACCATCAGCACCGGCTCCCCTCAGGGCTGTGTTCTTTCTCCTCTGCTCTTCTCCCTGTACACCAACTGCTGCACCTCCACCCACCAGTCTGTCAAGCTAATCAAGTTTGCAGATGACACCACCGTTATTGGACTCATCTCGGACGGGGACGAGTCTGCCTACAGGAGGGAGGTTGAACGTCTGGTGTCCTGGTGCAGCCACAACAACCTGGTGCTGAATGCCCAGAAGACAGTGGAGATTATTGTGGACTTCAGGAAGCACACAGCCCCACTCCCCCCCATCATCCTGACTGACACCCCCATCACCTCTGTGGACTCATTCCGCTTCCTGGGTACCACCATCACCCAGGACCTGAAGTGGGAGCCCACCATCACCTCCGTCATCAAGAAAGCCCAGCAGAGAATGTACTTCCTGAGGCAGCTGAAGAAATTCAACCTGCCAACACGGACGATGATGCAGTTCTACACTGCAATCATCGAGTCCATCCTCACCTCCTCCATCACCGTGTGGTACGCTGGAGCCACTATCAGGGACAAACAGAGACTGCAGCGTGTTGTGCGCTCTGCTGAGAAGGTGATTGGCTGCAGACTCCCATCTTTGCAGGACCTGTACACCTCCAGGACACTGGGGCGTGCAGCTCGGATCTCAGCTGACCCTTCTCACCCTGGACACAGTCTGTTTGACCTGCTCCCCTCAGGCAGGAGGCTCCGGTCCATTCGCACCAGAACCTCTCGCCATAAGAACAGTTTCTTCCCCTCTGCTGTTGGACACATGAACAATAACCATATGACTGTACCCGCCACTAACACATGACCCTACGCTGTGTCACTGCATCATTCTATGTTTGGCACTGATCACCACCTGCACTCATGTATATATCTTTCAACGTAGCACTCTTAATTCTTATTCTCATGTATATATCTCATGTATATCTCATGCACATATCTTTCCACGTAGCACTTTTAATTCTTATCCCTACTTTTATTTTTTTCCATGTCTATTTAAGTGCTATTTATGACAGCATGTTTGCACTGAAGCACCGCAGCAATTTCCTAATGTTGTAAACCTGCTCAACATTTGGCAATAAACCCCATTCTGATTCTGAATTCTGATTCTGATGTAGTCTGGAAGATGAGTGGATGGTGGGGTGGGTGCAGTTTTCTCTGTGGTGGGGTTGGGTGGACTGTCCCGGGCTCTGTGGGGCCGGGCGGCGCTGCTGCACTGGGCCCCGGTCTGGATGGGCCTGGGCCCCCTTTCCCTGGCGGGTCGCGGAGTGTGGGGGTGCCTACTGAGGTCAGCGGGGGAGCTGGCCCCAGGGAGGGGTCACTTGCCCCTCCCTTCCTTCCCTCCCCATCTCCAGCTGCCTCCCTCTTCCCGCTCCACCACAACCACCCACACATGCAGGGCCTTGGAGTAGGGGTATGTCACCAGGGTGCAGAGGAGGCTACCCCCCCCTCTGTCCCCTTCTGGCTGCCTCTGCCTCAATTTTATCCCACAACTTAGACATTCACATTACTCACACTCTCATTACACATACATATAGGATCTTGGGGGTGGGCACGATACACGGAGTCCAAAGTACCATCAGGGTGTACACCCCACCCCTGGCATCGTTGCCCACCTCTCAATTTTAAATACACATAGACATTGAGGGCTAGCAGGAGGGACCATGCGCTTACCTGCTGCTCTCTGGCAGGTAGCTCCATGCCCTCCTGGGTTTTAAATGCACCTTAAAACACACATGCATCAACACTACAATGAGCGGGTGGAGGGAGGTTTGGAGTCTTCTCTCACCCCCATTCTCTGCGACCTGCTGGAGCAGGGGGGCTAGGAGGAGGAGTTGGCCGTCCGACTGCGGTCTGGAGTGTGGAGCCTTCCTGCTGCTGCGGAGTCGGGGCGGTCTGCCTCCCCCCACCGCAGGGAAAAGGGAAACACCACCTGGGTCTGGGTGCAGTTCCCCCCTCCAGGGGCGGGGGCACCTAGACCCGGTTTGTAGAGTACGCTTGGGGAGTGTGATCGTGTGTACAGCGTCTCTTTATGTCTGTCTCCACGTTGGTTGAGTGTGGAGTAAGTGCATATGAGAGCATGAGGGTGGGAATGGATGTTTGTATCTGTGTGTGCCTGTATGTCTGTGTCTATATGTCAGGTTGGGTGTCAGGCGCCACCTCTCTGGGGACACCTCAGGCCCTCCAAGGTTTGGAGGCCTATCTCCCCCTACCACCACTTCCCCTGCCAGTGGCGGACCCCCTCAGACATCGGTGCGTTGGTGGTTCTTTGTGTCCGGGGATGGGCGTCCAGGTACACACCGGCTCACTCCTTGGCGGCCGCTTATCGGGGCCTGGAGCCTGGGGCTCGCTCGGGCCACTTCGGAGGTGGGGTGCCCCCGGCCTCTCGGCCTGGGGCTCGGTCACTCAGGCGCAGCTGGCTGCCGGCGGAGCTCACGGGCGCGTCACTGCAACTCCCCCTGGCTTCTGCTCCGCGGCTGCTGAGTGAGCCCTCATCTGGGACTCTCCTCAGCTCTTTCTGGGACAGTGGCGCGGCTGCCCCTCTGTTGGTCTTCCTTGGTCTCTTGTGTTCTGGGGGCCTCTGGATGTCTGGAGTTTTGATCTCCTCCACACCTGCTTCATGCCCTGGAGGACGGGGCTGTGGCCCCCCCCACACCCTCTAGCAGATCATTACATGAAGGAACCTTTTAAAAAACAAAAAACAAGCGCGTCCATGCTCACAGGTGTACACACGGGTGATCACACCCACAAACTACACCCTTTTTGGCTCCTACCTCAAAGCACACTGTGTTCTGTTGATCTTATGTGCTGCACAATAATGTTTAACATTTAGTATTTACTGTCATATTCCCATATATCATTGTGATGTTGTTTATTCTATTACTCTTGTTCTCTTCTGCTTGCTTTCTTTTTTCTTTCTCAGCAGGTGATCCAGGTGATTGATATATGCATTTTTTTTCTGCCCGTTCTGTTGGTTTTTGTCTTTTGCCCTTCTCCCCCGTCCCTCTTCTCAGCTGTTTCTCTTTCCCTCTTTCTTTCTCCCCTTCTTTCCCCCAGTCTAGTCTGTCCCGTATTCAGTAAGTGAAAATAAAATAAACAATAAAAGGTGAATCAAATGGACCATTACGGCAAGGCTGGGATGGTCAGTTTGGTAAAGTAAATCCGTTGGGCATCTTTCTTTGCCTTTAGACAACAATTCTGATGGCAAAAGAGCCAAACGGGACAGGCAAAAAAAAAAACAAAACAAAAAAAAGATATAAAAAGGCACAGGGGAGATGTGATGTGTTGCATCATAGTCACTGGACCGAAAGGGCATGAGTTTTTGTACGGCGCTACCAGCTGGGAAAATGTCTTCTTAATCCCACTCTTGTCAAACACCAGACTGTGCTGGTTTATTTCATTGTTGCTAATTAGCCCTTTAAGCTCTGCCAAAGCCTGCTGGAGTTTTCCATTATTACAGAGGATGCTTGAGGAGATGAGAATAAACAAGTTAAAGGAAAAGGTTGTAGTGTACTGAAGAAGTTAAAAAGAACATTCTAATTGAAAGTTATGTGGAAAACATAAAGCTGTGGGCCAGAACCAAACCGCTAATCCAGACCGCTGCTTGACTTTGCAAATGTGTGAACAATGCAGAGAAAAATGGTTTTGTTTTAAATATCACAGATTTTAAACTAAGATGCTGTACGTCATTTAAAGTAAGACTTTTTTCAGAACTATTCATTTAATCGAAGCCAGAGCAAATCTGAATAATTGTCAGTTGTTCTTACTTTACCCATGGCCTTACATACCACGCCTAGGAGCCCAGCCACAGGCTTTCTTTACAATGACAATGGACTGAAAGAATGCAAAGAATTTTCAGAGAATTGTTCACATCATTATCAGTTTTGTAAATGATGTGAATGTAAATCTTTATGAAGTTGTTGTTTTTTAACTGGTTATGATGCGGTGGTTTTCCTCATTCAGCCCTAGCAGTATGAGATTCAGTGTCTTTCCCAAGAGCACATCCACTACCTGAGACCCTGATGTATATCTGGTAAGGTTTTGTAATTAAATACATATATAATACATACCAGATATGCTAAATGAAAAATTTCAGTTTCATAAATTGTTGCACAAATCTTATAAGATGGATATTATACTGGGCGGGATATTGCATGCGGATTCACTATTGTGCATCGACGTATAAACAATAAGAACTTAGAGTGTCCAAATTGTATATTATATTTTGTATTATTACAAAGAAACCTGCAACTGGTCTGATTGCATTAGAGTTCCAGATAAAACATATTATCATCGGTAAAATACACAAAAGACATTACGTTCTCTCGAAGACACAAGCAGGTGCTTCCTGATGCGCTGTAGAAACGTCTGATGGTTGACTGTGAGAGCTTTCTGCAGAGGGTGAACAGTACACCAGATTTACCACCCTTTCGGGAAATCTTCCAGCAGCTGGTCAGACTTTGTGGCAGAAACCGGTTTCGGATCCTGATGCACAAATCTGCCGCTTGTGTAGAGTCTGACCAGAAAGCGTCTATATGTAAGCAACTCGTATGAAAAAACAAGAACAAGCATGCAGAGCAGTGGCCCTTGACTGCAATCAAGTGTATCTTTGTTTTCTCATGTTCTTTCTGTTTATTGTACTCTGTACAAAGAACACTAAAAAAAAAAAATCCTTTCCTGTAATTTTTTAAAAATTGTCTTCACCTAAACCGTATTTCTTCACGTGCGTAAAACTTGTGCACAGTGCTGTGTACAAGCCTTCTTTTCATTTCCTTGCTGTTAGCGCCTGAAGCTCTGCTGAGCATGATAACATCTCTCTTGGTCATGTGGATGAATGGTTGTAAATGCTGAGCCCTTACACAGACAGATGACTGAAGAAAGCATTTATTTATGACTGTGAATAGACAAACTAGCCCTGCAAAACAAGATTGATCCTCTACAGCCTTTTAGCCTCTGCTGCCTCTCAGGCTGTTAACACTAGCATCTGCAGCTGTTTGGAAAAATGCTCAAGTTTATCTACTTCACGGTCCTCAATTATTTTTTTTTAAATAATTGGCGTGTCAAAGTAACAGTCTTGCTCTTTAGGCAGATCGGCATGATCAGTCTTTGGCTGTGGAAGCAAGTGCTGTGGAAAAAAGGGTTAAAATGCATAGCAATTTATAGCAGCTTAAGTTTGTCATTTACTGATGAGTTCTTTAAATGCTCTATACTAAATCACACACTGTAATAGAGAGGTTATGTAACGATATTTCTGCTGAACTTCAAATATACACACATGTACTGCAATGTAAAAAGCATTAAGGCGTATATCAAGTGTGATGGCAGCAGCCACACAGGGGTAAATTAGTCCATTTTTCACTTTATTATTTTGCTTTGCAGTATTCTTCATTAATATAATTCATTAATCATTTGGTTAAACCTAACACTGGTATTATGAGGCGCGCACATAGTAGCATTGTATGGTTTTTCTAAAATGTTTTGTTATATTAATTATGTTTCTCTTTCTTTGAGTTACCTGGGTTTGGGCGGTGGCTGTTTCCTGTCTGGGCAAAAGGTGTGGCTGAGGACTCTGGGGACAAAATGCCTGCTCAGCAGGACCAACCATGGGCTTACCAGGAGCAGGGGTGTTTTAGGTTTAGTTAGGTTATTCTGTGCTTAGTTAATATTAGTGTGTGTTTTTGTTTTCCCCCCTATTGTGTTCAAATGGTTTGGCCAAATCATTATAAAAGCTACCCTCATGTGTCTTTTTAATTAGGTCAGTTTGTGAGTTAAGTTGTGTCTCACTTTGTTTTGTTTAAGTTTCTGGAAATTACTTTTTGTAGAGTTATATTTAGTTGACCTGTTTTATGGGCCTGCTAAGTATGGTTTTGAATTTTGTTAATTTTGGACTTTTTGAGGGTTAAAATAAAGAAAACCCTTTTTGAAGATATTTTTTTTGCCTGTGTCCTCTTTGCTTTGGCTGCTTGGTCCCTCACACAAGAGAGCTTATCCCTGTGTTTATGGAGCATATGGTGTATGTGGTGTGACAAACTAAAGACACATCCAGTGGACTGATAAACCGCTACAAAACTGAGCCTTACCAAAACAGGTCTCAGTTTGGGCTTTACTCCGTGTGGGATGTGCTCACACACACACACACACACACACACACACACACACACACACACACACACACACACACACAGAGAGAGAGAGAGAGAGAAAGAGACAACAAAAGAAAGAAAGACAGACTATGGAAAGATAAGATGTACAAAGTCACCAGTACAACAGCAGCAATGCCCAAAATTAGTAAGAGCTCTATCAGCCCCCATCATTTTTCTCTCTAGCCTCCTCTTTCAATGCAAACATGGCCATTTTAGCTGTAATTACGGTCATTTAACTTTTAATTATGGCTGTGTTGATGTATCAACAGTGACTTTCTCTGAGCCAGACTCATGTTATGGTCTCATGACTGTGCTGTCCTTTGTTGAGATTAATGGTGACAACATCACATAACACTGCAGACTTAACCCCTGAGATCGCATTTGGACAGACACGTTAAAATATGAAAAACAAAAAAGCTGAACTGTATTTAATAGGATCAGCTTTTTTGATAAATGGCTCGGTAACTCTAATGCTTTGTAAAAACCTGCAGCTTTGACTTGTCTGTGTCAGTTTAGCATGTCTGGATTTATCCCAGCTTGGGTCAAAATTCTGGAGCGTTTCCCTGAACACTCCATAGATTGTCAAAGGGAATGAGAAAGCCTGGGCTTGGATTCAAAGGCTTTTTTCTTCCAAAAGCCACTCCAATGCTTGCTGTAGCTGGATGCCAATATCATTGTTCCGTTAATACAAACACTTGTCTCAGTGTTGTTCTGACCCTCAAAGCCAGCATTTTTGCCACGTAGTAAAATGTATTTTGCCGTTATTGAACTTTTCAATTTCACCATAATTCTATAATTCTGTACCAGATTCTACATCTTAAGGAAGCCGAGATCCTTTAATGTGTGCAGCAAAATGATGTCAGTCATCTGTGACAAGTGCAGTGCACTTTGCTGTGCTCTGCTGGGGGAGCAGCACTGGAGTTGGTTACCAAACACACTGACTAAACTGATTAGAAAGGCTGGCTCTGCGATTGGCTCCACACTGGACACATTTGAAGCTGTGGTGGAGAGGAGGTCACTGAACAAGCTGTTATCCATCAACCCAGTCCAACCCTGAGCACCTTCTCTAACAGACCGGTTCAGCTCCACTGCCACATTTTTTTCACATTTTATTCCTATTTACAATTCATGTTTGTATCCCTTTATTCTATTGTTGTTGTTGTTATTATTATTATTAGGGAAATAATCTGGATTTAAGCCATTAAAGATCTACCAAAGATCAGCTGCTGATAAATAGAAGATCTACTGGAGAATGTTATTTTAAAACAACGAGCATTTACAGTATGTGTGGAACAAAGTAAACAGTTCTACATTTTTGTCAGGACTTTTGTCCTGTTTTCAGACATCTCCTTCAACAAATGTGTCTAATGTGAAAGAATGATATTATTTTGTTTAGAGATGTTTAGTGAAACAAAGTGACAGAGTGATCGTTATTGCTCCATCTTTATGGTGGACCAAAACAGCCACACATACGTCCCTCTGTGTCTGTTCGGCACTGTCGATTCCTCCTGTGCGTTTCATGTTACTTTTTCAAACTTTTTGAATTTATTAGCAAAAGAATACAGATCATCACCGCAGTATAAGGAAAGATTAACGTTTTTTCTATCCGATGGCACCGCATATGAAACAGTGGGACACGAGCACATTTTAATTAACACATAATGCAGCACGCACAAGCACAAATGCTGGCAACGACGATGGGTCACTTACGTAGGTTATGTTCTGGGCTCTACAAAGGTTCCCTGGAGAATAACTCACAATAGAAGTGTTGGCCTACAGTCAGGAGACGCCCAGAGAAATGTGGCACTTAAATAAAAAATAAGCAAATGATCTAAATCTGAGAATTAGCATAAATATAAATAAATACACATGACATTTAAAACAAATGCTTCATTTTATTTTAAGAATATTTTTGGTGTTTCTTCTTGGATTTTCTTTTATTATAGCAGCTTGAATCCTCTGTACATCTAGAGTATTATATCTGCTAAAGGCCATTTTTATCCCGAGGGCCAACTTGACCTGAATCTCTCACAGCCAGGCTATCTGCCTCTCTCGTGCTCATTCTGATTGTCAGCCCTCACCGTTTCACCTTTTTGTTCCCTCTTTTGTCCCATCCTGTTTCTGGCTCGTTTCAAAGTGTGTGACACTGTGGTGTGGTGTAGATTTGCAGTCTGGTCAGACAAAGCAGTTAATTGTAAATCAATGAAAGGACAATCAACTGTGTGCTGTCTGTTAGTCTCCTTCAAACACACAGCTGGCTGTGAATGAGTTTAAAAGCTTCAAGCAGCCCTGCCTCTCTCTGGCCGTTTTCAAGTACACTGTGGCTTTTTATCCAAAAGGGGGTAGCGCTCCACAGATAACAGTAAATCAATGGGTCCGCTAGCAGCCCCATCTTCAACACAGATGGGAAAAGCTGAACATCTTCAAATAGCCAGTCAGGCACTGAGTGAGCGCAAGAATAAATCAATCAATCAGTCAGTGACAAGCCATTAATCCCTGTGCCGGCTTTCAGTCAGCTACATTAAAGAAGTAGAAGGAAAAGGGGGTGTTGAAGGAAATGAACAGAAGACAGTAAAAGAAGCCACAGAGATAAAGATTAGAGAGACCTGTCAGATAAAGAAAAGCAAAGCCTGCTGGTCAGCCTAAAAAAAATCTATACTTTACTCCTGTTTTTTTCCAGCTTGAAAAATTAAGCCTTATTTAACAGAGTCAGCAGAACAATTACGTTCTCAGAGGTCAGAATGAACAACTTTAACTGCCATTTGCAGTTTTTGTAATTTTTCAGCCAACATTACAAGGTTTTATTAATGAACTCAAACAGTGTTTTTTGCTAAAGAATACGTGAGTCCTAACAAATATACTGACACAAATGTTGCTGCTGTTATAAGATTAGACAATATAGTCTGAAAAATCTATGGTTCTAAGAGTTGCATATAGACCATACCAGCAGATTCATATTATTCTCTATTCAAAGGTGCAAACGCGTCTCTATTACACCAGGTTTCTGACCTGTGTGTCTCACACACACAGACACTCTATTTTGGTGTAAGCAGAGTACCCCAGTCTTTAGTTCCACCAGCACCATCTACTGTGCACAAAGATAAAATGAGAACGCAAAGAATCAAGAGGCAGATAGAGAAATGTACAAGAACAGATAGTAGTTCGACTAAAATCATGCAAGTCTCTGTAGTGTTAAAGGTCACACGTTTTACTTTCTCCTTGTTACAGATAAGATTCACTGCGGTTTGACACTTGCACATAAGCAGGATATGCTATTTTCATCTGGTATATGTAATCTGAAGCATCAGATCTCTGCTATATCGGCACTGTGATTATTGCAATATCACTGTGTCTCCCTGCCTGCTTTTTAACTGCCAATAAACTATTTAAGTCTCTCTTCTTACAAAATACTCAAACTACTCATTTAGTTTGTAAAATAAATCAAACCAATTTACCATTATGACTAATGTAATCATGATGTTAGAGTAAACCATGTCACTAGAGGTCACTGCCGTTCTCAAAGTAAGGTGGTCACACTTGTGTGTTTAGTCAACGGCTTATTTCTGCCTTGAGTGTGAAGTGACTGTGTGAAACAGTTCACAGCTTACTGGGACTTCTAACAATGCTTCAGAAGACCAACAGCCAAGTCTGGGATTTTAATTGGAACCACACAACTGCACGCTTTTATGAGTTTCCGTTTAACCATCATTGGGCATGGTCGTAACAGTGTGGGTTTCAGGTTCTGTGACATGTACGAGTTTCTGTAACGTTTGCGAGTGGCTTAAAAAAGGCAACATGTCCAACAAAACCGATTCTCTCAGCCATCTTTAGCACTCCCTGAATGAAGCATGGGAGCATAAAATTCAAAGATCAGTCATTTACATCATGAAACGGTCTACATATAGAAGGCAGTACAGAAGATTCTGCTGAATGTCCTGTTATGACCTTGATCTTAAGTATTCAGAGGAAAGTCAAATCCAGGAACTTGTTACATCATATTACATCATTTAGGTCACGCAGATTGTTAGCGAAGGGCTTCCAACTAAGCTCGATCCTACACGAGCATCTTCTTTCAGTTCCTAGCAATGGGAAATAACTGAAATTCCAGACAGCTTTGTTGTAAAACTAACCTCGCTATCCTGTTGCTGTTCTGTGTTTGTGTTAAGAAACACGTGAGTGACTGTGTGGGTATGTGCATGTGCATGTGCATGTGCATGCGGGTGTGTGTTCTAGTGCATCAAATTACACATAGATCTCTTTAGCACAGTCCCAAAGATAGTGTCCAGAGTACAATAGAACAGAATCTATGCAACAGTCACTCAACAACATTTTGGGTGTTAAAACCTGAAACAATTGATGTAATATATTTTGATATATTTTGACAGTGGCATAAGCTGAAAAGAGGGAAGTATATAAGAATAGAAAAAGCAGAACTACATTCAGAATACCCTATGACAATATTTTTCTATCTGCAATAAAGTTTAAGTGTGGTTTTTGTTTCGTTATTGCAACAGAACTACAGACGGTCTAACGACTGAGGAGAACAGAATAGAACTGTAACACAATACAGCTGTGGTCAGATGTTTACATCCACTCATCGGGCATGAATGCCATGGTAATTCTTTTTCCACAGTAGAATGACTGTACAGCCTACATATTTAATGAATTTAAAGAAACAAGTTTGAATTCATTTTGAATTTTCTCGAATCCACACAAGGTCAAAAGTATAAACACAGACTCAAATATATACATAGACTCCCACTAATGTTTGGTTGGTGGTGCAAGTTGCACGTCAACCAGATGCTTTTGCTAGGCATCAACAAGCTTCTGGCATAATTCTAGTTGGATATTTGAGCAACTTCATTTAAACTGGTTGGTTTCCGGACAAGGACCAACCGTTTAAGAACTCTCCAATAATTTTCAATAGGTTGGTGGTCGGGGCTTTAGGAAGGCCATTCTAAAACCTTAATGTTAGCCTGTTTTATCCACTCCAGAACCTAGCTTTGGTGTGTTTGGGCTCACTGTCCCGTTGGAACAACCAAGTTTCACCCTTCTAGCTGCTGATGTGAGGCGAAGTGGACGAATTTGGAAGTGGTCATCCTTTTTCATTATTCCATCCACTTTATGCAATGTACCAGTACCACTGACAGCAAAACAGCCACATAGCATAATGCTACCACCACCAGGCTTGACGCCTGGTAGAGTGTTGTTAGGTTTGAAAGCCTCACCTTTACTCCTGTAGTACTTCTGTACCACTTTCCTATTTGGAAAAAGAATTGATCAAAGAAATCATAACCATGATGAGTGTATACAAACTTCTGACTGCAACTGCAACTGCTTTCATTATGCTCTGTAGGGTAAAATCCAGTTTGTGTACAACTTAAGAAATCTAAAATGTGTGTCTAAAACACCAAACTAGTTTCACTAATGAAAGCCTCCCATGCAGGAAGAAGAGCAGAGTAGAGTAAAAAAAAAAAAAAAACGTGCAACACAAAATCAACAATATTTTGTGCATTAAAACTAAAAAAAAATATATTGAATAATAAAATTAAATAGAGTGGAAATTAGAATATAATAGGCAGCACAGCTGAATGAATGAGAACATAATAAATAATAATAATAGAGGGTGAACATTTTGATGTGACTGCTGATGTGCAGCAAACAGCTTCTCATAAAACATGATATGAGATGTGTCAAAATGCATTAACATCACTAGAGTCCAAAGTCCAAAGCAAACATTTCATACCCTAAAGATTATCTTTTGTTTTCTTTTGTTTTGCACGGTGCACTTCTCCTTTGTTCTCTGTCCTTTGTCTATATCTCTTCCTCCTTCGGCCCCTCTCTTTCTCTCCTTCATTCCTACCTCGGTCACCTTGCTACGACGTGAACCTCTCTCAGACCTTCTTGCGCCGCCGAAAAACACGAAGAAGATCATGCCTGCTGAGCTCAGTCTATGCTGAGAGAAGGAGGACGCAAGGAGAAAGGGAAAGACGGGAGGAAACGAGGAGGAAGGAGAGGACAGGAGGGAGGAAGGGAGAAAGGGAGGGGAGGGGGGAAGAGAGAGAGAAAAACGAGACAGGGGTAGTGGATGTAGCTGTAGCTGTGGGCCGGGGGGTGAGCTACCTAGCCCGGGCTGCTCTGCTGAAACATCCATGGGTGGCTGTGTCGGGAGCCACCACGACTCTTCGGGCAGCTTAAACGAGAACTCGGACGGCACTGGAGGTAACTTGCGGGGCTTGTCGACGTCTTTTATTGGCCACAAGCTTGCATTTCTTTTTTCCTTTTTTTTTACGAAGGGCTTCCTCCAGGCTCCCTGCATGTTGTCCTGACTGGAGGTCTTCTTCCCTTCCTTTTAATATCCGAGCCAGACAGAGCCGAAGACAGACAGCAGTCCTGCCGGGTGTCTCCCTCCATGCACCTGGCCTTAAAACGGCAAACGACGCCTCGTCTGCTCTCTACTTTACAAAGTGGGAAACATTGACTGTGCCAGTCTGCCTCCCTTTGTTCTTTGGTGTTGACTAAGCTAGCCGGCTAAAACGTAGCTAGTTAGCTTGCTAGCTTTCTGCATAACAAATATGGGTCACAGGCAGCAATGGCATGCAAGGGGAGCGCTCAGGCGTGATTCAGTGTGATTTCAGATTTGAATTATGCCCAGATTCTCTGCACAACTTGAAGTTACTGACAGCTCGAGTAGGGGTGCACATATGGCAGCTGCTGATCTTGTCTTATATTTATCATTATTATTATTATTGATTGTTTTCGTTGTGAGCGAGGTGTCGGGTCATGCTGTGTCCTGAAAAGTGGTCGGAAGAGTGGAGGAGGTGTCAAAACTGTAGCTTTATGACTAAAAGCGAAACTTAAAGTGTGAGCAAAAAGTGATATATCGCACAAAACTGCAAGGTAAAGGTTAGTTTTATTTACTGAGCAATAAATGGAGTTGCATGCAGTCCCAAAGCATAGTAGGGATGACAGCTCGAGCAGTGAGAAATTGAGTGCGACACTGTCTATGAATGCATGCTGTAGTACATATTCCCTTTATTAGATAGTTTACGTTGGTGATATGGATAGGGTGCACAGTGAAAGAAGGGTGCTTTGTCAACTATAAAAGCTCTGGGTGGGGTTTAAGGGGAATTGTTGCGTTTAAATGGTGTGAATCTTAAAAAAAAAAGAGGGGGGGGGAGAGCCCCTTCTTGTAGTTTGAGGTGTTGTACACAACTTCCTTAGTGTTGTTTCCTGGTTTGTCTGATCTGAAAATGAGTTCTGCTCATAGCCAGTGAGTTATTTTAATTACAGAGCGGTAAATACAGTTGGTCATGTGGGTGGGGGGTGGAGACTTAGAGATGCTGAGATAAAACTTGGTTTCCTTTATTCATTCCCTCGTTGCCTCTGCTTCTGTCTTTGCCAGTTTTCAGGCTTCCTCCCTGACTAGATATTGGGTATGAACAGCAGCGGTATCTGTAAAATGTGGAGGATCAAGAGACGATGCAGCGTTAAACGGATGCAGACAAGCAAGCAGGAACAACGCAGTTCAGTTCAACATAGGCACATTTATGTGTCACTAAATCAGATCTCGTAGGCAGGTTTACATTGCAGAAATTTCTATGTTAAATTGTTGTACATACCGGCCTACATAAATCCTTCCTGAATGACACCCAAGTAGGTTACTGTTTAAAGATATACGTGAATTATTGGCTGACAGACGATGTGGAAAGCAGGCTAATGAAGACTTATGGACAGAGTCATGCAGACAAGTTCATAACATGAGAGCATATCCGCAGGAATTCAGGCATGCACTGCTAGAAAATGATTACAGCTAAATGACGCACTAAAATGCTTTTATGTTCCTGATGTTACTGATTGTTTGGTACTTTTGCTAATGTTTTGTATAATCACATAAAATTGTTTAAAGAGCCTGTCCAATGAAAACTGGCACAGTTATATTTTCCTCTAAAGATAAATCAGGAACAAAAAAAGCAATTCAACTTCGTAGTTGAGCATTTCCGCCTTGGAACTGCTTTGTACCTGTGTTGGGTCTGGCGCCCCTCTAAGAAACTGGAGCTAGAGCCAAAGAAGAATCCTGACTATTGTAATATATAGTACTTAAGCGAGTCTTAAGCCACTTTTAACAAAAGAAGGAATGACTGTCAGGCCGTCGGATCTCCATCTGTCCATATTTGCAATCAAGTATAAGCATTTGACATTGTCACACTAAAGGCTCATGCTACCCCTTTACCATAACTTTTCTAATCAGGGTCCAAAATGAACAACCTTCTAATGTAGTTAGTTTCAGTTTGCCAAATAAATGTAAACGAGTATCGAGCTCAGGGTCACGGGAGAGGTGGATCAATCGTACCCAGTGGTCAAGTTCCCAGTCTATTCCAGGACTATCACAGTTGACAGCCAGCCATTCCTGCTCACATTGATGCCTATGTGCAATTAAGAGTCACAAGTTAACCCAGAGCACTTCAGCGTTAACTGCTGTACCACTGTGCTACCAAAATAATTGTGGGTTGCTTTTTTCCCTACTCACTTACATGTGTTCTGGTTCTGAGTTTGATAAGCACACGCTCATGGCTCAAACCAATGCGTGATTTAGACTTCTGTGGGAAATCTATGTGGTAACTTACGACATAACTGGAAAGTCCTTTTAACCATACACCATAACCTTCTACATAACCCAACGCAGCCCACAGCAACTTGAATGGCGTGGAAGGTTGAAACGCAGGGTTACGAGGAGTTTCCAGTTAATACGTAGAATTCCCACAGAAGTCAAAATCACGCGTTACGCAGAGCCTACAGACACCTTTTCAGACCGTCACTTACATGTTGTAGCTGTGTACTGTCGTCAGGGGCCAGTGTCACAAACAGCCCTTTTTTGTGCTGTTCTCAATACAGATCAACAAAGGCCTGAAGCAAAATTAAATGTTAAAAATAACAATAAGTGTTCACTTTTCAACTAATCTATACATAGCATCTTAGACACCAGTCTACGTGCTGTTGGGTCATTGGAAGACTGAAGGGGAGTACTTTTGCTTTGGTTGTGTACCCCTTTGCTCTGTGTAGGTAAACAGGCACAAACGTAGTACTATAAAGCAAGCGTCGCACAGCTGCTGTCTGAGCTATTGACTCCCTCCCTGACATTTTTCTTCTGTCCTTTACCATGTAAGCAATCATTAACACTAGTCAATGAGCAGATGATTAGGACTTTATGGGCTGTGTGAAGAAGTGGATAATTTAGATAAAGAGCCTACAGTTTAAGAGGGTTAAGTTGGTTAAATGGTTAAGCATCCAGGATTTTTACTTTTATGTTTGATTAGTAAGTTAATTAATCGTTTAACGATTCACAAGAATTTGGCTTCAGTTTTGCTCTGGGCTCTTCTTTATTCAGCATAAATCTTTGTCACTTTGCTGGTGGATATTGTTTGTTTTGTTTTTAGTGTATTCCAGTTTTCTTGCCTGGTGAGTCAAAAAGTTAATTTGAAGCACAGTTTCTAACGCTGTTGAACTCAATCCATAAAATATATTTCAACTATGATACATCAACATGTACTAAACCTTGTGCAGTTCACTATTCTTCAGAATAATTTTCACATTGAGCACCTATGTATGAATTTCATTGGCACTGGGAAGTGGTTTACAGTATTTGAGAAGAGTTGAAGGTCAGCACCAGGAGAGGAACTTTAATGTATGTTTATCTGTGTTGCTATCTGTTTACTGTACAGCTGCTGCATTGTTTTCCTCCTCCCTGAAATATCAAAGGCTAAACCTGTCCAACTAGGTCCCCCTCAACCTACTAAACGCTGTGTACTGTAACCTGTCTAATGAGCTTATTTCAAACGGGAAGTCTTTTCAGCAAGTTCAAGCAAGTATTAAAAGTAGCACGGCTAGAGGCTTGTCTTACTAAAGTCAGTTGAAGGTTGGTGTTATTCGACTTTGCCACATGATCATCAGGGTTCGTGTATACCAGCAGGTGTAACTCAACACCTTGATCCATCAGCTTGCTCGCACCTCCCTGTCTGTGTTGTGTATTCAAACATACACGCTGTCCTGTGTGTCGGCCCCTTCGGCGGTGATCCAGATGGTGTTACTCACCTGCCTTCACGCTGCAGCCGGAGGGCTGTTAGATGCTAGAACCGTAACCATTTAATTGGGTTTAGTACCAATACATTTTTAGCTTCACTTTGTCTAAATGCTTCATTTAGACCTTATATTATAGTGTAGGCCCATTTTTAATTGACAATTGAATCATGCTTGTGTTTATGAGCAAAGCTGAAAGTCTTGTTTTGTTTCCAGTGAATCCTAACTTTTGTTATGCCTGCTTCCTCCTTACTCATAATCTCTACTTCTCATTTTTATCTTCTGTGGATTTCCCATCTTTTCTCATCTTGCATCCCACATCTGTCTACTTTCTCTTCCCTACATCCAAATTGCTTTTGTTTGTCTTCTTTCCTTTTCTTGGTATTTCCCCTTTACTCCTTCTTCTCTTTGTTGCTTCCTCCGTTTATTCCCATTTTGGTTCACACCTTTGATTCCTCTTTCCCTCCCTCACTTTTATGAGAGTCTTTTTCAATATTTCTGTTTGGTTCTTCAATTTTCAGTCTGCGTCAGTCTTCCTGTTTTTATTAGTTGCATTTTCTCTCTAAATCCCCCCTTTCCTCTCCCTCTCTTTGCCGCTCCCAGTGGCTCTAGGGCGTAACCAGCCCCTGAAGAGAGAGCGGCCTAAATGGAAAAGTGACTACCCGATGACTGAAGGCCAGCTGCGCAGCAAAAGAGATGAGTTCTGGGATACGGCGCCAGCTTTCGAAGGCCGGAAGGAGATCTGGGATGCGCTGCGGGCTGCGGCCAGCGCCTTTGAGAGCAATGACCACCTGCTGGCTCAGGCGATCCTTGACGGAGCCAGCATCACACTGCCACATGGTAACACACATTTCCATAGTGATGGGTCTAGTTGACAAGTCATAGATTTTGCTTTATTTTCTGAAAAATAGCTGTAATGGGACACTGAAATGTCAAAGTCAAAATCTCCCCTTCGAATACTCACGATACAGAGCTTTTACTTCATGCCACCTGTCAGCATTCAGTACCACACGCAGCTACTAAATAGTAGCTCTTCAATGTAAAGAGGTTAAATTTACATAGAACAGAGAAGCAAAGGGAGGCTGCTTCCCCAGGAAGTGTCTTTAGATTGCCCTCTGATAAGTTTCATAAACAGGAAGCAAACTTTGCCACATATTACTGAAGCATTTTGTTTATGTAAGTGCCTTCTTTGCTGTCCTTGTTAAAGTCACAGACTACAATTGACATTTTAGTGAACATGGAAGTAAATAGAGCGATTATAAAGCATCAATATAATTCAGCCTGCTATAAAAGAACCTCTTAGTGATTTTCAGTGACCACATTTTAGAGTTTAGGCTTTAGCTGCGAGGAAGTGCTGCAGAAGTAACCCATAAATAATAAATAAGGGGCATGTTCTTGCTCTGCTGAAAGGAGGAAGTAATAAGTCACCTAAGTATGCCAAAGAGTTCAAAACACAAGAGCATTCTCTTAGAACAAATCTATAAAATATATGTGGCTCAAATTCAGGAAGCCCAAATCCAAGCTGTTATAATAAGCTGCTGCAGTAGGCTCTCTACGCGTGGATGTATCGTTCTTTATTGTTCCCAATTCTTCAAACTTCACAAAAATAATACAGTTCTGTGCAGAATCCCTCATTTCTTTATATTTTACTTGAAAAATGGGAAATAGATGCAGAGTTGTTGAAACATGCAAACATACAGAGAAATACAGGGCACAAGGCAAAAACAGAGTTTGTATAATTCTACCAAGCTTGGAAGGGAATATTATTTTTAAGCATAGCCTGAACTTTAATAAGCAAGCTTTCTTGTAATTTCTTTAAGTAGTTTTCAGGAATAGTTTCTTGGAGGACATTAAAAGCCCTTCTTTAGATGTTTGCTCCCCCTTGGTCTGTTGTATGTCAACGTGATCCCACAATGTTAATAATGTTCAGAGTTCTGGGTCTCTGGTGAGGCCAATCCATGATGCATTATAGCCCATTCTGCCAGTTGCTTGGTGAAATTGGTTCCAAAGAGGGTGTTGCACCAAAAACATTCTGGTGATTGCTTTGGTCACCAGCAGATTGGAACAGTTACCTGTATTTTCTGTGGAAAACACCAATTTGGCTGCAAACACAGTCAAGCAGTAGTGAAACACTGACTGGAAACGATGGTTTGCTGCAGCGAAGAGGCAGAGCTTTTACTTTGAAGACGGATGCTGTCCCATTTCTGGTTTCTTCTCACAGTTTCACTACTGTTTGGAGACCACAGGAAGGGACCGAAGCAGTCGCAATGAGGTTTTTGCCAGCTGGTCTGGGACATTTTTCGAATTTTTCCCCTAGCGACCAGTGGTTGCTAAGTGGTCACTGACCTACCTCTCGGCCTTAGGTAACTGGGGCCTTATTAAGTTGATGATGGTTAGTGGTCACCTGACTGCAAAACCTGTATATGTATATTTTAAGTACCATTAAGAACCTCATGTCAGTGCCTTACAATGTCTACTTGATTCCTCTCAGTAGTTTGGCTAGGTCAGATCAGGTCCTGCTGGGCTGCAGCTGTGGATTCTCTAGACCTGACATCATTGTTTCACTCTACCAGCAGTGCAGTGCAGAGAGTAGACACAACACTTAAATATTTTCACCACTCACACATTTACATTTTCTCAGTCAGTCATGCAAAGCATTGATTTCAAATTTCTTTCACCATTCTGCCCTTGTTCACCAGGACACTTTTGGTCTTCCAGTACTGCTTTACACTTAAACTGAGCAGCATACAGGAATCAGAACTGACATTCCTAAATGTTTTCATCACATTTAATACATCACATGTTGTACAATTGGGATAGAGGGAAAGATGGATGGATTCTTAACTGGTCCCACAAGGGAAATGACTGTGTTCTGTGCAGCAGAATAAAGGCAAGTTTGCTTAAATCTTTTGGCTATGTGTGGTTGGCTGTGAAGTCTGTTTAATAGGTTTTAAGAAACAAATTGAAGTTGCGTTTTGTTTGATGTGAAAAGGCTTATCTTGAACATCAGGCCACCATTCTAGGTCTGCAGCAAAGGAAACGCATGAGAAAGAAACAACACATTCACAAATTTAAAGCAATTTTATTATGTCCAACATCCTAGTTATCACTCTTAGCAAGTTAAATATTAAGAAATCCAGAGTACAGCTGAGGCTGACGAAGCCATCATTAGTTTTACACACACGTGTTGATGTTGCTAAAGAAAAGCCAGGGTATTTTTGTGACACCAGAATAAAACAATCACTGTAATCTGTAGGATTCGCTTTATTCCTGTCTTTTCAGTAGCTGTTTACATTTATGGGACCAAACAGCGATCCTCAAAAATCCTTTAAAATTGCATTACCATTACTAGCTGAGACTTTGTTGGTGCCATTCAGGAAATGGATTAGTTTCTCCAAATCCCCACTTAATTCATAATGGAGACTTTTATTGTATTAGAGATGCATCATCTGATGGGTTCCCCTTTCACTGTTTTTTTTTTTTGTTTTTTGTTTTTTTTTTTTTTTAAAGAGTTTAAGTTTTTTGTTTTGGTTGTTGTTGTTTTTTGTTTGCTTTTTTTAAGAAAAAAAAAGGTTGAAAACAAATTTTGTGGTCATTGAAAGTTGCTCTGTGAACACTGAAATGAGATTCAAGTCTTTGTCTTTAGAAAACATAAGGAAATTATAGAGCATCTTTTCTGGAGCCATTTGCTGTCATTAGCCATTCATCCATCCATTTTGTGCTGCTCATCTGTCTTGAGGTATCAGGGGCATGAGGCCAACTCTTTAAGCACTTATGGAGACACTGAGTTGTTACAAAGCCATCCCAGAAACTACATCTCTCCAACATCTTTCCTGGGTCTCCACCAGGAGTAAAAACACCTCACCTAGGAGGCGTCCATGAGACAACCTTGTCAGATTCCCAAACAACCTCATCCAGCTCCTGTTGTGGAGGAGTAGCGGCTTTACTCTTATCTCCTCCTGAATGGCCAAGCTCCTCATCCATAGGGAGACAAGCCACAATTCGGAGGAACCTAATTCCTCACACAATCTTATTCTTTTGGGCACAGCTTGTGACCATAGGTGAAGGTATTGTCACTACGGCAGGCCAGTACAGCATTCTGTATCTCATTGTGCAGCTCTAGTGACAATAAAGGCATTCTATTCTATCTGCATCACTACCAGTACCACCTGAATCCATCTGTTAGTCTCCCAGTCTACTTTCTGCTCACTCTGTGATACCCAGGTCTTCCAGCTGAGTCCAGCCATGTAGATTCTCATCCTGTCCACTTCACACACTTCTTACAAGAGTGAAAGTTGGAGGTCATCATTCAATTAAGCCAACATTGCCACATAATCTCCAACAGCAGATCCTGATACCACTAATCTCAAAACCCTTCACCCCTTGGCTGTGCCTAGAAATTTTGTCCATCAAAGTTATGAATAGACTCTTTAACAAAGGGCAACCTTGGTAGATTCCAGCTCAGGATCCAGTCTGATTTACCGTGGGTAACACAAACCAAGCTCTTACCACACTTGGCAGGCCAAATAGCCCATAATAATGGGCTAATACCGCATACTCCCAAAGCACCCCTCAAACGACATCCCGAGGGATGCGGTCATTTGATTTTTCCAAGTCCATAAAATGCATGTAGGCTGGTTGGGCAAATTCCCACGCAGTTTTGAATATCCTTGTAAGGACGGAAGGATTTACGGATTCACATCACTTATATTTTCATCCTTTAAAATTCAAAACGTGTTGGGGGGGATATGCAGCACAGCAAGCACTTCAACAACATGTTTCTTTGCTTTTGTCATAAGATTCATTCTTTAAAATTTGGTACAAGGCTAATTCCACCTTGTGGGTGGAATTTGTTTTTGTTTTGATGAAATGCCACAACCAAAAGCATCAGTACCATCTGGAATACATTGGTGTTCTGCAGCTGAAAAATAAATAGCTGTTGAAGGGAAAAAAATCAAAGGAAGATCCTTTCCAGATCCTGTTTATACATTTTCATTGAGCCATGTTAAAACTAATATTTATCTTAGCCTTTTGTGATGCTGGCTATCACTACTTCTTCATATTGTGCGCTCTCTGTTGTCCCACATAGAAGGAGCCTAAATAAACAACTGTTTAGTTGGTGTGCTGAAATATCGGAGGTAGGACAGCTCAACTGTAGATTTATTTGCTCAAATTTATATTTATTTTATGTACCTGATAAAAGCAGAGAGCTATAAAATATTTAAACATGCTCACCAATTATTTATGTAGACTCCTGCACAATATATAATAGTGTGGTTGTGGTTGAAATAATTGCTGCACTTTCGTTTTGTGGTGGTTTTTGGTGATTGCTGCTACGCAGTGGGCTACACGTGCCAGAAACCAGCCTTTTTGCCACCTTATTCCTTCACAATTACATGAACTCTGCACTTTTCTTGAAGGCAAGAGTTACTTTCATGTCCTCACCGAGGCCAAAGTTGTCATCATCTAGAGAGTAGCGAGAACTTTTCTGGGCTTCTGCTAACTCATCTCGGTTTTGGTTACAGGAAAACTCACTGCTACTCTCGGGTGGATCGTGCTTCGGTTTAAGTCATAAAACAGCGCAACAGCAGCAAGGTGACCTTTTTTTTAAAAATGTCATTTAGAAGAAACTGTGGTCAGGCGGTCTTCTCACTTTTGTGGGGAGAGTTTTTCATCTTTTTGGATGTCATCATCAACTTAATCTTCTGTTTTTGTTAATCCACAATAAATATGACCTTTTAGTTTTTTGGTATGAAAAGTAGTCACTTTGAATTATTTTGCAGGGTATGTATCTGTCAGGAATCCCCCTCGTGAACAGAATGGCTTACATTTTTACTCGTGGACACAACCTCTTCAGTATGCTATAATTCCCACTTTCTGTCCACCAACTCTTTTATTGTCAGAGTCTGAATCACAGAAATTACATAATGTTTCGTTATGTTTTAGTCCAAGATGAGACTTTCCCTTTTCTCCTGCTTCCACAGTCTGTCCCCCTACAATCTTTATTTTCTATTTGTATGACTCTCATTTCTCCATTTCATATCAATCCAGGGTATTATGAAGCATAGTTCAGGTTTTGGCTTTGTTGAATGGGAAAAAATGTTTTAACTTTCACTTTATTACAAATGACTAATAGATTTCTTTAAACAGAAAGTATTCCATCTCATGCACAGCAAGGTATATATATCTATATATTAGAACTTTTTTGTTTAGACAAGTAGTCCATGAAGAGTTACGAAAAGGAAAAATTAGAAATGACCCTCCTGTTCACTTTAGTGTTTTATGGCTCTGCATTGGAAGCTCCGAGTTAATCATTTACCGAGCTCTTACACTTCTGTTTATATTGTAATGTGATTTATTGACAGTGGCAATTCCTGCAAACCATAATCTGTAGCTTTCATTTGATTTATTAACCAAATTAATATTTAGATTTTTTTTTTTTTTTTTAATACCGGTATATTGAATTAATTGGTTATATTCTCCGTTCTTCCAGGAGCTCTAACCGAATGCTACGATGAATTGGGGAATCGATACCAGCTGCCAGTCTACTGCCTCTCTCCCCCCGTCAACATGATCGAGGAACGCTCCGATGAGCCCGACGGTTCAGATCCTGACTCCGGAACCACCGACCCGTCCTTGGGCAGCGCCGGTGAGCCTGGCACAGGAGGGGAATGCCAGCTTCGGCTTCGCCTCTCCACGGGTCGCGACCTCCGGCTGGCAGTCCGTTCCACGGACACAGTAGGCATAATGAAGCGGCGTCTACAAAGTCAGGAGGGCGTGCCTGCCGCAACGCAACGCTGGTTTTTCTCAGGGCGGCCCCTGACAGACAGACTGCGCTTGGACCAACTCAACATCTCAAGAGACTATGTAGTGCAGGTCATCCTCAGCCAGCGACCACCACCAGAGCCTGAAACTACACCAGAAACATCAGGGCAAGTGGCAGCAGAAGAAGTAGCCGCACTGCCACAAGAGCCCACGCCGGAGGAGGATTGATGCTCCCAAACTGGCAGCCTGGAACGGGGCATACCAGTGATGTGATAGTATAAAAGTTGGAGGATAACAAGGGACACAAAAGAAGCTGATTTCTCTTCTCTTCTCTTCTCTTTTCTCTTCTCAGACATTTTTTGCTGAGAACTTTGTTTGGGCTGATATTAGGCATCTGCTGGAGCATAAGGACTCTTGGATTGAGAAAAGACTAATCCTTTTGGTTTTTACACATTGAAATTTTGACCTTTTTTGAAGTCTTTTTAACTGTTCCTATGGAAACCAAACAGCAAAAAGAGAACTTTGTCAGATGGCTAAAATGGGTTTTCTTAGCAACACTGATATTTGAATGTTTCTGTGTTTCAGTTTCCATTCAAGTTCTGCTCTTTGGCAAAGCTGGTTCAGCACAGAGAATTCTTCGTATAAGGCGACAGGGTTACGCGTGTACTTTCACAGCATATGTTTTCAATTTAGACATTTCAAAAAGACACTTAACAGTACTGAGAGTTATTCAGAAATTCTTCATTTAAATACATGATAGTAAATCAGTCAAGAATGCTTGCGTCAGGGGATAAAGTCGGTATACAAACAGCCATAAAGGAAGTTTGGTGTAGTTGGTTAGCAAGCAGATGTGTTCTCCCTCTTGAGGCACTCAGAGGACATGACTGGATGCTTTACCAAGCTGCTGCTGCTGGATCATATTCTTTATTTCACTCTGCTTCACTGAACAATCAGATTAATCATGTTATAAGTAGTCAGCCTGTGCGTGAGAGTGCGTGTGAATAAGTGTGTGTGCGTGTGCGGATGTTCATATATGATCAGGACACAACCACCACTCATTCATGTGGTGAAAAGGATGGACATCAGAAACACAGTTGCATATTTTGATTAAAGAATGTTTTTAATGAAAACTAGTCATTGTTTGTTTTCTTCGATCTCTCTTTCAGAATTTCATATTTCGATGAAGACTTGGGACATACTGGACTGATATGCCACAATACTTACACTTGCTACAACTCTGGGATTGCCTTTTAATAAGGTTTATGACTTGCTTAGTTTTTCCACTTCTTGCGTTTTAATTAAGGTGACTTCCTCACTCATTTTCTTTGCTTAATACATTACAAATATTACACGTCAAATGGTCTCACAATGTAATTGTTTGTAGATTGCATAGTATTGTGTAAATGGCCTGTATTTGTAAGGACCCCAAAGCGCTTTACACTACATTCAGTCACACACATTCACACACTGGTGATGGCAAGCTACATTGTAGTCACAGCCGCCCTGGGGCGCACTGACAGAGGCGAGGCTGCCAAACACTGGCACCACCGGGCCCTCTGACCACCACCAGTAGGCAACGGGTGAAGTGTCTTTCGCAAGGACACAACGACCGAGACTGTCAGAGCCGGGGCTCGAGCCAGCAACCTTCCAATTACAAGACGAACTGCCAACTCTTGAGCCACTATCACCCCTTGTGTATTCCCATGCACATAGCGTCATTTTAAAGTTACAAATAGGAAAAAATTATCTTGTATTTTGTGGCTAATATTGAAAGGAAAGGTTAAGGCTAAGGGCAAAAATTAACTTTCTTTCTTTTTACTTGGTAAAATGAGCTGTGTGACATCCTCAATACCATTTTAAGCCTGAGTACTGAATTTACACATCATCACCTCCTATAAGTGTAATATTTTGCATCAGTTTTAATTTGAACAAAACCCTCAGAATGGTTTTAAAATGTCAAAACAACAACATTTGGCTTGTCTAATTTGTTTGGGCCTTTGGACAGGTGCTGTAGCCATTTCCATTATAAATGTCAGGCTAAAATAATCGCCTCCTGGCTTCAGTCACAAGTCAAGTCAAGTTGGCTTTATTGTCACTTCAACCATATACAATTTAACAGTACACAGTGAGGCGAAACAACGTTCCTCCAGGAACCAAGGTGCTACATGCAACATAAATTTACAACATAAATTAACAAAAAACACTAAACTAGCTAACTAAGAGGCCTAGTTAGCTGGCTAGCAGAGACAAGAGGTCTCCATAATAATGTAATATAAGCTCCCAGAGCATTGTTTTTGTGCTGATGTTAATGCCACGGGTGTTTTTGGAATTTTGCAAATTCTAAATCATATCTACAAATATAACAGCAGAGCACTACTGACTCTTACACACACATGTGCCTCAGCAACATCCCCCACATGCTCTGTAATTTCACGTGGTCAACCACTTTGCGGCTAAGTTGCTGTGCTTCCTAAATGTTTCCACTTTGCAATAATACCAGCTGATTGAGGGAAGCAATTTCACAAAATGACTTGTTACAAAGGTGGCAGCCTGTCACAGCGCCACACTTGAATCCAGTTAGCTCATTAGAACAACTCATTTTTTCACGAATGTAAAGGCAGACTGCTTGGCTTGATGGTTTTATGCTCTGCGGGACTGATAACACCTAAATTTAAGAGGGACTGTTTCTGTCCTTTGTTGTGTGATTACAATTCAGTAATGTGTCTTATCAATCTTTAAAAAACTAAAATGTAGGATTCCCCAAAAGATCAAATTATAATTTCAGGATCTGACACTGATATATCCATGATAATCTAATCTGTTTTATCTGTCTAGTCTCTTTAACAGGAATAATACAGCACACTTAACAGCATAATACACACTAAGTTTTTCCTGTAGTCTCTTTTCTCTATAATTTCAACATCATTGTTTAAGCCCATTCATTTAGTCCTGGCAGAAACTGGAAGTTTTCTTGAAAAACCCAATTACGCAAGCATTGATTAATTGGATTTGTTTTTGAAAGAAGTGCTGCTAAGCGGCATTCCCACCTTGACAAAGACATACCTGCTATCATTCAGCTGGTATGAGGAAGGAATGCCAGCTGCCTCTCCACAATTCCTATAAAATACAAAGGAAGTTAAAGAGTTGATAAGCCACTTGTTTAATATTGAGAAAAGTCGCACCGTGCACACACACACACACACACACACACACACACAGGGAAGTGGATGTGGTGTAAGGTTAGTATGATATGACATTTTCAGTCCCCATAGAATACGAAATAGGATAGTGGTGGGGAAAAACCTTTTACTTAATTGAAGTGAGGGTCCAAGCAAGGAAATTGCATTTCCTTTCAAAACAGCATAAAACACACTCCCCTTGAGTCATCTGTTGCCTTTTTTTTTTTTAAATAAACAAAGGTTAATCAAAAGAAACCCCTATACCTATGTGTATTTATAGGAAAGGGTCTACGAGTTGTCATTACAGGTGCAACCACACAGGCATGCTTAAATGTTAGTGGTTATTTTGGAAAGAAAACGCTCTGCAGGTAACTTCCCAGATGTATACGTAAAAAAAAAAAAGAAAATGCAACAGTGATTTTTCCATTTGGTCATTGCGTTTACAAAACTCATTCAGATAATCCTGTTTTGTTTTTTTGTTTTGTTTATAATCTGGGTTTTCTCCTTTATTTCGTTCCTGATGATTGTGTTCTCTTGACGCATTCTGTGGAAGCGTCCTTTTTCTTGTTCTTCTTTAGAAGTCCCATGACGGCTTTCTAGATTACCTGCTCCACTTTCAGTGGCGTATAACCATATTTAAACATTTTAGGGGTTGCAGTTCTGTTTTACAGAAGTTTCTGTATCATTAGTTGGCCTTACTTCCCCCCCAAAGTGGTTAGTGTGATCACACAATCATCAGATTACAGCATGGATTTTGTACCGAATGAATTGTCGTCTTCAACACAGCTAAATTAATCAAGCTTAACAAAAGAGGAGAGCCGGGTGGAAAGCTAGTGGTAATCCATTTATTTTGATCATTCATTAAATTTCCTTTCATGTGCAGTGTGGTCCATTGTCATCGTCATCATTGGTCAGGTATTAAAGAGTTCCTCTTTTGAGTGGGGATTTCTCAGCCTGACGTATAAATGCAGCTGCAGCTGCTGCCTTTACACAGACAAACACTGCTTACTGCATCTGGTTCCAGTGTGAAATTTTGAATCAAGTTTTGCAGGGTAAGATCTATTATATTCCATCTGATTGTCACAGATATTCAGGAGGAGGAATAATCTGCTCACTTTGGGTTATGTAAAAATCAAAAATTTAGGTATCTTGAAGTATGTTTAAAACTTCTTATATAATTGAAAACACTTTGAAAATGCTGTTGTACTGGTTCCCAAATTTGAGTTCTCATCCTTTGAAGGGTCAAAAAGGTTTTAGGAGGAACTATCTGATTTTTTTTTTATATACTATTTCATTTGATATCTTCTAAAAAAAATTTATTAGATTTATTTTTTTAATTTTTACTAAACTAACAGATAGTTAAACTAAGGATATTTTCTCTGTAATTTTATTTGATTTTAATTAGTTTTCCAAGTTCACAATTCTTTTGTTGTTATTTTATTTTAGTTATCACTGCTTTGATTTAAAGGGTTAATTTTGTACTTGAGTATTTCACTTTTTTCAAGGTTTAAAAAGAAATATTTTTATTTGTTTATGTAAAAGAGTCCCATCACTTCCTTTCTTTTGTTACAGATGCATACATTTTTGCTCATGGTTGTGTGGGCTATACTGAGTGGCGCCCGCTCTGACACCCAGCAAGCAGATGTCGAGACACTCATGGATAATGGTATCTCCTTGTCTTTGAATATTCCTCCATGTTTTCATTTTTGTTTTTATTTCACCAACAGTAAAATCAATTTTTTTGCTTTACCTAGTTGTGGTCCTGAGGGTGCCCTCTTTTACGGGTAGCATGGTTCACGTTCCTTTGACCTGCGGAGAAGCTTTTCAGAATGAGCCTGTGTTTTGGAAGAAAAATGGTAACGCAGCTTTTAATTCAATTCATTTTACTTATGTAAAGAAAAAGTCAAAGTCACAAGAACTTTCTTTTGCTTGTTTGCTCTATAGCTCATCAAGCTTTTGTTTATCCAGACGTCAAACTTTCCCGTTTGTCTCTTTATGGCTTTTTATGACCACATTGTAACAATGAACATGTCCGTGTCTCAGGTCAGGAGCTCAATCCTCCTCTGCAGGGGAACCAAGTCCAGGTCCTGGTGGAGGAGATGAAAGGAGGGAACTACACTTGCCACCTCAGTCCAAGTGGAGAATACCTGAACCACACTATGATCTTAATCCAGCTTAATCCAGACAACAGGACAGTCATATTGGAAAACAGAGAAGGAGGTAAGTTGAAAAAAAAAGAAAGAAGGAAGGAAAGGAGCAAAGGCAAAGAAAGAAGTGAAACGAGTAGGGGAGGGAGAACAAAGAAGGCAAGCATGAAGGGAAAAGGGCAAAGAGCAGATTTTCTTTGACTGGATTTAGCCTCAGGCTTTCTCTGAAGAAGAAATGGTATTGATGGGACTGAACAGCTAAGATGATGGTCAGATAGGGATTTAGGATAAGAAGAAAAAAAATAGGGAAAGGGTGTAAGGGTGGGGTTCCAGAGCAGAAAACAGAAACTGGATCAAAGGATCACCATTAGTAGTGTCAAAGGAATTTTAATAGAGAAGATGAGGGAAAAGAACAACACAGTGAGCAGGCTTTATATTAGGCCCATCATCACATTGTTAGTGCTCATGTTTCTCCATAAGGTTTCAGCTTTGTAAATCTCAAACATTAAGTTTCTGCAGTTTTGTGCTATGAGGCAATGTTTTCCTGTGATGGAACAAAACCTTAAAGTTGAAGAGGCAGCTACAAAGCTTTTTTTCTCGTTTACAGCAATTATATCAATGCCCTGAGTGATTTATTTGTGTTTACTCGATGGGATCTAGAAGAACAATGAAACACTACAAGTGTAAGCTACACTGTTCATAAGAACATTAAACAAAAGAGAGGGAGGGGACTGACAGTAATTCTGTTGCTCCAGGTCACATCCACTGCTCGGCACCAAACTATACAGGATTCTTTCACTGCTCCTGGAAAAGAACAGCGCTCAGATCTGATGCCAGTGTGGTTTTGGTTAAGGCTGAACGGTAAGGACAAAGACAATGCATAGCATACTTTGGTTGGGTGCTGGTGTGGAGGAGGTGCTCTAGATAGTATTTTAACATCAACTTATATTTATATTCCAGTTTTACCGAAGATATCCCCTGTGAGCTGGATGCTGATGCATCAGGGGTTCGCTGCCAGGATGCCCACTGCCCATACAAAGAGGAGCAACATCGCATTTCCTTCACCGTTTACATACGCAGCCATGCTCGTTTGGAGACCTACACAAAGTCTTTCTACCTGAGAGAAATCGGTAAGTTTGTTTTTGTGTATTTTAGCGTATGAAAAGTAACTTTCTTAGTCATCGTGCCGTGATTTCCTCTCTCCATTCTCTTTCTTTTTTAACCTTTGCCCACCTCATTTCTCTCCCTCCCAACTCAATAAAGTGAGACCGTCAAAACTCCCTAACCTGCACATCAGTGATGGGAAGGTGTTCAGCTGGGACTACCCTGATACTTGGGAGAAACCCTGCAGCTTCTTTGGCCTACAGTTTGAGGTCAAGCTGGTGCACAGTGGACATCCCTGCAACAGTGACAATCAAATAATTGTAATTAATACACGTACATCTATACACCAGATTCATATCTCTTTGCTGATGTCCAGTTTAGTCGAGGTTTCTTTGTCTTTATTAAGTCGCCTCTTCTTTGTGCAGAATATCACCACTGATACAACCAAATATGAGGTTGGCGTTAAGACCAAGAAGTATGTTTTCTGTGTGCGAGCTCAGGACAAGTTCACCAGAGGGCCGTGGAGCCACTGGAGTCAGTGCACGTAAGTGTATTGATTTTTATTTATTTATTTTTTGCTAATTCTGTTCCTGTGCAAGGATTCACACTATTTACAAATCATTGTATACTGACTGATCCAATCTGTACTGTTTTGTTCTTTTTACCAACAGAGTGAACAAACATAACGTGGCATGCTAAGCGTTAGCCGCTGGACTCTGCTGCCGCACCAGAAAGAGGAAAACAGTTTTTAAAAATATTGTAATTCAGAAGGAAAAAAAAATGGTCTAATACATTTTTTCAAGTGATGCACAACATATGAAGCTGTGCTTCAGGAGTGAATGTATACCTGTACAGTATTTATTCATCCCTCTTCATCCCCATTCGTTATGTCTGTGGAACTACAGAACAATGTTACAATAATGATTTGTACTGTGATTGAAATGAATTAGTATTTCCTTCATGCCCTTTTTAACTTATTTATATCTGTTCAGAATGTTTCTCAACATTTTATAATAAATTAATGAACATGTCAGTTTATTGTATTTTCTTTCATTTTATAACAGGGCATCTCAAAATGTATTTGAATCCCATGGGTTATCTATAGTAATGACGAGTTTATTTTGAGTGCAGAACATACAAAAGATGAAAAATGCACTGACAAACTAGAAAAAACACAAAATCATAAAACTAAAGTACTTGTACATATTTGCATATTTTATATTCTGATATTGTGCGAGTTGCATGTGTATTCACTCATCATGTGGCTACGCGAGACAAAAATAGGTAATAACAATGACAACAGTAGGAAAATAATAGTCAGTAATAATACTGAAAAAATATTTATGACATTAGGGGGCGATCATGGCTGTGGGGCGATCGTGGCTCAAGAGTTGGGAGTTTGCCTTGTAATCGGAAGGTTGCCGCTTCGAGCCCCGGCTTGGACAGTCTCGGTCGTTGTGTCCTTGGGCAAGACACTTCACCCGTTACCTACTGGTGGTGGTCAGAGGGCCCGGTGGCGCCAGTGTCCTGCAGCCTCGCCTCTGTCAGTGCGCCCAGGGTGGCTGTGGCTACAATGTAGCTTGCCATCACCAGTGTGTGAATGTGTGTGTGAATGGGTGGATGACTGGATGTGTAAAGCGCTTTGGGGTCCTTATGGACTAGTAAAGCGCTATATAAATACAGGCCATTTACTATTTAAATGAAGGGGAGGCACTAGAAACCATGGTGTTTTGGGAGGTGCCATTATTGGCCAGGTCGTTAGTGTCTACGTTCTTTATTCAATGAATTATCTTTTATCTTTTATGGTGTTCGTGGTGTACAAGTTATGAACAGGAAGTAATGAAATGTTTCTAACTGTAAAAGATTAACTCGTTTTTAACTACCTCAGGAATGTAGAACAGTACAAGCAAGCGAGGTACAAAAAAAGGTTTATTTTCCTATTTACAGCCACAATTTTGTCGATGAAATGAAGAAAACACACAAAAAAGGCAGAGCTCAAGAAATGAAAAGAAACTGAATTTCCAGGGACTGCTTGACATATCATATAGCTTATGTTTCCAGAGCTTCAGCTTCATAAAATGAGGCCCACCTTAATAAGTAGTGAAATGTGTAAAAACCCACTTTAGTTACAAAAGAGAAAAAAACAAAACACACAATTAAAAAAATGTGCTATCCAGTTCTTGTATTCTCATCACCTTTAGTTGGTTCATTGACATTTGGATGTTCCAGAAACATTTCAATGAAGAGCTGTCACGATCTCACGAGCATCAACGAAATAAAACCTATGCTTTATGTCCGTTCGAGTGTTGCGTCCTGTGACGTAACAGAATCAGCATGCACAGAAAAACATGAATACGTTTCTGGACATGTATGCACATGAACATCCAGCCATGGAAGCCTGACTGTAATATGCATGTACAGAATGTAAATAACAAAAAACAGGCCTGTTTGTAGTGACCACCTACAGACACGTAACAAATGGTGTCACACTTGTTCACTAAAGCCACTGTTTTGATGAAATATTTTAGCTAGCCAGTTCTAAGACCAACAGATTTTGGTCTCTCAGTAGTTTTTAGAATTGCTGCATACGTCTGCATGTGCAGGCTGCTGTTATTTGTTTGACGCTCACAAAACTTCCAGACGTTCCAACTTTTCACTTCATTTATTACAAATCAAACAGACAATCCAAATACTACATAAAAAAACACGTTAAATTACCAGGATATCCTCGCATACTGAAAACACTTTCAATGGTTATGTAACTTCATTTTGCTTATTTGTTTCTTTTCGCTCTTTAGCTTTTTGCGGTCAGTCTCTTTGAAGGCAGGCTACTGACCTTAACTATAATGAAATTAGATTTGTATCTTCTCCTACTCACTTGGTACAGCAGAGAGGCTTGATAGAGTATTTTTTACTGGTAATCAACTTAACACATCTGCTACTATTCACCCATCTAAAATACCAAGCAGGTGTAAAAGATCTCGAATACTTTCAGGAAATAGTGGACCTCAGTTATCTATATTAAACCCTTGTTGACCACCATGAGTAAACAGGTGAGCTGGAGTCTGTGACATTAAATCAGTGTGGTCTCAAACAGGATTTTTTTTCCCACAATGCACCTTGCACACTGATAGTAACTGTAAACAATATTTGAACAAACAAATGTTCCAGACTAAGAGAAGGCAGAGAACATGCAGATATATAAACTGGGAAGCCCGTCTCAGTCCTGAGGTTTTGACCTTGTGTGTAATTGTAGGGTTAGTGTTGGACTTTTAGTGAGGTTTGGTATGAAGGACTTTATGTTTGTTCTTGTGTTTGACAAGCGGATGATGCATTGGTTGCATCCACTCCAAGTCTTTGCGCTGATAATATAGTCCCTCCTCAGTGGTGCTGCCTCTTAGATAGGTACCTGCAGAAACAAACAGGCACACATTCAGCGCATATTTTAAACACATTCAGTTGAGTTCATGTTGATTTGGGGAAATGTACAAATGACACTGGGACACAACATTAAAAATGAGTAACTACATAATGGAAGAACATTTAAAGCCTTTACCATGTACTAGAGATGGACTGATCCGATATTACGTATTGGTATCGGTCCGATACTGACCTAAATTACTGGATCGGATATCGGAGAAAAATAAAAAATGTAATCCGATCCGAAGTATCACAAAATCACCTCACAAAACGTGCTACTTGGCGTAACTCAGCTCGGCGCATCGGAGCAGTATCTGTCACGTGATAGAGCGGCTGTTGTCTGCGAGACCTGTTGGCGGTCTGTTGGAGCATTTGGAGCCTCGCTACATGCTTCCTAACCGTGGCATTTCATCTCAGCGAAAACTATCCCACAGAAGCAAAGCAAGTGTGTAAGTTCATCCCTGAATGTTTGCATAGTATTTCCACGTTACGCTTAACAACTGATGTATTGAGCCACAGCTGGACTGGCCATCGGAGTTCCATATTGAGGTGAAAAGGAAGCGATTTGTCCCGTACTTCAGCTAGAATTCAAAAATAGACACAAAGCTGGAGTTATTCTGTCTTTGCTGCACAGTTGCATCTACTTCTCTCATTCACTTCCCCTTCCTCTCCTGTTATTACTTCAAACATGAAACTGATCAATGATCAGCTGATCGGCTTTTCTGCCGCAAGTCCTGTCTTTCTTGTTTGTTTATCGCCCACTTTGCGCTACAAAGAGGAGACCAGTGGATAAACAACAGCAGCACGTTTAAGCGTGATAAGCTGTTGTTAGAATGTATTTAATATTAACTTTGTCGTATCAGCTGATGTTTGCTGGAGCCACAGCTGTAAAAGCTGCTGGTCATGATATCCGTTTGGATATGTGGTGAGAGGGAAACATGAAGATGAAACCAGGAGATGTCCTTACTGAATCATCAGAGCTGAACAGGTGATGGAAAAACAGGTTTACCTTTTAGGTGACATGAATGAGTTGAAGGGAAGTTATGAACTGTTTCTGAGAGACAAATAACACCAGGATCCTTTTCTAGGTAGCTGACGGCTGGTAACTGTGCAGGGGCGGGTCTAGCAAAGTTTTGTCGGGGGCCAGGTTGGGCATTAACAGGGAAAGGGGGCCACAAAGAAATACTTTTCTTTGTTATGTCCTTTAAAAACTTTGAATAAATAATTATCTGAATCTTACAACAAAAGTGGTCATCTGATTAAATGTATAGAAATCCATTATTGTATATAGTAACTAATAAGTCTAATATACACCCTAATAAGCTATAGTACTTTTTCCTTTGGGAAGGTACCATCTGTGCAGTCTGCAATTCTGTTGAAGAAAGATGTTGAATCTATTTAAATATTGTAGAAAAATAATTGATTTCTGTGCATTTGTTTTACACTTGCATTAAATTAAAGTTGATTACATCAATTAAGGGCGGGGGGCGGTTCCTGAATATTTTTGCTGGGAGTTGGCAACCCTATTAGTTAGGTTGCTTAATATTCCCACTAAGTTGACCACAACATATTACTCAAACGACTGGAGAACTGGGCAGGTCTTTCAGGAACTGTACTAAACTGGTTCAAAACATACTTAGAAAACAGGAAATACTTTGTATCAATAGGTAACTTCACATCTGAGCAGACAAGTATCACATGTGGAGTTCTCCAAGGTTCCATCTTGGCACCCCTTCTGTTTAACATTTACATGCTCCCACTGGCACAGATTATAAAGAACAACAAAATAAACTATCATAGCTATGCAGATGACACACAAATATATATCACAATGTTACCAGGAGACCGAGGCCCTGTACAGGCTCTTGGTAAATGCATTGAGGAAATTAATGACTGGGTTGTGCCACAATTTTCTCCAGCTAAATAAAAACAACTGAAGTAATAGTCTTTGGTGCCAAAGAAAAACAATTACAGGTCACCAGAGAACTTCAATCTATACACCTAAAAACCACAAACCAGGCGAGAAATTTGGGTGTAGTGATGGATGCAGACCTAAACTTAGAAAAACACATTAAGACAATAACAAAATCAGCTTACTATCACCTCAAGAATATTTCAAGGATAAAAGATCTGATGTCTCAACAGGACCTGGAAAAACTAGTCCATGCATTCCTCTTTAGTAGGCTGGATTACTGTAACAGCATCTTTACAGGTCTACCTAAAAAAATCAGTCAGACAACTACAGCTCATTCAGAACTCTGCTGCTCGAGTCCTCACTAAGACCAAAAAGTGGACCACATCAGTCCAGCTCTGAGGTCTTTACACTGGCTGCCTGTCCGTCAGAGGATAGACTTTAAAGTTCTGATGCTGGTCTATAAAGCTCTGAATGGTTTAGGACCAAAATACATCAGTGACCTCCTGACCCAGTATGAACCTTCCAGATCCCTCAGGTCATCTGGATCCGGTTTTTTATCAGTTCCCAGAGTCAGAACCAGACACGGAGAAGCTGCATTCAGCTTTTATGCTCCTTATATCTGGAACAAACTCCCAGAAAGCCTCAGATCAGCTGAAACACTCAGTTTATTTAAATCCAGGTTGAAGACTCACTTATTCTCAGCTGCATTTAAATGAAGCACCAAATCCGCACTTAAGCTTAGATTTCAAAACTTACATTTTAACTACTGATTTTATCTACTGTTCTGATTTTACCTGTTTTGATTTTTGATTTTATATACTGTTTTGTTTGTTCGTTTGTTTTAATCAATTTAAAATCATTGTTTTTGTTTCTAATGTCTCTGTAAAGCACTTTGAATCACCTTGTTGTTGAATTGTGCTATACAAAAAAACTTGCCTTGCCTTGCTTGCTTACTCTTTAAAATACCAGAATATGGAGGATGGTGTAGGTTTAAATTTATTAGATTGATCAGTGTTGCTGAACTATAAAATGTTTTGGGTTGAGTGTATTTTTTGCATACAGGTATAACAGAATAGCTTCAGTCTCTTGTTTTTTAAAACTTGAGTATGAACTTATACAAAATGCAGCAAGATATTTATATTAAAAAACAGTTTTATTGATTACAAAATACGCTATATCAGATTCATATCGGTATCGGCAGATATCCAAATCAAATTTATGATATCGGAATCGGTATCGGACATTAAAAAGTGGTGTTGTGCCATCTCTACCATGTACCATGTACAGCACAAACAAATTATATCATAAGTTGAACAGTCGATGAAATAACCAACCATGTACAGTCCTACGGCATCACAGATAACAAAAATAAAGCTAAGAATGGACACAACAAAGTGCAAAGGGGAAATTTGCACTGAGATCTCACCTTTTAACCTTTCCATCACAACTGTAAATAAGAAAGAGCTCAACACTGATCCCTGATGTAACTCTACCCCGACCCTAAACTCATCTGTAATTCCTACTGCACACCTCAACACTGTTTCACAAATTTCTTGCCACTGGTGAGTTCCTCATTGAGTACCACAGTTACTTTCTTTGCTTGGGATGCAAAAGTCTCCTTCTTACTTTAGATTGTGTTCATTTATCCCCAGAATTGGATGCATTTTTTAGGATGAATTTTATACTTTAAATAATCTGAAATCAAGTAAAATTTAAGTAAGATTCATGTGTGTGTTGGCATTAGATGTTATTTTTTAATATATCTAGTATTTTCTTGTAAATGGCTGTTCAGGTCTAGCAGGTGCTGTAGGTTTGAAGTATGCAACTACAACTATGCAAATGATACTGTTTAGCTTTTCAATGAGTGCGTACCTCTCCCAGTGTTTGTGGTTGAGTCCACTGAAGTCGTCAAGCTTGGCGATTTCTTTGAGGTATTGAGACAGTTTATACAGCTCTCTGTCCCGCTCCCTGTTGAGGTGGGCCTTCATGAAGGGTCGGATCTAACACAAATTCACAACAACAAATAAAGAGACAGCTTCATTAAGATCTGTAGTTTATTGTACCAAAAGAAGAGAAAAATGGTCAAGATAATTGTATGAACTAACCAACCTTAAGTCCATTCTGTGGGTTCATAAGAAAGTTTCTTCCAATGTCGTCAAACATAATGGTGTTCTTCCTGTTATAAAATTCTCCGTACTTCCCCCATATCACACCTAAGGGCTTCACCTGCGGAAGCCATAAAATAGATTAAATCAGTGCCATGATGTTTGCACAAAGCAGTAAATGTCCTCCACAAACATCATGAAAAAGAGGTATTCAAGCACATTTTGTCGTCACGGCGCGTGCAGTCACACCTAGAGTGCTAAATGACTTACCAGAATGTAAACAAACAAAAAAAACCCCAAACAACAACGATGTGATACATGTCACCTAGGACCATAAGCCAGAAACATTCCCGAGAATTTACATAGTTACTTAGCAAGCACGACGTGTATACAACTTTATCTAGTGACAAATCTCTGACAAAGAGATATCACCACTCTTATAAAATAAAATAATTTATATACTCAATAGCCTGCAGATAGGTGGAGAAAACAGAAACTTTTGCACATAGACCTGGGGCTAGATGTAGGGGTGATTATTTTAAATATGATTAGCATCCAGGAGGGTCTTTCAAATTTATCCTCACGACAAATCCATATTATATATGTGCTTCCCATTTGACACCCCAAGACTCACATATGTTTTCATGCACAGTAATCTTATTTAATGAAGTTATGAAAAATTATACCTTCATACTATGATTTACTTATCTTTTTTTCAGGCCCTTGAAGTACAGAGGGGTGGTTCTTTTTAATATTCAATTGTTCCAGCAGTTTTAAGCCAAATCATCTGAAGCGCACTACCAAAATCCTGCTTAGGTAAATGGTGAATGAAATGGGTTTTATATCGCGTGTGTGTGTATAACCTGCTCTGAGCATCAACATCGTGGCCTATATCATAGTCTGACAAACTAAGCTGGACAAGCTTAATGCCTAAGATGTCAAGTAATAGAGACAGGCATTGACTGTTTTATCTCGTCTGATGATTCACTGGAGAAAACAAAAAAAGTACATTCCAAAGAGCGTTATCACCACATGGTGTTTAGTTGAAACAAGTGACAGCATATCTATTTTTTTTACCACCAAACTCGTCTTCTATTCGTGATTTCTTTCTGCGTCAAAATTATTTGGACACTTTCTACTGTAACTGTGAAATAGAGAAACAGCATTTGCGTTCACATGTTCAAAAAATAATTTGTACAATGAAACAAATTAAGGTCCTGAAGATGTAAAATGTATTTTCCCTTTTACTCAGTTTACTAAACTAGAGGGGGGAAAAGCAATTTGCTGCGACACTCATGATCATCTATTGAATCATTCTCAGATATTGAGCTCTGAGAGAGTGCTCAAAGGCATCAACGGGAGCATCAGGCTAAGGACAGCCTGGACAGAATGAGAACAAATTTCCTGACCTGGTTTGATGTATTTTCCATTTTGGCTGTTTATTTCTGCAGCTCAAACTACTTTAAGCTATTTTTCATTATCTAAAATGTAACACATTTTAAGAAGGGTTTTTTAAAAATAATTTCTGTATCAAGTGTGGTGCATATCCTTTGTGAAAGCACCAATTATAAACCAGTGAAGGTTTCCAGATCCAAGGTTTCACATTGTTGACTCATCACATGGAATTTCCACCTGCAGTGACTTTATGACACCAGCTAAGATGACAGGGCATGTTGCTCATGACATCATTAAAGGGTGGAAGTTAGGCTACGTTCATACTGCAGGTCTTAATGCTCAATTCCGATTTTTTTGTCTGCTCGTTCACACTACAAATAAAATGCGACCAGTAAACGTGCTCTAGTGTGAACCCTCAAAGCGGCCCGCATGCGCAAAAGAAGACGTCACACACAACGCGCTGTTTAGACCCAGACCAAACAATATTGTTTGACTGATGGCCCTTAATATAAAGACTTCAGACTTTACGTTTCCCAATTTTTGCTTTAAGTTATTTTGTTATTTACATAATAATGTAAATATGGTAAATGGTAAATGGCCTATATTTATATAGCGCTTTACTAGTCCATAAGGACCCCAAAGCGCTTTACATATCCAGTCATCCACCCATTCACACACACATTCACACACTGGTGATGGCAAGCTACATTGTAGCCACAGCCACCCTGGGGCGCGCTGACAGAGGCGAGGCTGCCGGACACTGGCGCCACCGGGCCCTCTGACCACCACCAGTAGGCAACAGTTGAAGTGTCTTGCCCAAGGACACTTCACCTTGGGCAAGACACCTAATAATGATCCTTATTGCTGTTTTAGAGGAGCGGTGCTGCAAAGGATACTTGCAGATTTCTGTCAGAATCTGCAGATTATACAGTATAAATAAAATGTTCACGTTTCTCCAACGTTGTCTTCCCAACAGTTTCACTGACATCTACGCTGGATGGCCAGGAACCGTTTGCGATGTCTTATCGGGCGCTTCTCCGGCACTGATAATTGGCGTCTGTCTTGTGTCAGTGACGTAAAAGACGGATTTAATGCGACATGACCGTCCAAACAGCAGTCGCTTTCTAAAACATCGGATATGTATCGGATTCAGTACCACACATGAAAGTGACCCAGATCGGATTTGAAAATATCGGATTTGTGCCGTTCACACTGTCATAACATGATCGGATATGTGTCGCATAGGGTCAAAAAAATCAGATTTGATGCGCTTTCGCCTGCAGTGTGAACATAGCCTTAAACTTTCAAAACCAAACCTTTGTGCATGTTGTGTACATGTGTAGCTCTCTCTCTCTCACTCACTCCTTGAGTAAACAGAACCTCCTATTTAACATTTGGAGATTGCTACAATATGACTGTAGTGTGTGTGATTAGGTGAATGATGCTGTAGGAAAAAGCACTTTGAGTGGTCAGTTAGGGCAGAAAAACTCTGTATAAGTCCCAGTCCATTTAACATTTGACCATGAAACTGTCTGTCACAGTCATGTGATGCTTGCAGTTTACCCAAAATGCCTTTTTGAGGATCATCTGAAAATAGATACTACCAATACTAATGCGTGTTTCTGTTATTCAGTATGACAAACATTAAATTCTTGGAGATGTTCCCTCTGAAACTATGATATATTCTATAATATCAATGCTCAGATTTAGTTATAGAAATAATGCTGAACAAAAATTAGATTATGGCTTTAGATAATGACACTAAGATTGGATACAAATTTGATTTTCTTGCAGTGTTATGTTCAATGACCCATTAACTGCCAGAATGAATAACGCTTAAACCTAAAATAAATCCAAATATATTATAAATCATTTCTTCTTCTGTGAAAGATATGTCCAAAGCATTGATGTGTGACCACAACAGTGACACAGGCCAATATTTTAAACAGCAAGTGTACCAACCTCCACAACTCCTCTCTTTGGGGTGTGTACCGTAATCATGGCCCCACTGTCCAGCATGAACGTAATCTTGTAATTAGGGTTGTCTGTCACTCCCAGCTCCTACACACACACACACACACACACACACACACACACACACACACACACACAGTGGTGTTATCTTCTGATCAATCTACACTCATATAATGTATGCCAACTTGGTTAACACTGCCACCTTTTGGCAACAAAATGTACAGGATAATAAAAGAAATGGTAAAGAAATAAGAGAAGTACTTGCCTTCATTTTTGCATCAATCCATTTCATACTTGTAGCAGCTTAAAAGAGAAAACACATTATGTGTGTTAATTAGTAATGAATTAAATCATGAAAGAAAAAAATAACAATTAAACACAACACAATGTCTACACACACCCAAGCACAAGAGGCATCTCAGTGAGAGGACGCAGTTCTCCAAACACATACTGGACGTTTAATTGGGTATTTACCACAATTACAAAAATGGGCGAGCTCAGTCTGTTTTTTGGTTGGTTTTTTTGTTCTTCTTGGTGGATCAGATGCTCAATTTGGGCCAAAACATCAGGAATTAACTAGACAGACATACTTATACAAAAACCCCACACTCTAACACAAAAGCAATGAACCACTGCCACAGACAAGGGAAAGAGACGGACAGATACGTACACCAAATTACAATATCGTAGTCCTCATAGGCTGATGTCAGGAACTCGTGAAGGTAGGGTCTCATCAGCTCCTGACCCGTTTCTGCACATGACTTGTGATCTGAACACACACAGTATTATTGTATGGGTGTCCATGGTAAAACAAGCAGCTGATAAACAGACAGTAACTGCAAAGCCTCCTCTTTTGTTTCTTGCAAAGCATCTTATTAAAGAGACACATGATGATATCAACTCACCAAACAGTGTGTAGTCCACATCCAGAACCAGGAGCCTCTTGCCTTCTCTAGGAGGGTTTAGTTCCTCTACCTTGTACTCTTTGACTCTTCTAGCTATTTTTGCCAGGTTCTCCTCTCTGAAGACATAAAACAATATTTGTTTCTCAAATGCACCCACACATCCACACACAAAGACAGGTTTCCTTCAACAATTTCTAAAATTCTGACAGACCTGTTCTCCACTTCAATGACCTCCTCCTCAATGTCAAAATCATTGACAACGTCATCATTCTCTGGTGGAGGGGCTAAAACGTCTTCCTTCACGAAACAAAATATGTGCACGGTTAAAACTGTATCAGTCAGTACATTATACCCATAGCATATATCCCTCAAAAATGTCAACGGCTGTCAGATCTTCACCTAAACAACCATTTTCTGATCCATTAATCAAAGCTAGCTGATTCCAAAATCCTGACTAAACAGATTATTTACAAGTTACCCCTCACCTCTCTTGTCTAGTAAACCTGAACACTAGCCAGGCACACAGTCCTTCTATAATAGTTCCAGCCAGATATATATTTTTTTCATTTTCTCTATCCACCTACCAGACTCTCCTCTCTGGTACCCATCATCATGATCTTGGTATTAGGCTTCAACTTCAACGAGCCCAGCTTCATCTCATCCTCTGCTGGTTTACCTGAGGGCAAGATGAAAGGGAAAGGAACAGAAAATATATAGAGAGAGAAATTCTGAAAATCATATTAAGAGCATGCATAACTTTTATAAAATTATATATATAAAATAAAATAATTTATATACTCAATAGCCTGCAGATAGGTGGAGAAAACAGAAACTTTTGCACATAGACCTGGGGCTAGATGTAGGGGTGATTATTTTAAATATGATTAGCATCCAGGAGGGTCTTTTATGTAGACTGCACAATTAAATAAAAGCACAAGATGAAATGTCCTTTGGTCTCACACTTGGATTGGACTTCATATAGCATTATTTACACTAACTAGCGCAGAAATCAGAATCAGAATACTTCAAAAATCAGGTACTTATCATTGACATCATCTCACCTTTGACCTTGAGTCCCAGGAGTTTCTGTCTCTCTGGCAGGACCCCAGTCAAGGTCTTGATGGACTGTTTCAGGTCCAACACCGTGTCTTCCTCAGAAAGAGAACTGATGAAGTATTCCTGACCTCCCCACTTAATGATAACCGACACCGACATGACTCTTCGGTGCTCTTCACACACACATACACACGACTGCAGCTGAAGTCAGGTATGCACGCGCACCCTAAGCAAAAAATTTCCAGCAACAATAACAAACATGCACGCGCACACCTTGCAGAAAGGGAGAGACGGGCAAATTCAAAGGAAAGGTGTTAGGATGCCACCATGTAACTGGCTGGAGCTCGACTTAAAACAAACAAGAGCAGCTTGTGATAAAACAGAGAGCCAAACGGGACATTACTATTGTTAAGCAGGTGATGGTACGTCTGGCTATTTCAAGACACAACGGCCAAATGCCACCTAATCAGCTCAGACACTGTGTGACTGTCCCTGATGCTGATATTTATAGCACAAGGTTGCTAACACTGACTAGCAACGATGTAAACACGCCGGGTTTAACAGCCAGCTCGCGAACATTAACTGACTGAGCTCCGCGGTCTGCTCACTCTTACCTGGTAGCACAAACTAACATGTAATGCTTGGCACACACTGTCAAATTTCCTCATAAAGTTGAATGAATGAACTGAGTTGGCCGTTCAATTTCATTCAGCGGGAGCCTCACACACCGCTGCTCTCTTCCTGGCGTCACGAATCTTTCCGGTAGTGACGTAATTGAAAAAGGAGGCTTTGTTGCTATAGTGACTAAAGCCGTTACTTTAAAATACAATCCTTTGAATTGTGTGTATATATATATATATATATATATATATATATATATATATATATATATATATATATATATATATATGCCATAATAAATATTTCAGCTATATTTAAAATAAAACTGGACAATTAGAACTGTCCAGTATCTAATTGTCACGGTTCAATGACTGACCACTACCTTATGCTATGCATTATGTATCTTGATACAAGTCTAATTTCACAGCAGGAAACACATTATGATTTACCATGGTCTAGAATCAGAATCAGAAATTGTTTAGTTACAGATGCACCCTTAAAATATTTATATGAACTAGAGAAACCCCTTAAATAAGGTGTAAATATAATTAAGACAAAGGCAATCAAAGTGTCATATTAAATTAGAAATAAGTTTTAAAACATACTATGTACAATATAAATAAATGAAAGTGAAAATAGTCTATGTCCACGCAAGGATAAGGATACTAATAGTATTGGTTTGAGAAGTATGTACTTCTTAAACCAATATATAAATGCTTAATAGGAATGTTTGCTAACCCCTCCCAAAAACAGCAGTCTTTTTGACGAACAAAACACACCTTTGTTCTACTATAACTTGCCTGGCGAAAGGGGAATTTATGCTTATCCGCACTGCCGGGAGAATATCTCATTCATATAAACCTAACAATTCCATAAAACTTGTAAAATCAAACACAATTAAAGTAACTAAAGTGACTGGCCACCACCTTAGGCTATGCATTAGGCCTCTCCATTAATTTTACTTTCAGGTTTTGTCCCTAGCTAAATATAAATAAATAAATAAATAAATAAATAAATAAATAAATAAATAAATAAATAAATTCCCTCTTCACATTAGGCAATCGACATCAGTGCTGGTTTTTAAATCCAGATTGAAAACGCATTTTTATTCACTGGCTTTTGACTCAGTGGTTGACTGACTTGTATTTACTCGTATTTTATTGTTTTCGCTATGTTTATTATTTTATCTTATTTATTATTCCTATGGTATCTATTATGTTTCTATTGTTCAGCACTTTGGTCAGCCTTGTGTGTTTTTAAAGTGCTATATAAATAAACGATGATGATGATGATGAAATATTTTAGGCGTTTGTTAATATACTATGATGACTTATTTCTGTAATGTTTCATTCCCCTCCCAAATTTATTTTTACCATTAATTGAGTGACAAAAAAATCACACATCCTAATTCCACTTTATAACAGTCTTTGACAATATGTTGTGAATAAAAAGCTTTGTCAGGTTAAAAAAAAAATATAACCTGTTCTTTCTGTACGGGACAGTAACATTGCGCATGCTCGGTACATCTTGCTTGGTAACTTGGATAATGGCCGCTAGGTAAGATGAGCGGATGGGCCGCGTCGTTTCAGCGTGAAGTGCTCACTCCGGGAGGACCGTTAACTCGGGCGGTGGCGAGTTAAAATGGTCGATATCCGACCCGTAAGGCATCCAGAAACAGTTGTACATTGTGCGAACATCGTCATTCAAACGTAAGTTCTTATTTTTTTTAAGAGAAATTTGTCTACGTGCCATAACTGGTTGCTAGCCGAGTGTCCCAGTCTGCTACATTTGGGCTTACTTGCTTAGGGGAGCAGGTTATGGTAATCCTCAAGCGTTATAAGCTAGAACATTTTATGTGAACATGTGCGAAGGCTGGCGCCTTAATTTGTAAGGTCAAAAGCAAGCTGATTCGTTCGGAGTGTTTTATTTCCCGCTGTGTTAAACATAAGCTAGGTTGTTGTTGTTAGTAGTTCCTCGGCTCGGTGACAGTGATGCTAGCTGAAAGCGTTAGCTTGATGCAGCTCATCACATAGCGCACGTACGCTGTCATAGCTCGCTATTTCTATCACTTTTACATCCACCAAACTGCGTGGAAACCGTAGGCATGCATTGTCATGTCTGTTATAAGTATTCATGGACGATACAGACCAGTATAGCAAGCAAAATATTGCCGTATTTGCGGCGTAATTGCGAGAATTTATTTCTGTCGAGACAGAGGGGTTACTAGAGTTCATGGCGTAGCACAGTCGTTGCAGCACTCACTCATCCATAACGTTTTCATTGCCGGTGCTTCAGTTAAACTAGTAAATGGTATGCAGCCATTAGACCAAATATACTACAATATACCCTACAGCTGTCAAAGGATTACAACGGATAAAAATTAATTGGTAGACGGCCTTGTTATATAAGTTCAGATTCTGCAAAGTGATGTCTGTCTGGGCAGTGATAGTCGTGGTAAATTTAAAGTTATGTAAGTTAACGGGATCCTGCTACGGGATGCTGGGATAAGAGATGGAAACACTGCTGTTGGCAACTCAAGAAGGAAAAGAAATGTAAGAGCTTTGTTTAAATGGAGTGGATTGAAACTTCGTCACGTTTCTTTTTTAAAAACTAGCACTCACAGTGAAATGTTCCTCTAAAACTTCACGCAGGTATTAAAGGGCACTTAAACGAAGGGTTTGTAAGCAGCTAATTTTTTTTTTCCAAGTGCAGTAGATATGTTGTTTGGAAAAGGCCAGGAAAAAAGAGGGCAACATGTTGCTCTGTGGAATTCACTTTTGTGAGGCTTTGAATTTCCTTAAGCTCCAGCGCTTTTGGGTGAGAGCCTGGTTAACAATTGCTGATTTGTTGGAGAGCCTCGAGTTTTTCAAACATGCTCAGATTGCCTTGGAGTAATTCATGATCACTGTGAGAGGTTTCATCACTTTGAGGTTAATACGTTAGAAATAATATATTGAGTTGCATTGATTACATTTGGTGTGTTTGCTTTGCATCATGCAGTAGTGGCAGTGACGGGATTTAGTAGGTGGGAGGAAACAAAACTGAAATGCAATCTTTAAACAAATCTTTTTGTTTTAATAACTTCAACATTTGTGTAAGAGATGTTTTATGCCATTTTTTAATAGCATTTCATAACTTTGAGGTCAGTCGTTGAAATGGTTGAAAACCTGTACATATTCAAGAATTTTCCTACATTGAACAACCTTTAGCACCCACCAAATCATCAGAAAATGTAGTCAAACTAATTTTAATCTGTTCTGTTAATGCAGGTGCCATTTACTCAAGCATATAAAACATTTTTGTTTATCAAATAAGTAGGGAAATCCAGAGATAGGGTAACTGACTGTATGCTAACTGATCATGCTTATATGACTAGTTGTCCACCAAAAGCCCATTTTAAGCCAGGATAACACTGATATTGGCTAGTGTATGTATAGAACCATAGATGCGAGTTAAAATGTTTTTTTTTTTTCTTTCTTTAATCCCATCCATTAGATTTTCCATCAGGATCTGTGTTGATATAATAAGTCAACATATTCTTTCTTTCTATATTTCATGTTTTGTAAACTGTTTTGACTTGTAGAAATTGTATTTTGTATGTGTTTATATCCGCCACCGCATTGCTCACCCCCAGATAGTGTTAATAAAGGTGTAAGTAAACTAGAGCTGGGCGATAGAACGATAACGATATGTATCGCGATATAACTTTTACTCGATAGAGAAATTAAGCTATCGCGATAGACCTCGCCGCTCTTGTCCTCTTTTAAAAAAAAAAAAAAAGTCAGCCAATCCAAATTAAGTAGCGCAGAGCCGAACCAATCACAGCCGCAGCGTCACATCGCGTGACTTGTTACATACAGCACAAGTGCCAAGCCGCACGTGTGTTTGTTTGGGAAGCAGCCAGCGGGTAATGGAGCCAGCGCGTAATGGAGGAAATGAGTGTGCCGACTAGAAAAATCAACCGAGCGTGACCGAAGAGAAAACAGATGATGGTTCCAATGCCGGAGAGATTGTCGAACGGAAGAGCCAAAGAAGTTCCGTAGTGTGAAGGTATTTCGGCTATTTCAAGTCTGACAAAAAACAGAGTAGCGTGCACTGTAAATTGTGCCGAAAGCAAGTCTGGAAATACAATAAACTGGAGCATGCGTCACACTGTGCGCCACTTATTGTTTCGGTGAAATGAATTTCTACAATACTGTTAATTCTACTCTCTGCAGTGTTTAAATGCTTACATATACACACAGTTACTGTCCCTCCACACATACGACTCGGTTCTGCTTCTATGCCCCAGCTTTGTTTACTTTTTCCCACCGAGGCTTCTAGACTTCTGATTGGCCAACATTTCTGCACGGTTAGGAATCTAGCGCCACCTGCTGCTTTGGCATGTTCATAGCAGCGGTTTCCTTCATTTCTGCCTTTATGTGTGTACAGGATTATTTTTTAAAACGAAAACGGAAAATCTCCGTTTTCAAAAATACCCGTGTACGTGTGGACGTAGCCTCAGTCTCTGACTGGAAGCGCTAATTCGTCATTCGGCTTTTGTCAGACTAAAGTAACTGTTAAAACTGTTTGAAAAGCTAAGCTATACAACAAGGAGAGATTGAGAATTTCCTTTTAGTTCTCAGTTTATTTGATATTGACAAAAGTTAGTCAGTTTTGTCTGTTCTTCTGTAAAACAAACTAAGATTTATTTTTAGAATTAATATTTTGTTTCTAAGTGGAATTGACAATTTAGTCTGTTTCGTTTGTTCTATTTTGAAACTTAAACGCTTTAGCGGCTGCCTTTTGTGTAGTTTGCAATATTTGCCTTTATTTATCTGAAAAAGTCTCATGTTCCTTAAGTACATCTACCCTGTTGAACTTATTATGGGAAATAAATATTTAAATAAAAACAAGCTGCTGATTATTTCACATTTTACTTGTGAGCAACGGCACATTTAAATCTTACAAATATAGTTATTTGGCTTATATCGTGATAGATATCGTTATCTCCTGAAATGAAAAAAACATATCGTGATATGAAAAAATCTCATATCGCCCAGCTCTAAAGTAAACCAAGAAATTATTTTGGCAAAGAGAGAAGTGTAACCATTCTGTCAGCGCAACAGAACAGTATGTGGGCTTTTTTTTAAATGTGAACTGCAGATTTTGCAAGTATGCCTCTTATGCCATTTGTCAGACTTGACCCTTTGAGTTGCACCTGTATTAAAACATCTGAATGTGTTACCACATGCTGTACTTTCAGTTTCCCATGGTGGATTCTGTGCTGTTGGTGATTGTGTGGTAGCAAATAGAAAGGACTGGACAAATTTACATGTCTAGGTTGATTATTGACCCACAGATTTGACTATGCAAATTACAGTTGTGGGTGAAGCTGTTTTTAGCTGGGTCAACCGTGCAATGTTTCTTTGGAATCTTGGTAATAATAACCTATTCAAGACTAGCTGTTGTTCCCAGGATCAAGTTTCCGGCATTCCTGTATGGGTGGATGACGGTAAACAAAGTGAATTGTGGCTGACAGTAGTGCTTTCTGCCTGAACCTATAAAAATACTGTTGGCAGCATTTTGAGAATTTCTTGTTGGTTATTATTGCAACAGCCTTCTTAAAATCATGTCAAAATTATCTGGTAGCTTCATCATTATTAGGATTTTTATGCGTGATATCTGTTTGTAGACTTATAATTGTATGTAATTATACATGTATATTGTATATTGAGGTAGGATCAAATGAGTTTACCTTTAAGTCTGTTTGTACCAACCCTTTCTTTGTCTCATTATTGTTTAAAGTGTATTTTGTTGTTATTTTAGTCATGTTCAAAATAAATCAATCATTCAGTGACAAAAAAAAAAAGAGTTCTTATGTACACAGCATCACTCGATTGGCTTTAGTTAAGATGGTAAGAAAATGGTCAATGTTTCCCAGCTGTATGGCACTTAATGTTAGTACTGTGCTTGAATAAATAAGTACATATTTAGGCATGGGCAAAAGAAGTAGTGGGTTAAACTAATCTGCAATTTATTGATATAAATCAACAGTTAACTGTTGTTCCTGAGCTGTTATGACACCACAACCACTAACCGAAAGATGTGGCATATGGCAGCAACCATCTTGATCTCTGTGACAGGAAGTTGTAAACAAGCAAGGTAAAAAGTAAGACATGACACTAACCAGTGTGGTTCTGCAGTACTTTGATTTAGAAAATGAGGGGCTATATGTAGGTTTCAGGGTAAAGTGATAACTACTGGAAGTAGTGGGTAACCCTTTTTGGCATAGGTTTGTGTGTTGTGGATGGTGCCAATTCTTATATTCTGTTCTGACTAGTGAATTAGTTACCTTAGTTATTCTGTTATGCTGTTGTGGCAAAGGGGTTTCCTTCATTTAGAAAAAAATAAAATATGTCCACCAAAGATGTTTTGGGATTCTACCAAAGCAAAATACCAAGATAGCAAAATGGACTTTCTAGTTTCTGTTGTATTTGTTTATAAAGTAGCAAAAAACTTCCTTTAAGTAGTTCTTTGTCTCTGGACCCATTGTACTTCAGTCAATAGTCTCATTGAAAGTCCTGTTTGCATCAGGAAAAAAACAAAACACTGTCAGTATGCTAGCCTTTAGAGACTTTAAAATGATTTACGGTCATGTTACTAACTTATTATAAAAATTTGTGGTAATAATGTAACAATTGTTGAGTTTTACCTTTACGTTTAGACCACAAATGAATGAGACAGTTTTGTGATTGACCTCTTAAGTCTTTCGTCTTTTCTTCTGTCTTTTCTTCCTCTGTAGCTCACAGCTTTTCCTTTGACCTTTATAATAACTGAATTTATATTTTGTTGCCTTTGTTTTGGCTTTCATCTCTCTTTCTGTTTTCCTACTCTCACCTCCTATAACTGCTTCATATTAAGACTCCATCTTCCTTTTTTTATTTGCATTTTCTCTCTTTTGCTACAGACCACCCACTATTAACATCACGTCTTAGTGGTCAGTTCTGCCTTCGGATCAGAGCTTAAACTGAAACCATGGCAGTGAAGGACCGCGTAGAGGCTGTGCTCAATGTGGGTCTGCGTGTTCCCAGCATCATGCTGTTGGATGTCCTCTACCGCTGGGATGTCAGCTCCTTCTTCCAGAAGATCCAGCGCTCCAGCCTTTCCAATAACCCCCTTTTTCAGTACAAGTATCTGGCCCTCTACCTGCACTACGTAGGTCAGTGCCACCTTTCCTGTATTAAAACTTAAGAAAATGTTTGGTGTAACTGAGACACTTTGTTTAAATGCTTTGCAATGTCTGTACCACATTAAAGAGTTCCTCATTTGAAAACATCATGTGTACTTCCCTGTAGTCAGGTTACCATGACCTGCACTGAAACAGTATTATATGCCATGCATTACTGTTTTACCTCTGTTGGTTGAAAGTGCGTGATTTCTTTTTCCATTCAGAAGTGTCGACTCACGTTTGGTATTAGTCAGTAAGTCACGAGGCTCAGCTCTGTAGTGATTGAGAGGGATTATTTGACAGTGTGGCGATCGTGGCTCAAGAGTTGGCAGTTTGCCTTGTAATCGGAAGGTTGCCAGTTTGAGCCCCGGCTCTGACAGTCTCGGTCGTTGTGTCCTTGGGCAAGACACTTCACCCGTTGACTGCTGGTGGTGGTCAGAGGGCCCGGTGGCGCCAGTGTCCGGCAGCCTCGCCTCTGTCAGTGCGCCCCAGGGTGGCTGTGGCTACAATGTAGCTTGCCATCACCAGTGTGTGAATGAGTGGATGACTGGATGTGTAAAGCGCTTTGGGGTCCTTAGGGACTAGTAAAGCGCTATACAAATACAGGCCATTTACCATATCTGCTTTTAAGACACACTAGAAACTCAGAAAACCAGTACTCAAACACAAAGTTCTGAATTCAGTTTTGAAGGCATTACAAAATGTCTTTGCAGCACAAGTGGTTAGCCAGATACATTTACAGTGACACAGAAACACTGAAAGTAACATAAATGAAATAGCTAGGCCTCGTTCTATTTTTGTAATTTAACCTAGCTGAAATAAAGCTATTGTTGAGTTTTCTTTGTGTTTTGGCTGTGTGAGCTCTCAAACTTGGCTGCAGTTGGTTAATGAGCCAATAGGCTTGGTATGTGCTGATGAGCACTGTGGGTGGAAAGAAAGAAGGGAGAACAGGGCAGTAAAAATAAATATGGCTTTGCACTGAAGTGCTTTTAGACACAGTTTTAGGTAGTAGGCTATTGTATGGTAAGGCTTTCTGCAGTTTGTCAAAAATACCCCCCCCCCCCCCCCCCCAACTATGTCATAAACATCTGTCATACGCTTTATTTATGTGTTTTAAAACGCACTCTGGTCTGCAAACAGGAAGACGGATGCCTTTCAGAATGCATGACTTTCTTGTATTTCTTTTATATTTATGGCTACTTCACAGGTTACATCTTGAGCTTGGTGCTTCTGACTCTGCCTCGTCAGCACCTGGTTAAACTTTACCTGTATGTTCTTACGGCCCTGCTGCTGTTTGCTGGTCACCAAGTGTCAAGGTAAACATTCACAGAAACTTAAATCTACCAGAATAGCTAACAAGATGCCACTACTCCTCTTTTAAATACTGATGTGTGTATGTATGACAGTTTTCCTCTTGTTAATTCATGTGAAGGACTGGACATTGTGAGAATTTCCTCTGTATTGATTGTTTTCGTTTTTCTCTGTCAGGGATTATGTTCGCAGTGAACTGGATTCGGGTTATGAAGGCCCTGTCTACCTGGAACCTCTCTCCATGAACAGATTCACCACTGCACTCATAGGTATAATTGTTCAACATTCATATTATTGAAGAATGTGAATGATGAGGTACCAATGTATTGCACATAGATACTAGTGGTGCAACGGATCAAAAATCTCGCGGTTTTAAGTCATGGATCAGAGCAATTTTCAGATCAGCAAAAAAGACAAAAATGTAACATTTACTTATTGAAGTATTTTTTTGCCTGTTGAAAATATTCAACTCAAGACTCATTCCAGGGCAGTACAGTCTTTGTATCCACCACTCAATTCAATTCAATTTTATTTATAAAGAGCCAAATCACAACAACAGTCGTCTCAAGGCGCTTTATATTGTAAGGTAGACCCTACAATAATACATATCGCTCATTATATCGCACTCTGCTGTGATATAATGAGCTGTTATGGTCACGTAGCTTTCCGTTGCCCTGGAGGTCCACCCATTTGTAGTAGTTAGGGCAACAGAAGATGCCTGGGACAGTTCAGCCATAACTTAAATCTTTTCCTGCTCATACATGCTTGGAATGATCTTGCCACTTAAGTGGACGCGAACAGGATATCATAGCGTGGCTCAAGCACGTTCATCATAGTTTAAACCCCTTGTTTTGCACAACGGAATACGGCCTCCCGTCTGCAGCTAAACACCCCAATAGCTTTTGTAATAGCTTTAGCCCGGTCGGACTGGGCAGCAAACTCCTCTGCTCCTCCACTTGGACCGCTAGCGCTGGCCATAACTATCGCTTGACAGACCCACCACGCGCACCATACACATACTTTTTCTTTCTTCTTTTTCGAATCTTCGGATCACGTGCGTGCCAAACCGTGGAGTGGGATCAGTTCGGATTACGGATCAACCGCGATCCGTTGCACCACTAGTAGATACAGACCCGTAGACCCACTTGGGCAGCAGAAAGATATTTATTTATTTATTTATTTATTTAAATTTGAACTGTTTCCTTCTTTTTAATGGCTGCACATACTGCTGTACAAAGTATAGGAACATTAATTTTATAAATTGGCACCTCGTAGCACTGCAGTACAACCAGTAGGACTAAAGCTCAGAATTCATATGCTCTAACCAAATGGCTAAACTGAATGGGCATAGTATTCAGAGCATATGATGAGTAGGATGCATCTTTTGCCATGGGTCTGTGTGAATTTCATCCAAAAGAAAACAGTCTTCATTTTGGGATTGTGTTTTTGGACCCTGCATGGGGCAGTAAGTTGAGATTATTCATTGAATTTGTGTAACCTGGGTCAGTAAACATTCATGGACTATAGTAGACTGTGCAAAGTTGCTAAGAAGATGCATACAGGTACTGGCAAAAGAAAAGCAGACACTTGAGTCTTTTCCTTAAGAAATGTTTGTGTAACAGGAATAAGCACACCTTGTTTTTGTCTTTTTAACAAAAAAAGTGGAAATAGAATACTTGGCTGCACATATGTACATATTTAGCATTGCTCTCATGTCCATGTGAGCACTTTCATTAATTATATAAATACCCAATGCTACAGCATCCACATTAATGGGATTATGAAGGAACCTAATTTGTACCAATTCCAGAATTAAGAAGTGCTCACATACGTATGTGCTTCAGTCTTCCTCTGGGTGGGAAAGCAAAAAGAACAACCTCCTGTAATTTTTCATTATGTCTGTTGCTGCTATGCTTAATTATGTAAAAATGTATCATTTTCTAAATAGAAAATGCTGTAGAGTCTGTGTTTTTAGGACCTAGTTTAAACTTACTAGAGAGTATAGATGGAGTCTCCTGTGCTATAAATAGACCGCAGAGTGCTGCTTTTACTGCGTAGTGAAAGCCTGAGAAAGCGAAAATAAGATGAGTACAGTGACAAAAATATGCTACTGTAAGGAGCAATGTGAGATTAAAGCTGCTTCTCTTCTCTTTTAAATGTTTGTTCCTTTTTGGTGTTTGACACATTTTCACCACTCTAGGAGAGCTATAAATATTCTGATAAATTTTCTTTTAATTGTCAGTTACACGAAAATGATAAATACCACATCACAAAAAACATTTTAAAATCAGAGTGATAATAGTGTCTTTAGTCATTTATTCAACTCTTTGTTTTATATATGTGTGTATGTGTGTCTTCTTTCAGGTCAGCTGGTGGTTTGTACACTTTGTTCCTGTGTGATGCAAACCAAGAGGATTTGGCTGTTCTCTGCTCACCTCCTCCCTCTAGTGGCTAGACTGTGTCTGGTCCCACTCGAGACCATCGTCTTCATCAATAAGTTCTCAATGATCTTCACGGGCCTGGAGGTCATTTACTTCCTGGCGTCTAACTTGCTGGTACCATATAACCTGGCCAAGACTGCCTACAGAGAGCTGGCTCAGGTATTTATTGTGGGCTGATGTTGCAAGCTTTTCAGTTTCTGTGACAGGATTTCAGTTCTGAGATATTTTTCTGTAGATGGTATCAAAGGTATTCTTTATTTCGGTCTTTTTCTGTCCTGCAGGTGGTAGAAGTGTACGGGCTTCTTGCTTTGGGAATGTCACTGTGGAACCAGCTGGTCCTTCCAGTTCTCTTCATGTGTTTTTGGCTCGTGCTGTTTGCTCTGCAGATATACTCCTACTTCAGCACAAGAGACCAGCCTACTTCCAGAGAGAGGCTGCTTTTCCTTTTTCTTACAAGGTAAGACTATAAATCAGGCTGCAAGACACTTTACATTTTACGTCACTGACCCTTTAGAAGGTGTGTTTATCTATTTATTGCCTTGTATCGTTGAAGGGGCAGGTAGTGTGTACAAAACATAAATCTAGTTTTGATGTACTGGAATTTATTTAGAAAATCTAATTATATAAAAGTATATAAATTATATAGCATCATATAAATTACAGAGACATTAGATTGCAAAGCAAGTCAGTCTGCAGAGTTTGAGTAAAGCAAGTTTTTAGATTTTGAGATAATTTTGCAGAAATGTGTCAAGAGGAAATTCTAAAAGATGTGTTGGATCCATTTGTCACAGTGCTAAATAACCCATGTTTTGCACTGGTGGACAGAATTAAGTTAAAGCAGACGACTGAGATACTCATCAGAACTTTAAGGACGCGATCTAAATATTTAAAATTGTTTAGAAAGTTGTTGTTTTTTTGTCATGTTCTCTAAGTAATTTGCTCCTCCTTTCTCCAGTATCGCAGAATGCTGTAGTACACCGTACTCTCTGCTGGGTCTGGTTTTCACAGTTTCTTTCATTGCGCTGGGCGTTCTCACACTGTGCAAGTTCTACCTGCAGGGCTACAGAGCCTTTATGAATGACAACACCATGCACAGGTCAGCAAGGTTTTTATTTTCTTGATGTCTTCTGGTATGTTTCTTTTAATTAGTTTAGTCTGTTTTAGCCTCTCTGTCCCAGTAACCATCATGACTGAAGGCAATATGTTTTCTGACTGTTTATCCCATTCGTGTGGAAACACATATATCTGGAACTATTCTTTAAGGATGTCTGCATTTCACACAACTGTCTAATAGGATAAAATAATTGACATTGTATACCCAAAAGTCAAGTCTGGATAAACGTGTATATGATCTCCAACTTGAGTGCAAAGCCAAGGCATATAATTGTGTGGTGTGTTAACTCTAATTTGTTTCCTCTCTGTGCAGGGGGATGACTGAAGGTATCACCTTGCTAATCCTTGCGGTCCAAACTGGCCTCATTGAGCTGCAGGTCATCCACAGAGCCTTCCTCCTCTCTATCATCCTCTTTATTGTTGTTGCTTCCATCCTGCAGTCCATGCTGGAGATAGCAGATCCTATAGTCCTAGCCCTGGGAGCATCTAGAGACAAGTAAGAGAATATACCAAAGACTTTTTTTATGTGTTTATTTTTAAGAAAACTCTGTGTCCCACTGTTTGTTTTATTTTGTACTGATCATAAACAACTATTAATAACTATGGGCAGTTAGTTAATTAGCACAGTATTCATTATCTATGGTCATCAGTACAACTCATGCTAACATCATAAATTAAGTAACACTACAGTGTACAGTCCTTCTTTCTTCATTCCTACCTAAACAGGCAGTTAGTCTTTTTGACATCAATAAATGTAATCTGACTCAATGTGTGTATACAAAGCCTGCTATCAACCTGGCTGCTTTCTCATATGCTTGTTTTGCTGCCTGTCCCGTAGGAGTTTGTGGAAGCACTTCCGTGCAGTTTCTCTCTGTCTCTTCCTGCTGATCTTTCCAGCGTACATGGCTTATATGATCTGCCAGTTCTTCCACATGGACTTCTGGCTTCTCATCATCATCTCCTCCTCAATCCTCACCTCTCTCCAGGTAACACACAACCGCATCGCAGTGTGCAAAAACATTAAATCAAATAGTTTAAACTTGCTCTACCCAAACAGTTGAGCCTAATACTAATTAAACATTTATATTTGCTTGTTTGTTTAATTCCATAATAACTCTGAAACACTGTACCACCAGGTCCTTGGCACTCTTTTGATCTATGTTCTCTTCATGGTGGAGGAGTTTCGTAAAGCTCCAGTGGAGAACATGGATGAAGTCATATATTGTGTAAATGGGACCTACAGATTGCTGGAGTTTCTGGTATGTCACACACACATACACCAACTCTTTGCTAAGTTCTGCCTTCTGACTGTAAACAGACACTGTCATCTAATGCATCAGCACGGTCTCTGCCTCACTGTCAGTGATTTGTTCCCTCGCCAGGTTGCGGTGTGCGTGGTGTGCTATGGTGTATCAGAGACTGTATTTGGCGAGTGGAGTGTGATGGGAAGCACCATCATCTTGGTCCACTCGTACTATAACGTCTGGCTCAGAGCCCAGCTGGGCTGGCAGAGCTTCCTGCTCAGGAGAGATGCTGTAAACAAGATAAAAAGCCTCCCCACAGCTAGCAATACACAGCTGCAGCAGTATAACGACATCTGTGCTATCTGCTTCCAGGTATGAACTGTTTTTATGTTTATCTAAAGAGGATGCATGAGAGAGTTAATCTGGGGCTTTAAAAGGTAGGCTAATGTGAAATTTGATTTGTTCCAGGACATGACCAGTGCTGTGATCACTCCGTGCAGTCATTTCTTCCACGCTGGCTGTCTGAAGAAATGGCTGTATGTCCAGGAAACGTGCCCTCTCTGTCATTCACAACTCAAGAGCCAATCACCAACTAATGGCGGAGCTACCCAAGAGACACCTGCAGCCAATCAGAACCCTGCAGGACAGGAAGAAGCCCCAGGCAACAAGCAGGAGGAGGACCACAGCACTCTACCGGAGGATAGGAAAGAGGAAGCGTCAGTAGAGCAGGAGGGAGATAATGAAACTACCACATCAGCTGGGGAAGCCTCCTCTTCCACCTCCCCCACTGGCATGCAGTCTGCTCCCCTGCACATCGTCAACCCTCCATTATCATCTTCCTCTTGTTCTTCTTCTCCTCTTGCAACTGATTCTGTGCTGCACCAGTCCCCTGCAGATCACCCTTCTGCATCTTCTTTCTCTACCTCTTGCACATCAGACACACCTGACGCTCCTGCATCTCACTGCCATTCTGTCTCCACCTTTCACCAACCAACGTCACAGGTACTGACCCAAGCAGAGGCGAACCCTGCTGAACCCGAATCCCTCCCTCAGCTAAAATCAGTCTCCCTTGTGGACAGCAAGGAAAACTCTACTGGTCCATCATCACAATCTAACCCACCAACTCCCCATTCAGTGGAACCTCCTCCTCGTCCTCCACCCCCTCCTCCATTCAACCCCTGAGCTCCATTTTAACACACACACAACATACATGCATGCATGCATATATAATCACACAATCTAAATAATCCCCTATTGTACTTGTCCAACTGTTTGCTGTTGGCTCTCCCATCATGTCCAACTCCTTCATATCCATATTATGTTTCAAAAGATCTTAAACAATCTCTAAACAGAAATTCATCACTCGGTATTTAAAAAAAAAAAGAGAAGACAATGATTGCAGCTTTATAAAATGTTAGTACTTGGAGCAATGAAAGGTTTCCCATGATAGGTATAACCCATGCCAGCAGTGATTTCATCACAGGTGCAGTTGTTTTCCACATGTTCTTTCACAGGGATTCAAATTTAATACAAAAAACAGGATGCAGTAATCTCATCACAGAATGAATTGGGAGTTTTACACCATGTCCAGAAAATGTGAAAATCAGATTTCCATCCCGGCCTTTTTCTTCCCCCCCCCCCTACAATCATGCTTTTACCCCTTACCTTTTGATGCCCGACATTTAGGGCAATGGTTGCTCCTGCCTTTGTTTGTACAGCTTGAACTTTCACTGCTGTACATTTCATAGTGTTTGGGTGCCACGATTTATCGAACAATTGATCAGACTATCGATTACTGATGGTTGCATTTTATACCGTGACAAAGTCTTAACATTTCATAACGTCTAGAAATTCTCCACATTTTTTGTTTTTCACTGCTGGGTGTCAGTAGTGTTGTGATTTAGTGAATACTGAGCGTTAGCAGACTGAATGTTGTTTATTGAGGTCGCCGCATGACCTAAAGCCTGGTGCTAAGCAGAGGACACATGGTATGGTCTAGCTGAGGGGTGCAGTGTGAACTTTTGGTTCACATTGAATAACTTACATGTGTCAAGCTTTTGCTTTTATACTACTTCAATATCTGATTCAGACTTGTTTGGCTGGTCCCAGCAAAAAAACAGTTCTATTCCTCATCGCCAAACTTTTGTATTACTGTTAAAGCAACTTTATTTTTAAGGTCATTTTTACATTACTGCTTTATTGGATACCACACGCTGCAAATGGACTAAGGGGAAGATGGAGAGACGAGGTATAAATTAGTCCACAGAGTTGATAAGGAGCTCGGATTTTGCCCTCATTAGCTCTATTTTATGGTTCTCACTCGCGCTTACCGTTGCAAGCTTAGCTCACTAACAGATCAACCAATCATTCACATTGTTGATCGCTGATGGCAGGAGCCAATCAGCTCCTTTCATCCAGTTACATTAGAGACCCTGTATTTTCCAAGACATTAGGGTTTTCCTGCTCGTCAGTCAGTTTACTCCATAAATTGTTGATACCAGCAAATTGAGCCATAGCTGCTTCTTTTTTTTTTTTCTTTTTCACAAAAACACACTTTCTTTTGGCTACTGCATTTAGCAGATGAAGCATGGCGAGGAAGAAATATGCTTTGAAATGAGTGTGAAAGACTGAAAACTTGAGGATGGCAAGTCCTGATGCACGCTTATATGTAGACCTTGCTGCCGCTCTGACCACAGAATTTGTTCGTCCCCAATGTGCTATAACCTTGCTACCAATGTTTTTTGTTTTTTTTCTACCTTTTTTTTTCTTTTGGGGTTATATTTGCACTAATGTCATTTTTTACTAGCAATGCTCCAAAGCTGTTCTGTGGATGTCGGCAACCAAATACCCTCTGATGTCTGTGTATGAGGAAACGGCCCAATCTGTTTGTGTGTAATGTACATAAATGTTGCTCTGTACGGAATCTATATTAAACCAGAGGAGTGTTGATAGATAAATATATATATATATACGTGTGTATATATATATATATATATATATATATATATATATATATATATATATATATATATATATATATATATATATGTAAGACGAGGGCTTGGTTTCTCCAAAGTTTCCTTTCTTTGTTTCTTCACGTGCCTGAGAGCAAAGAGAATTTTTTGGATAAGAAGCTGCTGGGAAATCAAGCCCTCTGATCTTTGAGACCAGCCAGTGTTGCTGCTTCTCCAGTCTATATGATGCATCTTTTAAGCTGGTGTGATCACTCTGGTGCCCTCTACTGTTAGGAGTGGGATCAGCATGGTGCAGACGGACAGGAGACGCATTAATTAGCGCTCAGCAGTATTACTTACTAGCACTATTATTAAAGGTCTTATTAGTATGAATGACCATATTCTTGACATTAGGAAGCGTGGGCTGCAGGGTTGAGAATGAATACACGATCAGTGTAGGATCAAACCTGACCAACGCTGTTTTGACTTTTTGTGTTTATTTTTTTAAAGAGATGAAATGTAGAGTTTGATGTATTTTGCACATGTTCTTCTGAAAGGTGAACCTAAGGACTTTTCTGTACACAACTTATTTTATTACCAACACCATTCCTTCAACGTTGATTTTTTTTTTTACTTAAATACAGCACTTGAAACGGTTATAATGAATTGAGCTGTTTAAAACACACTTGGTTTTCGCCATGACGCATTTCCACTGCGTCCTGCATTGAGATCACCTGTAAGATGAAATGTGACGTGACGCCCCACGAGGGCGATAACAGTCAGTGGCAGCTGTATGTGAATTTTGCATTTCAGTATTAAATAATGAATACGAGATGCTTGTCAGCTGTTGATTCCTCAAGTATTTGCTCGGTTATTACACCACGTTGGAGAAGTTGCAGTTTCTCTCTTCAGGCTACGAACTGTGGCTTCATTTTTTCATACTGTCTGGGACAGTTTGACATCAAATTATTAGCACATAATAAGCTAATAATTGTGCTCAATATTCATCTGATTAATATAAAGTACATGCAGACAGTGAAGCTTTAAAAAAAAATGCAATCTTTAATGCATTATTTGCATCCTGTGATTTGTGTTTTTCTTTCTACATTTTTTTCTGAATTGACTTAAAATACGCATCAGTGACTGTGGTAATGTGCCAACAAATGTCTTAGCCATCACTGGTGCTCCTTACACTGAGCAGGATTCATTTTACAGTTAAGCTCCTCTAAGGGGCCATAATGCCTTTTCAGATTGTAAAGTCACACATACATACAAGTACAATAAGTTAACCTGAATATCTTTTTTTTTTTTCTTTTTTTTTTTTTTTAAATCTTTATTTTTTTTAGTTGCTCCTAATTGGCTTGCTCTGCAATCATAATTTCAGGATGTATTTTGTCTACTTAACTAGTACTGCTGTTAGACTTTCATATTTGATGATCTTTACTGAATGTGACTAAAAACCCAGAGACAGAAAACCATTTTTGACCAGTGTGACAGCAAAGTTAGCCTTGCATCTGATATCCAGATGTTTCACTGTTTCCACTTTTCACGATTCTTTGTAAAAGAATGAGCAAATACAGAAATGGAATCTATAGCTGCCACGGAGTGAGAGCTCTGTAAAGACGTTTTACTGTATTTTCCGAATGCGTTCTTAAATCTGCTCTTCGATACTGTTGCCTCTGACTGACAGATGCGTAGAGATGAATTGTACTTGTGGGGCTGCTCTCCCCGACACTCCCTGCAGATTCTTGTTTAAGATGAATTGTTTTTGTCCATTGAGTTTATCCAAAAACAGCTTTAGGACCTGCTCTGTTTAATGTGGCTCTCAGTGCCATTTCTTTTCTGTTAAAATGCTTCATGTTGGTTTTTGGACTTTATGCCTGGCATTGCCTTGTTTATTTTACAAAAACTGAATGTCAAATAAAATGAACCATCCACTCTGAATGCTGTGACTGTTCTTACTAATACTTTGATGAAGTGTAAGGAAAATAACAAAATAAAGATCATTGTTTTGGAAAAGGTAAGCGACTGAAAAGTGGGTGTGATACCACCTGCTGAAATTAAAATGAAATGCCACACAAATAATGTTAAGCAAATAATAATGGGTGTAGTACGTAAGGTCAAAAGCAGTCGAATGTATTACAAAAGCTGTAACAATCAGTTTCTTTGAAAAGTCTCATTTATATGTACATTTTGGAGACAATGCATCAGGTGACTGAGCCGTTGCGTCTGACTTTGAGGTACTGCAACAGCAGAGGGCAGCAATACTGTAGGAAACATGCTCCCCAAAAATGAAGCCAAAACGTCTCTATCACCGCCTAGTGTCTTGGCTGCAGTATAGGTCATAAAAAAAACCCTCATCTATGTTAGCGGATGGGACTGGGGTCGGGCTAAAATTAGAAGAAAAAAAAAAATCAGATCTTTTTTTTTTCCAAAGATGCTTTCTATCATTATCAGTAGTTCTCATCAGGCTGATTTATGTTCATTGGGTCTCCTTTCTTATAAGTTTGATTCTAATTAGTAACACAAAGCTGTTAAATTGGGGTGAAACGTCATCACGACAGCTTTGACTGGCAGCTGCAGTCACGGAGAAACTTGCTTATCTCTGTTCGGGAAGGGCAGATGGAGCCTGACGCTGAGAGGAGGTCCAGCGTTTACGTTTCAAAATCACGGCTGCCCCTGGGTGGGTCTGGGATGGGCGTGAGGTTCTGGGGGCGCTCTGTCTCTGGGCTGGGGCCCGGGCCGGGCCTCGGGGGCTTGGGTCCTGGTTGGTGTGTTGCCGGGGTTGTGGGCGGGTGGGTGCATGGGGGCCCAGCCCTGGAGCAGGGTGCCGCCGGTGCATCGAGCCACCTGGGGGGCTCTTCAACTGGTGGGGGAGATTGTCACATCTTTCAGGAACTCTCTCTGCAGGAGGGGGAGATACAGGAGAGGTGGAGGAAGATCTCAGCCTGGGTGTTTATTGTCTTATGTAGTCTGGAAGATGAGTGGATGGTGGGGTGGGTGCAGTTTTCTCTGTGGTGGGGTTGAGTGGACTGTCCCGGGCTCTGTGGGGCCGGGAGGCGCTGCTGCACTGGGCCCCGGTCTGGATGGGCCTGGGCCCCCTTTCCCTGGCGGGTCGCGGAGTATGGGGGTGCCTACTGGGGTCAGCGGGGGAGCTGGCCACTTGCCCCTCCCTTCCTTCCCTCCCCATCTCCAGCTGCCTCCCCCTTCCCGCTCCACCACAACCACCCACACATGCAGGACCTTGGAGTAGGGGTATGTCACCAGGATGCAGAGGAGGCTACCCCCCCCCCCCCCCTCTCTGTCCCCTTCTGGCTGCCTCTGCCTCAATTTTATCCCACAACTTAGACATTCACATTATTCACACTCTCATTACATATACATATAGGATCTTGGGGGTGGGCACGATACACGGAGTCCAAAGTACCATCAGGGTGTACACCCCACCCCTGGCATCGTTGCCCACCTCTCAATTTTAAATACACTTAGACATTGAGGGCTAGCAGGAGGGACCATGCGCTTACCTGCTGCTCTCTGGCAGGTAGCTCCAAGCCCTCCTGGGTTTTAATTGCACCTTAGAACACACATGCATCAACACTACAATGAGCGGGTGGAGGGAGGTTTGGAGTCTTCTCCCACCCCCATTCTCTGCGGCCTGCTGGAGCAGGGGGGCTAGGAGGAGGAGTTGGCCGTCCGACTGCGGTCTGGAGTGTGGGGCCTCCCTGCTGCTGCGGAGTCGGGGCGGTCTGCCTCCCCCCACCGCAGGGAAAAAGGGTAACACCACCTGGGTCTGGGTGCAGTTCCCCCCTCCAGGGGCAAGGGTACCTAGACCCGGTTCGTAGAGTACGCTTGGGGAGTGTGATCGTGTGTACAGCGTCTCTTTATGTCTGTCTCCACATTGGTTGAGTGTGGAGTAAGTGCATATGAGAGCATGAGGGTGGGAATGGATGTTTGTATCTGTGTGTGCCTGTATGTCTGTGTCTATATGTCAGGTTGGGTATCAGACGCCACCTCTCTGGGGACATCTCAGGCCCTCCAAGGTTTGGAGGCCTATCTCCCCCCACCACCACTTCCCCTGCCAGTGGTGGACTCCCTCAGACATCGGTGCATTGGTGGTTCTTTGTGTCCGGGGATGGGCATCCAGGTACACACCGGCTCACTCCTTGGCGGCCGCTTATCGGGGCCTGGAGCCTGGGGCTCGCTCGGGCCACTTCGGAGGTGGGGTGCCCCCGGCCTCTCGGCCTGGGGCTCGGTCACTCAGGCACGGCTGGCTGCCGGCGGAGCTCACGGGCGCGTCACTGCAACTCCCCCTGGCTTCTGCTCCGCGGCTGCTGAGTGAACCCTCATCTGGGGCTCTCCTCAGCTCTTTCTGGGACAGTGGTGCGGCTGCCCCTCTGTTGGTCTTCCTTGGTCTCTTGTGTTCTGGGGGCCTCTGGATGTCTGGAGTTTTGATCTCCTCCATACCTGCTTCATGCCCTGGAGGACGGGGCTGTGGCCCCCCCACACCCTCTAGCAGATCATTACATGAAGGAACCTTTTAAAAAAAACAAGCGCGTCCATGCTCACAGGTGTACACACGGGTGATCACACCCACAAACTACACCCTTTTTGGCTCCTACCTCAAAGCACACTGTGTTCTGTTGATCTTATGTGCTGCACAATAATGTTTAACATTTAGTATTTACTGTCATATTCCCATATATCATTGTGATGTTGTTTATTCTATTACTCTTGTTCTCTTCTGCTTGTTTTCTTTTTTCTTTCTCAGCAGGTGATCCAGGTGATTGATATATGCATTTTTTTTCTGCCCGTTCTGTTGGTTTTTGTCTTTTGCCCTTCTCCCCCGTCCCTCTTCTCAGCTGTTTCTCTTTCCCTCTTTCTTTCTCCCCTTCTTTCCCCCAGTCAAGTCTGTCCCGTATTCAGTAAGTGAAAATAAAATAAACAATAAAAGGTGAATCAAATGGACCATTACGGCAAGGCTGGGATGGTCAATTTGGTAAAGTAAATCCGTTGGGCATCTTTCTTTGCCTTTAGACAACAATTCTGATGGCAAAAGAGCCAAACGGGACAGGCGCAAAAAACAAAAACAAAAAAAATAAATCACGACCAGCTGTTTCATAGTGACAGCCTGAGGTGTTGTTGAGTAAAGTGGACTACCCCACAGACAGACCGGTGTTGTGCCAAAAAGTGATTTCCAATGTTTCTGTGTATTTTTTATGTGTAATATCTTTACGTATGTTCGTAAATAGACTTCGGTGAACAGGGTTTACAAAGGGGTTATATAGAGAATTAAAAAATTATCCGTTTTTCAAGTATCTTTATAACTCTGTGTTATTGTACTTGCATTATAACCAATCCGGTCCTTTATCCCCACTTAAAATATTTTTATAGAACTATTGTAATATTTGCTGCCATTTCTGCTGTGCTCTTGGCCAACTTACTCTTACAAAAGACATTTTAATGTTAATGAGTTTCTTTTAAACTGCATAAATAACGGTTATATAAAAGTCACTGCCAAAAACTGATTGCGGCTTCTACCTTTTTACACGAATGTTGTTTGTGGCTCAAGATGACTTTATGTCATCCATAAGGGATGCATTTGACATATGTTTCACATAGTATAGCCCAAGAAGTTACTTATAGCAGTTTAAATACAAGCAATCAGTTTTTGGCAAATACCGGAAATCAGTTTTTGGCAGACAATCACTTTTTGGCACAACACCGGAAGCCCCGTGGCTTTTTTTCGGTAAGTTAAATGTGTTTGTGTGGGTAAGTACCGTCCTTAGCTAGGTCCTGAAATGTAGGCAGCTAAGCTGAGAAGCGGGCTCTTCGGGGAAATTTGTTTTGTAAAGTTGGTTTAGCTAATGCGTCCAGGCGAATGAATTGACCGTGACAAAAGAAATGATGAGAAAAGCAGTGGGTAGGTGTTTTGTCCAGTCACTGGTGCTAGCTAAGAGGATGTAATAAAGGCAAGGTAGCAGAGGTGAAAAAGGAGTGGTTGTTGATAAATAATTAGAGAAAGAGGTGTGCAGGGCAAAAAGCAGGTGTGAATGTGTGAAATGTGTTGAGTATTTGAGTGAAAAAATGCGTGGTCTCCAGCTAATTTGGAAAGGCTGCTTGCACGATGTACAGCATGTGCACTTGAAATAGAAGAATTTTCCCCATTCTCTTCGCCCGTCATGTGGCAACACAAACAGCCCAGCCCCATTTATGGGACCTCTTTGTTGTCATGGTGTCACAACGACCACTTGTCTTGTGCCAACAACTCATTGCCTCACAAAAACTCACTTCCTATCTTTCCCTCTGTTTTTTTATGGCCAATATCTTTACATATCTTGCTAGATAGACTTCCCACAACAGGGTTTACAAACGCCTTATCCTCTTGGTCCACTTAAAATATCTTTACACAACTATTCTTACATTTCTTGAAACATCTGCTGTCCTCTTGGCCACACTACTCTTAAAAAACACATTTTTAATAGCAACCACATTTTTTCAACTGCATAAATAAAGCATATATAAACATCACTAACAAAAACTGATTGCCGCTTCTACCTTGTTATAGCAATTTTGTTTCTGGCTCAAGATGACTTCATTTCATTCATGAAGGTTACATTTGATAGATCTTTTCACATATTGTAGACCAACAAGTTGTTATGGCAGTTTAAATACGACCGATCCGTTTTTGGCAGACCATCATTTTGTAGCACAACACCGCTAAGCACAGACTCAGCCATCCTTTCTCCTCTTCTTCTTTTCATGCCGCTGCCATGGGAAGCGCCCACAAATGTGTCATTTCACACTGGCAGCAGGCTGGCGGAGCTAGCCGTGGTGCTTGATTTCTCTGACTTTGCTCTTTCACTGTGTTTAGATAATGTGCCATCCCCAAACAGTTGCGCTCGTTTTCGTGCTTTAGCTTTGTACTCAAGCACACACACACGTGTGTGTGTTCGCTTGTTGACACACATGCAAATGGCATGTGGATTGTACTCAGAACTTGGAAATTCTGTCTTCTGAATAGGAAGATGTAGGTAACTCCAGACTGCAGATAAGCTGCATACAGAGCTGGACTGGGACAAAAAATCGGCCCGGGCGTTTTGACTGACCGGCTCACCATTATAGGAAAAATCATAAAGCCTTTGAATGAAAACAAACGCTGTTGTGACAGTGATGTACACTGTTCTGATGGTATATATGTATCAATCTATCAATTGTTTGTTGTAAGATTCAGATAATTATTTTTTTAAAGCTAGATATTTTAAATGAGAATAAGAAAGAAAAGTATTTCTTTGTGCCCCCCATTCCCTGTTAATGCCCTACATGCCCCCCTGGCAACACTTTGCTAGACCCGCCCCTGCACAGTTACCAGCTGTCAGCTACCTAAAAAAGGATCCTGGTGTTATTTGTCTCTCAGAAACAGTTCATAACTTCCCTTCAACTCATTCATGTCACCTAAAAGGTAAACCTGTTTCTCCATCACCTGTTCAGCTCTGATGATCCAGTAAGGACATCTCCTGGTTTCATCTTCATGTTTCCCTCTCACCAGATAACCAAACCATATCATGACCAGCAGCTTTTACAGCTGTGGCTCCAGCAAACATCAGCTGATACTAGAAACTAATATTAAATAAATTCTAACAACAGCTGATCAAGCTTAAACGCGCTGCTGTTGTTTAACGCGACATCCGCCGGTTTCCTCTTTCTGGCAAGTGGGCGATAAACAAACAAGAGAGAAAAGCCGATCAGCTGATCATTGGTCAGTTTCATGATTGAAGTAGAAACAGGAGAGAGAGGGGGAGAGAATGAGAGAAGAAGAGGCAGCTGTGCAGCAAAGACATAGAATAACTCCAGCTTTGTGTCTTTTTTATTCTAGCTGAAGTACGGGGACAAACTGTGTTCCTTTTCACCTCAATACGAAATGCGTAATAATTTCTCTGAATACGGGACGATTCCGTTTTTTATGGGATGGTTGGAAACTCTACTAACTAACCTTATGAACAAAAAAAAGTTCAACATCAGTAACATAGCACCACCCAGCTGTATAGAAACTCGGTCAGGCTAGCTAGTACGCAGTACGAAAAAGTCAACATAACGAAAATAAACTACACCTAAACTTGGTTTATAGGTCATATAAACCAATACTTCAGGTCATAACTTCTTACCTGAAGTTCAGTTCACCTGATACTCGGACCAGGCGGCCGCCTCGGGTCTCTGCTCCTCCTGCCTCCCCTTTCCCTCATCCACCTGCTGGCCTCCACCACTTGCTAATGTTACTGAATCTGTGGAAGCTCCGCGATAGCCACCGCAAGAAGTAACGAATAACGAGCCTATCTAAATCCCAGTAACGATTAACGCGTTCCTGATTTTGTTATAATAACTAGTTACCGTGCACGTTACCACAATAATAACGTAGTTACTGTAACACGTTACTTAATAACGCGTTAGTCCCAACACTGCATATAAGCTACTTTTTTCTATTGCTCAAAACTTGTCTGAACACAGACTGCACTTGTTGGTCCACTGTGATGTATGTGGCTGAAGAAAACATACTGCTGTTATTTTTAGCTTGTACAGTCCCGATCAGAAGTTTAAGACCACTTGAAAAATGGCAAAATAAATCATATTTTGCATGTTTGGGTCTTAACAAGGTTCCAAGTAGAGCTTCAACATGCAACAAGAAGAAATGGGAACATTTTTTGATCATGCAATTTATTGAAAACAACACTTGAGCTGGACTCCCTCAAGGTGGTGTCGGAGAGGCGGATGCTGTCCAAGATAAAGACAATGTTGGATAACACCCCCCACCCACTCCATGACATGCTGGTCAGTCACAGGAGCACGTTCAGTGAGAGACTGAGATTACCGAAAAGCACCACTGAACGACACAGGAAATCTTTCCTGCCTGTGGCCATCTCCCTGTACAACGCATCCACTTAACACACTGTTTGCTGCTATAACTACACATGTTTCTTTTTCAGCTATTTATTTATGAGTGACTTATGTATGTATAAGTCACTCATAAACTGCTTGCTTGCAGTGACCTATTGACCTATTGTATTAAATTCTCTGCTATCTTTCCATTATTGGTGTCTTTTATCATGGTGGTACAGTCTTACCTTGCTATAACCTATGTGCTGCAGTTTACTCTTATTGGTGGCTTTTATCTGTGAACATAATTCGTTACCTTTATGTATTTGATGTTAATGTGTGAACTGTTTTATTTTTTATTGTTTTATGTAAAGCACTTTGGTATGCCCAAGGCTTTTAAATGTGCTCTATAAATAAAGATTGTTGTTGTTGTTGTTGTTGTTGTTGTATGTATGTATGTATATATATGTATATATTGTACTATTCTTAGTTAGTGTATTGTCTGTCTTGTCTTAATGTTGGTTTATAATGGAGCACTGTAACAAAAAATAATTTCCCCCAGGGATCAATAAAGTATTCTGATTCTGACCTTAATTTTTTCGGGGACATTCTGGCTACAACAGTTATTGTATGTAAATATGAACTTTTAAATAAAAAAATGTATTGTATTATACAGCTCTTCTGTACTTTTTCAATAGGAGACTGTAATCAAGCTTATTAAAAGTGTATATTGACAACAGATTTACATCATATTACTTTTTTATTTCAATGTAATTGTTGTACAAAAAACAACAGTTCACTGTGAATTTTACATTTATCAACAAAGTATACCATTATGTATTCTGCACTATATTTTCCACAGTAACATTCAGGTAAACAACGGCTGCCAGTAATTTACTGTAATATTGAACTTTTTAATATTTATTTTATACAGTTTCACTGTATTTAACAATGTAAGACTGTAATCAGGTTAATGGAGTGTATGTTGTTTTTACATGAATTACCCATAAAGAATTTTATAATTTATTTTTAAATTCATAGTTATTTACTGTAAAAAAAATAAAAAATACAAAAAAAAATATAAAACTCTTTACTGTGAAATTCAAGGTTACCAGAATAGTATACCGTTTCGTGTTCTACATTTACAATTGATTTTTCAGGTTGAAATTCTGGCAACCACATCTGCCAGTAATTTACCATAAAGTCTACATTTTTTTTACAGTGTTATTACAACCAAGTAATGCAGAAGAGCATCTCTGAACAAACCACACATCAAACCTTGAAGCAGAAGACCGCACTGGGTGCCACTGCTGTCAGCTAAGACCTGGAAACTGAGGCTACAATTCACACACGGTCACCAAATTCTTACTCAAAATTACTCCTTCATGTTCAAGAATCATTTTACCCCTCAGCCACGAAAGCCTGGAAAGGTATGGTCAGGGGACACCCAAGTTTATGACTGCGATAACTCAAGAAGGAAGTCACCTAGGATTTTCACATTTGTACCACACGTGCATCTAGTAGGAGGCTGAGGGCTGACAAAGGTGGCTGCCGGGATGTTGTTTTGAGCGTAGGATGAGAGGCGGCACAAAGCCTGAACACGTCACCAATCTGTCGCAAGACAGGTGTACCTAATAAAATGGCTGGTGAGTGTATGTAAAGCAGTTTTGTACTTTTGTGAAGGCAGGGTCATTCTTGCTAGTAAAATAATGTTAACATTTAATTGTACTTTGTGCATTAGCGTTCTTACACAGGACACTGAGTATTTCTACTTTAACAGACTAAATAGAGTAAAAAGACTGTTAAAGTGAAAACAAACTGACGGCTCAAAGAATTTAGTGATTGTGATGTCGGCTTAAGGAGATGTTGCACCATAATCACAGGTTGCACTACATCCGTTTAATTTTGACGTTACAACTTTTGGGTTATTTCTGCAATTGCACGATGTGAACACATGATGGCGCAGTTGTGTTAGTTTTTAGATTAGCTGGGCTCTAATCCAAGGCCACAGCGCTGCTGGACACACACACACACACACACACACACACACACACACACACACACACACACACACACACACACACACACACATTGCTTGGACTACTTGTGTCCCCGCACTGTTGGGAATCACTGCGCGCACTAAGTTAGTACCGGTGTTTTCTCTGAGCGTTTTTCTTTAATCTGACATCTCCCGCAGTGCTCATGAACATTCCTGCATTAACTCAAAAATGTCTATCTCTGAATGCGTTTTATTAAACACCGAATTTTGCCTCAGAAATCTTAAATACTTTAACACTTCCGTATTAAAAGCCCCACCTGTGATGCCCAATTACACCTCCGTGGCCTTTTGATACCGTATTTCCTTTATAGTCCCTCGAGAGCAAATATACCAAACCTGACTTTAATGACCTGAAATTTAAAGAGTCCTTTTTTTAAATCGATATTTCTTCCTGAAACCTCACCAATCATATCTGATATTTTGAAAATTGAAAAAGTGACTAACCAACACTGTTTGATTACATTCACAAGCATTTATTTCCTCCACAGTTTAGCTGTGGGCCTACATGAGCTGACACGCGGTGATAAATATGTTCGTTATTATTTTTGGATAATCTGTTCCTGTTACACGTGTTTGATTTCTTCCCGATCGATCCAAACACCTCTCACACCTCTCAATTTTTGATTCATTCCATTATATTATTATTATTTTCTCCTCAGCTATGAAATTCTTTATATCCCACACGGGTTCATCCGCCACCGTCTCCTTCTTCCTCTATAAGCAAGAAAACTGAAGCATAAAAGACTCTTATTCTCCATAATCAAGGTCAAGAGCGTTTTTCAATAACCTTTGGGAATAAAAGCCTGGAACGGCGCCAGTGCGCCCTGCCAGTCATTTTCACAGCCAGCCGAACACCGCTAAAGTTGTTGACCTTTTGCACCTAAACAGATCAATACGCCGCAGTTTATTCTATTAAAAAAATAGTCCACCGAATTATCTATTAATATTTGTATTTAGTTTAAATCCCCCCTCGGCGGCGTGATAAATTGTTTCAAATAACAGATGGTGCTAAAGGGAGAAACAAAGCGGGGAAATCTGGTAGCAATTATCCTCAATTATGTTCATTGTTATTTTGAGCTAATTATTGTTATTGTCACTTTTGTTTGTGTGTCTTGCGGCGCTAGGCTGCAATAAGCAGGCCCGAGGAAGACAATGGGGGGAACAGGGATATGTTGTGACGAGGAAATGTGGCTTTTATAATTGAGCCTAACCAGCTGGTGTAAATAAAACTTTGATCTAAATGTAGAGGCTGCGGGTCTGCCTCGAGAAATAGACTAATAGGATGTGGACTCGGGACTATGGTCGAACATACCTTATTTTTCTTCTTCTTTTCTTCGTGGGGGTGTGGGGTCGCTACATTATTTAATTACTATGATTTTAAACAAAAACTAAATCTGCGACTAAGGTTTGAGTCATGGAGACAGAAAGATTAAAATCGTGTTTTGGGGCGTTTGTTCTGTTCTTAGATAGACTAGAACGAAACTGCCCACGCTGGTTAAATGTCTGAGATTGCCCTGTGATGTCCACTCTGCTGAAGTGCCGTTGCCCCCCCCCCCCCCCCCCCCCTTTTTCAGCTCCTCTATCTGAACTTTCAGCACGGATTCGCGCAGGACTTCATCTCCACATTTACAGAAAACCTTCTAAACGTTTATTAGAAATCCTCCCCTCAAAAAACGAGGAGAAAGCGGACCGGAGGAGGACAGCGGGAGAAGGAGTTCCGTGGCCACTGCACGCGGGGCAGACCTAACTCCTCTCTATTCTTTGTTTGGGGGCGTCTCCTCGCTTCTCTTCCCGTGCTGTCCCCTCCCCTCATTCCCTTTCCATCCCAGCTCTCTCTCTCTCTCTCCCCCCGGGGCGGGAGAAGCCGTGTTTGGTTCAGAGAGGGTCCTTTGGGAAGAGTCACAAAGCGGTTTCCTCTGAGAGAGAGGGAGAGCGAGCGAGAGAGAGAGAGCGGAGTGGCGAGAGCTCGGGAGTCTTCCGCGGGAAGCAGCGCAGCTCTGGACATCACCGACGCCAGCGCGTCCCGGACCACTGAGCTGAGGCAGAGACGAGAGCGAGAGCAAAAAAAAGAGGAAGAAAGAAGTGTCAGAAAATGATGACATCTGATCCGGGTACTAGCTGATCTCTCTGTTTTTTTCTCTGTGACAGCCCAAAGCGGTGGGTTTCCACGCGCACCAGGAGTGACTTTTTCCACCCTACACACATATTTTACGCACAGGGCGTGCGATTTTTAACCCTTTTTTTTAAGTGCTTGGATGTTCTGGATTTTATGACTTATTATGATTCGCCTACCGTTTTAGCACCAACTCCCTCCTCAGGACAAGAGAAAGTGGAATAAAGGGTGCACGCTGGATTGAGGTCTTTCTAAGCGCACGCAGCACCAGCAGCAAGAGTGCGTCTCAAGGTTCCTCCGCTCGAGTCACTGAAAGGGATCCGCCAGAGAACAAGTGCAAAGCCGGGAGGAGAGAGGCAAACGGAGGGACTTGCATCGAGCTCAGGAGGTTTGTTAATGTTTGGAATCCAGGAGAGCATCCAGAGAAGCGGCAGCAGCCTGAAAGAGGAGCCGCTGGGAGGAATGAACGTCCGGAGCTGGATGCAGGGGGGCGGCGTGCTGGACGCCAACACGGCCGCCCAAAGGTGAGCTGTGCCTAAGTGAGGAGCACTTCCACCATCACTCATTTACCGAAAGATGGAATCAGCCTGCGTGTTCTCCTCCAGGATACTGCAGCTGTACAAGAATTGAGACTTTGGGAATGGAAGTGCAGCAGTCCGAAAAAAAATCTGTCCATTCAACTGCTGATAAAATCATCTGTAGAATTAATAATCTCATTCAGAACAATTCTACCACACAAGCTGTCATTAACTAAACAGTTGTAAGCAGCATGTGCTTGGTCTAGAGATTATTTTTTCCGCATATGTTTCAGATGCGATTTATTAAGGATTAAAACAAAGAACAAATACATAAATGCAGTCCTGTGCTAGAGAAAAATAAATCCTGTACTTCCCCCCATTTTCAAACTTACTCGTTGTTTTATTAGAAGGGAATAAAATTCTCCAACTGAACCACAGCCAGTCACAGTAAACGTGGATCTATCACGATCTCCCCTTTACGCGAACAGCAAGTTTGTGCTTCAAGTTGGTTTACAGATTCAGGAGATAATTAAATAAAACAGGCAGCTTTCATAATCACAATCTTTAAAATAAGAGGAAAATCTGCCAAAAAAAAAAAAGAGCACAAGCTAGATTTTATACTTTCAGTGCTTGTAGGCCCTTTAGGTTTGTTTTTATTTATTTATTTTAGGTTAACTTTACATAATTATTACTATTTAATTTGCTTTCCTTCTTATATTAATTTTGAATTTTTCTAATTTTTACAACATAAAAACTTTACATCCTCTGACTGCTTCTAACACCCCCCCCCGTCTGTGTGTCTGCAGTGGAGTGGGTCTGGCTCGGGCTCACTTTGAGAAGCAGCCGCCCTCCAACCTGCGGAAGTCCAACTTCTTCCACTTCGTCCTAGCTCTGTACGACCGGCAGGGCCAGCCGGTGGAGATCGAGAGGACGAGCTTCGTGGACTTCATCGAAAAAGAGAAGGTCGGTTCAGAAATACACGTTGGTCTTAAGAGTTTTTAGATGAAGGAAGATTACTGAGATTTTGTGAAGGCCTCGAATATTAAATTTGGTTTCTGACATTACTGAATGAATTTTTAACGTCCCATTTTAATGAACTACCTGTCCTTTAATTGTTTGTATTATTATTCTTATTATTTATATTATTATTATTATTAAAAACTAAAAATACAATATTATAAGCATTATAAATTTACTGTAAGGCACAAACCTCCTTAAACCCTCGTGTGTATTTGATAAATTAAAAAAAAAATGCCTTTTGGAGTTTAAATTGTTTTAATTTACAGCTCCATTCAACCCAACCACTTGTTCTATATAAACAACGGCGCTGCAGCCCGGGCTTCTCATCAATTATGACTTGGCTTAAATTAGATGAAATGTATCGGGAGAATTCCGTGTTGGATTTATTGGCCCTCCAAACACAACTAGTAATTACGCAGGAATTAAAAATCCACAATAACACCACGATTACACACGGAGAAATTACAGGGCTGCACTCCTCTGAGCATAAATCAGCTTTTATTTAATGCAAGACCGCTGTAAAGAATTCATTAAGTTGGATGTATGCTTCACTAGCCTACATGTGAAAAGAGGAAAAAAAATAATTTCTTGCTATTTTTTAAAAATGGTGTTAAATTTTCCATAAACAGCTGTGTGTTTGTTGTGTGTGTGTCAAGGAGACCAGCGGAGAGAAGACCAATAACGGGATTCATTACAGGCTACAGCTTCTTTACAGTAATGGTGAGCAGACTGGCACACTCACACACACACTCACATATATATATATGCATGCATAGTTAGAGTCAGCTTTGCCAGATCAGCTTCATGTCTTATTTTATCAGACACTTAATGATATTCACACAGGCAGCAGCTGATTCTTGAGGGGGGGGGGGTCCTGTCCTCAAAGTAGTAAAAAAAATGTTGCAATGGGTTATCAAGGCTTCCAGAATTTATGTCAACGAAATTGCAGGGCAGAGATTCACGATTGTGTAACGTGACCGACTTCTATTAGTCAAATTTCAAGGCAGCTGTTACAGGATGTGACCCAGCTTTGTGGCTTCATTGCTGTCACTGTCCCTAAATTAGTTTGTCCAGTTTTATGTGCTCTTTATTTTTCTTTTTCTTTTTTTTTTAAAATAATTTTTTGACAGTGTGAGCTGCACTCTAACCCAAGCAGGGACATCACAGCACCAGCCTCCTGTGTAATAAACAATAGCTACAATTCGTGTCTCGCATGTGTTGATATTTGGGAGTCAGAATAGGCACAAGCAATTTATCAGATAAGTCAACAAACAAGGTGTTTGAATCTATTTACCACCTTAACACGGGGCTGAACGCCCAAGGTCTCGTGTTGTGTAAACTATGCCGAGTTAAACGTGTGATTTTCGTGTGATTTGGGAGCTATATGGATACAGCCGGCTTGGCGTAAGGCTTGCATCGCAGCAGAGAGAAATGCAGAAGCTGAACAACATTTATTTTCACACTGAACTGATGAGCAGCTGCTGGCTGATCTTTAATAAGCCTCTCACCTTCTTCACAACCCCTTTCTGCCTCGTTAAAAAGGAGCCACTGTGTGTCAAGTCGCAAGTGTGAGCGTTTAAAGCGTTCTGCTCTCAGACTGTTCTCCACTGACTCATATTTCAGGCCTAAATAGGAAACATTAATAAAAGCTTTAAGAAGAAAGAATTTGCGAGTCAGAATTACGTTTGCCCCGCTCCTTTGTTTATTTATTGCGAGCTTATTGCTGTAAATGACGTTAATCTCGTTTCCTTGTTCACGCTGCTGCCACTTTGCTAACCTAATTCCACGTATTTTAAATGCCCTGCAACGTGCTGCACTGTGTGTTAAAATATGTGTAAAGTTTACAATATTTCTCCCTTCCTCTGGATCCCAACAGGCATCAGAACAGAGCAGGACTTTTATGTTCGACTCATAGACTCCATGACTAAACAGGTAAACACACACCCTAACACACTCTCAGAGCGGTCTGTCACCTCTCCTGTTACCTCTCTGACAAAGAGCTGCTCCACTGATCCTCTTGTTCTCCGCCGCCCTCCTCTATTTCACACAGAAATGAATGTTTATGCGTGTATGATTCAATGGGTGGGTGTTTCCACAGTGTATGTGGGTAGGGGCACACACACACACACACACACACACACACACACACACACACACACACACACACACACACACACACACACACACACACACACACACATACGGCATGGCTCCAGGCGTTTTTGCCTGTGCTCCTCTCGCTGTGATTAGAGTGAGGAGGCAGCGAGCGGGTGTTGAGGAACAGGAGCGTAATTCTGCTGCTCTCAGTAGGAAGTGGAAAGATATAAGGGCACCTCTGGGATTTGGTCTGCTGCGTATCAAGCATTCCGATCAGATCCAATTTTTCTGGTAATGCTCTTGTTTTTGTTTATGTGTACATTTATAAGAGGGAGGGAGAGCGAGAGAGAGAGAGGGAGGGAGACAGAGAGAGGAGCAGGTAGAGTTTGAGGAGAGAGGCGGGAAGACAGGGATGCATTTTCAGTTTGTGCGCTCCTGGTCCCGCAGGTAAAGTCAGGATGAAAACTGATTGTTTTTGTTCATGAAGAAAGTGCGAGTGAGAGTTATCTGCCTGATGGAATTCAAAATGTGTGTGTGTGTGTGTTGTGAAAGCCAAGGTATGAGGAGCCAAGAAGCCCACCATGCACTGAATACTTACTAATGTGACTCCAGGCTCTGACAGTCTCACATTACTGCTGCCACGTTGCACCACATACTGTGTGTGTGTGTGTGTGCACGCTGGCAGGCCTAAGAGACCACACTGTTTCCTAATAACACTCTTTAGGTTCGGCTTGGTGGGGTGACAACCAGCTACACACACACACACACACACACACACACACACACACACACACACACACACACACACACACACACACACACACACACACGCATACACACAGTTGGGACTTTCTCCTGTAGAGTTTGAAAAAATTAAATACATGCACACTTTTTCATGCTGAAAAAATTAATGGCTTTTTAGAATTTCAATATTTGAAAAGGGGGGGGGGGAAAGGATGGAGGCAGGTGTGCTGCACCTGTGGTGCCTTCCTTGCACTGTGTGAGTGCTGCTCTGTGGCTGTGTGGATGGGGAAGGGGAGCAGGTGTTTAGTGCTGTATGTATACAGTAAATGTGCAAAGGTGCTTTGGAGAAGGCGTAAAGCATGCTCGCTTCAGTTTGTGTGTGTGTGTGTGTGTGTGTGTGTGTGTGTGTGTGTGTGTGTGTGTGTGTGTGTGTGTGTGTTATTCCCAGTAGTGGAGGAATGGAACTTTAACAGGTGGTCAAACCAAAACAGTCGCGAGGTTGGCTTAGCTGGTCAGTGATGTCATGGCCGCTGTCTCTAACCGCACACACAGGCATTTGTTCGCACCCACTGTTGTCTTGCCAGGCGGGGGAAAAAAGAAAAGAAGAAGAAGCCACACAGAAGACCAGAGGTTGCACTGGTGTCGCTCTTATTTCACTGGTTGTTAACAAGATGTGGCTTCATCCACCAAAATTGAAAACACACGACCCGAGCCCAGCATGCCCAAACACATTTTTGACAGGAACACACAAAATAAAGAGCTGCTGAGTTTGTAACCGTGATAATGAAACAGGCTTTCTGTTTTACAACTTAGGAAATAATCATCAATATTTACATTTGTCATGATGCAAATGCTCGAAAATCCAGCCTTATTCTAGTCTCGTTAATCTCTCTTGGTGCCGTAGTAGCATACCTTTCACACATTTCACTGTTTAAAAGCCCAGAAACAGAAGACGATAAAAACAAGAAAGCAAGAGGGTCATTTCTCTAAGATTATTCAGAGTAAACCATAGAAACATAGATTTGTTTTAAGTATGAATTTCTCAGTTTTAGTAGTTGATCAGCGGTGTAAAGTATTAATTTTAGTTTTACTTAAATATTCAACTCTGTAATTCAGAGTATGTGCAACACACTATAATGAGGCAAACGGCTTTTATTCTGTTTTTTTCCGCCCTTCTCACTGTGATTTAACAGCCAGTAAAGGAAAAGCCTACTCCAACATTTGGCATTTAAAAGCTGCTGCCTGTTTCTGTTCTATTTCTGTAAGTCTACCTGTTCTGTGTTTGTGCGCTGAGGGCCAGAACTGATTGTGTTAAACGGAGAAGGAGAGCACCTCCTAGTCTTCAGAAGCAGAGCGTGGAGCTCGTTGATCACGACTCTGTCCCGGAGAATAAAGCGTCTGTCACTGCGGCCCTGCCGGATCACTAGCTCGCTAGTCGACCTGACACTAACGCAGGAGGAAGTGTGTTCCCCTGCTTAACGGATCCTTGTTTACATGCCGCACATATCACGCCACTTCAAAGGTGGGGAACAGAGAAGCAAAGATGCTGTGTGAAAGGCCTGCTGAGGTGGAGAGAGGAAGGAGACAGAGGAGGGAAAAGCAGATGAAAGAGAGGAGCAGAGCAGGCAAAGTGACAGCAATGAAGAATCTGAGGCAAACGTGGGCCGTGGCGGTAGAGGAAGGTACACACTAACACAAGAGGCTGTCACAGAGGGTGGATGAAGTATCTTTGCATTGTCACTTTTTCCTCTTTGGAGCTCCAGAGGTCTCCAGCTGCCATGAGGGCAGACCAATTAGAAACTTTAGACCTTAGTTTCATGCAGTTCTGCTGTAAATACTAATGTTTTGTTTTACCTTCCGTAACGCAAGACCTCTCTCGAAAACCAAACTGGTTTAAAAAAGAAAGATTGTTGGCACAGGGCGAGCAGCAATCAGTCAGGTGGGAAAGAACTGGATGTCTTTTACAGTTACAAACTTTTACTTTTGCTGCATGACCCAGACTGTAGCTCATCTATGCTGTTGACCCGATCGCCTTAAATAAAGGAGGTGGGCTGTTATGTGGTGGTACGTGTCACGGGCGACACGGCTGTTCTGTTTAGAAAGATCAATGCATTCACCCAGCCAAAGGTTTAATGGTTTACTTGTGTGTTTGCGTGTGGGCGTAAGACAAGAAAATAGCAAAGTGCAAAAAAAAAAAGGGAAGAGATGATGGTGATGCGCGCTCGGCGAGGTTAGGGAGCAAGCTCATTGCTTTCTCCTGGCCCACTCTTTTCCCATGGCGCGAGGAGCAGGACTAATCACAGACACAACTGTGGTTTATAAAACACGTTTCCTCTTCAGATTTGCTCTGTCAGAATTCTGTCCTTCTCTGCGTTTCCCCACACTTAGATTTGGCTTTCATTAAAGGGCAATCAGGGGGATTTTACGGTTCAAATGTTGATGAGTGAGCGTTTCCAGAAAGAGTTTCAGATGTTGGGTGTCGGATCAACCTCAGTAGTGTGTTAATGGGAGCGGTTTTTTTTTCTTCTTTGTCTGAGGTCATTTAAAATATTTACAATCTGAACAAACGCTTATTTTCTTTCCTGCGTATTTGAACTTGCGTCAGACGCTTTGACAGCTTTTGGTCAGATTGGCTTTTCTTGGAGAATGTCAGCTTAGCCTGGTGCAGATTCCTCCATGAGCTCATTTTTGTTTCATATTTTCACCCCGTGCTTGAATCGACTGTGGGTGCACATCCCTGGAATCCTGGACCACCAGGAGCTTTTCGGTCTCCAGGTTCACATATCGATAGATTTCCTGCAGGCGTGGGGAGGAGGGGTTCAAATGGAATATGCACATGCATGGAAAATTGTAACTGACAAGGGCCTCGGGGCCTGAAACACATGGGGGCTCCAATTCCAGAAAACACAGCTAGCTATTAGTATGAAATGCTTTAGGCTACAATACTGGGGCCCTCAGACAGTACAGCCTCTGTCACTGCTTTCCATTAAGTTTCACATAGTTGGTACAAATGAGAGGTTCAGCCTACACCCTTTGCTCATCTTGAGGCCCCAATAAGAAGCCACTGGGAGGTTCAGAGCCTCTCCACTGTGCCCCTGAATCCTGTTTTATGCAACCAGCAAAGTGTGCCCCTGTTAATTTCACTTCATGGAGAATGACAAGGAATCACAGGTGAAATAAAAGCACTGATTATTCTTCTTAGAGGGTTTGCATTTGAGTTTTGGGCCATGTGTAGTATATCTGACAGTCCATAAGCTTTAAAGCTACTTAGACATAACATAGGTATGCATTAACATGTGAATATACATGTCTCATTTTCCAAGTATGGCGGTGTCAGTGTGGCCTTGTTAAGTGGTCTTAAAATCAGCTTTATTCATTCATCATTGTTCACTTGATGGCAGCAGGCAGTCTAAACATGAGCCAGAGATGATTTTAAAGGGCAGAGAAACTTCCTGGCTGCTCATGAGGAAAGCGATCTTGTCACTCAGTCAGGCTCGCCGCAGTTTTCGGTACGACACATCAAACCAGCTTTTGCAGACCAAAGACTGACAGAGCGTGCGTATTGATTGATAGGTAGCTTAGTGGTGTGTGACTTATGCCGGTTTATTCTGCTTCCATAGCAGCGCGGGAGTGTTGTGTAACAGAAGCAGGTGAAGCCTCGGCAGCAGAGGCAGAAAATGTGAGGACCATTCTCCGGAGCCGATGAGATGATGGTTGTTATTTTGAGGATTTTCTAAAACAATGAGTGTGAATCAGCTCCGTGTGTGCGTATGTGTGCATGTGTGTGTGTGTAAGGAGGGGTGTGAGACACAATGGGTGTGAGTGTATGTGAAGTAGAGGTGCTACTGATGAAGGATGCATTCATGGAGGTGAAGTGGGACCTAACCTATTATCTCAATAACACTTTGGCGCTATTCTTAGTGTACGGTGCAGTTACGTTACAGAAAAACTACAAGTCAAGGTGCAGCTTCATGCTCGTTATGATATAAATCTACTATTAAGATAGTAATTTCTTCAAAGCTTTTTTTTGAAAATGAAGGTTTAAAGTTCCCACAAAAACAATTCACTGATCCCATTAACAAATCTCATCGGTCCAACTTCTGATGATTGCTCTGTTGTTGTATTACATATCAGTTAAATGGATCTCTGTGAGCCACTCACACACCGTAAATAAAAACAGTAAGAGGCTTTGGTGTGCTGTGAAATGAGCACGCTGGAGCCTGCGAGTTTAACTCTCCGCTTTCTTCTTCTCCTCTTTCTTTTCAGCCGATTGTTTACGAAGGCCAGGACAAGAACCCAGAGATGTGCAGAGTGCTACTGACACATGAGATCATGTGCAGGTGAGAACAGATGCATCACATCTCTCCTCTCTCCTCCAGCATACTTTGCCTGTGAAGTTCTCACCAATCACCGCTATGTACATTTCTTATTTTGTCACCCTCATTAACCCCCCCGACACGCACATACGCACACACACCTGAAGCCCTATCTGTTGAGGAAGATGAGTTTTGGCTATCATAGTTGTTGCTTTAATTATAAGCTTAAGATGAATTTCTTTGGAAGTAGGTTGGGAGGAAAGTTCTATTTATAGGGACGTTTTGCCGACCTATCCTATACAATAGGAAACGTGCGCGCGAGAACATGTGTATTTTGTGTGCGCATGTGTCTCTGACGCCTGGTTAATTAGGACACAGAGAAACTCATTAGTCAATCTGAACCCTTCTGTTGTTTCATGGCTAACAAATGGGCCTTGCTCTTCAATCTGACTATAAAAAATAGGCAGGAACTCGCGCACACACACACACACTCGCACACACACATAGATCCGTAGACACAAAGAAGTATGCTTGTGTATTCAGAGCCCTGCACAGCGCAGTTATAAAAATTCAGATTTAGCACATGAATTACGTTGTTCTTTTTCCTTGACCTTGTCACTGAAAAACTTTAACTGTACCAATATAAATTGGGGTTCATCTACATGCGCACACAGGGACTTTAGTTGTGAAATCAGGCCCACTAATACTTCATCGTATAGCTTGGTGAATATTCCTCAGGCAGTTCAGCTGGAGAGGCTCATGATAGACCAATTGAAATTCGGATTTACAGTGAATATATAAATAAACAATTTGGCAACAGATTTTATTGTAAATTATTGCCGTTCATCAAGTGGAGGATAATTGCGGACCTGAATCAAATGTGCTTGCGTAACCTGTACGGTATGACTCTCGTACAGTAGAAGGTGCTCGTTCTGTCCTGCAGGATTTTGTTTTAAATACTTCCTTTGGGGGAGCAACAGTGCAGAAAGTATGGCTTCTGCAGCGAGTGTAAACAGTCGCTTGTCTTCAACAGCCGCTGAGGTCAAAGTTACGGCTGTTGCCTCATGTTCTCACATGCTGATTCTGCAGCGGGGGCTTTGCACACAACACAACACGCACACACACACACAAAGAGCTCAGGGCGTCCATTAATCAGTGTGGCTTATTGTCACGGCAGTGCTATTAGCCATATGCTCCCAGCCAATCTGCCACCACAAAGACCTGCGTTGCAAAATTGGCTGGAGCGCTGGCACGAATACGTGAGTGATTTCACTCTAAAATTGGACAATAGATGCTTCAATGAACGCGCTTAATACAAATGTTGGTCGTGCTCAGTGTATTTTAACATTTGCCCTCTTTCAAATCAAGAAGCTTTATGGCATTGTAGATATTTTATTTCACTCTGTCTGACAGAGCAGCCTCGGTATAGCTGGTTGAAATTGCTTTTATTTTTAAGGTGAGTTTAATTTATTGTGGACATTTTAGCATAATAGTTTTCATTTCTTTGGAAACTCCAGGACATGAAATATACTTTTAGACAAATTTCTGTGAATTTGGAAAATCCTTGGCTGCTCAGCTTCTGTGTAAGCAGACGTTTATCTGTTATTATTTGTATCTTTTTTTTTAACAGACATTTGAATGAAACATATCTCTCCAGGAATAGAATTATGGATTAGTGATGAGCCTGTCACTTATGTTTTTAAGTTATTATGTTTGCTAAACTAATCAAAATCTAAGGCTAATCTCTTGACTTTATTTATATCATGTGATCACTGACATGTTAACATAGCTGCTAATCATTCTGACTATTAAAATTAAAGTTAAACACCCATTATCTAATTAGCTTTGATTGGCCAACAGTCAATATCCAAAGATTTTTCATTTACAGAGACAAAAAACAAAGTTTGTAAGTTGTGAATTTATTTTGGCATTTTCCCTCCCAACACATGTAAATTGCAAGTAAGAGACATTGCATCGATTTGGACTCATTGTTTCAGTGATTAAAGCACAAAGATCAGGTGAAAATCATGTCTTATGTGTGTTTGGTGGGAGATGCATGTTAGAGCAGATGATTAGCTCACCAGCATCTACAGATATAGGTCCTGCATTACTCCCATCCCACCCCTTCCTTCTCCTTTCATAGCATAAAACACTCTTCTCCTTCCTCCACTTCCTCTTCTGTCCCTTAAGTTTCCTTCACATCTATTCCATCCCCTCTGTTTCCCACGCCATCACCCAACCTTCCCTCTACCTCTCCCTCATCTGGTTTAGCTTTCCTTTTTCACCCCCCACCCCGGTCCCTGATCTCCTGCTTGATTCCTCTCTCTAACCTCTCTCTGTTGCTGCGCTCTGCTCTCCAAAGTTACAGTGTAATGACCCAGTTCATAGAGCGGCAGAGAGCAAACGACAGCGAGAGCAGAAAGAGCGGCAGATAGCGGAGACAATGAGAAAGGTGTAACGTATCAGTCGCTTTCTTTCTACCTCTGCCATCTGTGACAGCGGGAAACCCGAGATGTCTCCCCTTCCTCTTCTTCCCACCCAGACCCCTCCTCTCCCCTCCCTCCCCTTCTCACCCTCTTCGTTTAGCTCTCCATCCCACGCACACCCTCTCACTCTTTACCCCCCTCCCCACCCATAGCCATCTTTATCCTCCGCCCTCCTGCTTACACCTTTATTCATAATTGATGCATGGAAGAAAGCCTTTTTGACACACTTGTAGTACACGTGTGAATTTCGGTAACCATGTCAGGTGTTTTGTTTTTTTTCTCACATATGTGCGTGCGTGCGTGCGTGTGCGTATACCACCCACGTGTTTTTGGAACCTCGGGCTTCTTTTTTGTTTCCATCTCCACTTTACCTGATGGTTCATCAGTACAATTAGGATGGACTTTTCGCGCTCGATTTCCAGACGATTATGCTGTTGGTTATGTTGCCTTTGGAAAAAACTTGACTATAAGCATCTAAATGATCTCAGCTTGTTAATTACGTACTCATGAAAACATTTTCTTGCAACACATGTGGAGGGGATTTTAACTAATTAACCTTTCATAACCCCAACAGTATCATATTGACACCAGGAGAGGTTATTATTCTGAGACTTTACAAAACCCCAGAGTTACAATCATATTATGCAGTCACCTTCATGGGCTATGAAAATAGGTGTAATGCCCCATTACAATCTAGTTTCATAGGAAAAAGTGTTGTGGCTCTCCACAGCACAAAGCATGGTGTTTTACAATAAACGCTGTAAAATTGTGACCTAGCATGTAATGTTAGTATATGCGTGTGTAATGTAGGGGCAGGAGTCCTGGCAATCTTGCAAAATGGAAAATGGAGCTTTGCAACATCTGGTTAAGGTTGTTAAAAGATCAGTTTTAAGCCAAAACACGATCTTGGTGCCTGGAGCTCTGGAACTTATCTTTATATTATTTTGATATTCAGCTAAATTACTACCTGCGTAGTTCTTATAATGTGCTGTGCAAAATTAAATCATCTATTTGAGCCCAATCCTAAAAACCTGAATGTTTGAGAGGTTGTTGGGATTCGGATGAAACTACTATCTTAATAGTTGATTGTTTGAGCCAGATGGGCAAACTGTGGTTAAAGGTGCACCTTATACTGGGAACACTGGTAATGAATATCAACCAGCTCAGCAGTAAAAAGTGGAGAAAATGGAAAAAAGAAAGGCTAGGCAGTGACCACAGCAACAAATTACCCACTAGTGAGACAAACCACGACCAACAATAAATCCGGCAGTGTCTTTTTTAATGTATTTGTTAAAGCAGCGATCCCACAGTGTATTTCCTTCAGATCCTGCTATACAGTCACTTTCCTTGTCTTGCAGGTCTATTTTTATCCTTGCTTTCAGGGCAGATTTCTCTGAAAGACTTTCAGTAAAATTCACTATGGCCTGTTTTCGACAGATTGGGACAAATTCTGCAGATGTTGTAATAAATTTGTTTTATCAGTGCAGACGAAAGGCACGCACTGCAACACTCCCACTTAAACCTCTAATCTGGAAATTCCATAAAATGTACCCTATGCCCAAATTTCCCCCCACTTTGCCCTGTGTCTTCTTCCCTGACGGTCTTCTTTTCTCTTCCCGTAGTCGGTGCTGTGACAAGAAGAGCTGTGGAAACCGTAATGAGACACCGTCAGACCCTGTTATCATCGACAGGTACTGTCTCTCACTTTGCCTCTTCTCTCTCTCTCCTTACGCACACACTTGCGCACACCCACAGACACACAGTGGACGAGGGTTTGTGCGCTGACCCGTTTGAACGGCGCGGTGGGACAGGATGTTTGTGTGTTTGGATGAGCTGCTGTCACTCCTCGATAGAATCAGCGGCCTCAGATGCACGGGAAGCATTTGAGAAACCAATTTTGCTTTTATAAGTCAAACAGCAGGACTCATGAGTGGGTGGTGACAGTGTGGAATTACACTTGCAGACACACACACACAGGTTTTATCTGCATGTACATGCGCACTCTAGTAACGTAATCATCGATCTTTGCAGAGGGGACACAAATACACATCAGCTGCTCTGTTACATCCCAAAGGCGCACTTTCAGACTTGAGTGCTCAGATGAATGTCTGTTTCCTCTACGTCACGCGAAACACAAAGCAGCTCACTAGCAGGAGTCGTCTGTTGTTTTCCTGCCGCTCGTCTCTGTCTGTCTGTCGCTCTCTTTCTTCCCTTCTGTCTGTCACAGGAGAGGACTGAAGTTATCCCTCCCTTAACATCCACCCCACCCCTCTTTCTGTCTCTCCTGCAGCAGCACAGAAAAGTGGGTCATGAGCGAAGAAGAACAAAAAAAAAGTGACAGAGAAAAACTGAAATAAGATCCAACCTCATTTTAATCTGATTTCTCCTTGGCAGTTGTTTTAACCCTGTGCGAGCAGTTCTGTCGGTCTGTCTGCATGTGTTTGAGTAATTCATAGGAAGAGGAGTGAAATATTCTACTCCCTGTCACCACATTGTTACACAACTTAAATCACTGTACAAAATATCATATTCCTGCAGATTTGTACCAAGTGTTTCTTTTTTTTCTTACTTCACCATGACCAGATGTTTAAGTTTCAGTTTGTGAAAGATTTTTGGCAATTATAATATAAGCTGATCATCTGCAACATTAAAAGCACTGACAGATGAGGTAAATACCTCAGATCTTCTTGTTGCAGTGCAGTGGGTGCCGGCATTCATGTGGATATTACTTTCACAGCATCTAGACACTGTTGCAGTCCAAGCACACTCCCTGAGGCACTAGTACTCTTGCAAAGACTTCTCTGGTTTGGCTCAAGAAACACGACAAAGAGTTCGGGGTTTTGACCCTGCCTCGGGATATCCAGATTTCCAGATTCCAGTCCAATCATACTGCATGTAAGATGTGCTAGACCAAGTGAGATATACGGAGGAAACACTCCACAACTTACAGGACCCAGACGATCCACTGACAGTGTTCCCATGCCCTACCCTAAGCATACCCCCATTGTGTGGCGTGAGGAACCACACAATTGAAACTGAGGTTTAAATATTGTGGCTTATGAGCGTCTGATGAACAGTAATCACACCATAGACTCTCAGCTTTGTATCTACAGACTGTCCTTCAGTGCTTCTTCACTAAAGGTTCATAAAGACAAACATCAGTGTGATCAGCGCCGCAAACAGAGGTCATAAAGGTTATTACAGGGATAATTTGGCATGAATGAGATTCTTTATTCTCGCCACTTTGGAGGGGATGTACAAGGTTTCGCTCTATACGGTGCAAAACTCCTCTTTCCTCTTTTTCTTTGTGTTTGGAGAAATCTTATTAAGTGCACAAACGTGTGCGTGTGTCATACGCTATACGTGCATTTGTGTGTTCGTGAAGGATATTATAAGTATTGCCACACCACCGCCCAATTCTCCTGTTTTGTCGGCTATCTCAAACGTCTCAGCTTACAGCCTTTTATATATTTGCCTAGAAAGTGTGTATGTAATCTGCGTGTGTGGATTCATGGCTAAGGCTTGGGTTTGGCCCCTAAAAGAATAGCTGATATATTAGACACAAACTGACAAAGTAATAGCTGCATAATCATAATACGTGTGTCACTGTTTGTTACATTGATGCTTGATGACTATTGAAGTGTGTGTGTGTGTGTGCGCGCACACACAGGGGGTGTACGTCTCATTTTCCACGGCAGGAGGAGAAAAGCGGAGTGAATTGTGGGAGATGTCAGGGAACTTGGTCAAGATGGAATGTCAAGGTTACCGTGGATACCGTGGGATACTTCCTGTTGCCCCCTCCACTTTGCAGTGGTTCACAGCCTCTTGGTGTAACATCTGGAGCTCTGCTGTTTGACGCAAACATGTGGAGAAAGAATGAGGCAAAGTCAAAATGACAGCTTAAAGTGTCATTGATTGTAAACAGAAGTAGAGCTCGAATTAACTCACCCACTCCAAAGAAATATTCAAAATGTAACTTTAATAGTTATTTTAAACAGTTACAATGAAAACATTAAGGGCTTAGCAGATATATCCCCCTGCATCTGTGGTTATACATACTCAAGTGTATGCTGCATTTAGTTATAATAGTTACAAAGGTACAATCCGGATTGGTTGACAATTTGGCTTGAACTGAAAGGTAATGCCAATGTTTCGGGATGAAGAAGAAATGAAACAAAAAATGGCGTCTTCGCTACAAAGATGTCTGTGATAAATTCCTTCTTTTTAACGGCTCAACTAAAAGACCAAAAACAGCACAAACATAAACAAGAGTATCCCACATTCTTGTCTGTGATCTGTTTTTTTTACACTGCCCTCTGGTGATAGTATGAAGCTACAACATGCAGATGTGCACGTGCCAAGCTCCGCATTGGATTTATAGTTATGTGAAAATGTGGGATGATGGACGCTAATGCACTTAACTGACCGTCAGCAGATGTGAGCGCCTCTATAGAAGAAGACGTTTTGGCAGTTTGGTGGTCTGGGGCGTTTATTCACGGCTTGGGTTTGCAAAGTTGCATCTGAACAAACCACAAAACCTCTGTAACAATGTCCTTTGGACATATGAGACCAAATTGGAGATGTTTGGTTGTAATGCACAGCAGCCAAGCCTGACAGCTAAAGCTTTGCTGAAAATGGATCATGCAACAGGACAATGATCTCAAACAGAGCAGAAAATCTACAGTAGAATGGCTGAAAAAGAAAAGAATGAAGGTGTTGCAATGGTCAAGTCAAAGTCCAAACCTCAACCTGACTGAAATACTGTGGTGGGACCTTAAGCGAGCTGTGCAAAAACCTCAGTGAACTGAAGCAATGCTGTAAGGAAGAGTGGGCTGATTTTCCTCCACAATTAAGTCCTTCACAATGCAAAAGGCTGACAAAGTCATACAGACATACGACAATTTAGTTTTTCAAAGGAATACATAGAGTCCTGTAGAAACTTTCTTTTCCACGTGAATGTATGGACCACCAGTCCACATACTTTGCCAGGCACTTTAAGTAAGTGTGCTATTAAAACAGCTTGAAACCTTGCTCACTAGCGTTAGAAGCCTGTGATGAGCTAATCAGCATCATCAGAGTCAGTGCGATGTGTGTCTTGGCCCCTTTGCTTGACATCATGGGAAAACCAAAGGAAACTGCCCCGACACTGGAAAAAAATTGTGACGTTCCAGAAGCCTTGTTCATCCTCGTGAGCAATTTCCTGAAAGATACCATGTTCATCTGTACAAACAATAGTATGTAAGTATAAATACCATGGGATCGGGCAACAGTCGTAATACTTAGGAAGGAGATGCATTCTGTTTCCGTGAAACTAATGTGTGAACAGTGCAAACGAATCCCAGAACAACAGCAAAGGCTTTTGTGGAGATGCTGGAGGAAAGAAGAGTATCTGCACTCACATTAAAACGAGCCCCATATCAGCATAAAATTGGAAAGAAAGCTCTCAGAAAGAAAAGAAACCACTGCCCTAAGACCTGGATACTGTTGCATGGTATAAATGCTGCCCAACGCTTCTGCAGGGATGGTTTCAGCCAAGTGAAACTGATATTACATTATAGCATATACAGCGCACAGTAGAGAGAAAAGGCTCCAAAATGTTGCTACAGCCAAGTCTGCAGTGGGTTACTGGCAGATGAAGAGATATGCATAAGCACACTTATTTACATACCATTTAAACATTACATCGACATGTGAACAGAGTTAAGGCTCACGCTCATTTAAACACATTACTCATGCTTTAACAAATTCAAACATTTGTCTGTGCGAACCATTAAAGAGAGTGACTGACAGCTCATTGCGTGTCTCTCAGTCCTTGTGCGCACATGTGTGTGACTGACAGCTAGCCCATCGTACCATGTACGTATGAGTGTATCTGTGAGTGTGTGTGGCCCAGTTAATCCTTGTTATAGCACACTGAGCATCCCACTGCCTCTCAGGGTTAATATAGGGTTAACGACATGCAACGCTATCCTATCATACGCCTGCTTGACTCCTAAAGAGCCACAACCACTCTTCTCCTCTGGGTGTGTGTGTCTATGTGTGTGTGACTGCCATTCAGTTTCTACTTGTAACTCTTACTGTCTTTTTTTTAATCACTCAGCATCCTCATCATCCCCTTTTCTCTTACTTTCCTCCATCACTTCCACTTCCCCCTTTCTCGCTTCCTCCTTTTCCTCCCTTTTTTCTGTGCCTCTGCTTCACCTCACCCTCTCTCTCCACACCCCTCTGCTTTGCTCCCTCTCCCAACCTCCTTTTTTCTTTCTTTGACTCTGTTTTCGTCTCCGTGGCCCTGAGGGGTTACCTACCTCACTGCTCAGCTTTGTGCCTGTTTAGACTGCTACAATTGGCTTAATAGGCTCAGACTGTGCGTGTGTGAGCAGTTTGAGGGGGTTATAGTCTCAGGTGGTGTGTGTTCAGGGCTTAGACGAGTGTCGCGGCGCGAGGAAGGCAGTTTGAGTGTGTGTTTTTCTGTGTGTAGGGGTGCTACAGATACCAGTGTGTGTGAATGTATGTGTCCTCTCAAAGTCTAAAGGGGCCCACATAAGCCTCGGGGTTTAAGGGGTTCCCTGTGTGTGTGTGTGTGTGTGTGTGTGTGTGTGTGTGTGTGTGTGTGTGTGTGTGTGTGTGTGTGTGTGTAATCTATAGGGTTAAGAGGGGTCAGAGCTTGAGCAAGAGATGATGGGAAAGAGGAAGGGATGGAGGGATGACAGAAAGAGGAGGTGAAGATGATAAGATGGCATTTAGAGGGAGCAGAAGGAAGAAAGGAGGAGTAAGGGGGGGGGAGGGGGGGGGGAGAGTGGGAGCTTGTCTAGGCAGACAGAAGAGAGAAAGGAGGAGGAGCAGAGCCAGGTTTGTTTCAGGGGGATAAGAGCCTCAGTCTGGGGAGTCCTGTCAATCAAAGAGCACAGGGTGGGTGAGGAGGGGGCGCTGTCAATCAGATAGAAGAGGAGAGAGGAGGAGGCGGAGGAGGAGGGAGGGCGGATGGAGGGGTGAGGTGAAGAAAGGCGACAGAAAGTGAGAGGGATCTTCTAAACGGTCTCTTCATCTTTTCCGCCTTTGTCTTCCTCACTATTGCTCTCTCCCTCTCACTCTCACTTGTCCTAGTTACCAAAATATCTCTGCCAACCTGGTATGTCACTGTTCGCTCAACTGTCACTGTCTGACATGTAGCCTACACACACACACACACACACACACACACACACACACACACACACACACACACACACACACACACACACACACACACACACACACATCTAAAATAGACTGTGAGAGAATATGCCTCCTCCTTTCTTGACCCGTCCTCATCGCTCTTTTCTGTCTTTGCCCTGGTTTCCTTCAGATCTTCATCCTCTCAAATTCTAATTTGCTTTGCTTGGCATCAGCATAATTAGGTACAGGTACAATAATGAACTGTACAATGTAAGAAAATTGCATTAACAGCACATTGGATTTCTTTTTCTTTTTTTTTAAATTGAAGAGGCAGCTGAAAATCACAGATGCTATTTTTAAGGCATAATCCAAAAATTAAAGGTTCCAATGTCAGCTATTGATTTTTTTTCCTGGAAAAACGCCAATGCTTGGTTGTATATATACTGAATAAGACACAAATGACTAAAGAAACTTTATATATAAGCCAACATGACAGTGCAGTGCAGTATCATGGTTTTACACTGTCGATGGTGAAGAAGACATTCAAAGTGGTGGTTTTTCACTTCTTCTAGTTCTTCTGTTTCTCTGAGATAAATCCCGAGAGTTGTTTTGGTCTGACAGAGTTAAATTTCTTTGATTTTACTTTCATCTTGTTCTAAGAATTTGCTGTTTTTTTGTATCTTTACGAAAGATGTAGTGTTGTCTCGTTTTTTGGGGGGAGAAGTGGCATCATTTGCCTTTGGGTTGCCAGGTTTGTCTGCTTCCATCAGTTTCACTGGCTCGGTTATGGTTACTTAATTTGAATTTTCTTAATTTCCTATTTTTTTCTATTTTTATTGTCACTGCCATTAGAAATGGTCAGTTCAGTAAACATGCTTCCATGAAGTTAACCTTTTTGGTGCCATAAGTCCTGTGAGATGTTCTCTTTGTGACATTATTTACCGATACAGATTGCATCAACAAATATAGTCATTTTTAGGTGGTTATAAAGTTTATTGCACTTTTTTGGGAGGATAATGTAAATGAATTTAACCAGATAAACTTCTTCATCATTTATTCTCGGTGTTTCCGTGAGTGTGGAGGATGACATTGAGGTTCTTTGGCTGGTTTGTGAAGATGTCTCGCACTTCATAAACACACACTTATTTAATTATTTGAGGCTGATTCTTTCTTTTCAGCTCACGCTCTGCAGTATCACTTCCTGTGTTAAAGGTCATCGGTGCTGGGAATTATTCATACTATTGACATAATGCCACTGTTCACTTCTCTCTCTCTGTCTGTGTTTGTGTGTGTGTGTATTTAACAGTGTATAAGAGAGAGGGAGAAAGAGGCAGAGAGGACTATGTTTTATTCATTTCTCTCATTTAGCCTCTCAGTCTGCACCTGTCCCAGCATTTAGAAGCTCGGCATTCACATTACTTGCTGATTTAGTTTGACTGCTTGTTTTAATGGACACACACACACACACACATGCATGCACACACACAGACACACACACACACATTTTCATTTCCTCTAACTGTCTAAACTAACGCAGAGGAGCTTGTTTAGGTTCAGAGATGGAGATATGTGTTGTTGTCTTTGTCTATCTACTTTTTCTTCTTCTTTTCATTTTCCCCCCGAACATTTTCCTTTGTATTGTCTGTAAATTGGAATAATTCTAATTCCAACTTATTTTTAAGAGCCAAGTTTCTCCATCAGGCTTGTGTGTGTGAATGGGTGGATGACTGGAAGTGTAAAGCGCTTTGGGGTCCTTAGGGACTAGTAAAGCACTATACAAATACAGGTCATTTACCATTTACCATTTCTGTATCATTTGAATCGGGCGTGGAGTATCAGGAAGAAAACTGCCAAAGGGCAAAACTGAAGAGAGTCCACACAGATGTGTAATATGTACCCCCCCACACACACATACACCTTTTTCCTTTTTCTTTTCTCCCCATTTCCTCCTTTTTCACCTCTCTCATCCTCCCCTTCCTGCTCCTGTCTCCCGGTACTCCCCACCCCCCACCCCAGTGCACATAACCACCCTTAGGCAGGGATCACGTTACCCTAAAAGCTACAAACACGACACGAGGGTCTCAAAGATTTTCCCATCTGTTCCTTTCAAAGCTGTTGTGATGCCTCGATTACTTTAGGTGTCTGCTTGTTGTCAAAAACGACAACTGTTTTCAGCAGCGGGTGAGTGGTGCACTGGATTTTTTATTTTTTTTTGTCCAGTAATAAATATTTGACTACTAAACTGCACAATGAAAAATGTGCCCATTGAGGATGTAAAAAACCAAGTGTTCAAATATTTCAATCTCTGACATAGTAAACGTATAAATATTTAAAGAGGAGTTTAATTGAATTTTTACCCAAATTCATGTTCAGCTCTGCAAAGGCGATGAGGGCATGGATTTAAGCTACTAAAAAAATTTTTTTTACGTAGGCACGTAAAAGACTTTTGAATCTGTAGAGTCGACACATTGTCTCAGAAATTAGTTCAAGCCTCACAGTGCACTGTATAGACGCCATAGTGTGTTATCACATCAGGTAAGGGGAAAAAATCCCGACGTGGAACAGAAGGCACGCCTTTTCATTTAGTTAACTGACAAATTAGCTGAATGACTAATTAACTTGGCTGATTGATCAACAAACTTACTGATTAATTAAGTCAGAGAGTGATTATGTAACCTACCAATGGACTGACTTCTGTGGCTCTCTGGCAGGCTAACAAAAGACTAGCTGTCGTGTGAGCGCGTGCATTGGTGTGGTATGTGGATAACCTCCAGGTGGGCGATGAGACTGTGGCTAAAGGCCTCTGGGCTCCTACACAGAGATCTCTCTTAGCATGCTCCTATTACTGGACAGCGATTAGTCTCTCTTCCACACACGCACACACACACACACACACACACACACACACACACACACACACACACACACACACACACACACACACACACACACACACACACACACACACACACATGGAATTGAGGTAAGCATACAGAGTGGCTCATTCATGATAGGTGGTTGGCGGTGGCGTGTGTGCATGTGTGTGTGAATATCTTAAGCTCTGTCATTAAAAAGCAAACACATTTAGTTTATCTGGAAACTCCCTGCAGATTACACACACATACATATATATACTTGTTAACTGACACACTGATGAGACGTGGAATTTTTTCCCCCCCTTTACCACAAAGTGAACTTGTGGTTGATGTGTTTTGGGAGGCTGAGCAGGAGTGTGTTTACCTACTGTATGAGAGTTTGTACAACTGTAAGAAGGAATTTGTAGAAGAGAAGAGAGGAGAGGAAAGGGGAGGAGAGTACGAATGTGCCAGCCATGCATCATTTCATTATTAATAGCCGTGTCGGAATAAAAACGCTAACCTTGTCTCATCTAACGGACGGCTGAGTCTGCAAGCTCTACACTCTCCTCTATTTGTGTGTGTGTGTGTGTTTTGAAGGGACACTGGTTTGCTGTTGTTTCCCTTTGTTTGGCTGTGCAGGGCGAGCTGGTGAAGTCATTGCAACCCATACAGGTATAAATATCTGTGTGTGCCTCTGTGTGTGTCTGTGTGTGTGTGTTGGGGCAGTGTTTCCCGTGTAAAGCAAACCAGGAAGAGAGCACCAGTGTCCTGCCGAGAGGGGCATTGTTATCTACCTCCTAACACACACACACACACACATGAACACACACACACATCACCCCTCCCAGTCTGAGCTGCCTGATCTGCGCACCGTCTGTGTCACCACAGTAACACATAGCACACGCCCAAACAACAACAAACACTATGTTTTGCGCTGCTATTGACAAGAAAAAAAAAAAAAAGAAAATTCCTTGACTCACATAATCACACATTTACTGTACATGCAAGTTCACGCATGTGGGGATTATGAGATGGACCACCCTGCTTTGAGAGATGTTTCTGTTATTTTTGTTCCATTGTGGAAACAAAAAAAATAACGAAAACCCAAAACCACACACACACAAAACGAGGCAGGCGAATGCAGTCCTATGGAACTGCGGAGGTGTAATCTGTCAGACAGGAAGCTAGTGAGGTCAGAGGTCACCAAGCACTAATCGATTAGCCGTCAGTTAGTGCTGCGCTCATGAGGAGAGCGCAGCTGTGGCCAGCTCTTCTTCCACTGTGCCTGTGTGTGTGTGTGTTACAGTGAAGTGTTTAGGTTTTTTTAGCTTGTGTGCGCTTATTAGGGATGGCTCATGTGTATCTGAGTGCTGATGCTCATGGGTGTCCTCCGTGGCAGCACTGTGTGGGTGTGTGCATTTCTTGGACATATTGATCACAGAGAATTTCAGCTGATTTTTTATTTTTTCAGTCTGACCCTCTGAGGTTAAATGCTGCTCTCTCCCTCTCTCTCCCTCTGCGTCTGTATCTTTCTCGGAGCGAGAGAAAGAGAGATAGAAACACTTGAACTCGGGTCAGGCTGCGTAGGTGTTTGCAGGCTTGAGTCTCAAATCCGCCTCTATCATCCGGGTGTTTATTTAAAATGAAAGAAGTTTTCTTTTTTTTTCTCTAAATCTGCATTTCTTCTCTGTGACCTGTGGGTCTGGCATAAACTTAACTGGTCTTATCATAGTATTTATAATGCTGGCTTCTATGAGAAACTGCCCCTAAAGCCGAAAGGTGGCAAAAACTTGGTTCCTTGCGTTAACAGACAGAAAAACAACATTCAAACACCTTAGTCATATTAACTTCCACAAAATTATGTCCAAAACTATAATTCAGATAATGATGGCCACATGTAATGTTTTTATGATGGACCCATTTTTATTCTTGTTTCTATGTTAAGCATCACAGTCTTTTTATTGGCTAAAAATACCACCTGTTATGTGAGTTTTATGCTGCAAACGCCATATTTCTGTCAGGACGCTGTGATACTTATACATAAAAAGGAGAAATTGTTTCTAATTTTTTGCCTGTAAAATTAAAATTGATCATTTAATTAATAACAAAAGCCTAGAGGGTATAAAATAATATGACTTTCCTTTGAGATAACAGAGAAATACATGGTAACATAGTAATTGAGAACTAGGAAGTAGGAAGTAATTACTAAGTTACTCAGTAGCACGTATTTACTCAGAAATAGGGATGTACTGGTAATTACAGCCTCTTTTTCCCTTTTATGTAAAGTGAGGCATCATAGTCATAGTTTTTTATGATTCATAAGTAACTACTATGTATGATGTTTCCCTCCTCTAGGCAGCAGAAAAACAGCACCTTATCATGGAGTGATGAGTAATTAATGAGCAATTACAGTTTTAATCGCAAACGACACAAGAAGAAGAAGAAAGTGTTGAGTTAAATCGGTTTGTTTAATTATGAATGCATAATTACCTGGTGATAACTCACTAATATGACATCTCCTGTGTGGTTCTTTAGTAAATAAACATCAACTATGTAGTCGTGGATAAGGAGATGTTAGAAGAGCACTGGTGAATGTCTCACTGTCTTCCATGTTAGTTCTGATGCCTTCGTCACGTGTCTTTATGGAAACAAGATCCTCCTGGAAGCACTTTCAGCTGGCAACATGTGATATTTCTCGGCAGGGAGCAGTCACCACTAATTCTTACCCACAAACCTCACTGCTGACAGTTCTTGCTGAACGTATTTTTTTTTACAGACGTTTACCATAAAAACTGAAAACCCGAGTGATGTCATCTCATTAGAAATATAGTGTCCTGTGCTACAGTCACACTAGGGAGACCACGGCACAACCAAAATTACTGCGACCGTGTGCGATGAACTTGAGCTCTTGTTGCTTTTGAAATGGTTGCTTAAAAGATGGGCACCAGTTGTTGCCTTCAAAATAATAAAATAAATCAATTTTGTGCAATCAGTTTACAACAAATTGGTGAAAATCACAAATCTGTTGCCGTCTACACATGCAGAAATTAACACTAATTACTTACATTCAGAATCCAGCCAGAACCTCACAGATGTGAAACAGAAAATCAGAAGTTCTTCCACAAATATTGTCAAGGTGCAGCTGCAGAACGGTGACATAGGGGCTCAGCAACCTTGCTTCAATACTGGGATATGACCAGAAACCAAGCAGGTGGCAACTGGCTGAGTCGAGTCCCCTACTGCAGGAGACGCGTCGCAGTTGCACTCATCAGCACAGACTGACTCAGATTTCACACCTTTGCCAGTCTGTCTGAGAGTGACTGGAGTCAGTCTGAGTTGGACCTTAGTCGTATGGAGAGGTTGCCTCCCATGAGGCGACCTGTGCAATCGAAAGCAGTTGCCGCAACTACTTGCAACTGGTTCTGAGTGTGAAAAAATTCAGCGTGTAACCTGCAATTTTTCCCAGCTACTTGGAGGTTACAGTCGTATTTGTTCTCTAGTCATTTGCTAATGATGCAACATGATGCATCAAAAGATTAAAGGACGAGAATTTGTTAGACTGAACTTCAATGACAATCTAATGAAAAGAACTCCCATGATGCTCATTTCCTCAAAAGTCAGAGTTCGGAGTGACGTCATTGCTGAGATGAGAATGTTCCAGTGGTAAAGTAGAAAACGTAAGGCAAAAGAGGATTTGTTTGGAGCCATTCAAACAACACTAGCAAGACAGGACAATGCTTGTGATTTCAAAGCACAGCTGTGGCATGTTCATGGTCAGTGCGCTGTGCATGGCTTATTTTGCGAGTCATAAATAGACAATAGTGGCTGCAAAGATTCACAGTTTTACTACTATTTACATGCACTGCTGCCATGTTGGATTGTGAAGCCGGGGATACTCCAGTTGAAAACTCCGATTGGAATCTGAGAAATTCCGACTTCTGACTTCAAATGGAACACACTGATAGATAGCCTAACTGTTTACCTGATAGTTTAGTTGACTCACAGGAGTGTCTGTCCTAACTTTTTACATTAAGTATTGTCTAAATGTGGTCCATAGTCTTCATTCAGTGCTGAATGAGTCTGTATTTCCCATATCCGTGTCCCTGTGTCTAATTATGAGACCCCTGCAGTCGGCGGGTCTCATGGGAGGCTGGTAGGTGAGAGTGTGAGAAAGAGGCATCAGGGGATTAGTTTTTAGAAGGTTTAGAAGGTGACCAGCTCATTATAAGACTACATGTTATAATGATTTGTGGTATGTGGTGTCTGTGTATGTGGGGGGTTATAATGATGCTCAGAGCGGGAGCAGCAGTATTTGTAGTGTTTCTCCAGGGAGTCGAGCTCATGACCTTTCACCCTTCAGCTACACCTAAACCCTAAGATTCCCCTGCTTTGAGTTTCCTCTAACCTTCCCCCATACGGAAAAACACAAATTCTCTCTCATGACTTGGAAGCAGTTTCAGAGCAATTGCAGGTTCTCAGCAGCTGAAAGTCAGATTTATCCCCATCAACGACTATATGTGTGTGTGTGCGGTGTCTGTGCCTGCGTGCGTGCGTGTGTGGCGGCTGTTAAGCAGTAACAGATAGCCTGAGCGCACTGCGTGGCGATGCTGTCATTACCGTTGTGCTTCTCCACTGATGTGTCACGGCTGATGTCACACGCTCAATTGGCCCCGCCGACAGCCGCCATCACTCAGACTGTTTACTACACTTTTACTACAGTTATCACTCACTCGCTGTCGCCACCGCCGCTGTGAGGACCAGACGCCCCGCACCGCTGCTGAAACCACGCGCTGAGATAACAACAGAGGCACACAAGCCTTCACACATACATACACACACACGCATTGGTTACTGCATGGGCTCTTTGTCTTGCCCATCAACACACGGAAACACTCATTTAGGCAGGAGTGTGTGTGTGTGTGTGTGTGTGTGTGTGTGTGTGTGTGTGTGTGTGTGTGTGTGTGTGTGCGTGTGTTGGCAGGAGGTAGAGGAAGAGAGGGAAGGTGAGGGAGGTGCCTAAAACAAAACATCTGTGCTTAGATTCTGTGTTGCATTGTTTTTAATTTTGTGATTACTTTGTTTTGTTTGTGTTTGTTTATATAATATATTGTTTTTTCAAGCATGTGTGTATGTGAGTGTGTATCTGGAAAAGTGTGTATTCAGAAAGGTTTACGATGTGTTTTATTGGTGTGTATGTGTGTCTGCGAATCTAGGTTATGCTTCTTATTTCCACATGATTAACTAACTCGCATCCCCGGGACTGTTCCCTCCACCTCGGCCCGTGCCTACCCATAAGGCCGTGTGTCAGTGGGGAACGCTTGATTTATGCTGGTTGAATATGTAACGAGAGGTTGTAAATTCAGCAGCCGGGGCCACATGCATCACTATTCTGCACCGTCGTAATTTAGATGCCACCTTCATATTTGAGATGCTAATTGGTTAAATTACTGGGTTAGTTCTGGAGATTTATACCCGGCTAACGAGAGGGGTGCGAGGAGAGAGAAATGGGGGGATGCAGAGAAGGAATAACTGAGGGTTGAGGAAGGGGAGTCATGCTGAAAAAGCGGGAGAGGGCTGAAAAATGCGAAGGCTTGAGTTCAGCGGGAGGAGAGGAGAAGTGCAAAGTGCACAGACAGTAAGAGAAATAACTCAACTACAGCCGAGGTTTAGACTAAAGGAGGGCACCAGAGCCTGAAAACAGCACACAGATTTAATTATTCCAAAGAGACGCTTTGTTACATTTAGATACAGGAAAAGTTAGTTTGAGTGTTTTATTGTCTCTTTCAGGGTTTTTTTTTCCTCTGCAGCAGCATTAAATATTTTGACTTGACTTGTAGGAATAATTCAAGTATTAACAATTGTTCTGCTCTAAGCAAGTGTCTCCATTCATCGCCTTTATTGCTTATCTGTACCCTGTATGCTTATTGTTACAGGGTCACCGTTTAGGCCTCAGTCACTGGAGAAAAAGGTGTATTTCCCAATTGGTTGGTGAGTTGTTGCTGGAAGTTTCTGGCAGTTGACAGGTGACATTGATTGTAAAGAGGGCACTGGCACAAAAAACCTCCTTGCATTGCTTTGGTTGGGAGGTTATCACAGTCACTCCTAGTTTGCATGGAAGATGCAGATTTGTAAGCAAACCGTCCCTGACTAATTACCAAATGGCAGTGACACTTGGAAAATGTGTGACTTAAACCAGAAAAGTAGAACTATTGCCTCAGAATAACAGTTGTGCCTCACTGCGGCAACACATTTCAAATAGCACAACTTTATAGTTTACAATCACACTACTGCTTAGAAACTAGTTGGTGAGTGTTTGCAAACAAGCCAGCATCTTCCATGCAAACTACAGGAGCCAATATTCAAGAGACCAAAGCAACTGCAAAGAAGTTTAGGTGGAGAACCGAATACTTCTTTGTGACTGATCAGCAACTGGTTGGGGAATATATATATATATTAGTCCAGTGAAGGGTGGATGGCAGGGGGTTTGCCAAGTTGTCTCTAGGCCTGCGTGACTGGAGCCTTAGCTTGACTGAGAGGTGGGATACACTGGGCTGGTTGCCAGTCTTTCGCAGTGAAACAGAAAGACCACTGAAACCGACATGACACATACAACCAATTTAGAATAATGAATTAACCTAACAGGCAAGTCTTTGGACTGTGGGAGGAAACCGGAGCACCCAAGGAAAATCCAAGCAGACGCAGGAAAACATGCAAACTAAACAGTAAAGCTCCAGCCAGCGAGCATGTTCACAGCCCGAGGCACCGGTGCTAACCACTGCATTACCGTACTGCCCATAAGAGAACCACTTATTCACATTTATCAATAGACAACAAGCAGACTTCCCACTGATTTTTTTTTATTTTTATTAAGCAAGATGTATTCAGTTTATTGATAAAATAAAGTTCCAGTTTGGATACACCACCTACTCTTGAAATGACCAACACATCTCCCAAACACACAGTGTTAGTGGTGGTGTATCTTACTAATTTCAGTGTTTCTGAAACAGTGTTTCCAGTCTTAAAAGAGTGAAACAGTATGAAAACGGTAGAATGCTGGGAGAACACTCTGAACATTTGACCAGGAGAAAGTTAAATAAAGTTAAAGTTTCCCTTTCATTTTGTAAACTCTGTTTAGTTTCAGTTCACTTTATTATTTGGCTAGCTTTCAGCACTTTGTTAGGGTTAGTGAAAAGTTATGATTTGTCTCATTTGTTGCTCTATTTTGTTGGTTTCTTAGCACAGAATTTCCAACCTAATAGTGACATAAAGATATATATGCCACACATTATATATGCACGTATTCACACAGCCACTAGGGGCTGCAATAGCTGGCACATAGTGCCTATGAGGTCATTTTCTTGAACTAGTGCATTCTGACAACCGGTCAACCTAAACACCAACATATTATCAACTTTAGTTAGCGTGAAGTTTCATATGACTGTAGTTCACAATACTCATGACTTAGCTTGGTGTGCACCAACACCTGATGGTGATATCTGGCTTTTAGCTGCTAAATTCTTTACCGTGTTCGAAAACTACTTGGAAACCCTGCTAGTCTGCTAATCTAGTCATTGTTTAGTTCCAGACAATGGCACTAAATGGTGACATTTCAGAAAGTACCTGAAATGTATGGCTGAAAAGTATGGTACATGTGTTGCTTGCTGATGTGAGAAAAAATGCTTGCATGCTTTGTTTTTTCAGAGGGGGGAGGAGGAAACGGCGTACAGTTTAGCTTTCTATTCACAGAGACATGAAAGAAACAACAAAGGAGTAATCTACTGCTCTGACATTGTTGCAGAAGACGAATGGAGTTGGCATCAGACATCAGTTAGTAATGTTTAGGCAGTCCTTTTGTCTGCTGCAGGGTGGATGATAATTATTGACGCAAATTAGCTTATGTACACCAACTCACACACTCACGTATACACTTGAGCGACAAAATATATCTTCTCTCTGCCTCCCTGTGTACTCCTTCTCCACCTCTCTCTCTCTCTACCATCTGTCTACACTCAGTGCCAGCCGGTAATTAGTCCTTGTAAAGTCAGTGTAGTGAGGAGTCCCTGTGTTTGGATACTGCTGTCTAGTCAAACACTGGGGAGAGGGGGGTAAGGGTGTGGGTGTGTGTGTGGGGAGGGTGCTAACAGCCTGTGTTTTATCTGTCAAGTTTGTTGCTGTTATGCAACACTCTCCAGGGTTAAGGTTAAATCTCCGGAGATTCAGCCAGAGTGTTGTGACTTTATTTACTAGTTAAATCAGTCTGTTTGCCTCGGCGAACAAGCAGCCGCACATAAATGGCGAGGAGTTTAATTTCTTTGTTTTATTTTATGCTAATTCTCATCTTTGAACATCTTGCGTTTTGTGCTGTAGCTGTTTATTTATGTGCGGCGTGTATTCTGCTCAAATGTGTTACTGACGTCATTAAACACACGGGCTTTGTGTGGTTTTAGGTCCACTTAAAGCATAAATAAAAGGCCTGTGCAACTGAGTAAATGCTTGGCATCAAGTTGAGAAAAAAAAAACCCTGAAATTTTCACAGATTTCTCAAGTTTTTATCTAAAGGTTTCTTTTAATGGAAATTGAACATTACATAATATAAATTTCAGCCGCTGGGTGATTACAGGAGCTAAATCAGATCAACAAAGCTCCATGCAGTCACCTTCTTCCCTCCAAAGTGCCGCTTATTTTGACATTATGGCTCAGAAAGATTACTCTGTGTCATCATCTCTTCATTACGCCAATTTAGTCTGTTTACAAACAGTTTGTTTTTAAGCAGCTTTCTTCAGATTACAAATAGGTGAAAAGTCTTTAATTAGTCTCACAGGAAAACTCTGAAGCTTGTGCCCTGACCTTTATTTTCATAATTTTTGGCATTACTGTCTTTATTTGCACTTTTAATGTAGATGATAATATAACAATGCTTGTTCCTAATGTGCATATTTTAATCATTAATTTGATTTTACAGAAAAAACTTATATAATGCATATATGCATGCATGTTTACTGCAGCTGACAAGTGGTTGATCTCACTGTCATCTCCAGATTTTTGGTTTTACTAGAGTAAGCAGACTGAGATCTTGTTTAAAGCTGGCTGGTGTAGTTCTCTCATCATTTGTCACAGTCACTACCTTCAGTCAATGGTTTTCCCCCTACTGGTTCATGAGTGGTTGCTGGCTGTGGAATTTGCATTGAAGATGCCAACATGTCTGCAAACACTCCATGCAAACCACCAGCAATCTTGTAGGATCCAAAGCAACCACAAGGAGCTTTTTGGTGCAGCGCCATATATCTCCTAGCAACCAGTTTCACAGCAACCACTCCCCAACTGGTTGGGGAATACACTTTGTCGCTAGCAAACTGAGGTTTCCAAGGTGTGCCTGGGTTATTACCCTACTGTGCTCCAACACGCATTTGCTCCCACATTAGTAAAATCTTGTGATAATTCCACAATAAATAGGTGGAACTTGTTGGTAAAACATACCACACCTACCACACACTTATTCCTACCAGGACTACAAATAACATTTATTAATAGTGGTGTCGGCTTATAAGAAGAGCACAAACTCGCACACACACAAAGAAAAAGCCCCCTAAGCAGTGCTGGGCCGAGAACAAAGAGTTTGTATTTACTGTAGGCTCAGGTGACAATACATGACAAACTGAAATAGACTGGGTGTTGGTTTGTGCTGTGTGTGCGTGCGTGTGTGTTTTGCTCTTCCATATATTTGGGCTCCAGTGCGTATGTGTGGTAACACCCTGGGCAGCCTGCCCTGCAGATGAGATTTCCAGCTGAACAGGAAGTGGATTGCTGCCACTTCCTGTGCAGAACATTCAGGACATGAATACTGTTTCACACACAGACACAAAAACACATCTGCGGAGCGCAAACGCCTCGCGCGGTCATTCTTACCGAGATGACTGATCACACCCAAAGCTTTTATGTCTGTGTATGTGTAAATGTGACATGACATTTCCTGAATTCTAAGACACACAGACAATAGGAGGTGATGATTCAGACCGATGTTTGCATCTTTTCACTGTCTGACCTTTTGCCTTTAAGCCCCTCTCTCCATTGTGTTCAGTCTGCTCTCTACATCTCCTTCTGTTTGTGGTATAAGCAGTTTGTGTCCACTGGTATTGACTCAACAACTTGATAAACATTAAATTTCTGATCGTAGCTAAACAGACAGTCAGTCCCACTGGCAGGGTGACACAGTACAGTACAGAAAGACAGACAGACAGACAGGCGGGCTAACAGGGTGTGTGAGTTACTGTTGTTGCCTTTTATAATTATTTCAGGAAGCTTCGACAATCGTCTGTCAGTAACAAGAGGCGGTATCAATCTCCGTCTGACAATAGCAGGAAAGACAAACACACACACACACACAGGTCTGCATTCTACCACATTCCACCCTGTGTATGTGTGTGTTAATGTGTGTGTGAGCAAATACAGTATAGGCCAGGATACCAGCGTATTTACCGTTTGCCCACACCGATGACGGCACTCACTTCTGTATACGCAGTTTCTCAAGCACTTAAGTGAAAAAAAGCGCCTCTGAATGTCAAAGAGCAAAGGCTCTCCCTCTCTGAGATCAAATTAAACTTTAATGATGCCCACAGAGAAGCTTGATTACACTTCAACACTGCAGTAAACAATGATGGAACAAACCACCAAAAAGAAACCAAATGTACACTAGGATAGTGTATCTGTATGATGGACTGGGAGCAGATGGCATTAGGCATTGTTAGGCTATGAAAAATGTAAACATCAGTGTTGAGGTTGTAATGTATTTGACACAAAGTATGACACTATTCAACCATCAAGCATGTATATAATCAAAATAACCTGTCCCACAACCACCTCTGAGCCAGTTGCTAACAAAACTCATCATTCCCACAGCTTTTTATGAAAAACATTAGTCATATGTTGTTAAAGCTAACAATGTGGCTCTGTGAAACAATCGGTGTAGCATTTCGAATCCTGCAGAGTTGAATCATCAGCTGCCAAATCAGGACAGTTGTAAATGAAACAGATAGACTGACCTGCTTCAATCCACACAAAACCTTAAGAACAAAATAAAATACATTTGAATGAGAAAGAAAAATAAGATTAAACCAGTACGAGAGGAAATCATCAGTATTCATTTCTAATTTGTAAAAATGAAGGGGGGTACCTCCACAGAAATCTGGGTGTTATTATTAAATTTAAAAAAAAAACTGTTCATGTCAGCACTACCTTAAATTCATTCATCTCAGAGAGATTAAATGTACACAATCTGCAGATTTGATCTCCTCCCTTTCGTTTCTCTCCCACCAGAGCCAAGCTCCTGCACTTAGACAATAAAGTGCAAATGTGTTTTTTAGGAACTGCTTAACAGCGATCCCATGCTGTGTTTATGACTCCTCTTGCCCAGGAGGAAAAAAGTTGAGCCAACCCAGCAAGGAGGCAAAAACACAATCCAGGAAGCAGCTGAACTCACACGAAAAGTAAAGGAGGAGCAGTTCTCTGCTTCCTTATCGCCCTGCTAATAGTTACATTCTTTACATGCAATCTGTTTGTATGTGATAAATCGGCAAAAATTGCAAATCCTTTGCTGCCTGTATATACACATAAATTCACATCAAACAGAAATCCACATTATCTACATACATTCAGAGGCCAGTTAGTCCTTCATAGATTTGCAACAGAAATTCCTGCACAAAAAGTGACATAGGTGGTGCAGGATAGCAATTTTACCACAAACTGACATACAGTATGTGTTTGGACAACCGGTTAGCAATCAGCTGAGTCGAGTCCCCAGACAAGTTGCACTAATCTGTGCAAACTGACTCAGATTGCTCCACGTTCGCAATCTGTCTGCATTTATAAATTAGAAAGAGATTATTTGCAAACCTTCATCCATCTGTCTCAGAATGACTGCAGTCACTTCAAGTCGGACAGCAACTGCACCTGTGCAATCAAAAGTCATTGCCCAGAGGTTGTCGGTACCACATGCTCAACCTCTGGGCCCAGTTGATTGTTGCAGTCCCTTGCAACTGATCACTTAATGCAAAAAAAAAAAAAGTAATCAGAATCAGAATCAGAAACAGAAAGGGTTTTATTGCCAAATGTTGAGCAGGTTTACAACATTAGGAAATTGCTGCGGTGCTTCAGTGCAAACATACTGTCATAAATTACGCTTAAATAGACATGAAAATAAAAATAAGAATAAGAATTAAAAGTGCTAAGTAGATAGATATATACATGAGTGCAGGTGGTGATCAGTGCCAAACATGGAATGATGCAGTGAACACAGCGTAGGGTCATGTGTTAGTGGTGGGAACAGGCGACCACCAATTTTTCCTATCTGGAAGGATGTTGCCGTCCCGTTCTTTGCTCTAGACTGACTGAGCCATATCCTCCTGAGACCCAGCCTGTTCATGTATGTCCTATGCAATGGACATTTGTTTCTGATATATATATTTTGATTTGATATCTCATGTGTTTGGTCAGCCACTTTTAGCTCCAAAGAGGCAGGAAATCACAAAACCAGCAACAGTGAAATAATATTTTTTTCCTCAGTTCTCAGGAGGATAAGAGGACAAGCAGGTCCAATCCATGCCAGTAAAATGTCACCTGTTTAACCTGTTTTATCATGCACCAAAGACTTGTCAAGACAGTCTCAAATCATAGAAGAACCTGGTAGCTCGACACCGCACTAAAGTCTAAAGCTGAACTGTTTTAAACATTACAGAGGTCTTTACTTGCCAGGTTCAGGTGGCCAGTTGTGCACAAACGAGTGTCCAGTGAAGCCACAGTGAGGGAGTTGATGTCACATCCTGCCTCCAGTATCCACTCACTAGATGGACACTCAGCTCAAATGGAGCGAGAACACATCTGAAGTGGACCATAACCTGCAGAGTTCATGTTTGCAAACAGCTCGGGGTTTGTATAGTTTTATTTCTTTAATTTGTATATATCTGCCTCCATGTATGTGTATGGGAGCTTGTAGGCGCTCAGTGAAGGTATTCATCTCATCTCAACAGGGAGTTCAGCATCCTCAGCTTCTCCTAAACACAGGAGGGAGGATAGATACATCTGCTTTGGTCTAGTACGACAGTTCCAAGCCTCTCATCCTCCCTCTCCTCTCCCACCACCTCCCTCACATTAATTCAGAGAGGTACTAAATATTTCTTTTAGTAGAAAAAGCTATTTCCCCCCATGGCCGCTGCAATCACCAGCGCTTTCACTCTCTTCACACACACCTCACCCCTGCACACATGGGAAGTGCTGTTTTCTTTTTTTTATGTACTAGCTAGAATTATAAATGTTCAGCTGTGTTTATGGCTTATTAGGCAGTTACAGGAAAGAGGGAAGCATGTGTTTTATTGGCTTAATTGGGAAAGAACAGCTTCCTTGCTGCATTAGCACTATTTTCCTCTCATCAACGGCCTTGGCTGGTGAGGCAGCGCTCTGTGCAGTCAAAGGGGCCCTCGCCGTGCCACTCTTTCTGCTGAGGACGACGAAAGGGCTCCCGCGTGTGCGCGTGCATTTGTGTGTGTGCGAGTGTGAAGGGGAAGGTGTGAGTCATGTGAATGTGAGCTAAATGTGTTTATGTTTTTGCTTCTTTTTTTTAAAGTCTAAGAGTATAAGTGTGCGCACATTCATGCACGCGTGTGTGTTTGCAAGTAGGCATGCGTCCTGGTACTTGACTGTGAAGCTGCTCCTTTCATTAGTCGAGAGGAGAGACGATCCCAGATACTCCTTTGAGCCTGACAACGGAGAGCGATCTTGTAATGTGTTTTATCTCCTTCTCCATCCCTCCTTCCCTTCTTCTACCACTTCACCCCTCCCCAATTCCCTTTAATTCTCCTCCCCTCCACACACACCCTCTCACCTCCCTCCCTCTCCGTCGTGTGTTGCGCTCCGTTGCTCTCCCAGCATCTGAGGTGGAGACTAAACAGCCGAGTTATTTATTGTGATGTTTTCGTGGCCGCCTGGTTTAAATAACAGTTTGGTCTCTCTGCAATCCTCCTTCTCATCTCTCTGCCTTTATGCTCTCTCTTTTTTTTAGCTGCCGCTCTCCTCCTCGCCCTCTCCTTCTTTTTCTCCGCTCTCTCCACATGTACCCCTCCTTCCATCATGCTCCAGATAATGGTACATTGTTAACGGGCTGTCTATTGTTTGTGTTGTGCACTTGGCTAAGTGGAGGCTGAATAGTTTTTAGATGACAAACATGTAAGTTTGCTGCCAGCCATTCTGATCTGCTGGGCTGGAGCTAGTTATACACAAGAGCCGTCTGAAGCTCGCTTACCCTCAATCAGCGGGGATTTGCAGTGTGTCACAGCGAAACTTTAGTGCGTGTGTTGGTCTTTGTGTTTTGTGTGACACTGTTAAGACTACAAGTTTGAAATACAGACTTGGCCCCCGCTGATTGGCGTTTAAAAGCGATAGCGTTGTTTAGAGTCTCGATTTGCAGATGGGTATAACTCATCGCTCTCATCTCCGGGGACAAAGAGCCGAGACAAGAGCCCAGTTTCATTCAGTTCAGCCCCCTCGTAAAAGATGACACAATTACATTAGTCACAGCAAGCAGGTTACCAACTCTTATTTACACTCTCACTGGTCATCTGCAAGTTTTTATGCAAGAAAGATTCCAAAAATCCTGTTGAGTTATAACTTTTCCATCAGTTTGGATCAGGTTCAAATCCAGGCTGGAGCCTTTCTGCATGTTCTCCTATGCTGTCTCCCTGGGTACACCAGCTTCCTTGCAAGACATGCTTGAGGTCTGGCTAATTGGTGATTCTAAATTGGCTGTAGGTGTGAGTGTCTATGTATGACAGACTGGCGACCTGTCCAGGGTCATCTCTTGCCCTTTGGCAGCTCAGGCTCTGGCACCCCCACTCCCACAATGCTGATTTGGATAAGCAAGAGCAAGAGGACAGATGGATGCATAGTTCATGAGCTCGAAATAATCAGCCTAGTAAATTCATCAAATTGTGGTTACTTGCTTGTAATTTGTATAATTAACCATTAGTAAGTATATGCTATCATCTTCTTTCATCTGCTCTCTTATATACAAGGGCTAACCACAGCAGATGGATCCACTTACTTGATTTGGTGCAGATTTTTATACCGTTTGAGGTTCATGACACCTCTCATGAACCATTGACCTTTCTCATGTTAGGTAAATGTGTTAACCACTACAGTAGACGCTATCCTAATTATTGTTTGAATTGTGTTTTCAGGCCTTCTATCCATACTGACACTACACAGAGTGTGGAAGGTGCAGTCAGTCTTTATTTTTGTCCTTTTGTTTTCATGAAGGCTATCAATCAGGTCTTTACGCCATTTTATTATGTTTGAAGCCGACCGTAGAGGAATAGTGCATGGAAACCTTTGTTGAAATTCACCCGTGGGAAGTCTAAAATTGAGCAAATTATTAGGTTTAGCTCTGAAAATTAGTTTTATGGAAACATATTTCACATGTTCTATAAAAGAGGGGAATTCTTATCGCAATCGTTAACTGGTGTATTCACTTTATAGCATCATTCCCGGCTGTCCAGGGTAAATCTTATGCATCATTCACGTCACATTCAATTCTTCACTGTCACACACTAACGCTTGATGATCAAATATAAATTCATACAAAAATGTGACACAATTCCAACAAAGGGACACCGCACTTGCCATTTACACACGCACACAGTATGCAATAAAGTGACCCACCACAAACCTCCAGCCTCCGTCTCTTTATGCCTGTAGATCTAACATAGCTGAGTAAATGTGTGTGTGCACACGCACACGCACAATAACACACATACACAGCATTTATAGCAGCAGCTCCACCATGGATGTGATGGAGGGTGTGAAGCTGCATTTTAATGGATGATTATGTTTTATGTTTTCTCGACAATGACCTGAACTGGCAGACCGGTATTATTCCCCTCCCATCCTATCCCAGCCCTCACACACACACACACACACACACACACACACATTTCTGCCTCTCTGTAATATCCATTTTGCCCCTCACCCCAACCGTTGTGCTTCACCCAGGGCTGTGTTGGAGTGACATGAGGTGCTCTCCTCTCTCTTTGGGCCAGAGAGGAGCGTGACTTAACATCCAGCCTTTATAGTAAAGGACATTCTCCTCTCGATTACCTACTGATGGAAAGGTCAACCAGCATGAATAGAAAGGTTGGGACCACTCATAATGTAAAACGCATGCTCTTCTCTTCTCTTCTCTTCTTTTCTCTTCTCTTCTCCTACATGTCCTGTCAGCACTCTCGACTCCTTACCGCCGTTAATCTGACACACAGAATAAGTGTGATAGACCGACAGACTGACAGGACTCTGTCAAAGTCATATTCTTTGAGAATGAAGGCAAAGGAAGAGGAAGAGACAGAGATACCACTTCTCTATCAGTGCTGAGTGGCAGAGCAGGACAAAGAAGAAATTATTTTGAATTCTGAGAACCATTAGCATGACTATAGATGCATTAAAATGCTAGATAACAGGAGCATGGAGAGGAGGTGGGTATGGATAAGGTGGGGAAAGTGGTAGGAGGAGCTTGAGTGTATTGTAGTAACTTGACTCCATCCTTGGATGCTTACTCAGTTTATTCCACTTTTTTTAAACTATAGAGTTGATATAGCGATTTGATTTTGCAGGAGAAACCTAATTGTTCAGATTGCATTTAGTTCTGCCTACAGACAGTTCATAAGTGACATTTCTGGAGGTTGGGGGCTTACAGCATCTAAGAAAAGCTGACAGGAGGCAGCTGATATGAAATAATATCTAATCACATTGACAAAAGCATGTTATGCTACCATAAGTACAGTGTTGGGTGCAACACGTTACAAAGTAATGGCAATCTTCGCATAGACAGATGTATAGCAAGCATCTACACAGACAACATGCTAACACAAAGCTAGCCAAGTGTCCAGCCCAGCAGCCAGACCCTGATATTCAACAGGTAACAAAGGCAATGAGGAGCAGTCAGGCCTGTAGGTGCAGTGTAAAAAACTTTAAGTTAAAGGTTTTTTTGTGTTGCAGCGTGAAATACCTCCAAAATTGCTGTCTCTCTGCTGTTAGCTCCCTCCATGGTACATTAGCTCTGGTGCTAACTGCTGCTGTTGTGTTGAAGTAACCACAGAACAACATAGAACTGGGGTCATTGTCTAATCCAGCGTTTTGGGCCAGATATGTGATCGAAATTCCAAAAAGGTTCATGGTTTGAATCCCCCAGAAGACCAGGAGCTTTCTCTGTGGTTTGAATGTTCTCCCTATGTCTAAAGACTTACATGCTAGGCTAACTGGTAATTCAGTATTGCCTGTCGGTATAAATGTGAGTTTGAATAGCTGCCCCTCTCTCTGTGTTAGCCTGGCAACCTGCAGGGTGTAGCCCACATCATGCTCTATGACATCTGTGATAGGCTCCAGCCCCCTCTAGTGACCCTGAACGGGGTAAGAGGTCCAGAAATTGGATAGGTGTGTGGAAACCATCAGATCCTAAATCCACGTAACAACCATCTTCTTGTTTACGCAGCTCTAATCTTTACCAGCGCCTGAAAATATTTGCAAGTTTAGCTCCTCTGCCTGGCTTTCTCCACCAGCTAGTTGCTATCTTTAGCCATCTGCTGTTTAGTGCTGGGAAGAGCTCACAGTGGGTTTATATTTAGATGTTGTTTATGATTGCACTGGCTAAAGAGGACTGTAAATGAAACAATGAGCTTAAAAAAAGGCTGAATACCATTGTTCAGAGTTATATTTTTCTGCTGATTTGCTGAGACCAATGAACATGTGACCTTCTGATTTGGTGCTAATATAAAATACCAGTTGGTGTAACAAAGTTTCTTGAGTGGAAAAAAAGAGCATCCACCTTTCTGCCAAAACAGCTGGTGCAGCAGAGTGAAGGTAGAAAGCCTCTGTGTACTTTCATTACATTACATGTGTGTGTGTCTTTGCGGACAGATTCTTTCTCCTGCATCTGCTGTTAGCCTCTGCTGTTGTCTGTGTCATAGCTGTGAGCTTTAATCTAATGAAGTGTGTGTGTTTGTGCACGCGTGTGTCTTTCTCTGTGTGTGCAAATCAATAGTGATATATAATTCACTGCATCCCAGCCCCACCACTCTTTATACCCACACATACTGACTATTTAATATTGCATGAGGACACACACGTACTGAGCTGGGTGCAGGGGGAGGGAATATATGTGCGATATGCGTGTGTGCAGCCCCTTAGGATAGTAAAAGAGGGTCTTTTACAGCCCTCTAACCTCCTCTCCTTATGCGATCACAGGGCAGTTTTACCTCTTTTCTCACTTTTCCTTCTTTCTTAGGATTTTCCTCATTTTCTTTCTCTGTCTTTCCTTCTCTCTTTCTACTTCACTTTTCCTCTCGTATCTTTATTCATCCCCCCTTGTTCTCTCCCTCTCTTGCTCTCCTCCTGTATTGTTTTGAACCTTACCCTTGGGGTCTTCACGTTCACTCCTTTTCTGTGTGAATAAATAAGAATTCATCTCCACATTTAAATAGCTCCGGGGGGTTTGCAGGACACACACTCGCACGCATAGTGCACACATTTCTCAGTCGTGTTTATAAATCATTAGAGTCCGGGGTCACCGGGGGTCACGCCTCTCTCTCTGGCCACCACGCTCCATCCTGATTGGTTGTTGACACTGCGGGCCACTCACTATGCCTGTTAGCTTAGCTGCGCTTTTTACCCTCACCTTGCCTCCAGTGTGTGTTTGTGTATGCTGAATTATTTAACAGTTACTGCCTCTGTGTATGTATTTCCATATACGTATTTGTGTGTACGTATGTGGGTGTGTGTGTGCAGGGAAAACTCAAAGGCTCAGATGCCCCCCGTCCTCCTCATCTTTTTTGTTAGCTTGGAGTTTCGTCAGATTTAAACTAATTTTATTCCCACTCAGTCTCGTAGACACACACACACACACACACACACACACACACACACACACACACACACACACACACACACACACACACACACATGAATCTTTACACAAACACGCATACACACAAACACACACACACTTTCTCCTCATCTTTGGAGCCTCTGCATTCATATTTCATCGCCTTATGACTCCCTATGAGTTGCTTCAGTGTGTTTTATTGCAACATGAAAGAGCCGCTCCATAAACATGTTAATGGCTTTGATCACATAATGAGCTGAACAAATAGGAAACAACAGTGAGATTAAACAGAGAAGGATAAAAAACCTGTATGCACACAGCCTGTACAATCTTGGTTTGTCTGACTGAGAGATAATTAGTAGTTTACACTCTGTCATTCTTTTACACTGCAAGGCTCGGCATAACAGAGAGAAGCAGTGGCAGCAGACTGAGAGTCAGCTGTATCGCAGACACTTATAACATGGAAACGCACACACACAAGCACTCGTTAGTGTGTCTGTGACTTCCACCAGGACTTGCATTAATTTCCTGGACACTAAAAATTGAAAGATTTGTATCACAGGGACACACACACACAGGTATAGTGCAACACATACACACATGCCATCATGGTGTCTTCCACCCATGACAGAGAACAAAGGGGGAAACTGTTAATTGAACAAAGGGTCTAATTAAATTGGTTCATGTGGGTTTTTTTTTATTATTAATTGTCTGTAGTTTAATTGGTTGAAAGAAAGAAAGAAAGAAAGAAAGAAAGAAAGAAAGAAAGAAAGAAAGAAAGAAAGAAAGAAAGAAAGAAAGAAAGAAAGACTTAGTATTTTGTTTGGTCATTGTTCATTTACAATAAGTAACAATAAAACCAACCACGCCATGTTAAAATCCCATGTCCTTGAGCAAGATAAGCTCAAGTTGCCCCCTCTGGATACATGTAAGTGTGTGAGCATTAGGTTAAAAGTGCTTAAGCACAGAATAAAGCTCACAGTAAGAAAGTGCCTTGAGTGCTCAAATAGAGTAGAAAAGTGCTAAATAAGTACCAGTCCATTTACACTCAGTGGTTTCAGGAAATTTATAGACATTTGTTTGTGGTAAACTCAAAAAGCATCAAAGGCTTTCTTGTGAAAAGTCTCACCACTCGTTCCGAATCTTGGTAAAACCTTGAGGCAGTTATTTTGGGTTAACATGATCAAGCGGGCAGCACGGTTGGTAGCACAGCAAGAAAGTCATGGGTTTGAATCCAGTCTGGGACCTTTTTTTGTGCGGAGTTTGCATGTTCTCTCCGAGTTCACAAACAAGCCCAGAATTTTTATTAAGCAAAGGTGTAAATGTGAGCATGAATGGTTGCAACAGATTGGCTACCTGTCCAGGGTGTATCCTGCATCTCACACCATGATGACTGTGACAGGACAAAGACCCCTACAGCTCAGACTTGGATAAGCAAAGGGACATGGATGGATGGATGGATGGATGGAAGGAAGAAAGACCAAGCAGCTTGTTCAACATGTTATGGTTTCGGGTTTTATTTCTATCATGCATGTGCAAAGTTTCATAACATTACATCTTAGGCAACTGCCCAAACTAGAGTGCCAACATGATCCATCTCTCTAGCTACGTCAAGGAAAACAATGTTTACAACCATAACAAGAGCATACATAGGATCAGGATTGTCAGCTGAGCTCTTCTTTCTTATATTTATCCATGTTGCGCTGTTATAACGCAAATTATTGGCTGACTCTTTACATTTCTGTTTAGAACGCTTTGAGCTAAGAGCTTCAGTACGTATGGATTTTCTTTTTTCAGGAGTAGAATAAGAAGTTGTGCTGTGTTTCTTACAGACTGCCAAACCATGATCTTTTCCTGAGTCTGCTCTAAACTTCAACCACGAGAAACAAGATGCTAGTTGTCCTGAAACAACACTTTTTGTCACTTTTTCTCTAAATCGTGCCAGATGAGTCTTTTATTAATTAAAAAATCTGATTCTATTATTGAAGCTGTTGATCTTATTAGCAGTCAGAGTAAATGTAATAATTTGTTATTGATTGTGTGACACTTTTAATGGTGGATTTAAAGTTCCCTCGTTATTGTTAATGTAAAGAAAACATAGTAAGGAGATGAGTGATGTAGATGAGTAGAGGAGTGCAGATTTGTTTCTATTTTCATCATTACCCAGTCCTCTGTACTCCTGAGTGGAGCTCCTTGTTTAGAAGTGTGCGCTTGTTTTGTAGTCAGAACGTCTCTTTTCTTCTCGTCTCTTTTTCATGTTTTTGTCGTGAGTCTACCTTGTATTTCTTCTTCTGTGTTCTTGATCCTTGAGGTGTTGTGAGTTGTTTTGTCTGGTTAATTACCTACACCCCAGTCGGGAGGTGAGTGTTTGACAGTTGTCACTGCAGTGTGTGTGTGTGTGTGTGTGAGTGTGTGAGTGGAGGTGTAAGTCTGACTGTATTGCAAGACCTCACTTATGTGACAGCATGTAGACATGATGGCTTTGCTGTTGTTCAGGTACTAGACAACATTGTTCTCGTTCTCCTACTTCTCTCTCCTGCACGCGCACACAGACACAAAGACACACACACACAGTGAGGAGTCTCCCATTGTACTCCATCTCTTGCTGTCTCTTTCAGTGGAGGTGGTATTTCTTTGATCACAGCAGCGACACTGATTAAAAGGAATGATGCCTGTCGTGAAGGCAGCCGTATTTATAAGACTAAAGGAGGAGACAAGGATGCATCCCTCCCTTCTTCTCTATCCCTCTCACACATCATCTTCACCTTTTTGTCTCCTTTTCTCCTTCCTTCGTTCTCTGGGTTGACTTTATTACTCTTGTACTTATTTATAGTTCACACTCATACTTATTGCCCAGTTAATATCTGCACTGTTGGTGATGCAGCAACTCGTTCAGTTTTCATTGTGAACATGTCGGTGTGTGTGTGTGTGTGTGTGTGTGTGTGTGTGTGTGTGTGTGTGTGTGTGTGTGTGTGTGTGTGTGTGTGTGTTCCTGCATGCTAAGTGTGCCAGATCAGGTAGTTTTAAACAGGACAGCAGAACCTGTCTACTTCTTCCCCTTCATCTCTCTTTAACAAGTTCATTTATTCATGAGTGTGAACACACACACACACACTTACACATGCTTGTGCACACACACTCTGGTTGTGTGGCAGGAGGATAGACTGCTGGCAGATAAAAGAAAGAGTTCCTGAGCTGTTGTTAAATAGTCTGTCAGCATGACGTGTGCACAGACACACAAACACACACACCAACACACACACACACCAACATACACACACGTAAGCACACAGAAGGTGAAAATGAGCCTCTTTGTTTTCAGATTTATAGATTTTAATTATTAAAAATTTAAAAGGGAGAAAATAATAAGTATTAATTATTCATACACAGCATGTTAATTGGTTCTTGAATATTCAAAACAAAACAATCTCATGAATATTCAGATGTATAAAGAGAGGATTAGAGAGCTCAAATGAAGAAAAACATGTTCCTGTAATGAAAGGAAAGGAAGGAAAGGAGGAGGAAAGGAAAGGGTCAGCGAAGCCAGGAGAAGAGGATGAAGTGATTGGAGGGGGAAAAGGGGGGAAGGAAAATCAGTAAAAATGAATATAGAGCAGAAGAGGTGCTGTGGAGGAAAGAAAATAAGAATAAAAAGCAAAAAAGAAAGAAAAACAGCAGAGAGTCAGGGGCGTCTTTTGTGTTCTCACCATGATGGATGACAGTGTTGACTAAACGAGCTAAATTAGAAGCTTTTTCCTGCAACTCTGTTGAAATATTATTAACACGCAGCAACTTTAGTGAAACATATGATTCAGCTGCACATAATGACCTTGGCTATTGATTTGGGAGTAGAGGGAGCAGCGGTGTTTTTGTACTGAGAGAGCGGGGGGGCGTGTCAGATGGTTTGTTGCAATGCAGGTCTCCGTTATAGACTGTCATTATAGCATTAACTCATGAGATGCCTTAATATACATACTCTCCTCTACACACACACACACACACACACACACATAGGGACACACACTTAATAGCTTTAATTAGCTGGGCATGTGTCCAGTCTTGTAATTAGCTAATAACAGCAACATGGATGTGGTTAATTAGTGGTGGTAGGAGGTGCTTGTGAATTAGAAAGCTAACGACACCATTACTGTGGCAGGAATAACACAGCTATATGAAACACATGAGCATTATTAAATTAAAAATTATATAGGTTCTTTTCAGTGCGTCTTGTTGACTGAACATTCATAATGATAAAAACTGTGGCTCTGACCACCTCCGCTCTCTTTCGCCTCTCATTTTTTTGTTTTAATGCTCCCTTCCCTCAAAGGTAAGGGAAGTTCCCTGTTAGTTTTCCCGCTTTGTAGCTTTAAAGGAACGCTGAGAGATTTCGGCTTAATCTCTCATTACACATGAAAAGGAAGCGATTATCTGAAGAGCTTGTCGCCTTTCTTCTCTTCATCCTCCTCTCTGCTCCTCCTCATCCTCTACTTAATTGGAGCCCCATCAACCCGTTAATCAAATTACTTCTGAACCAAAATTGACAGTTTTCATTAATTATAAAGGATTATTCTAATTGCAATTCAAATTTATTCATTCACAACAGACGGCGCTCAGTAATATTTCAGTGAATTAGCATATTAAATGGAGTGGTTCGAACATCAGTTATGGTAATGTATGCATATTTCCTTATTTGGACCAGGGTGAGCCATATGCGTGCCACACGGGCAGTTTATATATATGTGTGTGTGTCTGTGTGTGTCTGTGTGTGTGTGTGTGTGTGTGTGTGGGTGGGTGCACGCACAGGTGAGGAACCTTGACAGTATTTAATTTGTTTGACAAACGTAGCGGGAGTTAAATGCTCTAACTTGCCCTAAACATTTCCCTCACCTTCTCCTTTTTCTTTCTCGTCCTCATTTCTCTCTTCTGTATCTTTTCTCGCATCCTTTCTTTCACCCTTCACTGCTCACTTTTCTCAGAAAAGTCCCAAAGTAATCTTTAGGCTGTTGTCCCGCCAAAGTAAAAGCTCTCACAGTCAAAACTTTAGGTGAATACCATGAAAAATAATGATCTCAATCCTTTATATGAAAGGAGTAACCAAGTGAAGGACACCGATATTAGTGGTAACACCCTTATATTGGGAATTCGGGTGTTTTTCTTGTGTTTTTCACCCAGAAGTTCTTTTTGTGAGGTTATTTTTTTATAGATTTTCACTTGCTTTTTACTTTCGCTTTTGGTCGTGGTTAGGTGTAGGCACAAAAGAACTGCTTGGTTAGGTTTAGAAAAAGATGTGGTTTGGATTTAAATATACCCTTTCACAACATTAGCATGACTGGAATGAGCTGTGACTTTTTGTTTTGTTTCCTTGCCTCTCTGTATATTTAGAGCCAAATGCATTATTAAAGGAGACACCAGATGCAAAGACAGAAGCTGAAGCAATTTGTAGCACATAATGTTAAAGTGGCAGCCCGAGTGGACAGTGAGTGCTCAGATCAGACTCCAGCCAGAGAGATAGCAACTTAAATTAAATAATAATTCCAAGATGTTGTGACTAAATAAAAAAAAACATCCCTTTAAATATACTAAATATCTAAAAAAAAACAAACAAAAAAAAAACACATACATGTGCATAAGTGCTGAAGCGGCACAAGAATATACCAAGTGGCACTTAACGAGTTAAAGATTATTTTATATTTTATTTACAGTACTGTACATCTTATACAACATGCTTCTTTTATATACAGTTGTATACAGTTGAAGGAATGTTTTGCAGTATTTTCCTGAATCTGAGGAGAGAGCACAGCCCTGTATGCTTCACAGTTCATCCTCCTACTACTATCAGCAGTCACATCATCAATAAATGCCAGTGCTTCCACCGCATCCACCATGGTTGACAGATGATGTGGTATACTTCATATCAAGATCCTTTTTTTTTTGCTCCTTCTCCATACTTTCTTCCTCTAATTATTCTGGTCCAAGTTCATCTTGGTGTCATCTTCCCAAAAATTATTTCCAGAAATGTTCAAGCTCTAATCCGGCCTTCTTGTTCCTGAGTGTAACCAGTGGTTTGCACATTGTTGTAAACCTTCTGTATTTTCATGTATGAAGGCATCTCTCACTTGGACACTTGTACAATGACACTCCTACCTTGAGAGTGTTAAATGTTAGAAGGTTTCTTAACCCTGGAAATGGATCTACCATCCTGCACTCTATGTGTCTTCTGTGGCCTCTCAGATCTTTTTATGCTGCTAAGCTGGCCAGTGTATTCTTTTTTTTTAAAGAATGAACCAAATTGTTGATGTTGGCTGCTTTTATATGTCTCTGATAGGCTCGAAAACAAAATAAACCTAAGTAGAAGTGAGGCCTCTGTCAATTGCAGAGAAGACTTTGTATTTTGAGTGCTACCAAATAGATGTCAGTCAATTGTCTGATTACTTTTGATCCTCTCAAAATGGGGATCTATGCATTTAAATGGGTGTAAATCATAAAAGTTAATGCAGTACTTTTGTAACACCACTTGAATTGAAGCTGAGGTTCGACACTTTAGTCACATCTCGATCAGAAAAACTGTGATTCCCCCAAAACGTATGGACCTAACTCTATCACCCTCATTCCTCCTGATATTAAACAAATGATAATTCATAGTTTTTAATGAAATGTGTGCTCATGTTTGCCCACACCTGTACACAAAAAAGGTAAACACATACAGAAGGCTTAAGGTCTTTCAATCCATTAGAGCAAATTGAATAATTAAATAAAGAATCACTTCATGCAAGTGTTTTCTGGTTCTTTATCTACTGTACATGAAAGGTTTGAGTTTAAACTATGGCAACTTTGTAACACTTTACCTTGCTGAGTTCCCATTTGTGTGAAAACAAGAGGTCATGAAACATAAATGTTGAATTTATTGAAGACGGACCAAGCAAGTCCAGCTTGGAGCAACACATGCATGCATCATACATCTGCGTGGAGAAGAAACTTATCAACGTCCCCTCAATCATTACCATCATATCTCAGAAATCTCTAAGTAGGCAAGAGATGCATTTTTACTGACAGTGAAGCTGTGTGTGTGTTTGAGTGACTGACTGATGGAGAGAGGAGGAGACAGGAGGAGAGAGGAAGAAGAGGTTCCTGTCAATATCACTTCCTTCATCGCTCTCTTCCTGCCCTCTGTTCCTTTTCGTACCCCCCACCCACAATCCCAGCCCCCCTCCGACACAATCCATGAATTATTTCTAAGAGCAATGACAAAGGAACAGACGCTCACTCAAAAACAGCCCCACAAGTTTAGTTCATCTGCTGAAACCCCCGCGGCACACTGGCGCTGTTGTCTTGTTAGTAGGTAATCACCGAACGGAGGGTGTATCTACGTGTGTGTTTTTCTTTGGTGGTGCTGATAAACTTTATGTGTGTGTGTCTGTGTGAGAGAAAAAAGAGTAAAAAGAGTAAAAAGCACAGAGAGCCTGAGCTTCAGTTCGATTTGAGGTAAGCTGTCTGTGCCTGCGCTCCCGCGCACGCATGTGTGTGTTTGTGTGTGCATACTGTACATGTTTGGCCCAGAGCGAGCGATCCTTTAGCTGCTTGCTCCCCACAACTCTTGCCTCCCCCCTTCTCCTCTGTCCCTCCTTCCACCTTTTTCTCTCCTTTTTTTCCCCCTCCTCCTCTGCCTCTCACAAATCAATCTCACTCATCTATAATTCAACAGTTTGCCTTCAGCCTTTAAAATATACACCACAGTAACCTCCTCCCTCTGTCTGTCTAGCCCCTCATCTTTGCCTTTACCTCTTTGCTGTTCTCCCTTGTTTCTCCCCTCTTTTCTCTCCCTCTGGTGAGTCGGACCTCTGACGGCATTTGTAATGATGTTGTAATTTAATCTTATCATGGCCTCTAACTGTAGAGCAGCATCAGAGAGCCAGTAGCGTCGTTTTTGTTCAAGTATTTAACAAAGTTAATAACACCAAAAGCCACTAATCTCTTCAAGTGCATACAAGTAACCCCGGCAATGAATGTCTGGGATCATTTTTATATCAGTGAGGTTTTCAAAACAGCCGCGGCCTCAGTCGTTAAAGAAATCTTAAGATGCTGAAATGTTAAAGATTTTTTCACACAGCACAGCTTGTTTTTTTATGCGGCAGAGTATATTGTATTTATGTAGCTCCTCAGACTGTGTTTATGTAGTACTAATCTCACACTCTTATGGGGCCATAGTCAACACACACATAGAAAAACAAGACAAATTGCTGACTTTGAAGCATAAACCCTGATAATTTCAATATGTTTGCCTAATTTTGGTATCGAATTCATATTCTTATTAAATATCTCTCCAGTGATAATAAACTGTTGTCATCTAAGTAGCGTCATACAGGTTCATCATACAGAATGCAGTATCATCACCAACAGGTTTCCTGACTGAGAGCAGATCCTGTGTGTGTTTGAAACACATGACATCATTTTTCCTTCCACCTATCTGATTCAGGGTCAGCTGGACTCTATCTTAACTGTCAAAGGCCAAGAAGTGGAGTGCACCCTAGGCAGGATGGCAGTTTTGGACTAAGACAGAGAGACATGGAGAGAACATGCTTGCATGGACCTTAGATCTGATCGTGACCACTTTCCGTTGTTAGACTCCAAATGAAGCAGTTTCACTTTCATGTAGCTTATCAGTTGGCCTGTTTACAACTTGTCTGGCTGACCGGTCATGAATGTCTCATCTTCTGCCATTTGTCTGAACAGGATTTGCAGTTTATGAGTCGTCTTCTCTTCTCAGTCGTTCACTGACTCAGAGACACAAACACACTGGAGGTTCTCCTAAACCTCTGTATAATTTTGACCGTTAACCTCCAGTAAACCGGCGCTGGATCGACGTATCGCAGCATTTGTAATGCATTACTGGGCTGTGCATCGCTCTGCGCTGCCTTGTCATAAACTGATGACATCAGTGTCACCCTTACATGCAACAATGATGTAATGACACTTATACAGGTCTGAATGAGTGCAAAGTAAGTACGCCGTGCAAGTTATTAATTCTCAGTCTATCTCAGCCCTGCAGACATTACGAGCCCTTTCTCACAGACATCATGCACACTGGCTATCACCACTCTGGCCTGCGCTGTCATTTAAATATGCAGAGATGACAACAATGACAGCATTAATAGTAATGATAGCAATATGAAGCTAAGCCCTCATCATCATCATCATTAGCATATCTCCAGGGAGATGAGCCGTGATTGACAGCTAGCTGGGTGTTTTTTGGGCTGCAGCTCAGCTATCAATTACCTCTGTGCATATCAACCATCATTATGTAAAATAACTCTGCTTCGCTCGGCTCTCTTAAGTCTTGTTCCCTCGCATAACTCTCTTTCCCTCTCCCATGCATTTCCTCCCTCCTCCCCAGCCCCCTCGCTCCCTCCTCCGCTGCCTTTTTTCTTTCTTCCGCACTCCATTTTGCTCTTCTCCCACCCACCCCTGCACCCGCCCCACACATTTTGAATGTTGCTCAGCCGCTCTGCTCTTTTTCCTCCACTCTCACACTCGAGTTACGTTCAGCACCGCTCACCCATGGCCCTGAGTGTTTTGCATTTGGACATCTTAGCTACAAAAGTTACTTAATACGGTAAATGTGCCTGACGTGTATAGAGAGATGCACAGTGCGTTGTTGCAAAGCAAATGGAAACACACATTAGCCATCTGTTGTTCATTTTCAACCAGGTTCCTGTTTCGTTATCTTCAATAAGAGATGTCTTCAGTTTGTGTGAAAATCAGCAGAAACGCTCTTTGCACTTCGTGGACAAATTATTAAACTTTGCTTGTTAGATTTTGTAACTGCATGTAGAAAGCACAATATGAAGATTATCAGCTTTGTGTTAGGCAAGACTTCACAAAACTCACATATTAGTGAACCAACCAAAATACATCTTCCCTCCAACTCAGATCCTTCTGATTTCCTTACATTTCTGCATCATATTAGTCTCTCTAATCCATTTAAGACAACTTATCAGCATTTAAAATACTAACTGCCTTTAATTACCACTCCTCCGACCTGTAAGTCAAAGTGGATGTAAACATTTAAAGAGATTTGAACTGAAATCTGTGGATTATAGCACTGAGCCCTGTATCAGCACCTGTTTAATCTGCTGAAGTGCCCCTGAGCAAGATAAAACCACAGCAAAGTAAAACAAGCATTCCTCCAACAGGAAGCAATATATTATCACATTATGACTGCAGTAACAGCCGAACAGATTGCCTAATAGGATTTTATGTCCTTGTTTTTCCTACCGAATACTCAGATAGCAGGCACGGGGCCCAGCAGTGCTATCTGATGTCATCACATTAAACAATAACAAACTCACAATGTAAACAGGAAACAGGAAGTTGATCTCTGTGAAAGATCAACAGACTGAGAGGGAAACTCTCACTACTCATATTAGCTGCAGATTAGCTACTGACAAATGAGAATAAAGCACATTTAAAGGCCGGTCACTAATGCGCCGCATATAGCGATAGCATGAACTTGTGCTTCATTTTTTTGTATTTTTTGCAACTGGTCCCTCACTTTGTGCAGAAAATGATCAATTATTTGGCTGTTACGATCGGTACACATACATTTACGAGTTGCTTCGCACACACACGCAGACGGAGAAAGTGAATATCATTCTGTCAGAAAGCTTTGCCAGGAAACTTGGCAGCTAGGTAAAACAAGATATCTAAAGAAAGCAGTGAGACAGAGAAGAGACACAGGAGGCAGGAGAAGCTAAAGCACTGATCTGTTGTTCAGTTTGTCTGCACAAACTGACTCACTGCAATTTCTCCACCTGTCAGCAACAACTCAGAATACCGTGTGTGTGTCTGTGTGTGTGTCTGTTTTCTTTCTCTTCCAAGGCAGCATCGTTATTCTTGGCTCGGTAGCACACCAGGTCTTCTGGGAATAAAACGGACACAGAGATTCAGTCTTAGACGCTCACGATCTTCTTCACACATACACACAAAGCTGGAATTCCCCCAGATGTCACCCTTGCCCCGTTGGTATTGTAACTATTTAAATGACGGGAGAGTGGTCGAAACAAACTCCCATAATCCTCTTTCCCGATTCTCTTTTCCATTTGTTTCCCCTTCACACACTCCTCCCCTCCTCCTCCTCCTCTTCCTCCTCATCATCACTGTTTCTCTCTCTCTCTCTGCATTCAGCCATCTCTCCATCCCCTCTCTCTGTCACTTCCTGTCTCTCTGTTCAGGTCTGTGTTAGCCCTACATATTAAATATTAATGTCAGTTGTGCTCTGAGCCATAATTGCCATCTCAGCCCCTGAATAATGGATGCTGCTGTGCTGTTCACCACTACACTATAGCTAACAAAAAATAACAGCATCCAACTGTTGTTTGCTATATTACTACAACCAACGCAGTACAGTGCAGTAGTGATAAACCTGTCCACCCTCAGATAACTTCCCAACAGTGCTGGTACGAGCAGCTGTAGTTACCTTTTCACATTAAATGATTCGTTTTTTTTAACAGTCTAAAAGGGTGTATTTTAACCCTAACTTAACAGTTTTTTGCTAACCAAACAGGAAGTGAAAGAAAAAAAAAAACTGAAAATGAGACCATCTGCCTGCTTGTGCTCGTTTTATGTGTCCGTTTGGACGTTAGGTTCCTGTGCAGTCCTTCAAAAACCCAGCAGCAACAGCTCGACTGTGTGTTGTTCCAACGCTGATCAGTGGACCGCAAAAGAGAAGAGAGCTTCAGCTTTTCATTTTGTATGTTATAACTTCATTCTTTTCTGCAGCTGGCTGACAGAACAACAACAGCACAAGCTAGAGCAGCCCACAGACAGGTCGCACCACATACATTGGAAACTGCCTCCAACAGGCAGCAGACGTTCTCTGCAGGTAGACGGGCTGTCTATAGCACCCTGCCAATGCACTGCCAAAGGAGAACCATATTCTACCCATTATTCACACTTTGACGTCTCATAATATTGAAAATAATTCTTACAAGGGTAATTTAAGCTGGCAAAAATAGAGATAGTTGATTGTTTATATAATCTGGCTGATTATATTTTACGGTTGCCTAGCACTTTGTTTTAGTAGCATCAGTATTAACAATATAGCATGCTAACAACCCAGCAACATCTTTTATATTTAAGTTTATAAAACAAACACACTAAAAAAAGTGCTCTCCTGTTGCAGAGTCTTGCATGGTTAAGAATACCTTAGTAAAGCTAGCATTCAGCTGCAAGCTCTCCCTGAATACTGAAGATGAGAAACACAGAGATTATCCTGTATACACTGGATATTGTAGTCTTTTGCACCTATGTCTTCATCCACACTCTGACTCTATAATGAAAAATCACAAGTGTATAAGACAGTATTACTTTTGCATGTTAATGTTTTTGTCTTTCTTCTTTTATTAGTTTAAATTACTGCTCCCCCTGACTCCAACACTGAAGAGCTGTGTGTGCATGTGTGTGCATGTGTGTGTGTGTGTGTGTGTGTGTGTGTGTGTGTGTGTGTCTGTGTGTGTGTGTGTGTGTGTGTAGCAGGCAGGACTGGTGTCAGGTCAACTCTGTGAGTGTGGTACTCACAATATAGCAGCAAAGGTCAACAGCGCCGTTATCACTTGAACATGATCGGGCCTCAAAGAGGGAGAGCAGTAGCGGAGGGAAGGGGAGCGCTCTCCCCTCCCCCACAATCACTCAGACCCTTATAATTGCCCATTTTAATTGGAGGCCTCTTAACGACCAGCGACTGGACCAGCCAATCAATTCACACAAGGTGTCTCTGTGCGTGTGTGTGTGCGTGTTGCTGCAGGGTCTCTTTGTAGCACAGTTGATTAGGCCAGATGGGGTCAAGTGAAGGGGAGAGAGGATCGCTCCCATACTGCATTAAAATGTAGAATATGTACTTTTGACAGTCAATGAGAGAAAACACTCACACCAGAAAAGGACAGAGTCGAGTGGAAGATGGAAATATGAAAAATAATGAGATCACCAATAAGCTGAGCCAGTGATAGAAGGAATGCACTGAGAGGGGGGAATTATTGCTGTAATACTGATGTGGTGATTATTAAGGTGATGTTTAAACCGTTCCTATCTTTCTCAGTAGAGCAGCAACAGAGAAAGCAGCAAGAAGAGCCTGCAGCAGAAATATTGTTACAGTAGCTGCAGAGCAGAAATAGAAATAAAGAAGTTCATTTACTCAGAGCACCTAAAGGAGTCCTGTTGCGCTGTAGAGGAGTGCCTTGCTGAGGTTTTATTTCTGCCTTCCATTTTATCGATGCAACATACAAGTGCGCCAACGGCTTGTTGTAAAAGTCAGCTGCAAAAGTCAGCTAAGTCCCAGTTTACTAACGATTTAATGAACTGGGACATATAACATAGCAGAGTCTCAGCAATGGCAGGATGATAGGAGGTATGTTAGGACACTGTGGAGACTAGTTGCTGGTGATGGCAGCTCTCTCACCGACCAGTGTGAGGTGGAGATGGAGGAGGCAGGATGCAAGAGTCTAAAAGGCAGAATGACAGGAGAGTATATGAAACAGCCTGATTGGCTCACAGAGGCTGGGTAAGAAGATGACTGAACTTGAGTAATGATGACAGAATTGAGCTGGACACTGTGGGAAAGTGAAAGAGTAGACTAGAAGCCCAAACCCCCAGGAATACACACCTTCCTCAGTGAACTTCTAGGGCTCATTTATAAAATGGTTCCATATTCATACTTGGAAGTCTTCTGATCGTTCCCAACAGCCTGCTTATGTTTTATTCATTAAGGAAAAAACATACGCTTACGAAAGAAGGCTGTAAGGTCCGCGATAAATTTATTTAATATATAAAATCAACTTAATTCGACAGACCCTGCCTTGTTATTTATTCTCGACTAATGCCAGCTTGAATGAGAGATTATGTCAAGTGCGAGAAAAAGAAAAGAGGAAGTCAAACATGGAGCACGAAAATGCATTGATTGAGATGGGACACATAGTCAGAACTGTAAAGTTCACTGCCAGCTTGGATGCATACGTGTAGCAAAGTGTAATACCCTTCACACCAGCAGTGGGAAAATCACTCATGGTGTCTAAACTTTACACAGAGATAACATTGAGGTCAAAGCAAGGTTTATTTTTACATTTAAAGCAATTTAAACAATGTTGTTTGTGGTTATGGTTATAGATGAGACCACAGTGACAGTGCATGTAAAATCCATTCAGTTTGTTTTAACTATCAGAGTAAGACACATGCATTTGATTATGAGAATCCAACCTTGTGTTGTGTCTCCCGAATTCATTGTATCTGCTTTTCTATTGTCTGAAACTCTTAAAAACTTATAAATAATTCATATCACTTATATATTTGTGTTGACTAAAAACCAAGACAGCATTAAAACTAGATGTGTAGAGATGATATTCTTGGTAAGATCTGCGTTATATACTCTTCCATCAGATCAGTGCTTTTGAACAACTCCACAGTCTTTATTTTAATATTTTGTCCTTTATTATACTTTTTATCTTATATGTATGTTATACAACATTGTAGAAGCAAATTATGTTTAAATTACCGTTTCCAGAAGCAGACGTTTCAATTACAGCATCATTTGCAAGAGTTACATTAATAAAATGCTTATAGTTTTACACTATAAAGATGAATTTTTTTCTCTTTCCCATTGGGTTTGTTTTTTGTTTGAATCCATATTATTTTCAGTCTTTGAAATTTAGGTCTTTTACTTGTAAATTATTGCGTTTTTTTTTTTTTTTTTTAGTATATCAGACAGATGAGCGGGGAAGTGTGTAAGCCTCCCAGTCGCCTCCTTTACGCAGAGATCTACAGCACAGGGTCAGCTGAGGCGCTCATGTTAACGCTATGCTAGTGTTGTGAGAAGGACTAGACAGTGGGAGGTCAGCAGGGGTCACCGTGGCTGTCCTCCACTGTGATAGGCTGTCACCCGGAGGTTAAGGGTCAAGATAATTAGGTATGCAGAATCCCAGCGCTGGTGTTCTAATGAAGCTTGAGCTCGTTAATGCAGAGTTCTACACTCAGACCTGCCACTAGGCTGTGCTGCCCCGTCACACACACACACACACACACTCGCATGTGGACTACATGTTTGCGCGCACACACACGCGCACGCTCATGCCTCTGCTTTGTTCTGGTGGTCCAATTCAAGGGCTGTCACCTCTTGAACAGCAGAGCTTCGGGCTCAGCCACCAGGGAATGGAGATAATACAGACATATTTTCATGAAATCTAACATAATGCAATAGCTCTGCAATCTTAATGTTATAATGGAGTTATAGTATAGGATAGTATAGTATTATATTCAATAATTTTCTGAGATATAGAGGTGTCTTTTTCAATCTTATCTTTAAATATCTTATGTTGGAGGGCTGTAGTTTGTGTAAATAGTCCTGTAGACCTTTGAAATGGCAAATATGGTTAATGTAAAAAATAATGTATTGGATTGTGTTACAATTTTCATGTGGTGCTTTAGGTTTTCATCCTAGGCTAGTAACGCTGTTTGAGCTCATTTCTTTGTTTCTGTAAAGAAATTCCTCCCGGATTAAAGTGAAACTGAAGACAATCATCTGCTGTTTATTAACACAAAATATATTTGCAAAGTAAAAGGTTTTGCATGAGTGCAGAGGAAGGGAAGTGGCGGTCTTCTTTGTGTTTGAGGCTGTGTGATGGGGTATTGCTTTTGTTGAGCTGTGAGGAGCACAGATGTAACACAAATACACATGCAAACATGAACATGTGTGGGTGTTTGTGTTTTTCTGTGCAAGTGTGCCTTGTTGCTTCTGCCAGGCTGGCCAGCTGGCTCACAACAAAACACAACCTGGATGTGTTTGTTTGCCGTTGATGGCCATCTGTGTGTTTGATTTATTCTGTAATATAGATTCATGACATATGGTCCCATTTCAAACACCTAATGTCAACATAGCTCCACTTTTTAATGGCTTGACATCAGGGTTAATGTTAAGAAAGTAGATCCTGAATCTTAAGTTTTGCAGAAATATACATGTGGCGTGGGTGTGGTCCTTGGCCAGCTGCAGAGGAGGCGTGACGCAGTGAGCTCCCGGGGCGGCGCAGGGGCGGGGTGAACAGGTGTGCTGGGATCTGACAGTGATTGTGTCTCTTTATGTGTTGGCAGTGACAGACGGAGAAGGAACGTGACAGCAGAGAAAGAGAGCGCGGAGTACATGTGTCCACTACAACCCGAGCTTAATAAAAAGTTCTGCACTGTCAAAAGTCGCTCCGGCTGGTATTTCTTGGGTCCACCGTTACAATACAGTTGCTTATTATCTTTAACACTAACTGGATTTATGCTTTTTCGTGACTTATGGAAAGACAGAAACAGCGGGAAGGCTGTAGCTAGAATTTTGAGAGCCGAAATTCACAAAAACTGTAAAACTTAAGGTCAAACTTATGATTTCCTCACAGTCACGTAGTTTCTGCAGTTTTGCTACAATACTATAAAACTTCCCTTCTCATGTGCTCATTCGCTGTCTTTTTGTGGACTTTTCAAAGAAGCTGCTGTGGATTTAGGAACAAAAAAAGTTCCTTACATCTGCAAGCAAATTCCACAAGGAAATTCATTTTGACTTTCACACAGTATGAAATATTAATTTCTCTCTCTGTTTATGTGGATGTGTCTGCACTGGGCCTGAGCTCGCATTCTGGAGGAAAGCAGTCTTCACTCTGGTCTATTGTCAAGCTGTTAACCTCAAATATGGCCTTATCCTCTTTGTCTCCACAGATTTTTCCTCAAGTTTTTCCTCAAGTGCAACCAGAACTGTTTGAAGAATGCAGGAAACCCGAGAGACATGAGGAGGTTCCAGGTACAAACCGCAAGATTTTCTTCACTCTCGTAATTCATTCCTCATTTTCTTTTGTCGAGGCTTCTCTCTATACCTCGCTGTCTTTTTTCTCTCATTCTCGCCCTTCCCTTTGTCTCCTGTGGACATACCACATAATGACACAAATGCATGGCTGCTGCAACACATATACGCAGGAATGTGTGTATGCGTGTGTTTCTGTGTAAGTAAATAAGCTATCAGCGCCTGTACAGGAAACATGAGATCCTGACCCTGAGTAGTTGGAGCATAAATATACACACAATGCAGGGGTATAGAGGGGAGAGGGTAAGAGAGCCAAGCAGTGTGTGTGTGTAAGAGAGAGGGAGAGATAGGCCACAAATTGGCAATGATAAAAGAAAGATGCTAAAAAAAAAATCATGGCAACCAAAAAGAAAGAGATTATGCAGTCTGACAGGTGAGGCTGGGACAGAGATGGGGGTCCAGGGTGTCCCCCACCTCTCACCCTGTGTCAGCTGGGATAGCTCCAGCTGCCCAGGACCATAAGCTGGGTAAGCAGTGAGAAAAATGGGTGTATAAATAGAATATGGAAGAAGCAACTGAAAAATCCCATTTTTATTATCAGTCTAACATTCCCAGTATGCATCGGCATACTGCAAACCTGAGGGACCACGAGTGACAGAGACACAGCACGCAAATGCATTGCCTGTGACACTGTATCAAGAGAGAAAGAAAGAAGGTTGTGAATAAGATTTCAGGCAGTGCACTCAGTATTATTTCCTTATCTAAAGGCCACAACACAATCAGGAAGACACCACTTGAGCATGAATAGAGAAACTGGACGCCCAGGAGATACTGATAGATTTATTACCGTGGCACATGAGTATGGGAGTGTGTGTGTGTGCGTGCGTGCGTGCGTGCGTGCGTGCGTGTGTGTGTGTGTGTGTGTGTGTGTGTGTGTGTGTGTGTGTGTGTGTGGCGTGCTCTCTTGTGTACAGTCTTGTGTGTGTGAGAGTGAGATGGGATGGAGAGAGTCATCCAGCACCAAGTGTGTGACGGTATCTGTGCCTCTAATTGTGCAGCTCTATTGTAGTGGAACCAGAAAAGACAGCTCTGTTTCCCTGGGAGATAATTAAGGGCCGGACCCATCAGGAACTATTGGACAGAGGAGGACACACACACACACAGAGTGTACAGTGACTTAGTGTGTGTTGAGGGTGCTGGTAATAGCAGTGATAACAGGTTACATTTAAAGAGCTTTTCACAGTTTCATGCTTTTAACTCCTCCCTGCGATGATCCCTCGACCCCCGACTTTATAATTCCTCATTTTTTCTTTTCTTTTTTCTTTTTCTTTTCTTTCTCTTTCCCCGCTCCCTCCCTCCCTCCCTGCCTACCTCCTTTCCCACCCCTACCCATTTTTTATGTCCACCTTTTCCACCTTGTTCCCCAATCCTCTCCTTGTTAATCACCTTATTTTCTCAATTGTCCACCCAACTCTCTCTGCCACTCACCCCCTTACCTCTCTCCAGGTGGTCGTATCAACGACAGTGAGCGTGGAGGGACACGTCCTGTCGGTCTCTGATAACATGTTCGTTCACAACAACTCCAAACACGGTCGACGGGCCCGCAGGCTCGATCCTGTGGAGGGGACGCCGTCTTACCTAGAACACGGTAAGGAGTGTGTGTGCATGCATGCAAGCACGTGTGTGTGTGTGTCTGAGAGCATAAGCAGCATGGCCACCAGATGGTTGATGGTTTAATCCTATCAGGTGATTCCTGCCCCTCCATCTGGCTAATCCAACTCACTACACACACACATTGCATGGTGTGGTGCTTTCTGTGTGTGTCAGTGTGTGTGTATCGGTCTAATATCATTATGCTTTTTTTCATACTCAAACCCAGACTAAGGGGTGTTGTTGTAATTCAGCTGCATACTGATAATCACACACAAACACTTACACTGAGATGAGAGCTGGTTTTTGACAGACGGGTTTTTGTTGTTATGATATAGGATTAGATCACATGAGCTTAAACACACAATACTCTGTCATATTGAAGTGACATAAGCTGACTGTATCCATTATGTTTGAAGTCATGTGATGTACACCAAACCGTCTGTGTGTGCTTTTATCCATGTAAGATCATTAGTTTCAGAAATGAACTGTCCTAATCTCGTGCCAGTCAAGCTTTGGGATCAACAAACTGTAAACACACCAATACAGATTGCGTCCAAATGATGCTTTTAAACTACCTTCAATCAACGATAATGGAAAATTACACAGTGAAACAAGAAGTGAGCTTCTGTTTTTGGGGTTTTTTGTACAAGTCATTTAAATAAATCTCTTTTTTACCAGGAGTAAATAGTAAACTAACTGCTGTTGGTTCAGAGCTTTCAGTGATTTCTTTTAAAATTTTGGTTAAATTCTATTATTATGACAGTCTATTCTTTCCCACTCAAACACTTCTCAGAAACATAAATAATGGTTGAAACTGAAGTGAAGAGAACCCAAAGACTTTACTTGATACTTCAGCACTCGTTTCCTGTGTTTATCATTTTACTCAGCAGAATTATTTACAAGGGGAAACCCTTCTTTTTTGCACAAGGACCCATTGAAAAAGGACTCAGTCTTTGAATCTGCAGTGTTTTCAGTGAATAAGTGTGATGATCTGGAACACAGCCAGAATCCGCGGGTGCAGCAGGATGAATTATGAGGTGCAGATGCAACAGGGATGAAAACGCTTCAAGCCAGATTTCCCCTCCAGTTTGCAGACTGATTTGTGTTTTTTTTACAATAGCAATATAGTTAATATTTCATGTCTTTTTCAGCTGCAGTTTATTGTAGATGCATGTTAAATACCAAAAGTACCTAATTCTTTTTTTTCACCCTTTTACTCATGGATCTAATCATGCTCTCATCTATATGCTCCAGGAGCAGCGCCCTGCATTAAAGCCATTAGTCCCAGTGAGGGCTGGACTACGGGAGGTGCTACTGTCATCATCATAGGAGACAATTTCTTCGACGGTCTCCAAGTAATCTTCGGTACCATGCTGGTTTGGAGCGAGGTCAGTTTACCAGCCGTCCTGCCCCAGTGTTGTTTCAACCCCTCAACTGTGTGTTTTTGCCTTCGGAGCTTTGGAAGTAATTCAATATGAAAACACACTTTTCGTCATGGTCAGGCTCTTAACTGTGCGTGATCAAGTGCATGTTTGTGTGTACGTGTGTGTGTATGTGTGTTAATGTTTGTCTAAATGAGGTTTGGCTCTCTAATGAGTCCCCACCAACGAGCGACCACCGCCCCTCACTACCTTCCTCACCCACACTCCCTCTGTCTCTTTCTCTCTGGAATACTGATCAAATCAGCAGATTTTGATAGCCATCAGCTTAATGCTCACAAAAACACTCCCTCTCTCTCACACACACACGTACAGCTCACTATCATACTTTTCCCCAGCTCCACTCCTCGACTGAATGTTTATTTGTCTTTTGACTCCACTCACCGTGTGTGCCGAGCGACCGTGGCTCTTTTCCAACAACAACAGCGACAGTGTTTCTGTGTGTGTGTGTGTGTGTGCGTGTGTGTGTGTGTGTGCGTGTGTGCGTGTGTGTGTGTGTGTGTGTGTGTGTGTGTGTGTGTACACACACACTGGCAAACATGGATGGGTGTTTGTGTGTCTGTGTTAAGAGCTGAGGGGTTTGTTTACAGTGTTGAGAGCCACACTTACACTCACTAACATGTGTACAGAGTCTCAGTTCAGTTCAAACTGACTCAGCTCTCTTGGCGTTCCTCATTCCATCCTTCGAATGGATTTTAGCCAACCAAATGCTTCATTTGCACTCAACCTGATTATTGATTTCGAAGCAAGAAAACACAGTTTGAAAAAGGTCCGTCGGTGGAAAGTCATTACATGTTTGCCAAGTGGGGTTTGTCTGTATCTCTCCATCCTGTCTACTTTTTTTTCAAAACCCTTAACAGATATTTTGAAAATCATCCATAAATATGTTATAACTGGTTCAAGTGTGTCTCGAATATGGCTCAAAAACAATGATTTATCTTCCTCCTGGTATAAACAGAGATGCTGGAAGGTCAGGATTTAGTTCATTTCTATTTTCTTTTTATTTACCCTAAACTTGTGGTCCATTTCAAACTAAGTCATGTAACATACTGTCATCATTGTGGAGCAATTCTGTCATCGTCATTTATTGAGGTTTACCACAATTAGTTCATGTCACAGCTCCATTAAGGTCTCGCCACAGCATTTGAACCGAGTTGAGGTCTGCACTTTGACTAGGGCCATTTCAGCACCGTTGTTCTGTCCATCGTCTTCTACTGGAACAGATCCCAGCTGTCAGTGGGCGATAGGTGGGTTACACCTTGGACAGGTCGCCAGTCTACCACAAGCTATACACAAAGAGACAGGCAATAAATCACACTCACATTCACAGCTACGGACGGTTTAGAACAGGGGTGGGCAACTCCAGGCCTCGAGGGCCGGTGTCCCTGCAGGTTTTAGATGTGTCCTTGAACCAACACAGCTGATTTAAATGGCTAAATTAGCTCCTCGACATGTCCTGAAGTGCTCCAGAGGCCTGGTAACAAACTAATCATGTGATTCAGGTGTGTTCACCCAAGGTGAGATCTAAAACCTGCAGGACACCGGCCTTCGAGGCCTGGAATTGCCCACCCCTGGTTTAGAATCACCCGTTTATGTAACATGCATGTCTTTGGACTGTGGGAAAACCCAGAGTATGCAAACTCCACATGGAAAGGCCACATCATGTGCACTCAAATCCAAGCCTTTCTTGCTGTGAAGTGAGGGTGCTAACTAATGCACCACTTCACAAGCGCATGGCACAACACAGAAGAGCCACCTCCACAGGACAAGACTCAGCAGTCCATCTGCATCTTAAGGATAAAGGACACTCTTTCGAGGATGCCAATGTTCACATTTTGGACAGAGAGGACAGAAAGAGGAAAGAGGAGTGAAGGAAGCCATCTATGTCCACTGTGAGCGACCATCTTTGAACAGAGGCGGGGGTTTACGACACCAACTCTCTGCCATCTATAATCCAGTTTTGAGATCCCTTCCCAGACGCCTTAACGCCCACTCACATCCTGGGCCATCTGACCTCAGGAATTCGCATGATAAGGTGGGGCCAGGTTTCACAATGAACACACCCGAAACTCTGGCTGATTGGGACCCACACCCAGTTTCACACCTTGGCTCAGGCGATTAGAGGATCATCAGGGGGTCCTTTTGTCCCTCTGTGGGGGGTTACTCCCACTAGGTTTATATCTGGGACTCTCCACCATTTGACCTTAGAACTGAAGAAGCTTCTCGGATGAGAGGTGAAACGTCTTCAAGCTACTTAAAGAAGTCCAGACGCTTTTCTTTGCAAGCTCCTTTGACTACGATGACGTGGATGACTGAGAACCTTCACAGACATAACTAATGCACCATTTTGCCACCCCCATCATTGTTCTGTTGCATGACCCAACTGGGCCAAAACTTAGCTGTTGGACGAATGTCCCCACATCTTACTCTAGAACAGCGGTCCCCAACCTTTTTTGCGCCACGGACTGGTTTATGCCTGACAATATTTTCACGGACCGGCCTTTAAGGTGTCGCGGATAAATACAACAAAATAAAACTAGTACCGGTACCGAAAAAAGAAGATTTATTCATAACACACGTGAAAAGACCAAGGAAAACCGAGTTAACGATAAAAACGATAACAAAATAACGCTGAAAACCGATAAAAACCCTGAAAACCATACATTTCACACCTGAGCCTCAACTCTCGCGGCCCGGTACCAAGCGACTCATGGACCGGTACCGGTCTGAGGCCCGGGGATTGGGGACCGCTGCTCTAGAACGTTTGGTATACAGAGGAGTTCGTGGTCGACTCAATGATTGTAAGGTGTCCAGGTCCTGTGGCTGCAAGAAAAGCCCAAGTCATCACCCCTGCACTACTGTGTTTGACAGTTGGTATTTCTGCATTATGGCCAAACATCTCCATTATGGTCTTGTCGGTCTAAGGGACATTGTTCCAGAAGTCTTGTGGTTTGTTCAGATGCAACTTTGTAAACCTAAGCCATGTTGCCATGTTCTTTTTAGACAGAGGCTTTTAGAAAGAGGCAAACAAGCCACACTTTTTATTTCTTTTTCTGTGTGTTTTTCTGATCATGTTGTTGTGAACTTCAACATTTAACATGCTAACTGAGGGCTGTAGAGTCTTGGGCGCACTTTCACAATTTCCCAAGCATTGCATGGTCTGACCTTGGGGTGACTTTGCTGAGACCACTCCTGGCAAGATTGTGGCATTGTGTTAACACACACCTGAACGCTCCGGACCAGTAAACCTGCCAAAACCTCTGCTTTTATAGAGGTGCTCACACTTGCTGATGACGACTCTATGACTCATTTTAAATCTTAGCTAATAATGAAAAAAGGAATCAGTGGTTTTGCTCCAAATGCCACCTTCAAATTCAGACTAATGCAAAAATGCATTAAATTCAAATATAAAACCAGGTCAGCTAGAGATCAATTTCACATCATTAACAAGCGATCAATCTCCAACCCAACAACTAAAATAAAGTTTAGAGCAAAGCTTCAGTATGCAGGTTTATTTAAATCTGCGACTGAATTACTAGATTTAAAGGAAACATCTTTTTTTTTTTTTATCAGTGGAGATATTTTTCATGAATAGAGAAAACCTAGCTGCACAACATTAAGAACTAAAGGTGCTGTGGTGTCCCGATGTTTAATACTTCATTCTTCTTGATTCTTCGGGTGATTTGACTCTTGGTACTCTGTTCCTTGCTTTTCTAGCTGATTACACCACATGCCATCCGGGTGCAGACGCCTCCCAGACACATCCCTGGGGTTGTAGAGGTCACTCTGTCTTACAAGTCTAAACAGTTCTGCAAAGGCACACCAGGGAGGTTCATATACACAGGTAGGTTCAAAGAACACAGTTACACACACATACAATTTACTGTATTGTCTTAATTAAAATATGTTTTTCTTCTTCTAATATGAAAACTGTCTAATTTGTCATTGTAGGTTAGTGAAAAGGTGTGTTTGCATATATAAGCTTTTGTATGTGCATTTGTGTGTTTGTACATGTTTCAGAGAGACTGTGTCTGAATGTGCGTGTGTGTGTGTGTGTGAATAACATCTATGAGTTGTAGTTCACTCTCAGGCCAGACAGTGTTGAACTAATGACTGTAGATTAGTCAACATTAACGACCCACACTCGTTAGAATGTTGCCATAATCAGAGGCTCGTTAAAACCAGCTACAATTAAACAGTCTGCTCTTTATAGCCCTCCATACTGAAACTATTAGTGAAATCATCCAGAACACCCAGTTTACTAACGCACATTAAACGCACACACACAAACACACACGTTTCTGACCGGATTGTTGACTTTGAGTGAGCATTTTCCTGCTAAACGGAGTAGTGCAGGAAAAGGAGAGAAAGCATGCGTGTGTGTGTTACTTTGCACATACATGTGGAAATGGATGGAGGTGATGTGATGTCTGGTATTGATCCGCTCAACATGGCTCCATCACACCATAACGATGACGTCATTCACAGATTCACAGACAAGGGGGGGAATTGTAGCTGCCATAGAAATTCTTGGAGTCTTGAGACATTTAATGACGCCAACATTACAGGAGGATTTAAACATGATCAATGAAGATGGAAAAAAAACTTACAATGAATAAATGTGAGTTTTACTCTTGGGGACAAGTACATAAAATCTCTAATATTTCCTGCTCAAGAGGTGAGAAGAAAGTGATGAAGTCTGCATTTCAGCTTTGCGTGCTTTATTTGATTAAATTAAGCTCGATGTGTATTCCATGATAATGCCCAACAAAAAGTCATAGAGGAAGAACAGTATTAGGGAAGTAACTGAAAAAGGAAGGACAAATGCAAGCACTTCACTGCTTTAAACCAGTCGGGATTGTACAATTTAAGAAAAATGGGCTTCTGTGTGAAATCGCAGCTATCACCACAAAAAAAAAGCAGCAATTATAAGCTTAAATGGCAGACCCACAATCAGGATTTTGTTAGATGATGGCTGTACAAAATTTTGAGGAGTAAAATGTCAGGCGATGTGAGTTTCTTTTAAAGGTAGTTCCTTTGTAAAAGATCTCCAGCTTGCTTCAGTGTTCTTCAGACGCAACATCTTTGTGACCCTGAGGCTAGCCGGCTGGTAATTGGTCCGTCTGGCATCTAACTGCTGCTCCTATTGGGCGCAGATGACCCACTCGTGACCTTGCGATTGGCTAATGGCTTCAACATGTGACCCAGGAAACGCGATCCGTTAGTGCGGTTGCCTGATCCCGCCTCGAGGTTGACTCCTTGCTAGAAGTCACTGGTGAAAGGTCAGGGTGGTGAAAGCTGATTGGCTGTGGTGGTTTTTCAGCGCTTAAGCTGTGGTTGCCTCTGGGTGTAAGGGCTGCGCAATTAAACATACTCACGAGCACACATGTGCAAAAAAACGCGCACGCACACACCACACGTAAAAACGCACGCAAAGCCACACTTACATGGGGTCATGTCTTACACAACTTACCACACACACTTTCAAACAGGGGCAGGAGTTTAAAGTAATTGTAAATCAGAGTGATATGAGGGAAAGATGGTGACTAGTCTGGTAAACAGATGGTCTACCACATATGTATACACACACACACACGCACACACACATACAAACACACGCACACACATACAAACACACACACACCCTACATGCACACATGGTGCCGTATGGCTGCCTCATCTGCCCGATGGGAAAAATTTACATTCTCGACATCACACACCATAAACTATAAACACACAAAGGTACAAAGTGACAATCAATAAATGCTGGCATTATGAACGCATGTGTGGACACACACTCGTATAAAGAGCTGATTTATTATCAACAGCTGAAGAAAAAAAAACTCAGAAAGCTCAGAAACTTTTAGAGAAATTTGAAAAATGGTGACAATTTTACACTTTTTTTCTTCACTTTTCCAAACAACCTCGCTTGGAGACGGGAGAAGTGAGAAATAGAGAGATTAAAAACAGAAAGCTGGAGATGCATAAAAAGGGGGGGGGGGGGGGTGCATAGGAAGAAAGGTGGATTTTTAAAACCAGATTGTAAAGTATCGATCCGCTCATAAGTGGATCACATATACTGATACACACATGCAGATACACTCATCGTACATAGACACATATACAAACACACGGAAAGTCACAGAGAGAAGACGAGCTCGGGAGAAAGAGATCTCATCTCATAAGGAGAAGAATGAAGCAATAATTCAGTGGTATTGAACTGCTGGCTGGCCAGAGAATCAATATCACCACACCTCCTCTTCTCCTCCTCCTTTTCTTCTTCTTTTTCTCCTTTTACATCAGTCCCCTCTGTCCTTTCACCCACCCAATTTCACTCGCTTCCCTCCCCTCCTGCTCTTTACCCCATTGTTTTTCCTCTTTCTGCACATTCTTTTGTTTCAACACCACCCAAAGATAACTAGAAAAACATCGCCATTTTACAATAAATGCACATGAGAAATCCTAGACATACACCACCCCCACGTCTTCTCTTCTGTCTCCCTCCTCTGTTCACATTTTATTGTGAAACAGGAGTGGATGGCCTGTCCTCATGAAACTTCAATGAGTATTGATCTGATGGCAGCTCTGGACTCTGGAGGAAGAACTAGGCTGGAGGATGGAGGGGCGGTGGAAGAATGGATGGACGGATAAAAGTGGCAGAAGGTGTAGTTAAGAAAAAAGGAAGGAGGTGAAGCGGAAGAGAGTAGGAGGAGGGGAGAGGAGAGAGTCATGCAGTGATGATTTCACAGGCAGAAGGGTGGCAGGATTTGTCGAGATGAAACAGGTTCAAGCTTCAGTGTCACCAAATCGTCCACCGTCTTGAAGCTGTTTATCTTTTTTTAGACTCATCATTGACACAACTCATATCATTGGATTAACACGGTGCTATGAAATGTATTTGCCCCCTTCCTGATTCCTTTTTGCATATTTATCACATTTTCAGATATTGTTGACAAATTTGAACATTAAACAAATAATAAACCAAGCAGAAAGGGAAAAGCGCCGAAAGGTGATCTCCTCTCAAAGACCAACACATCATGCAACAATGTAAAGAAACAACTGAGAAACAAAGTCAGTGGCATGTATTAGTCTGGAAAGGGTTACTAGCGAGTTCTAAGTCTTTGGGACTCCAGTCAGAGCCATTATCCACAAATGGAGAAAACTTGGAACGATGAAACTTCCCAGGAGTGGCCGGCCTGCCGAAGTCACTCCAAGAGCGCATCAACAACTTATCCAGGAGGTCACAAAAGAACCTAAAAAAACATCTAAAGACCTGCAGGTCTCACTTGCTTCAGGGTGTAGAAGACTTGCCATAAAAGATGGAACCATGAATTCTGCTCTACCAAAAAACCCTGAAGGTGAATGTCTGGCCATCAGTTCTTGCCCTTAAACTGAAACACACTTACATTACACAGCAGGACAATAATCTGATACCCACCAGCAAGTCCGCCTCTGAACACCTCAAAAAACTAAATAAAGGTTCTGCAGTGGCTTAGTCAAAGCCTGGACTTAAATCTAGTGCTGTGGTCTGACCTTAAACAGGTCATTCCTACTCGGATATCTTTGAGTGTGGATGAATTAAAACAATTCTGTTAAGAAGAGCGGGCCAAAACCCCTCCACAGCAACTTGAAACACTCATTGCCAGTTTTTGCAAACACTTGATTGCAGTTCTTGTTGCTAAGGTTGGCACAACCAATTAATAGCCTTAAGGGGCAGTTATGTTTTCACACAGGGACAGGTAAGCTTGGATAACTTTTTTCCCTTAATAAGTGAAATCATCATTTAAAAACGTCATTTTGCATTTACCCAGTTACCCAGTAAGTGTGAAAAATATGCAAAAAACTAAGAAGCCATGAAGAAGGCAAATACTTTTTCACACCACTGTACTCTATGTCCTTATGTCAAAACTGGCATCTGGAGACCCCCCAACTGATTGTAGTTGTCAGCATTTCTATGGTAAGTGAACCTAATCTGATACTACTAATGCCTTTTATAGCTGATGTGTAACCACTGGAGTGAGTTCTGTTGGGTGATCATTATTGTATTTTGCACAACTCTGTTGCTTGTGAAGCTCGCACACAAGAATTTCACTCACATGTGCTGTACCAATGTACCTGCACATGTGATGTGACAATAAAAGTGATTTGATTTGATTTGATTTGATGTTGTTGCTTCTGTGCATTAAGAAACTGCTAAATCTTTTGGGAAACCTGAACTTTTTGCTTCAAAATTCACACAAACTGTACATGTAACTACGCAAATCCATAAATACGCAAACATTCCCACCTTAAAAAAACATTTAGTTCTATTAATAAAGAGTCAGTTGGAGATACTTGAGGCCTAAGGTACTGAAACCGCTCAAAGTCATGCTTTTGTATATTTGTACATGAATGTGTGTGTGTGCGTGTGTGTGTGTGTGATATTACAGTTGGCATCGTCTCTAGAGATGTACAGGGAGCGTGGATCTGACACTGGCAGTTAATTTTGGCAGTTGATATCCCGCTGACTGTTAGGCAGCTGTTTTTCTAATTTTTGTTTTTCTCAACTATGACTAAGTTTAGTTTTCGGCTTTGTTTGTTTTTATTGCTTGAACACAAGCTCTCTTCACTCCTTTCGCCACCTCTCACCTGATTCTATTCTTTTCTGCTTTCATTTCTTCTTGCTCTTCTGCTCCTCCTTGACCTACTTCCTTCCAGACCACTCCATCATGTTCACATAATTATCCTATGTGGATCTTAAAAATCATAATTTGTCCAAAAACTTTCCTTGGAGCAGGGAGAAGTACTGTCCATGACAGTTTAACATCTGGTGTTTTTATAGCTCTGCAATTTATGAAGTTATCTTGCTAACAAATTGCGGTTCAGGACATAACAGAAACCAGAAACTTGGGTGTGATGTGATAATAAAACAGACATATATCTAAAACACACACACACACACACAGAAACTAGAAAACAACACAAGATATTCAGCTGCAACTAATTTAATAGTGCTGGATGTGGAAAGTACCCGATATCACTGCAGCTGCACACTTGGACATCACACACGTGCAGACACACCTACTGTGCATCCATTCATGTGTCCATTTGTCTTTGTCTTTTTTTCTACACTTATTCTTTAACTCAACTTAAGCATACATGGGTCGAAAAATGGGGTGAAGACACATGTTCAGCACATATAAATAAACACAGAAAATCCTTTAAAGCCGTCATCCTGACTGACAGAGCTTTCATGTCTCTACTTGAGTGACATATTGATTGTGTAAAGACTGCAGAGGGCTGTAATTGGGACATTAAAGTGAACACTAAACGCTCTTTAAAACCCTTTAGATTATACACCTGCAGTGTTATTATCATACAAGTGCTTTTGACACCATTAGCGACTGCACCAGGTTTATCCATCTCTGCACATATTTGCATTAACCGCCTGCACTCTATCAGGTCTGCTACCATTAATAATGGCAGTGTAATATCAGTTAGACTGGGCCGCCTCCCCAGAGTTAATGCTTATGTTTTAAGGTATGTATGTATTTATTGTAGATTATATTTATGTAGCTCTGCAGAGGTAAAACCTTAATAAATAAAGCTAAAACTATGCAAGGCAACTGTAGATGTCTCAAATAGTGGTGCAGAAATATACTCACTGCCATCAGGGACATATGTTCAATTGCTCATTAAAGTAAATATCTGATCAGCCAAACACATGGAAGCACCTTAATGCCTTAAGGATTGTAGATGTGGTCAAGACGACCTGCTGAAGTTTAGCTGTTCATGGCAGCTGTGGTAATGTAAAGGCTTAGGGGACACTATGACAACTGAGCATTGTCACAGCCTCATGTCCATCCCTTTATGACCACAGTGTACCCATCTTCAGATGGCTTTTTCTTTGCACAATAGCACGCCATGTTGCAAAGTTCAAAACATCTCAAACTACTTTCTTGAATATAATAATAAGTTGACTGTACTCAAATGGCATTCACGGTCAACAGATTTCAATCCAGTAAAACACCTTTGGGATGTGATGGAACAGGGAGATTGAAATCATGGATGAAACTGCAGCAACTGTTTGATGCTGTCATGTCAATATGGACCAAAATCTCTCAGAAATGTTTCCAGCACCTTGTTAAATCTGTGCCGTGAAGACTTAAAGCAGTTCAGAAGACACAAGGGAGTCATACCTGATATTAGTGTGTCTGATAAAGTGACCGGTGATCTTAAACTTGAATTTGATGTTGCTACTCAGTGACGTTATAGTCCCATGTGATGCCCAGAGTGTAGAATAAAGGCATAAAAGAAACAGGTCTGTTTGGCCTGTTTTTGTTCTCTTACATGCATCTGAAGAAACACAATTCAGCTTTAATTCATCACGTTTTCTTAACAGCTAGGTTTTCTTCAAGTTTTATAAATTTAAAATCTGAAGTCAAGCATTCAACATTTAACAGCGTTCTGCTTCGGGAGAATATCCACAGTAGTTGCTGAGAGATGTATTTTTCTCAGTTACAGTTTCCCAGCCCGATTTTGAACTGCCGACCTCTCAGTCACAAGCCCTCATCTCTAACTTCCAGGCTTCTGTTGGCTCATGCTGAGCAGGTTCATTATTTTCCAACCCAGTTTTGCCAGAAAAACCCCCCAAAAAACGCTTCTTGATACCAGCATGTTCCTTGGGGACAAAATGTCACAAAATGAGATGTCATCCTCTCTCCTCTCTAGTGAGATCTCCCCGTGCTGATTGCCATAGATGTTGTGATTCTGTCTGTTTATGCGCGCTCAGGCTGAGCACCGGCAACAAGAGCATTAAAGGTGCTACTCTAACTTGTTGTTTTTGAGAAAAGGATAGCATCTTTTGACTTATCATTTATCCGCTGAACTACTAGGAGGTTGAGGCGATGAATGGGAAGGCCTTTGAATTTTTGGTTTATCGTAAATCACCATTAATTTACACAAATATGAGTTTATTGTCTGACTTTGCCCCCAAGAAACACACAGACATATTCTGCTAAATGTAAATCTTGTAGGAAAGTCATCTTCCTGATGACTTAAAGCAAGAGGTGAGAGTGAGCTCTGTTTTTATCTCTCAAGGTTCATGACCAGTCCCTAGTTGTACATTTTACAATATATGACACCAGTGGGATTTTGCTGCAAATCAGCAAAATTGCTTCAGACCGTAAAAGTGGTTAAAAGCACATGGAAAAAAGCAAAGCTGACATTTCTAGAAACAGCAGATGGTGGAACAAGAAGTGAAAGGCTGATGGAAAATCTTATCATACATGTGTAGCCTATAAAAAAATGTGGTAAAGAAGCTACAATATTGTTGTTGTTGTGACAGGAAGCCTTTGGGATTGTGGTAAAGTGCTTTTTAAAGGATGCAATCTGTGTTTTTATATTAAGATATGAGTTACATGACTTGCATGTCTATCACATAATTTAGAGTAAAATAGATAAATACTACCTGTCTCTGAGACTCCCTTCAGGAACATATACAGAAGCAAGTAGCTACAGAGACCCACAATATCTATCTGAGGGCTAAAATGAATTAGGTCTGCCTTTACCAGATGAGTATTTTATTTTTAGCAAACCAAGTCTAAGGCCTAAAGACTAGTTGGGGCACCCCTTTTAGCCTCCAGTAGCTAGGGATAAAAATCTGTTTTCCCTGACTTGTTGGTGAGGGTTGATGGAGGTCGTTGGCTGTCGCTTGGTTGAATCAGTTCCAAAGAGACTCCTGCACCAAAAAAAACCTGAAATCTGAAAAAAGCATCCTCCTCCTCCGTACAGTAGTGGTAAGATCCAGTCGTGAAATTTGAAGGTAATAAAGAGCCATAAAGTGCTTTCCCCTCCTGTTAGCAGCTAAGTGATGGACATATTAGAGTGAGCCTGTAATATCCAGCAGGAGTTGGTGGAGGTCTAGCCTGAAAGATGGATTTAGATGGACACAAATATAATGTGTAAAGTGGCACTTTGTGCTGACAAGCTTGCAGCATGAATTTAACAGGTAGTGATTTAGAGTTGTGTCCACAGCTTGTTTCTGTAGCCACTGATTGGCTGAATAAACACTCAATGCAGGTGCAAAGTTGAAAGATTTAAACTCCCAGTTATTGAGTTATGGGTTTATGTCAGAAAACTTTCCAGCTACACCCACAAGTGCAGCATGATGTCAACACTGGAGATGGAGTGTTTCCAGTTGTTCTCAGGAAATTTCCATATTACTTATTCCCTCTGTTTCTGTTTCTCTTTGTCCTCTCCAGCGTTAAACGAACCTACCATCGACTACGGCTTCCAGAGGCTACAGAAGGTCATTCCTCGGCACCCTGGTGACCCTGAGAGGCTGCCAAAGGTACCGAAACAGTTCACATTCACAACTTGCCCATTTGTACCACAGCTTGTTGGACTTAGAATAAAACAAGAACTTGTCTTTTGTTTAGGGATATTTCAAAAAGGACAGAAACTGTAGCTTTACAAAGATGTGAATGAAAGAACTTTGTGCTTATATTTTATTTGCTTTGTATATGCTTGTTTTTTATATTTCTGACGAGAATATGTGTTTTTAAATCTCCTGTGGGCTGTTCTTTTACCTCTTTGTGAACCCTTTGTGTGTCAGTTTCTTAGCTCCACATTTACAGGGTGAGTGCTTGAGTCTCTTCCAGATCAGAGGGTCATATCTGATTATTTGTTTATCAGCTGGAGATCAAGCAGCGTGTTTAAAGGTTCAGCAGATGTAAACAATTAGCACCAAACGATGAGCTCCGCTTTGATACCAAACTCTGTCATCTTGCTCTGTACATGCAGGATGACTTCTCTCAAAGTGTGTGTGTGTGTGTGTGTGTGTGTGTGTGTGTGTGTGTGTGTGTGTGTGTGTGTGTGTGTGTGTGTGTGTGTGTGTGTTCACAAGTCGACCTGTTTCAAGTCTGAAATTGTGTATCTGTGAAGGCAGAGGTCATGCCCTTGTAAACAGCTGCTGTTGATTGGTTCGCCATTCCTGCTGGAACTAGTCCATGATTGGCTGTCTTTGCTGTGACATCATCAAAGAGTGGGCGCTGGTCACGATGTGATGGATGTGGTGATACAGCTGTGTCATCACGGTCATGGTGACACCCTGGATCAACCACATGTGTTATCAATCAGATGTAATGTCCACCATCACCGTGGGAACGTGTTCAATACGTTACGCAATAAACATAACTGGTGGATTTGTTGCTTTCACTTATGGTAAACAGTAATGAGCTCACTGTTGCTTAAAAGCTAATAAACCTACAGTACGGTCAAATTTAGAAATGAGATGATGAGGATCAAAACATCAACCTTCTTTATAGTAGGTGACCTGCTCTACTACCTACAGCCTGCTCTACAGCCACCCTGGATGGGGTCCTGGATGTCATAGTGAACATGTAGCTGAGTGTAATTATCATTTTTTCTTATTCTTAAGGTTTACAGTGCTCTGCTGAGATGAGCCAGAGACACAGATAATATCTGCGCCATAAATTAAGGTGTAAAATAGTTTAAAAAAAAAAAAATGGTCACATGTACAGTACAAAATGTGACCTTTAAGGCGGGAAAACTTTTAAAACCTTATTTGTGGCAAAGTCAGTAACTTTTCTCAGATATCAGCAATAGTTCCATACATGCATTTTGATATAACTGATCATTAAGATTAAAGTTGTAGCTTTCTCCTTTTTCAATGAGATAAAAGTTTGTCCTTGTTGCTGATAACTCCCCAGGGGCTTTTTAAGATGACTGCCAAGTGGAAAGACTTTCTCCTAAAAGTTCTGCTTTAGTTTGGTGATAACACCCCCAGGAGCTGCTCGAACATGGAAACCCATGTCATGAAGCTCCTAGACCACGTTATTTGTGCTGATTTTAATGCTGAAGGGGGTTTGTAGCTTATCAGCTTTTGAATCAGCAGAGCGTTAGCAGTTTTTATGCACTGGAGCTCAGCACTCAGCAGCCCCACTCTGTAACTTTACCCGGTCTGTCACTTTGTGTCTGAGTTTCTGTGGAAACTTCCCAAACTGACTTGTTGCATTGGTGGCATCCTACTACAGTACCACTCTGAAACTCAGTGAGCTCTTTAGAACATGCTTGATTTTATACAGCAGTGACAATGGACCGAAAAACATCTAAAATTAAATGTAATTCAGATGTAGGATCTAAGAGGTGCAGCCCAGTACTTTTGTCCATGTAATCTACGGTAGCAACAATCTGTTCTTAACATTGCCGCCTAACTCTATCTTCGCTTTATCCCATAACCATGCTATTTCCCTACTCAAACCTATACTATATTCACCGTGCACAAATATTCATAGTCTTGTCTGAGGATGGATCGCAGCTGTAGGGGTATGACCATCAACATTTTGTCTTAACCATTTAATCATGGGTGATATAGTAGTATGATTGTTATTTGGACAAGTTTTTCAAGTCACTGCTTTAAAGAATACATTTAAATCAATTTACAACCCAAACAATGGGATATTATGCAGCTCACTGTTGTGAGTTGTGAGTTGTGAGTTGTGAGTTGTGAGTCACTCTCCTGGTCCATGACGCCAATGGTTCAATACTTCTCAAGAATAGGAACAGTTAATTTCAGTATATTTTTGCACTGGTTAAACAGGCACCTCTTTAATGGTCTGCGTATGCAGGCAATTCTAAGATAGTTCAGTGTAACTCATTACCTATGGTCCATTTGTTGTTTGTTGTGTTGCACTGGGCAGATTGAAAATGTGTTTTGCATTTTTAAGGCTTAACATAAATACAGCATACATTGTGCAAAAAGTTATCGCAGTCAGGGATGGATATGAGGAATGAAGCCAGCCCATCAGAGAAGATTTAACTCTTTTAAAAGCTTTTCTGAGCAGGCCTGTCCTGTTTCAGCTTACTATAAATGCAATAAGTGCTGCAGAAAAATCTGTGCAGGAAATGAGGTTTGCAACCTGAAGCGTGCAATACCATAAGTGATGTTAGTAGGAGCTTCTGGTAAAGGCTGAGTCAGAGAAGTGACTGACTCACTTTTTCAAGCATAATCGGACTTTCTGCTTAATTTGTGAGCAAGAGACACGCCCTGCTAACATGTAATACATAATGCTTCCAGCTTGTTTTGTTGTGTTTCACATGAAATCGAAAAGGGGGGGAATAATAAACTTAGACCACACTGAAAAATCTGCTGTGTTTGAGTTGAAGCTTTCTGCAAAATATGCTGGTAATGTGACAAAATTGCCACTTAACTAACTGGCAACACTGGATGCTAATTAAGTTTTTTCTTCTGTTTCTTCTTCTTGCACATAGCAGGTGTGCATTCCTTAATCCAAAAAACTCTTCATGAGAAAAGTGATGAAAAGTGAAATATTTAAAGGGGGAGTTGAACAATCTTGCCTTATCTCGGCCTTAGTTGACATATTTTCTTTTTTTGGCTTAAGTTTGTCAGTTAAAAAAAAAACAAATGAGCACGCTGAGCAAATAAATGTATCCATAAATACCTTTAGAACCAAATATTATCACATCTGACCCCAAAGCACTATAAAGTATTTTTTTCTTGGCCTGTTTTTTTTATTTCATTTTATTTTATTTTTTTACTCCCATCAAAACTGGTCAGGCTCATTATTGAAGCCATGGAAAATATTTTTATATAAAGCTACAATCAGAGCAACCAAAGTAATGCCATGCATTGATCAGGTGTCACACTGAAGCAACAGATGATAAAGAATTAATCAAAGCCAAACATGAAGCATCTCCCAGAGATTTTCAGTCATGGTGAGATCAAGATGAAGTTCTTCGGGAGCATGAGAAGTGAGGTTTAAGATAATAAGCGTCTGTTCACCAAGGGACATGTCACAGTTTCTTCAGGCACAGGGTAAAGGGTGAAAAACATGGCAAATGAGTTCAGATCACTTTTGAAATTAGACAATGATTGACAAAAGTCTGAGAAAAACAAGTGTACAATCCCATCTCCCCCTCACCTCTGTTCATGCATTTCTCTGAGGCTTACAGCACTGTGGAGCCAATTTACAAAAAAAAGAAAGAGATCATTCTGATGACAGAAAGCTTTTAAAGCCAGACTTTATTTGAATACAGTCTGTACTTTCTTTGTTATTAACTGTGTTATACCGTCAGTGCTCCCACTTTAGATCAAGGTTCATCGCACATGCTTGTATCTGCTTCTGTGTGTGAGTGTGTCTTTGTGCGTGTGATGCATGTGTGTGGCCGTCGCTGGGTAATTCATCATTTTGTAGCCGTGTGGTCGATCAAACTGAGACTTCATTATTGCTGCTCACCAAAGAGAGAGGGAGAGAGAGAGAGAGGGAGGGACTGCATGGGGATTTGTCTTATCTGTTAGTGCGATGCTGGATACATAAGAGAACAATATGAAAATGGTTATAATGATGGCGAGTATGTGCATGTGAGCAGGTGAGCGAAATAAGTTTGGGCGATGGAATATAGTGGGGGTGTTTCGGTTGGCGCCAGAGCCACACACATGCAGACACACACACGTGTACACACACCACAGTCTTGGCTGCTCATCCTGAGAATCGATCAGCCCATTTATCGAAGTTATAGGAGTTTGTTTCCAGGCCTAAAAAGAAGACAGACGGACAGACGGACAGACAAACAGACGGGGCAGTGGAGTGTGTGAGAGGATTACCAGTGGACAGCCGATTCGATAATTGTTCAGTGAACATTCAGGGGATTTTGTTGGCTACACACACACAAACACACACACACACACACACACACAAACACACAGCAATATTCAGCTGCCAGTTTGTGTCACTGTGATCTCTTCAACATCCAGCCATATGTACGTGCACGTACACTTTCTGTACACAGCGACGCACATATGGACCGTTACGCCTGAAGACACATACAGTAGGCTGTGTTTTCAACATCACGAGTGTCATTTTATTTTGAAAAGTCAGCGACTTTTCTATAGTGGTTTCCATCGTTTTTAACATTAACCTGGTTTTAATTCATAAAACCTGAAGAATAGTTATGAGAATTCCCCATCAGATCGCCATTTTAAGGTTATATTTGTTCAGATAATAATCTTGCTTCTTATCTGGGGTATAGATACATTTTGTAAAATCAAGGGCCAAATTTTGCATGTGCACATCACCCACCCACTGCTCGTCATCTGTGTGAGTGATTGCTCAGTCGTCACTCGATGTTTTACCTCAGTAAAAACTTTTCTATTAAGTTTCATTAAGTTCATTTTGAAAATTATCCTCCCTGCTAGAGTAAAAAAGATGATAAGTCTGGGTTTGCTTTAGGGTGGACCCGAGAATGCAGTGTTTCTGCCTCTTCCTCCCTCATGGTGTGACGCGACGCTCAACTCGAGGCTTCAAAAGTAAAGTCCACAAATTCACTTCAATTCAGTCTTACTTAGAGCCAAATCACAACAACAGTCACCTCAATGATGGTGGTATATGTTATAAGGTAGAGACATGAACAGGTGATGCTTCAGTGTCGTAATGGAAGTGAATTGGTGCAGTTCACACATTTCTTTTCTTGGTAAACGGTTATTTGGGAAGCATATTTTCCTTTTGTTGGATCATTCGACACAGACACGTCTCTCTCTTTTCCTTAAGTTCAGGTTTTGGGTGTTCATGGTTTTAAAGGTTGACCAGTATGTGTCACCCTTGTAAGAGTGGTGACTTCCTCTGGTGACTCACTCAGCTGACATTGCTATGCAACTCCTTTTGATGATGTCGTACATAACTGAGGTCATGTCATCAGCATCACCATTATGAGTAACTGTGGTGATGCATGAACACACATATTTGAAACTACTCTAAATCCGTGTGTGTGTCACACATATCTTTGTTGACACCACCTCACCACCCATGAGAAGAAATAAAATCTGAAGCCTCGAGTACTAACACTATCTGGCAGCGTTTTTAGCAAGAGAAGAAACGCTCCCTAAAGGACGTGTGTATGAGTGAACACGTTAGTACCTCTGTATCTGTGTGTGATCGGACCTGATATCTCCCGTGAGTCCACATGTAAAGTATGACATCATCTCACTGCGAGGTGTGACCCTGCATGTACGGCATCCCTAATGGCGCATTAGAAGCGGATCGGGCAGCTAATGTGCCAGCATTAGGGAGGAATAAGTCATGTGTGTGCCGTGTCTGTGCCGGCCTGGCACACGCACGTTACACACACATCTGACCCCGCAGAGACTCGGCTCAGCATTTCCTGGTCCTAATGCATACAACATGTGTGTGTCTGCGTGTGTGTGTAATGTATGGTTATCGCATTAGTGCTGGTCATAACTCAGACAGTAAAAGCACCTAGACACCTCCTGTTATTCTTTCTCTTTGCCAGCAGATCTGCCTTCCCTTTAGCTCACCTCCCGCCTCTCTCTCTCTCTCTGTGAGTCTGGCAGACGAACTGTTTGTCTGCATTTTTACCCGAAACAGACAGGAATAGATTATGCTAAAGGTTACAAAAGTCTGGAGAAGCAGTTATATAAACTCAATCAAGGACTTGCATCCTTTATTCGATCCAATGTTGAGTTGGAAAAGTGACAAAACACAAACACACAAAATTGAAATGACAAATGAGTGCTTGTCAGGTATATATTCCATAAATACCTGACAATAGATGAAATGTGGCATGATCAAGAAAGAATCAAGCAGAGATAAAAAGCTGTAAAATTGGACTTTATTGCAGCAATTAAAGTAAACAAAAGGATTCATGGTTAACAAGTAAACATTTCAGAGATGGTTTCCATCACTTGTCATAATTCATCATTATCCGCAGTAAGCCGAGACAGCAGTTGATGGGCAGAAACACGAAGGAGGTGGTTGATCCAAAAACACCCCAGTGAGTTTTGATTTGGTGATTTGCATGTCAAAAACATCCATGCAAACATCTAAACTTGGACAGGATTATGGAAATAAGTAATAAAGTCCACTCTCTGTACCTAAACTTTTACATGTAAATCACCAGATGAGCAGTTTTTAAACGGAAACCTGGAATATTTAGACATGTGCAACTTTTTAAGCAAATTTGAACTTTTTACCTAGTTTCTGAAGCGGCTGCAGGCTGTCGAGGCCCATAGGACGTCAAAACTGGATCGTTGGGCTTTTTGACAACCCGTTAAGTCTCATTCACGTCAGCTAAACGTAGCTGGAAGTGTTACTTATCTGTATTAGCCAGGAGGTAATCTGACGAACATACTTTCCTATTTACGGACAAGCACAACCTGAAAGATTAATTAGGTGATGTATGTGTGCGTCTAAATATGAACAAAGTATTCAGAGTGCATCGATTCCAGACACTTGAATCACGTAGCAGCCAAAGCCTGCAGACCTGATAATGATGATGTTACCAGAGGATCATCTTTCCTTCCCGTTTATCAGCTACTGGCCTTACTGGAACCACTCGAACAGTCAGGATCAGATTTCTGTGTGTGTGTGTGTGTGTGTGTGTGTGTGCGTGCGTGCGTGCGTGCGTGCGTGTGTGTGTGTGTGTGTGTGTCTCAGCTCACCAGTCTAATAATGAGAGGTTAACAGAGAGGCAGCCAGACCATAATAATGTGTAAGAGATTGAATTTAGCACCGTGGACAGGCACACTAAAACTGCTGACTGGCTCTGTGACCTCACACACGCACACACAGACACACACTGATGGAGAGGCAATATGTTCCACCAGGCACAAACTCGCAGGAGAGCACACATGCAGCCAACTGTAAGTACGTGTGTGAGCGTGTCACACGGTGCAGGTTAATACTGTGAAGCACAGAGTAATTTTCTCTCTGTCACCGGGCAGCCTCACGCTGTGGAAACGACAACACATTAACTGTTAAACAAGACACCTTAGACCCCGGGGTGGGCGCAGAGAGAAAGAGGAAGAAACCAAGAGGGCGGGCGGGTGAGGAAGCAAGGAGAAACAATAAAGAGGCTTGGCAAAAGAGCAAAAGGGAGTGGAAGACGGAGGAGACAATTCCCAGCATGTGTGCAAAATGGCAAAAAGGAAGTGGAGGAGAAACACTTGAAGCTGGACCAGGAAAGCAGAGGAAGGGGAGGGTGTGGGGAGGACTGACATGAACAAGTGGGGGAGGGGAAGGCATCAAATCCTCAAATAACTGATTGCACTTTCCATCACAAGATCCAGAAAATGTGAATGAAAACTAGCTTAATCTGGCTTTATTGGTCACCTGGCCTGTTAAACAAATAGAGCAGCACGAGACCAAAACTACTCACACTGTGGTCTATTTTGAACAGAGATGCACAGCAGAAGAGCCTGCAGCACTTTAGATTGACTTCAGAGTATATTTTAAATACCTGTCACCTTAAGATGTCATTAAGATGCACAGGCACATAAAAGCACTTGACTTGACAGCAGGTAATCTGCCTTTAAAAGGACTGAGGAGCAATTTGTTTATCGTGAGTAGATGGTAAAATGGATGTGAAGTAAGGGGAAAGGGAATGCACATGTGTATCATTTAGCAACTATTATAAGTGGAAATTATGGGTGTGCCTTCATGTGTGTGAAGCTCAATTTTACTTTATGGATTCAAGGTTTTTCATACTTCCCGTCTCTTAAGGAAATGTAAGTAGAAAGAAGGAGACAGTTACAGGTGATTAACTGTAATACGTGCTGCTGTCTTCAACTTTTCTCTCTCTTTGTGTCAGGAGGTCATTCTGAAGAGAGCAGCAGACCTGGTGGAAGCCCTCTATGGTTTGCCTCATAATAACCAGGTACACATACACACACCGCATGGAAAGAGGGAAATCAGTACTTTGCCATTGTGTTTATTCTAAAGCGCTTTCTTCTTCCTGCAGGAGATCATCCTCAAACGTGCAGCAGACATCGCAGAAGCTCTTTACAGCGTTCCTCGAGGTCACACCCAGCTTTCCAGTTCAACTCACAGTGGCATGATGGGAGTCAACTCTTTCACCGGGCAGCTGTCCGTCAACGTATCCGAACCCTCACAAGCCAATCAGGGTAAGAATTTGTCATCATGCTGTTTAGTAATTGCCATTAAATACTTAACATCGCTACAGCGCAGCCTAAAAACACCATATGAGCTCATTTTATTACATATTTGCAGGGACATGTTTAAAATTGGTTTACAGGGAACTTTGTAATTTTTGGTTTTAAATCAAAGGCAGGATATTTGTTTCTTTATCAGCCATCCCATAGTATTTAATCTCTATAAACATATATATTTATTATATATATTTATATACAGAATCTGAAGGCAAGACTCAAAATCTCTGGTCTCTGTTTGGAGCTACCTGACCTACTGACCAATCATGTTTAAACAGGCTTCAGCTACATCTTCTTCCTCTTTAGGCTGCTCCATTTAGAGGTCACCACAGTGGATCATCCCAAGCATCCTCCTCTGTCACACCAAACCTCTGCATGTCACTACATCCACAAACCTCCTCTGAGGTCTTCCTCTTTTCTTCCTGCCTGGCAACTCCATATTCAACATCCTATGTCCATTATATCCACTTTCCCTCCTCTGCACATGTCCAAACCATGTCAATCTTCCTCTTGGCAAGGACAAAAAATCACTGTGCAAAGCAAAAGAGGGGTTTCATTTTCTGAAATTCTACCTCAGGCCCATTGCCAATTTAGTTTTGTTTATTCACTATTTTAAATTTTAATTTATAAAAAAAGAACAATACATGGAACGGGAAGTCTGTTCTTTGGCTACACTGGAAGCCCTGGAAATCTTCAATGTCCACACACTCCATGCTTCCACTGTTCCACTTTCTGTGGAGTTCTGTTCTGCAACCAGGAAAATGCTAAATTGAAACTTCCCGTGTGTGGAGATGTGTATTATAAATTATTTTAATTAGCATCACTTCAGTCCTTTTTCCGTATTTCCAGCAGGTTTTGTGCGCAGCAGCAGTAGTGTGTCACCCCACGGTTACGTGCCCAGCTCCACACCTCAGCAGACCAGTTACACCTCAGTCACCAGCACCATGAATGGCTACGCCAACAACACCGGCATGACCAACCTGGGAGGCTCGCCCACTTTCCTCAATGGCTCTGCAGCCAACTCGCCTTATGCTAGTGAGTGGATCTGTGCACCTTTACAATGTGTTTGCACCGCTGCCATTTAATTTCAGGTCCTCCACACTGCCCACATACACCATCAGTACCTTCAGACTCACAGATGAAAGCAGCACCATGCACTCACATACAAACGCATACTGAACCGCGCACGCGCAAAATGCCTGTGGACAGAAAGTGAAAGTCTCAGATGTGCTGTGTGGAGATTCCCCCATGGGGCTTTCTGTCACAGCGTCTTCAAAAACAATCACCAACTCACGGCTCATCGCTCCATTTTGTCCTCCGTCCATCTCTTCCCTCCTTCCCAGAGTGCCTTTTATCTGACAGCCACACCTCTTCTCCCTCTGTTGGTTAATTGCATCCTATTTCCATTTAGCAGAAAGGAAAGACCAAAAAAAAAAGCAGAGAGGGAGGGAAGAGTGGAGCCACGTAGAGAGAAGCGAGATTTTTTTGTTTGAGAAGAGTAAACTGGAAGACTGGAACCATCTGGTGACACTTCCCATGAAGTTCATTTTAAGCCACATGCAATAGATGGACATCTGACAACTCTGGAACCTGATTTGTTTACAATGAAAAGCAAATTTTGCCTGTATTTGCACACCATGAGCACACTTTATATCTCAAATAGGGAAGAAGGTGCTCCCATTTCATTCAAAAGAGAATCAACTATTAGTTTCTGAAGCTTTAATCATTTTTATTTTAATTTCTGTCTGCTCTCTCCTGTCTCTCCAGTTGTTCCATCCAGTCCTACTATGGCCTCCTCCACCTCTCTTCCCTCCAACTGCTCCTCCTCTTCTGGTGTCTTCTCCTTCTCTCCAGCCAACATGGTGTCAGCAGCAGTTAAACAAAAGTCCGCCTTTGCTCCGGTAGTCAGGCCCTCGTCGTCCCCTCCATCCTCCTGCACCAGTGCCAACGGCAACGGGCTTCAAGGTAATTTAGCATGTTAGTCTATCATATGGTGCTTCGAGGTAGGATTTTCCCCAGCACATGAGTTTAGGATGATTTCGTTCCTGTTTTTTCAACTAGTCTGTCACATCATCCTCTAACTCCTCTCAGATCCTTACTGCATTGTGAGCACATGCACACACTGTTTTAGGGTTAAATATTTTAGATTAATGAGTTTCTTTGGTCCAAACTGGTCCCAACATCCCCTGTGGCGTTCCTGTTTATTAGTGAAATAACGGAAGAGCTATTGACTGGATTGTAATGAAAATGGGTACAATGCTATTCCAAATAGATTCAATTCAAAGTCAGAGTCTCGAGAGTCTGCATGCTTATGGTAATAAGGTGATTCTGGGCTAAAATGACTTTCACTCATTAGTATTAATTTTCTCTTTTCTGCGCTACAGGCCTGAAACACTACAGGCAACAATATCTGTGGTGTAATGAGGCTTATCCAACTTAAAAAATGCTAAACTAATTCTCCTCTCTTAACTTTGCCACTTTTGAATAATAAAAATATCCCTTCCAAAGCTTTAAGTTGAATCTGGAAAGTTCTCGTCCCTTGCCACTTAGAATAGCCCTTATACACCAACATAAGTTTATGACTGGAAAAGGAAGGAAAATGTAAACGCGGAACTTTAATTCAGTGTTATAAAAGTGCAGTTAATGGGTCAGTGGCAGCATTTTATGAAGCTGCAAGTGCAACAAGAAAATAATCCAATGCTGTATTTCTTTCAGTCCTAGCTCATGTCACATTGTGCTATATAGCAGCTCAGAATGAGACCAAGGCAACATTTCTCTTCTGTTTCATAGCAGACTAAACATTATCCAACACTTACAAATACAGCTGCTATTAAGAAATGTTGCAGTCTCTATAAAGGTTAAAACGCCATAAACAACCACAAAGATGACAGCCACCTTCCCCTAAATCAGACAAACGCTAAATAACTGTGTTGGATGTTAACATTTGCAGCCCTCAGAATATTTTTGGTTCCCCAAGGCCTCAGCCATACAGGCCTAGAGACTAGTTGGCAAACTGATGCCAGCTTGCCATTGCTATGGAAAGGTATGTGCTACCTAACCAGCTGGTTTAACGTTTCTGGAGGTTGCTGCCTGTTCCTAGTTGAAATCAGTCACATAGACTGATTTCATGAACTAGACGTGTCCTTGATTCAACACAGCTGACTTAAATGGCTAAATTACCTCCTCAACATGTCTTGAAGTTCTCCAGAGGCCCTGTAATGAACTAATCATTTGATTCAGGTGTGTTAACCCAGGGTGGGATCTAAAACCTGCAGGACACCAGCACTTGAGGCCTGGAGTTGCCTACCCCTGCTGTAGACGGTCTTGTCTACAAACACCGTCCAGCTACTTTCCAAACTGTAGCAAAACTGTGAAAAGTGTAACGCAAACTGGAAATGGCGATTGTTTGACTTTAAAGTAAATGTCACGTGTTTTGAACCATATTGGTTACAGGTATAACCTTTACTTTGAAGGCAAACCTTCTTTTACCATTTTGTGTTGCACTTTTTCACGTTGTACTCCCACTCGGCAAGTAGTTAGCAAGTATTTGCAGACAAACGTGAAAAACTACCGACAACAACAATAACTTTGGTGATTTGTGAGAGTCACCAACCTCCAGCAACCACTGCTAGCCATTTGAAGAATGTATCATGTCCAATATGGCAGACAAAGTGCGCATTTGTCACATCTGGAAACCTTAATACCTCTTTGGGAGCAGCGCCATGGTTGCCAACAGGCTGTCTCTAGGCCTGTGTAACTAAGAGTAAATTGGCAAGCAGTGACCAAAACTTTGAGAACGCCACGTTTAAACTATTTAAATAGCTTTTTTTTTTAAACTTTAAACTATTGTATCTAAGTTTTATTTTTGTTTTGCTTAATAGTTTGGATTAAAACATTTTCAGTTCTTTTTCCTGTCTTTTCTTTTTACTTCTAACCTCCCCTCTTTATTATTCCTCTGAACTGCCACCCTTCCCTTATCATTTCTCCCTTCCTCTCTCTACCAGATCAAACATTTGTGGACTCTAGCAAGTACTCAACAGCCAGCTCTCTACAAGGCCTGGCCTTCACCTGAAGTATGTTCCTCTACTGATTCTTCCTTCAGCTCTGTTAACTCATTACATTGGAACATTTACTCAACTAATTTCACTGAAGCAACCATTGCCGTGTTTCACATCTTCCACTGAACGATTGCTCAAACACTTTCCTGCTTTTTCACCCTTGTACGGCTTTTCTTTCCCTCTCTCCCGCCTCATCGCCAACTCTTCATTCTTCTCGTGTACAGATCAAGAAATTTGTTTTGCTGGGTAACTCCTCCCTGTCTTCCTATTGGCTGGGAAGAAAGATGGGAAGTTAGATATTTACAAAGACCCCCACCCAAAAAAGACATTTGGAGTGGAAAATTTATTGCTCAACATCACTGGCTTTGTGTAGCTGTATGTGAGCGTGTGTGTAGAGTGAGCATGTGCGGGGGTGTGGGAACTCAAAGCGTAGCCTCAAAGCACAGCTGAAATAAACACATCCCACTTACAGCTCCACACACACACACACACACACACACACACTTTCCTCTGTCACAGACACTGGGTGATCACACACTAGCAGCTTACTAGGGAGCGATCAACAATGACAGCTGTTCGACTCTCTTGACAGTTTTTACAGTCAGTCTACCTGCTCCATGGTGTGTGTGTGTGTGTGTGTGTGTGTGTGTGTGTGTGTGTGTGTGTGTGTGTGTGTGTGTGTGTGTGTGTGTGTGTGTGTGTGTGTGTGTGACTGAAAGGAAAAAACTGGAGGTTTTACTGAAACAATTTTGTCATGCTGGTACTAAAATAAATTAATCCTTTTTTTCTTGATAGTTTTCACTCACTGTGAAATAAAAAACTGTTCACTTAATAATTTCTCCAGTTTGCTGTGCACATTTCATGGGAACATACCTCTGTATTCAAAGCAACAGGGGCCCACCAAGGATAATGTGCAGGGCAAAGGTAGGGGTCAGGCAAGCAGTAGTTGTGGTTACGGTTGGGGTAATTCTCCAGGAAGTGAACATAATGTCCAAAGTAATGTCCTCTGAAGTGATGTAAACGCGGCTCTGTGTGTGCGACATGTATGTGTGTGTCACTTTTGGGCTGAGCTCTGCTTCTCACATGTTGACACCCATCCCTCGGGTTTAAAGGCAGCACATGCCATGATGCAATCTGTCAGGCACACGTACAAACGTACAGTTAAAATATGCCAACTGTTGCTGCGCATAATTAAATGTGTGTGAGCTTAAAAGATGCGTCCCCGCACCACTTTACTGATTTATTTGTCTATTGATGTTTTAAATGTCGCTTCGGTCACACAGCTGCGCAGATGGGAAAACATATTGATGTATTTAAAGGGGGGATTTTTTATGATGATGAAATATTTGGCTGTGTTTTTAACAGTTAATTTTTCCTTCTCTTCCCCTCCTTCCTCTCCCTCTTTTCTCTTTTTTTTCTCTTTCTCCCACCCAGCAGCAATCCCGGGAATGATCGTCCCACCCATGTAAAAGTGTGTGTGCATGATTTTGTGTGTGCGTGTGTGAGTGAGAGAGAGAGAGTTGAACCAAGCACACTCTCACTGATCGTGGTGGAGGCTTCAGTGTGAGTCTGACTCTGGTCGGCGATGGAAGGAGTTGTCCCGATTTGAAGGAACAAACCCAACTCAGGCCCTTTCTAACACAACAAAACAACTTCGAGAGAAAAAGAAGAAGAACAAAAAACAAACTGTTTGCAAGAAAATAAGTTGTTTAGACTTTGTACACCTTGATGCTTTTTATAGGAGAACGGCCACGCCTCTTACAACTCTCCAAGGACACAGGAAGTGTATTTATTTTGGAGAGAATCCACTTCCTCCCATGAGTGTTTGTTGACTTTTTTTTTCTTTTCACGCAACAGTTTATGTGTGATAATCATCTTCTAACTGTAACCTACACGAGGTGGTTTCTATTTAAGAAGTTTTGTCTTTAATGAAGGAGTAAAATGTGAAGCATACCTGATAATGATGAAGTGATGATGAGTCAAAATGATGATGAAGTCACAGGGTCAAATCCAGCCAACACAGACAAGCCAAACCAGACACACACTCACACACGCTTTCACTTCTCTTTGCCAAATCCTTGCCACGCCAAGAGGAAAAAAGAGGAAGCTTCTTATCCGCATCTGATGCTCCAGTTTTAGCCATTTAAGAAGTTTACTTTGAGCCTCCTCTACATACATCTGTCCTGCATCTTCAGTCTTTCAGCCAACAGACTTGCTTCACTTGTAGTAGAAGATAGATTTGACAGTAGATGCATGTAAAAAGGAAACAAATGATCACAGATCCTTTCCCACACAGTAGTACATTATTTTTGTGTGCCAATAGCAGCTTCACTGCTCAGGATTTGACCCCTACCCTCAATTATCCCTGTTACAGCAACTGGTTGAGACGCATACAGCCGCAGAGACCTCTATGAGAGGGAGGACATGTCTTAAAAGACTGCTGCAATTTAGACTTTTATTTAGATGTGTGAGATTTGTTTTCTTGAGTTTTGTCATAATTGAAAAATATTTCTTTGGTTTTTTTGGTTTGCTGTGTTTGTTATTTTGTTTTTTGTTTTTTTATCAGCCGGCCAATCAGATTGTGCTTCTTTTTTCCTTGCCTGCTTTCTCATCTAGTTTGATTTGAAACTTGAGTGGGAAAAGTGCTGCGCTGCAACAAATGTCAAGTTCAAAACATTGCAACTGAGGATTAAGAACAATCGTTTTTTTCAAAAAGTGTTTGTGAAAACAAATGCCAACGAGTCCTTGCAAGAAGAACAGCAACATTAGACCTTTCAGCAGCTGCGCTCAAATGAAGAAAGCTTACGTTTTTGTAGTGACTGCAGTAATACAAGTGTGATTCTAGGATAGGTCAAGAAAACATGCAATACTAACAAAGAAATGCTCTTCATTCCACCTGAACCAAGTTGTATTTGTGCTTAATCGTTACTTTAATTCAGTTTTTTATTTTTATTTATATAGCATCAAATCACAGCAGTATTCGCTTCAAGGGGCTTTAGATCGTAAAGAAACCTCAACTATAAGACAGCCCCCTATGTATAAGCACTTGGCGACAGTGGGAAGGAAAAACTCCCTTTAACAGGAAGAAACCTCCAGCCGAACCATGCTTAAGGAGTGGCAGCCGACTGCTGCAATATGTTAGTGGTGAGGGAAGGAGGAGAGGACAAAACACACAGGAGAGCAAGAAATTAACAATAACTAATGATTAAAAAGTTGTGCATGCACATATAGAGAATGAAAGGATCGCCGACATCACTAACCTGTAATTCATAGTTTTGTTACATCATTTAAAAAAAAACCTGATATATTGTGTAATCCTGATAGGGACGTCATATTGTAATTCTGATGTTTATGTTTCATTCAGATGACTCATCGGTTCAGTATTTTGCACTATTTGTGACCTGAGGTATAAAAAAATGGCATTTTTTGCAGCGCAGAACAAATAGCCAGCAACATGTCTTAAATGCCCGCTGTGTAAAAACTAGCTGCAGTGTGTGTGTTTTTTACAGTCTTGAAATCTTAAAATATGTTATTTTTGCCAAAGCCCTTTTTGAGACATTTATGCTTAAACAGTCTTACGCCACAATTATTAATATGATGTTTCTTGTCACACATCATAAAAAATGAAAATGCCATTTTAAGTTATCTGTCTGTGCTTAACACACAAGCACATCTTTAAGCCAGGTTTATGCTTTATGGTCCCTGCACTGGTTGTGTAACATGTCAAATGTGATGTCACAACGGCCCAGTCACTGTTTATATTGGTGCTCGTCCTGAATGATAGGTCCCGCCATTTGCAAAAAGCCATGACGTAGGTATCCAGTCGTTAAGTCTGACGCAGTGTTGCCAACTTAGCGACTTTATTGCTATATTTAGCGAGTTTTCAGACCCCTTAAAAAAGACGTGAAAGCGCGTATCTCTTTTACTCTGAACAAGCAGCCGGTGCTGTAATGCAGTCAGTTCTTCTTTTACTCTTTTACTCTTATGCTGTTTTGTGGATCACAAGGTTTAAAACTACTTATAAACACACACACACAAAGTAACTCCACCAGAGTGCCTATTTCCGGTCACTTGCCGGTCCAAGCCCGGGTAAAGGAGCAGGGTTGGAATTGTGACATTAAGAAAAAACAATAATTGCTAAAAGAAATTTAATTTGTAGTTCTAAATAAACTCTAAATGCATTTACATTTATTTTTTACTCACTTTATGTCTCTTCCACGATGTTATTTCTCTCTCCAACAACATAGGTTACAATTAGATTAGCATGACCATATATGCAAATTAGGCGATGATGTCATTTAGCGACTTCTAGCGACTTTTAGGACAACCAATAGCGATTTTCCTTACTGAGGAGTTGGCAACACTGGTCTGACGTCACTAGCCGTGTCTGGGCCTAAACTCCGCTGCAGGTCCATATATCAAACGATCACTATGGCATTACTGAGAGTTGAAAAATTGTCTAAAGTCTTTTATCTTTAATAAAATGATCAGTGTTCTGCTCTACCAGGTGTAACAACCGAGTTTAACATCCAGGCATCCATGAAAACGGAATTTATGACATTTAACGGAGTCAGAAGTTAGCAGGAAGTTAGCTCGCTAGCTTCTATCTAAATACAATATAGCATGTCCTGACTGTGGAGTTTTGGAAACAAATTAAAACGTACAGCTCTGTTATCACTTCCAACATAAATGAAGACAGAAAACTAAACAACAGTGACGTTTGTAGGGTTACTGAAGTTTGGCTAGCTGGTATATAATGATGTGATACGTGACCGCTAGCGACACAGCTATGTTAGCATAATATAAACAAGCTAACTTTTTTTCCCACTCGATAAAAGTTAACGTGAGTGTTCTGGGTGGTCAGGAACAAATGTAATCGCATGGCAGGATGCTGTTAAAGGACCAAACTTCAGCCAGGAGAACAACTGAGATAATCCATCCACAATACGAGGTTAGTCATTCATATACTGCTGCATGGGCTGGGCTGTAGTTACATCCTAAGGTTTTAAAAACTGAGCTTAAATAAATGATTAGCGGTAATAAAAGCCGAGGGAGATCAACAGTGATCACTGACTGTTTTAGGAGCTTTTTGAAATTAAATAGAAGAAAATACATAACATTAAACATGTTAACAACACAAAAGCCATATTAAATGCAGACTACTTTAGGCCCGGAAGTAGGATTCGTCATGTCATCACTTAACGACCGGATAGGTTTTCTCTGGAAAGTCTCATCTTTTCAAGCTCATTCTTCTCTTCGTCTGGGAATCTCTCACTCATATCTTCAACCTGCTCCCATCCCCTCCCTTGGGTACAAAAATCGACAAGTGTATGACAAGCTGAAATGACACTAAAAGAGTGCTCCAGCAGTTGTGACATCACTTTTGGCAATTGCCTCAAACAGAAAGCTGAAAATGAATTTGATTCTGAACTGAACAGAAAATCACTTATTTAATATACAGATGTCATCTGTAATTATAGCCTGGGGTGATGTGGACCTAGAATGCCATAATGTTACTACAAAAAAACAGGGAAGAACATACTTAAAACGCTTCAATTCTTACATTCACCTCCTCAGCCAAGGGGCAGTAACCAGTAAGTCAGTAAAGTAAAACCCGACAACTGGGATTAAAAACACTTAAAAAAAATCAAGTAGAATGTCTTAAAATTTAACCTTTGAGATGTCAGGAAGCAAAAGAAAAATCCCTGAAAAAATGAAGGAAAATCCTGAAAATCGCCTCTGTAGAGCCGCAGATGTGTTCCTTATTTTATTTGTCTCGTGTCACGATTAAAATGTTATAAATTAATCTTATTTGTTTTTGTATTATAGTGTCTGTTGTTAAAAGCCATACTTCCACTGCTAATTTCAATCAAACTAAAGCAAGCCATGGTGTACTTTTATATTGCGTTAGGAGGCGGATGTTTTTCTTTTTGTCATGTCGTTTGTACCATTCTTGTTACAGTTAGCACCATTTTTTGTTGCATTATGTAGATGTAGTGTTTATGAATATGTCCTTATGATTATTCGTGTTTGTCTTCCATTTGATGGATTTTAGGATTGAACAAAGTTGCTCAATGAAGGCTGAAAGGGATAAAGGAAAATTCTCCTGCTTTAGCGGGTTTTATGTCCTCTCTTTGCTTCCTTCCTCTGTTCATTCACCCTCCCCCTGCAATATTAAATCTGTATGTTTGCCCTCTTTTTCTTCTTTCCCTTCACTTACCCTTTAAATCAAATGAGCCACCTATTTATTTTATCTCAAATATGGGTCTGGTGACCACTGTTCTGTTTCTGGAGTGCCTGTGAGTGCGTGTGACTGTCTGTCATCTTTTTCCTCTGAAAGAAAAGTGACGTTCAAAAGCCGAGGAATGTTTTTTTTGTTGCTTTTTTTAATAGTACATATATAAATACCTGTACAGGAAGGTCTAAATAGAGCGTTTTGTTAAAGGAAGTAAGATCCAAAGCACTTGTCTAACAAAAGTAACACCATTTATCATGGCTTGTCTGCGTTCGGGCTTAGAGTGGTGGGCATCTTCTACACACACGTTATCAGCAGTATCAGTATGGAGGGGAAGAGTACAGAGGAAACTACTGTAAAGATGATAATGATGATTTTTTTCTCATTATTTTGAACTTTGAAGTGTAAAATAACTTTTTGACTCTCACTATATTTAATTAAAGTTCTTTCTTCTCTGTGAAAAGGTGTCGGTTACTGTCTCTAAAGTGCCACATAGAATGCAACACGCAACACACACATGCAAGGAAATTATGCAGTATAATTATTTCCTGAAAAAAACCACAGTACTTACTATTACTTACGGTATAATTATTTCTTCTTTGGGTAAAACTTAACTATAATAATGATAATTAACCATTTATTCTAGTACTGTATATTTACCCATAAGTCTTTGTAGGCCAATTTAATCGCAATCATGAACATAATCATAATTTCAAATAAAATACGTTTAAATTCTATTTGAGTCTAGGGGAATTAAACATTTTGTCATGGGCCATATTATAAAGTGATACCATTAGATTCTGTGTGTTTTTCCTTATGGATCCACCTGCATTAAAGGTGCAGTGTGAATTAACTTTTGTCTGATTCTGCATCCTACATTTGGGTCCTAAATCCACACTTCATAACGGGCTGTCATGTGACAGTAAACCACCAAACACACAGGTCTCCACCGGTTATCTGAAAACACTCAGTATTAATGCAACTGATGAATGCTGGACATTGTTATTACTCTGTCTCTGATATGACCTTTTACACTATCACTGAACAGAAACTTGACCAATATTGGCAATAGAGGGTGTCTTACAAAGGAAGCATGCATACATCCAGAAAGTCCAGGCTTTGCTCCCTCATTGTTTATTTATTTAAAGCAGAGCGATGGAAGCTTCAGAAATATATACCTAGACTTGTTTATCATGCCCCACGGCTGCATTTTAAATTTTATGTCCTTGGCCTTTGGCTAAAAGCAGTATTTCAGTCTGCTACACAAAAATAAACCAAAAAATCTCAGTGTTGCTTTGGACATAACCATAAAAGGAGAGATTGTGTGCATAATGAGATTTGTATGCCATCAGTTTTCTTTTATATGGTCAAATCACTCTTCTGATTAGGGAAAAACATATGATCATCCTCTTAGTGTTTAGGTATGAACACAAAACCAGCAGCAGAAAGCAAATATGAAAACCAGCACAAAGAGACTTTAACGCGATCGCCACAGTGATTCTACTTTAAGATTATGAAGAGGAAGAAATGGAAGCTGTAGCCTGACTGCTCATCACTGCCTTTGTTACCTGTTGAAGTTCAGGCTCTGCCTACTGGGCTGGGGTCAGCATTCACTCAGCTTTAAAATCACTTTCAATCTTAGCTAGCTTAGCGTTAGCATGCAGTCTGTGCAGATGAAGTTGTGTTAGCAGCATAATGAGGTTGTTTCCATTCCGGATGCAGTTTAAACTTTACTATTGTGCTCTCTTCCTTTGGTACAATGAAAATGAAAGTTATGTCCATATCCACACTGTAGTGTGTAGTCTTTCTGCTGGGAAGCAGTTGTCTGAAAAAACAGTTCTTGATTCCCATCCCTAGCAGCCACTCGTGTTTTGACTTTATGTTGCTTCCTCTATATATTTTCAATAAAATGAAGGAAAATTAGTAGCCTGGGAGTATTCTAGTATTCATATGAACTCTCTGGTGTTAGATGTAATATGTTCTTTTGTAACTTTACATTGCTATAATCTCATCACATAACACAGTTATGTAATAATGTAATATACTACTGTGCTAAATTCAGTAATCACATTATAGTTAGTTACAGTGGTTCCTCTTCCTGCACTACAATCAGCTGGTTTCAGCTTGTGTTCACCAGGGAGGAAAATGATGGAGTGATCTGCAATTTTTGAAGAGAGGAGATATGGACATGACTTCTGTTTTTATTGCATGACTAGATAACAGGGTAATGATGAATTGCAAACTACATCCAGGACAGAAACTTCTCAACATCTGCTCTTTGCAGGGACACAAAGCTATCCAAAAACTGACTGACATTAAAGCTGAGTGTGTGCTGAAATAGGCCCAGCAGCCAGAACCTGATATTCAGCAGGTAACAAAGACAGTGAGTGAGCAGTCAGACTTGGAGCACTGTAGCCTCAACTTCTCCCTGTATCTATTTCTACAGCAGAATCACAATCGCAATCACTTTGAAGTCTCTCTGGGCTGGGTTTCAGTTTTGTGTTGTTGGCTTTGAGTTCAGACTCAAACACTGAAAGAAAGCGTGTATGTGTGTCATCATTAGGATAGGAATATTTGTCAGGGCTGTAAGATTTATATTTATAACTTGAATTATGTGTTAATGCATGAAATGTAGCAAGTAGTGTAACTAACTGCTTTGGCCAGGGAGTAGTTAACATAATATCACATACATAGGCACATATTATCATTCACACTCAAGTTTTACACACAGCCAATTTTGAACCACCAATAATTGTTTTGGACTGGGTAAGAAAGCTGGAGTAAACTACACAGCCAACGCAAAATCGTGGAAAATCCACACAAAACAGCCCCAATGCAGAACCTTCTCACTAGAAACAATACAACCATCAGCTAACCAGTGCACCACTGTGCAGCCTCAAAAATAAAAATAATCTTTACTGTATTTCATTATATATGAAATGTGAAATATTTGAATGCTACAACTATACTGAAAGTTGAATGTCACCTTCTACACAGTAATCCTTTTCCTACTGACTGTGAAGAGAAGAACAAAGCACAATTTCACTGCTGAGTCATAATAAACAGTTCCATGCAAAAATATTTGTCTCTGATACTGACAGACGAAGTGTCCTGGTGTAGTCAGTGAGTATTATTGATGAAGGGTCCGATGTGTAGTTTCTCATCATTTTCAGGCATGTCATAGTCTTATGTAACTTACCATGAAGAAAATATCAAAATATCAGCTCAGCTGGTGCATTTTGGAACTTTCCACTCAAATAAACACACTTAAGATATAATAATTTTGGTTCTCTCTCAACTACACCATACTACACAGCAGACTGTGCAAATTTTGCAGACGTTTTTGCAGAAAATCAATCTAACCGCACGCCTCTTGCTGATTTCAGTGCATGAACTGTAACCAAACTAAAAATGTATCAACTTTTGGTATGTGTTTTGATATGATTACATCAGAGAATTCAAAACAAATAATATGATACAAAAATTTTGACCACACAGTTCTCGCTAATCAGGTTTTGTTGATCAGAAATGGTGATTGTCCTGTTCTTTCCAACATTTTGCAAATTACAATTCGTCAAGCCTCTGGCTAAGCAGTGAAGGCCACCTAGCAACGGCCATCAGTTTGGGAATGGTTGCTTGAGGTTGCAGAGAGTGCTAAGTGAAATTATTTGCAAAAAAGCTGCTGCATCCTAAACCTCCTTGTGATTGGTTTGGTCACTAGCAGAGTGCTGTGGTCACGCAGCTACTACACTCCAACTAAGATGTTTTAATCAACATGTTTCGAAAGGTTCAACTTGTACTTTGATTTCCTTTTCCAGTTAGCGCAAATAGTTTCCTAAAAGTGTTAGCAGACAGGTCTGTGTCTTCCACGAGCAAACAATGGGAGAGCTCCCCAAGTGATTGCCAGCAATCTCTAATCAAGACGATCGAGGAGTACACATTTTTCCCAAGCTAGTGAAAAAAGCGTCTAGGCCTGTGTGAATGTGGCCTAATACAGAATTTTTGTAACGTAAAAACCATTTAGCACAGATAAACTCAATGCTGAGACACATTTGATTTCAATGTTTGATTAAAAAAATAAATAAATCATGCACTTGTGATGAGCATTTCCATTATAGTTGAACTGGTCTGACTGTGAAAGTGCTCACTCATTCGCCAGTGACTTAGACCCCCCCAGCACAAACACATCCTCCAACCACCAGTGACGGGAATAACGGCGTTACTTTTTTCAGCGTCATTCAAAATGAATGACGTTACACCATAAACTCATCGGGAAAGTGTTCACAGAGGTCAAGTCAGAAAGTCGTTTTTTCATTGACCTACAGAAGCTTTTCTGTAACCATAACCACGGCCATCACATGGTGATAGTTTCAGATAGGATGGAGGTGTAAGGCATTTCATTTATTTTTTCTTGTCGCAGAAGCATCCATGTTTTTTACCATGTATCAATTTAAAAAAAAAAAAATTATGAACACTCTTTTGAGAACATGTAGTTCAAAGCACTCAAAGAGTGTCTTGCTGTCTGTCCTCAAGTGTCAAATTCACAACACTTTCAGCAGCCAATAATAGACTATTGTTTCAACCAACATTTATCTGTAACATTCATGTTTCATAGTGCTGAAGACTGAAAGGTTTAAAAAACAATGACATGCATCAAAACACTCATAAAGCAAAACCAAAGGAGAAGAGTGAAATAATATAGCTGAAATATGATTTACACAAGATTCTTTTTTAAATGTCCTGCTCCGTGCCAGTAAAAACATACAGCCAGTGAGGTCCTCCTGGGTTAAATTATTACACAACTTGTTGTAAAACTCACAAACAGAAGAAGGAATTCACTTAGTGGGTATATTCATTTCATTATTTATTTTTTTCTTTTATTTCTTCACCATTTTTCTGTAACTTCAAGGTTTTTCTGTCTCCAGCAGCTCTGATGTTGAGCAAGGCTCCCCAGCACTGCCAATAATGTGGTCATAGACATTGTGCGTGTGTGTGTGTGTGTGTGTGTGTGTGTGTGTGTGTGTGTGTGTATTCATAAACAATACAAATTCTCTAGTGAGACCCGTTTCTGTAATGAGACAGATGGGCCCTGCCTGGAGTTAGCTATCAGCATGACCGCAGGCTGTGAGTGTGGGGAAAGGGGAAAAAGAGTGTGAGGTGTTTTCTCCTATTCCTTGCCTGTAGGCTTAATCAAAGAGGAGCCACAGATGTCTTATTGACACCAATTAGTTTCTGTCTCATGGCACACATACATGTATGCACACGCCCCCACACACACACAGACAAAGACACACACAATGATAGATATTTAAAGTGTGGACACATACTTTAAAATATGTGTTTTTTTATCTCATAGATTGCATGTGAGTTGAATTTGAGATTATTTGTGGTCTCGCTTTCATAACATGAGGAGTGCAGTTGATTTGTCTGAGCGCTAACTGCACTCGCAATGCACAAGAACATACCGGTTTGATGGTGTGTGTGTCTTTGTGTGTGTGCGTGCGTGTGTGTGTGTGTCTGTGTGATAATACCAAGTCTGACAAGACAGAACTGAAGACATCCATTAGCTAATGGATTTCTCCTCTCATTTTTTTCTCTTTCTTTTATCCCTCTCATCCTCCCTCCATCACTACATCACACTCCGGGTGCACTTAACCCCATCATGAAGAAACACACAGACACACACTCCCTAAAACCTAAGCACTCCTCTTCTCTCACTCTGTTTCCCTGCTTCCTTCCTCAGCTGATTTGAAACCTTTATTTACACAGCATGTAAAGGACGACAGTAAGCCGTCCTTTGAGGTTTATTTTTTGTCAAAAAGAATTGTTTAAAAAAATCAGTTTTACATCAAAAATCAGTTTTACACCAAAACCAGGACTGTTAGCAGCACACAGAGAAACGTTATTGCCCACAAATGATGATGGTGAAAAGTGCCCGTATGTGTAGAAATAAAAAATTCATGTATGCTTTATTTTTTTCTGAATCTGGACTAAAGAATGTGAACTGTGAATTAGTCAAATTTACTCATTCACAAGTACTGATTCAAGTTTAGTGAAAAGCCATAGATGTCTTCCATTCACCGAAATGCATATTTTAATGTATCTTTGAGGTATAAATCTTCACTTTTGGACAGGTGATAGTTGACAGTTGCAGCACCGTGAATACACAGACTGTTGCTGACTCACTTATGTAAAAAACTGAGAAAGGCAACCAGCTTCATCCTACACATGCCAGACCAGACCAAACTTGAGGAGAATAGTTCATAACACCAGCCCAGCCTTATCTAAATCCTCGGCTATATCTTGAACAACAAAGTCATATGTCTTTGTTTGAACTGCAAATGGTCAAGGGAGCAACTCGGGTGACTAAAAGGTGAGACTTGCAGCAAATACCTGGAGGGCATGATAAAGATGAAGAAAAGTAATTAAATATTAAGAGGGCTTATTTACAATAACTCTCTGTAACTTAATGGGTGGTTAATTTTATTGTATTGCAGTACAAAAGTTAATAAATTATTTACAATTGCATTTGCATTACTGGAACCTATTTGAAATTCCTGTTTGAAGACCACGTTGTTCTCTCGCATCCAGCATCTTTGGGTGATGGAAACTGATAGTCCACAAGAAATCATCAGTGCTTAAGTCTTTGTACATGGCTAGTGCAGTACTTTAATAATGACTAATACAATATTGTTGGGAAGATGCTATGCTGTTTAAGTAAATATTGATACATGAATACTGACTGGGCTCCCAAAAACGCTCAGGTTCTGCTCTACTGTTAAAAAATTATTTTAGTGTCATTATTACGTGGTTGCCAGGCAACATATTGGCATCATAAGATATCATCCAGTGGTCGATATAAATTAGATGTTCTCATCATTAAATTCAAATTATATGATGCTATGGTGTTATACGTGCATACATTTTAGCTGATTGACAGGTGGTTGCTTGGTAACATGATCATAATATTTGATATAGATAAGAACCTTCATGGGCCTAAGATGTACCTTGTGCTGACTGGTTTGCTCAACTCTTGATGATAAAGTTTGTGGACAGACAGATAAAGGCACTGTTGGGATTTGGAAAACGAGAATGTGTATTAGGTGCGAAGTCAGACCTTTTTCTGTGAGTGACCCTGTTACATATGTCTTTGTGGTAGGCCCATTGTCAAGGTAAAAATTAAAGGGAGAAGAAAATTTTAAGTCAAGCATACAAACTGAATTACTAATGTTTGAAGCAAGCAATTTACTGTTAATAGCTCTGATATTTAACAATAACTTTTTGGGGGTGGCACTTGATTTTGAAATTAGCTGGCTATGCCTGTGTTTAGAAAACACCACAATGTTTGTGAATCACCCTTAAAAACATGCAGACAAGCTTGTGTGCAATCCTTCAAAAGACTGAATGCACGTATACGCTGACTGGCTGAAAAACTAGCCTGAAGAGGAAAGGAATGGAGTTCTCCATGAAGGGATGAAAAGTGAAAATGAATCCAGCAAAGATTTTTTAAAAAGAAGAAAAAGAAACACAGACAGTGGCTTTGGAGGACACTTTTCATTGTTTTTCTCCTTTGTTTGTTTGTATGTCTGTTTGTTAGCCGATGTCATTTTCAGATTTTGTGTGATTTTTGATATTAATAACAGTTTGAGCTGATTTAATTTTGAACAAAATCAGGTCAAGGTCACACCAAATGTGAAAATCAGTAAAAACCGAGTAAAAACTATATTACCCACAACAAGCATTTAACCTTGACCTTCATAGTTATGGTCCAAGGTCAAAGTTTACCTTAAAAAAAACATTGAAGAAACCATATCAAGTAATATCTCATATGAAAGGGCATGGACAGAGCCTTTGCCCTTTGGGGGGAATTATGCTCTCTGAGTGCTCTTGTTAACGCTCTGTTTCAGGTCATTGTAAGTTATGATTCTGGTCTTGCCCACAGGTTGGAGGACCAACAAGAGACAAGCAGGCAGAACCCACAGACGGGATTTGTTTAGAAGTTTTCATCATGATCTTCCCTAAAAAATAAAAGTTTGTTAAAGAAAATAGAATTGTGAGAGGTATTTTTTCATGATAGCCAAGGTTCCTCTGGAGTATGAACCTTCTAGTTGTACATCTACATGTTTAGTAGTATATTTATTGTTTTTAACTTCTTTTTTAACACTGCAGTAAAAGTAATCTAATCTTTATTTCAATAACATACAGATAAAGAAAGAGGAGAGGTATGGAGCAGAGGATGAATAGCAGATGAAGAAGAGAAGAGGAGGTACTGGAAGGAAGGGTGATTAGCAATCAATTCGATGCAGATAGAAAGGCGATGTTGTTGTATGTTTTAGCAATGCAGACCAGAAGAACAATAAAACAGCAGTGTGTGTTAATGGTTTGTCGTGTGCATTTGAATGATGGATGCTAAAGCTAAGTACAGGTGATGGCACTCTTCACTGATGCCACTCCAAAACCACTTGTAACACACAGTTTCACACTTAATGAAACACACACATACACACACACTTATACCCACTCACTTAAGTGGAGGGTTTGAAATTGAGCTGGGACTTGAAACGAATACTCAAAACAATTATCTTTCTCTCCTGCGCCTAGTACTCCATTTCCTGTGAATATATTCACATTTGCCTCTTTTATCTATTCCCGCTATTGCCTCCTTCTCATCACTGACACATTTTCACCTCCCTCTCCTCCCCTCCCTCACAGGCAGTGGTATCTCTCCCATGAGCTTTGGACAAAATGTGACAGTATAGCGACCATAACTTGCGATGACTGATTTATGGCTTCAGATGTCTCGGATATGATGTCCAGACTGTGGTTACTGTCGGCAAAATGTGAATGACTATATTTTGTAATTGTAAAGAAGAGGAAACGATTTTCTTGATCCTTCTTCATTCAGTTCTCACCGTAGACTCCAAACCTCTGAAGACACAGGCAGCAGTCCTCGAAACTGTGAGGTGTATCTTTGGCGGGTCAGACTTGTTTTTCCAGCACATGTCACAGGTGTTCAATAAGTCAAGTGAAGGTGGAAGCGAGGTCAGTGCCTGTGAGATATTTATTACGCATTTCAAGCCATTTCTGTAGGCTGTAGGTAGTTTTTAGGCCAGCCACTTCTGCGTTTGTCCTCCAGTTCTTTGGAAAACAGCATGTCTGTTACATGTAGACACGGCACAGGTTCATTCCTTGAATGAGGTGCTCTTTATTGTGCTGTGTCAGTGTGCCTGATTGACTTAACAAAAAAGATCATGATAATGATCAGATACAAAGACTGGATTAAAAATCTGTCAAAAATCAGCCAATGTCCAAATATAAACTTTGGTTCAAGACCTCTTTATAAATGACAAGAAAGTCAGTTTGTTTGGAAGTGAAACATGTGACTCTGGCACAGTACTGTATTTACAGTACAACTTTACAAATATGAATTATCAGTTTATAGTTTAGAGATTTGAAAACTTGGCGTGATTGCAGATAAAAGAATCAAGTTTTAAAACCATCTACTTTTTAAATTCAATCTATGGGCAAAATATTTTTTCGGCTGCTTTTGTATTTTTTATAGATCTGCTGCATCATCACTCAGTGTGAAGTGATATCATCACCCACTTTCAGGAAGTTGAGATGAGCTGATGCCTAAAACTGTGTGGAAATGGACGAGGATGAGTAAGAATGAGTTCACTGTAATAATCACCATAAAACCAAGGAAATTCTTTTAGCTTTTCATGGTGATGACTCTGTCTGCATGTGTGTGTGTGTGTGTGTGTGTGTGTGTGTGTGTGTGTGTGTGTGTGTGTGTGTGTGTCGGTCAGTCTACAGTGACGTCATCTCAACCCCTTGGGGGTAACACAGAACACATAGACACATGCTTGGACCACCCACAGCGCACTGTTTGTCCGGTAAATGTGCTAAAGACTGGATGTAAAAGTAAAATGCTACAGTCATGAGTTAATGTTCACCTTACAGAAAAAACAGACGAATGAAGGCTGTAGGATAAACTCACATCTGTACATCCACTCACACCAAGTGTGCCGGAACAGATTCAACCAGCAGCTGAAGAAACTTTTAATGATGTAATGTTGATGTAACATATTTCTAAAGACTTTGTCTTCATTCCAATGACGTTTTTTTCTGTTGGAAAAGTTTGCCTTAGTGTTTGGACTTAAAAGAAAACAATGGACCAGCATTACAGTAGCAGCAATTGGTGATTTGAGCCTAGTCATCACTGGCTGTATGTCAGCAGCACAACAGGATTGGCTGCAATCTAGAGCCACATTGGATCTATTGCATATATCAGTGTGCAATTGTGCAAATGAAAAGGAATGAAACAGATTATAAAATCCACTTTTGCATCACAGGTCCATACTAGACTTACAAAAATCACCTGTCACTATTTCTGGATTTTAAGAGCTTTAAAATGAAGACAGTGTTCAGTGTTCTTAGCCTTCCTACAACAACAAGTGATGTAGCTGCATTACTTGAGCAAGGAATGACTGCATGGGCTGAAAGATGGCACGACATAGCCACACTTTTACATTCAGACCAACAGGACCAGTTGTGGTCCATGGCACAAATTTCAGTCAATGTGGTGAAAAGTCCCTGAATCATCATCCTGACACGTCCAAAGTTGATGCAAGCTTGTGCAAGCGCCAGCCATTCATTCAGGACGCGCTGTGTTCTTTCACATTTGTTGTATGGGAACAGCGAAGCAGTGTGAAACAGTTTACATACAATTTGCCTGTAACAAACACACTTTGACATTATTCGATGACCTGCTCTACCTCTTGACTGGAAATTTACAAATTTATTTCAAATAAAGTGCTTTTCCTGTTACAGGATACCTTCAACCACATCGGTTATGGTGCCTCTGTATAGTTTTATCTCAACATTCACACTAAATAAGGATTTTTGACCTGAGCCTACTTTGAATTACGATTACGGTATATTATTCAACCCACATTTTTAAAAAAGTAGCAAAACAAACATTTATTTACAAGCTGCGTTCATCACTCTAACCTCTCAGGGCAGAGCTCACTCCTCCATAATCCTCTCTATCTCTCCGAGTGTTGGTGTTGAACCGGAGCCAACTGAATAATGCCTCTGCCCAGTCGACATGGGATGTGTGGGTGTATGTGTGTGTGTGCGTGTGTGGCACATGTGTGTAACCTAACTCCTGATATTAGCTAATGTGTGAATGTTTGAGCATAGGGAGCTCAGAGCACACACACACACATTCCTAGTGTTTTTAGTTTCTCAACACATCCCCAGTGTAGCCTTCTGAAAAGCTCGCTGCTGCCAGCTGAGTGCTCATGCAGGAGGTCTGCAGCCTCCCCTGACCCCCACAGCGGCCTCTGGGAGCCTCTTTCAGAGCACCATGGCTCAAGTGTGTTACACCAAGCACTGTGCAAGGTTAAATCTCCTGCTGCTCTCCTGCTACAGCAAACACAGAACAATATATCACCAGGGACTGAACGGTTCATCTGCTGTCTTAGACTTTAACCCGTCAGTGCAGAGCTACACTCTTATAGACATGCACCCCCTTCTTAATGTAACTTAATTTGTTATTATCATTATCTGTTTTTTTCTTTTTCTCAGTGGCGCTTCAGTTAAATATTTAAACAAGTTTTTTTAATCCAAACTGCTCGAATTAGTTTGCAATGTTTAACAGGCAACAGATGTAGAAATCCTGGTCAAAAGTCATAGAATCGGAGTCAAAAGAAGCACAAGTCATTCAATGTGCAATGCTTTTAATGCAGAGATATAATGAAATATGTTTTTGTTTTCCATGTGGAAGTGATGTGAAGCTTCATCCTCTAAAGGGCGCGTCGGTTCTGGTTCGAGGGGACAAGATTATTTTTCAATGTAGTGTCCAATATCCTGTTGCTTTGCTCATATCGTTGCATAAAATTGTGGGGAAAAAAGTTCAAAACAAATAAAGCTCATCATCGCCATCATTAGGAATATTAAAAATCTTGTTTATACAGCGACAACTTTACACACACATATACCAAATCCATTCTGTCTGCAAAACCGCATACACACATATCTGAATAGCATACTATGTGCACTCTCACTCTAGCGGACACATACACACAGACTCACACAGTAACGTCCAACTCGGTTGTTTTTCTAAGGGGTGTTTATGTAAAGGAAGTTGGATCCTGAAACTCGCTGCATACTTCAAATTTATGAAGCCTGACTGCTGATATGATTGCAGCAAGAAGCAAGGAGGAAAAAGCTTTGACATTCTCATATGGAAGCTATTATCTGCATCACTTTCTTTCTGTATTTATCTTCACCTCTTCCTCTAACCCTCCCCTCTCTCATTCTGACTTTCTCCTCCATGTTTTCCAGTCTTTTAATTTCTCTTCTAAGTTTCTTCCATGCTGTTTTTGTTTGAGTGTTTGCTTGCACAAGCAGCATGCGTGTGTATCTGACGCCCGCTGTAAACTGTGTTTGTGTAGACACAGGAATCACAAATGAGGTGAGCAAAACACACACACACACATAAGGGAACATTTATAGTTGGGTTTGATTAACAGCTAGCTGGCCTGACTTTTCTTTCTGGATCAGCCACAGTGTTAGGCATTAAAAACTCATAATTTGTTATTAACACCCCACCAGATCTGTGTGTGTGAGACAGAGTGTGTGTGTGTGTGTGTGTGTGTGTGTGTGTGTGTGTGTGTGTGTGTGTGTGTGTGTGTGTGTGTGTGTGTGTGTGTGTGTGTGTGTGTATCTGTCCTCCTCTGCCCATCAATCCACTCCCAAATGACATCAGAAGACTGAGAAGTGAAAGCGGAGTGCATGACTGACAGAGACCAGGACAAGAGGAAACTGAGCGTATGTGTGTGCGCGCGCACTTTTACCTCGCATCCTCTGAATGCCGTAATGACATAATCATTTCTGGCTGAACAGAGCTGGTGAAGACAGAAGACATAGACACTGCACACACATACTGTTACACACCAGACATGCACACACGCACAAACTGAAAGTGAGATCCACCCTGCCTGACTGCAGCCTGATTTCCAAACATTGCATCAATTTCCCAGAAATATGACAACAGAAACCTGAGAGGCCAGAGAAAGTCTGTCACTGACCTAAACTGCTCCACACACTGAGGAATCTCCACTCAATGAGCTAGAAACTCATTTTAAACTAATTTTTCACTTTATTAATGCACGACACAAACCACAGCCTCCCAACAACAACACCTATAACAGACTGTAACCAATCATTTCAGCAGTTCTTTTCTTATTATTTCATATTTCTGGTTTACAGCGTCTGTTTTGTTTTCATGCTTCTGGTCACTGTGTCTACCAGTGGTGGAAACTACCATGCAATCAAGTACTGCTCATCCCTGCAAATCTTTTTATGACGCTATCACCATTTAGGTTGGTTGCCTATAAATCTTTTTGTCATTGCTGCCACCAGACTGGAATTTTCCCATTATTAATCAGGTCTGATTTACAGCAAAAACGAAGTACATCACTACCAAGCACCACTTGGTATTTGGCTAACACTAGAGATTCAGTTTTAGTGTTTATTTTCAGGGTTCGTTTTAATCTTTTTAAGTATTATGGAATGGCAGGCATATGCCAGAGGTAAGATTCAAGAAAATCAGGGTATTAAAATAAAAACAGATTTTTTTTTGAAAGCAACTGACAGTCTTGTAGACATTCAGAGTCTTATCAAACACCCCTACATCAGCAGCCTCATCAGGTAAACTGTGATAACCTTTTTTTTATATATCAGATTTATTATGACTGAAACTAGGGATATTAACACATTGTTTTCACAAGCTCACAAATTAATTTAGTTTTTTTTTAAGTCTATTTTTTATTTTTATATCAGTTAAATAAAATGATTTTGACATCTAGTTTTAGTTTTTAATTAGCTTTGTTTCGTTTTTCATTTTAGCTTACTACAGTAACTGTAGTTCAGAGATACTGGGGGATACCTGCAGATAAATGAACACCTTAACAAAACACAGCCATTTCAAAGAACAGGAGCTGCTTTATAAGAAGAAGCAGCAAAGAAGAAGATAGAGAGTAGCAGAAGACAAAGTGAGGGTTAGCCTGAGACAAGCATTCACACAATGGAGAGAGCTTAGGGAGTTAAGGAGCTTCAAAACAGACAGACAGCCATTATTCCTCCTGATCAGTAACAAAACATGGCTATTAACTCAGCAGTTTCCTATGACTGTAGTGTACTATTGAAATTTGTTATTAGATTTTAAATGTGCCTTTTTAGGATTTTGCACAGCATTAGCCGTGTTGCTAAGCTACCTGCAGCAAGTCAACAATGAGCTAATGTCTGAAAATTATCAAGAAACAACCACAGACAAAACAGAGCTGTGGATTCTGTTTCCAAAGTAAAAATAAAAATAAAAATCTGCCTGTTAGCATTAAGTAAGCCTAAAAAGTAGCATCTATAGACAGTGCCGGTCCTAGCCTGTTTGGCACCCCGGGCGAACACTCCCTCTGGCGCCCCCCCTCCACCCACACACACACACACACACACACACACACACACATAAAAAATATTAAGGATTATACATTAACATAAAACCGTTGTTTGGAGTTTAGTCTGTTACTGTTGCTATTTTTACCATTTCTTTTTGGAGCAACTGTAATCCACATTATTTCCTTAGGGATTTATAAAGTATTCTGATTCTGACCCTGATTGTTTCAGGATGACCTGCCATTATCCAACGACACATCTGCTTACCAGTATCTGTTGCTGTTTCTCCTCCTCTTCTTTTCTATTTTTTCTAAACTGAGCACCTGATGGCTTTGAACTTTTCTTGTCCATTTTGGTTTTAATTTTGCACTCCAGTATGAACACAAATCCCCCAACTCGAGGATCGCCACAACATACCTAATAGACCTACACCTTAGTTCACAGATTCACTTTGTCTAAGGTGTATTTCTGGGATTTCACACAACCCAGGATTCAAATCATGAATACATAATGGGCTTGGATTTACATCATTATGAATGAAATGTGCTCTATCTGGAAGCAGCCGGCCCCCCTCCCCTTTCAACGGGTTGTGTGTGAGACTTTAAATCAGCAAACTGTAAATTATAAATTTTAAATTGTTATTGGTCCCTTTACTCCTGGTCCTAAAATGTATATTTATTTTCTTACTCTTCTTATATTTATTGTTTGTTTACTTGCACTGCTGTAACTGGAGCCCCGTCGTCTCGTCTCTCTGTATACTGGACTGTATGTAGCGGAGATGACAAAGTTTACTTTGACTTCGCGCTCACTTTTCGTGTATAGAATTTCGAAAAAACATCGGCGCAAATTATAAGTCTGTATCATAATGTCTGGTGTTTTCGTGTTTGTTAGTTTGTTTTCATTTTTGTTTTATTTTGCGAGTTGGTTATTAGACGCTGCTCCAGCCAGCCAGAGAATCCGCCGCCGCCCCGCCCCCTCCTCCCTGTGCCTCAAGCAGCAGGCGCACCTCGCAAACGGAGGGTGCCCTTAATCCCAGCAAATGGGCGATAGAAAACCGATCGGTGGCTCTCCTATTCCCAATATGCGCTGGCTGATGTAGATATGATCAATAAAGACAAGTTATTTTTATGTGCTCATCACTCTATGTGGTGTGTTGATAATGCTTTATAGGTTGCATAACACAGCACACAGCACCGTTTAGAATCTGTAGAGAAACAAAAGTTATCTATTGTAGGTTTAATCAATCTTGCGATCAATATTTTTTTTTACTATGTAAAAAAAAACCATTCTACTACTTGGCATATGTTACAACTTTATCAAAAAAAAAAATAGTGACATCTGAGAAATGATTAAATGGAAGAAAACAACAACAACAAACAAGCATCTTAACTGCAGGACACGTAGTTAGCAAATATCAAAATGATCCATCTGACTTTTTCTGGGGGTAAATCAAAAGTGATTGTATCAAAATGCCAACCAAAAGACAAAATTCATTACAACTGGCCTCCTGGCAAATAGGTTTTGGGGTTAGATGGGGCCCTTCTGCACAGACTTTGCATGACTTTACACCCACCACTTTGGGTCCACCCCACACTGCAAAGATATGCATGTTTGGTATATCTGTGATTCTAAATTGGCCGTGAATGTGAGACAGATAAAGTGCATGGAATAAAGACTTGTAGTCAAAAATGCTTTAGGTGGTCGGTAAGATTAGAAAAGCACTTTATTCAGTAATTTTCATTTCCTTTCCATTCTAATGACGCCAATTCTCCACTTCTCAGCAGCAGTTACTGTAACTTGTAAGTTAAATTGCATTGAGGAGAATAACTCTGGCTCAAACTGAGAAAACAAGAAAGTTACAATATGCTAAATAATCTGTTAAATTACTAGTTTAAAAGTTCAAAAAGAGTACACATTATTTTACTTTGCTACAGTTGCTGGTCAACAAAAATAGAGAAATGAGCAAAACCCTGGTCACAGAATAAAAGGCAGATGTGAATGTAATCTGCATGTTAGGAAAAACATGCTGCGGCCTGCTCGTCTCCCATAAATAGAATAGACTGGGGTCTATTTAGAAAAACTTTCATTTTTGCAACACAATAGTCTGAGGTCTACCACACATCACCACCACTGAGGAGCACAAGGTACAGAAAGACAAACTACGAGAGCGGAGTAACACAAAGACTAAATCAAATCAAATCTGGCGAAGACAGAAGGGTCATATGCCTCCTGGACTTGTGGGGGTCCCTGAAGTCTTACATTGTTTTTCTCCTGTGGTTGCAGCCTCAGCATCAGGTTCTGGTTTGGGTTAGGTCTGATATGTTACTCTACCGAAAACATTGGCATTGCAGTGGGACAGCCTGAGAATGCAGCGGGGAAAGCACAGGAAAAATGAGCTGAGAAATGTCTGTTTGTTTGTTGCGGGGGAAGAAAAAGGAGCGCGAAATTGTGAGTTCATCTTAGGAGAAAGTTGTGTGTTTCATTTACTTTGAGTCCGCATTCTTTCTCTTCGAGTTGATTTAAATCTGTGAGCCTCGCTCGTACAGAGTTTGTGTCTGAGTATCCAGCTAGAAAGAGGGCAGATCTTTGCTCCACCCTGCAGTGTGATTGGTGGTCGGCTGTCTCTGCTGATGGATTGATGAGGTCTGCTCTCCTGCGGTTGGTTGAAGGGTTAATTCATCATTCACCTGTCCAGGTGCAGTGCAGACATTTACGCTCATCTCACACATGCCCTCCTTTTATCTTCCCTTTCTTAAGTCTCAAATCCTTCAGGCTGTCTTATCCGATTTAAATCAGGCAGTCAGAACACTATAATAATCTGTCTTCAGGTCTAGCAGGAAGAAATACTGACACTTTGCAACCTCTAAGTGGCCTCACATCAGCAGACTTTTCAGGTTTATACACATTCCTGGAGCCCATCAAAATATACTGTAATTGTATTTATTTTGGAGGTGATATGGGGTTCTGCTTGCTGACTCAAATAATGCAAGAATCATAGCTATTCTCTCTCAAGATTGCTTGTTTGAATCACATATTACTCCAGTAATTGTGTGTTTTCTGCACAACCACAAGCATGCCATTCATTTGTTTTTAAATTAATATTAACATGTGCTTTAAACCAGGTATGTCAAATATTATCGGTCTCCCTTTCATGAAAATACATTGAGTTGTTTCTGTAATGAAATATGCTATGCAAATCAAACTGAACTGTGCACATGCTATACATATTTTGTGGCCATGTAAGTCGAGTGTGGTAGTATGGCTGCCGGCAGACAGCCACACTAAAAATACTCACGGTACTGAAAAAGTGTTTCGGGCAGTATTTCTACATGATGCTCTCTGGCAGATCATATAAAATAATTGCCTTCTTATGCCATTCTGTGGGGAGAAAGTTTCAACACACACAGTTCGTGCAGCAGCTGCATGTCAGCGCTCACTATCGCACACGTTGCTGTGCTCGATCAGCTTTTCAAGGTGTTTCTTTGGCCTCCCTTGGATTCCAGCATTTCTGATCAGCACCTGCAGTGAACTGTGATTGTCTGGCACCTCTGTTACGGTTGATGTTCGTGCTGAAATGGAAGTGCGTGTTCCAGAGGTGGATTTTTTCCCATCTGGATAGTTGGCAATGTAATTCCTCTCTGACTGGCAGCACTGTGTTTGAATGCAACATGAACAAATTTTTAATGCATTGCTGCCATGTTTACAAAAACTGAGAAAAAGCTAAGCTCAGCTTATGTTTTCGATTTAATACCAACAGACTTTAATTCTATCGTAAAAACACACAAATCACAAGCAGACCTGCAACATGCCTTCCCCCCTATTTGTGCATGAGATTTGTCCACTTCAGAATATGTTGTAGTAGAGTGCACTGAATACACTGGTAGCTGTACTGATGGCGGTAAAAAGGAAAGTACCTACCACACTCGCTGTGAGGGTGGTAGTCCCACTTTCTGTGAACCATGTGGAAGCTATTGCACAGTAATCTGTCGTAATTGTGTTGTATTTTAGAGAGAGCTGGACTGCATTACCTACTTCATTACCAGTTTGTGTGCGTGTGCATGTTTGTGTGTGTGTGTGTGTTGTTGGAAGACACAAGGAAAGGAAAGATAAACAGAAAGAGAAGATTGATTTTAAAAAATTATTGTTGTGCATTATGAAATTCTATTCATATTTGGCCATTACATTGCATTCTAACAAAACATTTGTTTAAAACTAAAACGTCAGGCCAGGACACACTCACATGCAAACACAAACCCATACACCATTACACATATAGACTGCATAATTATACATAATGGAATGAGGGCTGCTAGCACTCGCAACGTAAGTCTAGCGTGCATGTAGACCTGACTCTGTGTAGTTTACCTGTAAATAATCTGAAATAAGCCATGTAATTTGGCCGAACTGATATCCCCAAAGAAAAGTGGTACATTGTGAGTCTAGTGAGCCAGTTCTACAAATATGCAGCTTACAACATGTCTGTGGTCACAGAGCAGGATGTGTCAATCAGTTAGATATAGCTTGCAATAACCTCCATCATGATTAACATTAAGGGAAATATGCAGATCTGTTTTCTTGCTGAAAGCTTAATGAGAAACTGACTAGACTTGTGATACGTCCATTTTCTGTCAGTTATCCAGGTTCAGGTTGTGGGGGAAGCAGTTTAAGCAAAGAAGGCCTGACCTCCCTCTTAGTAAGCCAGCTCCCCCAAGTTCTTCTGGCCGGGCACATCGAAGCGTTCCCAAACCAGTCTAGAGATGTAATCTCTCCACGTGTCCTGTGTCTACCCCAGGGCCTCCTCAAGAGTTGGACATGCAAGAAACACCTCACTTCAGAAGCACTCAGGAGGCAAAACTTATCAATTGTCTTCTTTCAATGTGGAGAAGTAGTGGTGCTACTCTGAGAGCTTCCTGAATAACCAAGCTCATCACCTTACCTCTAAGGGGGAGCCCAGTCACCCTATGGAGGAAGCTCATTTCGGACACTGTGACATTGTGATTTAAATTTTTTGGTCACTACCCAGAGCTCATACCCATAGGATTGACTGGTAAATCAATAGCTTCTCTTTCACACTCCGTTCTCTCTATAACACAACAGACTTATACAGCATCTACATCACTGCAAACACTACACCAACCAATGTCATCAATCAGACTCAATCCTAACCTATGCCTGACTGCAAAGCACTCCAATGCAAACTGGAGGTCGTTGTTTAATGAAGCCAAGAAAAGGAGATCCAAAACACACCAAACCCAACACCCTCCACCCACTGGCTGTGCCTAAAAATTATAACTGTAAGAGTTCTGAACAAAATCTGTGACAAAGGGCAGCCCAGGCGGAGTTCAACTCTTACTGGGATTGAGTCCAACTTGTTTCTGTTCACCAAAACACACGTAGACTGGTTGGCCAAGACATTCAGGCATTCACATTGCATCACAAATACTAAGCTAAATATTTAGCATGCTACAGTTATAGTAGTTTAGCATAAAGACAACAAGCATGCGAAAAGAGCTTTACAGCCAGCAATGTAACAGTTCTGCAAATGGAAATTAGCTAGTAGCTACATTTGGTACAATGCATCTTTTCTCTTATGAAATTAATGATTTCTTTTGTTTGTACATTGTACAAAGTTCACCTCCTGATGGTTTCTATATGTGAAAGACTCTCTTCAAAGCTGTTAAAAGGACTTTACCATGGATAAAATAAACACAAACTCCAGGTAGTTGTTGTACAAAGATGTCTCTCTTCAGGTCTTTCTGCAAGAACGGGCTTTGTTAAAACTCAGTAACATTCATGGAAAGGTGTGTTTTGAGACAAATCGGAACATTTTCCTAAACCTAGCAAAACTGTGAATTAAAATTGAAAATCATGACAAAACCCCAGCGTCAACCACAAGCTATCACTGTAACTGTATTTATCACCAAGTGCAATAAATATTCCCTTACAGTGATGTGGCAAATATCTCCTTGACAGCTATCCGTGTGTCCCTTGTAAAGTTTAAAAAGAAATGGTGATAAGAAGCCAGATTTGAAAACAAAAAACCCAAATACATCAAATTATCCAACTTATCAGTACACAAACATTAAAAAGAGTCCAAATAAATAGAATTTCATATATTATAGCAAATAAAAGACTAATATGAACAAACATTCAAACGAAGCTCTGTGAAAGAATGGGTACTAGAAAGATCATCAAGTTGAGGGTTAATTTCTCCTGTTTAAACAGAACTTCATCTCGTAAGTTTAAAGCTCTTTTTTATGGCCATTACATTGCAAAGCAAAAATAACACAAAATATGTTTCTTATTCTTTGTGGGACAAAGTGGTGCAGTAATTAGAAGTCAGGTCCAATGTCTGTGGTGCAGATTAAAACAGGCAGAAACTCACTGCTCTGAAATGAGAACTCCTGGGTGAATATGGAGTGGAGCCTCCTAGTGGCATCACTCACTGAACTGCTCTCCAGTCAGCCATCTCAGTGCAGCACTGTGATTGATATGCTGAGTTACTGGCTGCATGCTCACCATGATCTATCCTCTGGAAAGAGCAGACAGTAGAGACAGAGGAGGGAAAGATGGAGATGTAAACGTCAAGACAGAATCGAAGCCAGAGAAAAGAAGGTACTCAGGAAAACATCCAGTCTCTCAGCACCCTGCAAAGAGAGATAAATAGGAAGGGCGGTCTGATACATGAGCTGATGAATGATTGAGTTAATACCTCCTCCAATAGCCTTCCCATCACCTTCCTCTTCTACACACATCTTCACTCCCTCTGTTTATTTATTTACTCCAGCAGAGCAGCGTGGGACCAGAGAGGAAAGGTGATGAATGGAATGGAAAGTTGGCATTTGGACTCAGTGTGTGTGTGTGTGTGTGTGTGTGTGTGTGTGTGTGTGTGTGTGTGTGTGTGTGTGTGTGTGTGTGTGTGTGTGTGTGTGTGTGTGTGTGTGTGTGTGTGTGTCCTACTGAGAACCAGTTTCTTGCTTTTCAAGTAAGAACATCTTCACAAAGTGATGTAACTTTGGTCAGTCTCTATTTGATGGTTATTTTAAGTTTGATCATGAGATTGGAGCAAGTACAAACAACAAGAAGCCAAATGTTGAAGCCAGTGTATGACCCTGTTTTTCCAAAAAGATGCAACACTTAAAAAAAATAGAATACAATGATTTGTAAATCATTTAAGTCCTATATTTAACTAAAAGCCAGAGAGCTCAAAGAGGGAGAGGCAAAGCGTGAAATGGACACGGTGGACCGGCGTGTCTATCGGGTTCCAAAGTGACTGAAACAGTCATGAGAGGAAAACAAAAATTTTAATAAAACTGCCATTTTTAATTCAACCAATTCAGGATAAAAATGCTGAGTGCAATGACATCCAGAGGTTAGCAGCTCACAATCACAGTGGATTCATGACCTCAAACTGAGTGGATCTAAATAAAAGAGTCAGACTGCCCTCATCAGTACAGGACCAGCTGCACCTCTCAAACAAAAAAATGAATAGAAAGAAGAAGAAAGAAAATAAAAAGTCTCACTCTCAAAACAAGTTGTCTAGGCACCATCAAACAGTTGTGGGTCTGTAACTCCATAATTTGGGCATGCAAGCAGCAGCATGACTGTATAGGAAAAAAGCTAAAACCTAATTAGAGGTAATGCAGTACACTGGTAAATATGGTCTGGTTTGCTGTGTATTAAAGTCAAATTGTGTGCATATTTAAAACAATTTCAATTAAATAAAGCAAAAACACATTTAAAAAACAAATTTCTCATTATTTGATATGTTGTTTTTATACTGTTTTCCCAAAAATCAAATGTTTCATATACTCACACATATTCATTATTGTTAAAGTGGTTGTAAAGGTGCATCAAATATCATTCAGTTCCTCGAGTGGCTCACAGAAGAATTTCCCTGTGCTGACCTCATTGGGAAAGACCCCAACTTTTCTCTCAAATGCAATGTTTAAAACAACTTGTGGTCTTTCTGGTGTATTTACTCAGTACTTTTCAAAACAGTGCTGAGGAAATAAATCGAGATCAGTGTTGTTCAAGACATAAAGCTGAATGATTATACAGAAACATAATCCAGGCAGTGTTGAAATGTGTCAGAAAACTTGTTTCCAGTTGGACAAAGTATAACTGCCTTTTTACTAATGTGAATATCACATTAGGGAGCCTGAAATAATGTTAGTAAATATTAGCAATATTAGCAAATTAAGGGATTGAGCTGTTCAAATAACTCTATGTTTGATGAAATGAGTAAGAGTAAAGAAGTGATGTGGATGATAAAAGAGGCCAGTTCTCCAGATCTGCCCCAGCTTCTTTTTTAAAGCGCTAAATCTTTATTTTGTTACTCAGAGTTATGTAAATATGTTCAAAATTCATCGCTTTTTATCTGCCATGTCAGTATGTATATGTTGACACCATGATTGATGTCACTCTCCTGTAATTTCCAGTATAAATACGGCACTGGGCCTGAGATTTACTTCATATTATTCAGGTTTAAATAATTTTGATAATTGCAAACTTTTTGGAGATTTGCACGACTGAAAAAGAATACTGTGTTGTATTCAGTGCTGTTAGTCTGCAATGACAATGAGGTATCACTCAATTCAATTCAGTTATATATATATAGAGTGAGAGAGAGTCAAATCACAACAACAATCACATTAAGGTGATTTATATTGTAAGGTAAAGATCCTACAATAATACAGAGAAAATCCCAACAATCAAACTACCACCTATAAGCAGGCAACTGGTGACAGTGGGAAATAAAAACTCCCTTTTAACAAGAAAAAACCCCATCAGAATCAGGCAGTTATAGGGAAAACCATCTGATGTGTGCGGTTGGGGGTGATGGGAGAGAGTCACAATGAAAAACACTGGAAGAGCAGATGAATAATAACTAATAATTGAATGCAGAGTGGTGTATGAACACATAGCGAGTGAAAAACATGAGTGAAGAAGAAACTATCATCAACGATCATCAGAATGACTTTTTTGGTCCCAAAGGCTCATCTAGTCTTTAAAGGTGTTCGAGTCTTTTCAGTCCCCACAAACTATCAAATTCCTTACATGAGGATCCCAGTTTACATCTCATCATTTGCCTTTTTATAATCATCATATAATCATTATTATTTTTAAGCACTTTGCAACTTTCATTTGAAAAGTGTTACATGAATACAAATAAAGTGAGCTATTCTGGGAAGAGACTTAAACTTGTTGTGGATGCTTTAAATGTGCTGAACAAGCTTGTGAAGCCTCCACTATTGACTGTATGTAGTGTTTGTGCACACGGTGGTGTTCGCATATCTGCTGGTGGATTGTCATCTACACTGTGGTTCATCCCACTGATAATAATGACAGCTCCTGCACTGCCTGTTCCTAATCTGTAGATAAGTCTGTTTTACAGCACTAATTATTATTTTAGTGTACTTTTAAATTTACCTTCATTTCACTACTAAGTACCATTAAGATCAAGATTGGTGACAATACAAATGCACAACATATTAGATAAGCAAGGACATGATATAACAAGGCAACAACAAGTACTGGGAGCCTCTCACGAAAAACAACAACATCTCTCTTTCACCACATTTTTTTATACTGACTTTAAATTAAAAAATAACATGTATACGTACGAAGTATATGTTGAAAGTATTATTTTGAGGCTGTTTTCTCCAGATCAGTCAAAACCTGCAGCACAATAAAAAGCAAGTTTAGATAGGTGTTAACAGTTGGCACTCAGACAGGCAAGGAAATCCAGAGGTAAGCTGGAGATTTATCCTGTATTGCTTTATAGATAAAATGGTTTGCAATGTCAAATGTGCGGTAAAATGTCTGTATTAAAGAGCCTATGTATAAATGACAGACACAGATTAGCAAATGGAGTTCTGTTTGTGGATATTTTATCTCAAAGAATATTTGATATTCGCTATCTACATTTGTTTTGGCCAGAAACTACAATTATTTCTCTATATCTTCATTACTGAACATTATGAGACTTAAATGCTCCTCCTGGGTGTCATTTTTAAGTGGACCAAGTTTAAAGTTTTCAGCACTCTGATGAGCAGCTGTCATGTGCACTGAGTGCTAAAATAAATAGAGCTATGTTAACTCCTGACCTCACAAGATTAATGATGCCCACATGCCTTATTTGAAGTTCCAGTGTTGCTCTTGTAAATCTGTTTCATGTTCATCATAACTTTCTATTAGCTGTTACTCAGCCGATGTCCTGATACCTATTATCTTTGCTTGGGAATTTAGGTTTTGTTAAACTACCTAATGCAAAGTATAGCTTTGCTAAACTCATCTACATGCCACACTTATGAAACTGTACTATCCAAAAAAAAAAAGGAAGCTTATCATCAGTTATTCCTTTCAGGTATGAAGTACTCCAAATTTCTTCGCTACAGGGTGTAAAAATAAACCTTATATGTTAGGTTATTAGAGAGAGAAAGGAAATCATCTCATGTGAGATCATTACAGCCATGCTTTAAACTCATTTCCCCCGTAAAGACAACATCTGACGACCTCCCCGGTACCCTTTATGACAAATTTTGATACCTCAGTATACATTAACAAAGGCATGGTGAGACAACCATAAGAACGGGTTCTGGGCTTGTCCAAGGATAGCACTAGTAAGCTGTATAGGAAGAAATCGCCCAGCCATTTTCAGGCCTGAAATATGACAGAAACCACTCACTTCAGAAGAGAGACATAAGGGTTACCTCTTGGTGGTGTCCAAAGGATAAACAGTAAAGATAAATTTGTGATTTGGGGGCTATAACTATTACATTTTTATTTTTAAAAAGTCATGCCAAATACTGTACTGCCATGTAGCTAGTATAAGTGTGATGCTAATACTCGGATGAATAACTGAATTAGTGCATCTATATGCAAAGGAGCCCTTAAGTCTTTTAAATACTGAGTGCATTGCAACAAATGACACTAAACTCTGAATTTTGATATATTGCAATGTTGTCATGTAGCATATATCCTGATCCTGACATTTCTAAACAAGAAATGGAGGTTCTGGGTTCACAAAATTCTATCAACAAGGCAGCAGCAGGGAGAATTTCATGGTTTGATCCAGCAGTTGAAGCTGAATCACTGGTTTCAGTCGTCAGTGGGGCAGTTTGAGCTGTTGTTGGCAGAGTTGGGACCTCATCTGAGCAGGCATAGGAATAATTTCAGAGCTTACTGACATGGAGCAGCATTTAGCTGTGCGTGTGAGGTAAAATAGTATTATTTTACTATTTCTATAGCATTGTATAATCAGTACCAGTGCACATTTGGCGCTAGGAGCATACTTGTTTCCAAATAAAGTGATCTGACTGGTCAAATCTGTTATTCACATGTGAGAAATCAGAACCATCGAGCTTGATCTGAAAAAATAAGTGACGCAAATTTGTCCTGTGAAAATACGCAGTCAGTGTGAACGGCTGCATTAAGAATAGGTGAGTCTAAAAAATACTTTCACACTATTTACATGAACTTATATTTAAAGCATTTTTTGGCAAAATAAACTCCTACCGATGTATCTGTCAGTGAATGAACCACACATTTGGCCTTTAGCCTAAAGTAGTCCCTACCACAGAGAATAATGAAACCAGCTGATATGAAATTGAATAACTTAGATTTTGAGGAATTTACCAGGACAACTTTGCTACTTGAGGATATTTTTGAGGTTATAATTAATCTCAGTTCTTCTCCTCGCTTCGTCCATACAGCTTTGGCTCTGACTAAATTAAATCTATCGACTCTTTTCTCTCGCTGGTTTATTCACCAAGCACCGAGTGTTTGAAAGAACGTGCATGCTCAGTTTTATATTAATGTTTATATTGTTCTGGAATGTTCTGAAAGGTGATCTGCTCACTAGAGAGTGCCAACAATCACATAAGTGGACGTGCTCGCACAGCTACACATGCACGCACGTAAATGCTGGTTAAACGGTTAGATCCAATTTTTGTGTGGACTCCTTGTCCAACTAAAACTGAACACACAAGACAGAAATGCCATGTGGAAATAAATTACTATTTTTAACACACATGCATACGCAAATACATATGCACACACACATGTGATATAACATTACTGCTACATCAGGGCAGAGGAACAAATAATGAATTAGGGCTTGGATAAGTTGAACTGACCTCCCATAAAACAAATTCTGCAGAGCTGCAGAGATACCACTTGATCCCAAACACCCAGCATGCACACACACACACACACACACACACACACACATGCACACTCCAGGGCCAGGGGTGAGCACGCCTGTTCTGTTTGACAACTAATGAAGCAGGCCTCAAAGACAAGATGGCACTTGCTGCCATTTTCACGCTACGCACATACACCGCCATCCATGACTCTGAATAACAATCAAAACAAATGAAAGTGGCTGTGAGGGGGAAACTTTCCTCATTGTCTGTTTTAATTTGAGTCTTATTTAACAAGTCGAGAATCAAACGCCAGATAAGGGGGTGGGCGGCGGGTGAGGCATCGCGCAGAGACGACAACAGACGCTGAGAGGGGGAGAAGAAGAAGAGAAACGACAGAGAGACTTCAGACTCCATCAGTCTGAAAATAGAGCAGTTTTTTTTTTGTTTCATCCGACAGAGAGAGGTGTCGATAATTAGGCTCTGTAAGGTAGAGCGGGAAGAGCATGTGTGTGTGTGTGCGCATAGTCTTCCTGACAGTGTGTGCTGAGAGCATTGTAAATGCAGGGGTAATGGTTGTCAGCGTATGACAGCTATAAATGGCCCTTTAGTCCTCCTCTCAGCATTAACACACACCTTCTCTTACCTTTCCTCACACACATGCACAGTCAGCAATATTATGAGTTACTGTAAAGGATTTTTATGTTTATCGGTTAATTATCGTCATCATCTCGAACACGCCGCAGCTTCTCCACTCGAGGGGAGTAAGACTAAAAACAAGGATAATCAAGGTTCCTATGCAGCATGTGAACATCAGGTACCTTTAAACAGGAAAACTGAAAACATTATTCGGATTAAGTATTTACTGTTACATAAGAAACAGTAAAATCGCTCTCACAGGGGCACAGTTATTATTAGCTATGTTAAAATGCTTTTTCTTTTAAGTCATCGTTTTAAAAGTCGTCGTTGTATCGTATTTAGAGGCTCCATAGCGTGGTGGTTAACACGTCCACCTAAAGATCTTTGAGAGATCTTTTTTTAAAGGGGGAGGAGATACCAATCCCTTGAAGGCTTATGTCAGGATGGGCATCCGGCATAAAAGTCTGTGCCAAATCAAATATGCGTTTCCATCTGCTGTGGTGGCCCCTTGCAAATATGTGAGCATCCCCCCCAAAAAATCTAATATGTGTTTATGGTGCTTTTAAAAAGTCCCAAGCACATTAACATCTGCTAGTTTTTATTTCCGGCGTGTGCATGAATTTAGTGGAACTGACAAAACATTTAAATAAAGTGGTCTTAAAGATCCTACTCCATCACACCCGAAAGTTAGAAAAGAAGCTGCAGATGTCATGATGGATGTATTGCAAAATCAGCAATATAGCTGATAAAAGCAGCATTTAGTAAGAAAGTAAATGTGTTTTTAAGACAGGAACCAGTCACAAAGTCTTTTGGTATTAAAAAGACCAACCAAGGAAAACACCACAAACACAATGACATTATTCAAATGCCTCTCTGAATAGATTTTAGAGTTCTCAGCTGTTTTTAAAGGATGCCACAGAGTAGAGGTGGGTGGATCAATCCAAATATCAGTAGTATCGATACCAATACCAGTGTTGATAGTGGATCGACACTAGTGCGATAGGATCAATACTTCAGCACTGAACTGTGTTAAATCAATTATTTTTTGGAAATTAAAAATATACTTCATACATAAACTGTGGATGTCTGACTGTCGCGTCTATTTTATGTATGTATTGCTTTAGTCCCTTGCAGAAGGTCAGCCTGCATTATCTGCGACGGCTGCACAGCTCCAGTATCAGAGTGCAGGACACATGCAACACTTTTAAATGTCAGTAAAGAGAGTAAAGAGTTCACTTTATCCTCCTGTTGTTGTCTTTGGCTTTCCTTTGGTATGTTTGCGTTTTACATTTGTACTGTTGAGATTGAAGCGTTTTTAGGTTGCTTTTAATATTCAGTAATTTCACATTAACATTTATGATAAAGTTTTACAATAAACTACTCACGCACTATTGATTCTTTTTTTATTGTTCCTCTTCAGTATGGATAATGACTCAGAGAAGCATGTTAGTTTGCTTTATGTTCTTGCTTTTTGTACAAAGATAAAGGCAAAGCAATTTTTTTCAGTTACTATAGCATGCCTTTTCACAGAACATGTGCTATGGGTGTAAAAACTAAATTCAAAACAACTGAGGTAGCTGTTTTGGTTTCTGCTGCAGTGAAGCTTGTAGTTACACAATAATTGTTAACAGTCATTGTTAATCTTATAAGTAACACCTGTGTTTTTCCTAGCTCAACAAGTCATATGATCTTCCGTGGGTAACGACCTACCAAAGACGAGTAGACCAAGAAAACAAGTTAAAGTTAAAAAGGCAACCAAAACCAAAAACCCTCCGGTGGACCAGGGGGTGAAGAAATCGCCTACAAACTACACAGCCGTGAAAACTTGTCTGAGATGGTAACTAGGCAGTGAGTGATGATCGACATGGTCATCCCAGCAAAAGGCTAAGGGCTAATGTGTTGCTTTTGAAAAAGGATCCCTTAAAAAATATCCTTGCCTACCAAAATAGTCTCACAACCTTTCTATCACTCTCGGTCTCTGGTGCGCACATAAACACACACCCTGAGCGAGGTCACAATTCAGGCAGCTGGATAATAACATTACATCTAATGGACCCTCATCTGTTTATTCATAAATGTTTCCTCTCCCTTTTTCTCTGTGAGCAAGTGCAGTGTGTGTGTGTGTGTGTGTGTGTGTGTGTGTGTGTGTGTGTGTGTGTGTGTGTGTGTGTGTGTGTGTGTGTGTGTGTGTGTGTGTACAGAGGACCGTTTTCAGCGGTTTCACATTGTGTCTCAGGGGACCCTGTAGTGAATCTACCCAGAGTGCTTTGCTTCACAGGCAGGTCTGTGTGGGAGTGAGACGGTAGTTTTATTACATTACAGTGAGGCACAGAGACTTGACTGTAGAACAGCATCAGGATGCACACTAATGCACCACCAGCTACGTGTGTGTATGTAATTTAGGTGTGTTTGCATCTGTGCTCCATTTAAGTCTCTCATGTATTAGAAAGCTACAAAATATTCTCTATCACTTTGATATTATTGCTTTATCCACAACTTTTCCGCCTTCTGTAACTGTCTGCAGTGCAAAGATATGTCTATTAGGAGACAGCTGTGTGTGAATGGTCTTTCCTTTTAATGTGGAAATCATCAACAGGTCACAGGTGCCATGTAAGACCTGATGATGACAGCATAACGTACCCGTGAGAATTGCGGTGCAGATAGAGAAGCTTAGACAAACTTTTCCTGACAGCTGGTCAATCATTTTGGCTGAAAAGGTTTTCCCCTTGAAGACCTTACCAGACCTCAGTGAGCTGCCTTCCAGTGCAGTGAAAATACAGGGAGTGCAGAATTATTAGGCAAGTTGTATTTTTGAGGAATAATGTTATTATTGAACAACAACCATGTTCTCAATGAACCCAAAAAACTCGTTAATATCAAAGCTGAATGTTTTTGGAAGTAGTTTTTAGTTTGTTTTTAGTTTTAGCTATTTTAGGGGGATATCTGTGTGTGCAGGTGACTATTACTGTGCATAATTATTAGGCAACTTAACAAAAAACAAATATATACCCATTTCAATTATTTATTTTTACCAATGAAACCAATATAACATCTCCACATTCACAATATAGCCACCTTTCTTTGCAAGGACACTCAAAAGCCTGCCATCCATGGATACTGTCAGTGTTTTGATCTGTTCACCATCAACATTGCGTGCAGCAGCAACCACAGCCTCCCAGACACTGTTCAGAGAGGTGTACTGTTTTCCCTCCTTGTAAATCTCACATTTGATGATGGACCACAGGTTCTCAATGGGGTTCAGATCAGGTGAACAAGGAGGCCATGTCATTAGTTTTTCTTCTTTTATACCCATTGTTGCCAGCCACGCTGTGGAGTACTTGGACGCGTGTGGTGGAGCATTGTCCTGCATGAAAATCATGTTTTTCTTGAAGGATGCAGACTTCTTCCTGTACCACTGCTTGAAGAAGGTGTCTTCCAGAAACTGGCAGTAGGACTGGGAGTTGAGCTTGACTCCATCCTCAACCCGAAAAGGCCCCACAAGCTCATCTTTGATGATACCAGCCCAAACCAGTACTCCACCTCCACCTTGCTGGCGTCTGAGTCAGACTGGAGCTCTCTGCCCTTTACCAATCCAGCCACGGGCCCATCCATCTGGCCCATCAAGACTCACTCTCATTTCATCAGTCCATAAAACCTTAGAAAAACCAGTCTTGAGATATTTCTTGGCCCAGTCTTGACGTTTCAGCTTGTGTGTCTTGTTCAGTGGTGGTCGTCTTTCAGCCTTTCTTACCTTGGCCATGTCTCTGACCTTGTGCTTTTGGGCACTCCAGTGATGTTGCAGCTCTGAAATATGGCCAAACTGGTGGCAAGTGGCATCTTGGCAGCTGCACGCTTGACTTTTCTCAGTTCATGGGCAGTTATTTTGCGCCTTGGTTTTTCCACACGCTTCTTGCGACCCTGTTGACTATTTTGAATGAAACGCTTGATTGTTCGATGATCACGCTTCAGAAGCTTTGCAATTTTGAGACTGCTGCATCCCTCTGCAAGATATCTCACTATTTTTGACTTTTCTGAGCCTGTCAAGTCCTTCTTTTGACCCATTTTGCCAAAGGAAAGGACGTTGCCTAATAATTATGCACACCTGATATAGGGTGTTGATGTCATTAGACCACACCCCTTCTCATTACAGAGATGCACATCACCTAATATGCTTAATTGGTAGTAGGCTTTCGAGCCTATACAGCTTGGAGTAAGACAACATGCATGAAGAGGATGAAGTGGACAAAATACTCATTTGCCTAATAATTCTGCACTCCCTGTACAATGAACTGACTCTGTAATGTCAGCTGAATCAACTACTTAGAAAAATGCACCAGATGTTTGTAATGGTTGTGAACGCTCACATCCTACATTTATGACACTTAAATGCACACTTTAAATAATTCTGTACATCACTAATATTCATAGAATTAGCACAGAAATACAGTGCTGTGGAAAAAGTCTTTCAAAATTTTTCTTTGGCCATTAGCTGCTTTTCATTCATTTTCCATCCAGTCCTTGTACCTTACTATTTTCAGAAGAATGTTCTTATGTTTCTTGAGGTACTTTACACTGACCTTTGAATCATTCAAGAATAAAAAAGGCACCCGACTAAAGGGATAATTTATTACACCTTAGCAAAGAATGCATTTTTTGCTTTTTTCTGTCACAGAAACACATCATCTGTTCCCATTTCCTGAGTTATATCTAAATAAATGTCAAAGATAACACAGTTTGACAAGCAGGAAATTGTTTTTTGGAGGGGTTTTTTTGCATCAACAAGGTGATTCCTAAAGAGCTGTTTGTTAAAATCCTACTATAACATTTCCATGTTGTGTAGTGTGTCGTTGAAAAATTTGAGGCAGCTGGAAAAGTGGAGGTTGAAAGAAGTGCATACAGTTAGATCCATATATATTTGGACACCGACACAGGTTTTATTACCTGTTTACTGAGACAGGAGTTTCAACTCCTTGCCATGTGCCATCCTCTTGTTAAAGGGACAAAAAGTAATTGGACTCTATTTTGTGGGCAGGTGTGGGCAGTTCTTTTGTTATGTCATTATCAATTAAACAGATAAAAGGCCTGAAGTTGATTTAAGGTATTGTGCTTGCATTTGGAAGTTTTTACCATGACAACATGTGGTCAAAGGCTCTCGTCATGCAGGTGAAACAAGCCATCATGATTGAAACAATATCACATCATCTGTAAAACGTGGCAGAGGCAGTGTGATGGCTTGGATGTGCATGGCTGCCAGTGTTTATTAATGATGTGACACAGGACAGAAACAGCCGAATAACCTCTGAGGTGTTCAGAGACATACTGTCTGTTCACATCCAGCTAAACACAGTCAAACTGATTGGGCAGCATTTCATAATACAGATGGACAATGACCCAAAACAAACAGTTAACGCAACCCAGGAGATTGTTAAAGAAAAGAAGTTGAATATTCTCGAATGGCCAAGTCAGTCACTGATCCTGACCCAGTTAAGAATGCATTTCACTTGTTCAAGACTAAACTTCAGACAGAAAGGCCCAAGAACAAACAATAAGTGAAAGCAGCTGCAGTAAAGACCTGGCAGAACATTACAATTTCAATTCACTGTTGTAATGTACAGAACCAAAACTTTCTAAATATTTATGGCTCTAACTGTACCTGGATAGGAAAAGTTAATTGAACACTATCAGTTATGGATCGGCCTCCCCAGATTTCAGACATCAACATGACAGAGAACAGAAAAAAAGGCAACCAGCATACTATTAATTAATACTATTAATGAAGACTACTTCAAAAAATTATAAGAAAGCTTGAAGAAGAGTGTTTAGATGTGATGAAGAGTATTTGAAGATGTTTAGAATTGTACAGACCCTGTTTTTGCCTTTTTATACTGTATTTCCATTTATGTTTGCACGTTTTAATAAATAGCTGCACCCATTTCCCATTTTCCCCAGCAAAATATAAAGAAATGATGCGTGGTTCATGACTTTGGCGCAGTACCTTATGATTTCCTGTTCTCATGTCTCCAAATATCATCAAAACATTAGCTAAACTAATGTGTTGCAGCTGCCTCATTTCTTTCTGACCGGAATTGCTGAAACCCACAGAGGTTGTGAGACCTACATACCAGCTGGGAATTTCCCATTTATAACTCGAACTCCGTCATATCCAAGAAAATAATATTGCCTGGTAACAGGAAGAGTTAAATCTGATGAAGTGTTATTTAATATTTCTTTAAGCCAAGACAGAAAATGCTGGATTTTTAATATTTTGGTTAGATTAAACTCAAAGTCATGATTTCTAATTTCCTTTTTTGGCATGTGACCCCTCAAAATAAATGAAGGTCTGCTTTTAGTGAATGTTTCAGCTGAAGAATGTTTTTTTTCTTTGTGTAGTTTTATTAATTTTTAGAGGAAAAATAAGAAGAAAGTGCAAAACAAATGTTTCTATTTTAATTCTACTGGAAAATATATGTGATTGCCAGCCCTGCCAATGTATTCTCCTTCTACTGGTTCCTTGTAGAGCCACCTTAAGAAGCAATAACTAGACTAATTGTTTTCTGTATGACTCTGTATGACAATACTTCCAAATAAGCCATACTTGTTCACCCTGTTTTTTTGTACTTTAATGAACTTTAACATTTAATTTGCTGATTGATGCCTGTAGAGTCTAAGATGTAACTCTTGTTATTTTTATTTGATTCTTTTTGCTTTTTGGTCAGACCTTGGGGTGAATTTCCTGGGACATGCACTCCTGGCAAGCCTAAAAGATGCCTTGAATCCTTTTTCATTGTAAATAATCTTCCCCACTATAGAATGATGGAGCTTAAATTGTTTGAAATGGCCGTGTAACCCTTCCAGATATTGATGAGCATCAACAGCTGCTTCTCTGAAATCATCCCTGATGTCTTTCCTCCTCTTCATTGTGTTAACACAAACCTGATTGCTCCAGACCTGCAAACTGCAAAAACTCCTGCTTTTACAGAGGCGTTAACACTTGCTGATGATGAGTTAATGAAGTGCATTTGATTAGCAGCACGTGGCTGATTAGCAGTAAGGATGTACTTAGATTTTCACACACACTACTTCTGCATTTTGGCTTAATGTTTGTATTAATAAATAATGGCGCAGTTTGGTGTGTTATATTTGGTTGTATTTACGTCATTTTAAATGATTATTTTCATTATGGCTTGAAATGAGAGAGGGTGCACTTTCTTTTTACTATGACGGTAGCAAGATGGCTTGAGAGCATGAGCTTTATAGTGGAAGAGTGGGGAGGGTTAGTACAGTGACTAGTTTCCATATGCCTGTCTCTTAAAAATAAAGCAAAGATTAAGAGTTACATTGAAGGTATTGTAAGGTTGGAAATAAAATGATGAGGGCATTTACGTTTTGGGGATATTTCTTAATGCAAGGAGAATTTCTTGATGTTTCCTTCCAGGATGGGTTTCCCTCAGACTAGTACATGATTCAAAATTAGAATCAGCTGGTCCACTACAAAGTCTCTCACTGGGTGTGTTACACTTGTTTCCCAGGGTGGCAGTTAGCTGCTTCAAGAGGCAGGTGTTAGATCATGTGGTAGGATGGTTGACATCTTGTCTAATGCTGCTTGGCTTGCTCGGAATTCAGAAAACTGGCCCTAATTGTTTGTCAGCTCATTGGCCACTATTTTCTCAACTACTTACTCAGAGTTTATTTTAATAGCTGGCAATGGTGTTGTGTGGGCTAAAAGAAACACTGTCGTGTCTAAGTTTACCTAAACAGCACTGAGAACTATCTGTGCTTAATGGACTGACATTTATTAAAAGCATGCAACCCCATATACCTTCCTGTTTGGAACAACATTAAGTAGATTTCCTCTGTGGCTTGAGCAGTCATTTGGACTGTTACTAATGTGAGATGACAGGTAAACTTGTGACTCTCTCCCGCATCGCAGCGACCGGTACTGAGAGTCTGTGTGTTTGTGGCGCTGTAGGGGAGTAGCCAGCAGTGTGTCAATGCAATAATCAGCTCGTAAACTCCATTAAGCTGTGTTTTCTCTGGAAGACTTTGGGGGGGACCAAGGAAAAGCAGGAAGGTGGGTGAGAAGGAAATAGGCAGTAAAAGCTTGGTTAGCTCTGTCCACTCTCCTTCAGTCAGCACAGGGGAACAGAGCAAAGCCTGAGGGAAAAGGAGAACATAAAACACGGGGGAAGTCAAACAGGTTGGCAAAGAGTGCGAGAGCAGCAGGACAAAAGAAATATATGGTTTCTCTGGGGTTTGGAAGTATTTGTAAAAATGTTTTATAGAATGTTACAGCCTTCTGTGGCAGCAGATGGCTGGAGTTTGACACATGTGACAATAAATAAAAATTAATAGGCTGACTGGGGTTTGGGTGTGGGGGGATGGTGGTGGTCTGTCCTCCAGTCACAGCCCTGCATAATCTCAGTCATCACTTGTCTCTCGTTTGTCAGTAGCAGCAGACACATGTGGCGCACTGAAACACACACACCCTGCTGACTTCAGAGGTCATCCTGAAAGGGGGCGTGTAGAGGAGGATGGGGTTGATGATATGTTAAGGCGTGTGTGTGTGTGTGTGTGTGTGTGTGTGTGTGTGTGTGTGTGTGTGTGTGTGTGTGTGTGTGTGTGTGTGTGTGCCTAATGTTGCAATGTAAATGGTCAACTCTGTCAGGTTATGCAGTGGTCACAGCAACTGTTGCGATGAAAGCACAACTTAATTAGATACCAAACAATCACAGGCACAGGACCACTCAGACCAAATAACTAGAGGTGTGTGTGTGTGTGTGTGTGTGTGTGTGTGTGTGTGTGTGTGTGTGTGTGTGTGTGTGTGTGTGTGTGTGTGTGTGTGTGTTCTTTCTGGAGTGTTACTTGTAACAGGACCCAGTAATGAAGCTCTTGAGAGCTTCCTGTTTTGACTCTGAGCTGCTGTGGAAGTTCAAACACTTGTTCCCAACAAAAGTAACCCAAACAACAGTTCACGGCCTCGACTGTGTTTTAGCACATCTGTTTATTTTAAGGCTATAGCACACTTTTACTTTAAAAAATAGTTCCAGTAGCGTCATTAAACTGATATACATAATTTGGTCAGTTTCAGACTGATGTATACTGTTCTACATACTGATTATTTATATTTATAGTGCAGAACCCATACTGTACTTGTAACAGTGTTTTATCACTGTAATCCAGCTACTTCTACTCAGTAAAGGACCTACTTGTTTCACATGACTCATGAATACATTGATGCGTGAGTTTGTAGTACTCGCAGGTTGGATCCCTACCATCATTTACCTCAGCTTTCAGTCTGATCCCAGCTGCACACTCAAAAAATGTACTGGCTGCATCTTACTACTGAGCTGACAAAATCTGCTTAAAGACAAGCTATACAGTTCTGTGCAAAAGTCTTGAGCCAGCCTTCGTTTCTTTATATTTTGGGAAAATGGGAAATAGATGTATTGTTTTATTAAAACACTTACAAGTATGCATGAGAGCACAGTATATAAGTCAAAAACAAAATGTTGTACAATTATAACAAGCTTGAAAGTCAACATTTAGTATGACTTTTCTTCAACACCACTTGAATTTGCTTAGCCAAGCTTTCTTTTAGTTTTGCTAAGCAGTCTATAGGAATGGTTCTCCAGGCTTTTTGAAGGACAGCCAAAGCTCTTTTTTGGATGGTTTTGCCTTTTGTTCTTTGTTCTGTCCAGATGATCCCACACTACTTCTAAAGTTTAGATCCGGACTCTGGGGAGATGAATCAATGACTGATAGTGCTCCACTGTGTGTTTTTCTAACCCTGGATGTTTTTACTGCATTGTCAGTGTTTGGGATCATTGTCATGCTGAAAAATGAAGGAACATGCCAGTCAGAAACTTTCAGATGGAATTGCATGGTGGAACAAAATCTGATGATACCTTTCTGTGTTCATAATTCCATCAATTTTGAGATTATCCCCAAAAACACTGGCCCCAAAACTTAATGTAGCCTCCAGCATGTTTTACAGATGGCTGTAGACACTCATTGTTGTACCTTTCTCCCCACCATAAATATTATAATGAAATTTTGATTCATTACTCCATAACACCTTTTGCCACTGATTCTCATCCCAGTTCTTGTGCAATCTGGGATACATATGTTGCCCTTCATTAAGAAAGCAACACTTCCACTGAGACAATTTCTGATGAGGCTTGATTGAACAGTAGATGATCAACTGAAGGGTTAAGTTAAGAAAATTTTTTGAAAGACCTTTAGAAAGACTGGAAAAATATTGCTCAAGACCACTTTAAAAATGATACGAAAATCTGGCTACTTAGAAGCAAAATATAAAAAACTGAGAGTGGCTCAAGACACAGGTAGAAAGCCACATGCTGTGCATACTGTGACATTACCGTCACACACGCCCTAAACTTGTACACAAATTTAATACATTTTCTTATTTTGAAAAGCACCAGCTTTATCACAGATGGTGTAAAAGATGTACAAAGTTTACAGGCCACCAACAGAGAATTACTTATTCTGTTTTATGAAGACCTTTGATTTTATGGAAGTTTATGGTAAAAATAGCTCTTTCTCCATGGCTTTGGTAAGCACTCTATTGCTAGTTTCAGGACATCCTGAATAAAACATCAAGTCCACTTCCCATCCACTCCCTTGTTTGTTGCAGTTGTTTTACAAATTTACCAAAGGGTGTCATCATGGTCCATCTTTTATACTGTCCATGGTACTTTGTTTATGGCCAGAAAGACAGACAGCAACTACAAGATGGTTATATTTATCTATGCCTCAGGTTCAGTATGTTTTAATAAGTGATCGCCTCCATGGAGGATGTCAAATTGCCACTATTGTTAGTTCATCTCACAATAGCTCAGACACATTTTTCCACAACATGAGTGACTCAAACAAAATCTGTCCAAATTACAAACTGTGTGTAATTTCTCCCATTTGAGATTTCTGGACAGGCATGAAGTTTTTGGTAAATGTACACATAAAGATACGCATTAAATTTGCATCTTTCTTGTCTATTCAAGCACATGTATTGTTATTTAAGCTCTGGAAAGGAACAGACAGAGCAGCATTAAGCTGTTTTTACCCAGAACAGAAAACTGTGATTTTTTTAAATGATTTTTTAACCCGGATAATTAAATGAATGTACTTTTGTGAGTGATATCAAGAATGGCTTTGCAGATCTATGTTGTTCTCTGCTGACAACTGTTAAAGGAAATTTATCTTGAAAGATGCAATCACAGACTAAGGGAGGCGATTATAAGCATTTACAGTTGTTGACATCTCAACATTACCGCTTTTAAATCATTGAAATCAAACAGCATGTGATTCATTCTTTGTCTGAGTTTTCTTTTCTTTTTTTTTGAAAAGCAATTAAGATTTTAAAAAGATTGATTTTTGCATCTCCAGCCACCCCCCATACCTGCCATCCCCCACTGTAACATACACTTAACATACACGAATAAATGTGCAAACACTCACACTCACACACACACTCCCTCGTGAGATCTCACACTGAATGTTTGAAGCTGTAGAGATTGTCAGGATGCATTTTTGCCAGAAAGCCCATGGGCCTCATTTTCATGTTTAAGAATAAGGAGGTGCTTTCACATGTTTCATGTGGCATAGGAGAGAAGGTGATGTAGGAAAATAAATAAATAAATAAATAAATAAAGCTGAAGAGAAGCTGTAGCTGTAGAGACTTTTAGATCTCATGTTAACAAAAATAAAGTGTACAACTCGGAAACACATTTTGTTAGCAGAAACAGAAATTATATACAGTAGCAAAGAAGTGTGAATATCCCTTTAAAGCCTGAACCATGAAATTATTGGCATAAAACTCAATTTTGGGGGGGAAATGGAGAGTTTATTGAACCATCTGACAAATTTGTCTAAAAATTATTTAAAATTTGAATTTCCATACATTATTATGAATATTTGCTACGCCAGCATTTTAAAAAATTTCCTGTGCAATTTATTTAGCTTTTTTAGGGGGAAGAATTACATTGATAAGTCTCAAAAACTTTTAAAAAATAAACTTTATGTATCAAATATGATAAACTCGACATTAAGGGGTTAACAGACATCTTCAGCAGCCAAACTAGATGGTTAAGAAATTAAAAATATCAGATCAACTGAACCCTAAAGTGCAAAACAAAAGAAAGAAGGTGGCTCTCTTATATGGCAATACATGATCATGTTTGTTTATATTCTTATTATGCATTTTAACAGCTGAAAGCCTGGACCAAAAGTTTATCACATTTAACTAAAGAGGAACGTGTCTTGATTCAAACAGATGTAAGCTATGAAAATCTTCCACAACAAGAAGCTTCCTGGTTCAAACCATAGATGACGTCTTTTTCTCTGTGCCTGCATGCGTTTTCTCTGCAAATGTGCTTATAGAAGAAAGTGCTGTAAGTACGGTTAAAACTTGCAAGGAGACCCAAACTCTTCATTAGGGAGAGTTCCAAAAAAATGATGGTATAATCAGCAGAATTAGTTAAATTCACTGTGTCTCCCGCACCACCGCCACCACCACCCCAGACAGGCTCACGTGGGTGGCAGCACCAATTTTTGTCGCTGTGGTTAATGTAGCTGAGGTTAACACAACACTGTAAATTACTACAGCATGTACTGTTTATAACATAACATGAACTAAATGTGTGTATGTGTGTGTGTCTGTTTGACCATGTGTCACATTGCACTGCATGTCCATGTTTGTGCGCTGTTCTAATTGAGCAGCCGTTGTGTGTAACGGCTGTGATGTTTATCAGGGTGGTAAGGTCAGGTACGATAACGATCTGGGTTGCCAGGTTTGGTCTCAGGGTTGCAGGACATGGTCTTGTGTCGAGAGCCCCTCCTGCAATGCATTATGAAGCCTGTAATGAGTGACAAAACAACTTAATAGAGCAGCAGAGGGGGGGTTGCTTTTTTCTGGTTCATTCCCAGAGTACTGAATGTCGGTTATTTATCATCACTCAAGTCTGAGAGCCTCTCAATTTATTTATAAAGTTGGATCAGTGGCAGAAGCAGACCAGCCTTAAGCAGCTATTTTGGTAAAATGTACAAGAACGCTTCACTGAACATGGACTTTAAGATTAATTAAACTCTGTGATCAGTGAAGGCTTTTGTACTTAGTTTACCTTAAATGAACTTTTAAAAAGTCATAGATTTGTGTTGTTGACTGATAGCAAAGCATTGTGTCAGACAGATGTTATGTCTTGTGGTTCCTAGGTTATTTAAAAGTAGAATGGGAGGCAGAGCCTTTAGCTTTCAGGCCCCTCTTCTGTGGAGCCAGCTCCCAGTTTTGATTTGGGAGACACACACCCTCTCTACTTTTATGATTAGGCTTAAAACTTTTCTTAAGCATATAGCTAGGACTGGATCACCTGATCATCCCTCAGTTACGTTGCAGTAAGCCTTGGCTGCTGGGACATTCCCATCATGCATCACTGTTTCTTCTTCCCATTCTTCATCTCTTTTCAGTACACAACTGCATTTAATCATTATTAATCTCTGGTTTCTTCTTCTACTCTTGCCCCATCTTCTTTCCATCCATCACAGCAGATGGCTGCCCCTCCCTTCCTGCTAAAAGGGAGTTTTTCTTTCCCACTGTCACCAAGTCATTGCTCATAGGTGGTTGTCTTTCTTTGTGTTATTGTAGGGTCTTTACCTTACAATATAAAGTTTGGTGCTATATAAATAAAAATGAATTGAACTGAACTAAAAGTGCTCACCATGAATGGAAAATGACGAGTTTAAGACTGTATCAAACCTCCCCTGAATCAATCTTGGTCTTGACATTTCAACGGGCTTTGTTGAGATTAGGAAAAATGGGGATTACAGAATATCAGATAACCTAGTGTTTGGGTGGTTTAGCATAGACCGCATGGGCAAAAATGTTCACAGACCCAGAGTTTGCTTTCCCAAGTGGTTGACCAGACGTTTGCGTTTTCTACTCTCTAGTCCAGGCAAAATGCTTTTATTCATGTTTTTTGTTTTGTTTTCATCTCTATATCAGCTTTAATTTGATAAAGACAGAGCATAAAAGAGAGGGGATTTCATTTGGTTTATAGAATATATATGATATAAAGATGGATGTAGCTCCTGAGCCTGAAACATGACATTTTTCAGGTTCAAAACTCCAAGTAGACAACAGCGAAAAGACCACGTCACAGGAGTACATCCATCTTTTATACTGTCTATGGTTTAGCTCAGCACCACACTTGATCATTTTGTTTGGCTGTAGTTCGTCAAACAAACTGGTGTCAGACTACCAGTCTTAAGCCCTTTTTTTCCTCCCAGTATGCTGTGTAAACATACCAAAACAACACAGACAAACAGGGGTTTAAACACAGCAGTCTAATGGTTTCCATAATGTGTTCAGCATTCAGTGGCCTGAAGGGAAGAATAAGCCTTACTCTTGAACTTGCAGAGTGCCTTGATGCTAAGATCAGGTCCTGGGCAAATCTTAAGGGCAGCTGCAGCCATTCATTTGTGGCCACCCAGGACAAGCCTTTGCATGTAAGTGTATGTGTGTATGTTTGTGTCTGTCTGTGTGTCTGTGTGTGTGTTATTGAGTGAGAAGGCAGGACAGCTGCAGAGGTCTATTCATAGTGCACTAAGACTGATGTCTCCTCCGTGCTCTGAAAACCTACCATCCCTCCATCATCTTGACTTATTTCTGTCAGTTCTACCATCACTGTTCTTTTACAGCTTTTGCAACTATCACATCATCTGCAAGGAGGATGTAACACACCTGTGAAAAGGGCAAAGCTGAGATGGATGGTTTTTTATCAAAGCTGCTCGCATCACGCGGATATGCACAAGGCGTCCACTGGAGTTCATACTGAGAGGCACAGAGGTTATGATGAGAGTGGCACACGAGCATTTTGCTCTTTAAAAGAAGACCTGGCATTTAATATTACATCGGCACCGACACGACAAGGTATCTCACAAACATAAGTGACAGATTTTTTAAATCCTGGATTACACAGTGAACCAACTACAGAGGACCTAGTCCTTTTTTGTTTTGCATCAGCCCTTTACACTGCAGTTAATTTTATTTGTCATGACAATGCCATGAGATTGTGAAATGCAAAAACATCAATAACAAAATTCACTTGTGTTGTCTCTCTTGTGTTTTACCCCAAACAAGTCCAACAGACACACCACCAAATTTGGAAAAGAAATACTCCGTTGTCTGCTCCATCTGTCGTCCCAAGCTACATTTGATGGTCCTCAAGGGAAATTTGCCTGTAAATGCTGACAGGGGAGTGGCTTCTCTGTACTCTATATATCTATCTATCTGTCTGTTTATCGTACCTGGTTCTAAGTTCATCTTCCCACACCCTGTTTTCTTGTCCTCCAAATGGTCTATAAGTCCATAACTGTTAATACAGTTATTAGCCTCAACACAAACTTACTGAACAAAATGCACACACATACACACATATAGACACAAACAAACCACAACTGGCCCAGCAGAAGCACATTTAACCAAGACGCCTCAAGGGACAGCCAGAAGGTAGCCGGAGGGTAGAAAATAGAGCGAGAATGAGGTGGAGGGAAGAAAGAAAAGTGCAAACATCTAAGGTCACATACCTCGTGGTGCAGCTAGCTTCCCTCTTTGATTAAAATTGATTTGAAGTTTTGTACCTACAATTATTAGCATTAAAGAGACTCTGTGTACGTGGGAGTATTTCTGCATGCCAGCATTTCTTGACTTAACTCTGACAGACATCGTCTTGTTCGTGTAAGCCGCATTCTTCCATATTTGGGCATCATTCCCATTTCCTGTTATGAATATGTATGTAAGGCGCTGGAATCTACCATAAACAGACCACAGAAGGCCTCTAACACACACACACACACACACACACCTGAATACCAAGTAGAGCTGATTGATGTATATAACCCACATCAGTAGCTAAAAAACTCAAATATGTTACATATAAGATATATAAGGAAAAGTTAAAGCAATGATCATTGTCTGCTTGATTAATAAATAAAGTACCACCAGGTTGGTCAAAGTTAATTGTGTAACTTCCACAGAAACACGTAAATTTACCAGATAGTATACCTTCGTTGCTATACTGACTATAACCAACATGTAGCTAGAGTCCTGGAGTATAAGTGAAATGATGAAGATGGCTGTGTTTTGTCCTAACTAAAAGGTAAATAGTGCCAGTCTTTTCATGCAGCTTTCACAACAATTGCCTTTACCGCTGTTAACGTAGAAGTACAAAAATAACTGTCTACAGCTTCAAAAGTTTGAATTTACTGTGGGAAAAGAACAAGAATGTGACGGAAAACTGTGAAAACTGTGCACAGGCCAGAAACAACTCTCCACTGCTGAAAACACACTATCAAATCTCTCCAAGCTCTTCCAACGACAACATGCTAACACTGAACTAGCAATAAAAAACACTTGAACGCACACAGGCTTGTAGCATCATACATTTCTACCAGTACCTCTTTCTGTCGCAGATTCATCACCACACACTTTTTTTGTGAACTTTGTTGTTAGCCTTGTTGTAACATTCACTACTGAAGAAGGATCTTGTGCATGTTCTCCTTCTTAGAATGTAGGGATATTTATGTTGTTTCCCCTAAACATCCACCAGATCAGGGCTGGGTCTTATTTTAGCTACATGCTAAAGATGCAGAGTTTTGAGAAACTAGATAATGCAGCTAGCTGCTGAGTTTAAAGTTCTTTGAAAGTAGTGGGAACACTTAACCCTGACCCTAGATGGGTTGAACTGGTGAATGTTAAGAGGTTAAGCGATCCACTTGTGGTTATTTTACTTGTTTTGTTTAAAGCTAGTATAGGAAATAGTATACTAGCTTTACAATAGCTAAAGTTCTCTCTGGCTAAGAAAGAAAATCAGTGGACTTTTTAATAATGCTACATTCACACTAAGGACAATGGTAATGACGATCACAGCACAACACTGATGATTGAAACAGTGTACAATGAACTTACAATCTGGTTGTATTTAACACAGAGAGCAAGTGTGCAACCACTTGCAGTCAGTTACCATCTTCAAAGCAACTTTGATGCATGGCTATAAAACAGCTGTTAAAGTCAGTCCATATTAGTTTGCAACTGAATGGGGTAAAGTTGGCAATTACACACAATGTGTTTGTGACAATATAACAATTAACTGTGATAAATCAGCAAAAGCTGCAAATCTGTTGCGTCTACATACAGAAACATTTACGTCACAAGTCATGATTACTGAAGAACATTGATTTTGCCAAATGACATAGGTGCTCGGTAATCTTTTATATAAACATACAACAAGAACACAACCAGTTGGCAACCAGCTGAGAGGAGTCCACTATTGCAAAGAGATGCATCAGAGATGGGTTGTGCTCATCGGTGCAGACTGACTCAGACTGATTGCAACATGTTAACATTTTTCTGCCTTTAGAAATTAGATGCTAACAGTCACCAGTTTTTCTGAGAATGACAAGTCAGTCCAAGTTTGTTTGGAGGCAGGTTACCTCCTTACATGAAGTAACTACAGGGAGTGCAGAATTATTAGGCAAGTTGTATTTTTGAGGAATAATGTTATTATTGAACAACAACCATGTTCTCAATGAACCCAAAAAACTCATTAATATCAAAGCTGAATGTTTTTGGAAGTAGTTTTTAGTTTGTTTTTAGTTTTAGCTGTTTTAGGGGGATATCTGCATGTGCAGGTGACTATTACTGTGCATAATTATTAGGCAACTTAACAAAAAACAAATATATACCCATTTCAATTATTTATTTTTACCAGTGACACCAATATAACATCTCCACATTCACAAATATACATTTCTGGCATTCAAAAACAAAACAAAAACAAATCAGCGACCAATATAGCCACCTTTCTTTGCAAGGACACTCAAAAGCCTGCCATCCATGGATTCTGTCAGTGTTTTGATCTGTTCACCATCAACATTGCGTGCAGCAGCAACCACAGCCTCCCAGACACTGTTCAGAGAGGTGTACTGTTTTCCCTCCTTGTAAATCTCACATTTGATGATGGACCACAGGTTCTCAATGGGGTTCAGATCAGGTGAACAAGGTGGCCATGTCATTAGTTTTTCTTCTTTTATACCCTTTGTTGCCAGCCACGCTGTGGAGTACTTGGACGCGTGTGATGGAGCATTGTCCTGCATGAAAATCATGTTTTTCTTGAAGGATGCAGACTTCTTCCTGTACCACTGCTTGAAGAAGGTGTCTTCCAGAAACTGGCAGTAGGACTGGGAGTTGAGCTTGACTCCATCCTCAACCCGAAAAGGCCCCACAAGCTCATCTTTGATGATACCAGCCCAAACCAGTACTCCACCTCCACCTTGCTGGCGTCTGAGTCGGACCGGAGCTCTCTGCCCTTTACCAATCCAGCCACGGGCCCATCCATCTGGCCCATCAAAACTCACTCTCATTTCATCAGTCCATAAAACCTTAGAAAAACCAGTCTTGAGATATTTCTTGGCCCAGTCTTGACGTTTCAGCTTGTGTGTCTTGTTCAGTGGTGGTCGTCTTTCAGCCTTTCTTACCTTGGCCATGTCTCTGAGTATTGCACACCTTGTGCTTTTGGGCACTCCAGTGATGTTGCAGCTCTGAAATATGGCCAAACTGGTGGCAAGTGGCATCTTGGCAGCTGCACGCTTGACTTTTCTCAGTTCATGGGAAGTTATTTTGCGCCTTGGTTTTTCCACACGCTTCTTGCGACCCTGTTGACTATTTTGAATGAAACGCCTGATTGTTCGGTGATCACACTTCAGAAGCTTTGCAATTTTGAGACTGCTGCATCCCTCTGCAAGATATCTCACTATTTCTGAGCCTGTCAAGTCCTTCTTTTGACCCATTTTGCCAAAGGAAAGGACGTTGCCTAATAATTATACACACCTGATATAGGGTGTTGATGTCATTAGACCACACCCCTTCTCATTACAGAGATGCACATCACCTAATATGCTTAATTGGTAGTAGGCTTTCGAGCCTATACAGCTTGGAGTAAGACAACATGCATGAAGAGGATGATGTGGACAAAATACTCATTTGCCTAATAATTCTGCACTCCCTGTATTTGACCAGATGAAGTGGCATGAATGCTATTAGAGTTTCTGGTCAGTTGTAAGAGTCATAGGCTGAGCTGTCTGCAGACACCGGTATAATTTTATTGCCTCTCTCTGTGCAATGTCCTCGATTACACTTAATGTCCAAACATTCTGCACATTGTTGTTTGTTTTGGTTTTTTGGTGGGGGTTTTTGCAGATGATTGCAGACTTCAGAATCAAATTATCACATCATTACATTGAGACAATGCTTATGTTTCCAATTAGCTCTTTATCTCAGCCTTGTAGGTAAGACTGCAGAGCTGTGCAGCAGTTATAAACACCTATTGTGAAACAAGAGCGCACAGGACACAAGCTGAGTGAGAAAAAGTTGCAAACACCTCTGACACGTTAAGACAATCGGGGGGTGAGGTGAGTATCCACAGTTTTTCCTTATTAGTGTCACAACATTTAACCTCAGCACAGTATCGCACTGGTGGAAACAGATGTGCACCACACAGACATACAGACAAAAACCTCGCTTTACATAACGTGCATATTGCACACACAGACATATTCACTCTGTGCTGCTGCTACACTGTGATGTGTGACAATGATGTGGAGCATCATTACACAGAGACAAAGCAAACTATTTTTGTTCAGCAAAAACAAAACAGGATTCAACACTTTGTCTGCAAACAGAATGCTACAAAGTATAAACAAGCAGTATAATTATGGGCTCATTTCGAGACAAACAACCAACGTAGTGTGCGCGTGTGTGTGTGTGTGTGTGTGTGTGTGTGTGTGTGTGTGTGTGTGTGTGTGTGTGTGTGTGTGTGTGTGTGTGTGCGCGCGCATGCACGTGTGTAATTCTGTGCAAACACAACTATGTTCTCTATCAGGGATGAGATGAGAGGAAAAGGATAAAAGATATCTCTGTCTTACTTGGCAGATGACAAATAAATGACAGCACGCACACGCATCGATACACACCTACACCCATGTATGCGCACGTGTAACAATCTCACACGGGCACACACACACACGCACCACACAAATTTGTTTGAAAAGTGACAGAAGTCTCACACTGTCATTACACTGCTTATGGCTGTCATTTTATTGTTTCTCATCAGTACATCACACAGACAAAAAAAAGTGCTCACACATACATGTGCAAGCATACACACGCGCGCACGCACACTGCTACCATACTAAGCTGACAAAATCACTTTAACACAAACAGTGTGCGTGCACAACCTGGGAGTTACAAAACCTCTTGCACTGCTACAAAACAAACTGCCTTTTTAGCTGTGATGAAGCTCTAACAGCAAGTGCTAATGAATACAAACACACATATGGTGGATAAAAGGATGTATGTTCATATGGGGTAATATTAGCATCAGAAACTGTCAGCTCTGTTCTCTCGAGGGAAAGCACCACCACACGTATAAATATGATGGGTTTTTAGTGTAAATATCATATAGCATCCAACACCCCTCATATGTCACAAACGTTTAAATGCATGAACAAAATGTGATTGTGGGCAGAGACGACTACGGTCTGTAACAGAATAAAGAATAAATAAATAAAAGGCCAATCAACATCTCAAGACTAATTACTGCTTTAACTTATTTTGCTTGAGCTAATATCGCTGGTGAATTTGCAGTAAATCACCTCAAAATGTGTTTGGAGCAGTCACAGTATAAACAAGAGTGATTATCTTTTGATTAAAACCATCACAAACTTCCCCGAAGCGCCTGTTGCTACAGAACTGGCTCTAAAACAATGCTTTTCAGATTTCTTTTATGACTTCTGACCCCTCGGTTGCAACATGTAAAATCCATTTCTCCCCCCCGAAATGGAAAGACACTGAATCATGAAGAGGTCGGCTCTTTTTTGGCTCAAATTTTCTCTTAAGTAATTCTACCCTTTTTAGCTCAAGGGGGGCGCCAAAGGAAAACTGTGTTATTTTCGCCTTTGTTTGTGCAAACTACCAAACTACATTGTTGCATTTTTCATTATGACAACAAGAGTAGAAAATAGGTCAAACCGAGACTTATGTCACTCTTTAGCGCTGCCTCTATTGAGATTTCCAGCTGCTGGAAAGATCACATCAAGCTGCTTTAAAATATGCATAAATCATATTGTATTCTATTACAGTGTAAAGCACTGTCTTGTACATTGAAAGAGTGCTTTGGCAGACTGAAGGGTGTGATGGACAGAGCCACACTGCCCCCTGTTGTTATTGTTGTCAAACAGAGTCATATACTATATATAATCTAAAATAAAGAGGCTCACGGCCTTTCCTCATGAAGGTAACAAATGCTCAGCAAGAGGAGCTTTTCATGTGTCAGTGTGTTCATATTTCTCTGCAGCAATGGCAATATTTGAATCCTTCAGTAAGCTTCTAATAGGTTAATGTAATAAAAGTTTTAAAGATTTTTTTTAAAGCACACATACACGAAAATGAATGTGAACAAGTAAATAAATTCAATTCAAAGTAAAAGTACTCTTTTTGTACAAAAATGACTCATATATTATTAAGTATGGTATTTGGGCTAGTTTAGGGTACTGTTCCAACCTGATGCTGGACTGATGCTGACAAGTGAACCTGTGTTTAGGTTCACCTGTGCACCTGCTTGTTTATGTAGACATCTATTCAGCCAATCACATGACAGTGCATTTATGCAAGCAGACATGGTCGAGATCATCTTCTGGGAAGAAATGCAAGACTGCTGATCTGCTGGTATTTTCAAACACGACTATTAGCAGACAATGCTTTACTGATGCCAGAGGTCAGGCGAGAATAGTCAGACTACTTCAAGCTGATAGGATGGCGAGAGGAGCTCATATAACTGCCCATTATGACCGAGGTATGCAGAGGAGCGTCTATGAATCGACAAATTCTTGAAGCAGATGGACGACAGGAGCAGAAGACCACATCAGATGCCACTCCTGTCAGTTAAGAAACAGGAAACCGAGGCTACAGTTCACACAGGATCACCAAAATGAGGTAACAGAAGACTGGAAAACTGTTGCCTGCACTGAGCAGTGTTGATTTCTGCTCTTTGTTGCAAAAACAATATATTAAAAGTATGACGTGTATTTTTATTGAGCTAAATTTGAGAAGTCAACGAGTTTCATTACAGCTAATGATGTTATGCTGTTATCTGTATATGACAAAAAAGACTTTAAACGTGAGAGCTGGGTCCTCTGCTAAGGGTCCACACATGTAGGGCTATGAAGACGTTAGCTCTGTACAGAGAAGAGGGCAAAGAATTCTACAGTTTACGTTTTTTATGTTTAAAATAATGGATCAGTTTGGCTTTGTTCTTTTAATCTGCTATGAAACTAAAATATATCTGAAATTCAATGTCATAATCTTTAAAATGTTGTGTTATTTATTAGCCTGTCATGTATTTATATTTGTTAGTGTATGTTTTTAATGTCAATGTAAACTCGAACTGTGAATTCCTAGAGAAGCAAAAGGTCAAGTGGAACTGAAGTCTTTAACTCAGCAACAAATGCCACACTTAAGGACAGTATTTGAGGAACTATAATTGCTTTCCACAAACTGGTGAACTGTATAAATAGTGTTTTATCACTAACATAAAAATGCAACTGTGGCTTGTAACATTTTCATTTTAGATTTGAAGTTATTCTCCCACAAGATTGTACTGTTTGACCCTACATTTCTCAATTTTCTCTTTCTTTCTTTCTTTCTTTCTTTCTTTCTTTTGCTCTCTGTTTGTCTGGTAAATTTATCCAAACTTGGCCAGATGACTCGCTACTGGGGCAGAGAGCTTCATCAACAGAGAGGGGGAGAGGGAGGGAGAAAGAGATGGATGAACGCAGAAAAGAAGAAGACAAAGTGTAGAAGAAAAATAGTAAACTCTGACAGATGAGCGACAAAAACAGAGGCCTGAATGGAGAGATTGATGGCTGGCTGCAAAAAAGATGGAGGGTAGAAGGGGAGAGATGGATAAAAACAGTTGAAGCTGGCAGCCAAAGTGAGTGAGAGGTTGAAAGAGGAGATGAAAAAGTAGAGGAAAGGTTCATCTTTCTCCCTCTCCTCCTCTCAATCCCTTCCTCTCTGTCTTTCTCTTTTGGCCTGTTGACAACTCAGTAGGAGTCAGACGACCATCTGTCTATTGGAAAGGAGTGAACACCCTTCCACCTTCTTCTCCTCCTCCTCCTGACTAGCCTCCTTATCTCCTTAAATTTTCTCCTTCTTTGCCTCCTGATGATGAAACTCTTCCTCTCCATTCTTACAGCGTGTGAAGGAAAGAAAACCAGACAGAGCCAACTGACAGACAGGATGCTAATACACTAATATGCTAATCCTGCTTTGCACTTGTATGCTATCTGTGCTCGAAAGAAAGTGTGTGTGCATGTGTGTTTGTGTGTGTGGCAAGACCAAGCCCCTGGGTAATAAAACAATACAAAGAGAGCTTTAGGCCTGCTGGGCCCGCAACAGCAGTTGAATACCAAATCAGCCAGCAGAGATCACTGGGGGAAAGGTGCAGAGTGTGTGTGTGTGTGTGTGTGTGTGTGTGTGTGTGTGTGTGTGTGTGTGTGTGTGTGTGTGTGTGTGTGTGTGTGTGAGTCTGCGTGTGCATGCATGCGTGTGTGTGTGTGTGTGTCTGTGTTTCTGAAGGAGTGAGACAGATAGCGGAAAGCAGCCTTGTTTTTCCAGTGGTGACCGTTGTTCAGTAACTCCTGCTTCTAAAAGTAGGAGAGTAACTTCGCAACAGCTCTGGGCACAGCTGGATGAATTTCTAAAAAAGAGAGGAAGATTGATGATGGGGGTGCACGAAAAGCAAACAAGAACGGTTATTTATAAAAAGACATGGAGCACCATAGAAAGGATTGTACAGTTAAAATGCTATTTCTACTAGTTTCACTTCTCTATTGGCTGACACGCGCACACATTCATATAGAAACACACCCATCGCTATTTTTTTCCCTTTTTTTCACCCTTCTTTGTCGCACCCTTGTCTGTCAGCCAGCCCTTGCCTTAATGGACCATACACACAATTACTACTGATTAATCTACCACTTAGCATTTTGACCCCACTCAGGCAACACACATGCATACTCGCACCACTTAACATTCTGGCCCTGCCCTGGTATCGCTGGCTTCTCAGGTACCCAGCATGCTCTGGGGCAGCCCCACTGAGACCACTGCTGTCTGAAGAGGATGGTAAAAGTGTTCATTTGTGTGTGTGTGTGTGTGTGTGTGTGTGTGTGTGTGTGTGTGTGTGTGTGTGTGTGTGTGTGTGTGTGTGTGTGTGTGCGAGATGAGAACATGCTGGTGCCAGCCCCTGAAGGACAACCATCCAGTTCATGTCCTCAGGGAGCCTCGACACTTTAGGAGTGGCACTACAGCGGGGTAGCACCACAGCCAAGGGGCCCACAGGGATGAATGGTGTGTGTGTGTGTGTGTGTGTGTGTGTGTGTGTGTGTGTGTGTGTGTGTGTGTGTGTGGAGAGGATGAGGTCTAGAGCATCATCAAGGGGCCCAAAGGGAAGACGGACTGATATGTGGGACTTGGAAAAAGATTATAAATGTAATGGAGAATGAGTGAATGTGAAGCTGCCAAAGTATCACAATATCAAAGACAAATTTAGCTGCAGTCAAACGCGTCACTTATACTGTCAATAATATTAGATTTACTCGTAATGGAAGCATGAAAAAAACAAACAAAACCTGAGAAAACATTACAAGCGAGTGAAAAGCAAAATAAAAGTGGGTTCAGTGGGGAGAACGAGGGCTAAATTTTATTATTTATTTTTTATTTTATTATTTATTATTATTTTATTTTATCATCCTCATGATTCATTTGAATCATGCAATAATAACACTGTTCTTTTGTAGTGTTTTGTTTAGCTGCTATAGGCCAGGCTTGATATGCTTTCCTATCATAAGAGACACTTTTAAGCAATTTTAAATCCAAGAAATCTGTAAAGAGCCACAGAACATATCTGAGTCATATATATCATAGCTTACTTATTTAAGCCACTTGTTGTATGTTTGTTGTGTCTTAATGAAGGGGATTCTGCCTATTAAGTAGCAGCGTAAAGTTTATATCTTTTACCATGTGTGACTAATCCACAGTGGGCCATTTATGATTATTTCATGCATTTCACAATAATACCATGTTTTTTATTGAACGTATAGAATCACAGAACTACAATACCTGAAACTGTTTGCTAGTTATTTACTACAGGCCACATTAGGTGCTAGCTGTACCTTTGCAAATTAATCAAATTCGATAATAAATTTAAGACAAAAAAGCAGACTAATGGGTTTAAATGTAGTGAAAGTAAACAAAAAACAGGAAAGGTTTGATTTTGTTTTGACTTCAGCAGTAGATCAGGCATTGCATTAAAACTCATAACAAATCTGTCCCCACACTGTTACATTTTCCTCCAAAACTTATGTATTTTGGATACTGACTCTATAGACTCACCACTGGCCATTAATGTGTTTACAACCATGCTAGAAGCTGCAATAGAGATTCAGCAAAATTGAGAGGAAATTTTCATTCAGCAAGTTCAGGACCACTCACTGCGTCTGGCTGTTGTTTGCTGCTAGGCAGGTTTTTGTTTTTGCTTGTTTCAGAGTTTTTCATTAAAGATGTTTGCTTTCTGTGGCTGTTAACGGTGGACTAACAAAAGCTGAGAGGAGCTTCAGAGAATCAGGTGAGGGTTTTCTATTGGTTCATAAATATGAGCAACCCATTAACTCCTCATTTTGCCATCATTCCCGTATTATAAAAATGTATTTTCCAAACAAACAAAATAATGGAACTTTTCATCATTGCTGCAGGGTATTGTTTGTAAACTCCCAAATCTAATACTTCCACAGAGGGCACAGGAGGACTGACTTTCACAATTCCAAGACACTCCTTTATGGTAAGGTTTGTCTGCTGGTGATTGCAGAGGTGTTTTACATATTAACTGCTGTGTGTTTAGACAGGGACAGCATGTGACTCACTCCACTGAGTTTAAGAGAACTAAATATTCCACAGTCAACTGTTAGTGGGATTATAACAGAGTTGAAGCAATTGGGAACAACAGCAACTCAGCTAAGAAGTGGTAAGCCACATGAAATCCCAAAGCAGGGCTGAGGTGGAAATTTCAATCCCTACAAACCTCCAAACTTTATGTGGCCTTCAGATTATCTCAAGAACAGTGCACAGAGTTTCATGGAATGGGTTTCCACAGCTGAGCAGCTTCATCCACACCTCACATAATCAAGCACAATGCAAAGAACTGGATGCAGTGCTGTAAACATGCCACTACTGGACTCTAGAGCAGTGGAGACGTCCTCTTTGGAGTGATGAATCACACTTCTCTGTCTGGCAATCTCATGGACAAGTCTGGGTTTGGCGGTTGCCAGGACAACCGTACTTGTCTGACTGCATTGTACCAATTGTAAAATTTGGTGAAGGAGGGATTAAGGTCTGGGGTTGTTTTTCAGTTGGGCTGAGCCCCTTAGAACCAGTGAAAGGAACTCTTAATGCTTCAGCATATCACGACATTTTGAAACATTTCATGCACCTAACTTTTTGAGAACAGTTTGGGGACGAGGGTTACCCCTTCCTGTTTCAACATGACTGTGCACTGAGCAAGTCTGGTGTGGAAGAACTTGACTGGCCTGCACAGAGTCCTGACATCAACTAAATAGAACATAATTAGGATGAATTAAAGTGGAGACTGTGAGCCAGGCCTTCTGGTCCAGCGTCAGTGTGTGATTTCACAAATGCACTTGTGGAAAAATGCTCAGAAACGCCCTTAAACACTCCTAAACCTTATGGAAAGCCTTCGAGAAGAGTTGAAGCTGAGGTTATGGCTGCAAAGGTCGAGCCGACATTAAAAAAAAAAACCCTATGGATTAAGAATGGGATGTCACTCAAGTTCGTTTATATGTGAAGACAGGCGAGTAAATACTTTTGGCAATACTGTTTTCTTATAACTCTGTTTGGTGATACCCAAAGTCCTTTTTTCGTATCACCAGAGATTAAGAGACGTACTTTGCAAAGTGATGTACCGGTACTACAAATCGAGTTCAGTATAGCCAGACTTTCTTTGCATCGTGTTTAATTTATTGTACCAAAATTGTTTCCATTTATATAGACGGAAAGTCCATGGAGTCATATTTTCAACCAATGTAAACATGGTCCCATGCAGTCCTCCAAAATCCCAACATGTTGTTCGAAGTGGATGTTGCTGACTGGTTGACAACAGGAAGTAGAGTGACACTGGAATTCACCGGGTATGTGACAAGCTTAAAAAAAGGCAAAATGGAAAGCACAGAAATCGGCTGCAGTGGATACTTTTCACTGTAACACTCTACTTCAGCTTGTAAGTTAAAACTTTAATCTTCTCCACTGCAAAAGCGAGAGTAGCCCGAAGACAGACTGCACTACCTATCTTTGACACTGTCCCCATCTGACAGCACTGCAGGTAGACAGCACTCTGCAGGTAGACGAGCACGCCGAAGCTGACGACGGGCTGCGGATGGACAGCTGGCGCAATACCACTGCTGAAGCACAGTTTAGCTGACTCAACAAATCAAAAACCCTGGTCAGTTATTCTCAACTGTCTCTCTTACCTCAGGCTTTCTGCTGCAGCATCTGTGCACTAACCATAAAAGGGGGCGTTGGGCAAGTCATCTGACTCTCAGAGGAAGGGGAAACCTGTCTATGAAGAATAAGACATGAACAGCTGCAAATAAAAGAGCAATGCTGCAGAAAATGATTAATCCATAAATTATGTAATTAATTCCCACTCAGTGCGCTCTCTGTGGCGATGTCTATTTCTAACATGACAGCTGCACATTAGAGCTGGAAAACTGCAAAAGTGATGACGGAGATGTGGAAAACACTCAAAGATCAAAGTGAAATTATTTTTCCTGGTTTAATATTCTTAATGATAGAAAAGCTACAAATAGACTGATTATTTCTAATCTGTGTTTTGTTAGCTGCAGTTGAAGTAGTGATAAATGTGGCGAGAAATTAGGATAGAGCATAAAAATGTTTTGTAAATTTTCTGCATGAAAATTCACATCATTCACAGGGATTAGGCCATGCAAATCCCTGTGAATGATGTGAATATGCATCATATTTGCACTTTACTGCACAGCTTCCTTAAGTGGTGGAGCTAAAGATACCCATCAGGCCACATGTATGCAATGAATTCATGTAAGCGGTCATAGCTGTATATAGTTATATAGAAGTTAGATCATACTTTAAGCATGTCAGTAGAAAAGGAGGGAAATGTAGTTACTGGTGAACACCTGGTCTGGACACGGCTATAGTTTCAGGAGGGTGATCCAGCAAGGTCTGGCTTTAGGTTCAGCAGGTCTGTAGTCTCTTACAAATATGATCCAGTTTAGATGGACAAAACTGAAAGGAAAACAAAACAAACAAACAAAATGCTGACTCCTAACACGCTCTAGTAAGTGAGCTCACATTAGAATTTGTTATAAGCATTCTCACATGTACATCCAGAGCACTAAATGGAAAAGCTCCAGGCTATATATCTCAGCTTCTTGTTAAATAAATACATTTTAGTTACTTGCTTTTTCCTCAGTGGCTTGGGTCACAATGTTTTTGAAGATTCTGAAGATTCGTTTTGAGCTAATGCAGTTGTTGAATCAACACTTTATATATAACATCCAAAAAGTCTGTATGCAGTTCAAATCCATTACATTTTTGTCAGTGAACAAGTCGCTGCCACCAAAATGAAAAGTTCCTTTGACATAAGCAAACAAGATGCTTAGACATTTTTGCCAGAATGACACAGGACGTAACAAGGATGTTACTCATCTTCTAGTTTCCTTAAAATCTTGCTCACATGTATTCACAGATATTGATAAAACTAATATTTCTTTGAGGATAGGAGAACTGCTGTTTTGTCGCAGCAGTACATGAATGTGTTGTATTGGCTACACAGTAAAAACAATATAACAGGTTACACAGAACTTTAAAGAAACATCAACTACATAAGTACTACTACACATACTTTGTTTCTTCATAATATATAATAGTAACAAAACAGGGCTAGAAATCACTGGAGAGCCTGTTGTCATGTTCCTTTAGACACAAGTAACAAGGGAAGAGCTGCAATGTCACTTCCCACACCTTACTCCGACACTTTTAATTGTTTTTACGGGTATGTTCTTGAAATAATGTTCTTTCTGACAGTTTGCCGGTCAACAAGCCTGCATGGTAATTTTGGGTTTAACTGGAGAAACTATTCACTTTGTTATGGTAAGAGTGTGGAACTGAGCTGAGAGCAAAAAGGGATGAAAGAAACACAAATAGATAGGGGAATTAAACTACATGAAAAGAGAGAAAGAGAGGAAGACGAGACGTGCTGTATATTGATAAAAGGTTTGAATGTGGCACAAAGGTAGCAGGGAGGGAGAAAGGAGATCAAGGTCTATCATAGGGGCTGTAGCGATGGCGTGGCAAAGATGGAGGGAGTGCGAGTCAAAGAGAGATGAGAAGGGGAGAGGAGGATACTAATAATTTCCAGGGCAGTGATGTGAACACACCAGGGCCTCATGCACTCATGATGGAAATATGAGCATGCTTCTAACATCACACAAACCCAAGAGGCTTACTTTGTCCAAGACTACAACAGTTTGACAGGTCAGAAGTTAGAGTTTTTATTACTGCACGTTCAGAAGTGACAGGAGCAAACTGGGATTTCATTTATTTTTATACTCTCGACTGAAATTTCTCATCTATGCGCAATGCATACAAGAATCTGAGCTCTATTTTCATCACTGATGAAAATACTGTGAATACATACATGCACTTTTTGAACTGGACTCTTCATATTTACTTGAGTAAAATATTTTTTGCGTTTTCTCAATTTTTACTGTCATCCCAAGAACAATAAATCATTTGAATTCAATCAAGTAAATTATGCTGACTCTAAAGGCCCGTCAGCCACGGGTAGTGACGAGCAGTGTCATGGAGACCAGATACCATGGAAAGTGAATGGGATGCAGCAAAGTCAAGTGATGATGGACAGAATAACCAGTGGCAAGTGAAACAGTGAGGTCGACGGTTAAATTCTTCCCAACTTCAAGGAGAACAATAAACATGCTTCTCATTCAGTGTGCAGAGTACCATTGACTGGCATATGACTGGGCAGGAAATGCATTACCTAACTATCAGAAACAAAGCAATGTGAATGAGCAAATCATTTCACTTTTGTGGATGAGGCTTTATGAATATGACAGTTCAATAAAACACCGAATGGCAACCTTATGACTGCATTCATGATGCATATGTTTGTTCACATCTAGTGTGCACTTGCTACATTTTAGCCGACGAGGCTCTCAAATTTTATGGTAAATAACATGTTTCGGGAATTATTTATGCATGTTTGCCTGTGTGCAGTCCACTAATGAGATATTGACTCCATTGCGACTGTGCTACATTGTTTATCCCACTTATTTATTTATGAACGTTTAATATGTGAGTTCTGCCTAGTTCCTACAAACGCAAGTGGCGAACGAATGAGGCACACTGACGGAGAGATCAATGTGCAACATTAACACGGGATTGTGTTTAAAGTTATTTTCATTTGGAAGACACAGATCCGCTGTTTATTTCCACTTCCACAGCCCTCATTCTCTCGTGATCGGTGCCAGTGGTGCTCCTTACCTCAGCCGTCTCACACCCCACCTCCCCCCATCTCCCACACTCTCACAAGCATCACCCGGCCCTCTCTCTCTCTCTCTCTCTCTCCTGGCTTTGTCAGCAGCAGCAGCAGCAGTACTTGGGTCTTTGTGTCTCCTTCATATCATCTTGTTAAAAATTAAAGTGATTCTACTTTCCTCCATCTTCCTCTCTCTCTAATGCTAATCTGTTCCCTGTTGGACCAGTATGTAGATGAGACGCAAATACAGCGCAGCCTGATGAATAGTGATGAGCCTGCAGCATGTACACACACACACACACACTCAGGCACACACCTGAGCAGCCTTGGAATGCCCTGTGGTTTACCTGTCTGTCTGTCAATCAAAGCAGTGACCTAGTGAGGGAATGTTTGTGTGTCTGCGTGCATGCCCTTTAAATTACTCCTTAAACTATAAAGTACCTCCTGAAATACTCTAATTTAATCAAATATATCACGTGTTTAATTTGCACGTTACCAGCTGATATTAGTGCTAAAATCCACATTTTACACTGTCCTTTTAGTGCAGAAAACTTAGCATATTTTCCCTTTGAGTCATGGGTGTTATAATGGAAAGCACCTTTGTTTAAATGTCCCATGGCCCCAGTCTTAAAGTTGGCAAACACTCACTGTATAAATACATGAAAATCTGTCAACTGTGAACCCCACTCGAGTGTTCAGCCACTACACTATGCTTCTCTAACTTAACAGGGGAAGTCCCCTTTGCCCCAGGGGGAGATGTATGGTTTCCTGCATGAGTGACCCGTATTTCAGTCCATTACATAGATAGAAAAAGGAAGACGAAAACAACTGGCTTAACATGTGCCCAAATTTGCATCTATACTGTGATAGTTATTAGAAGATGGTGGAAAAGACAGGATGTTTAATCACACCAGACATTACTTGCTGAACTGATGCTGAGTCCACACTGTTTGCAGACTAAGGTCTGATTTGGACTTCTGAGGGAAGTCTTCGTAGCGCTTACAACGTAACCATCGCCTCCTTATGCTTGTGTGTGGTGCATTATGTGTTAATTACCATGCGGTCATGTCCCAGTGTTTTATATGTGGCCAGTCAGCAGAAAAAATAAATAAAAGGCGGGGGGGGGGGGGGGTCCCTCCTAGGTCCCCACTCTTTGTTGTGGTCAGTTTGTGGGGGGGACAAACATATTTGTCCTTTGCACAATGCCTCACATCCGGTGCGACAGTTTCAGTCATCTCCCTCCAGGAGTTTGCTGACATTTGTGAGTCCTTATATTGATGCTATGATTATTATTCCTTATATGAGATGACGATTGTTATTCTCTCACTGATAAATATAAAATCTGTGGCGAAAAAGTAGTCGCAAACACACAGGAGGAATCGAGAGTACTGAACAGGCCAATCACAATAGTTGCAGGCTGTGTCCTGTAGTTACATTTCTTGAAAGCTTAATTCAAGCATTAGACAGAAAACTAAACATGTTAGATGTACACAGTGAGAACTACAGAACAGTAGGAGAAAAAGCATCCTCGAATGTCCTCAAATGGCCAGTTCTAAAGGAAAGTCTCCCATATTAAAATAGCCACTGTTACATCAGAAATAAACATGTCTACAGTGCGGTACAAATAAGATTTCTTGTCTCTGTAGCAAATTTCCCCGTTCACAGCCCCTTTATAAGGAGATAGATTTTATTATAGCTGACATGTTAAATTTGTAAAGTTATATATATAATCTGCAGTGTGGACACTCTGCCACTGTCAGTCTGTTAAACTCACCGTCGCTATTTCAAGTGTTGAGATCAGGTGACTAACTTCGCCACTGAAGAATATACTGAACTCTTAGGTTTGTAATGTGAAACTCTGATCAGTTTTCCAGCATTTGACTGAATCTGAGCAGACAGTATGGTCATGTACACCTCACAATTCATCCTGCCACCTTTGCCAGCAGTCACATCTTCAATAAACACTAGTGACCGGCAGCCATACATACCCATGCCATAACACTGTATCCACCACGTTTGACAGATGATATTGTAATGTATGATGATCACGAGCTAAATACTTTTCTCCTCACATGAGTCTGATAGAATAATTTTTCCCGAACTGTGTCTAATCTGGCCTTGCTCCTCTTCAGTGTAACCAGTGGTTTGCACTTTGTTGCAAACTATCTGTGTTTCTTGACTGTATTCAATGTTGTGAAGTTGTTTTTCTGAACCCCTGAAATAATTCTGTATCATCCCCTTCAGTGATCTCCTTCAGTGTTTTCAGGGGGGTTTCAATGTTGCTGAGCTGGTCACTTCATTATTTGTTTCTAAGGATGTACGAGATTGTTGGATTAGCTGCTCCTGCAGTTGTTGCTGTCTCTCTGACAGTTTTATTTTGGTTTTTCAGACTAACGATGGCCTCCTTTACTTGCATCAACATTTCCTTGTACGTCATATTGAGAGTTCCAGTGAAAAGACACTAAACAGACGTTAAATACTTTGAATCAAATCTAGATCTTTAATCTGTTTAATTTATCACGAAATAACGAGAGAACAGGCCTCACCCGCCTGTGAAACTGCTTGTCAGTCAATGGTCCGATTCATTTTAAGTTCCTGAAAAAGGGGGACTGTGTATAAACATTCTTGTGATTCCTTAACAGTTAATGAAAAAATTCCTGCTAACCCCTCAAATTAAAACTGAAGTCTGAACCTAAGCTCATTTAATTGATTTCCAATCCACTGCAGTTGTGTATAGAAGCAAATTTACCAAAATAAAACCCAAATGTGTGTCCAAAAAACATATGGACCTTACTATAAGATAAATATCAAGAAGTTCAGTTAAACTCAAAAAATGTCAAACTGTTCTACGGTTTAGGATGAAAAGAGAGCACGATAGAGAGTGCCTCACATTTCCAGTTGTGACATCGTGTAATGCCACAGATCTCTGCACTCTTACTACATACATATATATTGCTTCTTCTTTCTATAATAGCAAGCTGCTGCTGGTAATGTCGAGCGCACACACACACACAGCTGCAGAGTAGGCTGTTTCCTGTATACCATTCTCAGTGTGTCTGCATTACTGTTCCATCTGCACAGGCATTTCCTGTCCGACCTTGAAATCATGCCCCCAGCCACCACCGTCACTTCACATAAATACATCCTCATCCCCCATTTCCCTACCCACTCTGTGTGTTTTCAAGACAGGACATACTTTTTTCCCTCATACACACATCCACATGCTCATCCACTGACAAACCCAACATACGTTAAGCACTAGAAAGTGTCCAAAATTAAAGAGCAACTTGGCAGAGACAATCACCAGTGGAATATAAATACATAAATGCCTCAAACATGCAATTATCTGTTGAGAAAAACCACCTATTGTTTTCATGACTAGAAGCTAAAATACAGCACAAAACTCCCGCTTTACGAGCATCCAGAGTTACCCTAATCTGCCATTTTCACGCTGGGAAGCTGTGATGTCATCAATCAGCAACACAGTGTTCGAATGGCGGCCAACCTTCCCCAGATCGGCCACATGTGTTTTTATTCAGCAGGAAAGTTATAGCAGAAAGGTCAGGTCACAGATAGTTTACAATAATATTATTCATGTAAGGGAAAGTGGAAATGATCCCCACTTGTGACCTCACTCTATTTACACAAGCATGCCCCGAATACATTGATATCGCCAGCCAGTAAAACTCACCACGTGTGCGCACACACAGAAAGAAAGGGAGAGAACACAATACACATTCATTACATGAACTGGATTTCATAAGGTGATGGAAAGGAACCAAGCCAAAGTCCAACAATTAGCAAAGATTTAAAATAACAACCAAGGGCCCGAGGCACAGTGTTAAAGCAGAGGAGACATAATAAAGGTCAGAGTTATGATTCCAGCTCACAGGAGAAACAGAGACGCTGTTGTAGTGTCTGAATATTCAATGCCAAAATGATTACTAGCACTTGGATTAGATCTCTGGTTGTATTTAATGCTGACTCGATGAGGAATATTAATTAAAAATACAGCCCATTAAAGTTGTTGCATAGGCATTTTATAAATAAATGCCGTGTTTTAAGACCACGGGGAAGGCAAACAAATGGATAGACCCAGGAGAAGATTATAAACTATGACTATTTTTGCTTTATATAACTGTATAACAGTTATATACTCTGTAACCCGCCCAAGTGAGAGTTTGTGCTTCTCCTCCCCAACTGGACACGAAAGACCTGCTGCTCGCACGGTAAACCGTGAAACATCGGGGTTAAGTCTTTGTTGCTGGCTAAAGGACTGATGTAATGCAGTGTCCTTCAAAGTGACAAAAACAAGTCTGCGTGTGTTACAGTCATAGTTTCCATGTAAAAAGTGGATGCATCATCAGACACACAGGATGCAGCACCACATTTCCCATGGGAGAAAACAGAATATGGCAAGAGAGACTTAGTCATGACTGAACGTTCACATGGCTGTTGTCAAATAGTTCACACCACGCACATTTATAAACACGAAATTCCTTCTTTACTGCATGCTGAGTCCAAACCCCTGTACCTCCTGTTCATTAACGTATTTTTATTCAGTTCTGCGTACACCACGATCTCATTCATTTAGCAAAAAAAAGGCCTGGAAAGAGACATCTAATCACTGAAGACCACCATTTATCACATCCAATAACATCAGAAGTCCTCTATAACCTGTTTATGAACCTTTAAGCGACTCTGATTGTATTTTCATATTAATATTATTTGTAAGCAAACACAGGCAGTTCTAACTTTACAGCTACACGGTCTAACTGTTTGCACTTCAAAACTTTATCATTTGGTTCTCCTTTTTCAGCTGTGACTGGCAGCTTTTGATGCGTACTTCATATTCAGCAACATAACATGAAGTTGGAGGTTTGTTAGTGATTATGATCAGGCTAAATAGGCTGGTGGAGACCAAAAACAGAGCGAATATTAGACTTACATTAGGCAGACCCAGGACACGCTGGAGAGATTATATCTCTCGGCTGGCCTGGGAACGCCTTGGTATTCCCCCGGATAAGCTGGAGGAGGTGGCTGGGGAGAGGGAGGTCTGGGCCTCTTTGCTTAGGCTGCTGCCCCCGCGACCCGGCCCCGGACAAAGCGGATGAAAATGGATGGATGGATGGATAGTCAGAAGAAAGGACTTTTTTGGGGCATTATTTCATATCAAGATTAAGATTTTTGAAACATTTTGTGATCAGAGTACTTGCAAATAATGAAAAGCTGGTCTGTTCATAGTGTTTTGAGTTCAAATCAATATGTAATCAAGGGCTTTCATGTTTTTCAGCACTACGATGAGAAGAAAAAAAGCATTTGCAAAAGTTTTCAAACTGATGCGTCTTCAGTTCTCGCCGTCTTTACCTTCTTTGCCTTGCTCAAAGTCCGCAGCCTCCGCTCTGTGAATGCTAAGCTGCTGTTAGTCTTTCCGCTGGTCCAACTTTGGTTTAGATTTGGGGGACAATGTCTTTTTTACAAACCCACGCACCAATAATAAACACACCCGCTTCTATAAAAGATCAACCCTGTGTCAGTTTCCCAGTAAACTGGAGCATCTGCAGCAAATCAGTGTGGCTTTTCAATCACTCCCACTTTTCTCTCTGTCTCCCACTCATTTACTTCCCCCCTCTTCCTCTATTTTTCCCCTCTTTGCATTTTTCTGTGATTAGGAACAAGTTTAACTGGCCAGAACTTCCTTTCTATTTTTCTAAAACACACACAGGCTTCTGATCCATGTTTGCTGTCATGAACAGGTGCTTGTCTTCAGCTCGACCTGCCTCATCAATCACACTTTCTTGACCAAAATCCCCAAAAAAGAGAAAGGAAAGAAGAGCTGAGGTGAAATAGGAAAAAAATATTAGAGCATTAATTTCCTTACTTCCCAGGCTCTCTGCAGAGCTTAATTCACCATCGAAATGTGGCTGCGTGTAGTCACATGTACTGCTTTCCTTCAGTAAAAACAAGTATTCTGTATTTCTGTCGTTGATGCCAGCCTAAATGACTTCTAAATGACTCAGCCTCGGTATAAGATTTCCCTGTAATCATGATTTTAAATTGACTGCATGTCTTCTTGGGCACTCGGCTGCTAAAATTCCTCCTTTACTCAATGGAAGTGCCCTCCTGTTCGCGCTGTTAATGGACCGGACCTGTCTATGCAATGCAGTGGACAGAATTTCCCATGGCTGATCATCATCTACGGTCATGGGTGCCTTCCAACTCCTCCGTCTTGCCCTCTCCCCGTCCCAATGCAACAAAGAGGAAAAACAAATCAAACAATTCACAGTTTCCCATTATTCTCTCTGTCAGCATATGGTTCCAATCAACAGTGTGTGTGTGTGTGTGTGCGTGTGTGTGACACCATGTGAATGTTTTTATTTTCCATACATTACTCCTCAGATACAAAGCTCTTTGTTCACACTCTTTCTCCATCTCTCTTGCTCCTCCTTCCTCTCACGCCCTCGCCATCCTCCAGCTCTCTCTTTGATTCTCAGGTTTAAACTCTCTCTCTCTCTCTATTTTAGTCTTGCTTTTCTTGGCTGCAAGTCAGACCTCAGTCAGACCTAGAGGTCTTTTTCCCAAGCGATCTCCAGGGTGGACTCGAGGGAACAGAAAACACACACACACACTCGCAAACACGGGCTCTGCCCTCACATGCTCTTGTCCATTTCCTCCTCTGTCTCTGCTGCGATCCACAGCCATCTCCTGTCTGCACCTCTTTGTTCATTCATCGTTTTATTACTTTTAAAAACAAAACAAAAACATGTTTCAGTCATGCTTTATTGAGACAAAGAGAACACAGTGTTCAAAATCAAGTATTGTGTTTTTGGCCTGGTGAACTTTCTGCACTCGCTGGTACATTACAAGCTTTGTGGCCTGTTCTAGGACTTCATTTATCCAGGTTAGTCCCTCTGGAGTCAGGCATCTCATTTACAAGGGAGACCTGGCTCAGACTGAGGCAGCACATTTTCTCACAAATAGATCAACTGCACATGCAAACAAATGCACAAGGATGAAGAAGTGATAGAGGAATTAATAAGGCACCAAAAGAACCACAAGCGCTCATTATTCAATACCAACAACAAGTAATGGTAATTATTAGGTACCTTTCTAGTGCTGTCTAATTAATCTATAGTTCCCAGTAATGCATAAACTTTATAACTTGTACGTAAAGTTAACAAATAAATGTAGTGAATATAATTGAAGATACACTCACCAGACACTTACTGGTACCATGTCGGATAACCCTTTTCCCTTCAGAGTTGCCTTAATTCTTCATAGCACAGATTCAACAAGGTGCTGGAAATATTCCTCAGAGATTTTGGTTCATATTGAAATGATAGCACCACACAGTTATGGCAGATTAGTCAGCTACATATCCATGAGCCAAATTTTCCATCCCATCACACCCCAGAGGTGCTCCATTGGATTAAGATCTGGTGACTGTGGAGGCCCTTTGAGTACAGAGAACTCATTGTCCTGTTCAAGAAACCAGTTTGAGATCATTTTAGCTTTGTGACATCACAAGTTATCCTGCTAGAATCAGCCATCTGACGATGGGCCCACTGTGAAGTACGATGGGGATGGTCAGCACCAATATTCAAGTAAGCTTCAGTGTTTAAACAATGTTCAGTTGTTACAAAGGGGTGTGAAGTGTACCAAGTGCACTGTTACACTAGCACCAGCTTGAGACGCTGATAAAAGGCAGGATATATGCATGCTTTCATGTTTTTATGCCAAATTGTGACTCATCAGCTTTGATTTTTCCAATCTTCTTTTGTCCTGTTTTGGTGAAACTGTGTGAACTGTGGCCTCAGTTTCCTGTTCTTAGCTGACAGGAGTGGAACTACAGCCTATGTGCTCCAAGGTCTAAGGAGGTGAGATGGTCTTCTTCATGCCTTAGTTGTAACGAGTGGTTGTTTGAGTTGCTGATGCCTACTGTTGAATCAACAATACACATTTTCTCTTTTTCATACCATTCTCTGTAAACCCTAGACAGGGTTGTGCAGGAAAATCCCAGTAGATTAACCGATTCTGAAATACTCAGATCAGGCATGCTATGTTCAAAGTCACGTAAATCACCTTTCTTTCCCATTTGAACTTCAGTAGTCTACATGCCTAAATGCATTGCAGTGTAATTGGCTTGTTAGATATTTATGAGTAAGTGAACAGTTGTACCTAATGAAGTAGCTGTATGTGAGTGCATAATTACAACAAACTACCTCAAAGCTTTACTCGTGTACAGTATTTACTACCACTGTCTGAGAGCCATATTTAGTAAGTCTCACAGTGGATTTACAGTCCTGACATAAAATTTTACATGTCAGATTTGAAACAGTGGAAATAGTTTTTGTTTACAAAACTTTAAATCTCTTCTTTAAAGAAGCAGCGCTGTTTTGTTTCACCGTGACATAACTGAGAGAGAGCAACGATAAATGAGGTTAGTCCGCTAACAGAGGCGACCACAGGGTTACAGTGCCATCTAGTGGTGAGGCAAAGTAGCACGCAGACGTTCTACACTAACCATGATCAAATGATGAGAACAACGAATATATTTGTATGATGCTGTCCTCGTTGCTGTTAATAAATCCATGCATAAAGTTTGGTTTTCACACGAGGCATATGTAAAACCTTCACAGTGATTCGGGGCTGAAAAAGAATTTAAAAAACAGGGGGAAATGGAAACATTTGGTTTAACATATTGTGCACAACATGTAACTGCAATGCAAATACTTAGCAAACACATGATTCCCTCAAAATAATGCTGTGTGTTCCCAAACTGCTGATGGTGCCTTTAAACAAATATAGTTTGCATTCTTAAAGATTTAAAGCGGCCACAGTTTGTCAGAGATGATCTACGTCAAATACATGTTTGTTATGTAGCCTGTGATTGAAGACGGAAACTACCACAAGCCTTGTATTATTAGACTGATGCTGTACTAGACTTTCATCACTGGAGGGAGTATCTTTTTATTTAATTTTTTTACTGCAGGGAAAGTAGCTGCAGTAAATAAATAGACTAGACACACGCCCTGTGATAGCCTGTACAAGGTGAACCCTTCTGGTCCTAACTGATTAATGCCTTTTACATATTGACTTGTAATATTAACAGTTTACTAAATGATGGGAGACGAGGTGAAGGGGTAAGAAGGCTGAGGAGAGGACTGGAGCATAGGTTGGTGGCGTACGAGAGGAGGAAGGATGGACAGGAAGTGGGGCATGTGGAAAGTGGCAGAGTGGCGAAAAAGAAAAAGTTGGAGCGTTAAAATGATTGATGGGGCTGAGGAGAAAGCAAAAGAGCAGAAGAACCTCTCTCCTTTTTCATTTTGCCCTTTTTCTCTGTCACTTTTTAAGGCCAGCTTCTGAAATCAGCTGACGTGACATAGTTTAGCATTTTGTAACAGGAGTTTGGTTTCATCCTCCAGCTTGGACTCCTTTTTTATCCACTCTTTCTACTTGGTGAGCCACATTTCTTCTGTATTTTCGTAATGTTTCTGCAGCTCTTCCTTTGCTTCTCACGTCGGGGAATCCTCCAGAGCCATTTTTCCATGTAGCATGTCTCCGGTTTGATCTCTGTCTTCTGTCCCTTGAGAAGTTGCCACAGTGGCCTCCATCCCACTCTATCCCTAGCATCCTCCTCTGTCACACTAACCTTCTCCATGTCCTCCTACATCCATGAACCTCCTCTGAGCTCTCCCTCTTTTCCTCCTCCCTGGCAGCTCCATCTTCAACACCCTTTGTCCAATACATCAACGATCCTTCCTCATGCCTCCTCTGCACATGTCCAAACCACCTCAGCCTTGCCTCCAAAACACTCAACTTGAAATGCACCGATGATATAATAATGTCCATCCCGGTCACTTTTAATTAGTGCCACCGTTACCAAACCATAGATCACAGCAGGTCTTCATTACCATCTTGTAAACCTTCCCATCTATCGCTGCTATCTTTGTGACATGAGTGTCTCCTGTAACACTTGTCAGTGCATCTACCTTTATCTGGTTTTAACTGTGACTCTCCTCCCTGTCTTCATAAAGATGTCTCAAACTAAATAGACACAGCAGTACAGATCAGACTCTTAAACAGAGGCAGGTGAGCAGATGTCCCACCATCGTTGTCTTCACTAACTGGTTCTTGTTTTAAGATTCCTCTCATATTAAGGTCGTTGATGTGCCGAGTAATGTTCAGTCTTTGAAAATCACTTTAATAAAAGTATTTTTTAGAACCAGCAATCATCTTTTTGTTGTTTATAGTGTAAATATGTCTTTAGTAGCCAGCTGTAGTGAAGATTTGGCAATATGCTGAATATAAATACACCTTACAATTTGTACCAAGTGGCTGAGTAAAATAAATGTACAAGGAGTCCCGTTTTTCAATTTTTATGCCATTTTTATGTTTTTTCTTTACAACTTTTGCTCAATGATTTTTGCAGTGTGTGCAAACGCTGATGGCTTCTCCCTTTGCAATCTCACATTTCCATCATGTGATTATTTTATGTTCCAATACTGCTCGGAAAATTGTCAGTGATTAAAGAACGAAACAAAGCAAATGTGAAATAAAATGAAAAACATAATGAAGCCAAACACGTTCATATCCAACAAAGTTTCAGTCTCTCTTGTGTTTTGTCATTAATATTTAGCTCTGTCACCATAATGCATAGTGTCAGCAAACTGCACTGAATTATGGGAGCGCTGTAAGGTGTAGCAAGCTGGTTGAGTGCATGTCTAATTACAGGGTGAACCACAATGATGAAAATAGGTTAGAGAAAATTAGTTTTATTTTCTACATTACAAAACAGCTTAAACTGTCCAAATTCCTCCTCCCTTTCTCAACAGGAAGTTTTCCCAAAGTTCACTTTAAGCAGGACATCCTAGTTGGTTGACACAGGGCCATAAAAGGAGGATGAGAGTATCTAAGCTTCCTCATCCTCACTTCCTGCTAGGCTGCTGTCAGTGGAGTCCACTTCCTCCTCCTGTTGCTCCTCTGAGGACTGCGGTTCTGATTTGGGTTGCTGCTCTGGCTCAGTGGTGCTGGAGGGCTCGCTAGGTTCTGTCGCTGTGCTGCTCTCTGCAGGCTTGGAGTCCTTCTGCTGTTCTCCTTCTCCACCCTCCAAAAACTGTGACCAACCCTTCAGCCGCTCCTCTCGCTCGCGTGTCGTCTCTTCTACCTGCATGTACAGAACATGAAAGGCGAGAGATATTACCACGTGTAGAGTCTAAGGCAGTCTAACGTATCAAAATAATTCAAATATAACCTGTTTTACTTAAATAAATACCAAATGGGACACTGTGCAATCACTGAGTCTACCATGAACTCCTCTGTGTACCAAATTATTCTAGAGATACATGTCAGGCTATCTGTCTGATAGTTAAATTTGGCCTTAAACTGGGTCATGAAACAGGACAATTACGAAACATTCTTTTAAAAAAATACATTTAAAATAAAATAAATATGTTCCCTAAAATTTAATCAGCACCTCATGCAATAAAGTGCTGCTAGCACCCAAAAAAGTGACAATAATGTACATGAACTACAGTAAAAAAAAAAGATGTACTAACTTTCAGGCACAAAGCACATGTTGAACTGTACAACAGAATGCTAAAGACAATTACAGCTGTCAGAAAGTGAAAGAACAACCAAGTAAAGCTTTAACTGCAAACAGAAGCACAGAAAACGAAGCAGACTCTGAAATCTGTCCCTTGGAACAATTAAAACTTTCGCAGATTTCATTTCATGCAGGAACCAAAACGTCACTTAGAAATTGTGAAACTTACTCCAACTTGTCAGGGAGCTAATTATATGACAGGCTAGGTATTACTGCTTTTGACTGTGAATCACCAAGACCCCCAAAACCTCAATATTTCTGTTGTCTTTATTTACCTGATAGTCTGTCGTTCCATCCCAAAGCTGAGCAGATAGCTGCCTTCCTCCAAACCAGCGTCCGTTGAACGACAGAATACACGCATCAGCTTCCTCAGGCTCCTTAAAAGCAACTGATGCCACGCCGTCCGGGTGTCTCTGCAGCACAAATACAGCCACACATCCACTTCATCTCAACTTTTTCTTAGCTAATTTCCTACCACGACCTTCAAAATACAGAAATCAAACTCACATCAAAGAGGATGACCTTCTTAACTTCCCCAAACTTCTCACACTCACTCCGCAGATCCTCACGATACTCATTCAGCACCAGTGGGTCCTCCTACAGAGAGCAAAGAGATTAATGCACAATGTTGTGTGTGTGTGTGTGTGTGTGTGTGTGTGTGTGTGTGTGTGTGTGTGTGTGTGTGTGTGTGTGTGTGTGTGTGTGTACGTGTTCCTCTCACACCTCAAAGTCACTGGGATGGAACATATTCCTGATGATGACAACTTTTTCATGCCTCTTCCTCGCGTCTCCTTTTTTCTCTGGCCTCCAATCCAACTGTCTACAAAACAAAACAAAACAAAGAATAAAGAAACAGCGGCCAGTAGTGCTTCTACTGAGGAGTTCATTCCTGCTACACAGAAATAAACAGATAAGAACAGAAAACAGAATTTACTTCTGCTGCTGCTGTAGCTTCTTCTTATAATCTTTGCTTTTCTTCTTCTTTTTGCTGGCGTCATACTGCCCCTTCAGCTCAAACCGTGCGGCTTCCACATGCAGTTTATAACCTCGGACCTCTGACTCATCAATCAGGCGTATAGCCAGATCCACAGACTCCTTCTGCAGAGAACCACAAACAAGTACACACAGTCATTTGACCAGAGTAAAGAAAGCAAGAGCAGGAGATTTGTCTATCCACTCAACAAGAGGACTACAAATAACGTTGTTGCTCCACGTATGGCACCCTCTATGGCCAATATTGCCAATATTAAGTGACAACATTTGCACAGTTATGGTGCGTGTCTGGGGCATTGACCGAGCAGGACAGACTAACCTTTAGATAGCAGCAAAGACCATCTCCCTTCAGATTTCCTTCTTTGTCTTTGTAAAGTTTGACTTTGTACTCTTCGGTGATGGGGTCCCTCATTACAATCCCACACTTTGACATCAGCTCTGCAAACTCCTCGGAGCTGATGTCAGGAGGCAGGCCTGAGAAGAAGAGACCAGGAGAGAAAGATTAGAGCAAGAGAGCGCCACGTGATAAACAGAGTCAGGTACTTTATGGGACGCCAGCTTCTTGGCATTCAGAAGAAGGATATGTAGGTGATACTAACCTGACACGTAGACATTCGTGTTTTTATTTTCATCAATATCAAACCATCCTACGGGCAGAAAAAGGGAAACTGATCAAGAGTGACATTCCACTTACAACTTAAAAATTGCACATAACTGTATAAAAACAGTTAGTAAATTAACATAATAACAGCAGCACAATTTCTTATTAGATTTATATTTCTGTGTGTGTGTGTGTGTGTGTGTGTGTGTGTGTGTGTGTGTGTGTGTGTGTGTGTGTGTGTGTGTGTGTGATTGGATGCCAGTTTACCTTGCTCAGCTTTCCTCTTCTCCCCTTTCTGTTTGGTTTCTTTGCCTGGCGTCTCATGCTGCTCTGAGGCCGAGTTTGGGGCGGGATCTTCTGGTTTCTCCTTTTCTGTTGGTTTTTGTGGTGGTTTGCTGTCAGGCCCGGGTGCTGCTGGGTTGGTGCTGGTCAGGGAAGCGTTCTTTCCATCCGGAGCCGATTTCTCAATGAAGCCATAGTTGGCCTGGTAGGCTGCCATGAAGTCCTCTGTTATCTAGAGGAACAAATCAAACCTACTTAATATTGACACAGAAATCAACTCGGACCAATTTTGACACATCTAATAAAAGCTGTTACCATAAAATAAATGATAACTTTGTTTTTTCACTTTAATTTTACTAGTCAGCGCTTTTATGCTATATAAAAAAGAAAACTACACACTTCCAATAGCCAAGTAAGAAAACTATAACAATATAGTTTCTGTATCAAATACCAACACTCCACAGGTCAGTGCAATACCCTGTACTGTACTAACATCTCTCCAACAGCTGAAGCATGGCCAGAATGGGGTCATGCAACAGGAAAATGATCCCAAGAGCAACAGCAAGTTTTTGACTGTATTTATAAGGTAAAGCTGCTTCAATTCAATGTAGACTAAAAAAAGCTTAAGAAAGAAAAGCTGAGAGTCAAAGAAAGCTTGTACTTTGGGAAACCAGGCCTTCTTTTCATGATCCCAGTCATACACAGTCCCATCCTCTGGATCGGTGTAGGTGTATGGGTCTGAGCCATCTTCATTTCTCTGATCATAGAGCTCTTGCAGCCGCAGCTGCTCCATAAACTCTTTGTTGGGATCTGATTTGCCACTCATCTACGACAAGAAAGTGACACATTAGATTACCATGTTCAGACATATAGAGAGACACTGTATGACAACTTTATCACACCGAAATAGCCTGGATTTAATATCCTGCTCTGGAGTCTTGCACAGGTTCATAATCTGGATATTACTCACCCATCTAACTGCCCCTAGCCAACTAATCACATATGAGTACCATCATTGTTACTATACTGTAACTGCCGAAAATGTCAGCCAGCTGCTTTAATCCTTCACAATGTCAAGGATAACAACCGACAGCTGGACTCAATGTGAGCTAAAACCTACAGCCCGTCTTCAAAAGGGGGCTGTATCTGAGTTAATATCAGGTTAATTCGGTCATTCACCTCTGCTATATTTTTATGTCCGTGATTAACACTTAGATTAAGTGTGTTGATGTTAGCCAGCATGGCTAGCGTTACCTTTCACAGCGATAGTCCAGGCACAGTGAGCTCTGGCTGGTGCGAAAGTTAACGGTGCAGATTATCTTAGTCAGATCCCCGCCACAGAACCAGCTTTGTGCTTTGAATGTGTTATAATTATTCTTTTTTTTATTTCTAAATGAACGTTTCAGCGCAACCCGCTAACGTTTTGATTTACCCTCAGTTAGTAACAACGGCACTAAAACGAAGTACATCCGAGGTTATGCCACTTGTGCGCGTGCGTGGAAGACAAGGGGGAAAAGGAGGCATTCGATTTGCTCTTCTGCTTCTACCTTTTTTAAAAGAGCGTCTGCTGTTCAGCAAGACTAACGATCACTTTTTCCGCAGTTTGTTCGAGGGCAATGAATCGAACGTACGTCTTGTAGAATAACTAGTGTGGATAGTTAAGTGGTTGGCTAGTTCAATGCAGCTAACAGGTAAGTAATAAAATAGTCTCCTGGGTTTGGCATGGCCGAGGGAAGCGGTAATGTTAACGTCAATCCGGCCAACCTCCCACCGGGAGACCCGCAGCTCATCGGGATGATTGTGGAGCATCTGAAAAACCGGGGTCTTTTTGATGAGTTCCGTCGGGACTGTTTAGCCGACGTCGATACAAAGGTAATCTACTAACTCTGCTTTGTTTGTGTTTAACTTTAGCTAACCTGACACAAACAAAGTTATCCGTGTCAGTGCCACTTTAACTGTCCTAAATCTATCCGAGTGTCTTTTTAGCTGGCTACAGTATACTACAGTATACTTTCAACGCACAGTGTACTCCGTTACTTAGTGTGCGCTATTGCTGCATATTTACCGCGCTGTTGTTGTTGTCAGCCGGCCTATCAGAACCTGCGACAGAAAGTGGACAACTTCGTCACATCGCACCTGAGCACGCAGAACTGGAACCCGTCCATCAACAAGAACCAGATGAGGAACGGACTGAGGCAAAGTGTTGTTCAGTGAGTGTTTCCTTTGAGCTTTTTGCAACCTTTCAGCTCCTGTTTAGAATGTACTACACATGTGAGCTTCCAAGGAGCCAGACTTCCAAGGAGCTTTTTTTCGTTTACCAATAGTTCTGCAGGCTTTCAGAAGGTCTTTCAAAGTTTTTCTTTGAACATTTGCTGCTTTTTCACTCGTTTTTAGTCCAGCCTTTGTACCTGACTATTGTTTTGTTTGTTAAGCTATGTAACACTGGCTTATGAATCCTTCAAGGAAAAAATGGGCACCTAACTCAAGGAATGAATCTTTCTTGTTGACACGTAACAGACAAAAACTGTATCTTTTGGCATATCATCTGTTCCGGTTTCTTTAGTTTAATCTATGAAAAATGCCAAAGATAATGCAGTTTGACAGACATAAAATGGTATTTTTGCACCAACAAGCTGACTGCCAAACAGTCATTAGCTGAAAAATTGGTGTAGCTCAGCATGGTGTGCAGTGTGTCCTTAAAAATATGAGGACACTGAATGAGTTGCAAGCCTTAAAAACTATCTACAGCACATGAACAGCATTGATTTTCAGTTGTCTGCCTGATAATAGGGTTAATTAACACAATTGACAATGTCACCTATAAAAATTAGTTGATGTGGAATTTCATTGTTGACGTGTCATACACTAAAACCACATAAATGTGTTTTTGTAACTGCAACACACTACAGGGAGGTATGAGGGCTTATCGCCTATGTCGTCTGCCAAGACTGCGCTCAATATTAATGAAGAAGAACGTAGCGCCAACCACAAAACAGGATGAATAAATAAAGTTAAATGCAGACTGTGCAAACCAGAGCTTTCCTTCCACAACAGCACTACTGCAGTGCACACTCACATGTTGGCTTTTGGGTTTTTTTTACATCTAATTTCTTTACGTAAATTAGTAAAAAGACTGTAGTGAACAGGTTATATATAAAATAAAGAAATGATCTGTTTTTGAAGTACTCACTTTTTGGGTTTTTGTGTTAAACATTGTATTTCAGTTTATGTTTACACATGCTTCAATAAATTGGTGTATCTATTTCCCATTTTCCTAGCAAAATATAAAGAAATGAGGAAGTGACTGAAGACTTTTGCACGACCATGCACTCAGCCATAATTTATTTATGTATTTTAAGATCGGGCATGCTGGAGTCTGGTGTGGACAGGATCATAACTCAGGTCGTGGACCCCAAGATGAACCACACTTTCCGACCGCACATAGAAACAGCCATCCACGACTTTCTGTCAGGGGACAGGAAGGAGGAAAGCACCTCGAGTTTGAACTCTGCTCCATCTGAACAGACAGAACCACAAGAGGCTCCATCTGCCTCTGGCCCCAAAACCCCCTGAGGTGTGTGTTTAAAACCCAAAGCACAGCGTAAGGTCGACAGCAGCTCAAAAATGAGTAGTCTCTCTCTCTCTCGATACAGGCACACATGCTGGTCTCTAGTGGTCTGCACATTCTGTATGGCTGCATTAACCTTTGGAAAGGTGCAGCATCGGACGGGTGGACGATGAAGAGGAGGAAAGAGGAGGCTGTTTTGTGCCTCCAATTCAATGGATTAGTCAGGAGTGTGTCATTGCTCCTGCGTGAGGCTGCTTCGGGAGAAGGGCTACAACGCTGAGTGGTGCACTGTCGTCGTTTGAGTGTGGATTGTTAATTTTTTTTCGGTACTGGCTTTTTTTGTTTGTTTGGGGTTTTTTCCAATGTGCATTACTTTTTCTTTCTTTTTTTTTCTTTTTTTTAGCAATTATATATTTTTTAAATACAGAGCCAATTGTTCACTCACTCTGTTTATGCCTATGATATAGACATTTTCCAGTTTCCTGTTACTTTTTTTTATTTTTATTTTTTATGCTTGCACACTGTCTGCACTCATTTTTGATAGACTGAGGGGGAAAAAACTAAATTACTGAAGAACAATGCAATGAATGAATTTGTTTCATGTTTACAGGCCATAATTTTTCATTTCATCATGTCAGATTTTTCTTTGGTGTGTGTGCTTAATATGAAGTTTGTCCATCTCATGTGCTTACATTAAAAACAACTGCCACCATGTCCCTCTTTGTCTTTCTCTACCTCCTCTTAGTTGCTAAGCTTTCATCAGTGGATACACCATATTTTTATCAGTTTGTCTTTAAAGGAGATGGCAATACAGTTAACAGAGAGGAAATGACAGTAACGCTTTTTAATGATGGAAAACTCTGCAGCAATTTCTGTGTAAAGAAAGCTGGTGTATGGCGTTTATTAGTTTTCTTTGTTAAGTCTAACATAAAAGAAGCTGTCTGACGCAGCATTTCGCTCAATATGATCATTACCCGATGCTGCTGAAGTGAAGCAGAGCAAAGTCAAAGATGTTTTATTACAGACACAGGTAAGCGTTTTGCAATTTGGCATATTTTAAAAAGTTTAAATTTCTCCAGTGTTGAACAGTAAAAATGATGCTTTCTTGTCCGAGGTCATTTAAAAAAAACAGCGGGACAGCACTGCACACAACGGTAGACTGATGCATAATAAGCAAGCGAATAATACAGAAAACAGATTTGAGATGGGAAACTGTTCTTGAAGAGAGAGAGAGAGAAAGAGTGATGCAGGATGTGCGATCGTGGTGGAAGCAAATCAGTAAAAATAAAAGGGAATTAATGACGATGTTTATCAAACCTGAAGCGTAGTTTTGATCTTCTTTTGCTGTTTGTTCAGTGAATTTTGGTTGGAGAGTGACAAAACCTGCAGCTTCAGAATCTGTGTGCTGTAGGCTTTCAGCACTGAAGGTCTGTGTATGTTCAGGCGTTTCTGGAAAAGTAGATTTGTATTTAAAAATTGATTCAGGATTCAATGAATCGATATGGTGTTATTCAAGCTAAAATTGATTTAAATGGGAAAATCGATTATTTAAACACACCCCTAATAAGAACGGGTCCATCTTCCATGTACCTAAACGGTCCCGAACTTTCCAATTCATTCTCTATGGGAGTCCTAAACCACTACGAATGTAATATATTCTTTGTCCACTATAGTCTTCTGGCGCTGTTGCAAATTTATACAGTCATGTTTGGTGGTGAGTATCCCCGCCTGTCACGCGGGAAACTGGGGTTCGATTCCCTGACGGGGAGGCAATACGTTTTCATTCATAATGTTGAAAGTCAGACTGTGACATCCTTGGGAAGGTCCTTAACCAGTGGCGGAGCGGGGGGGTGGCTTACTGGGCTTAAGCCCGGGTTGTTTTTTCAGAAGCCCGGGGTCTTTTGGAGTGTATTTTTTTCATAGTTAGATGCCTGGCTGACAAAACAAAAACTACACACAATATTTGAAGCACTGCGAGTGCGCTCTTGGAGAAGCGCAGCCAGGCAGACAGAGGAGAACTGAAGTTTGACCAGGTACCAAGGCAAATCATTCGTACTGTACAAATAATGCAAATATGACGGTGTATCACAAAAGATTGATGTCAAACAGATCACTTGACCCATATTACATTACTTGCTCTTCGAGTGAATCAACAAATGGCGAAATGAAAAGCCAAACAACAACTCTGTCTCTTTAGAGAGTCTCAGCTTACATGTGTGTTTATTTCATATTTTCAGTTGTTGCCTTCCACCAGTGGTGTGTCCAGCGGGGTGGCCTGGGGGGGCACAGGCCACCCCCAACCAGACTGGCCACCCCAGGTGCCACCCCAAAGGCAAAACAATAAAATTCAATCAAATATCAAATGTCCGATTATGTTTTCACGGTGAAGCTCAGATATCCGAGTGTAAGTGAATGAAGCATCGGCTTCTGCGCTATGTGCATCATGTTAGCAAAGGTAGTTAGCAAAGGTAGGAGAGCCAAGCACGAAAGACGGCACTGCAGGAAACAATTTTTCAGTGAAAGAAAATGAGAACAGAATAAATGTCCAGGTAAGTAATATTAAGTTTGTTGAGTTTAGTAAACTTCGGTGAAATTAGAATACCAAGGAAAAAATTACACTTAAAGAATTATTGCAGCCGTTGAATATATCAGACAGTATGCTACTGAGGGCAGCTAACATAAGAGTTATGAGTTATAAGATGTAATCTAAGTCGTAACATTGCTGTATGGAGCTGCAGATTTGGTTGCAGGTTAACATAGCTGGACTGGCCATCGGGCATACCGGGCATATGCCCAGTGACTTATTTTTTATTTTTTTTGTAATGGCATGAACAATGAGAGGTGGTGGATTGGCCAGATGCAGGTCGATGTGTAAAAATAACTCAGTTGTTTGGTGGTGGCTATGGCGGGGCTTCCACAGAGGCCAGCAGGTGGATGAGGGAAGGGGAGGCAGGAGGAGAGACCCGAGGCAGCCGCCGGTCCGAGTGTCAGGTGAACTGAACTTCAGGTAAGAAGTTATGACCTGCAGTCTATCTGGGTCAGATAGATTTTCCCATTTCAAAGAAACAGGCTCTGTGTTTTGCCTTATATGCATCCACAGGTGTGCCACCAATTTACTCACATGGACTCTACTAATCTATCAGAAGCTTCTTCAGCTCAGAATGGAATCGTCTGAAGTTTTCTTATTAATTAACAATAAACTTAGTGTACATGTACTCCTAAATTTGATGAAGGTGACAAAAAATAGACAGCCCTGTCTCTCTTTATTCTGACATTTAACTAATTCAAAAGATATTTCAATATTTATTTATCCAAAACAAAACAAGTTTACTCTAAATTGATGTTGTACAGAAAAAAAATGTTCTTGCGTTTTCCATAAAGTGTATGTAAATATCTGGTTTAAATTGTGAATATACTGTGTATTGAAATTCCTCTTGTTTTGCATAGAAATATACTGAACAACATACAAAGCATAATATATGAAATAACATTTACCAGAGTTTTTTCTTTGAAAGAAGCTCCTTATGTTCATACACTCCAAAAGACCCCGGGCTTCTGAAAAAACAACCCGGGCTTAAGCCCAGTAAGCCGCCCCCCCCCCCCACTGTATAAGGACTAATCCATCTACCATTTACCGAAACAGTTTCCAAGTCCTTCGCTATGGGAGTCCTAAACCACTACGGATGTAATATATTTCTGTCCACTATTGTCTTTTGGCGCTGTTTCGACTTTATACATGATTCGTTCATTATGGTTGTTTTGGAAGAGGTTTAGTCTCTTTCGTTGACGATAGAGAACTTTGCGTTGAGGCTTCTAGTCATTATAATCTCTGTCCGCTATTATTTGCACGTAAAACTTGATATGCATTACAGGCTATCCCACTGTGGACATAGTTGAGTCACGATTGGTACTGCAACGTAAGAGTCCGATGACACCTTCCTCGTTAGTATAGTGGTGAGTATCCCCGCCTGTCACGCGGGAGACCGGGGTTCGATTCCCCGACGGGGAGGCAATATCTTTTTATTCTCAATGTTAAACGTCAGACTGTGACGTCCTTGGGAACGTCCTCAACTGCTTAATGTTTCAGGTTTCCTTGAACAGACTCAGGAATTAAACAATATTCAAACACATGACAGTTAGTGCTCTTTTCTAAACCGTAGCTTCAAAACTCTCCCTGGACAGCGCTTTGAGTGCTCAGGTAGAATAGAAAAGTGCTATATAAGAACGAATCTATCTACCATTTACCGAAACTGTTTCCAATTCCTTCTCTATGGGAGTCCTAAACCACTACGGGTGTAATATATTTTTGTCCACTATAGTCTTCTGGCGCTGTTGTAGTTTATACGTGATACGTTCATTATGGTTGTTTTGAAAGATGTTTTGTCTCTTTCGTTGACGGTAGAGAACTCTGCGTTGAGGCTTCTAGTCATTATAATCTCTATTATTTACACGTAAAACTTGATATCAAAACGAGGGAAACAGAGATACTACCACGCTGAAGACATAGTTGGGTCACGATCGGTACTGCAACATACGAGTCCGATGACACCTTCCTCGTTAGTATAGTGGTGAGTATCCCCGCCTGTCACGCGGGAGACCGGGGTTCGATTCCCCGACGGGGAGGCAATAACTTTTTATTCTTGATGTTAAACGTCAGACTGTGACGTCCTTGGGAACGTCCTCAACTGCTTAATGTTTCAGGGTTTCCTTGAACAGACTCAGGAATTAAACAATATTCAAACACATGACAGTTACTGCTCTTTTCTAAACCGTAGCTTCAAAACTCTCCATGGAAAGCGCTTTGAGTGCTCAGGTAGAATAGAAAAGTGCTATATAAGAACGAATCTATCTACCATTTACCGAAACTGTTTCCAATTCTTGGGAATGGGAGTCCTAAACCACTACGGATGTAATATATTTTTGTCCACTATAGTCTTCTGGCGCTGTTGTAGTTTATACGTGATACGTTCATTATGGTTGTTTTGGAAGAGGTTTTGTCTCTTTCGTTGACGGTAGAGAACTCTGCGTTGAGGCTTCTAGTCATTATAATCTCTGTCCGCTATTATTTGCACGTAACACTTGATACACATTACAGGCGTGCACAACTTAACGTATCAAAACGGGGAAACGGCAATACTATCCCACTGTGGACATAGTTGAGTCACGATCGGTCCTGGAACATACGAGTCCGATGTCACCTTCCTCGTTAGTATAGTGGTGAGTATCCCCGCCTGTCACGCGGGAGACCGGGGTTCGATTCCCCGACGGGGAGGCAATATCTTTTTATTCTTGATGTTAAACGTCAGACTGTGACGTCCTTGGGAACGTCCTCAACTGCTTAATGTTTCAGGTTTCCTTGAACAGACTCAGGAATCAAACAATATTCAAACACATGACAGTTACTGAACTTTTCTAAACTGTAGCTTTAAAACTCTCCCTCGACAGCGCTTTGAGTGCTCAGGTAGAAAAGAAAAGTGCTATATAAGAACTAATCCATCTACCATAAAACGTCATATACATTACAGGCGTGCACAACTTAACGTATCAAAACGGGGAAACGGCAATACTAGCCCACTGTGGATAGAGTTGGCCCATCGCGTATAGGTTAAACGGAGAAACAGCCAATCAAATGGCAGCTTTTCGGGCATTGGGGGAAAAAAAAGAGTTTGGGTTTTTTTTTACACTGAACTGTCTGAGCGCGGGTTCGAGTCCTGGTTGGGACAAAGGTTGTGTTACATTATCAAAAGTTAAACACCATTTTCAATTTACTTATTGTGGGTAACATTTATTTTTCACTTTGCTTTTTCTTATTATTTGATTATCATTTTGTTTATATTATATAGTGTTATGGCCTGTGGAACAATTTTCCTGCATTACTACATAACTCAGACTAATCTGTATCATCACAGTTTTGAGATGATACATACCAGACATATAGTCTACAATTATGCACACATCCAACTTTTAATACAAAGACTAAAGCTAAAACTATAAACTGCTAGTTTATATCTATTCATTTTCCAGCACAAACTCAGTACTGACATCATTACTTTATTCCAGTCATGCTCTTGCCTGCCTTCACCGAGCATGGTTTAAATCTGTTGCTCTTCTGCTTCTGCGTTTCAGATCCGCAGCCATGCAGCCCGCCTCCTCTCCTTTCTCCTCCTCACTGTGGACACTCAGAACCCTGTCCCAGCCTCCATCTTCATCTTCATTACTATCAGCATTTTGACTCTGGGGTGTGGCTTATGCAAAATCCTGTCACTGCTGAGATTTCTTCTGCTATGATGGGTCATTGGAGTCTAACTGCCAAACAGTTACATTTATTTCTGTATCTCAATAAATCATGTTCGTTTTTTCCACATGATCTCTCCTTATTGAACTGCTTTTGTAGATAAGCTTCAAGCCAGAAAGCAACAATACCTAAACCAAAAATATTATCATCAGAAGTGAGAAAGTGTCTGGACTATCTCCAGCTGTGTTGCATGTATTAAAGATAACTTCAGACACTGTCTGGTTGTCATGTCTGAGACAGGCTGTATAGTCAAACAGATAAAAGACAGCAGTCATGTTTCTAATATTACAAATCAACCAGAAAGATTATAAAGATAAAAGCTGTGAGACCCCACTAGAGAAAGGATGGCTTGTTATCATTACATGAAGTGATTTAGAAATAATATGTAAGCTTTCAGGGCAGCACTCACAGCTTTTTAAAACTGATTACCTGATGGTGAGCACACACAGGTATATAAACATACAGGTTAACTCTAAGAGGTTATAAAGAAGAGAGCTGTGCTGCTATTTTTACAGAACACAATTTATTCACATTTTTATATTTACAATCAGTTTATTTATAGAAACAAAATAAACATTACAAAACTAGAACAAAACTATCTTATGTACATAGGGCTGCTCGATTATGGCAAAAATGATAATCACGATTATTTTCACTGAAATTGAGATCTCAATTATTTGACGATATTTATTTAACAATGTATTGAATAATGACTTTAAAGATTGTCAAAAAATAATATAAAATAGTGTGCAAATACTGATAACAGTGCAAATGTTTGCAATATAAAAAATAAATGAAAAATGTAAACATCTATGTTTAGTGAACTTTGCAGTGTTGCTCTGTGGTGCAGCTACGACACCGTAGCAAAGTTTACACACTATGTCTACTTGATCCACGTCTGACTCCGCGAACCCATAATGTTTCCACACCACTGAAGTTTGTTTTATCTCTCTTTTCAACCAACGGCAGTCACTCTCCTCTCCAAATAACTTCTGTTTAGCTTTCCGAGCTTCCCTCGGGTCCTCTTACACTGAACAAAAATATAAACGCAACACTTTTGTTTTTGCTCCCATTCCCCATGGGATGGACGTAGAGACCTAAAATTCATTCCAGATACACAATATAACCATCCCTCCCAAACAGTGGTCACAAATCAGTCCAAATGTGTGGTAGTGGGCACATCTGCTATATTGAGATAATCCATCCCACCTCACAGGTGTGCCACATCAGGATGCTGATCTGACATCATGAGTAGTGCACAGGTGTACCTCAGACTGCCCACAACAAAAGGCCACCCTGGAATGTGCAGTTTTTTGCGCTATTGGGGGTCTGGGGACCCAGAACCGGTCAGTATCTGGTGTGACCACCATTTGCCTCATGCAGTGCAACACATCGTCGCATGGAGTCTATCAGATTGTCAATTGTGGCCTGTGGAATGTTGGTCCACTCCACTTCAATGGCTGTGCGAGGTTGTTGGATAGTCGTGGGAACTGGTACATGCTGTCGTATACGCCGGTCAAGCACATCCCGAACATGCTCAATGGGTGACATGTCCGGTGAGTATGCTGGCCATGCAAGAACTGGGACATTCTCAGCTGCCATCTGCCCTGAACAATGTGAACAATGATTCATCCGTGAAGCGCACACCTCTCCAACGTGCCAGACGCCATCGAATGTGAGCATTTGCCCACACAAGTCTGTTACGGCGACGAGCTGAAGTCAGGTCAAGACCCCGATGAGGACGACGGGCATGCAGTTGAGCGTCCCTGAGACGGTTTCTGACAGTTTGTGCAGAAATTGTTTGGTTGTGCAAACCAATTGTTCCAGCAGCTGTCTGGGTGGCTGGTCTCAGACGATCTTGGAGGTGAACCTGCTGGATGTGGAGGTCCTGGGCTGGTGTGGTTACACGAGGTCTGCGGTTGTGAGGCCGGTTGGATGTGCTGCCATATTCTCTGAAACGCCTGTGGAGACGGCTTATGGTTGAGAAATGAACATTCAATGCACGGGCGACAGATCTGGTTGACATTCCTGCTGTCAGCATGCCAATTGCACGCTCCCTCATTGCTTGTGGCATCTGTGGCATTTTGCTGTGAGACAAAACTGCACATTCCAGGGTGGCCTTTTGTTGTGGGCAGTCTGAGGTACACCTGTGCACTACTCATGATGTCAGATCAGCATCCTGATGTGGCACACCTGTGAGGTGGGATGGATTATCTCAATATAGCAGATGTGCCCACTACCACACATTTGGACTGATTTGTGACCACTGTTTGGGAGGGATGGTTATATTGTGTATCTGGAATGGATTTTAGGTCTCTACGTCCATCACATGGGGAATGGGAGCAAAAACAAAAGTGTTGCGTTTATATTTTTGTTCAGTGTAATCAACGGTCCCCAACTCGCGGGCCTCGGACCGGCACCGGTCCGTGAGTTGTTTGGTACCGGGCCGCGAGAGTTGAGGCTCAGGTGTTTTCAGGGGTTTTATCGGTTTTCAGCGTTATTTTGTTATCGTTTTTATCGTTTACTCGGTTTTCCTTGGTCTTTTCACATGTGTTATGAATAAATCATCTTTTTTTTCGGTACTGGTACTAGTTTTATTTTGTTGTATTTATCCGCGACACCTTAAAGGCCGGTCCATGAAAATATTGTCGGGCATAAACTGCCAGGTCCGTGGCGCAAAAAAGGTTGGGGACCGCTGCTCTTAATTGTTGTGATACGTGTTCGAAATGCAGAGAGGTGCTCTCGATTTGCCACACGGAGCAGCGCGAGAGTAAAGCATGAGGGAGGGGCTAATAATCGGCTCAGTCTTTTTTAATGATCGTTGAAAGCCCAGATCGTAATCGAGATTAAAATTCGATTAATTGAGCAGCCCTATATGTACAATATCAACAGTTTCTCCCCTATTTCCTCTTTTCTTCCACCCATCTTTGTCTCTCTGCCTCGTAGAAAGGAGACTCCTGAATCTCCTTCCAGGTGCTCTTGGCTCGTGAGCCAAAGCCAACCAGCTGATCATCCTCAGAGGCTTCTGCAGCAACACTCACTCTGCTGGTCTTGCAGTTCAGAAGAGTCTTTATCTCTGTAAAGCTGAGGGCATACTGTACAAATGAATGCAAGCTCTCCTTGCCATGCCCTTCTTCCACAGAGGTCCCTGCAGCCTCTTCCTTCTGGAGATCTTTGATCAGGTACATGGTGTACCCGACATCCTTCCCCAGAAGCCACCGGAAAGATTTCCCTTTATACTTTCCAAACTGCAGCATGTACTCTCCCTGCACTTCCTTCATGTCAGACTCATCCCCTCCTCTCTGATAGATGACAGTCAGAGCATTCTGATGTACAGCATCCTCCCTCACAGGTGCAGACTTGTCCTGCAGTTTGGGGTCATTTTTAACGGGTCCTGGAGAAGGTATCCAAGTGGCCCCTTGCGGAACACCACAGAGATTTTCCCTGGATATGGCGCAACTTTCTTCTGCATCTTGATAAGCAGTGAAAAAATAAACAATTATATTAAACAAAATTGATTCCAAACACAAACAAAGACATTTCAGGTTATAATCTTGCTGCTGGGTTTACACAGCAGGATGCAGGAGAACAATAACGAGACTCAATTTGAAAGAACATTGACAACATTTGCGATAAAAGTGTTTTTTCCTCCAGGTATAACAAACTGTTCTGTCTGTAAATAAAAACCTTTCATGGTTGAATGATTATTGGCATATCTGCAAAATTTGTGGTAACTGCTTAGTAGTCATGGCACATAAGAATTGCTGGTAGATTAACAACATATATGTATTTAAGCTATCGTGTTTATTCATACACGAGTGGGCATTGCTCATGTTAGAGATATCAAAACAGACTTTCGCATTGATAAGGTGACTGACCATTACAACATGAAAGCAATACATTTTTTTAAAGCAGGTTCAGTCATTTAGCATGTCATCTCATAACAAGACACTTATTGGTTATTTAATTGTACCACATTATAGTAATGTCAGTGTCACAGCAGTCGGAAACCTACAAAGTTTATTTACTGGCAAAACACGTCAATGAAACACGCAATTTATTTAAGGATCACGTTCATTCATTTTTTACCGTGCCACTTTACAACAGTAGATAAACTCCCACCGTCTTTAACTGAGCGATGGATGCTTCGTAAATGCAATCGCAACACGCCTGTTACCTGTAATATACACCTGTAAATGTATTCTGTTGGTTTACTCTTATTTCAAACGACGTTTCTTACCTTTGATCAATGAATGAGGAGCGTTGGGATGTGTTGCGAGCGTTGAGTTACTCGTTTTCTCTCCCGAAACGTAAAAGAGGAGATTTTTTAAAAGTGCCGCCGCATCTCAAACTCGCAACAGCGCCGGAAGACCGTAGTGGCCAAAAATATATTACATCCGTGGTGGTTTAGCACTACCATAGAGAATGAATGGGAAACGGTTTAGGCCGTTTAGCTAAAGGGTTCGATTCCCCGACGGGGAGGCAATATCTTTTTATTCTTAATGTTAAACGTCAGACTGTGACGTCCTTGGGAACGTCCTCAACTGCTTAATGTTTCAGGTTTCCTTGAACAGACTCAGGAATTAAACAATATTCAAACACATGACAGTTACTGAACTTTTCTAAACCGTAGCTTCAAAACTCTCCCTGGACAGCGCTTTGAGTGCTCAGGTAGAATAGAAAAGTGCTATATAAGAACTAATCCACCTACCATTTATCGAAACTGTTTCCAATTCGTTCTCTTTGGGAGTTCTAAACCACTACGGATCTAATATATTTTTGTCCACTATAGTCTTCTGTGCACGGGCTGTCACCATTCCCAACATTTATACTGCTAATCGGTTGTGTTAATTGAAAATCGTTGCCAAAAAATGCAGCAGTGTATGTGTGGTACATACATAAACCATGAATGGTTATTCTGTACTGGAAAAACACCATCAAAACTATAGGAGCAAAAATTGAAAAAGAACTCAAACATGTTTTTTTGTCATGTGCATCATCAGCATCCAAGTTTATGCAGCAGTGTCCCTTCCTCTGGGATTCTTGTGCTTACAGTTTTCATTGAAGAGAAGCCCCGTCACTCTGAAATCCTCGATGAACTCTGGCTTTAATCTTAAAGTCAGTCAGTCGGCTTAGTGTGTGAGTGTGTTTGTGTGTCACTGCGGCTAATATTATTGATTTTACTCCTTGTTTTCGGCAGGTGACTGATCCACACGCTTGCACCATGTGTATGTTTGCACTGTGTAAGATCCATTGGTCATCCTCCGCCATCCTCCTGTCTATCAATACAGTACTTGTGATACGTGTGATCATCTATAGATGTTCAACTGAATCATAAAAAAAAAACATGTTTACTTATTGATATCTAGTAGAAATCAAAGCAAAAGAAGATAAACACGACAGAGATGTAGAGCTAACTGGAACATCTAACCTCACTTTAAGGTGTTTTGATGAAACAATAATGATTAAAAATAAAAGCTTTGGCTGAAAATATGACTTTATTGAATTATATTATGGCTACATTAGTGACATAAATTAAAAAATGCAGTCATTGTGGTTTGGGACATTTAAAACCAGTTATATCATCCCTGAAGTTGTCCAAGTTTTGTAACCTATTGTACAAAACACATACATAAACATCTTACATCTAGTAGTGAGTCTGATTTGTGTATGCAATGAGGCAGACATGTATCGTGTTTATCATGAGAGTGCAAGAACAAGAAGGCCCTGCATACATACTATTTGCACAGCGATGTGTGTGCACTGGTGTTGTTTTGAACATGCGAGTGTGCATGTTTGTTGTTGGCAGTGAAGGGTCATTGTGTGGGTGGTCACCACAAGTTGTGGGAGGCCGAATCAGCTTGAAAAGTAATGAAAATAGTCTTCAAATGTCCAAATATTACCCCGTGTGAGAGGATGTCTTCCTATACTGGGCCCCTGCATGAACACACACACACACGTTCTGTCCTTTTTTCCTTGACCTCCTGCTGCAACGCACACACAATGTTTCTCAGTCAGTCCTGCTGAAGGCCACTTGAATGCAGTGAAGATGAAGCTAAGCTGCCAGTAGTTGAGCAGTAGAGTGAGAGTAAGAGAGATGAGGTATTTGTTTAGCTCGTATGGAGACTCTGATGAAACTCCGAGTCAAAACATTTAACCACAACAAATAGAGTGCAAGATGAGAAAAACACGACATCGGAGGCTGGTCTTTATTCAAAATGTACCATCTGATTTTTTTTTTAGGAATTAAATTCATTGCTTAATATTTTAACAAGAAATATAAATTATGGCTCATAGCACAGACACACATGAGTGGGCGCGTACAGTTAGGTCTATAATTTTTTTCACAAAGACATTGGTCCGTTGGATATAGGGTTTAGGGAGAGAATGACTGCAAATGATTTTCAAACAACCTTTTAAAACAATCCAGTTATGTTTGTATGTCTGTACGATTACTTTTGAGCCTCTGGAATGGCTGACTGTGTAATAAAATATTCATAGTTCCTAAACAGTTAATGAAATACTTTTGTTAAACTGCTTAAATTAAAGTTGCAATTCCACGTGAAAGGCCAACGCAAAGTGGTGTACACGTGAGAAGTGGAATTAAAATCATACATGATTCCAAACATTTTTTACAAATAAATAACTGAAAAGTGGGGTGTGCGTAATTATTCAGCCCCCTGAGTCAATACTTTGTAGAACCACCTTTCGCTGCAATTCCAGCTGCCAGTCTTTTAGGGCATGTCTCTACCAGCTTTGCACATCTACAGACTGAAATCCTTGCCCATTCTTCTTTGCAAATAAGCTCCAGCTCAGTCAGATTAGATGGACAGCATTTGTGAACAGCAGTTTTCAGATCTTGCCACAGATTCTCGATTGGATTTAGATCTGGACTTTGACTGGGCCATTCTAACACATGGATATGTTTTGTTTTAAACCATTCCATTGTTGCCCTGGCTTTATGTTTAGGATCGTTGTCCTGCTGGAAGGTGAACCTCCGCCCCAGTCTCAAGTCTTTTGCAGACTCCAAGAGGTTTTCTTCCAAGATTCCCTGTATTTGGCTCCATCTTCCCATCAACTCTGACCAGCTTCCCTGTCCCTGCTGAAGAGAAGCACCCCCAGAGCATGATGCTGCCACCACCATATTTGACAGTGGGGATGGTGTGTTCAGAGTGATGTGCAGTGTTAGTTTTCCACCACACATAGTGTTTTGCATTTTGTTTTCATCTGACCAGAGCACCTTCGTCCACATTTTTGCTGTGTCCCCCACATGGCTTGTGGCAAACTGCAAATGGGACTTTATTGTTTTCTGTTAACTGCTTTCTTCTTGCCACTCTTCCATAAAGGCCAACTTTGTGCAGTGCACAACTAATAGTTGTCCTATGGACAGATTCCCCCACCTGAGCTGTAGATCTCTGCAGCTCGTTCAGAGTCACCATGGGCCTCTTGGCTGCATTTCTGATCAGTGCTCTCTAGGGCTGCCACGATTAGTCGACTAGTCACGATTACGTCGACTATCAAAATCGTCGACGACTGATTTAATAGTCGACGCGTCGTTTGAAGCTTTGTAAGATCACAAAAGACGCAGGAATATGTAGTAGGATTTAAGAGTGTAATAACGGATTGAAACAGAAGATGGCATGGCAGCACTGCATGTACAAGGATGCCAGCTGCCGTTAAACCCCGAAGAAGAAGAAGCTGTGTCCCAGAATTCATAGCGCGGCCCAGCTCAGTTTCCAACAATGGCGGCAGCTAGTTAGTTTTAATATTACTCTTATTATTCTTTCTGGGTCACAAAATAAACGTTTAACATATTTTCAGGCGGGAATGTAGCTGTGGAAACCTTAAATATCTGCTCAGTTTATCAAGACACCGCATATTTTCAAAAGCGCTCGACGTTTTCGGAGACGTCTGTTACCCACTAGCTCGATAGCTAGCCGGGGGCTAGGCTAACTAGAGCCGTGAGAACACCAGACTCCCGGCAAATCGTTTTCAAACCCACCGCCGTCTTTCGCTACTCAGGTTAAACATATGAGTCACTTAGATAACTTAAAAATGTTATTGTTTGGCTTTTTTTTTTTTTTTAGTATTTTATTTGTTCCTGAGTAAATCTGTTTGGCTGAGATTAAAGTTATAGTTTTTACACAGCTGAATAAACGTCAAGCAGACAACTGATTATCAGAAGTGTGAGATGCTGGAGAATCTACTCCGGTGTCCTGTTATATTTTAGATAGCAAGGAGTTTATTAAACTTCACCGAAACAAACTATCATCTTGTCTTTATTTTTAGTTAGCACATACCTTAAACACTTAAAGCTGTAAGCTAATGATAGTTATATAAGAGCAGATGCTGCTGGTGCAATAAGCTGTACGTTTTACGTCCAATGGATGATGATCTGATTAGTCGACTATCAAAATAATCGTTTGTGGCAGCCCTAGTGCTCTCCTCGTTCGGCCTGTGAGTTTAGGTGGACGGCCTTGTCTTGGTAGGTTTACAGTTGTACCATACTCCTTCCATTTCTGAATGATCGCTTGAACAGTGCTCCGTGGGATGTTCAAGGCTTGGGAAATCTTTTTGTAGCCTAAGCCTGCTTTGAATTTCTCAATAACTTTATCCCTGACCTGTCTGGTGTGTTCTTTGGACTTCATGGTGTTCATATTCTCTTAGACAACCTCTGAGGCCGTCACAGAGCAGCTGTATTTGTACTGACATTAGATTACACACAGGTGCACTCTATTTAGTCATTAGCACTCATCAGGCAATGTCTATGTTCAACTGACTGCACTCAGACCAAAGGGGGCTGAATAATTACGCACACCCCACTTTTCAGTTATTTATTTGTAAAAAATGTTCGGAATCATGTATGATTTTCGTTCCACTTCTCACGTGTACACCGCTTTGTGTTGGTCTTTCACGTGGAATTCCAATAAAATTGATTCATGTTTGTGGCTGTAATGTGACAAAATGTGGAAAAGTTCAAGGGGGCCGAATACTTTCGCAAGCCACTGTAAATAAAAACTACAATCATTTCCTTTGTCCAACAAATTTTAGACCAAATTGCATCCACACAGGACTGCACAGGTTCTCCTTGATTTCCTGATATCCATCCATATCCATTTTTATATTGTAGTATTAATCTTTACTACAATTATTGCGAATCTATTTGGCCACGATGATTTTGTAGGAAAAAAATCTGTCCTGACAGCTGAAAGTTTTTGCAAAAATATATGTAAAAGGAGAGAGCTGTACACATTCTTAAACATGCATATGCAAAGGTGCCACTGCAGTTACTCTGACTGGTTCACGTCTGTTAACTCTGCAGGTTCGTGTGCAGCTAAAACTCACTTCTTTAAATTGTATCAAGGCTTAAAAGTAAGGGCATGACTGCTGTGAATGACAGGCTATTCATGTATGTATTCAGCTTTTCAGGTTTTCTGTTACACGTTGGGGGTTTTTTGGCTTCTCCTCCACCTTCCTGCTCAAATAACACGAGCTTATGGTTACTGTTGGTATAAAGTGTTAAAGGGGGTCTGGCTATATTGAATGATTTTACATGATATGAGCACTGGCGCTATTTTCTAACTGATATCAGATAGTGCTGGTGGATTTATTTCTCTTTAACTCTTTCCCCAATGTCAAAATGACATTTGACGACCTTGCCTGTTCTCTTAATGTAAAGTCTAGACACCTTAGTTTATCTCAATAAAGTTGTGGTTTGACCTCAAGTTGAATATTTGGTGGGTTTTTCCAAGGGTGACTGCATAGGCAGAGACCGCCCTCACTAACCTCTGATGCAAACCCAGTTATTTTGTTCCCTAAGTTTCAAAAGTTGCTTCTTCTAGGCTGACAGGTGTTAAAAAGTTGAAGTTGTTCTTTAATAGTTGATTAAACATTAGTTGAGTCTCTGCTGACCCAATTTTGATTGGCCAGTTGTTCACGGGAAGCAAACAAAAAACTTGATAATAGGTGGCAACAACACTTGAATGTGTAACTAAGTCTCACACAGATAAATATCTAAGTATTCTCAAATTAATCATTAAGTATTGCCTCCAGCTCCAGTAGTGTCTTTGGTGACATTAGGGTGAAATAATATGGAGCGATTACTGGAAGGTGGTCTGATATTCCTAACATGCACAAACTGTGCAGGTTATAGGTTTAGTATCAAAGATGTGAAGGAGAATTAACTATAGCTACTATATTTTACTTTAGATCAGTTTTGACTTGAAGTCTTGGGAATGTAAATGGAGGCTATGCAATAGCTCTTTTGTGCACATCTATATTTTCACTTTCTATTAAAAGAACTTCTAAAACTGTTACTTTAGAAGTTATTGCAGTGCACTGGTACTTCTACTTCTGTTTGCTCATTTTCTTTGGTTGTCAGTAAAGATGTAGCCATAGATCAACACATCACAATGTGGGACAATGTCTCAAAAAGCGGAGTGGGCTGCTGTGCAGTCTCAGCAGCAGTCCTCATGGACAACGGGTCATACTACCTGCGCTGCTTCTTAGTGCCTTTTGAGAGATCTATAAAAGATTAAGTATTTCGCGTGTGAAAGTGTTCCTGGATGTTTAGTATAAAAATGCTGCGTGTTTACGCAGAAGTTGTTTCACGCTAATATGATGTAGGAAAACTGTAGGATTTCCTCACAGTTGGAAAAACGCGGTGCTCTTTCAATGTGCTGCAGCCCGGGCGCGTCTGACACGTTCCTCATTGCACGCCTCTGCGCCTCGCCAAGAAAGCAGCTGCAAGCCGTCAAACACACCCCCGCAGACTCTGGAGGAACAAGCGGCCTCTATAAGAACATTTTCACTTCTGGGGAGAGCTGATGGGAATGGGATTCACTTTCTTTTGTGTGTTCGCTCAACGTGATCCTTCCCATTTCTGCCTGATCCCATTTCTGTCCTCCGTGGGTCCTTCTTCGTGTGTTTTTTTTTTTAACCAAGAAACCAAAAAAAACCCCGAAATCACTACTTGTCTCTTTTTGTTTTCAAATTCATGGATCTTCTGCTGGGGTGAGGGGGTGGAGGTTCCTCTTTTACTCTCATCAATGATAAACCTTCAGCTGCGCAAGTGCTGCGCGGTCACGGCGCTAGGCTGTGATTGGTGGAGACCCAAGCTCCAGCCTTCGTGAACGCGCCGGTCTCCTGCGGCTCTACATATATATAGCCTCGATCTCCTCGTCACAGAGTAAAGTTATTCAAAGGCTTCGAGCTCTAGCTGCGCGAACTTCTACCAAGAGAAGAAAAGAGCACCGCACATACGCTGACTCGACCTCAGTGATGCCGGTGAACGCGTCCGCTGTCTCCACTGTGTTTTTTCTGCTGCTGGTGTGTCATGTGCTGACCAACGACCAGCATGATGTTCTGGAGCAAGAAGTGAGCCAGATGAGAAGGCGCCTCTCTTTGCAGAGCACAGGTGAGCCGCCACGTGCAAGTTTTCACAGGTCGTGTAACGGTCGCATTTAAGCGTCGGAAACTGCATTTTGAAGAAAACTTTACATGCCCGAGGCCCTTGTTGGCCCTAAAAAAAGAGCTTGAGGGGTGCTACTTTTTTCTCCCCCTTATTGCGCATTTAATCTCATTGTAAGACAACCTGTTGGCCGTGCGCGCCTCTCTAACCTCCTGTGCTGTTGGTGACTGTAATTCAATGCGCGACTCCGGTGGTTCGACCCTGTCCATGCACATTCCCTCTGTATCCCTTTCCCGGTGTTCTGAAAAACATCCTACTTTGGCAACACGTCCTACCGTAAGTAGTTTATGCACATTTCTGCTGTCATAGTAATTCCAGCACAAAGTTGTTAGTATGACGGTTTGCCACTTAACTTTGCCCATCAGAGTATGCTTGTAGCTCATATTCATAAAGCCAAGACGGCTTGCCACTTAATTTTACCCGTTAAAGTATGCTTCTAGCTAGGATTGGGCGATATATCGAGTTTTTTAAAAATATATCGATATATTTTTATACGAGATAAGCTGTGTGACTATATCGTTTATATAGATAGACTGTTACGTTATAATTATATTCATGGAACTGCAAGTTTGTCTCGCTTTTCTCTCTACGTGTTACTCGGCCTCTCCTTCACTAACACAACTCCCCCTCCCCCATCGCTTCACCTGCAGCTAACGACAAGATGGACGCGGCAGCTATCAAAGAGGCGCTGGTCTGTAAAAAGAGAACATTTGGAGATTACTATTTTAGTGCTGCAGCGTTACACTCGTTAAAATGAGGTTAACGCCATAACTGTATTAACGCGACAAGTCTCCGTTAACGAGTTACCGCGGATCGCCCCGTGCGTGGGGCTGCACGGCGTCAACGCGTTAGCGTTGCGGTTATCGGTTACCTCGTTAACGTGTTGACGCCGTGCAACTAGCACTAGTATTTTCACCATTTACAACAGCGCCATAAAGTGCAAAATGAAGAGTGTGTGAAACTGTGCTGTCTCCTGGCCCGAAACAAACTACCTTACATAACTCGTATACTGTATTTTCCGGACTCTAACCTTTCACTAAAATACTTTAATTTTCTCAAAAATCGACAGTGTGCCTTATGTATGAATTCTGGTTGTGCTTTTGTGTCTAATCTGTAAGGAAAGCTGATCAAAAAGTACTATCTAACATTTAAATGTCTAAATCCTCATATTTACATTCCGTACACTTACAAATAGGTTTCTGATAGTTGAGGGGCTCGATCCAAACATGATACTGTCGATACCAACGTGGATCCATATTAGCTCGACAGGATCGATACTTTGTTTCTATCTTAAGTTCAGTATGTAGCCCAGTGAATTGTTTTTAATACATTATTTGTTTTGGAAATGGAAAAATGTATACCTCTCCAAAAACATGAGTGTCAAAATGTATGAAAAGCTGAAAGGTGTGCTTTGTTTGTTAATTAATTATTGTGGGAAATAAACAAACACAGTAATTTAGCGGTCATTAAAATGTGATCAGAATTTGCAAATGGATGATGATTCATCTACTAAATCATGACACACTCCTCTCCCCTACATAAGCTGCCTGTTTAAGTTAAAAGTATTATTATTACTGGCCCTGCATTTCCTTTGTGTTGGATTGATATGAAAAATTTGCAGTATGGCACAATACTAATTTCTGAAAAGTGAAGGCCAAAGGTCTGAGGCTTGACAGTGGATGTGTATTGTTTTTAATATTATGTTATTTGGCACATACATTCACCTGGAAAGTTAATGCTGATCTCTACTGTGTCTCGTAGCGGAGCTCCAGAGTTGCCTGTTGAGTTCAGCTGATGTTGGCTGTGGGATGTTTCAGTGTTTGAGCAACAACTCCTGTGAAATCCGAGGGCTGGACCACATATGTCTTACTCTGCTGCACAACGCTGGACACTACGACTTGCAGGTGAGGATAAGCCAGTGTGTCTCACATTCATTCACACTCAAAATAAACTCATTAAGTCAGTTGTGTCGTTACGCCTGCGGGGCACTGACAGGCTGAGGGGAAGTTCAGAAGTTGCCTGGGCAGGGTTGGAGAAGGCATATCTGGATGCGTGTTTTTATTTCATTTAATCCCTTCCATCATTGCGGTCATTTGTGAGGAATGCTTGTTGTATAAGAAGCAGTGTATCGTTATGCATGGCAGCACAGTTACAGCACAGCGTGAGAGGGGAAGTGAAAGGAGAGAACAGGAACATCCTGTCCACATTACTAGAATAGAAATGTATGAGAAAATGATGCAGGCCTAATGTGTCCCCAGTTTGAGCAGAAACAGAAGATGTTCTTTGAAGATCTCTGAGTGAATGTACCTGATACAGATGGTCGTGGATTAAAGGATAAAGTGTTGCAGGAAACTTCTTCAGGGCTTCATGTTTCATAACATGATAAAGATGATCACCCAGAAGAATTTTGTAGAGATTTGCAGATCCCCCTAAGACCCAATACGTGCCAGCAAAAAGCCCCCCGCAGCATTACAGAGCCACCGGATCCCCTCAATGTAGGGGTTGAGCATTTAGGCCTTTACCATTCTCTTAGTGTGCACCACTTATTGCTGGGGCACTTGTTGAGGGTATAGATGACAATCTGAAATTTGTTTAGGTCGGCACCACAGGTTCGTGTTTTTTTTTTTTTTTTTTTTTTTTTTTTTTTTTTTTTTCTGTTTTCTTCACTGCTTAACTCGCAGATTCAAATTTGTCTTTGTACATGCACAGCCACCCTCTTATTATATCTGTTTTTCCTCACATACTGTACTAATGCGCTAGCAGCACCAAATGACCTTACTCCAGTTGAGCAGTTGGCCAAATACACTGACGATTGGGCGAGTTCACCAGCTGTCATGAAGATCTATGTAGAGCATCCACAGAGGTCAAACGGTTTTTGTGCCAGGCTGTCAACATGTTGTGGTTTGGTTTTTGTGGTTTGTTTTCTCTCGCTCTCTACTGTAAAAGTGGATGAGGATAGTCTGGCTTTCAGGGCCTACCCCAAGCGTCTGTTAGAACTTCCAACAGTGTACAGAATGTAATTTAGGAAAAATATTCCTTTTAAAGTATACAAAAATGAAGTGAAATGCATTACAAGATATTTAGTTTACATACTCAAAAAGGAGTGTGAAGAAGTGGACATTTATTTAACCTCACCCCTTCTCTGTAAGTCATAAGTTATTTTTCAATACAGTTCTATTTACATGGTACCAAATAAAGACGGTTGCCTTGAGGCACTTTATATTGTGAGGTAAAGATCATACAGCAAAAACTAATGTTTTTCACAGAGCATTTGGTTTTCTGGTCTCTGGACACCACAGGTTTCAAATCATTCAAGTGCAGATTTTAGCTTTAATTCAAGGGATTTAACAAAAGTATTGCAATAGCTGTAGCGTTAGCAATTCAGCACAAGAGTTCTTCAATGCAAAGAAATGGGATATTCTTCAAGTCAGCAGGTTTTCAGCCTCTGAAGATAAAACTGAAATTAAAGAGAGCCACAAACGAGCTTAAACTGAAGGTGGCTTCAGTATAGGACTGACGTACCATCTGAAGGGAGGAAATGCAGCATCTGGTGATGTCTGATGGTTCTAGACGTCACACAGTCGGTGACTACAAACCATTTTAATCCAACTACTTAAAAAAAAAAATAAAATAAAATAAAAAAAAATTCCTTATTTTAAAATTGTTACTTTTCAGCCTCTAAAAATCAAGGACTGTGTATAAAAATGGTTTTATTTCCTAAACAGTACTTCAGGTAAACCCCTTGATTTAAGGCTGTCACAAATTGTTTTTGTTTGCGTAGCACTTTCATAGAACTTAGACCAACTCAAAGTACTTTATAGATGACTGAAAAGATGATAAATCAAACATGGACATAAATAATAAATCAATAATAGAATAAAAAAACTAAATAGTCTTTGAATCTGATAGAAAAGACTATTGGAAATAAAAACATGGTTGCAATAAAACATTATGTGGGGGGGGGAAATCGTGTGTATGTATATAGGTTTCCCTGTAATCGTCCACTCACTGTTCTCCTTTTTCTCGCAGGGCAAAGCATTTGTGAAGGACACGTTGCGGTGCCTGGCATTGGGGCTGCGGCAGCGTTTCAGCTGCATCAGCCGGCGGTGTTCGGCGATAAAGGAGATGGTGTGCGTGCTTCAGAGGGAGTGCTACACCAAACACCAGCTCTGCCTGGCACTGCGGGATCACATGGACACCGTGGAAAACCTGGTGCAGTTTCACCTAATGTTTCCCCCTGGGTGAGAAACACAAACTCACACAAATTAACTACTAACAGCCACAATTTTATTGTTTTGATAGATATGTGTACAAATAAATGCATTCAAAATTATGTCATTAATTGCTCAAATGGAAAAATGAATAAAACTGGGACATTCTATTGTTTTTGGCACTTCCTGTAAGTGACATTTTTTCTAAATGTACATTTGGACAAAACAGCCAAGTATTTATTGATGACCCTGATGTATTCGCATCCTGCCAGGCCATACGTGGAGCTGACGAACTTCCTGCTGAAGTGCGGAGAGGAGGTCAAGACGTGGGTCGGACGCCGTTTGCGTGAACAATGCGAGCAGTACTGGGGGTCGCTTTGCAGCAGCCTTGCCGGAAACTGCCCCCTCTGCCAATCCGATACCCTCAACCAAAGCACTTCCCCACCCACCAGTGCACCATGGCCTATCGCTGCTGGGGGACCCCTGCAGCAACAAACAGAGGCTAAACCAGAGGATGGGCCCAGGCTCAGTCATATAGACAACACAACTGAACCAGATTCAGTTGTGTCTGAGAAATCCAGTGTCACTCCTCTACAGACAGATGGAAACTGAGTACACAATTCTATAATACTAGCAGTAGTGGCTAAAAGTATTCAGTGTAGTAATGCATCATAACTTATTCAATCTGCTGGGCATTTGTGCTCCATTAAGGATGGAAGAACAATTATCTACCTCACTTCAATCTCACAGACCACTGCAGCTCAGCATCAGACGTACACACACACGGAATCAGTAGGTCAAGTGTAGCTCATGGCTCAAAGTCAGTATCCTGTTTACAAGCCCAGTTCCAAAAAAGTTGTGACGCTGTGTAAAATCTAAATACCATTAGAATGCATTATATTTTATTCAGTATTGAACATAGAAAACCTACCAAGTGTTTAAACTGGGACACTTTACTGTTTCATGAAAAACATTTGCTCAATTTGAACTTTTACACAGCATCACAACATTTTAGGAACAGAGTTATGAATCTGCTTTTGTATTTATGGAGAAAGTCATATTGTGTACCATGGAGAAACAGATGAGGCGCAGTGTGCAGAAAGGAAAGCACTCATAGGTCAATATGTGTTAGAAATGTATTTTTAATGTTCACTTGTTCACATTTCATACAGACCTCTGGTGTCGAATGCTGTGGTTTTTTTTTTTTTTTTTTTGGGTTTTTTTTCTCCAATGGATCACAAACTCTGAACAGTTATTTGAATTTTATTAAAATAAAGTGATACTGATGAACAAACAGAAGTGTGTTATTTAAATTAGTCCTATCCTGTTGAACAAGTCTTTTAACAGCACTGCAGTTCAAACTGATATTTTGAGTTTTAAGACATCTGCTGGTGCTTGAGACTTTTAAATGAACTCTAACCCACGGGGCTTTTGTTCAACATTCACACAATCTGACACCTTTCAGGGCAACAATCATTCACTGGATTACTGGTTCAGTAGTTTGGAAGGAAGGCATGAGGTTAAAAAAAAAATGTACACTAAATACACTCCTGAGCACATTCACACTTTATAACAAAAGTAAACAAAAACAAAGGTTGGTGCATTTTGCAACCATGACCCTGACTAGTTCTGAATTAAAGGTACTGGACACTAGGAGGGCAACCCGCTTTGGGGTTTTTTTTTTTTTTTTTTTGTTTTTTTCTCTTAAGCTGTAGAATTAAAGGCTGGTTAAGTCAGAAGATACTACTACAGCTCAGAAACCACCCATGACTCAACAGGAGTAGATGGAGTCCTACAATGTTGCTCACTTTTCTGTCCCCCTCTTTTCTTCCCATCTCTGTGTAAAAGTGAAGCTCCAGCTGAATTCAAATAAGGTTGCCCTCTGCTTGGAGGACGTGAATATTTTGCATAAGCTGAAACATTTTATCACGCAGATCACCTCTTTGGATGGATTTTGTTTATTTGCAGCAATCGAGGCTTAAAACAAGCCTCCAGTGGTCCCTTGCTTTAGTCTCTAACTCCCAACCTTTCAACATGACTGACATGAGGGCAGAATCACAGACTACCTTTTCTTCCTTTTACGCTGGACTGAAGGGGTACAAAGAGATATTACATGAGCATACAGGCTGCTGATCTTTAGATGCTGTCTTATTGCATTGTGAAACCTACAGTGTGCTTTAAGGTATCAACATTTCAAAAACTGCACACAATTTGGCAAATATGAGCATCTGAACCTTTAAGCTCTCTGTATTTACTTCAATTTAATGTAAATTTCAATGTAAACACATGAATTTCCTCAAGTTCAGGCTTTCTGAAAAAGACCCATCATCCAGAATGATAGAAATGGTCACATTAGGATAACAGAGTCCTTACTGTAACACCAGGGAGGCAGTGTGAGGCATCAAGGAAAAGGCTAAAAAGCAGCAGATCCCTTCTTCAACTGTGACCATTTGCAACATGCGTTCAAACTTTTGACAATACATTGTATAACCATATCTACTCGAGGCAGGCTGTGGCTTCTTAATGTTTTCTATGAAACTCTGGATGTCAGTTTTACTCACTTTGCTCCTTTCACTGCTGAAGTGGATCTTGAGCTTCAGATATTTTCCAACCCTTCATATTATATGTAAGAAGTAACACGTTCCCACTTCACGCCGCCTCTGTGTGCTACAGTCCAGTTTCAGTGCTGCTTCTAAGAGTCCATGTGGTTCATGCTTCTACTTCATACCTCCTACAATTCACTGTGTTAACTCCTTCCAAGCCAGTCCCCACGTCCTTGAGGAAAAACAGACCCAGGCGGCCGACTAAATGAAGGGGAAGAGACGTTTCTTGAGGATGTAGAGGACGGTGGCAAAGAAGAGGGCTAGTGCAAGGAAGATGAGCAGCTTGTCTGTCAGCTCCCGCCGGTTGTACTTCAGGATGAGCTTCCTGCCCAGGTGAATGGTTCCTGTCATGCTTTTAAACTCCTCGTTGGTTTCCTGCACCGTCCTGGATGAGGTGGCTGAATAAGGAGGACGAAGAATTAAAGGCATTAAGGGTTTAGGAGGATCGGTTAGGAAATGTGGACAGGAGACTGAAACATAAAATTAGATTTTTACCTAGCGTGCCAATGGTGTCCTCACTCTGCTTCACCTGTTCAGACATCATCCTGCTGATAGACATCAGACTCTCTGTGATGTTGCTGCTGGTTTCCACTAAATTTTCCTTGGTTGCTTTCCTGAGACAAAAACACACACACACACACACAGAACAGAGCAGGTGAAGTACTGCAGATGGATTCTGACATGCCTAATTTATTATTAGATTATATTAAAGTGATTTATTGGAGACTAGAAGGAATCTTTTTCTCATTAAGTAGTTTAGAACCTTGTGTTTCTACCACCAGTGCAACTAGCCACTCTATTTTTATATTCATTTATCTTTTTTGGTTCATTTGTGCCAGTTTTTAATCAATTTTTTTAAATCACAAATTACCAAAAGCAACAATTAAAAAAATCTTATTTAATAATCGTTCATGAAAGCATTTTAAACCACAGACATTAGACAAAAGATAGTTTTACAGATGTTAACAAGTGTATCTGTATTTCAGTGTACAGCAGATTAGCTGTTGTTTTGACATAGTTGTCATACTGCGATTCATCTGATAACACTCCATAAACATAAACACACATCTGTGTAAAACAGAAATATTATTGGTGGCCTGGGCTTAAAAACAGAAAGAAAACAGTGTAATGGTAATAACTACAGGAAGTAGAGGATAGAAGTTACTGACAGAAACTATGGTATCAGTTTGAAAATCCTAAGCAGCCTTGTTCTCAAGGTGTGTACGATGCCTCTGCCCGGCAGGGTAACGATAATACCCCATCAGCCTTTTACAGCTAAACAGAAACCAGGTAAATTAATACAGGTGACATTAATTTCCTCCTGTTTGGCTGCAGGTATACAAAAATCACTGATCAAAGTTCAGACTGCATATCAGCAGCTCTAACCAGGTGTAGAAGTACGGGAATCTACATAACGCAAACAAACTCGGGGTACACTGAACTGTCTTCGTAGTACAGTGCTCTGTAGCAGAGCCTTGGCAGAAACTATATTTACCTCTGTCTGGTGTTGTGGTTTTCCTCACCATGCAGCAGTTCGTCCTTCTCCATGTTGTCTATGGCAAGTTTACAAGCCAGGTTAGCTTTTCTCCACGCTGTCTGGTTGCTGACAAGACAGACAAGAAAAAGCAAACAATTTTGAGACTGAAAGTTTTTGTTTTAGATTTTTTTTCCATCTTAAGTGCTCGCTTGTGTCTGCATTTCCAGTTTACATTATCATCGCAACAAAACAGAAACCAACAACATGTTCACTGGGACACGAGGCAAGTGATTCAAGGGGAAAATAAAATGACTGGTGCTGCACAGGCTTATTTTTTTTAGATGTGTCTGTGTGCGTCTGCGTCTAAACACCTCAGCATCTGCTTCCATTGGCTCTCGGTCTCTGTTTGGATGGCCACTCTGTCTGACTCTTTGTCCTGCTCTTTGGCCATCTGCTCCAGATCCTGGAAGAAACAAAAAAACAACAACATCATGGCATCACATGACACAGATCCAATATTAAGCAAAAAAAAAAAAAAACCCTGTCAGATGCAGCACCGTGTGGATGTGTAGCTGAGGCCTGACCTGAATTCTGAGCCTCAGCTTGTTGAATTTCTCTTTGACCTGAGCATTGAGCTCCACAAGAGCAGACTGAGGTCCTGGACAATCCCTGATGTCCTACAGACAACACACACACATTGAGTTAAATATAATGTATTAGTTATATTTTATAATTATATCACATCGAGTAAGACATACATCATGTGAATTCATAAATGCACAAATCTTTGTGTGAGCAAAGGAGCTTGTGCTTTAGGAGTATGAGACATCTGGTCCATTGTTATAAAGTGTTTTGTCATTGTACATAGTGTACTGAGAGCTTGGCAGCAAGTCAGACTCATTCCCTGTGAATCCTGGACTCCACCAGCTCTGCCCCTTTATCATTGATTCTGTTCACAAGTTTTTTTGGAAGACAGTTTCTATGTGCAGCCAAGAGGTGGAGGCAGTCAAATTCAGTGGACTCAGGATCTCATCTCTGCTTTTTGCTGATGTGGTTCTGGTGGTTGAATCGAGCAATGACCTCCAGCTTGCAGTGGAGCAGTTTGCAGCAGAGTGTGAGGTGGCTGAGAAATGGTGTGTCCACCACTACACATGAGCTGCTGCCCCCAAGTGGTGGAGTTCAAAGCAACTCGGGGTCTTGAGAGGGAAAGGGGAAGTAGGGGATGTGGCACTGTAATTGCCTGCTGTGGTGAAAAGAGATTTAGTGGTTGTTCTACATTCTGGCCCTCACCAATGGACATCAGCTGTCAGTGATGATCTGGCCAAGAGGACAGCAGAAATCTATACAAATATAACAGCTGTATAAAGATACTTTAAATGGCCAAAAGGACTTGATTGATTGCAATGTAATGTAGAACCATAAAAATACTTGCAAAATATGTCATTTTTTATTACTTTATATATGAAATCCATTTTTAAATCCTGTTGACTAGAGCTATTTAGCAATATAACCAAAGACATTAGACAAAGAAACACTGGCGGTCACTTTTTGATAGGGCAGGTGTCTCTCAGCTTACAGCCGTTCCACCATCTGGCTCAGGATATACAGTATAAATTTTAGCACATTTTTCTCCATTAAAAAAAAAAACTTAATATATTTTTTTATATTCATATTATTTACATTTTCTAAAACAATTTGTTTTAACTTATTTTAATTTCCCTTACTAATTAGGATATCACGAACGCAGAACTAAACAAAGAGTGCGTCGTAAATATTTTTTTAAATAACATCTGATAATAAATGATCATTTTCTTCTCTCGGTTATTTGAATAATTAGAGATTTATTACTCAAAAGTATTATAACTGTCTCAGGAATGATTTTTTGCCTAATTAAAATAAACAAAATCAAGAATGTTTTGTGTCTTTTGACTGTCGGAAAGTTAACGTTAGCTTCTTCTTAGCTCAACTTGAAGACCTGTTGTGCGCATGTTCAGCCAGCTCTCCAGAGTTACCAACGGTTCAGAAATGGCTCAGGATGAAAGGACAAACAAGGCGCTCGTTCTTCATTCCTTACCTGAATGAGAGCTTTAATTTCCAGATCATATTTGATAATTTCTTGTGCGCAAATTCGGACGTGAACATCCGCAGAAGACGCCATTGTTGTTTTTGTATGGCAAGCTGGAGGTCCAAAAGAGGTAAAGACGAAGGACCAACGGTAGTCGGATGTTAATTATCCGTGGAATAAATAAATATGTTACTTAAAATGGAACAAAAAAAATTACTTAAATAGGATTTTATAATTCCTTTAAAAAAAAGTGCAGTTACTTATCATTCTGCAGCTTCCACTATAATTTTGTCCTTACTTATTGGACAGACAGGATCCACACTGAAATTTAAATGTGTTTTCAAATGTTTAAACATCATTTAAAACAGAACCACTAAATAATTTTAAGTTTGTAATATATAAACTATACTTAGAGAGTCAAAAGTGGCATTTTTAACTAAAAAAAACTACTAAAATTAATTCAGCCTCGGCTGTTACTAATATACTCTTTTTTTTTTTTTATTAACATCATGGATAGAGCCTGTACTATTACTTTTCTACTAAGTGTTAGTATTAACAGTACGTACTGAAAAGGGGGGTCTTGTGTCATTTTTACACCAGCTAATTTTGTGGAAATCCTGTAAAGGAAAAAGGAGGCCCATGTCTGATCCGTGTTCCCAGCAGTAACCCTGTCAAGATAATAGACACAAAGACACAGACAGAAATTTCTCCCTTTTTCTGATAGACTTTGTGCTTTGTCTAAACAGCAGCAAACCAGCAAAATATGTACAATACAAGAGTGGAAGAGCTATTTTAATGTGGTCTTTTTCCATACTGTTATATACAAAAGACAATAAAACCATGAATAGAACTTAATCATAAGCACTTCCTGTTTAGATGCAGCCCTTTTCTGAATGTGTCCAAACCTAATAAACACATCAGTGAGCCACATTGTTGCTTTGGGAAACATTTTCTTTCATTATGAAAAGGTTGGGAGGGGGAGAGACGCCATCCCACACACCACTGCGGTGTACATGTAGGGCATCAAATTATATTAAAGTATTTTTTTAAAAAGAATCAAGGAAATTATGTATGTAGTAGAAGCAGCTGTCTGCTTTCAGTTGCAGTCTCCCAATGACATTTGCTGGTGGTAAAAATAAATTTAGAGCCATCAGCAGAAGTGTTCCTATCAGTTGTTCTCTTTGGCTGGATAAAGGCATCTCTCCATTTCACAGGCACTACTTGTGGAGGAGATAATATGGCATTACTCAAAAATCAACCAGAAACACTGGTGAAGATCTTAAGTTTCACTTCGCTTGAATGATCCCGTTTTATTTATATATAGATTGTGCTGGAAACATTCCTCAGACATTTGGGTCCATACTGACATGACAGCGTCACACAGTTGCTGCAGGTTTGAGAACAGTGAACTCACTGTCGTGTTCAAGAAACCAGTTTGAGATGATCTGAGTTTTGAGCAGCTATCGTAAAGGGATAGACATGCTCACAATAATACTCAGGTGGGCTGTAGTATTTAAATGATGCTCAGTTTGCACAAAGGGGCCCATAGCGTACCAAGAAAGTATCCCCTACAACATTACAGCACCGCCACTGTTGATATAAGGCAGGGTGGATCCATGCTTTCATGCTGATTGCACCAAATACTTATGCTGCAATTTTAGTGAGCCCATGCTGATTGTAGTCTTGGTGTGGTCTTCTGCTGCTGTAATATTGGATCTGTTGTGTACTCAGGAATGCTCTCCTGCATATCTTGTTGAACTCTTTATGAACTCATTTGCTTAAAATACATTTTTAAGCGACGAAAAATTCAAAAATCATTTATAAAAATCAGGTTGGAAAACTCACACACACACTCGGTCAGTTAAATAAACAAGATTCAGACTGGGGTGCTAATGGTTTTATTGTTTTGATATTAAAATCAATAAACATAATCAGACAAACATGGTTACAAGCAGAGCTGTGGTACCAACTCCTGGTTGATACAACAGAGAAAAACGATTAAAAAAAAAAAAAGAAGAAGAAGAAGGAGAAGAAGAAGAACAGAAAATAAAGAGAGAGGCACAATTACACAACAGAGATTCAGGGCAGGTGTCTGCAGAATGTCGAGCAGCCAGAGACAAAAACTGTCAGAAGCTCTGAAAGAGAATCGGGCTGTTACAGTACAAACCAAAAAATAATAATAATAAAATAAAGGTCTTTTACTTTTCCATGCCTGTGCATAAAGCCACCCACTGTGCCTCCAAGAAGAGAAAAAATAAAAAATAAAAATACAACGTTAAACAAAAAGTTAGTCAAAACAAAAGTATAAACCCAGCACAACATTTATTACACAACATAAATATAGCAACTGTCAAGATATTGTATTTGAACAGGCATATATGTGAACTACAAATATAGACGTCATTGCTAAAGAGAGGATCAAGTTAGTTTCAGCAGGATACACTTTTTCTGCAGGTTTTGCTTCTTTATGAAATTATAATCACCAAGAGATCTATTATAGAGCACTTAGCAATGAAGTACAGCCCTCCTACTGAGACTGGGGAGAGGAACACACACAGGACTAACTACAGAAAGATCCCATGCTGTTGATCGAGTCAAATACCATACAAGACCAGAAGCATCGTAACAATGGCATGTAGCTGTGGAGCTCAGTATGGCCGATACCTTCCACATCCGCTACATGTTTGGACTTGTATGGATTTCCTATTATAATCCTCCGTCTGTCTGTCATTATGAAAATTTATAAAGAGAGAATAGTAACCAAACAGATGCCGTCTTTTTTCTGTAAATGTCTCTTGCTTCATGCATTTTGGCAAGTCTGGAAGGAGATGTAAATCATTGCAGTGTTTGGATGATGAGTTGGACGTATGTAGAAATAGAAAGAGGGGTTTTCTTTTTTATTATTATTATTAAGTGTGGGTGGTTGTTTGCTTGAATCAGTCTGCCGGAAGAGGAGATTAACCCTTCCCCATCATTCATTGCAAAGGGGAAGGTGAGGGGTCTCTGCCCACCAGCCTTTAGTGGCCCCTGGCTAATCTCAGGGGTTCCCTGACAAGACAACTGCGAACCAAAGCCCCTCTGATAAAAATTAAAATTAAAAAAGCACCTAGAAGGGGCAAAACATCTCTGGCGCAGTGGTAAAGTTTTACTTCCTTAAAACTAAATTTTCCCCACCAAAAGTTAGAGACCGCAAGCAAGCCAACTCCTGACCTCAGCTCCGTGGCGGTGGAGCACCTGAACCTCAGCCCAGAGTCATGACCAAAGAGTCACCTAAAGGCAAGGTTCAGTCTGGTGACCCACCGAGCTTTTCTCAGGACTTATTAAACTTCCGCTTCATGGGCCCCACAGACAGCGATAATTCAAACTCACAATGAAACTGTAGTCTGACTTGGACCGGTTTACTTAGAAAATAATGAATTATTTTTATCTCCTTAGACCACCTTCAGTCTTAAATCTGCTTAAAGTTTCATTTTCAGTCTCCATCTCTAATCACAGCAAACATCTGAAGTCTCTTTTGGTTGCCTGGCCAAAAGAGAGTCCCCATATATATCTATATCACCTAAAAAAACAAACGTGCATTTGTGACTATAAAGTACTGGCAGAACTGCCCTACTTTGTCTCCTGTTTCCAGTATTTGTGCTAACTGGCTGCTGGCTGCAGTGACATCAAACTTCTCAGCCAAGTTATAGTAAGAAAACAAATCATCTACAACTTAAAAATGGTTGCAATGCTCCTTTAATGGAGGGAGTCATTATTAGACTATTATGCAAGATATCTCATGAAGCTCAGTCACACCAATCATAACTCTATTTGCACAAAAAGAGTAAATATTTGTAAGTAATAACTAATATAGGACAATTCCTTAATTTTAGTTAGATTCACATTTGACTTTTTTTAAGTTTGTAATCGTTATGTTAAAGTGTCTATTTTCCAATTTGTGATAGGTGAGCTCAGTTTATTTAAATCTAACTGAGCATTAGTTAGTGACATTTACATCTCTAGATGCTATTACAGGTGTGTACATAAAAGCTATTTACAGAATAGGTTGAGGGAAAAAATTAAGATATACTTCCCAGTTTTTTTTCCAGACTTTTTGCTCATGATTTTGATTTTTTTCTTCTTCTTTTTTTCCCCAGTCAAAACTTGAAGATTGTTTCCAGTGGTCCCAATTCTCTTCTATACTAATTGGATCTTTGTCAAAAAAATAAATATATATAATTTTTGTATGAACAGTTTCTAGTTTCATTGTGACTTTGATTAAGATCTGTGAATCTCATGACAAGTCTCTGACTTGTGGTAAAGACTGCTTTAGTGGAAAGCTTTAAAGTCTAGCTCCAATCACTGTCTCCTTGCATTGTTAAATTAAAGGACCGAACAAATAAATAAAGAAATGGCAAGAACACTGGGATCAGAGAAAATGACAATAAAATATAATTTAGGGAAAAAAAGTGCAACATTTGATAGAGTCAGAGCATAAATATCAAACCATATTGATAATAAAAAAAAAAAAAGATTGAAACACACAAGCAGGACAGCAGCCATTAAAAGATACAACATTCATGATCTTTCTGGATCCTGATGACAAAGAGTCTCCCTCTGTTGAGACAACAGGAAAAGCTCTGCCAAACGCTCGTCTGTCTGTATGATCCTGCTGAGGAAGACTAGTCTACATTCATCAGCAAAGCAGCAGCAGCAGAATTATATACCTCGCTATATCAGCATACAGCAGGTCAGAAGTCAGAAACACAAGACTGACCAGAGTCATCAACAGAAGGAATAATATGGCTAATACAGCTATTTAACACAGCCATGTTAGCACCCAGCCACTGACAGATTAGCACCACAGTGTACCTCCATGCTCAGTTTGTCGCTTCATTCGCAACCTGCGACTCAGTGCCAACACTGACTTCAAGGAGGGTCTGGCACTTCATTATAGCAAAGTTAAGAAATGGAAAGTTCGCGTTTATTTGGGATCTTTTTTTTTTTTTCCTGTCTCGACAAGGTCTCAAAAGGTAGCAACAGAGTGCTCCGTGTCGAAACCTTAGAAGAAGAAGAATGCATTTTAATTGTCTAGGTAAAAAGCAGGCCCAAGTTTCCCTCTGTCTCAGACACAGTGGAAGTTTGCTCTTCTCTACGCGGACACACCAGCGGTGATAGCAGCAGCAGCCAATGCAGAATACACGATAACGTGGCATAGTGGGCAGAGAAAGAGTTCAAAACAGAACCAGGTTTCCCAAAACAATTCAATTTACAGGTTGTCTTTTCTGCTCTTCTTCAGCAAGGCTATTCTACGATCGAGACATGACTAACGGCTCTCATCTGCCTCTTAGGTTGACTATTGTATAAAATGCACTGATTTAGGGTTCAGATGAGGTTTTCATTTCATTATTGAACTTCAAGTTTAGGTTTTGGGAAACCCAGTCCCTGGTTTCTGTAGGGAAACCCCCTCCAGACTGACAGAAGGTGCAGATTTGTGTTCTCATATAACTGATTAAGGCACCTGGTTCAGCAGGCATCATATTCAAAATATTTTTTTTCCTTCTAAGTGTACAAACCAAGTGCAAGGTGAGTAATGCTGTTGGTCTTTTAACTGCCACAGGGAGGGAAAAAAGAAAGATTGGGGGGACAAAAAAAACCCAACCAAACAAAAGAAAAACCCCAACAGGTATGTGTGGTATAAATATACTGTAACTGTGGTATGGACACCCTAAACCAAAATCTGATGTCTCTTTGTGCTCATTCAATAGCAGCAAGTATGAAATCATACAACAGAGCGTACAGAGAGCCCAAAAAGCCATGCAACAACTTTGTGACAATGAACACCCTTTCCTGAATTCTTCCCGATCTGCGAGGAACTCACAGACTTGATTCTCTCAGCGCTATGCAGGGAATCGCCATGCAGAGACAGCTGCGTTCTCATTTTAGGGGAAAATGTGGAGGGTAGTAGTACATGTTTTTGTTTTGTTTGTACAAGCAACAAGGGTTCAAACAAGACAGGATATACATTTGAAATGCCAAAAAACAAAACACAAAAAAACCCTCAAAGCCAGACTCTTAGACCTGACAGCACAGCTAGTCCGAGGTTAGGTCATTTAACATTTTTATTCCTGTAATGATTTTTTATGGTAATGTCTATTTTACAGGGTAAGAAGCTTCCTGGAAACAATTACCATATGTACTTTGGTACCAATAAAGGGGAACAATAAGATCTTTTTTTTTTTAAAAAACAAAGAAAAACTGGTCACATGACTGTCCTTGTAGCTCTGTTTTGGTCTCTACCGGTTGTTGGCTGCAGCAGACAGCCATCTACTGCAGCCAATAAACCGAGACGATGAGCACGAAGCAAAACCTAAAAAAAAAGAGTTTACATGTAGACAAACTGATTAGTCCAAGTAAATAATCACTGTTTATAATTCTGGCTATAGATAAATGTCACATTGAGCTGACATGCTGGACTCCAATAATATAACTGGAAGTTTATGATTTCAATACTTTCTCCTGAATTAGCACCAAATTACACAAAGCTGTACTGGAGGAAACTGGACATTTTTTTGGAAATTATTACACACTGTAAAACAAAGCATTACCCTATTAAAAATCATCTCAAGAGCACTTCTATGCACTTAATTGCACTCATTCAAAACTGCTCTTTCTGAATGAAGCTACATCCACGTGATCTTTAACAGAACCTCTGTGGCTTTGAGCGGTGGTATCAAATCCGTGAGACTGGCTTTTACAAAAGAAGTATTGGTACGCTTAACAATAACGATCATACAAGTCGATAGCACAGAAGCGGTGTTGTTGTTTTAAACAAGAAACAGTACAACTCTTCCTCTGATTGGTCCGACAGTGAGTCAGTGAAAGTGATCTGGGCGGAAGTCTGATCTGATCATAGTTACACTGAATGAAATGGTCACACGGAGTGTTTTCTGTAAACACATCTGAATACGGGTGCCTTTTTTTTTTGTTTTTTTTATAAATCCTCGTAGCATTTCTCGGGACAACGAGACGTAATCAGCACCATGTGACAAACCCCAGCTGGATCACGACTGGAAATCAGAGTGGAAACCATTCAGAGAGGAAGATGCTGCAGATTGTGTTTGCAAGAAGACCAAATTTGGACAAAACGGTGACATTTTGTGAGTTTTTTTGTAACAAGTCTGTTGGCCTTTGCTTTTAACTTTTATAGAGCATTGCACCATAGTGATTGACATTAACGATTCATAACGCACACACACTCTCTCTCACACACATACAGTACGCACAATATTTTGTACAGAGTAAAGAATGGCGACAATAATTGGAATACATAAATATACTTTCTTTTGATTTTTATATATGTCATCACATATGTCAGATAGAAGAACGATATTACCCTGATTTGCTGAAGAAGAGCTTTATGGATCCACGTAGCTTTTATTGGACAAGAGTAGCACAAAGTTACACACTCTATTAGCTTAATATTTGACTGTATAGGATTTATGTAATCAGAAATAAAAATTTAAAAAAAACCAGAAAAGAATAAAAGGAATAGTTTTACTGGCGTGGATTTTCACTCATTTCCTTAACTGTTAAAATGCCACAGAGTCTCCTGGTTTGAATGTAAAGTTGCACAGCTTGCGCCTATTCTGTTAAATGTAAAAACCTGTGAGGACTCTTTCTTGTAACCAGCCTTGTGATCGACAGCAAAACACACGCACGCTTCTCTTGTCAGCCGGCCGTCAAACAGCGGCCCTTCAACCACTGCTGACCCCTTGCCAGACCTGGATGAAATTATACCCGAAAGCATCGCTTCCAAAGCAGTTCAAACCTTTGGAGTCATTTTCTTTCAGATACATTTCATCACGTCTGCTACTTTAGTCAAGGTTGTTTTGAGCCAGTCAGGCTGAATTGATTTGTTGTTGTTGTTGTTGTTGTTGTTGTTTACCATATCGGCAGAACAATGTTAGGCCCCCCCCCCACTCTGGGCAGCCGACTTTGTCTGCCATGTTGTTATTTTTGTTTGTGTGTGAAAAGTTATTTAAGAAGGCAATAAGTGTCCGGATTGAGTCTCCATTTGTAATTGGCTTGCCATACAGTACAGTGATATAGTAACTTCCCCCAAGGCGGCCGGGAGCAACGTCTTTCAAACAAGCTCTTCCTGGCCGCCCCAGGCTAAACCCTCCTCCTCAATAAGTCACAAGTAGAAATCAGTTTACAAATGATAACAATATAGCTCTCTGAAGAAATGTGTCTACACTGTACATCACCCTGAAGAGGAAGCCAAAGCAGAATCAGTTTTTCCATAGGAAACCTCTACTGAAGGCAAATGAATCGTGACGCCAAGGGGGTCAGCATCAAGATCAACGTAGGGGCCCTGGAATCAAAACCCTCTTGTTTTTTTTTTTTAAGGTTTTTTTTTAATAATTTTTGTTTTCTTTTAAGACCACAAACATACTTTCACTCGGTCCCTGACCAGGAAATAGACCTATCCTGTCAAGACACTGGGCTTCCCAAAGCCATGCAATGGTACGCTCTTGTGCGCTCATATCATGTCATGGCTCCAGAAATGTGTAGATCTAACCCTCGTCAGGTCGTACACCTGCCCCTCGCTAGTTTACAGACCTAGCAGAGTCAGGCAATAGACCTATCCAAGCAAGTAGTCGTCAAGTACACTTGCAGCATTCACGCCAGGCCATTTAGCAGCAAATGGAAGAGAAAAAAATGCTTTTCTTTTCTTTTCTTTTCTTTTTGTTTTTTTTTTTCTTTTTTGGACAAAGTGCTTTCGGTTTTTTTAAACATATAAGATAGAGTATTCTATACATATATTTAACATTTAGAAGATACATATTAACTTATAGTTTATTTACAAAACTGAATCACTACTAAGAAAATAGCTATGGACGGTAAGGGGAGAGCAAGTCATTAGGCTACAACTAGTCTAAGAATCAAATATGAATCATGGATACTCGTCATTCTAGTTTCAGAAAAAGCACCATTTCTCCCTTTTTAGACGGAACGGAAAACAGTAAAAAAATCTATATGTGTGTGTGTGTGTGTGTGTAGCACTAGCTGTTATTCAGTCACACAACACAAACTTTATCATCAGCAGACTCACGTCACGCCAGTCTGAATTCAGCTTTGTCAAATTCACATTTTTCTCGTTTTAATATGACCTCCAAATAAATCAATTCTGCTTGAATTGTGAAACATTCCCAGAATAGGTAGCATCTCCTTAAAGGACTTTACCGTAACTGGTAACCAAAGTTATTCTTTATGTCTGTGACCAGTCAGGAAGGATATGACTAATGGAGATTCAATTCAGCAAAGCAAGGTCAGAGGCAGCGATGACCATCTCAGGAAAATACACAATTCAACCAGCTTCATTCTTCAAGACAGAATACAACAGCATGCAAAAGTCTGGGCAAGTTTTACTCTGTATAGCGGACTAATATGAAAAGGCATAAAGTTAAAGATGGAATGATTATCTTTTTATTTTCCTCTTATATCAAAATGACACCAAAAGGTGAAGCTGTAGCCTGATAAGTGTATTTTCTTTCTTATTAGGGCTGAATTTCCTCAGCAAAAAAAGGCGACCACATAAATCTACTTCAGCTTAGTGGGTGGCAGTAATGATGCCGCTTGGAGTAAAACTGAGTGTCAACCAGATTTTTTTTTAAATTGTTGTTACACTGATTCCGAGTATTATATGTAGATTATTAATTTGCATGATTAGAGTTCTTTACATTGCTCGTCTTTTTTTTGTTTGTTTAGATCAGTTAGATCATCTGCGCCGAGACTTTTGCACGCTGCTGTATGCATGAAAATCTAAACGACAGCGCTGAATCCAGATCAGCCACACTCAGATGGCTCTGGCTTTCTTACACCATCTGACACAACACTGTATCTCGCTCCTTATCTGCTCTCACGCTAGAACCGCCGACAGCGGCACTTCAACGTTCCCCCTCACAGACCCCTCAAAGTAGACCAGCACTTCGCGGCATTGTGTTTTATATAAATCCTGTCTTGATTCTCTGTATTTCAAATCAGCCAGCTAAGAATAACAGAAAGGGTGGAGCTTATAGATCAAACCATCAGCCAAACACCTCCACCTGTGACCAACAAACACTCCCAAACCAACGGGAAATCTAGCAGGCAGCTAAAATACAAAAATATAACAAGAGCATGTTTTTTTGGTTTTTCTGTTGGGTTTTTTGTTGTACTCTAACTTTCTCAAAGCAAGGATAGGCTTTAGAAATGTGTCATGCTTAAAAATGAATCAATTGTCATGAAAAGTGGCGTTTCACCATTCATAGATATATCATTAATGTTTCTATGTACAATATTCAGTTAATATATTTGTCTATAGACCTCATCTACATACAGAAATCAAACAAGTGATACAGGAACACAAGATTTTGGTTACTGTTTGAGAAATTTTAACAAGCAAAAAAAAAGAAGAAGAAGAAAAGAAAATTGTAACATAGCTTATCTAGTAGCACTCTTGGTATTCATCCTAGCTAGCGCCATTAACACAATGAGCAGGTGGAGGGAGGAATCAGTTCAGGAATGAAGGGCTTCCTTAAGCAATAAATCTACTGGAGAAGCCAACAGAGGGGTTCAATTTTAGATTCAAAAAATAAGAAGAAGAAGAAGAAGCAAATGAATGTTCCTTTTCTGTACAGAATTGGACCCAAGCTAATTTCACAGTTCTATGAAGTCCCTGACCCTCCCACAAATCTTACATTCAATACGGCGTCAGGTAAGCTGTGCAAAACCTTACTTTAACTGGCTGGTCGCCATTTCGTTGCATGTGTCTTTGGTACAAAACATAATCAAAAGATAGTGTGCAAATATTTTTTTGTAACTCTAAAAGAAAAATATCTGTCATCCTTAAACCCCCCCCCCCCAAAACCCCCAAAGACGAAAGTACCAAAAACCAAAAGTAATCTATTGCAGAGCCCTCCTATATACACAGACTCTGTGGCATCACGCGACAAGAGCTTCCATTTGTTTATGTACATTCAGAATATCTTCGAAACAGCTGAAAGACACAACAAACTCCACCAGCGTGTCCCTCATCGCACTCGCTATAAGTAGTCCTTTCCTAGGCTGGGAGTTCTGGCCGATCACCTCTCCTCGTTCAGCCCCGCTCACACTCACTCACTCTTACGGAGACGCGCACACACACACACACACACACACACACACACACACACACACACACACACACACATACACAAGGCACAATGAATAGAACTCTGATCAAACACTAGTATGAACACACCAAACTGCCTGGTCATCTCTACTGTACAAAAAAGGGAAGCCGGTGCCGTTCGCTGGGAGACACAGTTATTTACAGTTTCCTGGAGGAGATGGATCACTGTTTATGTCATCTCTATCGCCGCCAACAGCACCACCATCATCATCTTCCTCACTTTCTGTCTGATCCCACACTGGTCTGTTCCACGCAGTCCAGTTATAACCAGCACAAAGGCCAAAAAGCACCATGCTACATGCGCTTCCTCTTCACATGGTCAACTATGAGCCGTTAAGCTTCCTCCTGCCTGACACGAGCTTCAAACCAGCAGGACGCCTCTCGCTTAATAAAAGCTCTAATGATAACTCTCAGCTTTATTGTTTCGCAGGGATGGCATGAACATATTTAGGCCTTCAATACAAAATATTTCTTGCCACCCCGTAACGCCTCGGAACAAGCCGCTTTTTCCACTGCAGCTTACAAGGCCATTTTCATCAAGGTGCTTTACTCGATTGGGTTCATTTGACAACCTCAAGTCCACTTTTGTTGCCCTGTGAGGTGAAAGTCTTCTGAGAAATGATAACTGGAACTTTTTTCATGTAAATTCGTCCTTTGTCACTACAACCTCAAACAAACGTGTGAAAGTATTCCAGTGGTTACGCTCATGCGGCTGTTTGTCTCAGCCTCCAACAGAAACAACCCTACACAATGCTATGTTAAACACATCTAATCATCACCAGTGGATTTAGGACGTGCTATTAGCTATACACCTAACCATCACTTGCTTTTAGAGGCGCTTTTCCCCCCCAACGAACGTTCACAATGAGTTGGGAGAACTGTGATGCGCTGATTCTGCACGCAGTGCGCAGAGCCAGAAAGCTAGGGTGTATGCCATACAGATGACATGGCAAAAACAAGCACACATACCTACACACAGGAAGTGGTATGTGTGTTTGTGTGACTAACAATGTGCATGAAAGTCTGGGTTGTAGGGGCATGCAGAGGGGAGCATAGTTACAACAGGACAGCACGATCGTAATACTGAGTCCACTGCTCTCAGTGGAAGGCGGCCTGTCTAGATTTTGGAGGTGGGGACTCGCAGGCCGACCAGTCCGCCAGTGGGATCGCCGCGTCCTGTGTTCTCCAAGATCTTGTTGACGAAGTCTGAAGTCTGCCCAGCAACAGGTGATGGCACTGCACACACAGATACAAAGATACATTAGAACATGTTTATACTAAATACTAAAAGTAAAGTTAACTTTTACTTTCAACTGAACTAAAATACGTCTACTGTATCGATCAATTTCACTGCCTACCTGAGCCATTAAAGCTGCTATCATTAGGATTATTAATTTATTATTATTTATTGATTTTATTTTTCATTGCGTAGAAAGCATCTTTATTACTCTTTTATTTAATTGGAGGACTGTTTATGTTTGTCTGTATACACCAAGCTCAGCGGTGCTTCCAATTTTGCTGTATGCTTGTACTCAGCTTATCTAATTGTGAAGGTTATAGCTGACTGAATATGGTGATAAATATAATCAATGCATCTGCCTATTTATTGTGGTTATCACTTTGATACATCATTGATTATATCAATTATTCATTATCAAATATATTTGATAGTTTTGCAATGAATTTAATTCTGATGGTCTTTAAAATGTTTTTTAAGTTATTCTTAGTCATCGTTCACAGTCACCGTAAACTACAGTATCTCATTGATTGGTGGCCAGTCAACTGTAAAAAGACCATATTATGCTAACTTAGAGGTCCACGATTTCATTTGGGGTCCTGCATTTTAGGTTTTACATGGTTTAATGTTCAAAGAACATTCGTTTTTCTAACCTTGAAAATCGCTGTAGCTGTACTAAAAGTTAAAAATGTATCTTTAACTCTTTACGCCTTGAGAGCTTACAAGCAATAACCCTTGTTTCTCTTTTCTCACTTGAAAGGTTTCTGTTATATTTCAGGCCTCCTTACAGAACAAAATGACTCTGCCTCGGCAGCTACTCTTGTAAAACCCCAGAAACTATTCTAATTGTCATCAAACCACGTGTTTATTAATACATACTGAGGTGTAAAACATGTTATTAAGAGGAGGCAATGATATGTTGTCTTTATGGGGTAAAGAGTTAAGTCTCCACATGCTAATAAAACCCAGCCTGATCAGATTGGTCAGCTAGCCCAGCAAAAGAGGCAAGAGAGAGTGTCGGTTACTAACTGTAACCAGAGACAAAGAGTCCTGAATAGAAATATTCGGCCGCTCAAGATGGCGGCCGTCCTGCTCCTGCACTGTCCCCGACTCAAAAAACAAAAAGATTTTATATTTGTGTTGTTGATGATGTCTGGTGACCGTTTCAGCTGTGCGGTCATTATGATAGCAAAGATGTAGCTTAGTGCAGTGCTTGCATTTGGACAGTATCTCACAAACATGAGTACACCCCTCACATTTTTGTAAATATTTTGTCAAATCTTTTAATGGGACAACATTGAAGATACTAGTCAGTGTGCGGCTTGAACAAAAGTGTAAATTTGCTGTCACCTCTAAATAACTCACACACAGCCATTATTGCCTAAACCGCTGGCAACAAAAGTGAGTACACCCCTAAGTGAAAATGTCCAAATTGTGTCCAATTTGCCATTTCCCTTCCTGGTGTCACGTGAGACGTTACTTTTACAAGGTCTCAGGTTCAAATGGGGAACAGGTGTGTTGAATTGCTCTCGCACTCTCTCGTACTGGTCACTGGAGGTTTAACATGGCACATCACGACAAAGAATTCTCTGAGGATCTGAAAAAAAGAATTGTTACTCTATATAAAGACGGCCTAGCTATAAGAATATTGCCAACACCCTGAAACTGAGCTGCAGCACGGTGGCCAAGACCATGCAGCAGTTTCACAGGAGAGGTTCCACTCAGAACAAACCTCGCCATGGTTGACCAAAGAACTTGAGTGCACGTGCTCGTGTCATATCCAGAGGCTGTCATTTGAAAATAGATGTTGCCAGCATTGCTGCAGAGGTTGGAGGTGCATCAAATGGCTATCATTCCAGAAGGAAGCCTCTTCTAAAGATAATGCACAAGAAAGTCTCCAAACAGTTTGCTGAAGACAAGCAGACTAAGGGGGGATTACCTGTGGTCTGATGAGACCAAGATAAACTTATTTGTTTCAGATGATGTCAGTGGTGTGTGGCGGAAGCCAGGTGAGGAGTACAAAGACAAGTGTGTCTTGCCTTGCATGATGGTGCATGATGGTGCATGGTGGTGGGACGTCGCTATTTGGGGCTGCATGAGTGCTGCTGGCACAGGGAAACTACAGTTAATTGAGGGAACCATGAATTCCAGCATGTACTGTGACATACTCAAGAAGAGCATGATCCCCTCCCTTCAGAAACTGGGCCACAGGAAAGTATTCCAACAAGATAACAACCCCAAACACACCTCCAAAAAGATCAGTGCCTTGATAAATAAACTGAGGGTAAAGGTACTTGACTGGCCAAGCATGTCATCAGACTTAAACCCTATTGAGCATCTGTGGGGCATCCTCAAATGGAAGGTGGAGGAGCAAAATGTGTCTCCATGATGTCATTATGGAGGAGTGGAAGAGGATCCCAGTGGCACCCTGTGAAGCTCTATAGTGATGGAAAATAAGGCAGTGTTGGAAAATAATGCTGTCCACACAAAACATTGGCATTTTGGGAACAGTTTGGACATTTTCACTTAGGGGTGTACTCACTGTTGTTGCCAGCGGTTTAGACATAAATTGCTGTATGCTGAGTTATTTAGAGGTGACAGCTAATTTACACTGTTACACAAGCTGTACACTGACTACTTTACATTGTATCAAAGCGTCATATCTTCAATGATGTCCCATGAAAAGAAACAATAAAATATTTACACAAATGTGAGGGGTGTACTCACACTTTTGTGAGACACTGTATGTGTTCAGATGCTGTCTAAATGTTACTTTCAGCCAGGGATCTTTTCCCTCACGACTCACGAGTTGTTTCAAGCAATTGAGGCACACTGAAGATAAAAACTCCTGTTGACATGGATTTTGGGCTTTGTGAATATGCAGAACATCTGCATGTATAAAGAAAAAGCTTCAACACTAAAATAAAGTGATAAAACCCCAGAAAGCATAATACGGGCTTAACTTGTGTTTCTTTTCGATTCTCACCAAGTGTCTCCTTTATGAGTCTCTCCAGAGTGTCAGACATGTTGGTTGGACGCGGAGAAGAGTCCTCCACTCGCTCCACTATCTCCTCTTTGATGGCGTTGATCACAAACAACAGCCGGTCTGCAGGAAAACACCAGTTTGACCACAGATTATTCACAAAAAATTCTGTGCTTTTGTCTTCTGGTTAGACACTGTAACAATTCTTTTTAAAATTGGTGACAAGTATGAGCAGTTATTTAGTTATTCTTATCAATCATGATCTTATTTCTAATCTGACAAAGAAAAGAAAAAAAAGAAAAAAGTAAAATGTCATAACAGTCACTGTCATCATTGTCTATTAAGTTTCCGTTGAACTGCCAACAGTGCAAGAAAAAATACATGCAGATGTTGTTTCTAGTAAAGATTTAGATCATGTAGCGTCAGAGCCAACGTACCGTACTCTGTGCTGAGTCCCCAGAGCTTCACTTTATTTGCTTCATATTGGGCTTTCTTTTTTAAACGGCAAGCTCTGAAACACACAGACAGAAAGAAGAGTTTCTAATCAATAGGAGGAAAGAGGATCTCACTGAGAAACAAAGGTTATTTTCAAATCAGCATCTTTATTACAATCAGGCTCGAGAGGGTAAAGCCTTTTGAAAATAATACTGTTGCAGTCATCAGGACTTTACATATGGCTGTTCTCCAGCTGTCATGTGTACACAGCGAACACATGAATGCGTGGTTTACCTGGAGGCCAGCTTGTTTTTCTCCTTGCGAGAGCGTGGCCGTGCAGTCAGTGGTAGCTCGCTCACAGGAGTCAAGTCGCTGATCACCTTGTTCAGTTTACGAAGCTCTGTGCCGATCTGCAGCAGCTTGCGTGGATTGGGAGTCAGGTCTTCCACATCTGTGCGGCGAGACTTCTTCAGCATGTATTTTCCTTTGTAAAGATCATCAAAACAAAGGAGTTAGACATCAATCGCATTTTATATGTTTCAGTTCTCGAAAACATGAACAAACACTAGTTGTGCACATGGTACTTCAAATTAACCAGCCAACTGCAAGTGTACCTCTGTTTTTTTAAATTGCTTGATCTGGTTTTAAATAGGGCTGTTCGATATAACAATATATATCGGATGACGATATAAAAACGTCTATCGTTTCATTTTACGCTATCGTTTGTTTCGTGGTGTCGCAAAATAAACTGTTTACGGCAATATTTTTTCATCGTTTTGATGGTCACTGTAGTGGCTATATTAATTTCTTAAAGTTCTCTCTTTCTCTTATATTTTATATAACCACACTACGGACGGACAAGCGCCTGCTTTTATGCGTTGTCGTTAGCAACAACGACGGTAAAACCATTGCGTGTCCGCTTGTTTATTTTCTACATAAACCTTTCACAATAAAGCTCAAGATCCTGTTGAGACTTTTCAAAATAAACTGAATCACGCGAAAGAGTATGCAGAGTGTTTACGGATGAGAAGTAAAAAAGAGCCGCCAGGTGCTAAAAAATAAACCTTAGAGTCAAACGTTAGAACAGGCTTTTCCCTGCAGCACGCCGTGTAATAAATACTCACAAAGAAAACGGCAGCCGTTACAACTTATGTCTAAAAATGTATAGTTTCATGCATCGGTTAAAACATTCGACTACAGGTACACGACGCCCTGCTGGAAACACTTCACGCAAGTGGAGCTGCCTGAGATTCACATAATTTACAGAAAATGTTAAATTTTTGTGATTTATATCGTAATCGGGACGATAGATGTCGGGATATGAGATTTTGGTCATATAGCACAGCCCTAGTTTTAAATAAAGATTTTCTACGCACCAACAGCTGGTAACCTGCAGTGGGTCTGACAGGTGTGGGGATGCATTAATAACCTAATTATTAATCATCAAACAGCAACTTTTTGACAATGACCTTAACTTTTAAAAGCCTGAAACTATGATGATCAAAATCCAACATGAGTCATTTTATTCAACTTAAAGAACTCCCTTTACAACACTGAATAAATAAGAATATGGATACAAGACAAATAGTTTGCTGCATTGCTGCAAACAGAGGAGTCCTTTAATGTGTGAAATAAAATATACATCTTTAATTTATTTAATAACTCCAGTGTGATTACTCAAACTGTAGCATGACTGCAACATGCTGTGCACAGCTGCTGCTGTGGAAAATCCAACCGATCCAACCAGCCTGTCTCTGATCACTCTGCATTATCCACTAAAAGCCGTATACGATCATTTTTATGCCGATATTGGGCATGTAAAATAAAATGTCGGAAACACTTAAATGCAAAAGATTATTTAATTCCATATAAAACTGAAGCTCAAAGCGAGACTTTAATAATGCCTGCATGCGCATATAGTTGTGCATGTGTGAGTACCGTGGAGAGGCCCGTTCTTCTGGTACAGGTTGCTAGGCAGCGTGTGTCTGTCCCACTCGGACGGCTTGAGCATGCGTTCCTGTTTGGAGGGGGTGAGCTGCTCGCTGTACTCCCAGAAGTAGCGGCGCTTTCCTCTCTTTCGGCTGGAGACTCCTGCTGTGAGCCCTTTAATGTCCTCCATCAGCTCCATGTCACAGCCTGACGGAGGCAGAAGAGAGAGACACAGAAGGAAGGGGAGGAAATTAATGCAACAGAGACAGAGACAAAGAAAAGGATGTATTGTGTATTCAGTATTGTGGTGACACCAAATACCAAGTAACACAATACTGTAATCATCTGCTTGTAATGTAGCAATGTATCATATTTTTTTTATACGTTCAATGAGATTATAGTTACTGAAAATGGGACCACACATGCCTTTTCACATGTCCAAATTACTTGACCTCACTCTTAGCCACTTAATTTTTTAATGCTTTTTGTTATGGGTATTTGTTGTGGATTTATATTTTATGTTGTACGTGTAGAGTTTTTTCAATGTTTTGGGTTGTACAGCTCCTATCTTGATCAGGTCTCTCTTTTAAAAGAAATTGTAATCTCAATCAGACAACCTGGTAAAATAAAGGTAATAAAAATCACTTTAACTATTTTAAATAGAGAGTAGCTACCTGGCTCAGAGAAGGCGTCACTCATGTCATCGTCCTTGTCTGCTTCGTAGTCTTCGTCCTCCTCCTCTTCTTCCTCCTCTTCATTCTCAGACAGCTCATGCTCACTGCCAAAACCCTCATCGTGGTCTTCGTCTTCTAGTTCCAACCCATCTCCTTCCTCTTCCTCTGCCTCTGCCTCTTCCTCATCCTCCTCATCCTCCTCATCCTCTTCCTCTGTCTGCGGGTGGCCTCTGCTGCCCAGTCTGCTGCGGGTCATGAAGAGAGAGTAGTTGTGCTCCTCTTCCTTGGTCTTCTCCGTACCCTCAACAACCAAAAGACTGCCAGCCCCGCTGCAAACACCATCGCTGATCACCAGCCCAGAGGTGCTGGTCTCCAGAGCCTGGCTCGCCTCAACCAGCTGAGGCACAGTGGCAGACCTGCCTACAGGCATCTCTCTCCTCGCTGTCCCCTCTACTCTCCTTTCAAAGCTCGCCAGGCCACCCGAACAGCTGGCGGCGGCAGCACCAGGTAGTCCCACTAAGGCGGCACTTGCTGAAGTAGAGGCTTTCTCAACTCGAGGCTGGGAGAGAGGTAGAATGGGATCTGACCTCTCAAAATCCGTCTGGGGAGGCATGTCCGCTTGGGTCTTATGTACAGCACTGACACGGACTTTAGCCTTGCGTACAAAGTCAGAGCTGTAGGAAGTTGGGGCTCCCATTTTGGTTCCACGCACCATGGGCTTTATTTGAGCATGACCATGGTCCTGGGTGAGACTGAGGTGGCTCTGAGTCTTAGCCATAGTCTCAGTGCTGGAAGGAACAGGTCTGGTTGCTCTTTGGGAGCCTTCAGGAAAGTCCGGGAGAAGGCTGCGCGAAGGACGGGAAGAGGATGTGGAGCTTGGTGAAGGTTGAACAGAGCCAGGGCCTGATCCTTGGCCGGGGACCAGGAGAGTCTTACTGTGACAGGGAAGCTGGGATGACTGAGTCTGGGGCAAGCTCAGGTCAGCGGGAGGGTAGAGCGTCTCACCCACAGGCTGTGAGTCCTCACTGTTGAGCTGAGCCAGCGTCGGAGTTCGACCAATCACCTCCTCGTCCTGGTAAGGACTGGAGAAGTCATCCAATCCCAGGAAGTCCACCTCTTTGGTGCCCCAGATATCACAGCTGGCCAGCCGTGTGTATCTGTGAAATACAGAGAGACACAGACTAGCAACAGTGGAAACCTTCGCCTTCTTGTCATAGTATCTTCATTACATCTTTGCATTGCAGCTGTTTCCTATTTTTGTCTACATTTGAATAACCTAAGCTTGTTAAATCTTTAGAATACTAGCTTGTTGATGCACATTTTTACCATGCAAATGACCCTGCAAATACAATAATCAGCCGACCAACATGATCATCAGAGAAAAACTAGAATTTACAAGTTATTATTCATGAAAAACTACTAAAACACTATTTCAGCATGCTAAACATTCATGCTCTGCTGTTATATATGAAACTTGAAGATGAGTAACTGACTGAAGGGAAATATTGGAAATGTTCAGCAAAACCAGTAATGGAAATATTCATTTACTGCAACTTGCAGTGAAAACCTGTTTTCCCCACAGAGGGGATGCTAAATGTGGAAGTGCACTTGTCTCTACTTAGAACTGCAATGGCAGCCTGTCACATGATGGCAATGGTCCAGTCATATAGCAGTTAAACAGCACAGCACAGCGTGACTCTTCCACTTTCACTTTTATCTTTGCAGAGCTTGAGACAAATGCATTTTTCCAAGCTGGAACATTTCAGAGAAAATCTGTAACTGTTCAACTTTCTTTTTCAACTTTACTTTTAACTTAGTTTAAAGTTTGTAACTTCAGTGAGAAACCAGTGATAACAGTGAAGCCTCTTCATGCCACAAGATATAAACAGGAAGCTCTGAGGCTCTCTCAGCACTTTCAGTGCGGTGAAGAAAACTATAGTTTGGTAAGACCAGCAAGCACCAAACGTTATTTTGGTGCACCAGAGCACAACAATATAACAAAATTAATCTGAAGTTGCCGAAACACACATTCTTAGTCAAAGCTGGAAAGTATGGTTTGCACATTAGGAAAAAAAGATACAGCAGTTTCCTCTGTTCCACTTCGGCACAACCCAAACCTAAGTCTGTATGCAGCAGATTTTTCAAACCCTGCAACAACCAGCACTATTCCACCCCGGTTTTAATGGACTTTGTTTTTCAGAGACAGTAGTCTGCCCTCAGTTTGCACTCAACATTGGGGAGGGGAGTACACAAGCTACTCTGGCAGCAAAACATCAGGGTAGCTGCAGGACAGACGGAGCATCACCTGAGACCCCAGGAGACTGCGGCAGCCAGCTACTTTGTTGTTTACAGGCCTCTTAAACCACTTCCTGCCTCCCGGCTAACCGACTATCTGCTTCAAATTCTCATCTGCTGCGTCTATTTGAGACCAAAAGGACAGGCCTTCACAATTACTGTTCTACTTCTGTACAAACCTTCAAAGCCTTCTGACCTTTCTCATGAGGCTCATTGAAAGACGTAACAACAGATTTAACTAAAACCAGATTTAACTTAAAATCAGTCGTATCATCAATCGCAAGCTTATAAAAAGCAGGGGCCCACTACAGCCTCCTCATACTACAAACCTGGCGTGACCACAGTAAGATGATGGTGAAATATCTAAATAATAGTTTAAAAATACAGCATAACTGTGAGTTTCAGATTTTAAATGTTAGTTTAAAAAAATACAGGAAGCCTACCTATCTTAATAGCAGCAAATGACATGAAAAATAAACCAGATCAACAACATGTTAATGCATCTCATAATAGTTCAACACTTTCTGCTCCGTCAGCTAACCCACGTGATTCAAAGCAAAGACAGAAAAATTTAAAATTACATAATTTATAAGAAACTATCACACACACAAAAACCCACCAAGTCAACTTTACGGGACTTTGTTGATCAAACACTGGATGTGTTTCTGTATGATTTCAATATTCAAGTTGACACATGTAATATGTGACCTATGCATTTTCAACTGTTGCTAAAGGCTTCTCGTTTTCGCTTCTTTCTTAGAGTCAGTGATTTGCTCCATTTTTCTGCTGCTTTTAAGCCTGGCTTTGTATGCTCTGTATTGGATTTTGTAAAGCACTTTGTGACTCTTTGAAAAGCACTATATAAAGTATCTGCTAGTTATTCATTTACAAACCAAACCAGCTTCACAGAGTTTAAGAGGTCAAAGTTTTGTGTGTCAGTTACTTGTTGTTGTTGTTTAACATGGCCTAAAAAAAAAAAAAAAAAAAAGCTGCAACACATGAATAAATCATAAGTACCTGGTGAGGTCTTCCCAGTAGGAGTCCCACTGTTCGAACGCCGAGCTGCTGCAGACTGTCTCACATTCACCCAGACCCATTAGCTGGTCCACGCAACCCTCAACCTCCTTGCCTCCATCCCCGACCCCCACAATGCTGTCCCCACAGGGGCTCTGCTGGTGGCTCATGTCTCTGTCCTGAAGAGAGCAGCAAATTAAAGAATTACCTCCATGCAGCTGTTATAGGATAGGATGATCTGTAAAGTTAGAGTGCATGTCCTTGTCCCAGACACAAAGGATCATGGTAAATGGACTGGTCCTACTCTAATCAAAGTGCTTCATACAACATGCCTTATTCATATGAGCACCTTTTTCTACCTAAATGCTTTTCCAACAGTCATGCATTTACACTCCAATGAAAGCATCGGAGAACAAATTGAGGTTCAGTATCTTGCCTAAGGATACTTTGGCATGCAGACTGGAGCAGCCAGAGATCAAACCACCAACCACCTTCCTCCTAAACTTCAGCCATGCAGTGTCATCATTTCACTATCTAACTGAATGTGTAATATTCCCACAATCTCCTCTTCTGTTACTGAGTCAAGGGCACCGACTAGTGAAGATTTCACATTGAAGTCATGCTGACCTATTGGACATGAAGTGCCACCGTTTCATTTTATCTGATGATTAGACCTTGTGTGAGATTTTGTAACAATTAAATGCTTTGTTGAGTTTAAAAAAAAGACCTTTAAAGTCCTCCAAAGTGTTTAAAGAGACAGAGAGCTGATCAAGGCAGGTGGTAGGGTAAGTGATGTTGTATGAAATTCTACTTAGCTTAGATTTCATTATTGAATGATTTAGTTAACTTTCATAAAAGACATTTATGATAAGAAGCCACCACATAATGCCAGCAACCAGGTGTTTGACTGTCTGGAAATTCACTACACAGCGGTCCCAAACAGCAAAAGCCATAAAGAACCTGCATGAAAGGACCAAGATCAGGGAGCCCTGCAACAGATGGTACAACCCCCACAGAGCTCTGATGTCAACATTGTGAAATCAGTCTGGGATTGCATAAAAGGGCAGAAGATGCTGACGCAGCCCCAGACAGGATTTCCAATACTCTTGTTAAAGAAAAGAAGAAAAAACACCCCACTGTGCTGAATAGCTTAGAAAACTCTGCACCCTGACTAACTAGTGCTGCTTTAATAATAAATGGGTGTCACACCAAATGATAAACAAACTAACTAAAGGAGATGGAAGGTCATCCTGCACACCATCATCTCATTAATGGGTTACTAGGGTGAAAGAAATTGAGAGTGAGGCAGTCAATCACTATTGTTTAGTCTACAGAGGACAGTAAATTAAGGCAGACACCTGCAGCTGACAACATGATCGGTGCTTCATATCGTCTGCCTGTGAGCCTGGCAAATGTCAGACAGTTTCTAAACAATTAGACACGAGTCTCTGCTTTGATAAACGCCAGTCTGGAAGTTAAGCCGAGTCCACGGCAGCATTCATTAAACGTTTCTATAAACCTCAGGATTTCTCACCATTACTGAAATAATCCCTGTAAATGGTGAGGAATCACGTCCGACCTCAATATTTTCAATTGTGAATCTTGGCGAAGAAGTCCTTTTGCCATTGCAGCAGATGGTTTGACAGGTATTATCTATCACATAAATGATAGCTTCATTCTACGGAAGCGTCCCAGAAAACCAAAGTGCCTTCTGTTTCATCCCAAATGATATCCTGCCTGTTTTTCTGTTTGCAATTAATAACTAGCCGTAACTAACCAACTGCGAGGCTGATAATTTGTGTGAAAATCATCACAGGAAATGACTTTGGCTTGTTTATATGTGTTATGTTAAAAGCCTAGGGACATATTAGTTCACCACAGTAACACTGTTGTGCCACTGCACTCTTGTCAAAGACAACTCGGGCTGAAAAATAAATTAATCGATTTATACCCACCAACTTCAGATCAGCAAAGTCCCTACATGACAGGCCCTGATTCAGTTTGGCTTGACTGTTCCAGTGATTTCTATTTAGACATCGCACACAGATTTAACAAATTGTCAAACAAGTTGCACAATTTGAAATGTTTACAGGAGAAGACCAGCGAAGCAAAGATGCTGAATTGAGAAATTAAACTGATGAAATAACTTTGGTTTCTAAGGTTTCTTGAAGTCAATGTTAGGTTAGAAAAAGAAGAATTGGAACATTTATAATATGGTTTCCTTTAATCAGACGAACGATACTGGATTTCCTGCAGCTTTCCTGCTCTGTGGCCCCTTAAACAGTGTGCTGTGTAACCTTATATTGATCTTTGATATTTGTGGGGGTGCTTGGGCCAAGCTGACCCTTGAGCAGCTGTGTCTGATCAAGCCCCGCCGGCAGAGACTGGGTCTCCACTGGCGAATCTATAAATGTGGCTTAGCACAATCAAAACCTTCTTAGTTTACAGCTCAGCTACTTGAGTATGTATGTTTAGAATAATCTTGGTGACTTTCAGTGTTTATATTGATTTTTTTTGACAAATATATATAAGTCTTTTAGAGCAACTGTAGCACTTAACAAGAATCAATATAACTGTATATACACACATTCACTGCCGTAAAATAACTTCTTCTTATTTGAGAAAGCTGTTGTGACTGTGATGGGGGACGATATTGAGTTGCTGCTGTTGACCTTTAAACTCGGATCCTTCATTTGGATGCAACTCAGTGTCAGCTCAGCATGAGCAGCTGTGACTGATGCGAAAAGAAGCCGGATTCAAAGCACGGTTACCAAGGTCTTACGTCTTTGTGTGTGTCTACTCACCAGTTCGTACATGAAATCTGGGTCAGAGCTGGTGGCGAGCAGCTCAGTGCTGGTCAGAGCCTGGTCAGCAATCGAGTAGTTCTGAAAGGCATCCCCAAAGGGAGGCTCCATCCCACTGACGCTGGGCTGCAACAAACACGGGGGGGGGGAACACTTGATTAAACAACAATGCACAGCAACACAAGTAAAATCTGATAAACTCAGTTCAACCTTTGTCTTCCTTTTAATGTTGCTCAGTTTTTAAAAGATTATTGTTTAAAAGAATATTGTTCTGTAATGTTTGTTGTCATATTATCAGATGTGTGTTGTTGTTTTTTTAAATCATTACTATCTGAAAGACACTTCAGATGTCATATTAATAACTACATGTCCTCATCAGTGCCCCTCACATGTGGTGTCCCTCAGGGCTCAATCCTTGGTCCAGTTCTTCTTTCTTTATGTTACTCTTTTCAAATGTATCTCCTACAATTGCTGTGCAGTTGGGCTGCCACAAACAATTATTTTGGTAGTTGAACAGTCACCGATTATTTTTGTCGATTAGTCGACTAATCAAAGCATGCATCCATTGAACGTAAAACTTACAGCTTATTGCACCAGCATGCATCTGCTCTTATATAGCTATCATTAACTTACAGCCTGAAGTGTTTTAGGTATGTGTCAACCAAAAATAAAGACAAGATGATAGTTTATTAAACTTTTAATGAAATTTGCAGATTGTCTCGGTGGAGTTTAATAAACTCGGCCGTTGCTCCTTGCTATCTAAAATATAACAGGACATTGGAGTAAATTCTCTACCATTTCACACTTCTGTTTAATCAGTTTTCTGTTTGATGTTTATTCAGCTGTGTAAAAACTATAACTTTAATCTCAGCCAAACCGATTTACTGAGGAACAAATAAAACACAGAAAAAAAGCCAAACAAGAACATTTTTAAGTTATCTAAGTGACCTATATATCATGTTTAATGTGAGTAGCGAAAGACCGCGTGGGGTCTGAAAACGATGTGCCAGGAGTTTGCTGTTCTCACCGGCTCTAGTGAGCCTTGACCCTGTGTATACAGCAGAGCTGCTGCTGAGACCTTATTCCTCTCCGATAATCTCATCAGTGTCTCTTAACTATTTCATCCTCCTATGTTAAAATTTAGAGGTGACCGCACTTTTGAGGATAAAGCTCCTAAACTGTGGAACAGCCTTCTTCAGCCTGTCGGCTCTGTGACTGTGGGTTGTTTTAACCGACTGATGAAAACTCATTTTTAAAGGACCTTCGCCCATATATTTCTCGTTCTTTCAACATGTGCATGCAGGAAAGAATGTAAGACAATATGTTTGAACATGTATACTTGACTTTAGTGTGTGGTTTTATCTAAAGTGTTAAGCACTTTGTAACTGTGCTATAGAAGTGCTATAAAACTAAAGTTATTACCATTATTTTTACATTTTGTGTGCCATACTTTCAATTCTGCCAGGAATTATTATAAGCTAGACGGAGGAAGCTACAGGTGTTTTCTGTGTGTATTTTTGTGTCATTATGATCAAGGTTTGTACAACAGCTGAGTGGACACACAAATCCGACTTGAGTGCAGTTATTTGAATTATGTAAGTTCACAGTTTAGCTGACTTCAATTTCTAAAGATAGATGAAGCTATCATTTGCTGCACACAGACCAGTTTACCAGCGGGACTGTTTTGCTACGGAGCTGTGCTCTTGGAATATGTGCAGAATGCGGTTTGACATTGTCTTATTTGAAAGGGTTTCACAGAAGTGCAAGTTACCAATGCACCTCCCAGATGCATCACATCACAAATGCATTTGACCTGTGCAAAACAGGCTGGTATTTATCGATGCAGTGTTCACAGACAGTGGGTTTCAGAAGTGCTCCCTAGCTCACGCTGTGATTTGCACTAAAAAAGTCATGTCTGCCGTTTTGTTTGTTTGTTTGTTTGTCCGAAGGCCTGAAGAAGAAGAAGAAAGTGTACTTTATTGGTCCCCGTGGGGAAAATCCCTCTCTGCATTTAACCCATTCACTCAGTGAAGCAGTGGGCAGCCACTGGGCGCCCGGGGAGCAGTGTGTAGGGACGGTACCTTGCTCAGGGGTACCTCAGGGTAGCTGTTCAGGGGAATCGAACCCCCGACCTTCTGATCATGGGGCCACCACTCTACCTACTGAGCTATCCCTGCCCTCATCACCAGTCAATATTGCCTTGATTTCAACATCATCTGTTGAATCTTTTAGGGATATTTTGTACTGTACATGATTACATTATCCAGGTCTTTGCAATGTGACACTAATAAATGCTCAATTTGCCCACGCAGTCTTTCACAGAGTGGTGATCACCTCCTTATCCTTAATTTAAAAAAAAAAAAAGCTTTTTCTTTTCTTTTTTTCCAAATACCCAATCGTGAGTCTATTGTTGCCCCCATGTGCTGCCCCTCACAATTAATAGCATAAAATTGCGTTCATACCATTTACTGTTAATCCTAAAGTTTTACATGACTGCCAAATCCTTGAATACTCTTTCTGTATATTTTACATAATATCAGCTTTTTGGGATCTTGAATGAGATGAGTCTTGCCTAACCAACGGGAGACATCCTAAGGCTACGTCCATCTTTTATATTGAGTTCATGCTGTTTCTCAACTTCTTAAATAGTCTGACCGACTCTGCATCTCATCATTCCTACATAATATAATCAGTCACAATACAATTATCTGTCATTCAATCTTCCTATAATCATTAGATGTATTTCAATAAACAATAATACTAAAAACTAAAACAGAAAGCAGTGTGCATTTATGAGAGAGAAAAGAAAAGATAAAGCACTGACTGTGCAGTCATGTCTCATGTCAACAGCAAATAAATAAATAAATAAAAAAATTTTCTGCATTTAGAGCACACACAAAAAAACCAAAAAAACAACCAAAAACACTGCAGCTATTGTGCCCAAACACGCAACTATGAACTGAGCAAACTTAAGCTGGGCACTGAAGCATAATCAAATACATGAATGGGAGGCTTTTTTCCATCCGCTCCCTCATACAGACAACTTTTCATATGTGATTTTATTCTGCTCCCCCTCTACTGCCACACTGGACACCGAAACACGACATAACAGACATGAAAAGTGAGAATAATTTTACCACCATTGGAACATCAGAGGAAGTGTCTGCGTGCACACCGATCTGATTAATAATCAGTATAACCCACAAACATGGCTACTGACAGGTGCATCAGGAAGCAACAGCACCTGCTACCCTGTAATGCTCCCAGACATGCTCCATGACTTTGACAGAGAATAATATATTGTAGTTAAAGGTTATGAGAAAAAAATCATGTTACATTCAGTATATCAGTGATCTAATATGTCAAAATAATGGATAGCTGTCTGATTTTTTCCATCATCATCATCATCAAGGAAAAAAAAAAAAAAACTTCCATCAGCAATAGAAAATACTGTAAAAACACTCCTGCAATTTAAAATAAAACCCATTACTAATATATCTGCAATAAAGTTAACATCTACAGATATTACTCCAGAGCTGCTGTTGTTATTTTTGTTCTAGCGCTGAAGTTAAACACGTGTCTCAGCCCAACAAACCACCAGCATCTCCTGTTCTTCACTCTAACAGCTGAGGGAATTATTTGATAAGATTGCAGCTACAGACGCGCTGCAATCACAACATACTTGCACATTTTGCAAGATACCACAAAACCCTAAGAAACAAACAGTCCCTGTGGTATCTAATATGAATAATAAAACAGGAGAAAAGAACAGCAGAAAAAAAAAGAAAAAAAAAAACACTGTCAAGGCTGACACCATCATTTCCGGGAGCTGACTTTGCTACGTTGCTATTAATTCGGCACCGCAGAGAATTACAAAAATGTTAAAGCCTGCTCAGAGTTGGCACTCTGCACTTATTTTTTTAGAAGGACTGAGAAAGTCGCTCACAGTCAGCCCATCTGGCTTCAGCAGCTGTTTGGATGCAGGGTCTACAGACATCATACAGCACTGGGGTCAGTCACTCTCCTCTTTCAAGCCCCTGAACCGTGTTTCACATCTACGATTCTGTCTGTCCACAGGTGTTTTGCATACTTGCTCACAGGAAGTTTTGTCTCAGATTTTTGTGGAGAGTTCATTCAGACCATTTAAAAATAAAAAAAAATCAAGTCACTTTTTGTTCGTGGGTTTATGGGTTAATGGAAAAAAACAAATCAACAACAGCGACAGCACAATTTCCCCTCCTCCTATCGTACCTCTTACCTGAGGCATTGCCAGGCACAGCTTAGAGCTCCAGTGGTGGGAACCTCTGGGTCTCCTGTCCAGTCCCAGTGGTGTGAGGTTGTCCGATCAGCACAATAAATTAAGGGGGGGGGGGGGGAAAGGGAGACTGTGAATAATTGGGCTCAACCTGGTCAGGTCTGGTCTGTTGTGGTCTGGTGCGGTTCTTGGTAAGCTTCAGGTCTGTGGTTAGAAGAACACACAGAGAGCAAGTATTAAAATCAAAAGAGTTGAAAACAAAGAAGTAGATTTTAACCACAGCTGCTGTGTTTGGTTGTTGTTCTCAAACGAAACCGCAGGATGGTAAACTGTGTAATGTTAAAGCAAACGACAAAATAAAGTATACAGAAACAATTCGGTTCTGTTTCATCAAACAACAGCCAAAATATTCAGCAGACTGAAATAACTTTGTGACATAAATGATGCATGATGTAAAATTGATGCAAGCAAGAAAAACACACATGAAATACTAAAAATTGTGGGTAAAGATCATTAGTCTCTATGACTCGAGACTATAAACGGAGCACCGAAAAGTAGACAGCAACGCTCTACCAAATTTGTGCCACCTTCTGATCCCTGTCCTCATCAAACATTCGGTAAGCAGCCTCTTTGTCAAACTCAAATGCTGCCAAGCAATCGCTCACAGTTAATCTGATCTGTTCTGAGTCAACCGCGCATCAAGCTTAGCTGCAACCTTTTTAATTACCTCCGTCACCATCATCAAGCTTGGTTCATTCTTTGCTTGTTTGTCATTCGCTCACTTTCTTGCATCACCAAATGATGGCAACATTTAGATTGATCTTTGGTCCTTTTGCTGCTTTTGCATAGCAAACACACGAGAGTCTGCGTGGAGACACGACCCCAACAGCAATCTGTCAACACAATATCACACACGAATCACACTCCTCTCTGAGCAAGATAACAACATCACTTCCTCTTGCAAATGAACTTCTCACCCCTGAGCTATGTATACACGCTTTTGCATAGAGACAGGAAGTGGGCAAAAAAAATTTTTTTTAAAAAATACACAGCCGTGCACGCCTCTGGGACAAATGCATTTGTAAAAGCAACACCTTCACCAACATCAATGCACATGTGAGTAAACAAGTCTCTGCACACACACATACACACTAACCACCTTGGTCACCCATTTGGAAGCTCCTCCTCCTCTGAAATACAAATTCTCTTATTACCATATCATGATGTGCACTTCCTTCCTGGGCAGCTGTGTCTGGTTTCATGTTTAGAAAAAAAAAGCAGAGTGATGACATATATGGCCTGAACAATAACAACAGCATCAATCCAAACTCGCTGCTATCACAGAGGGGAAACAGAAAGCCCGTGTCCACAACCAGAGGTCCTCAAAAACATGTGGAAAATGAGCCACCGTTATCCAGTCGAAGTAGCACTGAATCTTTTCCAGCAGCACAGTTTAATCCAACTCACTACCCAGTGGGTGACACAGGCTGTGATGCAGAGCCAGATATTTATGACCGACCGTGGCAGGCTGCAAGAACCCAGAAGAAGAATTCCTCTCTCTGTTTGGTTGGACTTCAGAGATAAAAGCGCCTCCATTAGGTGTTGTACATTAGGACTGAGCTTTATTTAAGGCCACAGCAACCTCCGCTTATATCAGCATTCTTGTACGAGCTCAATCATTTCTGTTTTTTCTCCAAGGCTGCTTTTGGGAACATTAAAGATTTTCTTTCTTTCTTTTATAAGGCTTGCTATGAAGATAGAAAAAGTCGCTCAACAGGTCAGATTCTTTTGCAGCATAATGTTTACATCTCGGTTGAGTCTGAACTCAGGGTCAGCTTTTACCCATCCAGACCAAGTAATAAAACACAGCACTCACCATCAGTAATGTAAATGACTTCTGATTATGCTGCTAGGATGCACTCTGGCTGCATCATTCTGCTCACACGCTTTACACCATTTTTACAATATGAATTGTTGTTCTCTATAACAACTCTTGGCAACTAATTTTGGCTTTTTTGGTCATAGCGCTATTTCACTGCAAATCTATGGTTTCTTGTCTACAAAATGCTTAAAATAGTTGTCTTTGTTTCTGTGTACAATGAACAAACACTGGGTGATTGATATAAATGTCAACCAGTAGAAAAATACCACTGAATGCAACATTTTACAGCTGATCTGTTAGTATTTATTAAAGCTTGTGAAGTCAACAAAATACCAAAACAACCTTTTAGCACGTTGTAATTCAGACGATCTGACTCTGCACCTGATCTGGGCACAGCTCTGTTTTCAGGCTTCAGAAGAAGACTTTGGCCATAGTTCAGAAAGAGGGCCTTGCATTTGAGTATTTTAAAAATGTATCCCATCAGATGGAGACACTGGCCTGCACCATTTATACACCTGTGGTGCACTGAGTAGCCCAAGCCAGCATATCCTTTTAACAATAACACATGTTGAGATGTCTCATCCCATTTAAGCAGCATACAGACCCACCTAGGCCACATGACTGAAGCAAACATAACAAGGTAAGCCTTGCAGTCATAAACTGATCATAACGCTGGTGTATCTGCTTAATGCCAGCTGTTATTTATGGGTAATATTTAAGATCCCTGATATCATTTTTTTTAAACCTCTCTCAAAGGTTTCCCCCACATTTAAAACATGTTCTCAAGTTTTAAGCTGCATTATTTTTAATGTTTATAATGTATGTGTCTCACCTATGTGTGTATATTTATTTTGTGTGCTTTGCTGTGTATTCATGTGTGCATTATTAGAGTATGTAGCCACTGCTGATTGACCTGCTACCCATCTTGGCCTTGGCGATTTTCAATAATTACACTTGTGGTTAAATAAAGGAAATTTTAAAAAGTAACAACAACACCTGCTCCTCGTTTCTCATCACTGCACTGAATGATTAAAACGATAGCAAATAATGAGCCGATAGCGAAACTGCTGCATTTTCAATACCAAAAACCATTTACTAAAATTAAAAGCAAAACAGAAAGCGTGACTATAAGTGTGAGAGTGCAACATGTGTCACTGTGCTGAGACTAAATCTATAGATTTGTGGGAAAGTAGCGTTCAAAGGCGACCATTAACTTTGAAGCTTCAGACATTTATATGTGGAAAAAAGCATTTAAAAAATCATTTTTTTAAAACCCAGTGGTGTTTGTTTCCTCTCTTCCCTATTAGTTCAGTGCACTGAGGGTTAAAAAAAGAAAAAAAGGGGGGAGTTGAGTGTTGAGTTCAAATCATGAGCTGCGCTATCATGCAAACAGCTCTCGTTCTCCACAACACTGGACGTGGTCCAAGTAGGCCAGTCAGCAGTGTCTTATTTGGAATGAGTTACCTACTGATAGCAGTCAGCCCATGATCCCTACAGTGATAACAAGCATGAGACAGCAGTCTGTTTCTGAGCACGGACATGTGAGGAAGTCTGCAAATATCAGAAAAGGTCACCAATCCATAAGTCGTATAAGAAAACTAGGTATGAGCGCTCACTGACAGGCAACTGTGCTTAAAGGCTGGAGATTATTTATTTATACATAAGTTTACGACTAAGTGGTACAGGCACAGAGCTGGCACTAGAGCTGGCAATTATTGATTATGTGTCGGCCATTCAGAGGAATCATCTAGTGATGAATGATCACAGTGTTTGTCTTCTGACAGAGAAAAATATTAATAACTTTAAGTTGCTTTTCACATTTAGGTAACTATCTTACACCTTGAGATTTTCCATGTTAAAACATATACCAACATTAGAAAAGCAGCTGTGTTTATTAAGGATGTACCAACAGACGTTTATCTATTTCTTTCTCTCTGCTCTTATATATCTGGAAATCAGTTTCATGCATTTTTAAGAAAAACAATGTTCAGTTTTTTTACAAACTCCATGAAAAACTGTTATTTTAAACTTCAGCATGAGCAAGGATTTGATTTTTAAATCTTGAGACTGATTTCAGTTCACTGAGCAGCTTTTACCACAGCATCCTCCGCAGTGAACAGATCTTAACTCTTGTTTCGCTTTTCTGAACTGAGAGGTTTCTATCATATTTCAAGCCTGCTTATAGAACAAAATGACAGGGTTTGCACACGAAGTTAGTGAGGATGGTCTCTGCCTATGCAGCACAGAAAAACCAGATACAAATCCTAAAGGTTTTCAAAGCTGCAAAAAAATGTTGTCTTTATGCGGAGAAAGAGCTAACGCAGCAACTTCACATGGGAAGATTCAGAGACTTTTTTTTAAATTGAATATGTTTATATATTAAGCCAGCATATTAAGCTATAGCTCTTTTGCACACGTCTGTTTCAAATCTCCATATTTTGTCTCCTTTTCTGTCTTCAGCTATTTATTTGTACTATTTGTATTTATATGTTCTATTTCTATTGTATATATTAATTGGCATCTGTGGGTGGACAGCAAAGAAAGAATTTCATTGCACAAAGAAATGCCTTTTCTCTTGTGACACATGACAATAAACACTTTGAATCTTGAATCTTATGACAGTGTTTTCACTAACCCTGCAGCTCAGTAATCTTTGCATTCAGCATCTGACAAACATCAATCATTTCACTATATATAAGCACTGATGGCTGACGCCTACTTCACTTCAGATGTTTGATTTTAGTCCACAACGTCATACCTGCAAGAAGATTACAGGTAACACAGCAGTTCCAAAACTGCAGGGCGGCTGGCTGCCTTTGAGAAGGACAGAGAGTCATTGTGCTGGACGGGCACGTGATCGGAAGAAAAAAACGAGACGTGAAACTTAACTGAATTAATTGGATTGTCACAGACAAACATAATGCATACCACTGTGGCAAAAATTCATGCGACTCAGCTACCTCCTCTTCTCCTGCCACGACAGGCCTGCTTTGAAAGGCGTAGATAAACGTGAATCATTTGGAAACTATACAGAAAGAAGAGCTGTTTAAAGGTCTTAAAGCAGTCACAAGATTGCAACAAACAAAGTTAAAATTCAAAAAAACAAACAATTTAAAAAACAAACAAACAAAACAGTTAAATCTGGTGATCCCCAATAAACCAGTCGAGTCTAAAATATTTTCAAATCAATCTCAAGTTCACTATCAGCACTGCAGGACAGGCTTTTGGGTAATTAGGTTTGACGCGCTCTGATCCCAGCATTCCTTCAATGGTAAAATTACTTTGCTATCCAGGATCCTTTTCTCCTGTTCATGAAAAGCACTGCTTTCAATAACATATGGTTTCAAATTATTTATGATAAAAGCAAATAAAATCAGTATTTCATGCTTGAAGGCATTTTTTTTAAACTACCCTGCATTTGAGGCATATGATGGCCTGATAACTGTATGGTACAACACAGATGTTTTTATCCTGTTAAAAGGAGCACTCATAACTAAAATCAAGCACAGATAAAAGGTGATGAATGCAGGGTGAGCTTTGTAACATCAACCCTGCACAAAGACGCAAATACTATCTGCTTCTTACTAAATGTCTTCCATGCACATATTTGCACCACTTCGTGGTGGATGCATTTGTTTTGCAAAAGCGTGCGCATCAAAACAATAATCGGAGTATACCGGAGTGGTGTACATTACAAATGGCCTATTACAAAACACCAGTAAACCCATAAATGTCACCAGTATCTCACCAGTCACTGCACTCATCACAGATCCTCAGCAAAGCAAAACAAAGCCTCAAACTAACCATTCTGTGCCAACACCCACGTAATCCCAATCCTCCATTGGCCGAGCTGAGAATATGTCCCGCCTCTACGTGTCCTGGAATAGCCGTCGCAGCCGTCAATCAAACGAGCTGCTTCATCACAAACAGCCTGGATTCAGCCTAGGTTGAGGCAGAAGATAAACAACTTGGAGGCCTACATGCCCGTGGCCTAGATAACCGTGTTTCACAGATATTTAAAGTAAAATCCACCACCTACCACAAAACCTCAACGCAGCACTGCAGTACGACTCAATCTGGGGCACGTTTAGTCATTTATATCGAAGAAGAAACACTGAATCAAACGTTTAAGTGCCCAATCCAGACGATAAACTATAAAGCAGTTATCAAGGTGAAAACCCAAAGTAATATAATAACACTAATAAATCGTCACTAAGGCCATTTCCTCGGTGAAAATATAAGTCTGCTGTTTGCCTTCAACCACATGGAAATTTCTGGCTGTGTCGAGTTTTTTTCCAGCTGCTCTCGATGTGTTGTGCATTGGGGGGCGTGTACCTTAATGAGACTTCGGGCTGCCTGCAAAAAGTCACAGTAGAAGGGGTTTCACGCGACTACCGAGGCTTTTCCTACCACAAATACACCTCCAAACAGTCTACAATTGCTCTGCCACACATATAAAGGCATGCTGTGTAGTTTTAAGTGCATTCCAAGCCGTGCAGGATGACTGTAGGTAGTTTTAAAGTAGAGTTCAAGCCAATCTTCTTACATAAGTACACTTTTGACCACGCTGATCCAGAATCAGTCACTTCTGGGAACTGACCCACTACACCTTAGAGGACTACATCAGCTAAACAGTCTGTCTTTTGTGGACAGGTTTTTAGGCTCGGTGATCGAAATTTACCTGAGCTCGTCGTAAAGCATTAGCTAGCCACATTTCTCCACTTCCTACAGGAGCTCAACAAACTGCGGTCCAAAAAACAGAAAAGAAGAAAAAAACAACAACCAAACAGCTCGTGTTTTATTCCTTCTGGTTGTGTTTTTAACGCGGAACTGGACAGTCTCGCTTCCTTTTCAGCTGCAGCCTCAGTCAGTATGGCCTCCGTCCGCCCCCTTCCTCATCCCAGCTGAAGCCCGATACACAACAACAACCGACCGACAGTTAGCTTCAAAGCTAATCCGCCGCGGCGATGAAAACACCCATCCGCTGCCAAGCCCAACTTTCCCCGAAACGGATGAAAAACGGTCGTACTCACTTTGAGGACGCCCCCACACACGTTTCTCTCGGTGTTGGACCTCGTGTGTGTCCCGTGTTAGAGATAATAACGTTCCCTTTTCAATGGAGTCCGCACGCTGTTACAGCTCTCTCGGGTTTGTTTTGTTTTTCTTCTTCCTGACGGGTTCCTGGAAAGCGCGTGACTGCCTTACCACGTGGTGCGCCGCAGGGCCAATGGGAGAGCAGCTCGAGGCTGGACCTTAACATCCTGCAACATTTCACCATTGTTTCCCACTTTCTTGAGGAGGTTCAGCTCATTATTTAATAAACAATTTATTAGACTTCTGTCTGCTTTAGAAAACTGAGACCAAGCACTCAAAAGAAACTATCCCCAAATTTATAATTTTTATTATTATTTTAATTTCTTACATTTTATTTAGAAAGCTTTAGATTTTTTGTGTTTCTTGGGAATCGTGTTTCGCTATAATATGTTTAAAGTGATTTTGAATTGTTCGTCAGGCATTAGGAAGGGTCTAATCAGTGTCTAAATAAGTTTTTGTTTAGACACCGATTGCTTTTTCATTCATTTTTGGCCCAGTCCTTGTACCTAAGCATTTTCAGAGGAATATTCTTTGTTTGTTTGTGTGTTTGTTTGCTAAGACAGTGAACTCTGATCTATGAATCATTCAAACACACAAAGTCATCTGACTCAAGGGATGAACCAGTGTTGTTTCTACACATAACAAACAACTTAGCAAAGTACCAGTTTATTTTTTTTTTATCTTTAGTCACAAAACTTTTGCTGAATCTACAAAAATGCCAAAGATAACACAGTTTGAGAGAGATAAAATAGCATTTTTGCACCAAGAAGGTGATTCCCAAAAAGCTGTTAGCTGAAAACTTGGGATATATCCTTAGTGTGTCCTTTGAGTGTGCAGTGTGTCCTTAAAAAAGTGGAGGACAAAAGAAGAAGGGGACATGCTAAAAGTCTATCTGTAGCAGATGTCATTAAGAAATGGGGAAAAGTATAGCAAAGACCTGACACAACACCTGAGAGATGCATCTGATCCTTCAGATGATCTATTGCTCACTGACGCCTCATCAGAAATGGTCTCAGTGGAAGGGTGGCTGTCAAGAAGCCATTAATAAGGAAGAGAAACAAGGCAAAAAGGTTGAGGTATGTCAAATTACACAAGAACTTATGGAGTGATGAATCCAAATTTGAAAACATTAAGAACAAAACACCATCAGTATGAATGGTGAAGGTCAGGAGAGAACGTCTACAACTATCTGCAAAACATAGTTGAAACATTCAGATACAGTTGAAATGTTACAAGACTCAAAACCAGGTCAGGCAGTGGAAAACACATCACACAAACACACAACTGAAATAAGCTAAAAAAAAACTAAAAAAAACAAAACACTGACAGAGGCATAAAGGGAGAGAACATAAACACGACTGCAACAGTGCAAATTTTTGGTATGTGTTGGGCTTTATGAATCAGTCAATAACCCTGAATAAAAACAGGAAACTCTATGGGTGTGCAGTCACTAACACTGAGCAAGGACGGACAGATTCCCTTCACAGTTCTCCTTAAAAGTTTTGAGGAGTGATAATGATGGGGTGATAAAGTGAGAATATACTCAGATGCCATGCGAGTTCCTGGCGAGATCAAATGAACATCCATGGTTATGACTAACTGAGTAAAGAACAAACAAAGTTATCAAACAGCTTTTTAACAAAGAGTCTATATGATAAAACAACTTAGTGTCCTTGTCGAAGAACAGACACATCCTTCCAGATTCACCGAAGAAGCAGTGGCAAGCTGAAAAATATAATTTAAAAGCTTTCAGCTCTCTGACTGAGGAAAAGCAGGACTAACAGAGTAAGTCTCCATTGAGTTCATTCCAAAAGAAATTATCCAAAAGGGGGTCATAAAGCCAACTGTTCCAGGCAGCCTCCACCCACCTCTTCACTGGAAAGAGAAACCACCAAGTGTCAACACGGGTACAGACTGCCACAAACAAATTTAAATTTACCATTAAAACATCCTTGAAAAAAAAAAGATCCGACTTATATTTTGATCTGAACTAAAAGTCTTGATGAGAGAAAGGGAGCAGAAAAAAATTAGTCATTTTAACAGAAAATGAAACAACATAGCTCTTTCAGTTTCATTTTTACTCAGTCCAAAAAGTGAAAGTCCAAAAAATGTTAGTACAGTAGTGAGGTTAATAATACGATAGTTGGGGGGGTTTGATGGGTGGTCTTCAGATGTGGGGGTTTGCAGTCAGAGGACTCTCTTAAAGAATCACATCGATCTCTTCTGCAGACTTCCAAGGCAGACTTAAGTTGTTCTGGTAACATATGGTGGACCAATACCTCACTAAGACAAATATGTGTCAGTTTTTCCTCTTTAATTTGTTTCCCATCTGTATCTGTCAGCTGAATACAGCAGTCTTACAGACTTCCACTGATTTAATAGCCTCAGAGTAAACAGATCACATGCACATCAAACGGCCTGTGGGAAGCTCGGCCAGGCTGGTAAGCGATGGGAGAGAATCAGATAGAAGAGAACAGTATGAAATATGGATTGTGTGTGTGTGTGTGTGTGTGTGTGTGTGTGTGTGTGTGTGTGTGTGTGTGTGTGTGTGTGTGTGTGTGTGTGTGTACTCTTGCTGCAGTATTTTGGATCAACTGAAGGCTTTTCAGGGAGTTTTTAGGAAATCCTGATAATAATGAATTGCAGCAGTCCACCCTAGAAGTAATTAATGCATCAACTAGTTTTTCAGCATTTATAAGCATGTAGTTGTAAATCCATCAGTCCAATTTCTTAACCACTTACCCCACATCTAAAATATGTCTAATAGCAATTTATAATTCTCTAAAAAAAATGCTATAATCAGTAGATGTATTTCAGATAAAGATAAACCATTTGGCTTGTGTCTGTATGATACATACACTCACCAACTACTTTATTAGGCACACCTGCTCATCTGCTCGTTATTACAAATATCTAATCAACCAATAACATGGCAGCAACCCAGTGCATTTAGGCATATAGACATACTCAAGACAACCTGCTGAAGTTTGAACCGAGCATCAGAAGGGGGAAGAAAGGTGATATCAGCATGAATGTTGGATGTTTGTTGGTGTCACATGGGCTGGTCTGAGTGTTTGTGATGAGAATGTTTACAGAGAATGGTCTGAAAAGGAGAAAATATCCAGCGAGGAGCAATTTTCTGAGTAAAAATGCCTTGTTGATGTCAGAAGAGAATGACCAGACTGCCTCAAGCTGATAGGAAGGCAACAGTAACTCAAATAACCTCTTTTTCCAACCAAAAACACACAGAAAAGCATTGGTGAGTGCACAACACTTGAAACCTTGAAGCAGAAAGCCAAACCATGTGCCACTCCTGTCAGCTAAGAACAGGAAACTGAGGCTACAGCAACTGAGGAATGGGCTCACCAAAATTAGATAGAAGATTGGAAAAAAAAAAAAAAGATTTCCTGGTCTGGCCTGCTGGTGTAAACAACCTAAAAGCATTATAAAAACGACTGGAGAGATATTTTATTGTTCAGTTTTCATTACTAATGATGTAATGTCCCAAGTATTTAAAATCAAGGGGAACCTTGCATCTGAAGAAAACATCTTCAGTCAATTCATTATGAGTTATGAAGTATATAAAGGTGCATGATGACAGGCTTGATGATTTATGACTATGGTCATAACTCATCAAGCCTTTGTAAAACAGGGTAATGGTCACATAAATATTTAATTATAAGAGTTTGACCTAGTTGGCTATGTGCCCATCAACCCGGTTGATTGAATGACGAAAAAGTGCATAAGTGGTTGAGCCTTGGGAGACTTGCGTTCTATTTTCAGCAGTGTGATTGTTTTCCTGCTGCTAGGAAGCCAAGCAGGAGAAGCTACAGAGCCCATTATATGTTACATTACATTGCTGGAAGCCTGGAGATGGCTTTTATTGCCTTAAGTTTCCTACAGCAGCACCATCATCCGTTTACATGTAATAACCTGGAAATATATTTAATTGCATTTCTTTCAGTAGATGATTAAAATGTGTTTTTAATGTCTTTATCTTCAGTAACCATCTGATCTGATCTACATCAGAAATTCTGTGATCCAGAGAACGACCAAAGGACCTTGGGTAATCTTCCTGGAGATAAGGTCAATTCTCCAGGTACAGACGCAGTGACAGGAAAAACAAAACGAATAATTCATTGTGGAATAAGTACTTACCCTGTCAGAGTGATTTCGATTATATGCCAACTGGAGCACAGAATTAAAACTTCACTGGACACCAGGAGGCTTGTTTTTCAGGACTTTGCATTATTGAACAAATCAATTTTCTTATGTGTAATTATTAATAGAGAAGAAATGAAACCCTGTCTGCTGACACATAGTCAGCACTGAAGTAGACTTCTTAGTGTCCTTGTTTGAAAGCCAAAATGAACAATAGCTCGCTACAATAGAATAACTTTTATTCTATTAACAGAGAAAAATGCAAATTACTCTAAAATGCATTATTATGTGCATCAGAAAGATTAAATGCAACATGTTGATTAATGCCACTTCATTTTTACATTTCAAAAAGAAATACATTTAGGCAAGTACAATATTTTACAATCAGTGTATGACATTTTGTGAAATTAAACACTTTGTTAAACATTAACTTGTTGGTTCCGAGTGAATTAAGGCATCTGACCTCTAGCACAGAAATAGCCCTCAGCTCATTATTGTTATCAAGTCTTTAGGTGGTCAAGCCCCCTCAATAGCCCCTCAGATCTCTCATATGGAGGACTTGATCCCAAGGACAGGAATCACTGGACTGAACTCCCCAGCTGGATGTCAAGTAGGTAAAATTGCCTTACCAGCCAGCTACAAGAATAACATGCTGTATACAAACCAATAAGGTCATGTACAGTTAGTTAAGTATTTGGACAATAACAAGCATTTCGTTAACTGATTAGGAACTGCAGACATTTTTATTCAGTCCTTCATTTTCCAAGGCTCAAAATTAATTGAACAATAATGCGACAAGCACATTGATGGCCAGATTAAAGATCTGGAGCTGACCTTCGATTTGATAGCTCTTCACTGGAACTCTATATCAGGTAAGAAGAAATACTTGATGCCTGTGGGGGTGGACATCATTAGGCTGAAAACCAAAATAAACATACAGAGAGACAGGAAAAACTTTAGGAGTGGCTAAATAAACAATCTGGTACATTGCGAAAAAGAAGGAATGCACTGACCAACTCGGAAACATCAAAAGGCCTGAAAGATCACAGAAAACAACTAAAGTGCATTATGACAGAATTATTTCCAATGGTTAATAAAAAAATCTTTACAACATCTGACCTCTATTAAAGAATGCTTTTCATTTACTGAAGACAAACCTGAAGCCACAGACACAAAAACAAGTAGCAGCTGAAGGCGGCTGCAGTAAAGGCCTGACAGAGTATCTAAAAGAAGGAAACACAGCATCTGGTCATGTCCATGGGTTCTGGACTTCAGAGGATTGGACTGCAAACGATTTTCATCAAAGTATTTAAAACAATTCTGGTATTTAAAATTATGTTTGTCCAATTACTTTTGAGCCTCTGGGGAACTCTGTATAAAAATTGCTGTAATTTCCAAACAGTTAATGCAACACGTTTGATAAACTCACTCAACTAAAGATGAAAATCAGCACTGTGGTGCTATGCAAAGACAAAAATGCAAATATTGTGTCATTATACAAATACTTATGGACCTGACAGTATAATGAGTAATACCAAGGGGCAATTTATTACTACTTTCACTCTGTTCTTACAGTACAGCTTTATTACATCTTTATGACTATACTAATTTTTACTTGTAGAGGAACCCCACCCCCCGTCATTTAAGTACTACTGTACTATTCAGAGTGCACAAATTGGGACGGGAATATTTAGACCATAAATACAGGAGTTTGCCAGATAATTCCAATTTCAGACCCCATTCGTCTTTAATTTGATCATGTTTTCATGATCAGAACTTTACAGCTGACACAGACAAGTAGTCTGAACAGTATTGAGATGTGTATTCGCTAGAAGATTTATATACGAGCACTGGGGCTACAAATTGTACTGTTCTGCCTAAAGAAGCAATTTTTGAAATTTGAAAAAAAAAAAAAAAAAAAAAAAAAAAAAAAGGCTAAAAATACACAGTTTCCACCACATTGATTCTGAGGCCATCACAGTGTTTTAAATCAGTGTCATCAGCCTCTTTTCAACACACAACAGAAATCACATTATCCATCAACTGAAGCCCTTTGGAGTTACAAGGTTTTCTAGAAATCCACTTCAGCCCAAATCCAGTGCAGATAAATTAGAAATTCAGAAAACAAGACTACTCAGTCACATGAAGATAATCAGCTGTCAGTGATTTCTCATTGTGTCTTCGTAAAAACCTTTTCCCCATTCTGAAAGTGAAACCCAAAATTTTCATGTGTGTGCTTTACATGATTAAAGTCCTCAGCAGAAAAGCTTTTTTCCCACTGAGGCTTTTAATGCTTGCGAGAAAATGGAAACATTTGTGGTCAGCAGCAGCAGCAGCAGCAGCAGCAGCACGGATCTGTCCTCTGCTTTTATTCAGTCCACTGTCAAAGCTGGCTGGCTCATTTCCCTGAAGAAAAAAATAAAAATTCTGCTGGATTATGCAACAAAAGCAGCAGGAAGGGGAGATAATGATGAAAGGGACAATAGAGCACTGCACCAGTGGCCACTACCATGGGTTGGTGAATAATTATTAATTTACAGAAATCCTACTGAGATTACTTTAATGAGATTTCATTGGTGGCAACAACCAGTCCATTAACAGTCCCTACATTTACAGAGAGTAGCAGCAGCAGTGCTGTGGTTTTGATTAGATGACAAAGTTAAATCAGTTACATACTGTACAACAGCTTATTGTTCTAAACGCTTTCTTGGCTTGGAAACAGAAACATTTGTTTAAGAAGAGCAGTACCAAAACCGTAAACTGGTATTTATATTCAATGGTGTTCATTAACAGCACTACCACCTCCTAACAGTCCGTACAGTATACAGTACGCCAGCTGGTGTTCTCCATATTTGCTTGGTTTTCTTATTTCTTGGCAAAGGAAAGGTCCTTGCGGCATCATTTTTGGATGGAAACTGCCAATTAGCATCGGCAATAAATCCACAAACAAAAGTGCAACATGTCTCTTTTATGTGGCACAGAGAATCAGTGAAGTGAAACAGGCCTTTTGAGTAGCAGAGCAGGACCAGAGTCTATAATGGTGCCAATATAATGACTTATGGTTTTTGATGTTTACGTTTAGTTAGGAGGCAGCAGGGTTATGTTCAACTTACTGTACTGACTGAATAAATTCGATACATTCACGAAAGGTTATATTATATAAATGGACATCTAAATTCTCTTGCCACTGGTCAAAATCACAAAAAGTTTATAATTTGGTTGGGTGAGTCCATACACTCAGACATACATCACATTACTCATCTGGGTCTTAGCATTCGTTTGTTATAGTTCGGTTTTGATCCTGTGCACCAGATCTCTCTGGTCCACCATGTCTGTCTGTCTATTCCAGCGGTGGTAGGCTAGCAGGGCGATGTTTTTGGCAGCCACTGAGCTCATCTCCATGGCGCTACCAGCCCACTCAATCCCATTGAGGTAGTAGAGATTGGGGTGCAGCTCCACAGGTGGCAGCCGCTGGCTGCTGCTGTAGCGAGGGTAGGCCTGCCACTCCGTCACCTGCACTGAGTAGTACGACCTAAAATTGAAGAGAACAGTATGATAGAGTAAAGCAGCCAATGATCTATGTGGGTGGTAAGATCACTAAATAACTTTTTTAAATAAAATAAAAAAAACAACTATAATGTATTTAGAGGATTCTGATAACAAAAAATGTTCTCCCCTAAACATAAATACCTAAATTTCACTACCTGAATAGGAATATTTGCTGGTTTTCTCTGTCTTATACAATAGTAAATTTAAAAACTTACATTAGAGCTTGACTGATATTTACCGATATCAGCGCTGGCATTTATCACAGCTGATACATTACAAATTCAATAGGACGAGATGGTAGAAATACCCTTCAAACATGTAATAAAAGCACAAACAACAGCTGAACCAGTCAGAGCCTAAACAAGTAAACGTGGAGTCTTCCACGACTTGCTGTAACCACAAATCAAGTTTATTTTTAAACTAAACTGACTCTTACAACTTAAGAAACGTTAGGGAACGTTAAAACGTTGGTTTTAAAAATCTCATATCCGTCAGGCTTTACTTTGGACCAAACAAATACAGAATTGCCCAGGCATGACTATGGGATCAACTCCTGGGAAGAACATGGCTGACCTGAATAGTGTTTTGAGCTGAGACTTTTCCAGCAGCTGTGGGGAGAACACCTTGTAGACTCCAGCCTCCTGCGGCTGCTTACGCCGGAACCCTGCTGAGATGTTGACGGGACAAACACTAGCCACGCTGTTAAAGAACAGATCAGGTGTGTCAGTCGTCAAGACGCTGGCGAAAGGGAACAGACGGGGGTCCGGGAACCCAAAGAAGGAAGTGTTGAGGTAACCATGGACGATGGTTGCTACAGTGCTGTGATAGCTGCCAGGCAGCTCATCAAACGGAGGCGTGAAACCTTGAAACTGGACTCCAGACCCGACGCTAGCCTGTAGAGGCGTCGCCAACACTACAATGTCATACAGCTCTGATGCCGTCCCTGTTGCCGTGGTGAAGCTCAGCTGGTACTGGAGTCCCTCTCCTGTATTACAAAAAAAGCTCTGTGGATGACAAACCATCTCATTCTTTCTTTCATGTTTGCTTTTATGTTCAGCTCCCTCTTCAACACAACAGGTGGATTATAATATACAAAGGACACACAGACTCACAAAGAATAATCAATACCAGTAAAGCTGTCACAGCTGAAAAAAACCCCTTAAAAAACAGGACACATCAGGATGGCGTTACCTGAGTGGATGGGAGAGATGGAGTTGACCTGTGCCTCCAGCAGGTTAGCACTGGCCATTTTCAGCAGGCCTGAACACACCAGCTTGTTGCCTCCTTCCACCGCCCACAGGTTGTTCTGGGCACCAGCTAAAGACACAGCTCCTGAAACACACACAAGCACACGCGCGCTGAACAGACAGTGCCAAGTGCTTTAAACCAATTATCAGCTGCCCACACGCTTTCCTGTTCTCTCACTCCCACAGACCACCCCGCTCCCCTCTCACCTTGCCTTCCTCTTCTACTCTCAACCCTGCATCTCTTTTCCTCTCTCGTCCTTTCCTTTCTCCTGAGCCAAATCGGAAAGGAAGACGTTCAGGTCATAACTGTCCCCGAATGCACCTTCACAGCTGTTGCCCTCTTACTTCACTACTCATCACCCCTTCACTTCTTCCTCCACTGCTGCTTGCATCTTCCCACTTAGCTGACCTACAAAGGCTGGGATGCTGACATTCTGTCCGTAGTTGATCCTCATCACGGGTGCGATAACCTCATCAATGAAGCGTTGGGACACACCCAGCTCCAGCAGCGAATCGGACAGTGGCCTCCGGGTCATGTTGATGAAGCCGCTGCCCCCGAGAGAGTCCAGCAGTTCCTCTACGGAGCTAAAGGCGTAGCCGTGGGCCTGGTATTTGTAGATCCTATATTTCACATGCACAGACACACAAATTATAACAGTTAACGACTAAATCAGTAGTTAGAGCAATATGGAGATGTTTTGTTTTGTTTTTTGGTTTCGTTTCCTGCTCAAAGTTATTCAGTCAGCAATAATCTATTGGCAACAAATCAGAGACGGAGAGAAAGATATAGAGGCTTGTGGTTGTCGACTTAGAGAGAAGAAAAGAAAGAAAAAAGTGATGAAGAGATAAAAATCACTTCCTGAGGGAGGAAATAGATGTTGGTGGTGGAGGAAGGAAAAAGCAAAATTCTGTTTCTGGTTCATTTTTCAAGGCAAAACTGAGCAGAGGAAATATAAATGTAAGCAAAAGATTTGACATGATATCTGAAATACACTCATGCAATTCTACACTGTATATTTGTGTTGCTGGAGGATAGAGACAAGTTTCATGTCAGTGGTCCTTTCTCTCTGGCAAATCCCAGGCAGATGGCTATCTATATTTACGCAGACCTCATGCTCGGAAAGGCACACAATGAGTCAAGGTTTTGCAGTTATTATGGCTGCAGATGCCTAAGGCGCAGAGAGCAATAAATAGCTCAAAAACAGGCTTCCCCCACTGACTGCAACACCAGAAGGGAATGCTATGCACATTTTAAGGGCAAGACCTTATCTTTGAGATAGAAAAAACAATTTTGGGAAGAAAAGCACTCAAGGCATGAATGACTCAGCTGGATCTGCAGTGCCAATTTTGGAGCATTCCTGTCATTACCACTAATCAACTAATAATACTGCCACCAGAAAAAAGCAGGAGAAAAAATGAGCATTAAGAAATAAACAAAGCTTTGCTTCCACTTGCAGAGACACCCTCAACAAAGTTATGATACCCTGACAGTGCAGTTTGTAGCGGCACCCCTGCCACATCCCATCAAGTGTCCAACATGCAAAGAAGCTGAAGAGACAAAATAATAAAATCAAGGCACTAAAATTTCTGACTCACCTCATAAACTTCTCCATAATCTCCTCCACCCACATCTGCAGACGTATGAAGCTAATACCATAGCGCCACCACAGCCGGAACAGGTCGAGCAGGTACCAGTCCGTCTCCTCCAGAATCACCTCTTCGCCGTTAAATACCGCCATCTTTCCGGCCACGTTGCGACGATACTTCAAACCTTGTTTGGGCAAACACAGGACGACACGGAGGACCAACATAGTGTCAGGTTTCTAATTTTCCTCTTGTAAAGTGATCGCTTTTGCTGGGGAATATTTAAAAAAACGCAAGAATCCCTCCCTTGGTTTGAAAAAGCAAAGAAAAATTTTAAAATCTGACCTCTGCTGTGACTAATTAATGTCTTTGTCCATAAACTCACCCAGCTGCTTGACAAACTCCTGCATGTGGAGGTTGAGTGAGTGAATAATGGAGCCTCCAGACTCATAGTCGTTGTGATTGACGGTTACGGTGGCGAGACGGCCTCCCACCTCTCCCTTCTCAAACACGTCCACCTGGACCTCTGGGCCAAAGTGCTGCCGCAGGAAGTGGGCAGTGGCGCTGCCTCCTATCCCTGCCCCAACCACAGCTGGAGAGCAAGAGACACAGAGTGAGGTTGGGTGATGAAATGTGCCTTAAATCTTACGGAGATCTATAATACAGTGTAAATTTGCTGTTTGCTGGTGTTGTTGGCCTCTCTATAAGGGTAATAACAGTTTCATCAGTATTTACTATTCATCTATAGGTGGACTGAGGATGAGGACAATAAATTATGCTTTTCTTGAGTTTTTGGGTTATCTTGAAGTATAGAGATGTTGAATAGGGCACATTGATAGGGCATACTGTTTAATCTCAAATGATCTCTTGTTACAGCACTTCCACTCATCGTGGGGATGAAGGTCATTGTAATTCTGGCCTTTTAATGATTTCTTTGAACTGTTCTTTTTTTCAGGGCGAAATGACTGTACAGCATACATCTTTACATATGACTTTAAAAAACAATAATTGGGTGCACAAGTTTTGGATTTTCTTTAATCCACATAGGGTTCAAATTAAACACAGATTCAAATATATATACACTCAGTTAAATCTTTTATAAGTGGCGCTAAAGGCTCTACAATGTTGTTTAGTTTGACAAGGCCAAGGCCTACTAACTTCTCATTAGTGATCACGATTGGGAAGCTCCCTTGTAGCCATTTGTATACAACTGCAGATTCCAGGATTATCAGACAAATGTAATTGTAAATATTATTCAGATGTATCAATACTTTGCCTGGGGCTGTTACCAGTGGTACTGGTACATTGGGGGGAATAATGAAGAAGGACTAATTCTTCAACCTTTGGACACAGGTGTTCCAACAGAACAATGACCCCAAACACACATCGAAACTGTTTTGAAAAGGCTAAATCAGACTAACATTAAGCTTCTGGGATGGTTTTCTCAAAGCCCTGACCTCAACCCTGTTGACACTTTGTGGACTATGCTTAAAATCTGGGTCTGTGCCAGGAAACCAACCAATTCTGCCAATAAACTCACCTTGAGAAAGAAACCGCCAAAACAAAAACATAAAAAGACCCAAAATACCATGACATTCATGCTTATGATGACAGTATGAAAACCTTCTGACTGCAACTGTATGTAAAAGGAAAAAGGAATTTAAAAGGAATTTATTACTTTGATGTTTAACTTAAAAAACAAACAAACAAACAAACACATTATTATTTTGTTTTTTCAAGTGTAAGATTTGCTGTATTTCCTCTTTTGTGCTTTTATATTTTCCGTCATATCTTTAGGTTTTTTGGGCCTCCTGGCTGGTGATGACAGCTGAAGCTTTACTTCCTGTTTATTTGAATAAAGGTTGCTTCAAAAAGCAAATTAACAGATAACTCGTGTCTATAATTAAGCTTTCTTAATCACGTGACACACAATGTTCAGACTAGGTTAGTGTTTGCCTTTATCTTCAGTATCAGAGACCCCTGATGGATGCTGCTTATTCATCAGCCCTCAGACTGACTGAGAGGCTAACATTAGCTGAACTAAACAGCTAACTAGGATGGTTTAATAACTGCTTTTCTTGCCTATCTTTGAAGGCGGAGCTCCGTCGACAGGACCGTGTTCCTCCGGGTCTGCGACAACAAACCGGGCTGCCAACACAGCGACGAAAAGAGGGAGCAAAGAGCAGCCCATAGCGACAGCAAAGCAGCGATGATCGGATGGAGAGGAGAGGATGCGACCGTTAGGCTAATAGCACACGAGGCTAGCTTCTACCTTCTCTGTGCGTTCACAACAGTAGAAACTCAACGGAGTGACGATTAACATGTAAGTAAATGAGGCCGAATAAGACGAGAACACAGCACAAAGGATGGATGGTGATGATGATGATGGTGCAGCAGTTGGACCGCCACTCACGTCTACGTCCGGCAATATCACGTGATCCAAACAGATTTTTTCGACCAATCAGAGACGGCCGACTGCTGTGTCGTGCATGTCAGTGGTTTTCAAGATTACTGCTTCCAAATTACGCTGAAAAGCAGACCTTTAATGATATCTATAGAAAATATATATATTATATAGCATTTTTGGTTGTCAGATGAACGCATCTTTGTTCATTGCTTTGTTTCTGGTGCCCTCTTATAGAACGTGAAGTTTTTTTTAAGGAGAGATTGGATTTCAGTTGCCTCTTTCACTTGCTTGGCGGAATGCTGGCATTAGTTAATACCTTCCAGAAAATGACTCACTGTCACTGGAGGCTGTTTACATCCAGCTGAAACCATAAAGCAAACTGCTTTCACAGGAAATTTCCACCCCTCAGGTGGTTTTGTGTCAGAGGGACAGCTCTGGAGACAAAATTACAGAGACAAGGCTGAGATGGTTGGGACACGTACAGAGGAGGGATATGTTTTTTTTTTTCAATATATTACTTAAAATTGTGTGTATTGTACAATTTATTTAGGTTTGTCACTAAAAAAAATAAATTTCAAAAACACACATTTTAAAATATGATACACTTGTTGTTACAGGGTTAAGGAGTATTTTATAAATACTTGCAGTTTTAATAACTGCCTAAATAAGTGTCCCGGTGCACTTAAAGATTCTTGCTGAGCAGCAAGACTTAACTTTTTGACATGTGTTATTTGAGAATAAAGTGTTACCTCGATTTTGACATTTCAAATAATCCAGAGCACAGCATATTGAAAAACAGTGGAAGTCGTCTTTATTTCATTCAACAGAGAAGCTGCTGCAACATTGGAGTGAACCACTGAGCAGAAACTAACATTCACACTGAGCCGCTGAAAAGATGACCTGGCACAGTGGATCTGTAAGGCTTAAGGACGCCTCAATCACATGCATACACACACTCAACCTCATTTACATCGGCTATCTTACACCTGTGTGGCTGCACAACCTGCAGCCTCATTGCTATCCCTCCTCCCTCTAATGTGGTCAGTCAGAGGTGAGGGGTTAAGGGTCACCTTGGGATCAGGTAACCTCTAGTCCCTGCGCCTCAAACGCAGGGCTTTTTCATCACTTTGACATAACACAGAGACGTTAACCGTTCATCTCTATGGTACACATCTAAGCAACGTAACCCCCCTGAAAAAACACTGCATGGCCAGCCGTGGGCCTGGAGAGCGGAGATCAAGGGGTGCTGAGGGGAGGGCATGCTCTGGCCAAAGGGAGGGCGAGGAGGAGTACAGCACTGGCCAAGACAGTAATTAGATTGGTCACTTGGTAGATCGTCGGGTAGGCTCAGAGGCGGTGGGAGGAGGTGGCGGGCCACGGCGGTCTAGATCTTCAATGTAGAACATGATGAGCTTCCTGCGCTCCTCTGGGACACACTCCAGAACAAGGTACCGCTTGTCGTTCTGAAGAATCTTCTCTACGTCCTTCAGATGCTGCTCCGACTCCTGGATGAGCTTTCTCGACCTGCGCACAAGGAGACAGGCAGAGCGCGCTCACAAGCAGGAATACAATAAGATGAACAGCACCCTCTCCGAGTCCCGGGGATGGAGTGTACTCGCTCTAGAGCTGAATGTTTTTAAGACGTCAGCCCAATTTAGTTAGACTCAGGCATGCTGCATATAGCTGCCTTCAGTAAAAATAGCTGTGTTAACTGACAGCATGTCACCACTTCTAAAATTGGTCCTCATGAAGCTACAAAATGTAACAACGTTGCATCCTGGATGCTCTGCAGCAGATAAAAAAACTATTTTGCAGAGGGTAATAAAACCAGCAGAAAAGATCACTGGCTCTGGTCTTCTGTTGCAATCAAAGAGACTGCAGAAGCAAAGACACCACTCAAGAGCTTTATATAAGAGTCACTAAAGACAGATCTCATTCTGCACTCACTGTTTGACCTGTGCTAGATGCTACAGGTCCATCAAAACAAGGACACGTAGACTAAAGAGCTGTTTTTATTCAGCTGTGCTACATCAAGCATCATTACTGCAATACACTATGAGAAGTTCTATTTAATTCTCGACTCCTTCATATTAAAAATTATTTATTATCTTTTACTGAGAGGGCTTGGATTATTGTGTGAATGGCTTGTTTTTGTAGTGTTCTTTATTTTGGGAGTAGCACTTCTGTTATGTTGTATTATTTTAACACTGTAGACAAGATTCTGAAAATCTTGAACCTCACTGTGCTCTGTGTGGGCACATCAAGGACTAGCGAGCTGCTGAGACAAACTAAAGCATACTCAGGTGTGAATTGTGTGCAGCGCAGTGTGAGTGCAGGCCAGTGGGGATACAGGGACAATGGTTAAAAACTGTAATTCAGATATTCTCACTATTGAGCAGACTACAGTTTCAAGTCATGCAACCTGTGCAAGAATCTTCCAGTGTCGTTATAAAAAAATAAAAAATAAATACGATTTCACCCACACCAGTTTTCCACTTAAACATTTAACACACCATCTGCTTAAAGTTGCAGAGAAATAAAGACTAGATGAGCTTTATTTATAACAAGTTCCTAGGAAGGGGCACAACTGTGTCGGGTTATGCAAACTGAACATATGTGAAACAAAGCACAGACCTGTATGTGATGAACTTTGTCTCCTTTAACAGTGTCCTGAAGTCAGCTTTGGCTGTGATGTATTTGTCTTTGATGTAGTCTTCGAACTCCCGCTGTCTCTTCTACAAACAAGGACAAACAGGAGTCAGAACTCCAGAAAATGGAAGTGTACTTCACACAAATAATTAAACTCACATTATAATATGTTTAAGATATATCAGCCACTGTTGAGAAGGTTTGCAGTCCACAGGCAGCAGCTTTCATTGTAGAGGAAGGATTATGAATAGAAACACCCCATGAATCCAAAACAACGTAAGCTGCCAAGTCCTTGAGATCATGACAATGAAAGTAATCATTTGATTACAAGAAGCCTTTGAATAATAGTGTGAATTCATGCATGCGTTTTTTTTTCATGCTGACATTTAATTTGTAATTTAGCGTTTGCTTCGATCTAAACGTTTCCTTGAATAGGACGGATGCGGTTCAGGCGTCTATTAATTGGAAGGTCAGCGGTTCAATTCGTGGGTCCCCCTACTCTGCATGTCAATGTATCTGAATCCCCATCCATTTAAATCTTTTAAGCTTCCCCAAATCCATCCATTGGAGTGTGAGCGTGTGCGAATGATACACAAATGATACACAAAACTGCTTGTATGAATGTGTGTGTGATGAGTGAATGAGGCTTGTAGTAAGAAACCACTTTGAGGGCTCAAACTCAGTAGAAAGCCTCCTTGTAGTGACACCTATGTAATGGATTTCAAAAGGTTAATTGGCACAATGTATTCTTGGCATCTCAGCTCGCAACCAAAGGTGATCAGGAGATCCAGCACCACCTTATGGCAACAACCAACATGGGTTTAAACTAAGCAAAAAATGAATTAATTGCTGTTTTAATAAAGAAAAAAATAGAGTATTTGTCCTTTTTCTGTCCTTCTGTAAACGATGGTGATGTTTTTATGCTGCAAACAGCAGAGCACATTGAAAGCGAAAGTTAAGACATTTGAACTCTGGAATTTTTTGGACTTCCCCTTTCTCGCATTTCGCTGAACAACAGAGAGAGTCTATCCACAATAATTACCACACACACCACCGAAGATTCAGCAGAGAGCGAGAGATACAGCATCACTTTCACTACCCTCTTGATAAATTCAGATTCATGGTTTGGATTTTATTAGACGCACTTTTAAGTCAAATCATCTTTTGGGCTGACTGAAGAGACATGGAGAAGGACTGGATTTATAATTCACTTTTGAATTATCCGATTCTTTTGTTTAGACTGGCAGTAAGATAAGATAAGATAAGATAAGATAAGATAAGATAAGATAAGATAAGATAAGATAAGATAAGGTTTATTAGTCCCACACGTGGGAAATCTGTTGTATCACAGCAGAAAGTGGACAGTGCAAAGTTATAGTAGCAAAAATTTAAGAAAAACACTGGAATAGGATAAGAAGCAGCTGTGAAGACTGCTACAGGGTGTTTACTCCTAAGGTGTGGCATTAAGTGAGATTTTAAGTGAAAGAGACACACTACAGAGCAATACTGCTTTCTTGTGACGTACTTTTGCAACACGACTAATCTCTTATCATCTTATAATAATATAAAGATGGGTTGGAGCCCATAACGTCTTACCCTGTCACTGGAAGAGAATTTAATACAACGAGGATCGTCTTTGATAACTTTCTTCACCTCCTTCCATGTGGTTGTCAGAGTAATCTACAACACACACAAAAACAACAGCCTTTTCTTTAAAATTGTCAGTGATCGAGCTGCAGATCTATCATATATAACGTATTATAAATATAGCATATAAAATGACTTCTGGCACCTTTTTCTGTCCTGTTTTTTCACTTCTTACCATGCTGGTCTCATCCAGCAGTTGTCTGAAATGTTCCTTCTTTTTCTTGGCCAGCGCTTCTACATGTTCATTAAACAGCTTCTCCTTTTCCTCTCTCTCCAGCAGCGAAGCTGACTCCCAGCGATGGTCTTTCCGCAGGTTACGACGTGTGTCTGACCATGTTGCATCAGAAGAACGGACCTGAAGAGCGAATACAAAAACAGTCGTGGGAAAAAAAAAAAAACTGCTTGAAGGGATCAAAGAGGGGGAAAAAACCCATCTAGTAGGATTATCCCCAAAATAAGCAACACATGAACTGTAACATTTCAAACACTTTTTGACAAACAATGATCACAACTTAACGAAACTCACACATGATAAGAGCATGTGTTTTTTCACACCCCAGTGTTTCTGCAGAGCACCTCACCATGTCAGACATTAGAGCTTTGAAATGCTGGATGGCCTCCTCCCTCTTGTGCTGTTCCCTTTCTCGGTCGATCTCTTTGGTCTGTTCTGATCGGGCCTTCTGGACCTCCCGCTCCCTCTCTCTGAGACTGGCCTCAATACGAGCCTGGCGTTCCAGCTCTCGCTCCTTCTCAATGTCAACGTTCTGCAGGTGATATCACAAGAAGTCTGTGTAAGCTTCTTTCGATATGTTGCACTAAATTCTCTCTTTTAGAAATACAAGTTAGGTTGAGCTGGTGCCATATACATCAGGTCAACGTCCAGTTAGTTAACATTTATTACATGTGCACCTCCCTAAAAGTACATGAACAGTTATTATTCCAATGAATGCTTTCGAACACATCAGATAAACCCTGATCAGCACATAAACCCTGACATTATCTCCACAAAGCTGCTCCTACCTTGGCTTGTTTTTCCATGAACTGTTTGAAAAGCTCTTCTCTGAGTGCAGAACTCTCCACATTCTTGTATCGCGGGTCAGTCTCTAGCCTCTCTTTCACTTTGCTCCACCGCTGACCTCCCTCTATGTGCTGCTCACTCAGAAGATCAAAAAAGTCCTGCTTGACCTTAAAGAAAAAAACAAACACGTCAAACTTTATTATAAATCTGTGTAAAAACAACGTCAGCAGCAGAGACGCAACTCTGGAGAGTTTAAGGCTAAGAAAGAAAGACTGTGCACTTTGAGGTGTGAGTGAGTCTTACCTTCTCTCCCCTAGACTTGGAGTCCTCTTTTTCTCTCTTCCTCATAGCGGTGATGAATTCCACAAAGATAGCCTCCCTGTCTTTCATCTTCTCTATGGTCTTAAATCTGGGATCTCGGCCATGCTTCACTGCAAATTCACTAAATGTTGTCCTGCAAAAAAGCAACAATGCTGATTATTAGGAAGCAAAACGACCCGGTACAAAGATATTTAAAGTCTAAAAAGGACCTTGCAAAAATACTGGTGGCTGCCAGTGCTACTCTTTAGCCTCCTAGTAGATGCACGCATCTGAGTTTCAGAAAACTTGACCTCTGACCTTGAGGTCAAGGACCTGACCTTTGGGGGGGTGGGTAGAATTTCAAAATATTACGCTACCTGGTTCCTGCATTTATTCATTCATAGCCGACCAGCCTTTAGCGGCTACAGGATAAAAACTGTTCAACATGTGTCGAGCTCTCTTCTGATGTCGCTTCGATGTCCTGCATTACTGTGTGGTGTTTATGTTGCATACAAATTACATCACGGCACTTTCTCACCACCTTGCTATAACGACTAGGGCTGGGTATTGTCACTGATTTCTAGAATCGATTCGATCCACGATTCCATTCAATTAGATTTGAATCGGGGAAATTTTGCCTCAGTCTATTCTATTCTACCATTATAATTCTGATCACGTATCAGTACATTTCCATATTTTTATATCTATAAAAAGAAAGCTGACAGTTGCGAGCCTTTATCAAAAGTGTAAGCATCACAGCAGAGGCCTTTGTGTCAAAGTAACGGAGGATAAAACACAGAAAAACATGAAGGCGACTTTCCTTGCCTGGGATTTTATAGCAGATGACCTTAAAAATATTCTGCAGTAGATCAAAAACGAAAGAAAGTGATTAATCAACATATGAACATTACCTGATGCTGCTGAAGTGAAGCAGAGCAAAGTTACAGAGGTTTTATTAGAGACACAGCTAAGCGTTTTGCAATTTTGCATAATTTTAAAAAGTTTACATTTGTTCAGAAGCCTATTGAACAGCAGAAATGAGGCTCTCTTTTCGGAAGTAAGTAAAAGGGAAAAAAAACAGCGGCCGACAGCGCTGTAAACAGCGGTAGACTTGTGCGTAATAAGCAAGCGAATAATGCAGGAAAAATATTTTTAGATGGGAAACTGTTCTTGAAGTACAGAGAGAGAGAGAGACAGCGAGCTCTGCATGATGTGTGATTTTATCGTGGTGGAAGCAAAACAGCAAAACTAAGAGTGAATTCATGACGATGTTTACGTGAAGCGAAATGTGAAGCGTAGTTTGGATCTTCTGTTGCTGCTGGTTCAGTCAATATTGTTTGGAGAGAGACAAAAACCTGCAGCTTGCGCAAAAAGGGCATAAACACAAAGCGTGGACCTGCCGAAACCTCCGAATCAGCGAGCTGTCAGCTTTCAGCCCCGACCATGTCCATGCTGTCGGGTGAGAAAGGCGACGTCTCACTGATTCTGATCCGTCGGCGGGTTCGAGCTTTGTGTTTAAGTCTTTGTGCAGAATCCGTGTACCTGCTCACATTTACTGTTTTAGTTGTTTGGTGGTTGTTGAAATTTTGTGAAGTTTAACCTGAGATTCTGGCGTTTCGGGCAAAATAAAAGTATATTTAAAAATCGATTCAGGATTTTAATGAATCAATTTTACATTATCCAAGCTAGAATCGATTTTAATTGATAAATCGATCATCAAAACCCAACCCTAATAATGACCCTACCCACATTGAGGAGGTACTCAATTGTAATGGAAAATGACCGAAACCAATGGTTGAACGGAGCTTAGTAGGTACTAGTAAAAAAGAGGCAAACGAGTAATGTAATAAGACTTTTCTTTGAGGGTAATTGTAGTGGTGACTGATTTGACCCCATAAAACCACTATGAAATGTAGTAAAAGTGGACTGTCCTGTCACCTTGGTGTGAGCTTCGCCTCCTCCATCATCCTCCTGAACTCATCTTTGGCCTGCATCAGCTTGTTCTTCTTCTCCTTCCTTTCCTCCTCTGCTCGTGTCTTCACATATTGATCAAATACCTGAAGCACAATTATACCAAAATGACTCAAAGGCCACAACAAAGTGTAACAGCTAAAAATACAGTACAGAGAAATACTGAGAAAAGGGTAAAAACAAAAAAAAATAACCTGTTTCCTTTCTTTGGGGTTCAGTAGTAGGTAACGTGGGTCAAAAACAATCTTGTGGAGTTCTTTGTCCCAAGTTGAGAATGCAGACACCTACAGGCAGGAAAGACAACAAGACTAAACGGTGACCACGTGTCTGACAAAAGCCTGAAAGATTTGACATTTCCGAGCATGTGCAATGGAAAGAAAATCTCAAAAAGTGGGAACAATTCATCTCATGTAGTTCTCTCAAACAAACTTTTTTTAAAAAAAAAAAAGATGTGTTACCCCTCTCTCCAACAACATATCTTTGAACTGGGTCATCCTGGCCTCTAGTGGCACTATAGCTCTTTCTCTAGCTGCTCGGAGCTCTGCCTCCATGGCTGCTTCCTTCTCAGAGTCTGCCTCTTTCGTGTCCTCCTTCCTGCAAGTGTTAAAAACAGAGGTGGTGGTGAGAGAATCATTTTTTTAAAGATTAATGAATCAAAAAGAGAAAGGAAAAAAAGAATTTTTCACAGGGATAGGACTTACTTCCTCTTTTTGGCTTTGGTTGGCTCCTCATCTTGATTCTCTTCAGCAGCAATGGATAGTTCTGGATCCTCCTTGCTGACACCTGTGTGTGAACACAGACACAACACAAATATAGTGAGCACAGAGAGCCAAGAATGACTGCAACACTTGTGTTTTTTTTAGAGGGCTGCCTGCCAAAAGGTAGTGCCACACAACTTCAACGACTACTAGTTCAACTTGGACTGTTTAAGCTGAGCATTTGTTTGTTCTGAGGGCATGTGCTGTGTTCATGGCTAACTGATAAGAGCTGAGCCTGTCCCTCTAATGAACGTGGCCACGTGGTTAACTGTTGTGTGACGCAGGACTATTGTCGCAGAAAGTGGTTTTACCAGCGTGCAGCCATTGTGAAGTCCACGCTAACAGAGGTGACTGTAATTAGCCTTAAACTGTATAAAAGTGGAACAGCTACCCAAAGGTCATGCACAGGGTTTACTGTTCCAAAAGAGAAAAAATAAACACCTGATTTGTGCAACTACATCACTGCTGTCTCTCCGTTCACTGATACGTTGTAATGTTCAGTAAAAGGTGGTTAAGGGTGAAAGTCAGAGGTCTCACAGGTGGGTTGAAGACACAAGTGTACGACTGTATCCGTTTTTAATCCCTACTGAGCCACAAAGATCGACTGATTATACAGATTCAGATGCTGCAAAAATTTGGGGAAAAAACAAAACAAACACTGGAGTCTTTGCTTCTGGTCTTGACTTCTTCTCTTCCTATATCAGATCTGATGAGGGAGTATTGTCTCAGTGGCGACACCTATCATTCAGGTGAATATGGTAGCTTGCCCCTTAATGTTGAGCATGAATAGAAGTGGCCGTGTGATGATGTTGCCAGCAGCACGTGAAGTATATTTTAAGTGTTTATTTTTGTTTCCCTAACATGTAGTTTTAAGCAAAATAAAAAAAAATAGGGGATAAAAAGTTGATTTCAACAGAAATACATTATGTATTCTGTGGCTCGTTATTATGGAAAATCCATAAAGCTTGACATAACTTGAAAAAGAAAAGAGGAAAAACACTCAAAAATGTGAAAACATCTGACTGAAAATTCGGACCACAGGCTGTACTCTTGTTGCTTCGTCAAATAAAAAGATAAATAAATAAATACTAATGATAATAATAATAATGACAACAATAATTAATATGCTTTTCTTAGCTTAAACCTTTCCTATATCAATACTCTCAGTACATAATGTATAATTTATAAAACATTGCATCCACACCTGTCTTCTTGCTGTCCTCCAGACCCCTCTTATGTGGTGGCTCCTGGATGTGCTTGTCAACATCAGCTCGACCAACCAGCTCCTCGGGGCGGTCCCACATGGAGAGCCGAGTTGTCGGGTTGTAGAAGAATACACGATCATCGCCTGTCCACACCACACACCTAAAGCAGATTAATAGACACAGAAGAAGAGAAAAAAAAGGGCAGCATTATATTACCGCCCTGCCATATACCATGAAGGAAAGTGTGCGATGATATGCAGAGTCTGTACCATGGCGTGCCAGGAATAGGGTTGGTGGCTACAGGTCTGGCTTTCTGAGCTGCCTTTTCCTCCTCCGTCATCTCTTCTTCTTTTGTCTCCTTGATAAAGAGAAAAAAAAACAAGAAATGGTTCTTTGTTGCTGCTACCTTCAGATGGTTTACTGGATTCAATCTGTTTTGGCTTGGCAGTGCAAGTGGTTAATCAGATACCTCCTTCTCATTATTAGTGTTTTCCATTTTGTTCTCCTTATCCTCCATCTCCATTGCCTCAGCTTCCTCCTGGGCAAGTCGCTCTTTTGCCTTTTCTGCTTCTTTTTCTACAGAGAAGGGAGGAGAAAAAAAACAGACAAATGCGGACGGTGAGATAACTTAAGTTTGACTTTACATCTGGTCTGACAAGAAAGTCAAAGTGGTTATAGCCTATGAGTTTGGTAAAACTGAGAATGAGCCCTTTTAATTTAATTAACTCTTCCACTGAATGATCTGGAGCCTGAAATCTCAGCAGGATTGGGAATCAGTGTATACAAGCTTCAAACTAACTAGATACTGTGGCCATGCACTCACCAGTCACATCATTAGGTACACGTTGCTGGCACCAGGTTGGACCTCCTTTAACCTCCAGAACTATTTTAACTCTATGGTCCATATTGACATGACAGCATGAAGCAGATTTATTGGCTGCTCACCTATGACGCAAATACCACCATACCCCAAAGACTGGACTGAGATCTGGACACTGTGGAGGCCATTTGAGTACAGTGAACTCATTTTCATGCTAAAGAAGCCAGTTTGAGATGATCTGAGCTTTGTGACCTGGCGTGTTATCCTGCTGGAAGCAGCCATGAGAAGACAGGTACACTCTGATCATAAAGCAATGGACACGGGCAGAAGCAATGCTCCAGTAGGCTGTAGCTTCAAAATAATATTCGTTTGGTAAAAGGGGCCATCAGCAGAAGCCTGAAGTATTGATACAAGGCAGGGTGGAGCTATACTTTAATGTTGTTCACACCAGATTCTGACCCTGCCATCTGAATGTCAGAGCAAAAACTGACCCCAGCATTTTCAGAGAACTGCTGCTTATGGGATATTTTCTCTTTTTCAGATCATTCTCTAGAGATGGTTGTGCAGGAAGATCCCAACAGATCAGCAGTTTTTGAAAAACTCAGATCAGCCTGTCTTGCACTACCCCAACCATGCCATGTTCAAAGTCACTTAAATCACCTTTCTTCCCCATTCTGATGCTCATTGCGAAATTCTGCAGACCATGTTGGCTATATCTACATGCCTAAAGATAGCAGATGGGCCAGTTACATAGAGCAGTGCAACAAATGTGCCTAATGAAGTGACGGGTGAGTGTATGTAAAAATTACGAGTCTGAAGCAACATAGTTTCCTGTGTTTTGCAGTACAGAAAAATCGTTATTACAGATTTTTGGGACATTTTAGAAGATTTAGAGGATTTGAAAAGAAATTCAGCTAGACCCACTATTTGATTTGCATTTAAAAGAAGGCAAGTCTGTCTTTTTTTAAAATACAGATAACAGATAGCTAACAGATAGCACAGTTTTGGGAAAAACTCATAGCTCAAAAGGATAATACTGGATAAGACACATGATGTCAAAGCCTACCTTTCTCCAACACAGCCTGTGGTTTCTCCCAAGTGGACTCTAGCGTCCGGTTGTTGTAGTAGTACGTTTTCCCATCTGCTGTTTTGTACTCTGACCACTCGGGGAGCTGCAATGATCCAGCCATGGAAGCAGGAGCTGCCGAGAGCGTCAGCTGGGGGTGCATCACGGAAACTAAAGGCGGGCCCATACCAGGAAGCATGCCTGTCAGCAGTCATACAGGGAAGAGAGAGACCATTGTTGGCTGAGTGTCATCTTTATGTCTGAGCCACTAACACTAGCTACAATGGCATTAGTTTAGACATTAATGAAGGCGATTTCATGACCCAGACTGTTACCAACATGTGGTGATAGTAATAACAAAAAAACCCACATCTTAGTAAAACCAGAGGTAAGAATAACTCACTGCAAGCTAAAAACTGTCGGTGTGAGGGTTTCTCTGCTCATCAAGCAGAGCAAGACGAGGGAAAATAAAAAGAGAGGGTATTGTGATTTTTGTGAAAGAAACTCTTCACGTCTAAAATGCTTTGAACAAGCAACTATATGACAATGAACACAGGCCACACAAACAGACAAATACAGTAGTGACCACAAACACACAACCATGCCACAAAGGAGGACGACCACAACAACACATCATGTAGCCCTAACCGTTACACTACCAAAGCCCTGACACAACAATGAGACTGCCCTTAAAATATAAAGATGGTCACTCCTTTCTAAACCCCACCCCCCACCCCCACCCCCCCAAAAAACTGTTTACGGTCGACAACCACATGCCTAAAAATGCCCCAACAACCAACAACTCAGTAACATCTAACAATTTAGAACAGTTAACAGCAAAAAATTACCCCCTTCCGGTTCAAAGAATCAGTGTCAGTATCATTTATTAAAAGTTAAATCATGTTCTTGTATGTTTGCTTCTCTTCTTCTTCTTCTTTTTTTTAAAGTGGGTGGAAGAATTCAGTTAAGAAGAAACTAGAAAAGATGTCACACAAGATGAGAATGAAACACTGCGCGTGACTATCTAATCACCCTCTCTGATCATGGAAACAAAATTAAGCTTCTGTTTCTATCAGCTTTAATGGAAGGAATTTCACCACTGTACACCCAATGGACCATGTTCACAGCACTCAACACCATGCCACTGTTTGTGGGTCTGCATATACACCAGACTACGCATGTAGACATCATTCACTACCATGCGATCTACTGTAGATCTGATAGGCGAGCGGCTGGGTGTTTACCGTTGGCGCTGGGGCCTGCCTTTACACAGGTTGCATCTACTATCTGCATCATTGCTACACCTGCAAGAACAACGGACAAGCAAGCATCTGGTTGAACACAGCAGGACACTAGATATCAGCTACCATGTTGTGTAAGAGCTTGTATATGTTTGGCCCAGTTCAGACAAAACACACAACCAGATTTTTTTTTCTGCCTCTGTTGAAATTCATGTATATTTAAAGATGTCAGGAATCAGCTGCACAACATAACGTACGGCCTGTATTGATGGCACATCTGAGAGAGTGAATCCATAATAACAACACCGTCAATCAGGAGATTCCAAGTCTGACGTTTGAAAACCATCTGTCCTAATTGAGGTGTGCTTTCAGCCAATTTTGATTTTAGCTGGCAATAAATTTATCCACCTGCATGACCTTTCACTTTAAATTAGATCTAAATAATGGGCTGGAGCTGGAGCCTGCTGGCTACCCAAATCTTTTGTTGTTAATATTTACAACAATAATAAAGCTTCTTTTGGGTGCTCCCTTATTCACAAGGGGTCACCAACGCAGATGAATCTACATGTAAGATTTGACACAGATGCTTACACCCTCCTGACACAACCCTCCCAAGTATCTGTGCCTCTTCCCAGTCTTGACCTGGGGATCTTTCACACATCAGGCGAATGTTTTTATGACTGCACTATAAAGTCACAATTAAAATAAAATAAAAATCTGGGTTTCTACCCAGAACCCCCCCCCCCCAAAAAAAAAAAAGTTGCTATCTGCAGTACTGAGTGAGGCCGTATCCAAATACTTGACTCTGTAGATTCTTCTTTATTGTTGTAATTATTCAGTTTCATCTCTTACACTCAAAAAAGGAGAGAGATCGCAAACTGATCTTTTGCTCTCCTACAACCCTAGAATCTGGTCAGTGACCCCCTGGCAACCTTCATTTGGAAGTAAAAAATGTGTATTCCCCAACTGGTTGGCAAGCAGTTGCTGGATGTCGCTGGGTGAAATCGGTCATGATGAGGGTACTGTTGGGTTGGGCGATATGTAAAAATTTTCCAACTGGCAATCGTTAGTCCAACAATCGTCAATGGGCGATATAATCGCAGAGTTTTTGATGGGCAGGGCAATGTGATCATGCACGGACTGATCACAAAAAACAAAAACAAAAACCCAGCTGTCAGCGTTAATGCGGCTTAAATGCAGTCATCACGATTAAAATTTTTAACACTCTCAACCCATCTGGAGCGCAGAATGAACAAAATTTGGACTGCCAAAATGAGTTGACAGAGACATTTCAGGGATTTTGAAATTCCTTCCATTAAAGCTGAGGGGGAAGGAACGTGATGAAGGCACGTTAACGCTGACAGCACTAAAAAAATATAAAGTCGACAATTTGGGATTTTTTAGGCGTTAAACCGGATGAAAGGGGCAAACCTAAGGATGTAACCAAAGTGGTGTGCCACTTTTGCAGACGTTTAGCGCGAGCTGAGTACTTAAACACGGTTAGCTTGCATGAGCATGTACGTGTCTACCATCCAGCTGAGTATGCTAGGCTATCACCAGCTTCTGCAGCTCCATCAACAAGCATTTGGGCGCACTCTGAGGAGGGTGCAGTTAAAACAGCGTTATTATTTTTTCTATTGACTGCTCCATCATTATTAGCAAACTTACTCATGGGCAAATAAATAAATAACACCCTTGTAAAAACTATCGTCGATAGTAGATATATTCGTCCAATCGCCAAACCCTAGGGTACTGCATAAAAAACTCCTTGTTATTGCTTTGGTTGCTAGCAGATTGAGGAGGTCGCTTATTGTTTGTTTAGAAGATTGGAAGATCACTACAACTCAGAGACTAAGAAGAAGAAGAGAAGATGCAGCACCTTCTTTGCAATTGATTTCACCATGTGACAGCCTGCAACCAAACAGTTGGGGAATACACATTTTTCCCTAGCAACCTGTGGTCCACATGGTTAGTGACTGACTGCTAGACCTACATGAATGAGGTCTAACAATCACTGTCTCTTTGCTATGCAGTGTAAAAGAGCAGGAATCTGGGGCTGTTTCTAACATTTTCTCTCTTTCTCTTTTTACTTAAATGTAATTAAAGCTAAAAATCACAACACTAATTATATTTAAATCTAATTTGTGGCAGTTCTGCTGACCAAACGTTCCCTTTTGATTACCACTAAAATGCCTGGAGTCCAAAGAATAGCATTCAGGAGAATCATACACCCTATAACCAGCCCTACGTGTCTTGTGCACACCTGACTGGATTGAATCATGTGTACATCCAAATATTTTAGAAGACCTTAGATACAAAAAACCCTCCTGGACTGTAAAAGACAGCCTTACAGCAACAGCAGCAGGCCATGGTGGACAAAACATTTAAAAACATGGCCCAATGAGGCAGAATAGTCATTACAGTATATACATGTAAAGCTTGACTAAAGGTTTTTGTGTCTCATTCTCACCTGGTAGAGGGATATGCATGCCTGGCAAAGGCACCCTGAAAGGTGGCACCATGACAGGAGGGAAGGCAGGTATGGCTGCGGTGGGCTGGGCCACACTGTGAGGCAGGGCTGCTGGCAGCAGTGGCACGGTCTGCACTGCCGTAACAGGAGATGGCACCGTGGAAACAGTCACCACAGTGACCGGAGAAACAGCAACAGATGAGGTCACTGTGGCAATAGGAGGGAGGTCTGCTACAACGGTGGCTTTTGGGAAGAAAAAGAAGTACTTTTGGTTTTATTCTTGCTTTGTGTGTGTGTGAGTATGAGATGTTGATGAGGTTTACCTGCTATGCTCGCAGAGGGGGAATGGGTGGTGATGGAGTCTGGACTGGAGGTGAGTGTGCGGGAGGGGGCCGAGGATGGAGCTTGAGTAGGGGAGGCTGCTGCTGCTGTGCTTGCTGTAGTATTGACACTGCTTGAGCTGGCGGTCACCCCAACATTTGCCCCTGAACCTGCAGCCCCAGCCACGAGAAGAGGGTTGAGCTCAGACTGCTGGATGACCTTCACACCATCAGGTTTACTCCATGATGACTCTCTGGTCCGGGCGTTGTAGTAATATGTCTGTGAATGAGAAACAATCACAGTTTTTTTTAAATATTGTGAAAAAAATCAGTTTTTTATGATTACAAAAAAATGAAAGAACAATTTGTATTGCATTACAAATAATTAATAACAAAAATTTAATCTTGTTACAGCAGAGCTCTGATTTAGGGAATACAGCAAAAGTGAAAAGGAAGGTTTACAAACTGTTAGTGAGACCTGCTTTGACACATGGTTTGGAGTAGGTGGCAAAAGCAAAAATACAAGAGGCTGAGCTGGTGGTGGCAAAGCTGGAAATGCACAGATTTTCACTGAGAGTGACCAGAAAGGATATGATTCAAAATGAAAATATAAGAAGGACCAGCTCAGGTTGGACAATTTAGAGACTAAGTTATAGTGGCAAGGTTGAGAGGGTTTAGACATGTGCAGAGGAGGGTTAGTGGATATATTGGACAAAGAATGTTAAAAGTGGAGCTTCCAGGCAGGTGGAAAAGAGGAAGACCACAGAGAAGATTCAGTGAAGGAGAACATGCAGTGGGTTGGTATAAGAGAAGGATGGAAGACTTGGAGGCAGATGATATGATAAGTAGTAGTACAGTGACTGGGAGAGTGGCAGGTGCCCACTTGATAGGCTTATCAATTATAACTACACTCAAGAGGTAGGTCCCGATTAACTAGTTCTGAAAAGATGACAGCAACATTTACAGTGAGTGGAAATATGTTAAAAACTGTTATTAGCAGCCTTGTTGTCTTCCAACGGTGACTGAAATGCAAACCAAGTAAAACCAAGTAACCAATATGGGAACTTGACAGCTTGAGTCTGATGACTGAGCTTCTAGGGGCAGCAGCCAATATTTCAGGCTAAGCAAGATTTCTTGTTCTACCAACTAAGGAATTTAGCAAACTGTAAAAATCTCATTTAAAAAAAAAAAAAAAACACAACACACCACTTTTAATTAGAGACAATATTGATGCAACCATAAGCTTTAACTAAGTGTGCACAAATTATTATTAAAGCTGTTTTAGTGCAATCAACTTATTTATTACACATATCATCTTGAGGATGCCTGCTATCTGCTTTCATAGGACCTCCACCTTACCTTTCCTTCTGGCGTCTTGTTCTCTACCCAGATTTCTTCAGCAGGGTTGAGCACAGGGTTTCCAGATGTGGGAACGGGAGGCATCCCAGGAGGAAACAGCATTCCTGGTGGAGGTGGCAGGTTACCAATAGGAGGGGGAAGGAACGGAGGTCTCTACACAATAAAGAGAGGGCACAGAATTTAGCTTTCATATAATAAAGAGCAGAACTGAGAGTCTAGATTATCCCGTTAAAGCACTCTATCCTCCAACATAATGTGTCTGTAGAGGATACAGAAAAGTGCACAGTCACAAGCAGTGGAGGGCTCAGCTAGCAGATGATGCTAATTGGCCTTTTTGGATTCCAAATAGGGAGATTTGTGCATCATTACTGTATTTTACAAGAGAAAAATGACATTGCACCAAAGAATCAATCATGAACCCAAAGAGATTATAAAACAAAGATTAGTCATATGCTTCCTTATTGTCTGCCCCTCCTTTTAAGAGTTAATACTGCTGTTATGCTGTAACAGAGAAGGACACACTCTTCTTTGCAGACTCTACCTGGGGCTACACAGCTGATCGATGCGTATTCAATAATTTAAAATAATAACTCAATTCACTTCGTCTCAAAAACCATTGTGAGCACGTCGCCAGAATAGGGTTGTCGCAATATAAGAATTTTAAACTTGATACCAAAACCCATGACAATACTTGATACCATTTCTGATACCATGAGGAAGATTTTAAACCCATCCTACATCACCAGAATAAATGGCGAAGAAGTCATATCCTCAACTTGCACTCACTGTGAAAAAGCCCTCACAGCTGGCTACATGAAATAAAGAAACATATTTTTTAGAAATTATTGTAGAGGTAAAAAAGTTAAAGTTAATTATCTAGTTCACATCTGCCTGCAGCCTCGCTCTCATCCAGCATGTACACTGCTCCAACTCTGCGTTAAGAATTGAAACCGCCTGATTTCCCGCTTCAGATTTCCGTCTTTATTTGCTCGGATTAGTTCATCACATTTCCCTTTCTGCTTAGCTCGGCTACGGTTCACTCCCTGCTCTGAACAGCCAGGAACCTGCCAGGTTTTCTGTTTCTCCATAACCACCTCTGCCATGGCTAAGTATTCGATCAGCCACTCGTTCAACCTGCAATAATTATTCATCATTTTTCTAACTACAGTCCGCTAGCCAACACGTTACTAATAACAGACAGCTAACAAGGCTGTTGGGTAACTGACAATAGTTAAATAGCTAATGTTAATGTGTGCACTGGTCGGGTTAACATTTTTATCTATTAAATACTTTCATGCTGTTGAAACAGGAGCTTTACTAACCTTAAAAATTCCTCTTAAAGTGTTGTTCAGTGTTATGAACGTTAACTACTACAGCTGGTAATGACAGGAGGAGCCATGTGAAGTTGTGTGTCATGGAGGAAGGAAAGACAGGACTGTTGGTATCAATATTGTTGCGAGTATCAAGTATTGATTTTTTTTAACAACCCTAACATGAGGGTAACATTTCCATGATGAAAACCATGCTTGTAAAAGAATGTGGAGCAGTTACCTGTAGGTGGGGAGGCCCAATAGGTGGAGGCATCCCTCCTGGTGGAGGGATTGGTGGCATGCTGGGGTCGAAGGGTGGACGTGCAAACGGAGGTCGTGGCGGAGGTCCCCTCATCATCCCAAAAGGAGGCGGCGGTGGCCTAAGGAGTGGTGGTGGGCCTCTTAACACCGGGGTCTGTGTAGGCGCAGGCGCAGGGCCACGAAACCGCACTGCCTGCTGCGCCATTCTGGCACAACATAATAAAAGTTATAGTTAAAGCTTATGATCAACACTAGACTGTAAATAAAGCCTTTGAAAAGAGTGCAGAAAGCAATTATTAGCTTAATTATTAAATATACAGTAGGGCTGTGTGATATGACCAAAATCTCATATCCCGATATAAGAATTCTATCGTCCTGATAACGATATAAATCACAAAAATGTAACATTTTCTGTAAATTCTGTGAATCTCGGGCAGCTCGTCTTGCAGGAAGTGTTTCCAGCTGCGCGTCATGTAGCTGGAGTCGAGTGTTTTAACCGATGCATGAAACTATACATTTTTAGACATAAGATGTAACGGCTGCCGTTTTCTTTGTGAGTATTTATTACACGGCGTGCTGCGGGGAAAAGCCTGTTCTAACGTTTGAGTCTAAGGTTTATTTTTTAGCACCTGGCGGCTCTTTTTTAATTCTCATCCATAAATAATCTGCTCTTTCACGTGATTCAGTTTATTTTGAAAAGTCTCAACAGGATCTTGAGCTTTATTGTGAAAGGTTTATGTGGAACATAAACAAGCGGACACGCGATGCTGTTACCGTCGTTGTTGCTAACCACAAGAGAAAGAGAGAACTTTAAGAAATTAATATAGCCACTACAGTGACCATCAAAACTATGAAAAAATATTGCTGTTAACAGTTTATTTTGTGACACCACGAAACAAACGATAGCGTAAAGTGAAACGATAGACGTTTTTATATTGTCATCCGATATATATTGTTATATCGAACAGCCCTAATATACAGTAAAAATTATACAGTGCAATGACAAATTATCCTTCACAATCCAAAAATAAATTACACTACAAAAGTAATAACATCTGTAATATCATATTAACATCTTAATATTGTAATTTTACAACCGAGGAAGCTGCAGTATAGCCAGGAAAGGTTAGCAATGAATACAAACACTTTCTGCTGACTAATGTGAGACTTGCTGCAGAAATGGGCCAGCAAACAGCAGCGGAAGAAGTGCTCAGACCTATTATCAAAGTCAAAGTAGCAATAGCACAACTTAAAACCACTCTAATATGAAGCAGAAGCTTTGTGTTACGTCGCAACAATTTAATGCTGGCTAAATGTTCAAAGATGCTATGATAGAAATGAAAGATTTCTCTGGTTCTCTGACACAAAAAATAAACAAATATATATAAGTAAATAAAAAAATAAACTCTGGGCCATTGCCCATCACCTAAACTGCCATTTTAATCCGAATTTGCCTAGAATTTCACAATCAGTGTATCGCTAAAGTATCCATCAGACACCAACATGAGCTCTGTTGCATGCTACACTTGTGAACTGTTATTACTGATGCATAAACATACATTTACATGTACGGACTGTAAATACTGCTCGCTTTTCTAACCAGGGGCCTGTTCTTCGTACGTCGCTTACTACATCCAAGATCAAATGACACATCCAAGACCAAACCATCGCGCTAACCGTGAGCTCGCTAATCCGGTTCCCCGAACACACCTGCTGTTGACGATTAGTACAGCTGGACGCAGTAATGTGACATCACTGGGTGTCGTAAAAGGGGCTACGCATCGATAGTAGAAACAGTGATCGGCAACCCGCTGATTGGTCGGCGAAAATGTCGAAGGGGCGTGCACGGTATTTTCCGGCAGCAGAGCAAGAACTCTTGAGTGAGGGATTTCAGGAGTTCCAGAGTTTAATTAAAACGCAAGAGAACACTGCAAAGGCTGCAAAAGCAAGGAGAGAGGGCTGGCAGAAAGTTGCTGACAAATCAAACTCGTAGGTAATTTAATAATAATAATAATAATGGATTGGGTTTATATAGCGCTTTCCAAGGCACCCAAAGCGCTGTACGATACCACTATTCATTCACTCCCACATTCACACACTGGTGGAGGCAGCTACGGTTGTAGCCAGGCTGCCATATCGCGCCATCGGCCCCTCTGGCCAACACCAGTAGGCGGTAGGGTAGATCTATCATATGACACTATATTGTCCAATATCATATGGCATTATATTATATTATAATATGTTATATTATATCCCCTTTCACATTAGAGCCACAACAGGACCCACAAGAACATGGGAACAAGTAAAAGTGGAATACAGGAGTATTCTACAGAATGGTAATATTTATCTCTTAGATTGCTTTTCGTCTCTTGGCAAGGTAATACTGGCCTGTAATACTCTGTTAGTTTGTTCATAACAGCAACCAAGAAAAGGGCAGAGGAAAAAAAGACAGGTGGTGGTCCTGCACCCCCTCGTCAACAAGTTGGTTAAGTAAATAATACCCTCACGGGAATATCGATATCTCTCAATGAGCACACTGTCGCGCTGAGCTAAAGGATCCTGTCTATCCCGCAATATACGCTGAATTCTGAGGACTCTCCTTATCAATCTTGCACCTTCCGCAATGGGTTGGTCGCGTATACGGACAGGACATGGCTGCGACAGACTTCCCAAATCCACCTTCGCTTTTATAGCCGTGGTCTCTCATCTTGATTACACGAAGTAATTTACAATTACTACTCTGAAATATGAATTACATCTGTAATAATCACATACATGTAATAGAATGTTAATAGTACATTTCCCTTTTTTAGGAAATGACCTGTATGTATCTGTGTGACATCAATAAAAGGATCAAGTGCTGCATTATCTTTAGTTACATTGATGATATTTATTTATGGTGAAACAGTGGTGGAATATCGCTGTTGCTTTCGTATAAATGAAGCGGACATACCTGCGTGGCCGCGATCTAATCCTGTTTACATAAAGTAAACCTGCTCCCGAGCAGGTTTACGCTTACGGCTCTGTTGCTATGACAGCAAGTCCCGGATGAGCTTCGGGGAACCGAACGATCCAGGATCACGCAAAATCGTCAACAATCTAATCCAGCTAACTTACTTAGCGAGGTACGAAGAACAGGCCCCAGTTGACTGGATGGTGTATAACACATTCATTTCAGTAACTTGAAACTATGTCTCTCAGATACATGTTCCTTATTCAAGCAACTCAGTCCAGTCCAGACGCTTTTCTTTCCAAGCTCCTTAGACTACGATGACCTGGATGACTGAGAACCTTCACAGATACATGTTCCTTATTATAAATACCTTAGGATTCTACTTAAGGACATCATTTAGGGTAAATTTACTTAATTGCTATGCAAGGCTGTTTGAAGACGGTGTGACGTGGACGGGTTGTCCATTCAGACTCTGTGGTATTTATATTCCCTCATATCTACATGCTGAACCCTTCAGGGTTATACCCGCTTGGCCGTAGATGAACACAAACATTCAGCAAATGTCGTCTTGTGATAATCGGGCTAACATCAACCTTTTTTCTGTCTATTTAAAACAGCTACTTTCCAATCACTTTAGCATATTTTTGCTAGCTGGATATAATTGATAACAACCGCCACGTTTGAGCCCAAGCACAAAGCCGGGTGATTGGGGTGGCCTTGCGTGAGAGGTAAACATCTGTCTGTTTAATCTGTCTGGCCCATGTTTACCGCGTGCCGGGGAGCGGAGAGCAGAAATCGAGCCGCTCTTCAACACGGGGGCTAGCTAGCTGGAAGCTAGTTAGCTGGCGTGGCTACATTGACATGCACGAGCGCCACATATCAACACTACTGAACCTAAAGCAACGCAGACCAGCTGCATATTAAATGTCCGCAAATGCTTTATATTACCCACGATTAATAATCATTTTAACGCTTTACTCGCTGTTATCTGACCTGTTGTCGTTGAACCCGATAGTCTCGCTCTCTGCCTGGTCCGCCATTACAGGAAAATGTAACCGCTCTCTTCCTGGAAACGCCCCTTAGCGGTGACTACTTTTCCTATTCGCCAGGCGCGGACCTCAGTCACGATACAGTTCGAGCTGCGTGGACTGTGATTGGATATTGTCTTTCTTGCGAACGTTCAGTAAAGTGTTCATTGGTCCGTTTGGGTCCCATTTTTCATGATGTCTTTGTTCAGTCGGTGCTCCGTGCTGTTGATAATAAAGCGGATTCTAATCACTGGAGATTTGCACACACTCCACTTGTGTTTTGGTGTCCGTGTTTTGTTTGATTTACACCTGTTGAGATGGCATTCCGCTACTTAAAAGAAGTGGCAGTACACCATATAGTGGAAACGCCCTGCGCTTACTGGAAGGCCTTCATTCTGAAATGTAGTCACAAACCTAAAAGTGCGAACTTTATATAGACAAAGCAAAAGGTGCCTTCATTCGCTCAAGGGCTAAATGGATTGAGGAGGGGGAAAAGAATTCTTCTTATTTCTTTAACCTGGAGAAAACTAGACAAACAAAAAAAACTATAATGAAGTTACAAATTAATAATACCCTGACTGAAGACCAACAGACTATAAACAACTATATCACAGAGTTCTATTCAGCCCTCTACACTACAAATTATTCCAGTTCGGAGACTAATTCTTTTTTTAGCTCTATCCATGGAAAAATTCCTCAAATTGACTCACACTTTAAAAATCTCAATGAGTCTGAAATCACTTTAGCTGAATTGGATGCTGCTGTTTCCCAAATGGCGAATGGTAAATCACCAGGTCCCGACGGAATCACGATTGAATTTTACAGATATTTCTGGAATGACATTAAAGATCTATTACTAGAGGTATTTAATGAATGTATAAATGATCAGATGCTATCTCCAACTATGAAACGAGGAATAATTTCTTTACTTCCTAAACCAAACAAGGACCCTATCCTTTTAGATAACTGGAGACCTATCACACTTCTTTGCTGTGACTACAAATTATTAGCTCATGTCTATGCCAACAGATTAAAAACAGGAATAACTCAAATAATAGATGAGACACAGTCAGCCTTTATAAAAGGGCGTCATATCCATAATCATACCCGTTTAGTATTAGATATGTTGGATTACAATCATTTAATTCCTCATGATAGCCTTATTTTATTTCTTGATTTCTTTAAAGCTTTTGATTCTTTGGAGCATAATTTTTTATTTAAAGCTCTGGAGGCTGTGGGTTTTGGTCCCAGATTTGTTAGTGTAATGAAAATGTTGTACAGAGATATAACAAGTAGTATTGCACTCAATCAGGGGTTTTCTAATAGTTTTAAAATTCATCGTGGCATTCGGCAGGGATGCCCTATTAGCCCGTTATTGTTTATTGTTGCAGCAGAAATGCTTGCCATTTATATCAAACTCTCTTCAGATCTGGAAGGCATAAACATTCTTGATAAAGAATTTAAAATTAGTCAATTTGCTGATGACACTGCCTTATTTCTAAGGAATGTAAATATGGTCTCTACTGCAATTAATAAAATCCTTTCATTCTCAAAAGCATCCGGCTTAACACTAAACCTTAAAAAATGTGAAATCTTAGCTGTACACAACTGTAATCAAAATACTATTAACAATATACCAGTAAAAGAGGAGGTAAAATACCTTGGTTTAATAATCAGTAAAAATACTAATGATCGAGAGAATAATAACATAACTCCTAGATTAAATGTAGTTAAAAAAATATTTAATCATTGGTTAACACGTGATTTATCCATATTAGGTCGTATCTTACTGTCTAAAGCAGAAGGACTTTCAAGACTCATATACCCCTGTTATTCAATTTTTACATCTCCTAAAATGATTAAACTGTCCAATTCTATTATATTCAGCTTTATCTGGAAGAATAAAACACATTATATACGCAAATCACAATTAGTTAAAGACTATGAAAATGGGGGCTTGAAAGCTTTAGACTTTGAATCTATTATTGCTGCATTCAGGCTCAGATGGATAAAAGACTGCATTTCCTGTCCTCAATCTATGTGGTACCATATTCCAAACAAACTCTTTAATAAGGTCGGGGGGTTAGATTTTTTGCTCAGATGTGATTATGAAATATCTAAGCTTCCTCTTAAGTTGTCTAGTTTCTATAAGCAAGCTTTGAATTTTGGGAAACTAATTTTCACCCACAATTTTTCACCTCACAATTCTGTGTTGTGGAATAATAGGGTTATAGTCATCAATAAGAAGTCCTTATTTAAATCAGACTGGTATGATAACGGTGTATGTTTTGTTGTTGATCTGCTTGATAGAAATGGAAACTTGATATCTTATGAAGAATTTATTGATAAGTATAAAATAGTGATTTCATTTAATAATTATAATAAGGTTTGTAAAGCGATACCCACACCGTTGTTAAATCTTATCGTAAATACTTTAAAGTATTCATTAATAAGAACATGCTTACCTTCACTGACGATAGGTAATACCTCAATAAAGGACAAACAATTTAATAATAAGTTCATCTCTAATACCTTTAAGCAAATAGTATTCTGCAACTACAATGTCAATGTCAGACATGACCTTGATAGCATATTGAAAGACAAGTCATTTTCTTTTTACTTAAAATACCCACTTGCGCCTAAAATGAAAGAAACACACTTCAGAATCATATCAGGCATTTATCCAGTTGGAGAATTCCTGCATAAAAGGTTTAATTTTGAGGCCGACTCTTGTGCTTTCTGTTCTTCCGATCCAGAAACACTAGAGCATCTATTTTTCACTTGTCAGTATGTTAATGCTTTCTGGTTTGAAATACACTGTTGGGTTTCACTCAGAATTTCCAATGTACCTGCCTTCACATCTAAGGATATTCTTTACTTTATGGACAATCTGGATTCTGAAATCTCAGATGTTGTCAATTTTGTAATAGTGCTATGTAAGTTTTTCATTCATTTATGTAAGTGGAAGAATGCCTCTCCTATGTTTACCGTCTTCTTGAATTACTTTTGTCAATACTTTAAGTCACTTAAGCTTATTTCAAATATGAACAAAAAAACTGCTGTACTATACTGTAAAATCAAAAAATACTTGCTCTTCTAATTTTCTTGCCTGTGTCAAAAGGTCTATGTTCCTTATTTCTTTACTCTAGAAACTTTTATTTTCTCCCTGTAAAGTTATGATGACTTGCTTCACCATCTTTATAATGTAAATTGTTACAATTCTGGTCTGTTTCCTTGACTTGTTTTGTATATGGAAATTTGTTTCAATAAAAAAAAAAAAAAAAAAAAAAAAAAAACCTAAAAGTGCATGATATCATCTTAAAATCACTAGTAAATATTATCAACATATTTTTACGGCCAACGATTTGTTTCTCTCACATGTGCTATTATCATTCTGCGGATCCATTGGTAATTAATAATTATCAGCCTATTTCTAATCATTATTTGCTCAGCAATATATATATATATATATATATATATATATATATATATATATATATTTTTTTTTAAAGAAATAACTCAATGAAGACCTTTCATCTCACAGTATTAATAAGTGCCAATCAGGTTTCAGAGCCAGAAACAGCTCTGACTAAAGTTATCAATCTGACCTGAAGATCAATAGTGCTTGGTGCAGTGTCTCAATGTTGGAGAATTTTCAGATTTCCAATGTAGCAGAATACATTTTTTCACTGCAGTACTCGCAAGTAAAATAAAATATTTCTTATGATAATTCACATTAATAGAACCTGTGTCACCTAGAATCCATAGTTTGGATCCAGTTCGATTTGGATCCCCATTACCCTTGAGATTATTTCAATGGCCCGTCTCCAGAACTCCTCTATCACTGGGCAATTCCACAGCATGTGCAGGAGATGACCATCTGCCACCTTACATCTCAAACATTTGGGGGAATAATTATTATCAATTTTATGTAACCTATAAGGGGTGTTATATATCCTATGAAATATATTAAATTGCATTTGCCTGTGTTTTGTAGAAATTAACATGGTCTGTGCCTGTTCCAATAAATGGTGCCATTCTACCTCTTCATAGACATGGCCCAGGTCTGTCTCCCATTTTCTTTTTATCGACGCTTTGTTATGGTCAGATAACTTTTCATTGGTAATAGCATATATAGAAGATGCTATTCCTTTTATTGACTTCCATGGTTTGGTGCAAAGATGTGTTTCAAGAGGAGTTTCTTTTGGTATCTCGGGGAATAACCCTTTGGATTTCTCTTTGACCCAATCTCTTATTTGTAGGAATTTGAAGAAACTTTGTCCTGGGAGTTTGAATTTTTCCTTTAGTTGTTGAACGTCAATAAATGTATCATTATTGTATAAGTCGGCAACAGTTCGAATATTTCTGTCCTTCCATCCCCGCAATATTGGGTCAGCAATATGATGAGAGAGATCAGGGTTGCCCCATAGGGGTGTCCTTCTAAGAAAAGAGATATTTATTTTCAGAAGTGAGTGGGATTCGTGCCAGGCACAGAAGGTGTTTAATATTATCAAATTGTTTGTGAGCTTGGATAGACATTTTTTTGTACCTAAAAATAGAACATCTTTTAATAGTATGGGGTTCACCTCATGTTGTTCTATTGGAACCCATCGAACCTCACTCCTCTGCATGTAGCCAGATCCAAATTGATCGATACTGGGAGGCAAGATAATAGTTTGGTACTTTAGCAATCAGAAGTATTGTCTGAAGGCCAAGAAAGATGCCCAATGAATTAATTTTACCAAGTGGATCATTATGGTAACTTGATTGACCTTTGTTATTATTGTTTATTTATTTTTTATTTTATTTATTACAGACTGGACAGACATGACTGGGGGATGGGAAAGGGAGAAAGAAAGGGAGGGAAAGAAAAACAGAGAGGATGAGGGACAGTGAGAGAAGAGAAAAAAGAAGAAAACAAGCAAAAAGAGAGCAAAACAATATGGAGACCACAGCAATAACCTAGACAAGTGTAAGTAACAATAAATACTAAATAGTGAATGTTATTTTGCAGCACGCAAGACCGACAGCGCATGATGTGCTTTGAGGTAGCAGCCAAGAAAGATATAGTTTGTCTGTGATCACCCGTGTGTATACCTGTGTGCACACCTGTGTAGATGAGTGCGCTTGTATTCAAAAGGTTTCTCCATGTGAATTTCTGCTAGAGGTTGTGGGGAGCCATAGCTCTGCCCCCCAGGCCCCAGACATCCAGAAGCCCCCAGAGCACGAGAGCCCAAGGAGGACCATCGGAGGGGCAGCCGCGCCACCCTCCCGGAAAGAGCTGAGGAGAGCCCGAGATGTGGGGTCACCAAGCAGGCACGGTGCAGAAGCCACAGGGAGCTGCAGTGACGTGTCCGTGGGCTCCGCCAGCATCCAGAGCAGACTGAGGCCTGAGACTGAGCACCCTCCCACCCCCCAGAAGGGACCCAACTGAGCCACAGGCACCAGCCCCTGCCAAGCAGGCACCGGTAGTGAACCGGTACATACCTGAGCGCCCAGTCCTGGGCAGCAAGAACCATCAATGCACCGACGTCTGAGGGCACCTGAGCTGTTCCCAGATCGTCTAAGACCCCACCTGACACAGACACACACATACAGTGGGGCAAAAAAGTATTTAGTCAGCCACCGATTGTGCAAGTTCCCCCACCTAAAATGATGACAGAGGTCAGTAATTTGCGCCAGAGGTTGTTGGGGGAAAACTCTGTAAAAAACCCAGGAGAAATAAAGACACAATGAGACAAAGTTACTTTCTTTGCTAAACGTGTACACGGGTGAGCTGCTGAGAACAACTCACATCGTGAACAGAGGCTTGGCACTTTTTATAGGAAAGACAGTGAGAACAGGATAAGAAAATAATAAACAGATAAAATAAACAACTCCCAGCTCTCGTCAGCAGAGAGCTGGGAGAAAGCTGTGAGAGATAAAACAATCTAAAACAATATGTCCCAAAACAATATGTCTGCTGGGAAAGTCTAAAAGGATAATTCTAAACTAATCTAACCATAGACAAAGGGCATCTTTGTACATTTAAAAGAAGGTAAAGAAACATAGAATCATTTTTCCTGTAACATATTCCCTCCTGTTTTAACTTATTTTAAATGTATACAACAATTGTCTGTAAAGGTTATTTATTAAGTATCTTTAGCAATTTTTTAATTGTCAAAATGTCAGCATAGCAGAAATGTAAATCATGTGGGCTAAAGAATGAAACAAATAAAAGAATTAAGGAAAATACAGTAAAAGAAAGTATAAAAGTAATAATGAAGAAAAATAATAAAACTAAAACTACAAAAAATAAAAGAAAATAAAAGAATAAGAAAACCTTATGTTGTACCTGTATAAACTACTAATGTGTTAATCAGTGCATGATCACTTGACAAGTCATTTTTAATCACCACGTCATTTATTAGCAGCTATTACAAGTTCCTCTAACAGAATCGCAACGGGATGCTGTTCTTCTTGAGGCACGGCAACATAAGCAGTCATTGTAGTTGTTATCATCTTTGAAAATCATTACTCTTAGACATGGCAACACACACAACACTAATATGAGCAGTGCTATCATGATGAGACCTAGAAGGACAAACGGCTTTGCTACAGCAGCCAGCCATGAACCGCCGAACAGCCAGTCCAGCCAGTCCAGCCAGCCTTGTGCTGTAGCTGCTCCAGGTGTGTGGTCAGTGACATATTTTTGCAGAACGGTCAAATTCTGCAAAGCTTCATAAATGTCTCCTCCAGCTTCGTATCCATCAGGGATAAACTCCTCCTTGTGATGCTGTTAGCAGGTCTAGTGTCAGTCTGTTCTGCAGCACCATCGTTCTGATGGCCTGCTGTTCTCCTGCCAAGGCCGTTCCCAGGGCCTTAGTTAAGTTGATGTGTCGTAGCAGAGCATATCGGTTGATTTCCACGTGATCCCGCACCTCGGCAACTCCAATGCCGGGGATCAAGTTCTGTAAGAATTTCACTCCTCCTCAGATGCGAAACTCTGGTTCCTTTACTGCTTGGTGCCGTCCGTGCACATCCTGTCTGGTACTGAGTCTTTGTTTGTAGTATCATCCGGTAGATAGGTGAGTAGGCAGCTCCCCCACTGCCCGCGATCCATTGTTCATCACACATACTGGCAGTTGCGCTGCGTTCAGTCTGTTTAGTAGAATTACATCAGGCAGTGGGTCTGAGGCTTGGGGCCAGGTCAGTAGGTAGGTCTGTCCGGAACAGTTCACATTTGTGGGTGATTATGACCTCCAGGTTGCTTTTGCTGGGATGCTGTAGTTGGCCTTGGACCAAAGAGTACCGTAGCCTGGATGTGTTGCCAGGCCCAACAGGCACCAACTGCGATCTTCAGGTATGCTGTATGGCCACAGGCCAGACGTCTGTGAGGATAGGGGCATATGGGTACATGAATAATAAAACTGACTGCTATGCAAGTGAGCTGTAGTGTTCATAAACTGCCACCAGAAGTTAGTGGCGTAGCCATGGGGAAACTTGGTGTACTTTCCTTTGTCATACAGTGTCTGCCTTTTCTTCATATAGCGTGACTTGTTGTCCCTCACGGAAGCAAAGATGAGGAGCCCGGCCAGGGTCAGGGCCGCTGCAGTTATTAGGAGCCACCACCTCATGACAACAGGACACACCCTCCTGTCGTGAGTAGACCCCCCCGGCCAGAAAGGCTGTTCCCTCCACCGGGCGAGATCACAACAGTTGGGCGAGCCTGTGTCGACTGAGTTTAGATGGCCTCACTTACTCGCCTGCAGTGACTCTGATGGATCCAGGATGGTCGTTCCGCAATTTTGCAAGCGGTGGGCGTGGTGAGGAGAACCTGATGTGGTCCCTCCCACCTGGGTGCGCTCCAGTTTTTTCTTTGGAGCACCTTTATCAGAACCCAGTCACCGGGCTGTAATCTGCAAGACACTTGATAGACATCATTACATTCTTCGTTATTTACAATCTCCTCTTTATTTTTCTACAACTTAGACATACATTTTGCTACTGAAATTGTATCTGCCTTTTTCACTGGGTAGATTTCTGGCCACTTTGAGAATACATCTATAACCACTAGGGCGTATTTTTACCCTTGGCATTCATTTAGCTCAATAAAGTCCATATGAATTGTGTGAAAAGGGTGAGGTTTTTGACACGTCATGCACGTTCTGACAAATTGTTTTGCTGAAGTTTCAAAATTTACAGTGTAGAATTTACAGTGTAGAAATGAGAGTTGACAATACAGGTCATTCCCCCCGATGACAAATGCGTACAGCCATGAGTCACTAATGCCGCCATCTTGTGGAGAGATTTTGGCAACACTGGCTTGCCATAACACATCATTAAGTTGTTTGTCAGAACTGCACCGTGTTTTAGCCATTTTGCCTGCTCAGCTGTGCTTGCTGCTTTTTGTTCATTTTGCAACACATCCAGTGGAATCTGATGTGTGTTTACTGCCATCAATGTGATGTTTGTCATTTGTGCCGCCTGTTTTGCTGCTCTGTCAGCAAAGTTATTGCCTGTAGTTATGAAAGAGCCATCAGTTTTGTGTGCTGCACATTTACACAATGCGAGTTGTTGTGGTAAATGTATTACAGTCAGTAGGCGTTGTAGCAGGCTGGCATGCTGAACCGGTTTTCCGGTTGGTCTAATCATTCCTCTGTTTTGCCAAATTTTTTGCAAAATGATGCACAGCAGAGAAAACATACTGGCTGTCTGTATAAATGTTTATTTGTTTATCTTTGTGTATTTCACATGCGCGAATCACAGCTATCAGCTCAGCGCAGAATATGAAGAAGAAAGTGGTTTTGCTTCTATTATCCTACTATCTGTGGTTACTGCGTAACCTACACAATTTCGGCCTGTGCTGTAAGGTCAAATGCTGTTCTCCTAGCTTCCACACTTGCTGATCATAAGGTGGATCTGGGCCTGGAGTTTGTTTAAATCTCAGAATGTTATGATACTCGGTCGGTTTCTGGAAAGTGGATGTGGCGGGTGTCATTTAGCATGCACTCAGCAGTTAATTGTTGTACAGTTGTGTGGCCTGCAGCTGACTGTACAACTAATTTGTCCTTTGAAACCTGTAAGTTCGTAAGTGGCTGCCTCAAAACTGTTTTGCATTATTTCTCTGTGGCCTACTCCTACAATCTCGTGTGAAGTGACCTTCCTCTCCACGGTTGTAGCAGGCGTTGTCTCCATGTTATCTGCTGTTTCTGCGTGGCTGTCTGCAGCCTTGGTGTTTGTGACTTTGCTCGCCTCTCTGTTCCTGATAGCCACCTGCGAATTAGTGTTTTAGTCTATTGTCAACACGTCAGCCTTATTTTTAAGTTACAGAAAGCTTCTTCTTTTTTTGTCTTGGTTTGGGAGAATAGATGCAACACTACATTTTCACTTAAGGCATTTTTAGATAATTTCTAGTTTTTCAAACAAGTCATGGATCTCACACATTTCAAACTTTCAAGTTAGGGTTGTTTCCCATTTATACATATATATATTTAACTTTGCATTGCTCACAGCTCATAGCTCACAGCTCTAAACCTAGGCATTTTTCAATCATATGCCTAATCACTATGTGTCACTGTGACTCTCAAGTATTGTCACAAGTTCGTTTAAATTCGTTTCCAAAACCAACAAAATAATCAAACAAAAACAAAAACATAAACGTGTCAGGACACAAAAGAAAAAAGAAAAAAAATGCTGCCACCCGAACAAGGCAGAAGTCTGCATATGTTGGCTTTTAATAGCATGCAGCTTGTAACATGGTAGACTAATGTGCCTGTGTTAATTCAGCTCCATATTATTGTGTGAAGTTGCACTGGGTTGGGAGTGGTTTTGTGTGTGTCACATTTTTGGTGAGCCAATGGCTGGAATGGGGTTGGACTAATTAGAGGCAAGTGTACTTGATTGCACTGATACACTGGTCTACTTATAGCCCACACTACAAACACTGCTGTGTCGTTTTGTCTCTCTGTGCAGGTATGTAATGTGATGAAATCAGATATGTTTGGGATGGATGGGTTTTGCGCTATGAATTTTATATTAAGTGTGTCGTTTTGTCTTTCTGTGCAGTCCAGGGCCTATTATATGCCACAGCCTAAAGGCAGCAGAGTTGCAGAGGCTTGAGTGACCACTGACTATATGCTTGCAGGGTGGTGGGTCTCCAAGGACAACTTCTAACCCTGTTAAAGGCAACATGTGGAGTGCAACTTGGCCATGTGGCATAGCTGGCTCTGGCCTTGGGACTGTGTGTTTTTATACAATTCATAAGTGGGACACTGGACTGTTTTATTTTTTTATCTCTTGATATATTTTTCGTCAATAAATTATCTTTTAGAATTTTATTGACTGTCATCTTTTTGCCCACGACTGAGACGGTTGGTCAGACCTAGAGTCTTTCTTTGGGTGTGTTACAGCAGCTTCTGCTCTAAAAGAAACAAAAAAGAAAAAGAACATGTGGAACATGCTCATCAGCTTAGCAGTGTCTACATATTTAATTCAGCTTCTCAATCCTGTAGTTGTAGCTGTTGTCTACAGGGTTTTGCTTATTGGTTGTTATTATAGGTGTGCTCTATATCTCAGCAATGTGTCATTCTAGGATGATAGGTTTCAAGCTGGTCAAGTGCCGCTATGCACTTCATTAGTTTAGTTATTCTCTGTATTGTCTTCATCTCACATGTCATTACACTGAGTTTCAGCAAACCTTAAGCTTGATGCAGACTACTGCTTAACAATTATCCACCTTACATCATAACCGACTAAGGTGCCTCTTCATATTAATATTATGTCATTGTTAATATTATCCTCTTTGTCTTATATAACAGCAATAGCATATTATAATATTCTATTAGTGTGTACCACTATACTACTCCTGAGCCAATTTGTTAGTTAGGATCATCTTATTCAGCAAACAAATAATTTAGAATTCATCCAATCTGCGGTCACATTTGTTCTCTCTGTTGCATGGCGGACCAGGCAGTTCTATTATAATATATTATTTATTTTGTATCCATCAAGGGCTTCAGATGACCTGCAGTATCATCCTTTTCCCAGGATGGAGACAGTTACCTTTTCACACACTGTCCTTGGCTGAACAGTGACACAGCCTTAATATACTTTATTTATGTCATTAAAATATTCGTGTGACTTATTTGCTTTATATTCATTTTATACATTGTGGGCATGGTCATCATGCCAACTGTGTTTCATTTCATTGATAATATCACTTTACAGGTTGTTATCCTTGCTATTATTAATTTCAAATACTCTAAAGATAATTTCTACTGTAATTTTCCCTTTGTTTATCTTTATTTCGTACTTTTTATATTTATATCTACTCAGTGGGGTCTGTTTTCAACCCTTTTAAACTACTTCAAACTACTTTGATCTCTAGTTTTCACTTAATAAGGGATTATTATGTTCTTCCTGATATGGGTGTTGCTGCAGATGCGGCTGCAGGAATGAGTGTTGGTTTACTAAAAGGATTGTGGGCACTGCACAGTGTCTCGTCTTCTCTCTCAATTTACAGACTGTTTTGTCCGGCCCCTGGACTTTTCTTTTCTCACCACTGCTCGTCAGCAGGAGTGAGTTTCAATTTCACTTGCTTGATTACCCATCTTATTTATGTATTTACTTATTTTTGTTTAAGTAATATATACACGATACAGCTGCTATCACCTTCGCTGGTATTAGAGACGAGAGTGGTTGTTCACACGCCCTTCGACTTTCGGACTAGTTCCGAAAGCGGTGTGAACTTTACGAGACGGAACTCGACCGTTCTCTCAACTCACCAGCACGTCAGTGAATAGCAGTAAAAGAAAAACACAGTAGGAGCAGCTCAGTCTCTTATTGGACCGTGAAAATTCAGCTTGTTCCGTTAATTAAAACAACACACACACACACACACACAGCTTCGACGCGCGCGCGACCGGAACCCTTATGATAAGGGGAGCTCCCAGAGCTACTTACTCCCTAGACCCAGTCTAGACCCAGCTGGGGGAGCTACCCAGAGCTCCAAAGCTACCAGTCGACGAGCTCCCAGAGCTTCCAGTCGACGAGCTACGCTACCAGTCGACGAGCTCCCAGAGCTACCAGTCGACGAGCTACTTCCGCTATTTTAAATTCCCTGAATTTAAAATGCGCTTTTACGCAAGATTGTGTCAGTGTGTCTGTATCTACCTGGTCAGTGTCGCCGGGTCCGGTCCACCTCGATCGGGTCCCACCACCGTGGGTCACTTTCTAAGACGTTGGCCAAGACCCGAATTTAACGCTCTTGGTCTTTTTCCACACACCTGGTGTGTGGGCTGTCGACAGGCGAACAACGTGGACTGGTCACGGAGATGGGACACGATGGAGGTGCTCCGGCTCCGAAGGACCAAGAAATGTTGGGGGAAAACTCTGTAAAAAACCCAGGAGAAATAAAGACACAATGAGACAAAGTTACTTTCTTTGCTAAACGTGTACACGGGTGAGCTGCTGAGAACAACTCACATCGTGAACAGAGGCTTGGCACTTTTTATAGGAAAGACAGTGAGAACAGGATAAGAAAATAATAAACAGATAAAATAAACAACTCCCAGCTCTCGTCAGCAGAGAGCTGGGAGAAAGCTGTGAGAGATAAAACAATCTAAAACAATATGTCCCAAAACAATATGTCTGCTGGGAAAGTCTAAAAGGATAATTCTAAACTAATCTAACCATAGACAAAGGGCATCTTTGTACATTTAAAAGGAGGTAAAGAAACATAGAATCATTTTTCCTGTAACAGAGGTACACTTCAACTGTGAGAGACAGAATGTGAAAAAAAAAAAAAAAATCCATGAATCCACATGGTAGGATTTGTAAAGAATTTATTCGTAAATCAGGGTGGAAAATAAGTATTTGGTCAATAACAAAAATACAACTCAATACTTTGTAACATAACCTTTGTTGGCAATAACAGAGGTCAAACGTTTACTATGGGTCTTTACCAGGTTTGCACACACAGTAGCTGGTATTTTGGCCCATTCCTCCATGCAGATCTTCTCGAGAGCAGTGATGTTTTGGGGCTGTCGCCGAGCAACACGGACTTTCAACTCCCGCCACAGATTTTCTATGGGGTTGAGGTCTGGAGACTGGCTAGGCCACTCCAGGACTTTCAAATGCTTCTTACGGAGCCACTCCTTTGTTGCCCGGGCGGTGTGTTTTGGATCATTGTCATGTTGGAAGACCCAGCCTCGTTTCATCTTCAAAGTTCTCACTGATGGAAGGAGGTTTTGGCTCAAAATCTCACGATACATGGCCCCATTCATTCTGTCCTTAACACGGATCAGTCGTCCTGTCCCCTTGGCAGAAAAACAGCCCCATAGCATGATGTTTCCACCCCCATGCTTCACAGTAGGTATGGTGTTCTTGGGATGCAACTCAGTATTCTTCTTCCTCCAAACACGACGAGTTGAGTTTATACCAAAAAGTTCTACTTTGGTTTCATCTGACCACATGACATTCTCCCAATCCTCTGCTGTATCATCCATGTGCTCTCTGGCAAACTTCAGACGGGCCTGGACATGCACTGGCTTCAGCAGCGGAACACGTCTGGCACTGCGGGATTTGATTCCCTGCCGTTGTAGTGTGTTACTGATGGTGACCTTTGTTACTTTGGTCCCAGCTCTCTGCAGGTCATTCACCAGGTCCCCCCGTGTGGTTCTGGGATCTTTGCTCACCGTTCTCATGATCATTTTGACCCCACGGGATGAGATCTTGCGTGGAGCCCCAGATCGAGGGAGATTATCAGTGGTCTTGTATGTCTTCCATTTTCTGATGATTGCTCCCACAGTTGATTTGCAGTTGCTAATATATATTGTAATATATCTATATCACTAAAGCACTTCTGGATGGATGCAAACTGCATTTCGTTGCCCTGTACCTGTGCATGTGCAATGACAATAAAGTTGAATTCTATTCTATTCTATTTTTTCACACCAAGCTGCTTGCCTATTGTAGATTCACTCTTCCCAGTCTGGTGCAGGTCTACAATACTTTTCCTGGTGTCCTTCGAAAGCTCTTTGGTCTTGGCCATGGCGGAGTTTGGAGTCTGACTGTTTGAGGCTGTGGACAGGTGTCTTTTATACAGATGATGAGTTCAAACAGGTGCCATTCATACAGGTAACGAGTGGGGGACAGAAAAGCTTCTTACAGAAGACGTTACACGTCTGTGAGAGCCAGAGATTTTCCTTGTTTGAGGTGACCAAATACTTATTTTCCACCCTAATTTACGAATAAATTCTTTACAAATCCTACCATGTGAATTCATGGATTTTTTTTTCACATTCTGTCTCTCACAGTTGAAGTGTACCTCTGGTGCAAATTACTGACCTCTGTCATCATTTTAGGTGGGGGAACTTGCACAATCGGTGGCTGACTAAATACTTTTTTGCCCCACTGTACACAAACATGCATTCCCACCCTCATGCACACATATATAAATACTCGACAATCGCCCAACATGGAGACAAACAGAAATGGACACTGTACTCACACTCCCCACACATACTCTATACCCCAGGAGATGTTATCCTTTTCCCTGGGGAAGAGAAAAACAGTCCTGCAGCACCCGGGAGGCCCAGCATCCCAGACTCCGACCAGAAGGCCCCTGCCCCGACTAGCAAACAGCAAGTCTGCTAGTCTGCAGCATTTAGATCCACCCCAAAAATCGTTCAGTGCTCAGAGAAACTGCACTACCCAAGAGCTGCATCTGAGACCGAAGTGGAGGTTTGGCCATAATACACAGCAGTACCTTCAGCAAGAATCAAACACCTCAAACCAAATGTCAACTATGCTGGTTCAAGGGTGGTGATTTTTTCAAAAAGAGCTTGTTCTGCAGCCACAAGAGATAGTCACCTTGCAGCTGACAAACTCCTCTGCATGACAAAGTTTTCTAGAGTCAAATGTGAGGCTGTTTGTCTGACAGCTAAAGCTACTCCTAAATTAGGCCATGCAACAGGATAATGACCCCAAGTACAGAAGCAAATGTAATACTAAAGAGTATATATTTTCATTATAGTCAACAAAAATTGGGACTAAAATCTGGATTTAGTTACATGGAAACATCTTGTTTATTTTGTGCCATGTACTGTCACATATGCTAAGCCTAATTACACAATGATTGCCTGAGCCTGTTCTTGTTAAATGATGAAAAACTCAAAGGCACTTTTGGGCAGTGGATCTGTGTGAAATCAGCAGCTTGCAAAACTAAATCAAAATGTGTGCTATTGATTCTAAAAATAGAAATCACAATAAAGTTCAACATTTACTAAAACCGCCATTCAATCATCTGAGAATCTTTACTCATGAAATTATAATGGTTAGATGAATTTATATGCAGTGATTTACTGATCAATGATAAAAGGGGAGATTTATGCAATAACGAAGACTGTCATGAAAAGTATTTGGCATCTGATCTCCTGTAACCTGCAGAGCTAAGCTGTTTTACCAGCTCTGCTCTCTGATTTTTCTTTTTTCTTTTATGAAAAAACATAAGTTGTCAAAGTTATTTGTTTGCAAATGTATTTCAGAAATATCGACATACTTTTTTTTAATCAGCAGAAACTTTATGTCAGTAGTGCAAAATCCTGCACTGATCTGACCTAATTTCTTCCTCATCCTGATTCCTGACCTGGGAAGGGAGAGAAATATTTGTTTTTGTTTGTCTTCTTGTTTTATTTAATTCCTTGTGGGATTTGGATCCAACACGTAAAGTATGTATATTATGCACACACACAAACACACACACATTTCTTGTATTCTTGAATAAAGACATTGATTTGACACATTTAATTAGCAGCCAATTGTTTTTATTGTTCAATTATTAATAAAAAAGAAAAGGTGGGGGTGGGGGGATGTAAAGAAGAGCGTAAAGTTGGAAAATTAAGCTGGAACAGAGGTGGGGGAAGAAGAGATGGCATCGACAGTAGTGAAAGAAGGAGTGTTCTTCCTCCAGAAGAAGCGGAAGCGTTTTTTCTTTTTCTCCAGCTGCTTTTCCACGAGCACCTTTTTCTCGAGGATGAGGATTTTCAACTCCTCGATTGTTTCTGTGTTTTGCTTCTGCAGCTTATTGAGAATGTAGAATGTAGACCAATAGTACTTTAAGGTTGGTCAGGTTCTTGACAGGTTGTTGTCATACCTAAAGGGTAAAAGTTTTTATGTTTCAATTAGTAATTTTAGAGCTGCAGAATGAAACCAGGTGTTCCTCAAGGGTCAATTCTGGGTCCAGTACTCTTTACACATCCCAAACCAGACAGGAAAAATGGATGCCCCTCCTTGATCCTGCTTCTGCTGGAGGTTTCTTCCTGTTAGAAGGGAGTTTTTCTTTCTTACTGTTGCAAAGTGCTTGCTCATGGAGGGGTCATCTGATTGTTGTGGTTTTCTGTGTATTATTGTAGGTTCTTGACCTTATAATATAGAGCACCTTGAAGCAAATGCTTTTGTGAATTCGGTGCCTCAAGGCACTTTCAAAAACTGTGAAATCATATAAAACAATATATAAATCAGGTTATGACTATTCCTCTATTTGCAGGATCACCCGAATCATCAGTGGGCCCACACACACACACACACACACACACACACACACACACACACACACACACACACACACACACACACACACACACACACACAGAAATTTTAAATTTTACCATATTTCTGCAATACTGAAGCCACTTCACAGGCTCTCGATGTAGAATTACCTTTAAAATACTTCTATTACTTCATGAAGCAGCTTTCAGTGGTTTGGCTCCCCTCACAACATCTCTAATTTGATCATTGTCTATAACCTGATTAGACTTCTCAGGCTATTGGGTGCAGAGCTTTTACAGTTTTTTACAGATGCTAGGACACATTTCTCAATACTTAGGTCACTTTTGCAAAACTCCTCACACAGTGAGCACAACAGAAGTCTATGTGGGCTAAACTGAGGATCAGTTATCATTGTTTTGGCACAAAATGCATTCAATGACTAAATCTCTCAAATTTCATGAATTATTTTCTCACTCAGACACAACTGCCAAAAATCTTTGTACATACAGGACATTTTGCATATACTTACATACTGTTTTCAAAACTGTTAAACTTATGGCCAAAACAATAACACAATGCAAAACTGAATAAGACAGCAAAATCCAACAGCAATATTTTATTGAAACATATTTTAAATCTAAAAATGCAGTTTAACCAGCCACAGCTGATTCTCATTGTAGATGAACATCTACACAGGTGTTACTCCTTCAATTTTTCAACTCCTTCAATTCTGGCATCCCAGAAGATTATTTCCTAGGTGTATTGCCCTAGATGACATAAGATGTGATGTGGATGGGAACCTGTGGCCAAATGGAGGAGACCGAGTAGATTAGCATTACTATTGTATAGTATCAGTGGATGGTGTGTATACAAATTCTTATATTTTGGGATTACTTAGTGCAAAAAAATAAAAATACATAAACCAATATTACAGTTTTTGCCCGTTGCCTGAACACATTTTGCAAAACTTTGCTCATTGTGCCAAAACCCTAAACACAAGTAAACATGACACAACACTGGGAAATATACCATTCACATCTGCACCAAATTGAAACTCTACTCTCAAAACCTAAACTCTGCTATCAAAACCTAACATTCCTAACAGTCAAAATGTAACTCTGTTGACAAAATGACACATACTTGCATCATATGCAAACACCTACAGAGCAGGGGGAACACACTAGTCTACTTTATATAAAGCACTGCAGTCTTTGATTTCCATTGTTCATTCAGAAGGCATATTTTCAGGAGACACATTTGCAAACAACCAAAAAAGCAAATAGGCCTACTCAATATTGTACATTGCAGTACCATGAATTCAGATAAAGAAAAAAAAAAACAAAAAAAAAACAACCCATAATACAGTAATAGAAAAAACACTATACTGTAAACAAAAAATCATGACAATTGTGCATACGTGGGCTCATGGATCCCGCCGTCTGTTGGGGTCTGGCCACAGGACCTCATCAACATCGCAAGCAATGTCTTCTCCCGCTAGGCACCGGGGAAAATATCCTCTTCCATGTCAAAACCATCCATGGATTGCTGTCACCTGAATGTCGCCGCAGGCCTGTTCCATTGCCTGCAGAAGAGGCATGCAGGCATGTAGTTGGCGGTCATATACACGCCATCTCCAAGCCGAAAATAATTCCTCTATAGGGTTTAAAAATGGTGAGTAAGGGGGCAAGCATACCACTTCAAGTTGACTGTGGTTGGCGAACCAGGCCTGGACCAGAGCAGCCCGATGGAAACTGACATTATCCCATATCACCACAAACCTGGGCTGATCTGGTCTATTCTGTACAACTATATCATGGAGATCTAGAAATGTGAGTATATGTTGGCTATTGTATGGACCTAGTTTTGCATGATGATGCAGAAGCCGTCGAAGGCTTATGGCGGCACACAATGTGATATTTGAGGCTGTGCAGCTCCATCCATGGCCAAGATTCTCTGTAAAAAAAAAAAAAAAAAAAAAAAAAAAAAAGAGAGAACATATTACTGTACTACAGTGCTACACATACAGAACCCTCACCCCATCACACGGGTACCTGTGTAGCTCTCAGAATGTATTCATGTGGTACTGATATGGTACATATTCAGCTCGAAGTCCTTTGACCCTGTCACTGTTCCTCTCAAATGGTACTCTGTAGAGTTGCTTCATGGTGATGCTGTGTTTTCCCAAGATGCGTCTGATGGTGGTGATGCTCACATGGTTTATGTTGTTGAACACTTGCCTGTCTGCAAGTATTTGCTTTCGTAGCTGGTGGAGATGGATAGCATTGTCTGCCCTCACTAGGTCCACAACGGCAAGTTCCTGCCGTTGTGTGAACAGGCGTTGGCGTCCTCCCCCAGAAGGTCTTCGAGTCATTCTAGAGAAATACAACCACATATTGTCATTGGTTTGCTTATTTTTCTTACAGTACTTTACTGTATATACTGTATCATCCACTGTACAACACTGTACTTCAATATAAGTAATCATGGTATGTTTCACAGAAACTACCACTTTGGCTGCAAAAGGAGCATTAGCACCCTGCAATACCCTGTACACTTGATATGGTAACTGTAGAACAGTACTATAAAAACCATCTGAGTAGAGTAGAAGGCAGTGAGATGAAGACAGACCTGTTTTCTAGTCGGAATTTTCTTATTACAGATGCCACTGTGAAACGGCTTAGATGTGGGTGGACTCTCTGCCCAGCTTCCCTCATAGTCAGGCCGTGGTTGATGACATGGTCCACCAAAGTTGCTCTTATATCATCAGAAATATGGGTCCGTGCATGGCCTCTTTGACCTCCTCCTCCTCTTCCTCTTGCTCTCCCTCCATCCATGCTTGCAAAGTTCTTGAAATGGCTAAACTGAGGGCTTTTTGTGGTTGGCTAATTGGTGTTCAGTTTTGCAAGTAAGTGCCTTCAGGTGTATATTTGAGTGGTTGCAATTACCCGATGTGTTTTGTATTTTGGATACATGTGTTTTCTAAATGGCACCCTGAAATTTCATTTTTGAACGAAGTGTCTTATGTATGAAATAGAGTGTAGTATGCAGGACCATGTGTGTTGCATAAAGGAGTAAGTGTGTTGCATAATTGCAACCAGAGTGCAAAGCAGCACTTTTGTTTAAGGTATGGGTACATGTGTTTGAGGTATGGTAACAAAAGCTTCAAGTTGTGTTACTTTAGTATAAGCATGGGTTTATAGTGTTCAAGCTACGAGCAAAAACTGTAACGAATTCTGCATGATGTCTGATTCATTCCAGTAACATATCGTTAGCTTCATAGCATAAGTGCCTAAGTCATTTTTTGGTCAAATTGAGATTTTTGCCTAACTTTACTCCCCTACCACTGCTGCATCATCCTGTCCGTCTGCCTATGTCATTGGCCAAAAATGACTTAGGCAATTATGCTATCAAGCTAACGATATATTGAAATTATAAACAGAGATGTGTCCTTGTTTTACACAAGAAAACACTGTGTAATGCTACATGTTTTTAGTGTTTTTTAGGTCATTGTTTTGTGGGTGACAAAGTGTGTTTGTCGGCTGTCAACCTTTGCTAGTGTTCTGGAAGAATGAGTTTATTTGAGACCTGAATAAAGTGTTTTGGTAGTTGTAGTGCATTTTGAATGTGAAATGAACTGCTTTGCCAAGCTGAAGGTCAGTTAGGAGAATTGTGTGAAGAGTTTTGCGAAAGTGACCTAAGTATTGTGAAATGTGTCCTAGCGGCTGTAAAAAACTAACTGTTTCCAGAATCACATCCAGGTATGCCAAGAGGGCTTTCAGTTATTGTGGTCCCATTCCTTGGAACAAGCTGCCTGACCTGAGGTCCATTATAACAGCTGTGTGTTTATGTGTGACCGTTAAGATTATTTTTTTGTAAAGTGGTTTTACTTTTATTATTTGGAATGCCTTAAGACATTGTAGTTTTTATCTTCTATGTTAAGCACATTGAGCTTTCATGTAATGAAATAGGTATATAATGAAATGTTTCAAGAAGAATTGCTGATTTACTAATTGCAGCAGATTACACTGCTGTTTGAAGCATGTGTGCAGTCAACATCATTCATTCTGTGTTTCTGCTGTTAGTTTACATCAGTAGCAATAAAAAAAAGCACAATTTCTTTTTGTGTTGTGGAGTGCTCTAAATACATGACAACAGCTAAACAAAAAGTAGAATAAAAATGAATAAACTATTAATATGCGAAAAATGTATATTTGATTTGCTCAAATGCAAATCAGCCAGTGTGTGCTGAACATCTCCTAGAACAGTCCAACCACGTCGATGTCCCCCTCAGATTTGTTCGCCTCGTTTCTGTTTGAAGACAGCTGCTGATTGGTGAGGATGCTGGGCTGTGTGTGGCTCTCTAATGTGAATGAACCACTGAGGACTTTCTCAGTGCTGTTAGGCTGCTGCGCTGTTTCCCCGCTGAGGGAGGCTGGAACAATCTGGCCTGTCTGCAGGTGAATGCAGTGGTGAGCCCTCCCTTCTTCCATGGAGCTCCTTGGATTTGGACATATAGAGAAAAGCCATACATAAAGACATGGAAAAGTAATTATTAGAAAATGTGACAGTGAAATAAAATGTCCAGTAACTGCCAACTATGAGAATCTTTACATTCTGTTAAAGCTCTAATATTACATTTATGCACCATCTATTGCCCAAAGAGCCCTGACCTGTCCAGAGCAATGATAACGGACCTGCTGGGTGACCTGGGGTGTCTGGATGAGTAACACTAACTGCAGCTTGTTTGCGAGCAGCTTTTGCACACACTACCATTGTCTCTTACTAGGATGGTAAAAGTGGTGACTGGTTTGGGTGAGGGTGCTTGATCAGGTTGGGCTATGGGGAGTTGCTACATGTCAAAACTACATTCAGACAGATGCAAGGGATCAAACTTCATCTGTCCGTGCGTCTTTTGTTGTGGCTGCTTGGTGTAACACTAATGTACAATATGTTGATTAAAAATAAATAAATTGCCTGACATAAGAACTCCTGACTGATATAAGACTTAATCAAGTCGAAACCCTATAGTGCTGAAAAATGAAGGCAAAAAAATGCATTTCCTTTAGTGGTAACTAGGGGTTGCTTCCAAAAGCAAGTTGATGGCCATAGACAGCCATGTTAAAATATCCAACTAAGCGACATTAAAAAGCATATTTACAGCCTCATAGAAAAACTGGCTTATGATCTAAGGATCGATTTGTGGGAACTTTTTGATAACTCAGGATACAGGAGTTAGCGGCATGGTCGCTTTGATCGACAGGCCTGCTGCCATGATTAACGATTTCCACGTGTCTCCGAGGTCTCAACTCAATAAACGGTGTCACTGAATTGGACTTCTCTGTGACGTTTATGCTGTTGGTGTATTGCCGCAAGATTAATGTGTTCGTGAGTTATGTAGTGCTTAAAAGTCTGAGTTTTCTGTGTCATGAAAGTGGCTCTCTCTTTACCTGGCTAAATCAATATGGTAACTCAGACTGGACACATAGGGGACAGGTAGTAGGTAGTAGGGATTATAGTACACTTTGTAGGAGACAGCGGGTGCCGAAGATATGATGGGGACCGGGCATGTGGGCTGAACTGAACACAGTGTTGTCTTTTCTTGTGGGAAAAAGGGGGGAAAACTAGACTGGTGCTCCCCCCTGTCCTGTGTAGCTTCCTGTCCTGTGTATTTCACTGGGTTGAAATATTCTCTGTGCTTCCTCTTTCTGGGTTGATACCCGTAATCTGGCATGATGAAACAAAGACAAGTGTTAATGGAAAACAGATCCACTTTTACTCTGCAATAAATGTTTACAATCATGTAGTCTAGGGTTTTTGCTTCATACCAGGAAATTGGTGACTATGGATGTTTTTCAGTTTATGAGCCACTTGAAAGTAGGGCTCCTTCTGTTCCTTGCTAAGCTTGGACCACTCCAACCCGAGCTGAATGCTAATGTTTTTAAAACTGCCTCTTGTCATGGTTTTCTGCAGGACCTTGCGGTGTATGCGAGTCCACACCATGAAAGCATTCAGTGGCCGTTTAATGTGTCCAGTTGCGTCTCTGCCAGTCTGCATTTGCTTTATGTCTGTGGGAGACATAAACGTTGTGTAACTATATTACTGGCAATTTTTGTTAATTTTCTCTTGAATTTTTTATAAATATTTTTAGAATGTTTTTTTTTAACCTTTAAACACACTCCCAATAGAGTAAAAGCATACCTGGATAGAAAAACACACAGTCAAACACTTTAATTGATGGACTGGCCTCCCTACACCCGCTTCGGATGTTCACTAGCACCCAGATGTCAGTATTATTGAAGCAGTGTAGGATCATTTGACAGAGAACTAAACAGGCAGCCAACATCCAAAGAGGGCCTTTGGATGTCCATCAAGATGCCTGAACTATTCCCAAAGACTACTTAAAGAAATTATATGAAAAGCTTGGCTATGAGAGTTCAGGCTGTGTTGCAGAATAAAGGTGGTCATACCAAATATCGACTTTTAAGCTCACTGAAATTGTACAAACTCAGTTTTTCCCTTATGTAGTTCCATGTATGTCTGCACGTTTCAATAAATTGCTGCACCTAATTTCCTTTTTTCTGGCAAAATATAATAAAAATGAGGGATGACTAAAGACTTTTGCATCATACTGTAATAACATGCAGAAAGGCCAGGAGTTTGTGATTTTGATTTCATAAATGATTCCTGTTTTCACTTAAAAAGTTAAGATCTTGAAATTCTTCCATACATACCGTTACTTTTCACCTAGTATATCATAATTGAGGTTAATTCCTTGTTGGGTTGTTAATATAGATTCTACCTACCACTATACTTAAAGTGACATTTACATTAATGGATCAATAATTATGATCCAACAATATCATGGACATGGGTCTGTATAATAAATGGTGGTACTTTTACTTTAGATAGTTCAAGTACATTCTGATACTAAAACAGTTTGTATTATTACTTAGTACTTGTATTATTACTGTTTGTAGTATTAGTAATACTTTCACTTAAAAGTTATAAATACTTGTTTCACTACTTTTTAAAACAGTTATTCATTTTTTTTTATTCATAAGAAGACACGCAATACCTTGTGCTGGTCCATCACATTGAAAAAGTCCTGAAAACACTCCTGCATACACGTTTATTTAATACAAATACGATTTAGCAGGCTATGTTAACAGCTACTACGTATGATACCTTCCTCTGTTGGTTGGATGGTAAAACAGACAGCCGGAATATCATCTCCCTGTGTGGGCGAGGTTCGGGCGAAGTGGTCGGGTTCCTCCTTCAAATATCCACCAACTCCACAACCCTGAAACATCCCATTGTTACCTGAAAAGGGATCATTCGTTCACCACCTTTTCTAACCTAGCCCCGTCATAATTTTTGATACTCATTTGGAGGTGGATACTTTTTCTCTCGTAACTTACCTTTTTCAACTGAGGCCAAACTGGTCTTGTTTCTGGGAGTAGTTGGCCCGCTGATCCCGCTCTGGTGTCCCTCTTTTTTGACTGGACAATCCCGAAAGGTCTCTTGACCCGGGCTGACACTTAGCCACGGGTGTCTAGAACTACCTTCTTCAGCCTCTTCTTCCTCTTGTTTTATCCTTTTGGAGTTGGTTTCCATTGTGAGACTGTTGTAGCGATTATTTTTGGAAGAGTCTCTGTGTGTTGTGCGTGTTTTTAATTGCGTGTGAACGAATTCAAAACCGTTAGTTGCCAAACGGGGACGTTACGCAGCGCGAGATCTGAACGTTGAATGCTAATGTGTTTGTAAAATGGGTTTTAAGAGTTTTACAGAGAGAAAGATGATGCGATAATTAAAAATAGCTACTTTTACACCATTCTGCAAGTTATAAGGTTAAAAACTATTTCAAACATGTCTGGAAATGTACAGAACTATGAAAAAGTCTCGAGGGACCCTTGATTCCTTTATTTATTTAATTTTCAGGAAAATTGGAAACAGGTGTAACGAATTACTGCAACATGTGCTAACATGCATGGAAATACCGTTTTAAGGGGGGAAAACAGAGTTTGTACAATTTTAATGAGCTTCAAAGTGAATATTTGGACCGACCGTGCACCTTTATTCTTTGTTACAGACTGAACTCTCTTTTCCGAACTTCTTGAAGGAAATTCAAAGCGCTTCTTTGGATGTTGACTGGCTTTTGTTCTGTTCTCTGTCCATGCGATCCCACACCGTTTCAGTAATGTTGAGGTCTGGGCTCTGGGGAGGCCAATTTATGACTGATATTGCTCTATTATGTTTTTTTTCTATTCAGATATGCTTTTACTGCAGGGACAGTGTTTGAGATCAAAGTCATGTTAAAAAAAATGTAGTTGTTGCCAATCAGATGCTTTACAGATTGTTAGGTGGACCTAAATCTGATGGTACATTTCTGTGTTCATAATTCCCTCAATTCCCTCCTTTCTCTGTACATATTGATGATTTGGACATCAAATTTCAAATTTTGAGTCAACACACCATAACGCCTTCAGGCGACTTTTGTTGTGATTTGGCGCTATATAAATAAAATTGAATTGAATTAAAATCTTTTCTTATAGCACTATGTAAGAACCAGTTCACTTACCACTGAAACCATTTCTGATGAGGCTTCAGTGAACAGTAGACAGATCAATGAAATCCATCTCTGGATATGGTTCTGTCTGAGGTTTTTACTGGATTTTATTAGGCACAACATTTCTTTGGTTCCCAACTTTTCCTCAAATCTTAAGAACTCACCGTTTACCATACTGAGGTATGCCAAGTTGTTGGTTTTTAGCTCTTTGGGAATCACCTTGTTGGTGCAAAAAACAAACAAACAAACAAAAAAAAACATTCTATGTCTGTCAAACTGTTATTGTCAGTATTTTTTTGTCACTTGTCCTTTGCTAAGCTGTCTGCTATGCATAGACACTGGTTCATTTCTTGAGTTAGTTGCCTTTTTATGCTTGAATGATTCATGGGTCAGTGTTCCAAAGTTTTAGAATGATCTGCCCTTGCACGTTAGGCAGGCCTCTTCTCTTTCTGAGCATAAAACTCCTCTTAAGACACATTTATTTGCTAAAGCATTTGGCTGTCTTTTAAGGGGTTGACTCAATTTGACCTTTTTAAAAAAAACAAAAACAAAAAACAACAAAACAAAACAAAAAAACTCTGGTTTTATGTTAAAGTGCTTTATGAATAAAGATGGTATGGTAGTGTTTACTGGCTTAACAAAAACAAAACATAAAAAGCTCAAGAAAAAACAAAACTACTGCTGAAGACTGCTCAAGTTCACCAATGTCCCCCATAGATACCAAATCTAAATACCAAAAATGTGTTTTTAAAAAGACAAAGAGAAACTAGCCTATAATAAGTACACAAAGAAGGAAACTCTCGGTTCATGTTGTCATTTAATTTATTGTTGAATGAATTACAGAAAATATAGGGTACAATCAAATTAAATGAGCTGTACTGAGAAAAAAAATAAAATAAAATCATGATTTCAGTTAACTAAATTACATCATCAGTAGCTCTCCCATATGAACATAAAATTACAACTAATAAAATATTAAACTAATAGCTATGGTGTTATTCTTTTAAGAGTAACAAAATAAAGATTTGGTCTTTTGGAGTGCAGTGCCTCAAAAACATGACAAGAGGTTCTGCTGAGCTGTGTCTGCACATCAAACAGAAAACTACACACACACACACACACACACACACACACACACACACACACACACACACACACACACAAGATCCCCAAACCTTCCATAACCATTTATGATAACTAAGCAGATGAAGTATCAAAAGGTGAGGCCAGATTTTTTCTTAGCAACCAAGAGACCCCCACCCCCAAGTGAAGTGTGAGTTGACAAAAATACTTTCTAAATAAATGTACCAGGCAGCCGTCTCAAAAAATTCAGCATTGTCTCACTCAAACAAAAATGTTGCAGATTGTGTTTTCAGTTTTGTAAATATTGGCCCCGCCCTTTCCCGCAATCAATACATATATGGTGTCCATACGCAAAGCAGAAGAGACCTAACAGAAATATGTAGAAAGAAATGACACAATCACAAGGAGGTCTAAGGGAAAATAGGAGTGGAAAATACTCTGAATAAAATACTGACAGCCTTTTAATGAGGCTTGTAGATGTCAGATGCACCTACAATAAAATATAAATACAGGGCAAGTGCCACTTTTAACAGTAACTGACTGTTATGAACTTTAAATTTCCTCCGAGTATTTTACAGTAGATATATTAGTTTATGTTGTCTTTTGAAGGGCATGTTATTCACATACTGAGCATCCATTATAGAGAAAAGCTACAAGCCTGATAAAAAGAGAAAAAACATGAAAGCAATTAATCCACGCTCATATGGCTCAAGAATAAGTATAAGCATCAAGTGGTACCTCAACATGTTCAGGTTTCTACCCTTTGATGGGCGAGATTAAGAATTGTCTACACTCCAGAGGTACAAGTGCCTCTCTTCTGCAGACGAGTGCAGGTACTGATGCACAAAGAAATAAAAAAAAAATAAAGACTGCTGCAGCTGTCCAAAAAAAGAAAAAAAAAAAAGAAAAAGAAAAAAAATTGTCTGTGTTTTTTTAAAACAACTTCTGTTACATAACACTGTAATATTCGCTTCTTTAACCTGTTGAAATCTGGGCTGGTTCTCAAGTCACTGAGGCAGGATTAGCAGTGCGCTCACACAGCATCAGTGTGAAAGAGATGAAGGAAAAATGTATCTCTTGGCATGATGGAACAGATTCTATTCTGCTACTGAATTTGGTTGAAACCACACAGAACATGATTTCACAGGTATAAAAAGTTAAGGCAGTAATGCCATTTTTATTGGAGTCCACTGCAGTGATTAATTTCTCTGAGCAGATACAGATGGAAGGATTTTGCAGTGTTTCTGTACTGAAGAGAGATACACCGTGAATAATACTGTATATGAAACCGTTAAAGACGAAGACTTTACCCCCTACAAGGAGGTAATGACTAGAGGCTTTGTGATGACACCTTCTCTCCATTTCCGAGAATTTCATACATCTAATTACCGCTGGATGAGGAGCACCAGTGGGTGCTTTCCCCTGCGTCCCCCTGTATCAGCAGACTGGGGTGACGAATGATTACTTCACCAAAGGAAGCAGAAGCAGAAAAAGAGACTCATGCAAGGTTGTCTTCGAGTACAGCAGTCCTTTCATAATTCACTCCCTCATCAAGTCAGACATGCACACCCGCACACAACTCTCTCTCACTCAAACACACACATACGCACACAAACACAAACCTTTATTTCCCAAAACTGCCAAAGTTAGCAAAGGCATCTTGTTTGGGTGGGACCACAGCTGGGGTGATGGAGTGTGGTAGGCCCATCCCTACTGCTGGAACTCCCATTCCAGCCATACTGCCCATCATCACCGGAGCAGACATGCCCATATTCATGTTCATGTTCATTCCCATCATGCTTTGGTTTACAGGAATCCCACCCTGTAAACCTGCGGTCATTGAAGCTGGCATACCTGTGGCCAGGGAGCCAGGCATGCCAGTTGTCATTGTTGCAGGCATGCCCATTGTCATGGGGTTGCCTACCATCATAGGATTAGCTGGTGGTCTTATTGATGCCGCATGGGGCGGAGAGCTGAGGTTCAGTCCTCCGAAGTTCTGGGCCAACAGGTTGACGGGAGGCACGCCTACATGGACACATATGGAGAGTTACTCAATATTCTCTGGTGTACAACTTATAAAGTATTATAACATCTAATAACTGGATCATTAGATGGCCCATTCTAAACAATATACATTACAGCACAAAAGCTTAGGGCAGTTGGCAGAAAATTAAACATCCCTACATACAGAGTAACAATTATTTTCAGCAACAAGGACGACACCTGCAACAGATCCTTGTCTCACAGAGCCATGCTGTCAGTATCACAGGGATAATGAGGAGACAGAAGCAACTATGACACATTCCTGAAGATATCCAGAACAATAACAGCCAGCATCAAAGTAGTGTGAGGTCACTCAAAGGTTAATGAAGCCCAGTTAGGAAGCCTTGAGCTGAGCGTTTCAATGGTTGCCATCTTTGTGTTTTACACCAAATGGGATGAGCACAGCGTGGATCTGACTGAAGACTTACACTATCTGAGTAATAATTTGATTGGTAAGTTGTTAGACTATGAGCATACCTGGGATAAACTGCCTTTCTGACTCTTAGAATGACAAACAACATAAGACAGTTACATGAGGCTTCATGTTTTATTCTGGATGAACCGAAACTATCGACTAAGCCCATAAAGTCATCAGAAATTAGGTTTACTGAGCTCACAGAGTGAGGGAGCTGAGGGCTTTTCCTCCCATTGACTGCTCTAGAACTAAAAGTCAACCCCTGCTGGCCATTAAAAGGAATGCAGACAATTTCTAACCCTTAAAGCCACATGCATCTTTCATACCATCAACAGGAGCAACCTCTCTGGAACGCCAAGTACTTTCAATAAATGAGTGCAAGTCTATGGACGAACACCAACTTTGTAACGTTCTGTTTATTGCACATTAACTCTTCATGCAGGGGATTATTATTTAAAAACATCTTCACTTTACTTAAACTTTTCTACAGTATTGAATATCCAAAAGGTCTTTTGACTTTGCCATTACACTAAATCTGTAATGTGCATCAATTAAAATCCTTATTTGTTTCCTCATACTGTGTAATACACACATACCTTGCTGCTGGATGATATTGTTGAGTGTGGGTGGCGTCTTAGTGGGGTTGAAGCCTGCTGAAAGGAAGTCCAAGCTGATGTTGACAGAGGGGTCAGACCAGGTTGACCCTAATGTTCCCTGACCTCCAACGCCAACCTTCTGCTGTTGTCCTATGGGTGGCTGAGATGACATGGCTCCCAAACTCTGAAAAACAAATAAAAATGTTTTCTTTACACAATACAAAAATAAATATAGTGATATGTATAATAATTGAAAATGTACATTCTCAACTGAAGTGCCCTCCCCCAATTTTTATTTATTTAGTTATTTTATTTCATGAGAAAAATGAGACCACCTTGTTACTGCACCTACCTGTTGAGAACGAGAGAGGGGCATGGTGGGTAAACCACCAGAAGCACCGGGTGTCACCCCTCCCAGAGAGAACGTCAGGCTCTGAGAGGCACTAAGTGTTGTATGTGGACTGGTTATTTGATTGTTAACTCCACTCATCAAGTCCAAAAGCTCAGCAGAAGGTGGAATAGAGGTGGTACTGGAGGTCGGGGCTGTGGGTGACTGAACGCTGCCAAACAAGTCAGCGACAGGTTGGGAGGGACCAGAACTAGATGATGCTGGAGGACTGGCAGAGAAGGCATTCCAGTCCCCAAATTCTCCATTTCCATTGGATGATGCAGCAGCTGCCAATTGGACGGCAAAGGTACGTTTAGTTGTAACATATTGACAGGAGCTGCTCCACTCCTTTACTGCATCCTTCTTTAAAAATGTGTTACTAAATATACATTCTCAAAAAAAGAAAAAAGTCTACATAAAAGTATAGTCCAAAGTTTACATCCACTCAAGGGCACAAATATCACAGTAATTTTGGGCTTATAATGATTTCTTTGACAGTCCGTTTTACCTCGCAATGGGCAGTGGCTGTTAACTAAGAAAAAAGCCCCTGCTCCAAAATCGACACCTTCAAGCTCAAGTGAAATTTCCAGCTGCCTACATGACCAAGCCAAAAGCCTAGAAAAAGGTTTTATGGACATGAAGTACAGATTGGCCATAACAGAAAGAGTTATGTTTGGAGGAGTAAACGTTAGGCTTTCAGACCCAAGAACACTGTACCAACTGTTAAGCATGGTGGTGGTAGCATCATGCTCTGGGGCTGTTTGGGTGGTACATTGCAAAAACTGAACTAAGAGAGGAGGACTACCTGCAAATTCTTCAACTTCACCTCAAATCCATAGATGGATGGTTAAAACATAGACACAGTTGGTTGTTCCAACAAGACAATGATCCCAAACCAAATGTGGGAATTAATGAAGTACAAATACTTCATTACCGTCCTTAAGTGGAATTTTCAGGTATCCATACTTTACTTGAGTATTTGTATTTCTGACAAATGTTTACTTTTATACCAACTTTGCATTATTCAAACATTGCATGAAAATACTGGGTAGTTTTGTGCAGGATAAATAAGTTAGCCTGCAGCAAGCTTACAGCTTGTACCTGTGGTGAATTCTAAGTTGCACTGGTGCACAGTGGCTACGGTGCGGATGTCGGTATTCGGCTACATAAAGCATAATAGATCAATCTACATTTAAGCTGTACAAGCTTCAATTAATTCACTGAATACCAACTGTATATGGTCTAGTTAAAAGATAATCTACAGTATAGTGTCACAGTAGGAAATGTAAAGCCGCCGAGTTAGCATATGAGACATTTGCTTACATATTGTTAAATTCAGTTTTGTAAATCCACAAAGAGCAGCAGGTGAGCTGATCACAGCCTGCAAACTTTAAAAAAATAAATAAATACATAATTAAATATGTAAATAAATCCAGTAAATAAATAATTTACTAGAGCTCACAACAAAAATTGAGTTGTGATTCTTTTTGCCATGCTAAGTGACTACAACAGATCTTAGTGTTCCCCCACCTCCTGAATCCCACAACTGTACTCATTTTTCTGTTTAGGTGTATGAGTTGGGGTGTATGGATATATTTGTGCTTGTGCATATAACTTTTGATCCTGTTTATATTAGAGAAAATTCTAAATTAATTTAACTCGTGCACCCAGCTCCTGTTTTTTTTCCAGTCATTAAAGATGATTGGTTTAAAATAATTTCACCCTGGAAAAAGAACAGTTCAAAGAACAAGAAAAATAAATAAAAATAAAAAAATTACCAAGACATTTATGCCTATGATAAGTGGTAGTAAACGTCAAGAGTATTATTCTACAGTATGAAGCCAGCACTAAAATAAGGTTTACCGGTGGAGGTCGGGAGGCTGGCAGAAGCTGCAGGAGATGAGAAGTCTGCAAAACCACCAATGAGGTTTGAACTGCCACCTGGAGATATCAACACAAAAACTGACTCATACAAAATTCTAGAAAAAAAAAGTGACAAAAGCAGTTTTCATTTACCTGTTGTAGTGCTCTGATTGGATAAAGGGTCGATCACAAGCAGGTCAGCCAGGCCACTGCTGGAAGACTGCCTGCTTGATGGCTAGAGAGAATGCAGGAGGAAAGTGTCCACATGTGCAAGTACACTGAAACTCTAACACATCTGGTAAGGAGCATGTGCAAATACCTTCTCCTCTGGGCTCTTGTCTCCAGTATAGTTGGCTGCAGCACCCAGGTCCAGGGTCTTGTTGGTTGCTGCCACGGTGCGCTTCCGTGTGGTGGTGGTGGTGGTTTCAGTTGCTTGTGTGATCTGAATGCTCTTTGTTGTGACTGTTTCCTCCTCATCCTTGAACTCGAGTGCTTCCTGCCTACCGTTTCTTGATGCTCGGTCCTCCTCATTGTCACTATGGCAACCACAAGAAGGATGTATAAGCGCTCAGGAGATTTTTCTTTGGTTTCGTTGTTATTGTGCTATAACTGTATGTCGGTGCACATTATTGGTTGGATGAGTAATCCAGGTCCCGGTGGTTTAAACATTAAACCATTTGATGTTCAATGTGTGGGTGACCATGCATTCATTTTTGTTTATTTATTATGAGCACTCAGTTGGCTACTGTGATAACATCTTCTGCAGCTTAAACCCCGCAATCATGCACAGATCAGTTTTCATTATTATTATTCCAGAATGCATGTTTACCTAATTCTGTCAGGCGAGTCATCTCGTTCCTTCTTCCTGAACTTGTTCAGAGTGTCATCAATGGTGCTGCCAATCTTATCACTGATCTCTCCGAGCTTCTCACTAAAAGGGAAAGATCCTCTGCTTTTATCCCAGTCTTCATCCCACTTATTCCGATCCAACTCATTAGCTGAAGGGAAAGATGACAGAACTGGAGATGATTCAGTTTCATACGAATCAAACAAAGGATGAACAGTCTTTGGTACCACTAGTATAAACCTAACTGCACATGCATAGTATCTATACTATTTATATGAGATATAGAAGTAGATAGGTGTATAGTATCTACCTAATCAATAAAAGACAAACTCAAATACAAGTTAATGAATTAATTAACAGCAATAAAAAATAAATAAATAAAAAAAAAAAACATAATACAGGTAACGCTGGTTTAACATTTTCATAAATAAAATAAAATCAAGTCTACTGTGCTTTGTACAATCTCCTTACAAATTTTTGGATGGGGAAAGTTATGTTATTAGTTGGGCTGTCAAAGAAAACCCAGCACATTACTTACAGTTCTTAAAGCTGCCCCCTCCTCCGCCCATACTGTCAGAGGAGACGCCAATGTATTTATCCTTGTTCTTCTTGGCCTTCTTCCTCTCTTCTCTTAATCTGTCATCATCCTGGATGAACTCCACCATCTCCTTCACCTTTTGACGCACATTAATACCCTGATCTTTACCACTCTCATCTGGACACAGAAGACACATGCAACACAGAAATGAAAACAAGACAATTACCTGGACAGCTGTGACATTTATTATCAACAGTACTTTGAGCAACACTGTAACCTTTCTTCCAGAGTCAGCCACCCGGGTCAATGTCTTGGAAGCTAAATGCTAGATTTCTTTTAGACATAACCACATCACAGCTCAAATTCACAGAACATTAAGAAGACTTTGGACCACAAAGAACAATTAAATTCATTTAGACACACACCAATGAAGTGGTAGTTTTCTAGAGATCTCAGGTCGTAAATGTGTTCTCTGGCACTGGTGACGACCCTTTCAGAGCCATTCCTGATCAGGTAGGCCAGCAGCAGTAAGGCCTGGTAAAAAAAAAAAAAAGAAAAAAAAAAAAAAAAGAGAGATAGAAGTAAGCGAAAACAGGATGAAAATTTTATTTTTTCTTAAATAAAAATTAAGAGTCAGATTTGGTTGATGTTAGTGAGAAATAATGTTTCCTAAAAATGCTCAAATTCAGAGTGTGTTAAAGTTCCCTTTCCTCTTTCTAAAAATCTTAAACACAAACTAATCTCCACAGCTGCGTGACTGAGGCTTAAGTTCATTTTCTTCATATGAAGTCTGACAGCAGACAGTGTTCAAAAATATAAGTAAACCAGTATGTCAGATTTAAAACAAACAAACAAACAAACAAACAAACAAACAAAAAAAACCACCTATAGGACATGAGACCAAAATTGCCTCAGTCAGGTTTGTACACAACAATAATCCAACAGTACCTTGTAGACTCGTCTCCAGTTCTTTTTGTTGTCCTTCAGCATCCTGGTCCACAGCATGTTCATCACCTCTGGGAACTGCTCATACATGAAGGTAGATCTACAAATACAAAAAACAATAAACAGCATTAAAAAGCTTAGAAACCAAATGCAGGCAAGTCATTTACACAGATTACACTACACATACGCTCACTCTCTGAGTGAATACATGACCTACTTGGCTATTTCTCCCATTAGTTGTCCAGAGGGTCCCCAGGGGTCATCATTGGTGGCCTCTCTCACCTTGGACTCGATTTCTGAGTAGTTCATCACCACATTGGTGCTGTTGACACAAATATATGGCACATCATCTTCATGAGCAATTGATAAATCATTTTCAAGCACAGGTGAATCAACAAAAAGAAACAAGAACAACAAATTAAATGGCTAAAGTCATGCATATATTCATGCAGGATACAAGAGAGTTAAATAGAATGAAACAAATGTTTCTCTGATAACAAGAATCCCAGTTCACTGAATAATGAATGAACTTTGTAAAAGCCTGACCGCTGCACTTCAGATTCTCGAGACAAAAAGGGAGATGTGGGAAAGTAAAGTTTGTGTGTGTGTGTGTGTGTGTGTGTGTGTGTGTGTGTGTGTGTGTGTGTGTGTGTGCGTGAAGAAAAAAAAAAAAAAAAAAAGGCAAAACAATGCCTGTTTCCTGCCCTCTTTGTATTTCAGGGCTCACCTGCTGCTGTGGTTGTTTGAACTGTTGTGCTTGTGTGCATGTGTGTATGTTGCATTTTTAATGGACACAGCTTGGTTTTGCAAATAAACACAGACAAAGAACATCAGCTTAAAGCACCACTCATTCTCTTCCTTATCATAGTCTTTATTTCCTGCTTCCTGATCTTCAACACTCTTATCGCTTCTCGATTCCTAAGCAGCTGCTTGTTTTCTCTTCTTCTTCTTTTTTTTTTTTTAACCTTTCCTCTATCTCTGCCTTCATAGCTCAGCCACTTTCCCAGCTAGAGGAAGATTCAGCTGTAATATTGTCAGTAGATGCGATACAGACAGACAGCAAGAGTTATAGGTCACCCTGACTTTTAAAAGGAAAGCCACAACTGCCAGCTCTATTGAGGCAGATCAATAAAGGCCATTCACTATGCCCAGCCAGGTACAACCAACAGCTGGTGGGAGCTGTTGTCCATCTCTCCATCTAAAGCTCTGCTGAAATTTCTGCCTAGGCTGCTTCTTTATATCTGCTCTTCTTAAAATCTTCTTAAAAATTAGAATTATCCAGATGCCACTTTGGCCTTGACATTTAGCTCCTTTTGTATAATTTTTAACCTTATGAGACAATTTTTTGACAATTGTATTTACTTTATTTAGGCTGGTTTATTATAGGTTCTGTTTAGATCTGCGATCCATCTCAAATCACTGTGGGCCTTCAGCTTGACCACAGATTTACCTCCAATTTTATCATCTACTGTTTGGAGATAATAATGGTTGAATGTGAAATCTTACCTTCACATTTGAAAGACTTTTGAAATATGTCTTGTAAAGTATAATAGTCAACCCAATCCACCATGTTTTTCTTCCCTCACTTTGAAATTAGTATTTACCAACAAATATATCAAAAACTATTAAATATAAACAGCTGAAGTTTTCACTATCTTACCATAAAATAACGGATCAGGATAATTTTTTTTGGGATGGATATATAAAAGATATCCAAGTATTGGCTAATTAAGATATAGAGATAAAATTCGAGCTTTCGTGTAATTTAAGCCAAATTAGCGGTGGTTGAGCAGAAAATGTTCTGAAAATATGATGATTTGAGAATAAGCCAAAGATGAATGAAAGGACCTTTTCAAAAAAGTTGGTTTACTCTCTGACCTACATAATCTCAGTAAACTTGAAACTCAATTTTCGTTTACAGATTTGAGGCAGTGTGGGTAACTCGCTAAAGCTAACCCAGTTTCTTTGTGAGACCTGAGGTGACAGGAAGCTGTTGTTCTTGCAGTGCAGAGACTGTACACATTATGCAGCACATTGTGCATACAACAATAGACACCACAAAGAAGCATGCGTAATCTACTGTTCAAACAGTACAATGTGGCAGGCTGCAGCACCAGCATTAGGTCCTGGATCATGTCGTTTTAGTGGCTAACAAGCTTTGTTGTTTGGACCACGGGGACATGGGCCTCCTCAGACTGATGTAGCTTCTCGAGGCAATGGAAAAATTTACTGCCCACATACATTTATTCGACCAGTTACATGCCCATGATTACTGCTTAGCTTTCTCTATATATTATATTGAATCATGAAGGCCCATTAAGGATAGCGGGCACTACTGTAGGGTGGGACAGGGCGTGATTCTGCAGCAGCACGCATAGAAACATTCATAACATACCCGACCTGGGCTTAGCGATGCTAGCAAAATTAGCTAATAGGATAGCATTTTCTCTGGATGTGAGACAAATACATCTCCGGTTTATAGCACCGCGCTTTTCCCCTCCTGACTTTAGTTATTTTTAAGCAACGTGGGTAGAGACAGAGCTTTAAAAAAGAAACAAAAAAAAACACATCTATATTTAAAGCATCAATGTTAGAGATTGGCAGCTAGCCAGCTAGTCGACGCTAACAGCTGAGGGCTACCGCCGTGACGTCACAGCACTAAAAGCTGCTGATGCTGCCCGGCACGAGCCGCCCGGCTAACCGCTTAGCTCAGAAGCCACTTAGCGGTTTAACTCCACCTGCTCATCGGTACTCACGCTTTGTCCACCAGCTCTCTGACTTTCCACATGTTCAGCATCTCCGCGCACAGCTGCGGGCTTCGCCGCCTCGATACTACGTCGCCCCCGTGTCTCTACACCCCCCCCGCCGCGAGCCAGAGGTGGGTGTCCGGTTACCGACGACACTCTTCCCCCCCAGTCACTCCTCGATCAGCTCCGGTTGTAAGCGACCGCTGCAGTTATAACGGACCGGCCCCAGTTGCTACGGAAACGTCGTTCTCTGTCGACGTCACCGGCGCGTCGGGATCCACGCATCGCTTGCGGATTGAATCACGTGCTTTTTATGTCAAACGAGAACGGAAGACTCGTTTTATTTGTTTGCTTTTGTTTTTCTGCATATAGTAAACAGACAGTGCCTTGCTATAGGACACTTCAGCCTGGGGATGTTTGGCCTGTGCGGGATAATTCGGGTTTAGCTGATGGTATAAATAATGTATTTCTCATTTATTCGTATTTTCATATGTTAAACGGCATTTTTATATAAGAAAAAACGAGTCAAGTATTTTTTTTATTAGTAAGTAATTTATTCAAAATTGTGTATTCCTTTTTGATGAAAAAACACAAAAATATTCAGTTATTTAATGTCTTATGAATTATATCTTTATAAGTAAGAGAACTATATGTATAATAACACATATATTATATACTATCTATAACTATATAGATGTAAAGTTTTACCACTTTGTATTTCATATATACTGTTAAACAAAATAAGAAAATAGATGAATATACTGTTATTGTGGTCACTTTAATATAAATTCAGTTTTTACTTTTCTGAATTTTACATATTTTTAGTTTACCTTGTTATAGAATAGAATAGAATAGAATAGAATAGAATGCTATTATTTGTCATTTTACCTGTGTTCAGTGAAATTTGGAGTATCTCTGTGAGCAGTGCATACAGTTAAAATGAAAATAAATAAATAACTAAAATATAAAAATTAGAAAAAATGCATGCACAATACACACCAGAATTACAAGAACTATACACATATCCATTTCACAGTCTTTGGTCATATTAGAAAGTGTATGATTATCTAACATTTGTATTTTCTTTTATTTATGCTATTTTTTTCTTTGTAGTGTTAATTTTTTTTTATCTTATAAAGGTATCTGTTTTGTCATATTGTGAGTATTAATTTATTCAATTAAAAAAAACACCTTTTCTCTTTTATACTTTTTGTTTTATGTTTGTTGTTTTTAACTTCATTCTAAAAGCTGTAATAACAATTTCCCCTGCGTTGGGATGAATAAAGCGTGTACCTGGGTGCTTGTGTAGAACAACATAAATTCAAATAAGCATAATTAGAAATAGACAAAAGTGATGTTTTCCACATCCCATATATCAGGTAATACACTAAAGAGCATGAACAGAATCTACATGGAGAAAAAGAAACACTTTAAACTGGGAGCACTGGACCAAAATCACAATATCCTTTACAAATCTGTAAACAGCTCCAGTGAGTTACAAAATACAAGTCTGACTGGAAAGGACTACAGAAGACACACTATAACTACAAGTAAAACTACACGTCCAACAACACTGTGTTTAACTGACACAGAGAATACCACCACCAGGAAAGACAAGGATAGGCTCTTCCCGTCATCACTGCAAATTATATCCAGTGTTGGGGAGTAACGGAATACATGTACCGCCGTTACGTATTTAAAATACAAAATATGAGTAACTGTATTCCGTTACAGTTACCGTTTAAAAAGGTGGTATTCAGAATACAGTTACTTTGTTGAAATAAATGGATTACACTGCGGTACTTTCCCGTTTCATTTTGTCGCGGGTCAGGACTGTTTGGGTTTTGTTTGACAGCTACGTTCTGTTGTTCCAGGCGGCAGCGTTACGGTTGCCATGGTTACAGGGCGACGCGCTCTCTCTCTGCGACTGTGTGTTTCCTGGGTGAGAGAGCGCCTTTTCGTTGTTGTTGTTGTTGTGCTAAGCTAACAGGCAGAATGCTACAAGCATAGCTCTAAAGAATGTAGCATCATGGGCAGTGTAGTCCGTGTTGCAGGGAGAATGGACTGCCATACCCGTTATGGGTCTGTGAGCGCGAGGAGGGAGAAAAAGGGGAGTAGAAAGGTACGAGTTGTCATCGAGCAAAAACGGGAGCTGGAAGCATGTAAATATAATAATAACCACTTCAGCCAAGAAGAGTGCCTTACGAGCCCAGTTGTAAGTAAGCTATTAAGACTCGACTGTACACCGTGTTCGTGTTTTCCTCCGAAAACAATAAGTTCCGTTGGAGCAGCCTTTCAACGCCTGCCTCTGTCTTTCGCAAGAAAAATTGACCCACACAACAAAGTAAAGCTATTTTTCGGCTACGAGCCGACAGGGACCCCGCCGTATTAGTCAGAGGTCCCTTTACTACAGTTCGGAGTCGCGGACCTTCAGTAATAGTAATAAATCACACAGCAATAGTACATTCACGTTGTTGTAAAAAGCACGATAATATATTAAGTAATCCAAAGTATTCAGAATACGTTACTGTCATTGAGTAACGTAACAGAATACGTTACAGAATACATTTTGGGGCATGTATTCTGTATTCTGTAATGGAATACATTTTAAAAGTAACCTTCCCAACACTGATTATATCATTTTATAAACAAATATAAAAATGTAATAGTTAATTAAATTAGCCTGATTCAAATAACAATATAAGCATTTCTGTAGAGTTAAGGTTTGTTTTATCTATAGTCTGAAGACCCGAAGATGACGTTTTAACGGAACTTTCATCCATTAGAAAATGCTCCCTCCAGTGGTTAAAGTGTAGTACTGCATCAAAGTGATCTTATAGGCCTAAGTTCGACTTTTGAGTGAGAGCTGTTGGCTTGAATTATTCCATAACTAATAATGTCAGCTCTAAATTAGTTTAAAAATGATGTAAATATTATTTAATTAAAGTACACAGCATCCTGTATGATTTTTTTTATATTTACAGGAGAAAAATAATGTTTAAATCTGTCAGCTGATCTCCCGCCCGCAGATCTCCTGTCATTTCTTCATTCTTCCGTCCAGAATGATGTCCACTTTCAACCCTCACCCTTCATCACTTCCTAGCGCCACTTCTTTTCCACAGCAGCCCTGCTCCACATCCTGCTGCAGAGCATCACAGAAGCTTGTAACCCAGCATCCAGGTCTTAGTGTTAGCCCAGCTTGTCTCCATACTTTGCTCCAGAATCATTTCTGCATGCTTAGCCTTTAGTTCCAGTTCCTTCGGGAGTAACCTTTCTTCTGCTGCCAGTCACCTGCCTGCCCTCATCTTCTCCCCTGTTCACCAGTTTTTTCCACCGCCTGGCCGCCTTCTGCACAGCCTCTTCAAACCTCCCCAGTTTTTGCATTTTCCTTGGATTCTCCTCCAAGAGTTCTCCCACTGACAGGCTTCACTTGAATTTTTTGGACCCGAGTGTGTTCCTGGCTCAGCATCTGAGTGAGCCAAAGCTTATATTATTGATAAGCTGGCAGAGATATTTAGGTCCCCAATCTGGTTCTTAACAAAGTATTAGCCTCTAACAGAACAAAATAAAGACATCTCTTCTTTTGATTGATTCGTTGCCTTTCATAGAAGTGCTCTTCACTTTTTAATCTACCAAAAAAAAAAAGAATAGGAAAACGGGCCCATCTTAGTATTTCCTTGTTTAGTTTAAGTTCTTCTTTGACAGTATTCAGTGTTTTCATTTGAAGAAATAATAAACTGGCAGCAACTCATACAACTCATATCCATAATGTATGAGAAAAAGACAAATCTCCCCCCCAACTCCCCCATTCTGCCCACTCCCCTTGAGTATTTAAGCTTTTGCAGACATCTTGTAGATGTATTTCCTACTAATGCCTCCAATGAATTCAGTTTAACTACTTCTCTAAGAGGATACCTCCATACGCCTTTGCTTTGTCTTTCTACTCATTGCCATGGTGACCCACCCACAGCACAACAACCTCAGCACAGAGCACATCTCCGGTGCCCTGAGCCAAGCAGGTCACACCGCGGCAGCCGTCTTTCTTGGGTTCGTCCTGGTTCTGGGGTTCTTCGGCAACTTTCTGGTGCTCCTGGTGTTCTCACGTTTTTCTGGGCTGAGGACTCCGGCCAACCTGCTTCTCGTCAACATCAGCATCAGCGACATGCTCGTTTGCATCTTTGGCACATCCCTCAGTTTTTCCGCCAGCGTACGTGGCAGGTGGCTGACAGGTTCCTACGGGTGCAAGTGGTATGGCTTCTCCAATGCTCTCTTCGGTGAGTGAGGTTAATGAAGCCCAGTTTTACTCTGGGAAAGGAGAGCGTAGCATAAAAGGCAGTTTTTGAACACTATTGTAGTTTATATTTTTTATTCTTCACTATTCCATTAAAAAACTAACGAAGATCCAAATAAGAAAAAACCCACAACGAGGCTTCTTTGGATCCTGTTGGGTATAGTTTGTAAAATGTTTTTATAAAATTATTTTATCTTGAAATGTTTCTGCTACTCTGGTTATGAAAAATAAGAATGCATCAGCATCCTGTTTGATCACTGCTGCTCTTTCACCTGACGTCTCTCTATGGCAGGGATCGTGTCTCTAGTGTCTCTGGCTCTCCTGTCCTTTGAACGCTACTCTGTGCTGCTCTGCAAGCAGCAGTCGGACTCCTGTCAGTACCGCAGGGCCTGGCTCGCCGTCGCAGCCTCCTGGCTCTATTCGCTGGTGTGGACAGTGCCGCCACTGCTGGGCTGGAGCAGGTCAGCCAACCTGAAATATTCCAGACCTCAGAGAAAAGTCTGTGATTTACAAAATAATGAACCACTACAGCTGGCAGAAATAGAGGCAGAGTGATAATCAGAAGGTTGGTGGTTCAATTTCTGGCTGCTCTAGTCTGTGTGCCAATGTATCCTTCAAGATACTGAACCCTGTTTCCCGATGTCATCAGAGTGAATATTATATTAAAGGGCTTTGAGTGCTCAAGTAGAGCTGAAAAACACTAAATAAGAACCAGTCTGTTCACTGCTTTAACAATGAGATCAAAGGCTGAGAAATGTTAGGTCATTAGAGAGCTCTGGCTCATTGTAGTTCACTGTTTAAATGCCTAAAGATGATTAAAGACACAAGCTCTCTCATGACTTGAGCACACTTTTTTGTTGCAGCTGTGTGTCTCTAATATATGTTTCTCTCTGGTTAAGCAAGTGACGTGTATAACTGAGAATATTTGCATTGAATTGAACATTTGGGTAACAGGAAGCTGATTTTTCATCTTTCATTTTTAAATTTTTTAAAAATTTATTTTTAGGTTTTTTATATTAAAGGTCAGCTGTGGTCTGGCATGGATATAAACTGCAACTTAAGTTCTCGGTCCAGGCAGCTACCTCAGTAGCCACAAATTCTGAGTTTTGCTTTCAATCCATATCCGTGTGATTTTATTTCACACAAAAGCAGCTCCATGTTTTCATTCTTTGACTGAGTGGATTTATGTATGTCATGCTGGACTTTAGTGCAGTGCCTTCACTTCCCTTTAAGCCAGTTTATTTCTGATTGACTGTCATTTATTAAAAACAGGTTTAAACACTGAGCTGGTGGGACTTTACGGTCAGGGCTGTGTGCCTGAGATGACAACATTAAGGATATCGGCTCGTTTTGGCTCACAGAGAGTATTTGCACATATGCTGACCTCATTATTTGGAAACTTGGCCGTGTTTTATATGCATCCAACACTCTAACAGTACAGATATGTCAGGAAAGCCAAAAAAGGACATCTTTAAAAAAATGAAAACATTAAATCAACCTCATTAAAACTGGCATTTTTCTTGTTTTTCACAACAGAAGTATTTAAAATGTGTACATATTTTAAAAAACAAGATATTTTCCTGCTCTGTGCAACCCTTTTGTCTATTTGAGAGCTGCTTGTTTCTGTTTTGTTTGATGAAGGAAGACAGTAACTTACTGTTCATCCTGTGTTGCGGTGCAGCTATGGGCTGGAGGGTCCTGGCACCACCTGCTCGGTCCAGTGGCACCAGCGCACAGCCACGGCTCGCTCTTATGTCAGCTGTCTGTTCGTCTTCTGCCTCCTCCTGCCGCTGGTGCTCATGTTCTTCTGCTACGGGAAGATCCTCCTCGCTGTACGAGCAGTGGCGAGGCAGGTAAGCTCGTAGCTTCACCTTTGACCTCTGCGTAATGTTTGAAATCTGGCTCTCACCTCTGTGCATCTGCCGGTGTGTTTAAAAGAAGTGTGGGTGTCTGCAGGTCACAGGGATTAACTCAACCTACCCTGACTGGAGAGAAGGCCGTGTCCTTCTGATGGTGGTCACCATGGTGACAGGCTACCTATTGTGCTGGATGCCATACGGAGTTGTGGCGATGCTGGCTTCATTTGGAAGGCTGGGCTTAGTGCCGCCTGCCGCCAGTTTAATCCCCTCACTGTTGGCAAAAACCAGCACCGTCATCAACCCCTTTATTTACGTGGTGCTGAACAGCCAGGTAAGAAAACAGGAAAAACTCCTCCAGATTAAAATGACACCAACTTTCATCAGCAGCAACTCCGATACCTGACTATTTGAAATCATTTTCATTAAAAACAAAAATAAAAATATTCATTGGAAAACATTTTAAAATGCAAACACCTCCAATCATAAAGTGATGGACATGGTCAGCAGCAATATTCAGGGAGGCTGTATCATTTAAACAGTGCCCAGTTGATACTAAGGGGCCCAAAGCGTGCTGAGAAAATATCCCCCACATCATTACACCAACACTAACTGGCCTGAAATGTTGATACAAGGCAGGCTGGATTCATGCTTTCATGTTTACATCAAATTTCCTATTTCCAGTTTTCTGTTCTTCAATTTTAGTGAGTGCATGTGAACTGTTGCTTCGGTTTCCTGTTCTTAGATGACAGTAGTGACACTCAGTAGCTCATCTGCTTCAAGGTTTGACGAGATGCACTTCTACATTCAATTGATGAAACGATTCAAATTGCTGCACCTTTAGACTGCTTCCAATCTTTCTTCTCTGACCTCTGACATCAACAAGGCATTTTCACCCAGAGGAGTGAAGCTCAGGGACCTCCTGTTTTTGGCCCATTCACTGTAAACCGTGCAGATGGTTGGGCAGGAAAATCCCAGCAGATCAGCAGTTTCTGAAATACTCAGACTAGCCTATCTGGCTAGTCACTTTTTTTCTTCATTCTGATCCTCGGTTTGAACTTCACCAAGTTGTCTTGATCATGTCTACATGCCTAAATGCATTGTTCTGCCTTCAAGGTTAGTATACAAACTAAAAGCAGGTGTGAAAACATTTAAGTTAACTGAAAATAAAATGAAAACTAACTGAAACTTGCAACTAAAATAAAAATGTGGAACCCCTGAGAAGATGTCCTCCAGGTGATAATAATTAGAAGTACCGAAACTAACAGTGAAACTAGTAAAAATTTATATAAAATTGAATTAAGCACAACAAATCCACAGTAGTTGAACTAAAATAAAACCCTCATACAATAAAGCCCCCATACTGGAAAAATAATTAGACAAAATTCCTGTTCCCATTTGGACTTATTGTCCAAATGTTTTCTGAAAGTCTAAAATCCCCCTCATAGCGTGTGTAAGAGATGGTCTGAAGTTCTTTTTTCCCCTAAAGATTATCATGTGGTTAATATCAGGCATGCATGGATTTTCCTTCTACCTCTCTTTCCCTCTCAGTTCTCCAGGTGTCTCCTGCACATGATCGGGTGCAGCTCACAAGCTCCGCCCACCCCAGAAAACCTCTCACAGCCCAGCAGCAGGGAGATGTGGCATCACGCTCCCAGCATGCCAACACGGGAACAAAATACAGTAACGCCCCAGTTCACGTCCAGAGGGCAGCAGGTCCAGCGTGGTGCTAGTGGCTCAGTGTGAAGCACAGAAGATAACGACTGTCCTGCTTTATAAACATGCTCTGTATTTATAATTAACGAGTCAGTTCTCCGTCGTTCCTTTAAATGGTGCTATGTCAATTCGGCGCCACCGGGTGGCGCTATGGAGAACATTAAACTAGTAAACAAATAGGTGGACCACAGCAAGAGGTGACATTTATTTTCTTTTTAATAATGCTCAACAATTTACCACAATTAGAAATTGTTCCAGTTCTGAAATTCCTGAATGGGCAACAGCAAAATAATTTATTAAGAAAATAAACATACGTCTTCAAAAAATATACAGTCGTTATGCTTCACGAACACCGAGCTCCCAGCGAGTGAGGGATTGGTCTGAAGACAGATTCACATTGTGATGATGAGGTCATAACAGCTGACATGATGGTCGAGCTGAAACACAGATTCGACCTGGAGGGGTGGAACGATGAGTGGCGAAGAAGCAGAACTTCCCTGAGCAGGTAGTCCACTCCAGACCTGCATCTTAAACACTCCGCCAGTGTACAGACACGGACACCGCACACGAGTCTTACGAACGACTCAGAAACACACATGGAACACTTAAATCTTTCCCGCCAGGTGTAGCTCCTCCAGAACTTGAAATCTGTCGTTGCGGCGCATCCATATCGCTGAACATCACAGCCATGCTTAGCTGGGGTGAGGAACATCTGCTGATTTTTCTTTCTATGGAAAGAAAAGACAGAGTCATTCACAGGTCACAGAATAACAGGAGAAATTATCGAGGCTGATTTATGGTTGCAAACTGATTCACTCTGGCAGCTACGTGAAGTTCTCTGCACCGCTGGATGTCACTTGGTGAAACATAATATCTGATTAGAGTGCTGCATGTTAACATGCAGGTGCAGCAGTGGATGTGCACCAACATCTGGGCTGCAGCAGCTGTCGAGAAACAAGAACTGCGGCTCCTTCAGACTGTTTATCATGGCACTGAAGATTAAGGTCAAAGACCTGTTAAGGAAGTAGAGGACTGTTTGTTACACACTTCCTGCTCGCTGGCTCATCAGTGTGCATAACAAGGAATGAATTATTGCCAGCTTTTGTAATGTAATTAGCTGCTATAGTATCATATGGCTGCAATCTGACTCTGAACTGAGGAGGTTGAAGCAACATTTGTGTTCTTGGATTTTGCTACGCCAAGTACTGTTGACTGGTTTCACTTACCCTAATGTGGGCAATCAGGATAAGCGGTTATCAGAGACATGAACAAGTCTACTTGATTCTGATGGATTACAACTACAAGAGTGTTTTTTACTCTCTCAGCTGTAGACTCAGTGGTGTTTAAAGCTGCGTACACACACAAACCACAAGCAGCTACGGGTGAAATAACCACAGGTGACAGGAAGTGAGCAGGACAAGATAAACTTTTCTCAACTTCCACCTGAGCGACTGAAGCGACTACAAGTGAGAGTGAAGAATACAGCTGATTGACATTTGACTTGTCACTGATTTCATAGCCGTTGGTCTCTAATCTTGAGCCTAACCTGCTACGGAACAGGTTTTTAGAAAATGTTAACATGTGAACCTTCCTTGTAATACTGAAAACCCAAGGTTAAGTCTGAAGTTAGGTTGATAAGGCCAAATCCTACTTTGCAGTACAGATCTCTGGGCTGTGGGGCATTTGTGAAACAGCCAAACAGAGCACGCCTACATGCAACACCACATGTAAAATTAGGCAAGCTAGCACACAGCAAGGTGTAAAAAGACTATATAATGAAAAAGGATACATCTCTCCTGATCATGGGAAATGCAATCATTCACGTTAGTGAAAACAAGCAGGAAGAAGCTGATGTTTTCCTGTTAACAGAAACATATACAAACAAACTGCAGGACTCCCTTGAATCCTTCTACTCAAGGGCAAATCTTTGTTTTTTTTAAGGTTTCTCTTGAGAGGAAAAGCTGGCTCGTTAGTTTCACCCATTCTTGAATTTAAAAAAGCAGAGCCAACTTTTCTAATTTAGGTAGTTATTGTTCATCTGCATGTCCTTTTGGTGGTACAATAAAATCTCCTTCCACTGTTTCATATGGTAAATTCATCATGTTAGGGTTTGGATGTCTAAGTGGCAAAAACACTTTTAACGCTTTTAAACTCACGTGTGAGTAGTTGAACTCAGGTGCCAGGGGCTCCGTTTTTGTGTAGTCGGGAGGGTTGGCATGGGGGTTGTAGCCCAGGCGAGCCAGCATGGGAGCGATTTCAGCCATGTCGTTGACCACGTCAGGGGGAATTTGCCCCACCCACTTGGACAGTGCCTCCGTATTCACTGGCTTCATCACCTGGTCTGTCGAACGCTCCACCCTGCAGAGAGCCAAACACCCACGTCATGTATGCGAGTGCGCAAGTTTTATACAAAGAGAAATTAGTTCTGCTCATTCATTTGATCTCTTTACAACCAAGGCGTGCCCCTTCACAGCAGCCTCAATGGGAAATAATAATTCATAAGTTACTGGCCACCAAAGAAAGATAAATAAAAGGGTTAAATACAAAAATAAAATATTAAAGAATAAAATAAATGCATTTTTTCTGTGTGCATTTGTGTCATAATCATGATTGGCAAGAATAAAACAGTTTAGTTCTTTAGCGTATTATTAATTTGCTTTTATTTTGTGTATCGACAGAAAATAATAAAGAGCGTCACAAAGAATTGCAGATGAGAACAGAGAGTAACTCGGAGGAAACTAGTCATTTTAAATCTTCCATATAACTCCCTCTGATTTAATTAATGTGTGCACCCTGTTCCACATTTCCTACTTTAAGCATTTGGGTGACTAACACTGCGCCGGCCGTTGCACAACTTCTCAAAGTGAGGGTGCTAATTCTCCCAGAATGTGGCCTAATTCCTTCAAATGCGCGCCAAGTTTCAGTTTAGCAGCCAAACTCCCACCAAATCCCCCGAGCTTCTGGCCTGCAGAGAAATGCTCTACTTGAGGCACAACAAACAAGTGGAGCAACACAAATTAAAAAGTCTTTCTGTGGGAGTCCTGTAAGCTTTACTTAACCCTGAAAGGTTTGGCTGATTTAAAATGAAGATTTTCGGCATCCTGCACGACGTGATTAGTATTTTTTTTTTCTCATGGTGGGTTTGCCTGTTTTGAGTTGCATTTTTAGACTTGTGCTTACTGCTTACAGTCCTGATTTGCATGAGAACAAAACATCTGAGGTAAAACCCACAGGGTCAATCGCATTTGGTGAAATTCCCTTAAGACTAAACCTGAAACTGTTAGGGGAAAAATTCTGCAGCAGTTTTTTTTATAATAATATAAATGTATTAATCAATAATGAAAACAAACACAAAAACATACACTTGAACTTAAAGTGATTTTTTTTGCTAAATGTCACATTACATGACAAAACACATGAGTTTCAACTTTAGAAGACACGAAGGTCTCACAGTCATGTGACTTCCTGTGGTTTAAGACTTGTTTTGAGTGAACACCTCACACATATCATTCTTCACACATATTTTCACACCGTTGTGCACCCTGCTATATCTGACACTGTCATCTTAAGAAACAGAAAATCTGTTGGAATACAAAACATAAAAAAACCCTGCAGGACTGAGGAGGATCCCAGTGAATTAGCTGAGATCACTCCGCACTTTAAACCCTCGGTGCAGACAGAATGAGTAAAAATCAAATTTTTTCCAGGTGCAACAGTTTCACTTTATTTCTCACTAATGCAGATGGAGTACTATCATATAGAAATGGATGAAGAAAAATGCGGCCATATAAAATAACTTATTCATTACATTATGGAAGACTTTATTTTAATTGCACTGTTGTTAATGAGGACAGACATACGTGTTGGCACCACTGCAGAGTAAACAGTCCAACTGGTGCCTTTCTTAATCTTGGACCATCATTTAACCTTCAAGCTGTGCTGCTTATTTACCATAAGCACATCTGAGAAGGCCTTATCATTCAATAAAGCATGTTGCAGTGTAAGAACATTTACTTTTACTAATGATTTGCTCTGTATTTTATTACAATGAAACTTTTATATGTTCATATACAGTTACTGAATAAATATCAAAGATGAGTAAGCAAAAATGTGGTCAGCACATGGAGTGTGTGAGCGAGACGTGTGAGAAGTGGGAATCTCAGCTGGCTTTCAGAAACCTGAAAAAAACAACACTTTCTATCGTGAAATATAGCTGCCCCTCAAAGCCAGCGGGGCGTGAATTCACAGGATGAGTAAACCGTTTAAATTCAGCATCATGCATGTGCACAGCATATATGGCCTAACAATAATAACAGGAACACAGCCTATTAACTGCAAGCTAACTGCATATTCAGCAAATCTGTTTCTTTCATGCAAACCAATTAAAAAACTTCCCTAGACCTCCTCTAGACTGGATATGGCCGGATGTGTGTTGACCATTCACTTCATGCGCATTGGAGAATTTTTACCATCCTCCAGCAGAGACTGCATGAAAATTTGTGGGATTACTCCTGAGTCAAATTTGACGGTCTGATTTTCACTTTTGAAACAACTGAAACACTTTTGGTTTCTCAAGTTGTGAAACATCAAATTTTGCAAAACTAGTAAAATGGGGAAACCTCAGTTAGTTCAGTTTTGAATAAGTCGAGTGAATTAGGGCACTTTTAAAAACAACAAGGGTTGAACAAAATGCTGTGAACCAAAGCGGTATAAAATGCAACAGGAAAATAGAGAAAAACAGAAGACAAACAAGAAGCAAAACAAAAGAAAGGTGAAAACTCAGTCACATTTAAACGCAGCTGCAAATGGCTGAATAAACTGAGTATTCAGCATACTCCTCTCACAAGGGACAACGTCTCTCTTTGTCTGTCTGGGTGCTGCAGCTCTCTGCTCTGAACAGAGTAGAGGGGGCAAGACAATGCTCTGTCCAAAGGCACTAAATCCAGCAAAGAACATTACAACTTCTCAACAACAGTATGAACTTACAGTGCGTCACATCACACACAGTTTCATCCATTTTCTTCGGCTTCAATTCAGGTTTTTATGTGTAGGCTAGGGGGCTGGTGTTTATCCTACCTACCATAAGGTGAGAATGGGCAAGCAGTCTGTCACAAAACCATTCACACTCATGTTCACACCTATGTGCAATTTTAGAATTACCAGTCAAGCTAACCCCACTGACTGCATATCCTTGGACTGTGAGGAGGAAGCCGGAGTACTTGGAGACACCCCTGCAGACACGGGGATAACATTTGAACATAGGGCCTTCTTGCTGCAAGGCAAAAATGCTAACCACTGCACAATCGAGTTCTCAGTCTAAATTTTCATCTAAAACGCCTCCTACACCCCTTCTGGATTTCCAACTTGGAAAGCTGGAAGAAAGCTAGCAGTAGACACAACCGGTAATAAAACTTGAATCTGCACTGCCTATGTTGTGCGTTTTTGATCACTGATCAGGCTCTGTTCATGTACGTGTTTGCAGCGGTATTTTTAAGTGTGAAAACAAGTATTGTGCTCTCTTGCTAGTGATGCATGAATCGTTCAACCTCACTAAGAAGCAAAGCAAATCCCGTTTTCACTCACTGTCCTGCCTTTACTACTGGAATGTGCTCAGATGACATCTCAGTTCAGAGCTACCTGGAAGGCGGCAATTAAGTGATGACCTCTGCTGTGAGAGAGAGCGATGTCAGGAGATAAGCCTTCCAGCTAGGGTGTGTGTTTAACATTAGCGTACAGCCCAACAGAAGATACCCTCTTACATGCTACTTGATGCAACCAGACTACAAGGCTGATCCAGCAGATCATTACATAACTAGCCCTATCTCTCTGTGCTCTTTTTCCCCCCTCATTTAAAAGTGTAAACAACAAACAGAAACTTCTGTTAAACTATTTTTTACACTTAACAGAAATAAAATCATTTCTAAACAGAACTGAAGGTGAAAATGCAAAGTATGCATGTGCATTAAAACCATGTCATGGTTGAAATGTAATGTAATCTAAACTTCTTCAGTGCATGCACACATTGCATGCAAATACATTAGGACTGCTGCTACTTTTAAAGGTTAAAAATAAACCACTGTGGGTACCGGTATCTTATCATGTGGAGAGTTTCAGTGTAGTGTGCTATTTATTATGCTGAGGTTTTGAGATACCCGCTTCTAAAACGTTTGCCACAACAGAAGCTTTCATTTGAAAAGACACTTGAATCAAAGGCAGATATATAAAGGACGGCCCATCTGAAAACTTTATAACATTAAACAAACAAGTATCACTAAAGCTAGCACATATTTCATATACCGTATTTCCCGGACTACAAAGCGCACCTGAATATTAGCCGCACAAGCTAAAATCAGGGGAAAATCCTGTTTTGTACATACATTAGCCGCACCTGACTAAAAGCCGCAGGTGTTTCAATGTTGACTTATCATATGTAAGAGAATATGCACAAAGGGAATTGTCAGGAAAGAGATGGCTGTTTGGAGACACACCCCTTTTATTAATATTTTGAAAAACAAGTTATGGGTACATATTTGCATAACTTTTTAGGTATATGTACAAGTAGCGGTAATTACAAGTACGAAACATGTACTGTGCTTCATAAATGAGTAACAAATGTAGTACATAACAATAACCTACAGCACACCAGAAAAATAGATTCAGACTACCTTTTAGGCTCAGGTGCAGTGACACGGCTTTAACAAGCAGAAAAGTCAGTCATTCACCACCATCTTCCTGCGCACTAAAACCACCAAAGTCCTCTTCTCCAGTGTCGGATACGAACAGGCTCAGGATGGCTTCGTCATCCACTCTCCGCTTCTCTCCTTCGTTGTCACTTACAAAACCAAAGAAATCCTCGTTGTCAGTGTCAGAGTCAAACACCCTCTGAAGGGCCGTGGCGGTGTCCTCCTCTCCATCATGCAGCAGTCCAGCCCTTCGAAATCCGTTGGTGATCATGGATGTTTTCACACTTTTCCACGCTGTCAGAATCCACCGGTGGAGTTGAGCATAACTTGCTTTTCGCAAGCTTATCGCCGCTCGTCATCCACGACTCCCGCTGAACGCGTAGCGTTAATTTGAAGTTTGTTTTTCGCGCTACTTGTACGGCACTATGTTGCCTGGCGGATGGACACGTGACCAACATACCACTCTTGAACCCAGATACTGTGTGTCTGATCACATGCCCTTCCGCCAGGCAACGTAGTGCCGTACAATAGCGGAACAAACAAAACAAATCGTCTTACGATATGACAAAAATCATGGACAATCCATAGAAAAGCCGCACCTGACTAAAAGCCGCAGGGTTCAAAGCTTGTGCAAAAAGTAGCGGCTTATAGCCCGACAATTACGGTACTCACTTTGATAGAGACACACCACCAGCCTTTCCAATCAGCTCTTCGTGGTGCAGCACCGATGGGTCCCACTGCAAATCCAGAAAGTGCAGCAACTTTCTCATTTCCTCCTCTGGGTGGAGGACAAGCTGCTCATAACGGATGGGCTGACACCTAGCGTATCCGACCGCCTGGCACTGGCTGAACATGGTCTCCACCGCACTGCTCCACTTTGTTAGGCAGTCCCTGTAGCTGGTCAGGTCAAAACCGGAGATGGTCACCTATGAAATGAGGCACAGTGTGAAGGTCACCACAGGAATCCCGACAGGGAAAACTCAGCGAGATGGCATGGGTTTTTTTGCATCTCTTGTGGCTGCTCGAACAGCCAACCTGAGAGGACGCTGTAGCATGAAGGAGAAAACAGACAAACGCACCTTGCGTGATATCATTGAGTGCACAGTTGCCCGTCCATCTCGTAGCATGAGCACAAACTTTGCTTTCGGGAAGATGTGAGCCAAATAAGACAGAGACTTCAGTGCAAACGGGTCCTTGTTGCAAAGGCGAGGCGCAGGCTCCCCGTGACCAACTATCACCTGGAACACACACACACACACCCCGAATAAAGTCAATTATCATCATCTCAATATACAGAAATAATAACTGCATCAATATAAGGACTCACAAATGTCAGCAAACCCCTGCAGGCAGATCACTGAAACTATTGGAATGAATGTCATCAATCAAAAAACTTGAAGTTGGAAAAATTTGAACAACAAACATGTTTGAAATTGACCACAACAAAGAGTGCGGACCCAGGACATTTTATTTGTTTCTATCACCTGGCGCCACATATGAAACTCAGCCACGAGGTAATTAATACGTAATGCACTAGCTCAAACATAAATGCTGGCAACAACGTCAACCACTTCTTTAGATCGCGTCGCAGCTCTACAAAGATTCCCAGCAGAAGTGTAAATCGCGCTTAATGGCAACTCACCGCTGTATTATTGTACTAAACAATAAGGTGCTGCCACTTAGACAAAATTTCCACATCAGCGCTTTTATAGGGGAAGAAGTTAAAACTGTAAACATTTATTCCAGGAAGTTTCATATTATTTCATATTTCTTATTAAACTGCTGCAACAAAGGTCTGAGCTTTTTTACTGGTGTATCGTTAAAATGAAGGTAAAAACCAACACAACTGAATTAACTTCCCACTTTTTTTTTTCCATACACCATTTCTGCTCATTGGGAACTTCTTCCTGTCTCCTTCCTGGAGTTTGTATTGTTTATTGTTCATGGGGTCTCTAAGCTCCTCTTTTCTATTTCATCTAACCCTATACCAGCTGTGACAGATGTGTGCTCCTCCCTGAGCCTGGTTCTGCTCAGAACTTATATCTGACTGTTAGGGAGAGAAAGAGAGCGAAAACCTAACTCACAACATAAAGCAGGTTCAGACTGCTGTTGCTGTAAAGTGGTCCTATATAGCTAATTAAAGCAAAAAAAGGAACGTTTTACAATATCCTGCAGGTTAATCTGGGCAAGCTAAAGATTTTCAATGCTGAAGAACTAAAAGATGAACTACAGATTCAAAAATATGGAAATTTGTCTTCCAATATTGGCATTTCTCTGGGGATTTATTGGGCTATACATGTGAATACAAACATGTGACCCTGTCTCTCTCACACACTCCTCACCATTAAAAAACATGAAGATGTGTTTCAGTATCGCAAAAGCAGCCTGAGAAACCCACCTCCAACAGGAACGCTCGCACAGCTGAGTCCAACACGTGGTCAGTGACGCCGGCCTCATCCAGTCGTATTCTCTCCTTCACTGAGCGGCTCCAAGTGGCCCTCATGGTCAAGAGGCGGGGAATCACTCGGGTCTCTTCTCCACACCGCACGGCATTGTGGGCGTCCAGCATGACGCGCATCAGTGTCGTGCCGCTCCTGGGGAAGCCCCCAATGAAGATAATGGGTGTGTCTTCTGGGAAGTGATCAGTCAGGGATAAGCTCTGATTGCCTGAGCCCAGAGTGAGCTCCATCCAGCGGCGCCGATGGCTTTTCGGAGGGCAGTCTACCCCGCTCATCCCCAGGTAGAGAAGGGAGACGGAGCAGAGGAGCACGCAGCCCAGCAGCAGGTTCGATCTGGTGCTCCTCATTGTTGGGGAGGTGTGTGTTTGGGAGTTAGGAGGACATAAAATTAATTCAGGGTCAGCTGAGGAGACTGGAGGGACTCACTTCAGTTTAACTTAGCCAGTTTGACAGTCAGCTTTTAGGATGAATGCTGGAAGTGATCCTGAAGGAATCCTGGAGGATGGTGTCTGGGAAGGCTCCTCACTTTTTTGCAGTTCTTTGGACCCGTTATCGGTGAACAGGATCCAGGTGTGTCGCACTCCACAACCAGCTGTGCGTTTTATCCATGCTTCCTACCTAAGACAAGAGAGGAACATGTCATAAAACTCAGAAAAAGCTGCATAAGAATCAGCTTATGACCAAAGACACTGTGTTTCTCAATGACGGTAAAGCACTTCACTATTAGAGTACTTTCCCAGCCTCATTTTCCAGCTTCTGAGTATTAAAAAGCATGATTATCATGTTACAAATTTCCAATAAATAACTCTCAACATTAGCCCAGAGTGAGTTATCATCTGCTAGCAGTGTGCGAATGGTGGCCGTCGTTTTTGCCAAGAACACTTGCGCGCGCGAGCACGCACACACACACACACACACACACACACACACACACACACACACACACACACACACACACACACACACACACACACACACACACACACACACACACACACACACACACAGGCTTTCAGAGGAGCTGAAATGCATCCAGTTTTTCTCCTCAAAGCATCTATTTTGCATCACTCCTCCGGGGAGCCGCCGACTGCTAAAGCCATATCAAAGTTCACTGCGGCACGCAACGCAGACACACTCTCAGGCAATGTTTCTGAAGCCACTAATTACAGCTCCCTCATGCTTTTATTCTCACTGACAGTTTCTGCCACGCTGAAACGCAAATCAATTTGTTAAAGCTCACATTACTATTGACCAATTCAGACATCCTGCAACTTCCCCATTTATCTTCTGCAATGTGCATACGAGGAGTTTCACAAGTCGGTGTTTAATTCCTCTTACTGGCACTCTAAAACAGCAAAGCATGTATAAAGCACCGAGCCACTACTTACTTAAGTAAATGCTTGAATTAATGCAACTGAAACTGCAGCATCTTGCAAAAGTGTATCTGAAATATTCCTCCATTTCTCAGGGGCATTTTGGCATCTTGCTTGTTCTGTCTGGGTGTGGAGGGATCCCGAACATCTGGATGGCATGTGGGGGAGCAGTACCCTCTGTGGGTTGGATGAAACCGCCTGAAAAAATGTTCTCTCTGGCAAAACTAAAAGTAAAAACAGCTGTAAACGAGGACATTGGGGTTGGGCTGTGATGGTTTGGTGCTGTCTTAAACTATCCTAAGTCTAGTAGCACCCGAACGATTTTTACATGTAATTCTAATTTAATTTGATGCAGAGATTAAGCCACTTGGAGCCTGCAGAGAATTAGGGCAAAGTACTGAGTCTTGATGCTTTTTTTCGCCCCTTTTTCCTCAACAGATTTAAAAGCCTGGATCAGACATGTTACAGAAAAAGAAGCATATTTTCCAATTTAAACACTCCAGTGTTTTAGTTCTCCCATTGCCAGTTAAACAGACATGTATGGATAGTTTTTGTTTTACATACAGATTCAGTTGAAACAGAGAAGGGAAGGAAATCCTCTCGAATGAGAAACATTAGTTTCTGATTATTTGATGGCACCTGAAGTGCTGAAAATCTACTGGATATTTTATTTTTAGAGGGAGCAAAACACTAGGAACACTTAATTTGTATATTTTTTAATGCTTAGTAAACCACAAACAAAAGTCAGTTCTCCTTTACTGCACTTCAGTGGAAGTAATAACAAATATCTGAAAACTCAGGCAAACCTTTCTGCATGGGTAAGCATGTGTTTAGAAAGAATGGTTAAATTGGTTTCTGCAAACACAACATATCTGAAAACTGTCTTTTCACAAACACACCTAAAATAATAAGAGGAATGAACCGTGATCACAGTCCATCTGCAGAATCTGCAGTTCAGGTGGGTTGCAAGAAAGCAACACCTTTGAAACCTTTGAGCAGAAGACTGTCATGAAACCTCCAAACAAATATATAAACTGACTTCCTGCCAAAGATAAAAATCTTGACAGTTATGTTTTAAAGTTTCAGTTTGCAGTTCTCACCACTGAATATCCATGTTCATTCGTTTTTATGTTTACTTTATTTATACGATTTACCGTAATGACAGGCTTTCCTCAGTGAAGTGAATGCTCACCTCAGGTCTCTATATTTGTTTTATTCCTCATTTATTAACGGTGTTTGAATTTTTAGCCCCGCTCACCTGTTCTTACACACACAATGCTTCTGGTTTACAACAGTGAACACACTCTCACCACACACTTTGTTAGGCATACCTGTTCAACTGCTTGTTAACACGAATATCTAATCATCCAAACACATGGCAGTGACTCAGTTGGATGTTGTTCCCAGACAGGCTGATCTGAGTATTTCAGAAACTGCTGATCTACGGGGCTGTTTTTGCACACAGTCATCTCCAGTGTTTACAGTGAAGGGTCCAAAAATAAAAGAGCAAATACCCAGTGAGGGGCAGTTCTCTGTGAGAAAACGCCTTGTGGATACCAGAGGTCAGATGAGAGAATAACCAGTATGCAATAGAGCATCTCTGAAAGCAAAACACGTGAACTGGGAAGCAGATGGGTTACAGCAGCAGAAGACCGTACTGGGTGCCACTCCTGTAGACTAAGAACAGTAAACTGAGGCTAAAGTGCACACAGGCTCACGAAAACTGGACAACTGTCACTTGCTTGCTGTGACGGTAGGGTCAGAATCTGTTGTAAGCAATATAAAAGCATGTTCATGAAAGCACCCATTGTGCCTTGTATTGACAGTTCAGGCTGATGCTGGTGTAATAATGTCGGAGATATTTTGTTACCAACTAACCATCATTTAAGCACCACAGCCTACCTTGAGTATTACTGCTGACCATGCCTATCTCTTTATGACTGCACTGCGCTCTTTGCTTTTGATGGCTATTTCCAACAGAAAGCAACACTTTCTGGTTTCCTGACATGACAATAATTTCACTGTACCCGTATGTGCTCCACAGTCACCAGATCTCAGTGCAGTAGAGCACCTTTGTAAGGGAACAGGAGATTTGCATCATGGACGTGCAGCCAAAAATAATGTCAATAATGACCAAAATCTCTGAGGAATGTTTCATGGAATCTGTGCTATGAAAAATCAAGACAGTTTTAAACCAAACAGGGATCCAACCCAATACTAGAAAGATGTACCCAATAAAGTGTCCAATGTGTGTCTCTCACAGGAAACATGTGGCTCTAAAACTAATGAGCGGATCTATGGGTACATCCCTTCTGAAACCCAAAATGATTAGCTGACAGAAAAGCAGCTGAAACAACAGTTTTACTGTCATTAAACAAGGAAGAAGTGTACAAAGTCTACTAAATCACTGTATATCCGTCCTATATCTGGAAGACATTTATCCTGCCATATAAAATGCCACGTTAACCCTAGCTTTAGTAAGGAAATAGTCCTTACTGTCACACAAAAACATACCCTTTGCTCCACATTTAGTTTGTAAGGATGTGCCCTCCTACTCTGTGCTGCATTGTTTCCTCTCGGTGTCAACAAATGTGAAATGACGGTCTCAAAGGCTTATGCTGAGTTGCAGCTGCTTCATCCTGAATTGAGGCTCTCTCTCGTTATTTATTTATTTTTGCCGAGTTGCACAAAAATATGTTGGCCCAGCTGGCTGCTGGTGGGTGTATTTGAAACAGGTCACCGCTGTCACTGCAGTGCGCGTGCTTGTATAAATAGGATTACTGCACGGCAGCAGAGCGCAGGCCCAGCAGCCACAAACATCTGGTCTCCCTGCACCCCGAAGCAGGAAGGCAAAAAATCCGCCAGGTGAGTGAGTCAGTGCCCCGCTGGCGTTCACACACACACACACACACACACACACACACGGGACACCTACGGCTCTCCATAAACGACAGCCAGACTGTCACGGCGCGTTTTCACCGCCTGCACCTGGTATGGATGGGCTAATTCGGTTCCATTTAGATAGCTATCCTAGCTGGAAATGTCTTAACCGTGAAAAAGAAGAAAAAATGGTGTTCACTCACCAGCCGAAATACGAAGAAGAAACACACACACATGGACCTTAAGCCAGAGGCAGACAGCTGCTCTGTCTCCCCCCACCTTCTCAACACACACACATCGGTGTTTACTCTCATCTATGGGCGAAGGTCACCGCCGTGGTGTCTACACCATTTCCTAACTTCGTGAGAAGTCGAGCTGTATCTAACATTCACACAGAGAGCGAGAGAGAGAGATAGGGGAGCAGACGATACGAGCGCAGGCTGGCAGAGAAAGCTGGGCGCTGATTGGACGAGCACAGCTCTCAATTCTAAAACGCATCTGCTTGGACGATTCTGATTGGTGGAGGCGTTAAAGGGCAATTTCGTCGACATAAGAGAAGCCGAGCGAAGCAAAGCAGTTGCACCGGAGGCAAGAATTACTTTACCTTATCGATTTGTATGCTCTCAGTAAAAAGCCCACCGGGGAAATTTAATCACAGCGCGCGATTTAAAGGAGGTTAAAGCCGCCTCATTTAATTTACCCATCATTTCATTAGGAGCAGGTTTTTGGCTACCCTTAACATCGCCTTTATGATAGATTGCGGCCTCTGTGGACGACCATGTGTGACCAAATTACAAGTAAAGCTGCCAACATGCAATAAATAAAATATTCAGTATCGACTCAGTCCATGGATAAGTCATGAGAGACATGAATAATAAATGAAATAACTAGTGAGGTGATGAAAAAATAAATAAAGGAAAAGAATTATATGCTTTTGCTTTATACGCTGACACTCTCTGGCCACTTCATTAGAAAGCCAGTAAGTGGACATCAAGTCAAACAATTTAGGCATGTAGATATAGTCAAGATAACCTGCTAGAGTTCAAAGGGAGCCTCAAAAGGAAAGAACCATTTCATTACAGCAATTATGGTGATTATTGTTGGTGCTGGTCTAATGACCTGCTAGGATTTTCCCACACAAGCATCTTTAGGGTTTACAGAGAATGGTCCGAAAAAGAGGAAATATCCAGCGAGCAGCAGTTCTCTGTGTAAAAATGCCTCGTTAATGTCTGAAGAGAATGGCCTGACTGCTTTGAGGACACATAAGAACAAAGGTTTGCAGAAGAGCATCTCTGAAAGCGCAACCAAATCTTGAAGCAGGTGGCCTACAGTAGCAGAAGACCACACTGGGTGCCACTCACTGTCATCTTAGAACAGGAAACTGAGGCTCATTAAAACTAAGCAACAGGAAATTGGAATTACACTTGGTTTCATGAACACAACACTGAGATCACTGCACTCAATTGGCCTCCAGACTCACCAGATCTCAATCCAGTAGAGCACCTTTGGGGTGTGGTGGAGCAGAGTCTCATCATGGATGTGCATCTGAAAAATCTGCAGCAACTGTGTGATGCTGTCATGTCAATGTGGACATGGCATCTCAGAGGGATGCCGTGAAGAATTAAAATCACATTGCCAAGTAAATACTGAGTCTAAAGCACATCCCTGTTTTTGTAAATGCACTGTGACTCATTTTAACACCACATCCTATTTCATATGTAGACTTTTTCCCCTTTTTACTTCTCCCCTATTTAAATCTGAAAAAAAAATTCCCTCACACAAGCGTAGTCCTCTAATGGAAAACTTTAATTACAATAATATGTCAATCTTTTCCCCCAATGATGCCAAAGATATGTTGCCTACTTCCACTTTTACTGTGTTCTTACCAGTCTTGACTGCAGAACAAAATTAATATAGTACAGTAAAACTGTCGGATTTGGTAGTTCGTTATCGTAAGAATGAAAGTAACAGCGATAACTGTGATTGTCATATAGAAATTAATAAAGTGTTCCTCCTGTTTACATTTACAAGCATGACCGATTTGGCTGGGTTGGGGGGCTTGGCGCGCTCAGATGTGCTGTCCAAAAAATCAGTGTTCACTTCACTTAGGCGTCCCGCCTCGGCAAGGTACTTGGCAAGCACAGGAAACTGATGTGATATGTCAACAGGAAGCCCAAAAGCAGAAATGTACATGACTCTAACCAGCACATCCTTCCTCTACTACAACAGAAAGTTGAGAAAAAAAAAAAACTGGAGTTGATCCAGGGCCTGTGGTTAAAGAGTTTGTGCTGCAAACCTGTAGTTTATATCCCGTGTGACCTCTGCACGGTTACAGAAACACATCTCTGTGAAACATGTCCTGCAGTACTGACAACTACAGCCCTGCAGCCATACCTGAAAGCAGACATAGTGGCTGCAACTTTTCTGTGTGATCCAAAATTACAAACAACCGCTGCATATTTCAGCTGTTACATCTCTTTGTAATGCAAAGGGAAAAAAAGTGTCAGCATGTTTTAAAAATCATTGCTTCGCAAACTGAATAAGAGTTGAGTGACAACCTCCTGGCTTATATTGTTCTTTGTTATTACACAGGCCAATCTAATCATACGGTTTGATCTTACATTTATGCTGCACCAGCTTAAGTTTAATCGCACAACTGTCTAACATTGCAGCTTTGGAAATCAGAGTCCAATAATTCCTATTGTGACACACTACCCTGTTTGATTTAACGCAGCTATGTAGTATGAATGCACATAGAGAAACAATCAGTATATCTTCTTCTGCTTATGTAACAGGTCAACTTGATGTGAATTATCAAGCTGTCAGGCAGCATGTGTCCCATCATGCACAGTTCAATTAGTCGTGCAAATAATCACAGTCCATCCAGTTCTGCAGTTATCTCCAGTTCTGGCCCGTCATGGTGTCATGACTGTTCGCCGCCGTCATCCATCTCTGTGTCTGCTGGAGCTGCGTTTTCTTGCTCTGGGTCTCCCGGTAGGACATCTGTGACTGTCTGGATAAGCTCCTCAATCTGCTCCTCTGATAGTCGCTCTTCACTCTCTTCTACCATCTGAACACAGAAAGAAACTTCAGACAGTGCAACACTAAAGCCTCCTGATGTGATTTCATCTTCTGTTTTCAGTTCGTTTTTGCTTTATGTCTTTGTTCTCAAGCTTTTGATCATATCACATGATTTCCATCAGTAGATACAGTTTGCCAGCTTTCATGGAAGTGTCGATGCTTGAATGTCCAACAGGGGCAACTAGTCCCTGAAGTGCTCAGATAAAACTGGGAAGAGATCTGTAAAATATCTACATATTACTGAAAACTGTTGAACTCTACAAGCTGATGAAAACCATGTGATATGAGATTAAAAGCACCAGACTCAACAGCGTCACTTTATCAGTGCATTCTTCAGCACATTTAGCGTCGGCAAAGAAGAACTCAAACTACATTTTTATACAGTCTGAATGAGCCCAGACTGCTGCAGGGACACTCCAATCTACTAACTTTAACGTGCAAGGTGGGTTTTTTTTGGTGGTGTTATTTTCATCTGTGATTTACAGCTCCACTGACAGATTCTGAGTTGAAATGACCCACAAATCTGCATGTTTGACATCATTTTTGTTTTTTCTTCAATAATGGAGCCTTAAAAGTGGCCATTAGCAGAGGTTAGGTTAGTAGTCCTATGTAAAAACAACACAAAACAAAACAAAAACAGTGTTTCTGTCCCGTCTGTGGAAGCCAGGCTCATCTGTTCCTACTTAAGTGAGCCATCACACAGTTCATTTGTATTATTCAAACAATTTGAAGGTGCATTTGCTTTGCTTGTTGTTGCCTTCACAAATGTAGGTGTCCATGCCGCCTGCCTGCCCGGCAAGATTAAGACAATACTCCATCAGCCTTTTACAGCTCGGGCGTATAAAGCAGAATACCAGCACACCTATTCTTTAAGTCACTCTGAGAGTACAGAGTCATTTCTAATTAAATGAGAACAATGTAATAAATAATAATGTAATAAAAACACTGTAGATATGAAGATGCAATTTAATTTAAAAACACTCACAAGCTGGATTTCCACTGCAGTCAGAGGCCGGTGGTTCAGTAGCTGTAGTTTTTCTGCCCTGTTTGGGAGGAAAAACAGTTCTCATCTAAAAAGAGCTGTGCATCTTATGCTGACTGTAAAGTTCTATTGAAAGCATCAAGGCTGGAAGTTAGTGTGATGGCCTGATCTTACTGACTTTGTGAGTTTGTGCGGCACCATGGTGGTGAGAAACTCCTTGACAATCTCAGGGCTCTGTCTGCTGCAGGGCGTCTTCGATAGGTACTTCAGCGTCTGGTGGAAGTACAAACCAAACTGTGGCTGTGCTTTTGAAAACGGGTAAACATGACAGGCACGAGAAACGCAGAGGATGTTTTCTGACCTCATACATGATGGTGTTGAGGTTCTGCTGCCCGGCGCTGTGTTTGTGCTTCCCGCTGTCCTTTCTCTGCTCCTTCAGGTCTGTGAGGAGTTTGAACACCTGAGGAACACACAGGTAAACAAAAGTGTCATCGGCCTGATGAGTTATTCTTTGAACTGACCACAGAAAATAAAGAAGAAAGTGAGAAAATATGACCTTACCTCATAGTTGCTGAGCATTGCAGCATTAGCATTTTTCCTGAGAATAAAAAAAAAAAAAGTAAGCATTTGTTTTTGAGGGTTATCTCAGTGGAGGCTGTGGTGTTTAAAATATGTTTATACAAGGTAGAACAGATCCAGGCTTTCATGTTTTTTTATGCCAAATTCTGACCCTACCATCTAAACATTACAGCAGAAATTGAGACTCATCAGACCAAGCAACATTACTCCAGTCTTCAGGTGTCTAATTTTGGTTATTCTATATGAACAGTAGCATTAGTTTTCTGTTCTTAGTTGACAGGAGTGGCACCCAGTGTGGTCTTCTGCTGCTGCTGTGACTCGTCTACTTCAAAGTTCAACTCGCGATGCTCTTCTGCATGTCTTGGTTTCCTAAATATACTGGGTTGTAACCATCTGATTTACCGATTTTAGATATTTGAATTGATAAAGTGGCCACAGAGTATTTGTGTAGCACATTTGTAAACAATATAAAATATGGGCTACCATAGCAATGGGATTGCAACTATTAATATACTAAGATTATTTGTTCAAACGAGCCAGTTTAGTGCTAAGTGTCAAAATCTCAGCATTATCATCATTATTATTATTATTAGTAGTAGTAGTAGCAGTAGTAGTAAATAATGCATCAAACAAAAAGAAAACATCTCCTCGCGTGAGAGAACCTGGCATCTGTTTTCACGTGTAATTTATAAATAAATAAAAAAATAAAAAACAATTTCGATCAAAGCACAAAAATCTGGATCAGTAAAGTGCTGACAAATGCACTTGTTATTATGTTCTCATTAACGTTCTGCTGCGTTTACTTAATTTATTTGTTTATTGTTTATTTCAGATTAACTGGAAAATGTGACTACAGCCCTCACACGGGTCCCAATAACTGAACCGGAAACTAAAAGACAGCGAGGCAGATTCTGCACTTTTAACCACAGCGTTTAGCCTCAGGTGAAACAAAACGTTATAAAAATATCAGTTAAAATTATGCAGATATAAAAATGAAATCCATTTTAACTCAAAAACGGTCTTACACTTCCATTTCGCCTGGCACGTCGCTCCGTTACAAATGTGTCCGTGTGGGAATGCTAGTCCGCCTTAAACGTTCCGCCGCTAGGTAACCTCGATGGAAGTTGGAGGGCAGAGGCCAACCTGGTAAAGGAAATTAGTACCTGGGGTATCAGGTTACTGTATGAAAAATAAAAAAACTTTCATCTGTATCTTTTTTTCTTTAATTGTTGAAATCTCCCATTCCGTCACTGTTTTGCTTTATGCTGCCCTCTGCTGTTCAGACTATTTATGATTTTATAAATGCTGTTTATTCCTAATGTGAACATGTGAAGCAGCAGTCTTACAAAAACTTATTAACATCCAGATTAAAAACAGATATGGCCATCTGTCTCAGCACGATCTTTCTGAAAGTCTAGGAGGAGGGGCTAATGCATATGACAATGTAACTCCAGACACCTTTCTGGACGGACAGAGATTATTCTGCAGGGCATCACTCCTACTCTATGGGGGACCACAAGAGCCACATGCGTCGAAATAAAGAATTCTGTGCTTAAATAATGAATTGTACAAAAAATTATGCATTTGTAAAATCATTGTATTTATCCAAACATCAGTAAATTATTACATTATAATGTAATAATTTAATTTAAAATAAAAACACAATTTTTAAATAAAAATATCCATCAAAATATACTTCTGATCAAAAATGAATTTCACAAAAAAATTTAATTTTCAAAAAAAGCCTGATTTCCACAAACATTTTCAAATTCCAAATTTTAAAAACAGGTCTTAAAAATCGTTTATAAAAACAATTTAAAAAAAGTGAAATATGTAAATGGATTCAACAATCAAAGCTATATTTCCCAACAGCACAAATTAGCTATGTTTTTGTAAGCTGCTGTGCTCTTCACAAATAAAGCTTGAAGCAGCTCAGACTATTAGAATCAGGACTGAGGCCTGTTACATTTCTACAGTGTTAGAGCAAAGGCTGCAACCTACAGCCTTTAACTCGTGATTAAAATGCTGACAGTGAACACATCAGTCCAGATGTTAGCACATTACTTTATGATACTGAGAGTTAAAACAACTGAGACAAGGTGATTAAAATAGTAACTGTCAGTTCTCTCGTTCCTTATATGATTACCCTCTGCTAAGACTGGAGATGAAACTACTGATTTGAGCTCATTTGATTTAATATGCGGGTGCACACATTCATTCTCAACTGGACATAAATGATGATCAAGAACAATGTTTAGTTTTATTATTTACATGATGTCTGTGTTTATTAATGCAAGTAAATGAAGTAAATTGAAAGTAAATACTCAAAAGTTGGATGTATGATGGACATCGGTACAATTTAAGCATTCACAGCACCTACAATATCTACACCTGTGTGGTGGCAAATGTACAGATCTCTCTCATATATATCTCTATCTATTGTGTCAGTCGCTTAAATTATCGTGACTAAATACTCATGATAAATCGCAAATTAATCTTTTTTTTTAATCTGTTCTAAAGGAACTTTAGGATACTCTTCATGTTTCTAATACCTTAAACAGTATGGGAGTGGACAAACTACTATACTTGCTTTATGCAAATATGTGTTTATTGTTAATCGCAACAATTCAAAACAATGAAAAATACAATGAGAAATCCAGAATACTGTTCAACAAAGCCTCAAAAGGTACTGAATACTCAAAATTATGCCAAAAAGAATCATATACTCCCACACAATGTAACTGTTTAATTTACCATTAGAGTGGGATCAAAACAAGGAATGCAGTTAGGTATGAATAAAACAATTTGGCTATACTTCTTTTTGCTCTCCAGTTTTTTTTAAGCAGAGGCTGAGCAACCCAAGCTTCTTCCTCCTTTTTTCCTAATAAAACATGAACATGGAAACAGCACATAGGAGAAACAAAGAATAATAAAAAAAAAAAAAACCCTAGAACATACAGTACATGGGTTGTCACTATTACTTTGCACTAACCCAATTGCTCAAACAGACATGCATCTTAACATTTTGAGATGACAGGGCAGCTCGCTTGTTCTGAAAAACATGCCCAGAAAGTGAAAATAACCTCTCACATGGTATGGATGTGGCAGGTGTTGCCAAGTACATGCGTGCAAGGTAGGCCATCTCACTGTGTGCCCCTTCATGCTTGGACCACCATTTCTGGGGACAGTCCTCTATGTCAATAGTTGGCTCTGCCCTGTATCGCTCCACACATTTCTCAATATAGTCCTCCTCTTCATCAGATGAAGACTCTGAGGCAAACATGAGAGCTGATCTTTTCTTAGATGGCTCATATGTTGCTGGTTGTTCAGGCTGTGCAGGCCTCTGCCTCTCCCTGAGCAACGCACTGATCAAGCGCCACACCTCAGCCCTGTCAGCTCTGCTTAGACACTTAAGACCCTTAAACCTAGGATCCAGTGCTGTTGCAACCCTGAGCCACATGATGTTAGTTTTTTCCTTGTGCTTCTCCATTTCTCCTTTAAAGGTCTCCTTGAAGTTAACCATGTAAGCTGGGTCATACTCAGAGACCTCCATCACTCGCGACAGGTGACACAAAGCTGGCAACACCACTGAGCAGGAAACAAACTTCTCCCCTCCCAAAAGTTCAGTTATATACCTGCAGTAATAGAGAAACATACGTCATTAAGAATTTGTTACATTCAATCACAAAAGGTCAAAATACATTATACACACACTCTCTATGTCAGAAGTGGTAAAAGTATTAATAAATTACCTGCAGTGTTCAAGGACCGCCTCCAGCTTCTTCAGTTTCTCCACTTCAGCTGTTGTTGGCATTGTGACATTAGTTGGATGTAGTGCCAGTGCATCTCTCAGTGGTTCTTGATTTCTCAGAACATGCTTGATCATCTCCAGGGTACTGTTCCATTTTGTTGATACGTCCTGTGTAAGTGACTCCTTTTTATGAAAATGTGCAATTTGCTGTTGTTCGAGCTCCAGTGCGTTCGGTGGGCTATGGTTGAAATGGCCTATGACCTTTCTGCATTTTGCCAATGCGCTGTTAAATGGACTGTTCTGTAGAGAAACTGTGATGGCTCGATGGAGGCTGTGTGCGATGCAAGGCATATGCTCTACAGGTAGCTGACTGGCCGCTGCAACCATGTTGCATGCACCGTGAGTGGTCAGCGTGCTGACTTTATGTTCAATCCCCCACTGTCTAGCTACCTGCAGAAACTGCTCGGCGCACGTGTCGGCGAAGTGCTGCTCCTCTGTCTCCATAACAGTCAGAACATGCGACTTCAGTTCCCACTGTGGTGAAAAATAATGTGCTGTTATTCCAAGGTAACTGTGATTACTTCGAAAAGTCCAATAGTCTCCGGTGAGCGCAACCGTATTGGTCTGCCCCAAAGTCTCCTCGACTTTGGCTTTCTCATCTTCATATAAGTTGTGGATCTTAGCTATAGTGGTGGCTCTCGAAGGCAATTCATACGTGCAGTCGTTGGACGCTATGCGAATTATTTCAAGTAGCCCCTCATCCTCCACAATGTCAATCGGCCTCCAAGCTGTAGCCACCCATTTTGCTATGGCTGTTGAAAGTTTGTTGGTTGTAGAATTGTCCATACGTCTCCTTTGAAAGCTATCCAGCATGGTCTGCATCTGGCGAGGGAGATTCTCTGCTTCAGCTGTGTGCTTGGCTAGCAAATGGTATTTGAGACTGGACGTGCTACGGTGATAGCGCAGTTCACATCGACAGTAAATACAAACTACTTTGGTCTTGTCAAGAGATCCATCTGGCATTGCTTTAAAATTGAACTTGCCGTTCAAAATACGCCCTTTTTTGTCCATTTCTGCTCACTAGCGATGGCTCGCTTGAAGCTGAAGCTCCGGTGAGTCCACAACACGCTGGTTCTCGACGCTTGATTCGTTTGGTCAGAGTCACGTGATCAGTGACGTCCGACGCTTCGTAACTGATACGATTCGCGAGATTTGTGGAGTGTTTTGGTTGTGAGAGATAGCAAACCACTGATCGTTTTATTAAGAGATATCGAGCCAGCGAGGAAGAGAGGTTCTGTCGTGTAGGAGTATTTTGAATTGATTTTGGTCAATCGGGTGGCTTTGTCAGCTTTCTGTTCTTGTTTTTCGCTTATGTTTTCTGTTCAAATGTTAACAAAACAAAAATCTGCTTTTCATAATATAAATATCGTTAAATAACTTTAGAAAGACTTCCATTTGACTCTTTAAATTTAAAATAAACTAATAAACTAATCTTAAAATGTTATTCTACAAAATGTGCTGCAATTTAATTTGTTTATTCTTCAGGTGATAGTCTGTGGGACCCAGGAAGACTGAATCTAACCAACATGCATTGCAGTTTCTGTGCACTCCAGCCTCTTCTGTTCCATGTGAGAGGAATTTCTTTTGGGCAAGACAAAAAAGAAACAGACTCGGTCATCACACAGTGAAACAAATTCTCTTGTTAAATAATAATGAAAAAACGCTACATTAAAGGCATCACGTTTTTGCTTTACAAGTTCATAAGCATTTTCCTTTTCCTGTTCACAATCAATTCTACCCCCCCTCCCCCACAGGTCATAAATAAGTATACGATAATTGGCCTAATATCATATTATTTATAAACATACCTGTCCAGCTGTCCAGTGATTAATTGCACAAGTACATGGAGAGAGGAACTCACAGCACAAACATACTCCATAATGTGTTGCACATTATTACAATTATTTTTCATCTTTTGTATTTACCAACATCAAGATGTCACCAGCAAATACCACCATGGCGCATGTTTAAACAAGGAAAGTTTATTGATCAAAACTATTCATTTAACGAATAAACATAACTTCTTTTTTCAACCCCCCAAAAATACATGTTCAAAGCAACACAATGGTGGCCTAATATCAGACTGAATTGTGAACTCCACTCTGTGGAGTCGGCAGTCATAATGAAGCAGTTCGTTTTATTTTGTAGATTCAAGCTGCTTGTTATATTTTTGGCCACCAGATGTCACCAGAGTAAGTAAAATTTTATTTATATAACACATTTCTAGATAAAAAGATCACAAAGTGCTTCACAAAGTATAAAACAAAAACAGACAAAAGTTAACAAAATGCAATTCTACAAAGATGTGTTTTTAGTTGTTTTTTAAAAGTGATCACTGAGTCCGCAGATCTTAAGTTCTGAGGAGTGGACTGTATTGAAAAGCCTCGAATAATAAACCCTTTTAAACAAGCTTCAATGCTTCAGAAAGCTTAATTTGGCAATCACTACTACAAAACAGTCACAGCAATATAAAAAAAAAAAAAATTCCCATCTCGCCCCTGTGGGCGGTCTGTCCTTTCAAGCTTGGGTCCTCTACCAGAGGCCCAGGGGCTTGAGGGTCCTGCGCAGTATCTTCTCGCTGTTCCTAAGACTGCGCTCTTCTGGACAGAGATCTCCAATGTTGTTTCTGGGATCTGCTGAAGCCACTGGGACCACTGTTACCTTCACCCTCCACATTTTCTTGAGCTCTTCTCTGAGCCGTTGGTATTTCTCGAGCTTCTCGTGTTCCTTCTTCCTGATGTTGCTGTCAATCGAAACCGCTACATCTATCACTACGACTGTCTTCTTCTGTTTGTCTACCACCACTATGTTCAGTTGGTTAGCCATCACCATGTCAGGGTTCCCTGGCCACTGAGAGTACACCTTGGCTCGTTCTGTAGAGAACAGCTAGTTTCTTCTCGTGCCTTCAATCTCTGTGGTGTACCTCTTCGAGTGGCTGGCCAAGGCTGTGAGTCTTTGCTTGGCAGTTTCCAAGGCCTCAGGTACAGAACCAACTTACCTGGATGATCGAGCGTGCATTTAGAAACTATTGATTTACGTTAATAAGCGAGTGCACACATTTCTGTCCTCTTATCACTTAGATTTCTGAATCTTAAGAGTGAATCAATTTACAGAAGGAACTGCACACCTAGTCATCAAATGTTTGGTAAAGCAGCATGAGTACTGTAAAATGTAGTAGTTTCCTGTTAAAAATCACACAAGCATCACACCACATCTGGCATATATACTTCTATTTTATACAGTACACAGTTGAAATTATAAACTATATATTCCAGTCATCCACTTATCAGCAATTCTTGAGTAAATGCATGTCACTGATAAATCACTGCAAGTGTTTTTAACAAACTGTTTCTTGTTTTTGTAGAACTCATCAGCAGCTGTATTTAAATGTCTTGTTCAATTTTCCCAACCTGGAAGCCAAGCTTCTGAGTCTTATCCCATGTAGGTGGCTCTTCTATGTTGTGCCGCTTCTTTCCAAGATCCAAGCTTTTTCACTTGTGTTTTCTTTGTCTAATATTTTAATTTGTTTAATGATTTGAAACACATTTTCACACCACTGTAAGTACGTAGAAATTCAGTTCAAAAACTATGAACACAATCCAATATCCACAAAACAAATATGTAAGACTGCTTTCTTCCATTTGCGCAACATCTCTAAAATTAGAAATATCCTGTCTCAGAGTGATGCTGAAAAACTAATGATAGGGACTAGAAAGAGAGAGCAGATTTCTCCTGTTTTGGCTTCCCTTCATTGGCTTCCTGTTAAATCCAGAATTGAATTCAAAATCCTGCTCCTCACATACAAGGTCTTAAATAATCAGGCCCCATCTTATCTTAATGACCTTGTAGTACTATATCACCCTATTAGAGCACTTCGCTCTCGCTCTGCAGGCCTACTTGTTGTTCCTAGAGTATTTAAAAGTAGAATGGGAGGGAGAGCCTTCAGTTTTCAGGCCCCTCTTCTATCGAACCAGCTTCCAGTTTGGATTCGGGAGACAGACACTATCTCTACTTTTAAGATTAGGCTTAAAACTTTCCTCTTTGCTAAAGCATATAGTTAGGGCTGGACCAGGTGACCCTGAATCCTCCCTTAGTTATGCTGCAATAGACGTAGGCTGCCGGGGATTCCCATGATGCATTGAGTTTTTCCTTTCCAGTCACCTTTCTCACTCACTATCTATTAACAGACCTCTCTGCATCGAATCATATCTGTTATTAATCTCTGTCTCTCTTCCACAGCATGTCTTTATCCTCTCTTCCTTCTCTCTAACTACAAAACAACCCCAAGAGATGCGGTTAAATCCCCTCTCCAAGTCCAAAACACCCGATATATATCGACCAGTTGGCCTTACTTGGACAACCATTCTTCCATAGCATTAACAACAGACAAAAATGAATGGCCTGTATTTATATAGCGCTTTTACTTAGTGCCGATGGACCCAAAAGCGCTTTACACTACATTCAGTCATCCACCCATTCACACACACGTTCACACATTGAATTAAATTAAGATTTAAATTGTTTAAACTGCTACTTTCAGCTGCAGAAACTATTAGAAATTTTAGTTATTGTGGACTTTCTAGTGAAAAACACCATCAGGCAACACGGTCAACAAAGATCACCTATGGCCACTGAATTGTTGAGTGCAATATTAAATGTTGAGATTTCTCCTCTCAACAAGTTTCTTCACACACTGACCAAAATGTCTTGCTGTCAAATGCAATTGCAAACAAGGTATTTCTTCAGCAACAAACTCTGAACTCTTCACTATCTGGATAATGTTGCCTTCAGTGGTATTTGGAAAAGGATAACCAAAGTTAATTATACTCTGGGTTTGACTAACAAAGTGTATTCCTGGAGTATTTTATTTATTCAACTAAAAAATGTTTACGATAAAATTGTAAGTTAAACTCAGTAATATCCTGCTGTGGCTTCTTCTGAAGTTTTTCTTCTACACGCGTTGGATCAGCCGGCTGAAGATTGTCTAGGCTTCCCTCACTGCTTTATAAATATAGACACTGATGGCCTTCACATGCTGCTGAAGCATTTCTATATCTTGCTGTGTGTCCTGGTTTCACTGTTGGATGTTGAGTCATGTTGGCCTGAGCTCTCTCTGCCTCTCAGTCCTTTCTGCTACAGCTGACACTGTGTCGTGGCCTCTGTGTTCCTCCATACCACAGAGGTTAACTGATATACTGCTGATCGCTGGTTCTGAAAAGTCCTAATTTCATACCGAACCTGGAGGTGGCTCTCACAGTAAGAGGCCACACACTGCAGACAGGAATTGGAGACTTTCAGGGCTCTCCCAGTGCACACACCACAGGCCACATCTTTAAGTCCAATATAGTGTTGTGGATGAGGAGCAGTTTAGAGTGCTAGTCTTCTTCAGCTAATTAGGTGTTTGCAGAACTAGCTTTGGTATGAAACCCTTTCTGCACTGATAACAGCTGGAAACTCTTCTTAATCTCCTCCTCTTCCCAGTAGTTCTTGATACAGCTTATTCAGTAGTTGTGCCCACAGATAAGAGTTGTTGGATACTTGAGTAAATCCAGACAGATTAAAAAGCACAACTTCTTCTGGTCCAGCTGAACCCTCATTTAGACATTTTCATTTCCTTACAGTAGATCAAATCTGAGCTTTGATCAGCTTAAGCCTGTGTTTCCTGTGTTTAGATCTGCAACGAATAGCACTCATCACTTTTTCTTTGTTCTACCTTGTTCAGAGCTGTCTGACAAAAATGTGGACAGAGATAAGTCACTGTGTTAGAGAGGAGGCAGCAGGTTTCCCTTCATTCCAGGAAGAGGAGTGGCTTCTCTCTGGCAGTGAACAGCAGTTCAACATGCATTGTATGCTTGACAACAGGAACAGAAAAATCTGTGCTGCAAAATATATTTGTTGTGGATTTGGCTCTGAATGTAGAATCTGTGTCCCAAAAATTCCAGCGTGACACAAAGCATAATAGTTAGTAGTATGGGTAGAATTATCTGCTAATTTGGGTAAAAAGCTGGAAGAACATAGCATTAGTCCTTCTGCTCCAGTTAGCATTAGCTGCTAAAGTAGCAAGCTGGAGCATGTAACACTGCTAATGCTGAAAAAAAAAACCCACTGTCCAACTATAACTTACGCCCTGAAAATCTATCACTGAGGAATAAGTAAGGGGATATAAGACGGAAGAAATTCAGTAAAATCTATTAGAACATAAACTTGCTCAACTCAGTTCCCATATCCTGTAAAAACCCATGCATGTCAGAGGGTATGGTGTTTGTACTGGCTCTGTTATTTACCCTGTAAACATTAAAAAAAAAGAAACTAAAAAAACAACTTTTTTTGACTCTGTGCTCACAAGCATTCAGAATGCTGCACATATTCCTACCATATGTTTTGAATGCAGACAAAATGCAAAGATTCCTACAAATTTTTACTCATATTTCAGACTTTATTACCTGATGTTAACAGTGGACTCAGTCAAACAGAGAGTGAAACCATCATGAAACCTTTTTCTTGTTTCTAGTAGAACGCTGTCTAGATGAACGTTGTTGTTTAGTGTAAGTATGTGCAGATTTAACGTCACATTCTGTCTCAATCCTGCAGAAATAGGAGCAGCAGAGAAGGGCTCCTCCCAGGTATAGCAGTCCTGCGGACACCAAGCCGATGAAGAGTGAAGCTCCCAGATCCCTCCTTTGATCGCTGGCCAGGTCAGGGTTGAACATATCATTAACAATGGTGCGTGTGGTCCAGTGGACAGGCAGGGCCACCAAGCTAGCTGCAATGAGAAACAACACTCCAGAAGCTATATCCGCTTTGGTCTTTCGCCTTGCGTCTGGTATAAAGTTGGTGCACTTGGCCCCAACTACACCAAGCACAATCCCAAAGAACTGGATGATGATAGCAAAAACGATGAGCACTCTGGCATCCTGCAGGTCTTGAGGCAGAGGTGTGGACTCGAGTCACATGACTTGGACTCGAGTCAGACTCGAGTCATTAATTTTATGACTTTAGACTTGACTTGAAAAAATGTTCTAAGACTTGTGACTTGACTTGGACTTTTACACCAATGACTTGGGACTTGAATTGGACTTGAACCGGTTTACTTGAAAAGACTTGATATTTTACCCCAAATATAAAATTTAACATGCATATTATATAGAGATTGAAAATGTGAGGTCATTCACGGGTAGAACCGCAAAGGATTCTGGGAACTCGTGGCAAGCGGTACTAGCGCACGCAGGCTTTCAATTAAAATCAGTTAAACAGCGATAAAAAGAAACACAAAAATGTCAAGAAGCTGTTGTATTATTAACTGCAATAGCCGGTCGCATGACAGCCACAGGAAGCCGACGGGTAAAGAGATCGGTTGTTATCGGATTACGTCGTTGAAGAGAAATTGTTCGAGCCATGTTTCCGAAGTAACAAAGACGCGACGGATGGCCTGGATTGCAGCCATTCAAAGACCAAATATAACGTCCCAGAACACTCCAGCTCACAGGTTAGTCTGCTCCAAGCATTTACACGAAGGTCAGTGTTTTTTAGTAGTTAATACGTCATTTTCATAACATAATTAGTGATATAGGTTACAAGCAAGTCTGGCGCTGAACAGAAATTGTCGCGCTATGCTCCTTTATTTATTGTGCATAAATAGTGAATTGTCCTGACACAATATTGCGTTTCGCTTCTGTTATTATGGTACATTGACAAAAACATATACTTTTATTCACAGGATAAAACAGGTTTTTTGTATCACTAATTGCCCAGTGCGATTACAGACTGCGGTAAAGTGAGCCGTCATTTGTGAGCCGCGGTCAAGCCAGCCGCCTCCTATCCGCGCGGTGATTACAGCATACAATATTGTTGTCACTGCTACATTTCTGTAACGCTACCAGAAATTATTTCCACTACTAATTAATTACCGTTGAGCTCAAAGGTCCTATTAATAAACGGTTAAGGAATGTGTATTTATGACGACAATTTGTGAGACTGGTAAACTTATGATACGTACGATGGTCTTTCGTTCTACACGGTGCATTTCAAGGTCCTGCACCCATCCGTCGGTAAACTGTACCTGGGCTTGTTGCAGTGACCTGAAGTTACTAAACTTCATGAGTGTATGCACTCACTCCAAGAAGCGTATAATTATAAATATGCATATAAATATGCTAAGATGAGATAGCTGACTTCATCTAACTAGCAAATGTTGTCCAGGCTACGTTGGTGATACAGTTTTTTTTAAATGTGTATGATATTTTTGTCATGCGATTTTAAAGCCGGTCCTACAAGCGCATCCAAGAATAACATGCAGCTTATCTCAGAACTGTTGGTGAAAATTATTCTTGGAGCTAGGTTTAATTGAGCTGCATTTTAAAGAGGTGCAATTTCACAATTTGTGTATATTTTCTAAGTTCACTATTTTGTCATGTGTTGAGAAAAACACAGATTTTAAAATTACATGGTCTAATATTTACATTTAGCATATAACTGCAACATTATTTTTTCGTTTTTTTTTTTTAAAGACTCGAAAGGACTTGAAATTCAAAGTTTCAGACTTGTGACTTGACTCGGACTTTTACACCAGTGACTTGAGACTCGACTCTGACTTGCCTGACATTACTTGAGACTTGACTTGAGACTTGAGGATAAAGACTTGAGACTTACTTGAGACTTGCAAAACAATGACTTGGTCCCACCTCTGTCTTGAGGTAAGGTGAGCGTAGAATCATACTCTTTGCACTCCATCTCATGTTTAGTCAGCAGAATGCAGTTCACCCACAAACCCTCAAAGATCACATAAGTAGTGGCAATGTCAGCACTAATGAAGTCTGAGACTTTCCACAATGGGAGGAAACAGATAACTATTGTCCCTAGAACACCAATGATGGCTGAGACCAAACCCAGAATCTGTCTGCAGCTAACTGCCATGATGAAGCTCTGTTGATCTCTTCAAAGAGAAAAAGTAGTAAGAGAGTTTTGTAAGAGAAAATTTCAGCAGGTATTAGTTTTTATTGTCCACACAGAGGAGAAGTCGACTCTGGTTTTCTTTCCTACTGATTAGAGAGTGCTAAAGGAAGTGACAGAGGAGGAGTTTTCTAGCATGAGAAGAAACAGGTTTGTAAAGAAATCTCACCCAACCAGCTTGTTTCAAAGCACCTGTGATACGGACAGTTGAGTTTCACACGTGAATACAAAGGTCGATATCACAAAATCAGAAAAATGCAGACATGCAAAATGGTAATTATGAACAATCGGGGTTCAAATACTGGTGGAGGCATACAAGGCACACATCCAGTAGGGGTCACCAAGGTAGGCTACATTAGCTTAGCTTACCTTAAATGTAAACAGGAGGGACTCTGTTAAATAGTGAATTTATATATATAAAAATGACAGTGATGACTAAAAGTAACTACCCAAGTAACTACCCAACTCTGTACTAAGTCACAAAGCTACTAAATTAGCTGAAAATGTTGCGAGTTAAAATTGTTTAAAAACCCCATTGTTATATACAGGGAGTGCAGAATTATTAGGCAAGTTGTATTTTTGAGGAATAATGTTATTATTGAACAACAACCATGTTCTCAATGAACCCAAAAAACTCATTAATATCAAAGCTGAATGTTTGTGGAAGTAGTTTTTAGTTTGTTTTTAGTTTTAGCTATTTTAGGGGGATATCTGTGTGTGCAGGTGACTATTACTGTGCATAATTATTAGGCAACTTAACAAAAAACAAATATATACCCATTTCAATTATTTATTTTTACCAGTGACACCAATATAACATCTCCACATTCACAAATATACATTTCTGACATTCAAAAACAATGTCAGAAATGGTTTTTCTGACATTTTTCAAACAATGTCAGCCCCCCCATGCACTTTGGGGGCTGGGCCCCCAAAGTGCATGGGGGCCCAGCCCTGGAGCAGGGTGCCGCCGGTGCATCGAGCCACCTGGGGGGCTCTTCAACTGGTGGGGGAGATTGTCACATCTTGCAGGAGCTTTCCTCTCCTCAGGAGCTCCCTCTGCAGGAGGGGGAGATACAGGAGAGGTGGAGGAAGATCTCAGCCTGGGTGTTTATTGTCTTATGTAGTCTGGAAGATGAGTGGATGGTGGGGTGGGTGCAGTTTTCTCTGTGGTGGGGTTGGGTGGACTGTCCCGGGCTCTGTGGGGCCGGGCGGCGCTGCTGCACTGGGCCCCGGTCTGGATGGGCCTGGGCCCCCTTTCCCTGGCGGGTCGCGGAGTATGGGGGTGCCTACTGGGGTCAGCGGGGGAGCTGGCCCCAGGGAGGGGTCACTTGCCCCTCCCTTCCTTCCCTCCCCATCTCCAGCTGCCTCCCTCTTCCCGCTCCACCACAACCACCCACACATGCAGGGCCTTGGAGTAGGGGTATGTCACCAGGGTGCAGAGGAGGCTACCCCCCCCCCCCCCCCCCCCCCCTGTCCCCTTCTGGCTGCCTCTGCCTCAATTTTATCCCACAACTTAGACATTCACATTACTCACACTCTCATTACACATACATATAGGATCTTGGGGGTGGGCACGATACACGGAGTCCAAAGTACCATCAGGGTGTACACCCCCACCCCTGGCATCGTTGCCCACCTCTCAATTTTAAATACACGTAGACATTGAGGGCTAGCAGGAGGGACTATGCGCTTACCTGCTGCTCTCTGGCAGGTAGCTCCATGCCCTCCTGGGTTTTAAATGCACCTTAGAACACACATGCATCAACACTACAATGAGCGGGTGGAGGGAGGTTTGGAGTCTTCTCTCACCCCCGTTCTCTGCGACCTGCTGGAGCAGGGGGGGCTAGGACTAGGAGGAGTTGGCCGTCCGACTGCGGTCTGGAGTGTGGAGCCTTCCTGCTGCTGCGGAGTCGGGGCGGTCTGCCTCCCCCCACCGCAGGGAAAAGGGAAACACCACCTGGATCTGGGTGCAGTTCCCCCCTCCAGGGGCAGGGGCACCTAGACCCGGTTCGTAGAGTACGCTTGGGGAGTGTGATCGTGTGTACAACGTCTCTTTATGTCTGTCTCCACGTTGGTTGAGTGTGGAGTAAGTGCATATGAGAGCATGAGGGTGGGAATGGATGTTTGTATCTGTGTGTGCCTGTATGTCTGTGTCTATATGTCAGGTTGGGTGTCAGGCGCCACCTCTCTGGGGACATCTCAGGCCCTCCAAGGTTTGGAGGCCTATCTCCCCCTACCACCACTTCCCCTGCCAGTGGCGGACCCCCTCAGACATCGGTGCGTTGGTGGTTCTTTGTGTCCGGGGATGGGCGTCCAGGTACACACCGGCTCACTCCTTGGCGGCCGCTTATCGGGGCCTGGAGCCTGGGGCTCGCTCGGGCCACTTCGGAGGTGGGGTGCCCCCGGCCTCTCGGCCTGGGGCTCGGTCACTCTGGCGCAGCTGGCTGCCGGCGGAGCTCACGGGCGCGTCACTGCAACTCCCCCTGGCTTCTGCTCCGCGGCTGCTGAGTGAGCCCTCATCTGGGACTCTCCTCAGCTCTTTCCGGGACAGTGGCGCGGCTGCCCCTCTGTTGGTCTTCCTTGGTCTCTTGTGTTCTGGGGGCCTCTGGATGTCTGGAGTTTTGATCTCCTCCACACCTGCTTCACGCCCTGGAGGACGGGGCTGTGGCCCCCCCCACACCCTCTAGCAGATTATTACATGAAGGAACCTTTTAAAAAACAAAAAACAAGCGCGTCCATGCTCACAGGTGTACACACGGGTGATCACACCCACAAACTACACCCTTTTTGGCTCCTACCTCAAAGCACACTGTGTTCTGTTGATCTTATGTGCTGCACAATAATGTTTAACATTTAGTATTTACTGTCATATTCCCATATATCATTGTGATGTTGTTTATTCTATTGCTCTTGTTCTCTTCTGCTTGCTTTCTTTTTTCTTTCTCAGCAGGTGATCCAGGTGATTGATATATGCATTTTTTTTCTCTGCCCGTTCTGTTGGTTTTTGTCTTTTGCCCTTCTCCCCCGTCCCTCTTCTCAGCTGTTTCTCTTTCCCTCTTTCTTTCTCCCCTTCTTTCCCCCAGTCAAGTCTGTCCCGTATTCAGTAAGTGAAAATAAAATAAACAATAAAAGGTGAATCAAATGGACCATTACGGCAAGGCTGGGATGGTCAGTTTGGTAAAGTAAATCCGTTGGGCATCTTTCTTTGCCTTTAGACAACAATTCTGATGGCAAAAGAGCCAAACGGGACAGGCCAAAAAGAGGAGAAAAAAAAAAAAAAAAAAAAAAAAAAATGTAAACAGGAGGGACTCTGTTAAATAGTGAATTTATATATATATAAAAATGACAGTGATGACTAAAAGTAACTACCCAACTCTGTACTAAGTCACAAAGCTACTAAATTAGCTGAAAATGTTGCGAGTTAAAATAGTTTTATATTTTATATATATTATCTGAGCGATATTTATGTTAATAGGCTAACATGTAACAATCTGCCAATCTGTTTTAATCGGATTCTTTTGTAAAGCTGAAATATAAACTGTCACATATTATAAATGTACTCATATTTACTTGCGCTGTCTTGTTTCATCAAATATAAGCTTCGCGTTCATTTTTAATGATAAGGTTGATCCATGAAAATGCATTTTGACATAACTTTGATCAAAATAACTCACCTTTGTTTTGTTTGCTTAACACAACTGGTGTCTTGAAAAAATTGAGACAAGTCTGTGAGCTGATAATAACTTTAACTTAGTATGTGACGTTCTTTAACAAATGTTGTGTAAATATTTGTTAGGAATATGGGGTTTTTCCTTACACTCTCATTCTTTAATGCAAAAATCTACCAAACGAAATAAAAAAAAAAATACATTTTTAGCCTGTTTGGCAGCAAGGATCTACCACAAAACCTGTAAAGATTCTTTCACAAACACTCCCAAAACCAGATTTGGTGTTAGAATTTCTTTATCGTTTGACATTATTGTAATTATTCTTGCTAACATAATGATGTTATATACTCATAAATGCCAGTCTTAAATTATATTGGCATATAATTGTACACAGAAAAAAACATTGATCAATATCAAATAAAAGGAAAAGTAAGTTCAAACAACAAATTTAAATCAATTACTTGTTTTGTGCATTACTAGTATGCCTTCACACATTCAAAATCCTGGGTGTTTGTTCCTACAGTTTGTTTTGAAGCCAAAAAATTTACAGTCAGTTAAGCAGTCATAATTTTTTTACTTAACTTAATAACAGACTAATTCAATGGCAAAGAGAAAGTGAAACCTTTATCTTGCTTCCACAGACTCAGCCCTGGAGTATCCAACCTCATATTCAGTCTCATTCCTGGTGGAAAAGGAGCAGCAGAGAAGGCCTCCTCCCAGACACAGCAGTCCTGCAGTGGCCCAGCCGATGTAGAGTATGTCTCCCGGCTCCACTCTATGAACGTCGTCCAGGAAAAGGCTGTTGGAATTCATACTATTGGTGAGGTTGATCCAACATGAGCTGACTGGTAGGGCCACCAAGATACCGGCAATAAAAAACAAGACTCCGGAAGCTATAACCACTTTGGTCTTTTGCCATTTGTTTGGCACAAAGTTGATGCATTTGCTCCCAACCACGCTAAGCAGAACCCCACAGAACTCGATGATGATAGCAAAAACGATGAGCACTCTGGCACCCTGCAGGTCTTTAGGTAAGTCCTGTATAGAATTGTAGGATTTGCACTGCATCTTGCCTGTACTCCTCATCACACACGTCACCCACAGACCCACAAAGTGGATCTGAGAAGTGGTGATGCTTGAACCAACGAAGGCTGAGACTTTCCACAACGGCAGTGCGCAGATGAAGATCGTCCCTAAAAAGCCAATGATGGATAAGAGCAAACCCAGAACATGTCTACAACAGGCCGACATGATGAAGCTGTGTCGATCTCTTCAAGGAGGAAAGGAGGGTGCTCCTGAGAGTTGCAGTAATTTGTCTGTCAAAGACGATTTCAGCAGGTAGTTGTTTTTGTTGCACATTCTCCTCCTCTCCATGACAGAGGAGGAGTTTTCTAGCATGAGCTGAAACAGGTTTGTGAAGAAATATCACTAAACCACCCATGAAATGTAGAGCTGAGTACAGAAACAAAGACTTGACAAAATGAATGCATTTTGAATAAACAATTCAAATAAAAACATACCGTTTTATAGGGTGTAAAAAATTAAGTGTGAAAACAGAGACTGAGTGATAACTACTGAAATAGTCCAGCTGTGAAAGCAGTCATTGTGAAATAACTCTATTTATTCAGAATTTTGGGATTAAATACAATTTGAGTCCCTACATAAGTTGTTTCAGTTTAAATTATCAGCATCGCTGCAATGTGTGAGATTTATTCGCAGCACTTGCTAACATATAGTTCCCAGCCAGAACACATAACTTTCAGAGTGACCTGATAGTCTTGGATTAATGACTTGCAGAAGTTTGAATATATAGGAGTGATAAATTGTCTTGCACTTTTTTTAACCTGAGTATCAGTGAACGACCAAGAATTCAGGGAAACCCTACAATTAGTTAAAAAATAAATAAATAAATAAATCAAACCCTGTACAGCAAAATAAACCTGCATCTTTAGATCTGGTCAGTATTCTGTTCATTGTGTGTAGCGCAGATATTTACTGAAAATAAATCTGAAAGTGACCCTGATTCAGGCTCTCATATGATTAAAAAACAACAACATAAAAAGCAACTAAACAGCAAACCATATTTATTTGATATAAACTGGTCATATTGAAAATATTGATAAGGTATGATATTTTGAAGCCTTTGATCAACACTCCATATATATTCAGCCATAGTTGATTCAAAATTTCTAAACTTGAAATAAAGCATGCACAAAACAGAGAAAAAAAAATACAGATATAAAACAGTACAAAGGGTATAAATGTAAACCAGACTTATTTGAGACTGTACTGTGTAAATGTCACATCAAAATGAGAAACCTCAACATGACATTTATCACATCCATATTATTTGAGCTCTTTAACATCGGAGCAGATTCTCTTAGATTCTTCAAATTTAACCGGACACAACATTGGAAAGTCGTTATTACTTGCATTTCAAAAGCACAGAACCATCATACATGCATTATTATTATTAATATTATTTATAGTACATGATGCATCAGTTGTTTAACAAAACCTTATGTGAAAGAGTAAATTGAAAAAAAAAAAGTCTTTTTTTTTTAAACAAGTGTCCTGACTTATTAAAAATAACAACTGCTTTTACTGCTCGAACTGTTCTCACTTTATCTTCTGTCTGCAGTTAACCTTCTGTGCACTCAGTTAATATCCATGGGCTCTGGCTGCTCTCTCCGAGAGAAGAATTCAAAGAAAGCCTTCAAACTCTCGTCATCTACAGCCACTGAACTGTTCACTACAGTTTTAAACCTTGTGAGATTTCTGCTCTCAACGAGCTTTTTCACATCAACCAAAAAGTTTTGCTGTCGAGCACATTTGCAACTGAGGTATTCTTTCAACACATCAAACTTTTCTCTCTCCACCATTTGAATAATGATGTGCTCAATGATGTCAGAAAAGGGATACCCAAACTCTATGACACTCTGGTTTTGACCCATCACACCAGGGTAGGCATACCCTCCTGAATGCATTGCAACAACATCGCCGTGCTCGTTAAAGACAGGAGAGCCAGACGACCCAAAATACAAACAAGACTCATAAGTCAGAAGGTGTTTGCGCTGTTTAAGATCAACTGCCACTTTTTCAAAGAACCTACGAGTAACGAACTGGACAGGCTCATTATTGTTACTGTAATGCCTTTCCACAACCCGATTCCGGTTCTCAGATGAAACAACCAAACAAGATTCGATCTTTTTCGTTCCACCATCTGGATGTCCAACAATGCTAATTCCACCACTGTGACGAATGAATCCACAGTGTGTTAGGAGACCACCAGGCAATATCTGGACATCACTGAGCTTTAACAAAGCCCAGTCAGTCCCTGACACATCAGGTGAGTAATCATAACCAGAAACCTCTTCCACATCTATCAGGCCATCGTTCTGCTCCAGACTTTCATAAGAGAAAGTGACAGTGACCCGCTCATGAAGCCGGCCGTTATCATTACAGAAATCTTTAATAACATGGGCATTTGTGAGGACAAATCTGCTGAACACGAGGAAACCGCTTCCTTGTGGTTTCCCATTTATTCTTACTTGACAAACAGAATGACTGAGTTCCATGAGTTTCCTCATTGTTTTTACTTCTCGGCACGACTGAGCATTGCTCCCAAACTCCAGACGCAAAAGATTCTGGGCGAAATTAAGGTCATGAGCTTGTTTTTTGCTGCTTTTGATTGAGTCTTTAAATTCTGAAGACAAACAATTTTGCATCTGTTTTAAATAAATATTTCCACACAGATTTGGTTTCTTTTCTGCTACATTGTCGGTCTCTGATTTGACTGTGTTAGTCTGCTGTGAAAGCTCCTCATACCCACCAGAACGACCTGCCAGAGATTCACTCTGCAGCACGTAAGCGTCATCAAGACTGCCAGGCTGACTTTCTGGTGGATCAGACTTGTCGAGCAATTTGATCTTAAAAGTTTCATTATCAAGGTCGTCAACCAGATTGCACATCTCTGTGTTCACTTCAGTGCGCATGTTAAAGAGCATGCAATTCTTTTTGAACATGGTATTGAGAAAACGACCATCTCTTCGTAGAGCTTGCTTCACTTTTTCCCCTTCGTATGCGTAAACAGTAATTTCCTGCATGTCTTTTCTTAGGTCAGGATTTTTCAGGATTCTGACAACATTTTTACCTCCTCGTGCTATGACATGAAATATCACAAGCTTGTTAGATTGTCTCTTTTTGCAGGGATAACCAGAGACGCTAACTGGTTTCTTTGGCTTCTCCACAGCTTTCACAAACTTCAGAGTCAGACGTTCATTTTTAATTACTCTGCATGGAAAGTGTGAAGCGATTGCTTTCCCACTTCTTACAATAACAAGCTCTTTGCCATCCTGCTTTTCTGCAGCTGCTTTGAATTTTGGACTTTTCTTCAGGCAGTCCTCAATAGTTTGCGCTTGATTGCAGGTATGGGTATAGATGTTCTTCCTGTAACTCCACTCAAAAGAATGGGTCAGATGAGGCTCTTCGTCCTAGGAAGAACAAACAATCAGGTCTCTCTTACAGGGGAATCTTATTCTATTCAATTACTAACATGTTCTTAAGTCACTTTGCACTATTAAAACATTCCTAGCTAACAAAAAACAGGTACACCTATAACTCAATTAAACTGCCTGAAAATATGTGGGTATTTTATCCATTTCTTTTTATTGCCAACACAGAAAAGAAATAATGAATAAACCTTTACCTTTGCAGCAGTATTTAGATGAGGAGGTGGAATATTTTCCTTATCCTGGGAGTGTGTTGATTCCTTGAAGTAACAGAGAGGAACATTAACGCAGATGTAGTATACAGTTTTTAAAAGAAAATAATGTCCATTATAAGAGTTAGGTACTATTGGTAAACTGATATAATTACAAAGCATTGAGAGTCCATTTCACCTGTTTTTGTGTGCAGTGACTAGAGCACTGGAGAGGCAACGAGACAACTGTCAAAAATGGAATACTTTCCACAGACCATTGCTCAAGACTAACCTTTATCTAGTTCTGATTTTTGCTATGGTCCTTGTTACTGCTTGCACCATGAGACAATACCTGTAGTGACATTTAGGACACACAGGCAGTCAAGCTCCTCCAGGATGGAGCATCTATATAAGCAATGGTATGTACTCAACACCTGTAAAACAGTTTTTCTGGGGGTGGTCTTGTTGCCATTCCAGTGTCCCTTATTGCACTAAAGCAAATTAAACTGATTCAGTGACTTATGCTCCCTGTCTGGTTAAGTTTAACACATTTTGTATTACACTGTTGATTATCAAGTTTGAGCAGTGTATTGTATGTACGCCATAACCTTACAAATCAAAACATCCCTGTACATAAATTCATTCATAACAACTTTAACTGCTTCATAAACTTCATTACATGAGAAAATCAGCACCTTAAAATTGTCTCTTGGAGTGTTATTTCTGCTCGTCATTCTTCCTGTTGAATGTGACAAACAGGTACTGCAGTTTCTTACCTGAAGAAAAGTGATTTTTAATCAATTACACAACACATTTCACTGTGTGCATTAATGTCAATGTGATTTATTAAGATCAACTTCAATGCCAAAGGAAGTGCATAGAAACACAAAAGCAGATAACATATGCCAATTGTAGATTACAGAAGTTTTAAAAATTGGGCTGCATTAAATCACACATAATTCTTAAATGTGACAACATCTGAAGATAATCCAAAACAAAATTCCTTAAAATGCAACCCTAAAAACAAAAAAGGTAATTAAAGTTAAAAATAATTAATACAACTGTGGGCTACTAAAAAAACAAGCCAAGATAAACAGAGACAATGCAGAAACAAGTATCTGCCAGTGTTATATACTCCAGGAAGTCCAGGAGATTTAAATTAAGAAAAGTCTTAGTGGAAAAAAGGTGGCAAGCAGGGAAAATTGTCCATTTCAAAACAAAAAGAGGTGGTGGAGCTAAAGCGACACCTAAGAAAATAAATATTATTAGTAATAAGTTATATTACTACTGCTCTTTGTTTTTGTAATAAATCACACACCAAACACACTATAAGGAGGATGAGCGCCCTGTCTGGGTCTCCTCTGTCCAACTGGCAGCAAGGGCGGTACCTAAACCAGAAAAGAGCAAAAACACACTCAGGCCAAGGTCACAGCCCCGCTGAGGGCACTTACAGTCAAACTAGTGAAATCTGTCAGATAATACGAGACGGGTGCATGTTTCTTCAAACTTTCATGTCTAAGGCATGCATATTAGATATTGGATGCTGTGTTTGTATTGCAATAAGTATTCAATTCTGGAAAAAAAACAACAAAAAAACTTTTGTTTTAGAGGATGAACGAAAACATGCAGGAACATAGTCATGCACACTCTGCAGGATATATTGCACGATTTCGGGTGACACCAACAGCAGTACGACATCTGGCTGTAATGTTGACAGCAATTTGCTGTGAAAAGCATAAAGGTGAGCAGTACTTGTCAAATTGGGTAGTCTATCACGAGCAATACGTGGAGGTGAAGCAATAAAGATGATTCTGGTTGTAAATAAAAGTTTTTTCAGGAAAGTTGCCCCTTTTAAACGTCCTCTCAATCACTCCTGTCTCTTGTGTAGCAGGACCTCCCACTTATTAAATGGCGTTTTTTCCGCCATTTCTTAACCAGACGGTTTAGAAAAGTGCCGAGAAGGCTTCCCATACCCATTTGCTAGCGTGTGCATGTTCACGCACTTTAGGAGTCCATATAAATTGACGAAAATGAGCCATTTAAGGTGTTTTTTGTTTTGTTTCTTTGAACACTTACCTAAAGCGTGAAAACCAAGTGCCTGCAGCCGCAAACGCAGACAAGTTTCGCGCCTTTTCTGTCTAATGCTTGCGTGTTTCCTGTTTGCTGCACCAGCAGATCGCCATCTAGTGTACCGGAGTGTGTAAGACAGTCCAGACAAAGCTGCAGGATGAGATTCAAAGGCAAATTCTCCTTACATAGAAACACAGTAATAATATTACTAAAAAGATCGGTTTTAAGGTGAAGAGACAAAAATCTGAATGTGACAAATAAAAGGCTTAATTGATTGATTGATTGATTGAATTAAAGCTGCAATAACAAGGAAAGAGAAGAACGTTAAAGAGTTAGAAGTGTTCGAAATGTGTCGTTGTCTCTCCCAGAAGCATTCATCTTCATTAAACAGTTTTTAAAAATTCAACATGCATCTTTCTTCTCTGTTGATGGAGTGGTACTGAATTTGCATTAACTGCCTTGCTTTTTGCTTTTGTCTTGCCTCTGTCTTTTAGTGTATAGCAGTTTCTGAAAAAGGACAGCATTTACAACACCACCTTTTTCAGAAACATTCAACTAAAATAATTCAGAATAATCAGGAGGGGCAAGAGCTGCAACTTGATTTGGGCTTGTTTGGTGGTTTTGAAGGGATCTCCTTCCTTACAACTGCTTCCTCCCGCTGTGGTTGTGCTTTAGGCTGTCGCATACAGAACAGTATGTCTCTTTTCCCACTTTGCAGTTCCTCTTCCAGTGTCCTCTTTGTAGCAGCTGTCCACTTGTTGGAGGCTGGTGGGCCCCTTGAGCTTCTTCTCGTTCCGATTCCTCGCCATAATATTTGCTGATGATGCACAATGCCCTGGTTTGGAGGCGTTCCCCACGTTGCTGGAGCTGCTGGGCATGGCTGTTGTTGCTGCTATTGTATCTCTATCTTCAAATTCATGGGTGTTAGCAATATTTGTCCAGGCCTTGCCTTTGTGTTGGCGGCCTCCGTGTTCTTCTCTGCCACCTGATGTTTCAGCATTTCTTCTGTTAATTTTTCCATTTCTTTTTCATTTCGTTGATCCTGTTTTTGACACATCTCCAGTCTTTGGGCTGCTTCTTCTTCCAACAGTTGTCTCAATGGGTCAGTTTCCCTTTGTTTAACTATAAAAAAGCTCCTGGAGGCGCTTTAATGTAGTTTCTGCATTCTTTATCATTAGTTGAGTTGAGTTCATAAATAAGAAGGGATGTAGAAGTGGAAACATAGGTATGGACTCTGCAGCCACTGGTCCAGTCTCAGGTTCTTCAACACTCTGGCTTTGTGTTAAATGATTCTGCCTCTTCACTTTAACCATCATTTAACACATTGTGGTTATTTTGACCAGAAGATCTTTTTGTTATCCATATCAGCCTTCCTTGGACTGATACGGAGCCTTACAGATAAACATAAATCCCAACAGTACACATCCAGTATGGGTCCCCAGGCTATGCTACTTGAAATATGAGTGAGAACCATAATGGCCTCAGTTATATGTAAATGTAAAGTTATCCTGGGTATGCTGAACTTGGTTGTAGGGCCCCTTTTTTCAATTGCTGTGTTGCTGTTATACTTATTAAGTACCTGGTGAAGGTAGGAAACCAAAACAAAGTGACGGCACATCTAACAGCTTCAAATTATGTCCCAGCAATTGGTCATGCTTGTAAATGTAACCAGATGAGACTCTGTTAAATAAAGAATTTTTATATATGAAAATGACAATCATGACTAAAAGTAAAGGACTCTTTCAACTACCCAACTCTGTACTCAAAGTTCTCAAAGTTCTTAAAGTTAATTAAATTCCCAAATTAACTGCAAATGGTGTGTGTTAAAATCGCTAAAAAAACATTGTTATTTAGCATCTGAGTCTATAGTTTATGTAGATAGGCTAATTTGTAATAATCTACCAGAAAAAATAATATGATTCTTTTGTAAAAATGAAATATAAGCTATAACATAAATTGACATACATGCACTTAGATTGACTTGGGTTTCTTGTTTCCTCAAAATGCATCCAGGAAAGATATCAGGTTTGAGAGTTTGCTTGGAAAGGACGATGGAAATGACTGAAGATGGCGTAGGTTGTCAACCTTAGTGGCATGAGCACTAAAACTGCTGCAATGATGAAGAGAATTCCAGAAACAAAATTCACTTTGCTCTTTTTCCTTTCATGTGCACAAAATTTGTGCGCTTGCTCCCAACCACACCAAGCAGAATCCCAAACAACTCAATGTGATGGCAATGATGATGAACACTCTGGCAGCCTTCAGATCATGAGGTAAGGTCAGCAGAGAATTGTAGGTGTTGCATTCCATGTGTCCAGTTCTCTGTAACATGCAGTCCTCCCACAGCACATAAGAAATGGTGTTGTTGGCATCAATGAAAACTCTGATAATCCACATTGGGAGAACACAGATGATGATTATCCCTAAAAAGCCAGTGATGGCTAAGAGTTAACCCAGAATATATCTACAACAGGCCAACATGATGAATCATGTTGATCTCTTGAAGGAGGAAATGGTGTTCTTGAGAGCTGCTGTAATTTGTCTGTGAGAGATGATTTCAACAGGTATTTTTCATTACCCTCGCAGAGTCGACTGCGGCTTCCTCAATAACAGAGGAGGAGTATTCTAGCGTGAGCTGAAACAAGTTTGTCAAGAAATCTCACCCACTCGTCTTTTTTCAAAACATCTGTGAGAAGGACGGTTGAGATAGATCAAATATGGTATGACAAAATGAAAAAAAAAAAAAAAAAAAAAAAAAAAACACGGTACACAATGTGCTGTATGTTCTGTAAATGAAAACATAAAAAATTCAAATAAGGACACACCATTTTATACTGTTATTGCTTGGATGTGATACTAAGTATGAAAACAGAGAGACTGAATGATGAATACTGAAACGGTCTGGCTGTGAAAGTACAGGATGAAAAAAAAAAGTTCTTTCAGTATCAACCCTTTATTTATTCAGAAAGTTGGGACTAAATACAAATTGAATTCCCAAGTTGTTTTCAGTGTAAATTATCAGCCATCAGCATCACTGAAATATGAAACACATGACTACTTTCAGTGTGACCTGATGAGCAACTGATACCTGTGGGTTAATGACTTGTGGGAGTTTGAATGCCTACGAGGAACCTCTCAGCAACAAAACTCTTTATTCTCCTCAGTGAGTTGGTGAAATAGGAGTGAGGAGTCAATAGGAGTCAATTATCTTGCAGTTCCAGAGGACCTTTTTCATTTTTCTTTTAACATCAGTATCAGTGAATACCCATCAATTCTTGTTCAACACATGCAGGGTCTGGGAGGCCAATCCTACAACCCTAGTTAAAAAATAAAACAATCAAAGCCTACAGTAAATCTGCATCTTTTGATCGGGTCAGTATTCTGTTCATTGTGTGTAGGTCAGATATTTACTGAAAATAAATCTGAGAAATGCTGAAAGTGACCCAGATTCATTCAAAATCTATATTTTGAGTATAAAATGATAATATTGAAAATATTGACAAGGTATCATATTTTGAAACCTTTGATCAACACTCCATATATACTCATCCTAAATTAATTTTAAATGTGAAATAATGCATTTAAATTGAAACACAAAAGTAGAACAGGTAAAAAAATTAAACCTGTTGAAATTTGAGGGTTGTTTGAGGGTTTTAACATTTACTTTGTAAATGTCACAAAACAAAGGAGAAACCTCAACATGATATTTATCACATCTATACAATTTGAGCCCTTTAATAGCTGAGCAGATTCTCTTGGTTTCTTCAAATTTAACTGGACGTTGCACTTTAACAGCACAGAATCAGGATACATTTATTATTATTATTACAATTATTTATAGTACATGATGCAGCAGTTGTTTAGGAAAAATGTGTGTATAAGGCGATAACAATTTCATCTTTTTTTGAACAAGTGTCCTGACCTTATAAAAAGTCACAACTGGTCAAACTGTTCTCACTTTATCTTCTTTCTGCAGTTAACCTTCTGTGAACTCGGTTAATATCCATGGGCTCAATCTCCTCTTTCCCAGGGAAGAATTCAAAGAAAGTCTTTAAACTCTCGTCTACAGCCACTGAATTTTTTACTATATTTTTAAACTTTGTGAGATTTCTCCCCTCGACAATCTTCTTCACACCAACCAAAAAGTCTTGCTGTTCAATTATATCAGAAAAAGGATGCCCAAACTCTATAACACTTTGGTTTCGACCCCTTGTTTCATTGTATAAATCGCCTCCTGTATGCATTGCAACAGCATTGCCATACTCTTTAAAGACAGGAAAGCTGGAGTTGCCACAATGTAAACAAGACTTATAAGTTAGAAAGTGTTTGCGTTGTTAAACAGTTAGTAATAAGATGAACACAGTCTTGATTACCTCTCCTGCGACTCTCCACAACTTGACCATGGTTGCCTGTGAAACAGTCAAACAGACTGTCATCCGGATATTCGATAATGCAAATTCCACCACTGTGGCAAACGAATCCACTGTGTGTTAAGAGACCATCAGGCAATGTCTGATCAGCATTGAGCTTTGACAAAGCCCAGTCATTACAACCACCTCCTTGTGGTTTCCCGTTTATTCTCACTTGACAAACAGAGTTACTGAGTTTCATGAGTTTCTTCATTGTTTTCATATCTCTTTATTTTTGCTAGTACAGAAAAGGCCCCAAATCGTCAATAAGCTGGGGTCACGATTCAACTTTGAGCCTTAGTTATCAAACAGTTGTCTCCATGACTGTGAGAAAATTTGCTACAACTGCAAAATAAATAGCACTATGCACACACATGATTTTCTGTATCGTTGTTGGTATGAAGACTGTTCATGCTGTGGTGATCTCTCAGGAAAGGCTTTGTTCAATAAAGCTCAGAACGCAGTTTGGTTTCAATGATAAATGTATTTTTGATTCACAAATTACATGAGTCAAGAAGTCAACACGGTAGTGATGGGATTTCCGTCTCTTTTTAGAGAACCGGCTGTGAAACAAGTGAAACAACACAAAACACTGCAAACCACAACACAATTAAATATAAATTAAAATATGAAAACAAAAAGAAGATGCACATTCTCTGTCACATAGGCCTGCATGAATAAGCTTTCTGAATCCTTTATCATCCGCAACTGAAAATAGTTGTGGATGATTACTATACCTTTCTAATGTGAAGTTGTTGTCCCTGGCTCTCTTTCTCTCTCTTTCCCTCCTGCTCTGTTCCTGTGCTACTGCGAGTGTAACTACCGCCCCTCCCCCCTCTCCCTAGCACAAAGCACACTGCTCGCATGCAGAGTGAAGCGGAAAAAATGTGCGAGAGAGAGGGTGAGAGGAAGATAAAAAAAAAACCCATGGCTCCCAATAAGGAGCCGGCTCGCGTCGTTCACTTCAAAGAGTCGGCTCTAAGAGCCGTTTCGTTTGCAACCGACACATCACTAAAACACGGAAAAACTTTTCTTCTCCACCAGCGGTCCCCAAACTCCGGGCCAGGGACCAGTATCCGTCCGTGAGTCGTTTGGTGCTGGGCCATGAGAGTTGAGGCTTGGGTGTGAAATTTATGGTTTTCAGGGATTTTATTGTTAACTCACTTTCCCTGGGTCTTCGTAGTTGTGTGTCTCAATTTGAAAGAAATATTTACATGTTACCATAGCGCCTAGAAAGCATTAAGAGAGAGGACGATGTTACTCTCAATGTTGTCAAAGCATTTTCAGGAGGACGCTGCTGATAAAGTTACACAATTACACAGTGAATTCGTATTTATTATTATATTTACAAAATACCACAGTTTTTGTCTTGGTTGTATTATTCTATTTTGTTGTATTCATCTGTGACACCTTAAAGGCGAGTCTGTGAAAATATTGTCTGAGATTAAACCGGTCTGTGGCGCAAAGAAAGGTTGGGGACCGCTGTTCTACACCATCTGCAATTCAATGTCCTTGATGATGCTAGACAAAAGATAACCGAAATCCATGAGGCTCTGAGGCTGACCCTTAGCATCACGGTAAAGGTATCCTCTTGAATGCATTGCAACAAGATTACCTTCCTCGTTAAACACAGGAGAACCAGAAGAGCCCTGACGAAATTTAGATTTGTATGCCAGTATGTCATTGAGTTCTGGAATTTCTTTTAGCACACGATTAACGTAATCATCATTGGAACCTGGATTTTTCCTCCAATTCTCCTCCACAGCCTGTCTGCGGTTCTCAGGACAAACAACTGAACAAACATCTACTTGTTTTACTTCCACATTAGGATGTCCAATAATGAAGATGTTAGAACATTCAGTGTCAGAAACTGACTTAACGTGTGGTAAAAGACCATTGGGCAGTGGCAAACTGTCATTGACCTTTAACAAAGCCCAGTCACGCTTATTATCAAAACCATAGCAAACAACGTCTTCTACAGCTACACAATCACACATAGATTCTTGAATTTCATATGAAAAAGTAACAGTGATGTTATTAGTAAGCTGATCAGTCTTAAAATTATAAGCAGATTTAATAACATGAGCGTTTGTAAGGACAAAATTATCATACAGGAGAAAACCACTTCCACGTGGTTTCCCACCTATTCTCACTAGACAAACAGATTTACTGAGAAGCAAGAATGTATTGGTATGTATTTCATATGGCCATATATTATATATAAACAATTTACGATTATGGCCCAAAAAACTGCCCAATGTCTCTGTGTCACATGTGCCACATGAGACACACTTGGCATATGTGACACAGCACTCTTCAGTAGAGTTGCAGCTGCTGGTAGGCATTATAGCACGTCGACTGCACCAATCCCAAAGCTCCTGGGAACAAAAAATAAACAAGAAAAAAAGAATTATATTTAAGTTATTCCTACACTCAAAAAAATGAAATTGGGTGGTTGCTACATGCACAAGATCCAAACTTGTAACTTGAACTAAATAATTCCATGTTTCTATGGTGAACATAATTAAATCATGTAGCATCTGCATGAAATTCAGCAACTTAATTTGTTCTTGTAGAGATGACATGATACAATCTAGTAAGAGTGGCTGGATCCAGGCAACTGACCACTCTTACTAGATTGTATCATGTTCTTTGTTTTGTTTAATTGACACTAACATGTTTCAGATCATCAAAAATGTTAACATTAGAAAAATAATAGTCAAATAAATGCAAAAAGCAGTTTTTAAATTATTAATTTCTTTCAGTTCATTTATCACTCACCAGTAAGATAATCAGCACCTTAAGTCCAGTGGCTTGGATGCCAGTTTTGGGGGCCAATGTACCTGCAGGAGAAAGGTGAACCAATGAATCAATAATTTCCAATTACTAACACAACCAGTGTACCCAGTGTACTGTGTCTGTTAAAATCAAAAGAACATTCAATATGATTATTTTGACCGCACCTAAATCATGAAAACACGTGATTTTGGTGCATCTATATCTAAGGCAGGTCTCAGAATAACTGAGTTTTCTACAAAGCTTATTTTTTCCAGAAAACAAAAACTATATGGAAAATAAACTGCTTAATATTTCACTCTTCCTACCACGATTTGAGGACTCTCCACGACCATTAGGAATACGCAGACTCTCTTCACAAGATGCACCTTCGTTCATTTCAAGGACTACGGACGGCACCACACTCCCTACGCCTTGTCGCGGTGCCTCTTTTCCGGTCTGTGAAATTTATGCACAACTAGTTCAGAAATTAAGATAATGTCGTTAAGGTATAGAAATGATTTATTCATTATTAATATCCTATAATTTGTTATTATAGGAGGAAATCAGCACCTTAAGTCCAGCAGCTATGACGCCAGCTTTGCGTGCCATCATATCTACAGGAAAAAGGTGAACAAATTAAGTGCAACTACACTCAATAGATAAAAAACAAATATACAACAAAAGATCAAGAAAGTAATCATTTATTTCTAATTACCTTCACTGACTGTCAAAATGTTAAAAGAATAAGCAATGCAGAAGCTCCATTTTGTAGCCAAACTATTTGTAAACCAAGACGTCAAGATTGTTGACGTCTTGGTTTACAAAACATTTTGGCATTGTTGATAAATGAGTTGGTCTGTGTACATTTACACATTTATTTGCATTTCTTTTGTCTTTTCTCAGGAACAAAAGTTGCATCTGCTTATGCATACCTGAAAATAACCAATTATTGACCATGGGCCCGACGCCAGGCCCATTTTACAAGCGCTCTTTAAATGACTTTAACTCCGTCATCATTTACGCTAGAGAGAAAATGCGAATGGTTTTGAAAAGAAGAGAAACTGTGCTTTACGAGAATATTTGCTGTATTAATAACTCCCACAAAGATGTGTGTTAGCTCTCCTGCATGCAGTAATTAAAAGCTTGGCCACAGCTGATTGCGTTGGAGACTTTATTAACAGAAAATTCCACCACAGTTGATACCCTTCTTGATAGGTGGATACAAGCACTAACCCCACGGTGTAAAGGTGCTCTGGATGCCTGTTTTTGTCATGTACTTGGATTGCACTTTGTAAGGCCTCTACCCTAAGACCTGTCCAACTTGGGTGTCCCACCTGAAGGCTAAGCTTCTGCTGATCTAGCTCTTAGGGTCACTGAGGCACCCAACCCCCTGACCATGTCAAGGTGGCAGTCTCTCATGAGGAAAAAAGAAAAATGAGTTGCTGTTTGCCTTTCAAAAAACTCTTAACAAATTCATCCATACCCAAGTTATTTGTTATGGACTTCTCATGGGCCAAGATCGCCAAATTTCTCTTTCTTTTTTGTAACATGGTGCGACGACAAGATGTTAGGACCTATCACACATCATTAACTTTCCCTTTGTGAGCTGCTGGAAGCTGGGGTGGAAAGTGAACAAGCTTTACTAAAATCACTGTGATTACATGAGTAAATTGAAACGGCAAAACTTTTGACTGCAGAGTTGAGATGGATGGATGGATTTAACTAATTCAGGAAAATCCATTGCACATGTCAAACTGGTATGGCTGAATGCCTTATTACTCCCATAAACTAGAGGTGTTTGCAAATGTGAAGTTTATATTAACTCAAAGATTCTGTTTTTCTGGCAGCGCAGAGGCAGTGGCAAAGCCAGGAGTTAAACAGAATATGGAACCAGACCACCACAGAACCACACTAATTTCATCTTTTAACACAGATTTACAGGCTATTCAGAGCCAAGCTACCCCAGAGGAGAAGACCTGATGCATTGACTCATGGGAGGACCTTGTGTCAAAAGGAGGGATGGTACAACAAATACAGCTTACACAAAAAAAGGGATTCCAGATTTACTCGAAAAGTTTTTGCATTTTTTCTATGATTTGTGTAACTAACAATGAAAAGCATACATGGTTGCAGTCTGCACAAGTGTGCAGTTTTAGATGTTTCTTAAGCCCTATGTGTTTTGTGTGTGCCTGTGTTTTGTTCAATTTTGTATGTATTTGTAGTAAAACTAATTATTTAAAAATATCCTTTTCATATCATGAAGGATGCAAGCTGTGCGTGTGAAGTGCAGAGAACAACAAAAGTACATCAGTTTTGAGGGCCAGCTGACCTACAGATCATTTTTGGAATGCGGTGAGTAAAAAACGTCAACATTTCCTGCGTGTTTCATAATGTGAATCAGTCAAGCTTTGGGGATGATGTTATAATAGCTGCTATACCAACTGTTTAGGTTTATTTTGCTCAATTTATTTAATTTCACTTTCTTTGCCTTGTTCTGGTGTTTATTTCAAATGTATAATGCAATTTTATTATGTTCACAGTTGCCAAGTTCAACATCCCGAACATATGGCTTCTCTAAGATACTTGATCCAATTGTGAAAGATATGAAAATCCTGGAGGGGATGGAATCAGGGGCGATTCTAGGATCAGAGCTTTGGGGGTGCTGAGCACCCAGAGAGCTGCCCAGCCAGGCAAGATACACTTTACTCGTCACAATGAGACTTCTTCCCTGTCTCTTTCGGTCCCTGCATCCTCCCTGTCCTCATCGTCTGTTGTCTTCTTCTCTGTTATCAGTCATGATAATTTTACCATCTCTGTGCAAGTCTGCAAATTTCTTTATTAAATCATAAGATTCTTAAATTCATCAAGTCTCTCTGTGCCTGGGTCCTCGTCACAAAACATGACATCACTGTTTTGTACATTTTAACAATTTAATCCCACATTTGTGAAAGAAAAGCAAAACACGTTTTTGAAAAGTCTGTAACAAAACCATCAAATCTGATAAAGGTTATTTAAATGCTGCTAAAGAAGAATGGATTGGAAAAAAAATACATATCCTAACCTTAATTACTGGGGGAGAATAATGAATGATGCTCATAGTGAGTAAGAAGTAAACTGAGTGCATGTTTTGGACAGAGATTCACTTTTAATGTGTATGTATAATATAATACAGATACATAAAAGACACTCCCAAAACAGAATAAATTATTACAAATAAATTATTACATAATATTAAAAAAAAAGAATATAAAAATGGAGGCAACTTTGCTTGTGGTAGAATGTATACAATGCATGAAAAAATCTTTACTGCAGATACTAATTTTGTGTTGTAAGATTTATTTTCATTGAGTTTCATGCTTTCATAGTGGTACTTGGGAGAGCTTGACATTTTTATCAGGTGGTCCACACTGTAAAAAGTTTGAGAAACACTGATGAGTTAAGTGTATGTGTGCTTTTGGAAAACATTTAAAGCTGCAGTACAGAATCTTTGAAACAAACTTAAAACATTTTTAGAATATAAACAGCACTCTGCTTCTCTTTACAGCTCCTCACTCCACCAGGGCTGTTTTGCACTTTCTGATAGTGTGCAAATGTGATGTATGTACTGCGGCAGTCATACAGACAACTGGACGGTCCAAAAGTTGGCCTACCTATTACTGGCTGAGGTTTTGGTGGCTAAACAACATAAAAATATATAATTAATTTTCATCTCCCCAATCCATTATAATGTTATATGAGTAAAATCAGTTTTTTTTTCTCTGTCAGTTTAACAGTTTCTGTTGTGAAACATAAACATATGAACATAAAGTGTGAATTAGTTTTTTCCTTCTGACTGTAGGAAGGATACACATTGTGAGATCCTTTGAGTGTGCAATTGTGTTGATGTTATGTTCAGTAGTTAGAAAAGAAATCTCCACGTGTTTTTATGTGATTCTTAATTCTTCATTGATGAATCAAAGGATGGAATTGTAATGGCACATTTCTTTATTCTTTGTATTGATCACATATTTTAACCATATCACTTTATTATAGCAAGATCCCTCCTGTAACCAGTTGTATACATGCATGTAGAATATTATCACAAGTGGGCCCCATGTTAATTGCACCTTCACAGAGAGCCCATTGTAAAGTTGAAGACATCCAGGCACCCTGCTCAAGGGAGGTGACTGGTGGTCATGAGAGGGGGTCAAGGATGAGCTGGACAGAATGTATAGGGACATAATGTGCTGTCGAATGGTCTTTGTTTGAGAGTGTCTGTGTGAGTATATAAGATGAGCAACCCCACCCAAATTTCAGAGATCACCCTAGCGTTTGGCTGGGATGTTTCTCTCCACATTGCAATGTGTTTATTAAACCGAATTCAAAAGCTGCTCACGGGGGTGTTTGCAGGTTATTTAAAATGTCCACAACAGCAGACAGAACACACAGCTTGGTGAGGGTACAATGCAACACTGTGATGTAGCATAACTTAAGGAGCAAGGAAGGTGATAAGTAAATAGCATTAGCAGACGATTGCCGTTCTTTTAAGCATACTTTATTGCTGGCATCTCCATTTTACCATAAAACAATCAATCAGGCATGCAAAAATCCCACTTGCTTTATACAGGACTTTGCCCACACCTGACCTCGTTAGTCCCTACCATTGAAACAAATAGGTCAGACCAAACAATACAATTCTAAACAAAGAACAGGAATAAAGTCATGCATGAAACTGACAAACTTATTTACTCAACTAAATGGTTTGTAAAGTAAAACACTGCATACAAAATAACTCAAAAGGCTACTTTAAAGAAAACAAACAATACTATACAAAATGAAAAACCCTCCATTTGGTTAAACCCAGTAATGCAATAATTGACCTCATGACCCTATATAAACAGGAAGTTGTGGGCGGCCCGTCCCATGCACCTGTCTCACATATAGGACCTGAATACACAACATGGACACCATGGTAAGTATAACCAAAGAAACATAATTTACCAGACATGTGCCTGTAAACAGAAGAAAATTGACCTGATGGTTAGTAGTGTTTGCTTTAAAACACATGCATGGATGTAAAGGATGTAACTACTACTACCACAAACAAAACCCGGGATAGTGTGTGTTAAGAGAAGTTACACCAGCAATGTCTAAATCAAAGCATTATGGCTGACTGTAAAATAACAGAACACAAAATAACAATATATGCAAGTGACAAATGGCAAATGAATTCTGTCCTAGCCACTTTGTCACAAACACTGACAGAGAGAAACACAGGGCTTAAATACACTGAGGGAAACTGAGGGCATGAGACATAGGAGGGAAACATTAGACCTAACGAAACAAGGGAAGCAAAACTATGAAAGTCTGTCTCATGTCAGTGTCTAAAGTAAAACAGGAAACACGCGACAGGCACAGAAACTATGACATCACAGACATGGGAACAGCAGGAAAACAGAGACATGGAACCAGGCCAGACACACAGACTAAACACAGAACAGAGAGGGCTCAAAATACAGAAACCAAAACAATAATAATCAACACAACAAAACAAGAGAATCAGAATATAACCCACAATACAGAATCAAACCAAAACATAAGAAACTCAAGAACCGTGACAGTATGTTTTTCCCCAGCAACGTGAGTTTAATTCGACACCTCAATGCTATTGAATTTCGCTCCATGCCAAAAGCACAGCGCCAAACATGTGGAGTCAGTTTTCCTCTTCATATTTTTGCCATACAGATCCAGATCGTTTCAGTCCCCTCTGTGCAGTCTAACATGGAAATTTATCTTGGAGAGGTTGAGTTTTTTTATATTATACTGCTTTTTGAAATGCATACATTAACTTCATGCATGTGAGAAACTTAATAATCAAATGGTTTAATCGACATCAGAAGGTTCCTTGCCCTGTTTTTTTTTTAAAATTCAATCCAGAGTTCCTAGAGAGCCATGCGACCACGTGTGGAGAAAGGTAACTGACATTTTGGATGTTTATGTAATTTAGATGTATATGTTACTTCCAGGGCAGCATGGTGGCTAGCACTGTTGCCGCACAGCAAGAAGGTCCTGAGTTCAATTCCACCATCAGGCCGGGGTCTTTCTGTGTGGAGTTTGCATGTTCTCCCCGTGTTTGCGTGGGTTCTCTCCGGGTACTCCGGCTTCCTCCCACTGTCCAAAGACATGCAGCTTGTGGGGATAGGTTAATTGGATAATCCAAATTGCCACTAGGTGTGAATGTGCGAGTGAATGTGAGTGTGAATGGTTGTCTGTCCCTGTGTGTTAGCCCTGTGACAGACTGGCGACCTGTCCAGGGTGTACCCCGCCTTTCACCCTATGACAGCTGGGATAGGCTCCAGCGCCCCCTGCGACCCTGAAAAGGAGAAGCGGAAGCGAATGGATGGATGGATGTTACTTCCAATGCTTTTTATGATTTCTATTAGTATTAACGTATGCCTTTTGGTGAAGAATAGAAGATTGTGGCATAGCTGTGTCATGAGCCAAGACCGTGAAAATGAGCTGATCAAAGGGTAAATACTGTACCATTTAAATGCATCAGCTTCATCATACAAACATATTGTTGCCTCGAGGCCACTGTAACCACTTTTGTATGGGCTCAAATTGTGGTCATAAATATTTTGTACTTGTAAATCAAATGTGAAGTAGTGAACTTAGGTTTACAACCTTGTAAACCAAAATATGTGAAAATTGTATGTTTGTGCCAGGGGCGATTCTAGGATTAGAGCTTTGGGGGTGCTGAGCACCCAGAGAGCTGCCCAGTCAGGCAAGAAACTTTACACATCACGATGAGACTTCTTCCCTGTCTCTGTCAGACATTTAAGGATGCAGGCATCTCTGTTATCAGTCATCATAATTTTACCATCTCTGTGCAAGTCTGCAAATTTCTTTATTAAATCATAAGATTCCTAAATTCATCAAGTCTCTCTGTGCCTCGTCTCAAAACATGACATCACTGTTTTGCACATTTTAACACAATTTAATCCCCACATTTGTGAAAGAAAAACAAAACACTGAAAAGTCTGTAACAAAACCATCAAATCTGATAAAGTTTATTTAAATGCTGCAAAAGAAGAATGGATTGGAATAAAAAAAATTAAAATACATATCCTAACCTTAATTACTGGGGAGGAATAATGAATGATGCTCATAGTGAGTAAAAAGTAAACTGAGTGCATGTTTTGGACAGAGATTCACTTTTAATGTGTATGTATAATGTATAATATAATACAGATACATAAAAAACACTCCCAAAACAGAATAAATTACAAAATTATAATAAAATACAAAATATTAAAAAATTAAACTAAAAATGGAGGCAGCTTTGCCTGTGGTAGAATGTATAAAATGTATGAAAAAATCTTTACTGCAGACACTAATTTTACTAATTTAATAATTCTAATTTTGTGTTGTAAGATTTATGAGTTTCATGCTTTCATAGTGGTACTTAGGAGAGCTTAACATTTTTTAAATCAGGTGGTACACACTGTAAAAAGTTTGAGAAACTCTGATAAGGTAAGTGTATGTGTGCTTTTGGAAAACATTTAAAGCTGCAGTACAGAATCTTTTGAAACAAGCTTAAAACAGGGAACCAGGGGCCCGTTCTTCGTACCTCGCTAAGTAGGTTAGCTGGATTTGATTGTTGACGATTTCGCGTGATCTTGGATCGTTCGATTCCCCGAAGCTCATCCGGGACTTGCTGCCATAGCAACAGAGCCGTAAGCGTAAACCTGCTCGGGAGCAGGTTTACTTTATGTAAACAGGATTAGATCGCGGCCTCTCAGGTATGTCCGCTTCATTTATACGAAAGCAACAGCGATATTCCACCACTGTTTCACCATAAATAAAAAACATCAATGTAACTAAAGATAATGCAGCACCTGATCCATTTATTGATTTCACACAGATACATACAGGTCATTTCCTAAAAAAGGGAAATGTACTATTAACATTCTATTACATGTATGTGATTATTACAGATGTAATTCATATTTCAGAGTAGTAATTGTAAATTACTTTGTGTAATCAAGATGAGAGACCACGGCTATAAAAGCGAAGGTGGATTTGGGAAGTCTGTCGCAGCCATGTCCTGTCCGTATACGCGACCAACCCATTGCGGAAGGTGCAAGATTGATAAGGAGAGTCCTCAGAATTCAGCGTATATTGCGGGATAGACAGGATCCTTTAGCTCAGCGCGACAGTGTGCTCATAGAGAGATATCGATTTTCCCGTGAGGGTATTATTCACTTAACCAACTTGTTGATGAGGGGGTGCAGGACCACCACCTGTCTTTTTTTTTGCTCTGCCCTTTTCTTGGTTGCTGTTATAAACAAACAAACAGATTATTTCAGGGTCTCTTTCCAAGAGACTAAAAGCAATATAAGTGATAAATATTACCATTCTGTAGAATATTCTTATATTCCACTTTTACTTGTTCCCATGTTCTAGTGGGTCCTGTTGTGGCTCTAATGTGAAAGGGGATATAATATAACATATTATAATATAATATAATGTACTATAATACTGGATAATATAGTGTAATATAATAAATCTACCCTACCACCTACTGGTGTTGGCCAGAGGGGCCGATGGCGCGATATGGCAGCCTGGCTTCTGTCAGTCTGTCCCAGGGCAGCTGTGGCTACAACCGTAGCTGCCTCCACCAGTGTGTGAATGTGAGAGTGAATGAATAGTGGCATTGTAAAGCGCTTTGGGTGCCTTGAAAAGCGCTATATAAATCCACTCCATTATTGTTGTTATTATTAAATTGCTTACGAGTTTAATTTGTCAGCAACTTTCTGCCAGCCCTCTCTCCTTGCTTTTGCAGCCTTTGCAGTGTTCCCTTGCGTTTTAATTAAACTCTGAAACTCCTGAAATCCCTCACTCAAGAGTTCTTGCTCTGCTGCCGAAAAATACCGAGCCGAGCGCGCTCCTTCGACATTTTCGCCGACCAATCAGAGGGTTGCCGATCAATGTTTCTACTATCGATGCGTAGCCCCTTTTACGACACCCAGTGATCTCACATTACTTCATCCAGCTGTACTAATCGTCAACAGCAGGTGTGTTCGGAGAACCGGATTAGCGAGCTCACGGTTAGCGCGATGATTTGGTCTTGGATGTGTCATTTGATCTTGGATGTAGTAAGCGACGTACGAAGAACGGGCCCCAGCGCTCTGTTTGGCACTTTCTGCAAATGTGATGTATGTACTGCGGCAGTCATACAGACAACTGGACGGTCCAAAAGTTGCCCTACCTATTACTGGCTGAGGTTTTAGAAGAGTTGTGGCTGAACTACATAAAAATATCATTAATTTTAATCTCCCCAATCAATGATAATGTTATGTTGGAATGTTGTTAAAGAGGGTCAAAAATGTTTCAACCCAGTTTGTTTAGCAGATTCTGTATAGCAGCTTTAATATAGGGAGAACACAACTTCCTGATTGTGTGAGTAAAATCAGGTTTTTTCTCTTTGTCAGTTTAACAGTTTCTGTTTTGCCTGTCACTGTTCCCTGTCTGTTTTCTTACCTGGTTCTTACTTTCTCCTCACGTTCCCCTCTTTCCTCTCTCCCTCTTTGAACTGATAATCATACACAAATAGATTGTATTCAATTAAATGAAAAATTACATTAATATAAAAAAAATACTATTAAGATCACTAACAAAAAGTCCTCTCTCAGTGTACTTTCAACCAAAAGGCAAATAACCAAACCACATGTATATCTAATAAAAGATAAATATTGAAACACTGATCCAACATTATTCCTGATTCACGGCTCATTTGATTTTACACTTTTACCTGAATGTGGCTCCTTTTTTTTTTTTTTTTTTTGAAAAAACAAACAAAAAAAACAACCCCCCCACACACAACACGTCCTTATATCCATTATGTACCTGGCTGTCTCTCTCTACACAAACACACACCAGGAGTTATAAGGTTAATGGGCATTCAGTCAGTTAGCTAGTTAGTATCCATTTATAACAGGACAGTGGTAACAACAGTAGGCTACGGACAATTTTCAGTTTTAGATTTTAAATAGGCTGTATAAATTTCAATGGGAGCAACAGGACGGTCATATGTCGCTGATTTTACTACAGAGCAGGACGGATTGTAAGGTAGCAAACATTGTCGGAAAACAAGTTTTCAACACTGCAGGTTACCTGGTGTAATGTTTTTCAGCTAAAAAGAAACATGGTCTGACTCCTAACTATATAAAGAGTAACTGAAGGTTAAATGCAGCTAATATGTCCTGTTTTAAGCCAGGCACTTACACCTCCGCTCAGCTGTTGGAGGGGTGCTTTACTGAACTAAAGGTCCTGGAAAGGTAATATAGGTTGAAGCTGGATGATCTCTATGTAAATATCCCATAGGGGTCATACAAGCTAGGTCCCTTAACCTGCGGTAGCTGTTGAAAGGATAAAGTTGTGGTATACCAGTGGACAGAAATACCATTATTACTTTAGGATTAGTTTAACACAAAGTCAGGGCTGACCAGGGACCATTGCTGTGAGTCACAGTGCGCAGCATAAAGGTCCTTTCACATCAGACACAGCATGTGCTGCTAATGCTAACTAAAAGCCAAGGATCCAGAACTTGTTGCGCTGGCTGCTGACTATGGGCTCAAAATATAAATATTTTGTACTTGTAAATCAGTTTTGTATTTGTAAAAAGAATTTGTGTGTGGACTTAGCCAAAAAATACGTGTGAAACTCTGCACTCAAGTTACAAGTACGAATTTTGACCCTATTTTTCTTTCTTTCATCTAATTGGTCAATGTCATTTCAATCACAAATTTAACAAGAACAGATGGGTTTGGCTATTGGAAGGGTGCTTTATGGAGCTTCAGGTCCTGAGGGAATAAATGGCTTTTTACATGCCAGCCCAGCGTTTTCCTTCATCACCACGAAGGAAAACAGTGTGTGGTGGTCCGAGTTTGGTGATTTTTGTGTCACAGGGTTATGTGCTTAATACAGGGACTTCCAGAGCCTTTTCAACAATGCTGTGGCATTGTTGTGGAAATGACACAGTCTTCACTAGTGGGGATAGTTACAAAGCTTTCTTCGTTATGAATTAGCAATACATGTTTTTATTGAACATTTGAAGATAAAAACCCAGAAACTCTTGTAGAGGACATAAAGATAGAAACGACAAGGAGCAGGTGCATCTAGTACAGGTAGAGCTGCCGCAAAAACCCGCAGAGCTCAGCAGCCAGCGCAACAAATTCTGGATCCTTGGCTTTTAGTTAGCATTAGCAGCACATCCTGCGTCCGATGTGAAAGGACTCTTATGCTGCGCACTGTGACTCACAGCAATGGTCCCGGGTCAGCCATGACTTTGTGTTAAACTAATGCTAAAGTAATAATGGTATTTCTAACCACTGATATACCACAACTTTACCCTTTCAAAAGCTACTTAAAGTTAGGGGACCTAGCTGCTATCGGATATTTATATAGAGATCCTCCAGCTTCAAACTGTATTATCCTTCAAGGACCTGGGCCCTATTTCAGGAAGCCGGTTTAGTGCAAACTCTGAGTAAGTATACCCTGAGTTAACGAAAACTCTGGGTTTTCGGTTTCACAAAGCGAGTTTAGATTAATTCTGAGTGAGTTACTATGACGACACACTCCGTAAAGCTAACCTGCCCCCTAGCAGGTTTACTTCAACTAACCCTGACGTTCTCCGCCTCTGTGTCGGAAACCTGACTGTAGGAAGTGTCAGACATGGCGTGCCCCTTCCTTGAAGAGCCAGTAGATGTTGAAGCCCAAATTCTCCGCAGAGCTCTCCGCCGGGAGAGAGTGATCAGAGCGCGTTTGGACATTTTATCATTTCCTGATGATTTTCTGTGTGAACGTCACCGTTTGTCAGCACAATCTATAATTTATTTGAATAACATCCTCAGGCCTAATATTGCTCATGTGACACATCGCGGACATTCTCTCAGTTCTGTACATATTATTTGTATTGCACTTTGTTTTTTTGCAAACGGGAGCTTTCTGTATAATATTGGTGACGCTGAGCACGTTTCCAAGGCTACCGTCTGTCGGGCAGTCAGGAATGTTACAGTTGCACTGAAACATCTCCTGTACTCGTTTGTGGTGTTCCCATTATCACAAATGTGGAAGCCAACTGCTCAGCCTCTGTGAGTGGTGGTGGTGGAGGACCCCCACCTGTTTTTCGGGCCTCCGCTTTTTTTCTGTTGGCTATAACGGGTCACATTTGAGCATACAGAGTAAGCAAATATGTACTTGTAATGTGCTCAGATAATTTTAATAAGTGCTTACAGAAAGAAAATTAATGTAGCCTCTAACTGCAATTGATTTACATAGGACAAACAGACCAAGCACTATGGCTCATAATACAATTACACCTTACCTGTTTGGACTATATTTTTATATTTCATTTTTACTTGCTGCCAGGAACGTTTGGGGCCTGTTGGGTTGCACCTGCGCTCACATCATGTCACAAAATAAAATGTATAAAATAAAAAATAAAATATAATAAAATAACGTGTTAAATGGGTGGAAATCCCTAGATCAATGTTTAAATTAACACTCACGCATTGACTCTGTCGGCTATGTTTTGCCATGCATGCTCCCTTTCTTTTGCAGCTGAGGCTGTGTTACTTTTTTTCTGCAAAATTTGCATGTTATCGGCATATGCTGCCATCAGAATTTCGGCCTCAAGCGCTGTAAGATACATTGACCGCGCCTTCTTTCCCTCCGTCTCCATGGTGACTCGCTTAATCTGTGCTCCACTAATCAGGGCTTTATGTATCCTCGTGCGCGCGCTTAACTTGGGGTTAAAGCAACTCCGCGTTGATTGAACTAATTGTTATCAGCCTTTCTGAAACCGAATATTCCGAGTTGGACAGTTCGGGGTTACTCAACCCTGAGTATCGTTTTTCACTCTGAGTTTTCTAAACCGGCTTCCTGAAATAGGGCCCTGCAGTTCAAAAAAGCGCCCCTCCGATAGCCAAACCCATCTGTTCTCTGATTGGTTAAATTTGTGATTGACATGACATTGACCAATCAGATGAAAGGAAGAAAAATAGGGTCAAAATTCGGACTTGTAACTTGAGTGCAGAGTTTTACATGTATTTTTTGGCTAAGTCCACACACAAGTCTTTTTTACATGCACAAATTCTTTTTACACATACAAATCCTGATTTTTTTTTTAAGTACAAAACTGATTTACAAGTACAAAATATTTATGACCACAATTTGAGCCCATACCAATCTCCAGACGGGAAAGATTCTGGATACCAGAAACCTTAGGAATTTGAGCTTTGTCTTTATCCAAATTGCTAAACTGTGCAAACAAACCAACTGGCAGCTTTTCTAAATCACCTTGTTGGTTTTCCAGAGTCATATTTCCACAGAGATCAGGGCCCTATTTCAGGAAGCCGGTTTAGAAAACTCAGAGTGAAAAACGATACTCAGGGTTGAGTAACCCCGAACTGTCCAACTCGGAATATTCGGTTTCAGAAAGGCTGATAACAATTAGTTCAATCAACGCGGAGTTGCTTTAACCCCAAATTAAGCGCGCGCACGAGGATACATAAAGCCCTGATTAGTGGAGCACAGATTAAGCGAGTCACCATGGAGACGGAGGGAAAGAAGGCGCGGTCAACGTATCTTACAGCGCTTGAGGCCGAAATTCTGATGGCAGCATATGCCGATAACATGCAAATTTTGCAGAAAAAAAGTAACACAGCCTCAGCTGCAAAAGAAAGGGAGCATGCATGGCAAAACATAGCCGACAGAGTCAATGCGTGAGTGTTAATTTAAACATTGATCTAGGGATTTCCACCCATTTAACACGTTATTTTATTATATTTTATTTTATACATTTTATTTCGTGATGTGATGTGAGCGCAGGTGCAACCCAACAGGCCCCAAACGTTCCTGGCAGCAAGTAAAAATGAAATATAAAAATATAGTCCAAACAGGTAAGGTGTAATTGTATTATGAGCCATAGTGCTTGGTCTGTTTGTCCTATGTAAATCAATTGCAGTTAGAGGCTACATTAATTTTCTTTCTGTAAGCACTTATTGAAATTATCTGAGCACATTACAAGTACATATTTGCTTACTCTGTATGCTCAAATGTGACCCGTTATAGCCAACAGAAAAAAAGCGGAGGCCTGAAAAACAGGTGGGGGTCCTCCACCACCACCACTCACAGAGGCTGAGCAGTTGGCTTCCACATTTGTGATCATGTTGGCAGCATCACATATGATCTTCACAGTGCAGAGAACACAAATTAGCATCCATTACTATAATGAAATAATTTGTTAGTTTGAAATGCTACAGGGAACTATGTACCTGTGCATTAATGCTGTGGAAAGACTTCCTGTTCACATAGTCTCCTTCATTTACTGAAGGAGCAATGATTGGAATGTGAGTGCCATCTATACAGCCAATCACGCCTGGGAACCCTGAAAATAAATGTAAAATTTAAGTAGTAGTTCAAGTATCACCACATCATGAATTAAGTTTTGTTCATCCTGCTACCTGCAATTTTGTGGAATCCCTCTTTGATGAATCTTGTGGGTCTATGACCGGGGAACACCACAGACGAGTACAGGAGACGTTTCAGTGCAACTGTAACATTCCTGACTGCCCGACAGACGGTAGCCTTGGAAACGTGCTCAGCGTCACCAATATTATACAGAAAGCTCCCGTTTGCAAAAAACGAAGTGCAATACAAATAATATGTACAGAACTGAGAGAATGTCCGCGATGTGTCACATGAGCAATATTAGGCCTGAGGATGTTATTCAAATAAATTATAGATTGTGCTGAAAAACGGTAACGTTCACACAGGAAATCATCAGGAAATGATAAAATGTCCAAACGCGCTCTGATCACTCTCTCCCGGCGGAGAGCTCTGCGGAGAATTTGGGCTTCAACATCTACTGGCTCTTCAAGGAAGGGGCACGCCATGTCTGACACTTCCTACAGTCAGGTTTCCAACACAGAGGCGGAGAACGTCAGGGTTAGTTGAAGTAAACCTGCTAGGGGGCAGGTTAGCTTCACGGAGTGTGTCGTCATAGTAACTTACTCAGAATTAATCTAAACTCGCTTTGTGAAACCGAAAACCCAGAGTTTTCGTTAACTCAGGGTATACTTACTCAGAGTTTGCACTAAACCGGCTTCCTGAAATAGGGCCCAGGGGCCCGTTCTTCGTACGTCGCTTACTACATCCAAGATCAAATGACACATCCAAGATCAAATCATCGCGCTAACCGTGAGCTCGCTAATCCGGTTCCCCGAACACACCTGCTGTTGACGATTAGTACAGCTGGACGCAGTAATGTGACATCACTGGGTGTCATAAAAGGGGCTACGCATCGATAGTAGAAACATTGATCGGCAACCCTCTGATTGGTCGGCGAAAATGTCGAAGGAGCGCGCTCGGCTCGGTATTTTTCGGCAGCAGAGCAAGAACTCCTGAGTGAGGGATTTCAGGAGTTTCAGAGTTTAATCAGAACGCAAGGGAACACTGCAAAGGCTGCAAAAGCAAGGAGAGAGGGCTGGCAGAAAGTTGCTGACAAATTAAACTCGTAAGTAATTTAATAATAATAATAATAATATATTGGATTTATATAGCGCTTTTCAAGGCACCCAAAGCGCTTTACAATGCCACTATTCATTCACTCTCACATTCACACACTGGTGGAGGCAGCTACGGTTGTAGCCACAGCTGCCCTGGGGCAGACTGACAGAAGCGAGGCTGCCATATTGCGCCATCGGCCCCTCTGGCCAACACCAGTAGGCGGTAGGGTAGATTTATTATATTACACTATATTATCCAATATTATATTACATTATATTATATTGTTATATTATATCCTCTTTCACATTAGAGCCACAACAGGACCCACTAGAACATGGGAACAAGTAAAAGTGAAATATAAGAATATTCTACAGAATGGTAATATTTATCACTTATATTGCTTTTCGTCTCTTGGAAAGAGAGCCTGAAATAATCTGTTTGTTTGTTTGTTTATAACAGCAACCAAGAAAAGGGCAGAGCAAAAAAAGACAGGTGGTGGTCCTGCACCCCCTCGTCAACAAGTTGGTTAAGTAAATAATATCCTCACGGGAAAATCGATATCTCTCAATGAGCACACTGTCGCGCTGAGCTAAAGGATCCTGTCTGTCCCGCAATATACGCTGAATTCTGAGGACTCTCCTTATCAATCTTGCACCTTCCGCAATGGGTTGCTCGCGTAAACGGACAGGACATGGCTGCGACAGGCTTCCCAAATCCACCTTGGCTTTTATAGCCGTGGTCTCTCATCTTGATTACACGAAGTAATTTACAATTACTACTCTGAAATATGAATTACATCTGTAATAATCACATACATGTAATAGAATGTTAATAGTACATTTCCCTTTTTTAGGAAATGACCTGTATGTATCTGTGTGACATCAATAAAAGGATCAAGTGCTGCATTATCTTCAGTTACATTGATGTTATTTATTTATCGCTGTTGCTTTCGTATAAATGAAGCGGACATACCTGCGTGGCCGCGATCTAATCCTGTTTACATAAAGTAAACCTGCTCCCGAGCAGGTTTACGCTTACGGCTCTGTTGCTATGACAGCAAGTCCCGGATGAGCTTCGGGGAACCGACTGATCCAGGATCACGCGAAATCGTCAACAATCTAATCCGGCTAACCTACTTAGCGAGGTACGAAGAACGGGCCCCAGGTCTCATTTCGACTGTGTTAGTCTGTTGTGAAAACGTCTCACTCCCACCAGTCTGAGATTCACTCTGCAGCACATAAACGTCATCAAGACTGCCAAGGTGACTTGCTGGTGGATCGGACTTGTCGAGGAATGTGATCTTGAAAGTTTCACCATCGTGATCGTCGACTAAAATGCACACCTGTTTCTACTTCAGTCCTTATGTTATAGAGCACACAGTTCTTAGTGAATACTGTACTGACCTTTAATTACAGTTAAAAACAAATTAAAACAATAATGTGGACTTGCATGATTGCCAAGCAAAAAACAAGGAAACACCAAAAGCTAGCAGCTAAATTGTTAAAACAACAAGTAGGAGTAACAAGTGCACACCAAACACACTCGATGGGAGACGAGGCACTCTGCCTAGGACCCTTCTCTCCAGGACCCTTCTCTCCATCTGGCATAAAGGATTGTACCTAAAACAGGAAAAGAAAACAAACCCAAACAAAACCCAAAACGCACTCAGGCAAAAATCACAGTAGCCCCAATGAGGGCGATTATCGCAATAACAAACAGAAAATCACGCACACCAACGTACGTACGCACGCGTGTACACGCACGAGCCGGCCAAGGATAAGCAGCAGAAAATCGAACAAACGTAAAGAACTGCTGTTAATTTCGACATAAATGAAGACAAAACTAAACACCAGTGACGTTTGTAGGGTTAATGAAGTTGGACAAGCTGGTAAATAATGTGCTACGTGGTGGCTAGAAACAGAGCTGCAATCGCATGGCAGGAAAAAGATGCTGTAAACGGACCAAACCATAGTCAGGAGAGCAGATGGGAGAGCATCAATCCATAAAACGAGTTTAGTCAGTTTAACATTCTTCTACATGGGATGGGCTATAGTTGCTTTAAAACGTGCTGCCGATGAATTGTGCTTTAAAAAAAAGAAAAACAGCAACAATATTAAAAAAAACAAACAAAAATGAGAGGCCGACAGTGATCACCGTTCTTTAAGAAGAAAAAGCCTCAAGAAAAAGGCACTTGGGGCACCCATCAGGAAAAGGGCGGGTGCTCAATTTTTATTCGAGGTTAGTAGAATCTATAGTTTTTCACTGGTAGTTAATGCTTAGATGCTCACACTGATTAGAAACCTGCTGACATATCAGTATATGTGTAGGGACAGCTGTATACACGATCACGGGCGCCTGATATTAGTCACAAATTTGACAAGCTGAACGCATTGTGTACTGTACAGGAGACACGGCACAAGACTGATTGACTATGGGCTCAAAATGTGGTCATAAGTATTTTGTACTTGTAAATCATTTTTGTATGTGTAAAATTTGTGCGTGCGCAAAAAAGATTTGTATGTGTAAAAAAAGATTTGTGTGTGGACTTAGCCAAAAAAGACCCTGCAAGTTACAAGTACGAATTTTGACCCTATTTTTCTTCCTTTCATCTGATTGGTCAATGTCATGTCAATCACAAATGTAACAATCCAATCAGAGAACAGATGGGTTTGGCTGTCGGAGGGGCACTTTTTTGAACTGCAGGTCCTTGAAGGATAATACAGTTTGAAGCTGGAGGATCTCTATATAAATATCCGATAGCAGCTAGGTCCCCTAACTTTCAGTAGCTGTTGAAAGGATAAAGTTGTGGTATATCAGTGGTTAGAAATACCATTATTACTTTAGGATTAGTTTAACACAAAGTCATGGCTGACCCGGGACCATTGCTGTGAGTCACAGTGCGCAGCATAAGAGTCCTTTCACATCGGACGCAGGATGTGCTGCTAATGCTAACTGCTAACTAAAAGCAAAGGATCCAGAATTTGTTGCGCTGGCTACTGGGCTCTGTGGGTTTTTGCAGCAGCTCTACCTGTACTAGATGCACCTGCTCCTTGTCTTTTCTATCTCTGACTTTATGTCCTCTACAAGAAATTTTTTTTTTTTTTGCTAGTTCTTCAAATGTTCAATAAAAACATGTATGCTAATTCATAACTAAGAAAGCTTTGTAATGAAGACTGTCACTTCCAAAACACTGCCCTGCCCCCGTGGAAGTCCCTGTATTAAACACGTAGACCTGTGACACAAAAATCTCCAAACTCTGACGACCACAGACTGTTTTCCTTCGTGGTGATGAAGGAAAATGCTGGGTTGGCATGTAAAAGGGCATTTATTCCCTTCAAAGACCTGCAGTTCAAAAAAAAAGCGCCCCTCCGACAGCCAAACCCATCTGTTCTCTGATTGGATTGTTACATTTGTGATTGACATGACATTGGTCAATCAGATGAAAGGAAGAAAAAAATAGGGTCAAAATTCGTACTTGTAACTTGCAGGGTCTTTTTTGGCTCAGTCCACACACAAATCTCCCCCCCCCCCCGCCCCGCCTCCCCCCCCCCCCCCCCCCCCCACACACAAAAATCTCCCCCCCCACACAAATTCTTTTTACACATACAAATCCTGATTTACAACTACAAGACTGATTTACAAGTACAAAATATTTATGACCACATTTAGAGCCCACAATTGACAATCAAGACGCAGAACGCGCACACAATGCGCTGTAAAACAAACAGAAAAATATATACAAAATTGCACAAAAAAAATAAATCCGCGAAACAGCGTGGCCCCGAAAGGTGAACCGCGTTATAGCGAGGAACCACTGCACACCAAATTAATGTTTTTTAGGCTAATGCTTTCTCAAGGTGGAAAACGATCACGCTAACAATATCAACTGGTGTCAAGTAGGGCTGCCACAAACGATTATTTTGATAGTCGACTAGTCACCGATTATTTTTGCGATTAGTCGACTAATCAGATCATCATCCATTGGACGCAAAACTACAGCTTATTGCACCAGCAGCATCTGCTCTTATATAACTATCATTAGCTTACAGCTTTAAGTGTTTAAGGTCTGTGCTAACTAAAAATAAAGACAAGATGATAGTTTATTAAATTTTAATGAAATTTGCAGATTGTTTCGGTGAAGTTTAATAAACTCCTTGCTATCTAAAATATAACAGGACACTGGAGTATATTCTGGAGCATCTCACACTTCTGATAATCAGTTGTCTGCTTGACGTTTATTCAGCTGTGTAAAAACTATAACTTTAATCTCAGACAAACTGATTTACTCAGGAACAAATAAAATACTAAAAAAAAAAAAAGCCAAACAATAACATTTTTAAGTTATCTAAGTGACTCATATATATTTAACCTGAGTAGCAAAAGACGGCGGTGGGTTTGAAAACGATTTGCGGGGAGTCCGGTGTTCTCACGGCGCTAGTGAGCCTAGCCCCCGGCTCGCTAACGAGCTAGTGGGTAACAGATGTCTCCGAAAACGTCGGAGCGCTTTTGAAAATATGTGGTGTCCTGATAAACTGAGCAGATATTTGAGGTTTACACAGCTACATTCTCGCCTGAAAATATGTTAAACGTTTATTTTGTGACCCAGAAAGAATAATAAGAGTAACATTAAAACTAACCAGCTGCCGCCATTGTTGGAAACTGCGCTGGGCCGCGCTATGAATTCTGGGACACAGCTGCTTCTTCTTCTTCTTCGGGGTTTAACGGTAGCTGACATCCTTGTACATGCAATGCTGCCATCTTCTGTTTCAGTCCGTTATTACACTCTTAAATCCTGCCACTTATTCCTGCGTCTTTTGTGATCTTACAAAGCTTCAAACGACGCGTCGACTATTAAATCAGTCGTCGACGATTTTGATAGTCGACGTAATCGTGACTAGTCGACAAATCGTGGCAGCCCTAGTGTCAAGCCAGCCTTCAATTCGAGACTTGCAGTCAAGCCAGCCTCCAGTTTGAATACACAGGGAACGTAAAACAAAGTATTACGGGAATGGATGTGGAAACCGGATTTCAAAATAAAAGCCAACTTCGAGTGAATTAACAGATATGTTAAGAAAATAATAACATATAATTTAGGCTTCTTTTTTTTTTTTTTCAAACTCTAATGTTAGATCTATATGACACAGCCTTGTACCCTAATTGTGCCCTGTCACTATCAAGGCCATCTTATTTTGGATTTCAAAGTAAAAGCCCTGTGAATCTTCATTTTTGAACTACTCTTTCAATGACTTCATAATGCTCTTAAAAGCAAAAGTCGTATTTCCAAATACTATTTGAATTTTATATCAACACTTTCCAACCACAGTCTTTTTCACAGTAATACCATATCAATATCAAGTCAGTCTGATTTTGCCTTTCATCGTAATGGCCCTTTGAAATTGCCGATATTTGACTTAATCTTCTAACGATTCAAAATGCTCTAAAATGAAAAATTCTTGTTTCCACAGGGTAATTCCACTTTAGATCAACAGTATACAGACCCACAGCGATACCATATCAATATCAAGTCATTCTGATTATGCCTTCCAAAATAAAATACTTTTCAAATGGTCCATAATTGACCTACCTTTCAGTGATTTCAAAATGCTCTAAAAAGTAAAATTCCTGTTTCCACAGGGTAATTCCACTTTAGATCAACAGTATACAGCCCCACAGTGATACCATATCAATAGCAAGACATTCTGATTTTGCTTTTCAAAATAAAAAAAGCCTTTTCAAATTGCCCATATATGACATACTCTTGTAGCGAATTCAAAATGCTCTAAAAATGAAAATTGCTCTTTCCACAGGATAATTTCACTTTAGATCAACAGTATACATGACATGGTAACATCGTGAGGTTGTATGCTGTTGATCTAAAGTGAAATTATTCTGTGGAAACAGAAAATTTCCTTTTTAGAGCATTGTGAAATCACTGAAAGTTAGGTAAGTTATGGGCATTTTCAACAGGCCTTTATTTTGGAAGGCAAAATCAGAATAACTTGAAATTGACATAGTACCATGGTGTGGTTTTACACTTTTGATCTAACATGGATTCGTCCTGTGGAAACAGCAATTTTCATTTTTAGAGCGTTTTGAAATCGTTAAAAGAGTAGGTCGTATATGGGCAATTTGAAAAGGCTTTTATTTTGGAAGGCAACATCAGAATGACTTGAAATTGACATAGTACCATGGTGTGGTTGTATACTGTTGATCTAAGGTGAAATTATCCTGTGGAAAGAGCAATTTTCATTTTTAGAGCATTGTGAAATCACTGAAAGTTAGGTAAGTTATGGGCATTTTCAACAGGCCTTTATTTTGGAAGGCAAAATCAGAATGACTTGAAATTGACATGGTAACATCGTGAGGTTGTATACTGTTGATCTAAAGTGAAATTATCCTGTGGAAAGAGCAATTTTCATTTTTAGAGCATTGTGAAATCACTGAAAGTTAGGTAAGTTATGGGCATTTTCAACAGGCCTTTATTTTGGAAGGCAAAATCAGAATGACTTGAAATTGACATGGTAACATCGTGAGGTTGTATACTGTTGATCTAAAGTGAAATTATCCTGTGGAAAGAGCAATTTTCATTTTTAGAGCATTCTGAAATCTTTAAAAGAGTAGGTCGTATCTTGGTAATTTGAAAAGTCTTTTATTTTGGAAGGCAAAATCAGACTGATTTGATATTGATATCACTGTGGGGTTGTATACTATTGATCTAAAGTGGAATTATGCTGTGGAAACAGCAATTTTCCATTTTAGAGCATTTTGAATTCGCTACAAGTGTATGTCATATATGGGCAATTTGAAAAGGCTTTTTTTATTTTGAAAAGCAAAATCAGAATGTCTTGCTATTGATATGGTATCACTGTGGGGCTGTATACTGTTGATCTAAAGTGGAATTACCCTGTGGAAACAGGAATTTTACTTTTTAGAGCATTTTGAAATCACTGAAAGGTAGGTAAATTATGGACAATTTGAAAAGTATTTTATTTTGGAAGGCATAATCAGAATGACTTGATATTGATATGGTATCGCTGTGGGTCTGTATACTGTTGATCTAAAGTGGAATTACCCTGTGGAAACAAGAATTTTTCATTTTAGAGCATTTTGAATCGTTAGAAGATTAAGTCAAATATCGGCAATTTCAAAGGGCCATTACTATGAAAGGCAAAATCAGACTGACTTGATATTGATATGGTATTACTGTGAAAAAGACTGTGGTTGGAAAGTGTTGATATAAAATTCAAATAGTATTTGGAAATACGACTTTTGCTTTTAAGAGCATTATGAAGTCATTGAAAGAGTAGTTCAAAAATGAAGATTCACAGGGCTTTTACTTTGAAATCCAAAATAAGATGGCCTTGATAGTGATAGGGCACAATTAGGGTACAAGGCTGTGTCATATAGATCTAACATTAGAGTTTGTAAAAAAAAAAAAAAAGAAGCCTAAATTATATGTTATTATTTTCTTAACATATCTGTTAATTCACTCGAAGTTGGCTTTTATTTTGAAATCCGGTTTCCACATCCATTCCCGTAATACTTTGAATACACAGGGAACGTAAAACAAACTGGAGGCTTATGGGCTCAAAATGTGGTCATAAATATTTTGTACTTGTAAAAAAGATTTGTGTGTGCGTAAAAAAGATTTGTGTGTGCGTAAAAAAGATTTGTGTGTGCGTAAAAAAGATTTGTGTGTGCGTAAAAAAGATTTGTGTGTGCGTAAAAAAGATTTGTGTGTGCGTAAAAAAGATTTGTGTGTGCGTAAAAAAGATTTGTGTGTGGACTTAGAAAAAAAACCCCTGCAAGTTACAAGTACGGATTTTTGACCCTATTTCTCTTCCCTTCATCTGATTGGTCAATGTCATGTCAATCACAAATGTAACAATCCAATCAGAGAACAGATGGGTTTGGCTGTCGGAGGGGCGCTGTTTTGAACTGCAGGTCCTTGAAGGGTGATACCGTTTGAAGCTGGAGGATCGCTATATAAATATCCGATAGCAGCTAGGTCCCCTAACTTTCAGTAGCTGTTGAAAGGATAAAGTTGTGGTATATCAGTGGTTAGAAATAACATTATTACTTTAGGATTAGTTTAACACAAAGTCAGGGCTGACCCAGGACCATTGCTGTGAGTCACAGTGCGCAGCATAAAAGTCCTTTCACATCGGATGCAGGATACGCTGCTAATGCTAACTGCTAACTAAAAGCAAAGGATCCAGAATTTGTTAAGCTGGCTGCTGGGCTCTGTGGGTTTTTGCAGCAGCTCTACCTGTACTAGATGCACCTGCTCCTTGTCTTTTCTATCTCTGACTTTATGTCCTCTAGAAGAGTTTGTTTTTTTTGCTAGTTCTTCAAATGTTCAATAAAAACATGTATGCTAATTCATAACGAAGAAAGCTTTGTAATGAAGACTGTCATTTCCAAAACACTGCCCACCCCCACCCCGCGGTCCGCAGCGCTGTTGAAAAGGCTGTGGAAGTCCCTGTATTAAACACGTAGACCTGTGACACAAAAATCACCAAACTCGGACGACCACAGACTGTTTTCCTTCGTGGTGATGAAGGAAAACGCTGGGTTGGCATGTAAAAGGGCATTTACTCCCTTCAAAGACCTGCAGTTCAAAAAAAAGCTCCCCTCGACAGCCAAACCTATCTGTTCTCTGATTGGATTGTTACATTTGTGATTGACATGACATTGACCAATCAGATGAAGGGAAGAAAAATAGGGTCAAAAATCCGTACTTGTAACTTGCAGGGTTTTTTTTTCTAAGTCCACACACAAATCTTTTTTACGCACACACAAATCTTTTTTACACACACAAATCTTTTTTACGCACACACAAATTCTTTTTTACACATACAAATCTTTTTTACACATACAAATCTTTTTTACACATACAAATCTTTTTTACACATACAAATCTTTTTTACACACACACAAAATCTTTTTTACACATACAAATCTTTTTTACACATACAAATCTTTTTTACACATACAAATCTTTTTTACACATACAAATCTTTTTTACACATACAAATCTTTTTTACAAGTACAAAATATTTATGACCACATTTTGAGCCCATAGAGGCTGGCTTGACTGCAAGTCTCGAATTGGGGGCTGGCTTGACACTAGTCAATAACAGCGGTAGATCGGCACTAAATGCCCAAAAGTTATAAAAACCTAATCCCGGCGACCCGAGCACCTATTATGAAGCCAAAGCTTTTGTCGAGAAAAGGGAGTTTAACTTTTAACTTACCTCTAAAGAGCGGCGTCCAACTGTACACTCCGGTGTATTAAATTGAACTGCTCTCTGCTGTCACAAACACGCCTAGTCATGTTGAAACTTGGCGCCTTTTCGCCTGTCTCCTGTTCCACAGGCAAGAAAAACACAGAATGCCATCTAGTGTACTGGAGTGTCCAACACATAACAAACAGAAGGACAGGACAACTGAACGGAATCCCTTTGTTGTCATTGTACACAGCACAATACACAATACAAACACATTTAAATAAACAAAATAACACACAGATAAAAAAAAAATCCCTATGAAAGATCTGAAAACAACACAAAGGAATCAAAGTCACAAAAGCAATGCAGATAAATGTTAAATATATGGTTGTGTTTGCTATCAGCAGTCAGTGCAACTTAAATAGTTTCCAGTAGACATGTTCAAAATATGTGTACTTGTCTCCTTAAGAAGTATTCGTCTTCATTAAAAAGTTTTTGGTTTTAATTTTCTTACAAATCCAACATGCATCTTTGTTCAGTGCTGATAGAATGATAATTAATCCACCATCACTGTAAACATTTCTGTGTTAATTGTTGGTTTAGTTTAGCAAAATATATAACTTTGGAGGTCTTTCCAAAGAGTTAAATGTTCAACCATGAAAAACATAAGATATACTCCCTCGCAAAAGTGTTGTAAAAAGTAAAAAAATGTCATCAACATTTAGGATTTAATTAATATATCTTACAGACAATTTCCAAGATACCATGTTTGAAATCAAGAGTACAACATTTTAATAATAATAATAAAAAAAGACGTTTCCTGACGGAACGACGTCAACTCTGCTGACTGCACACCTGTTACGTTGCAACGGAGCCCTAAACGTAGCAAGACGCCGGGACGTCTCCTCTGACGTTTTTTAAAGCGACACCAACCGCTTCAGTGGCAGCAGCCTCGTTCTCGCCGCACGTCTGAGTGCTTCAGCGTTAATTCAGCTAAACTACAAAACCAACATTACATCGCTACAGACGTCTACCGTCAGTTAAACATGGCCAGTACAGAGGTAAGCGTGCAAACGACGTACGGCCATTGGCGCGTTTGTTGTTTTAATACCCAGCTGGACACTTAACAACAAAAGCAAGCTGTCAAACTGGGGTCTCTTCTCCATTGAGGGCACATTAGCTAACAATAAACTAACCAAAGCCATGGAGTTTTACCTTGTAAAGTTAATGTTTTGACCTATTTGAATTTTTCTTTACTTTTTTTCTTGCTACCCTTTTCCTTCTCAGGGAAGTAAACTCTGGGGAGGTCGATTTGTTGGAGACACCGATCCTATTATGGAGAAGTTCAATGCCTCAATCGCTTATGACCAGAGGATGTGGGATGCAGACATCCGTGGGAGCAAGGCTTATGTTAAAGCTCTGGAGAGGGCAAAGCTTGTCAGCACGGACGAAATGGAGCAGATCTTACACGGAATGGCTCAGGTGAAGTCACAACATAAACCACAACTAAGAAAGATAGTTCAGGGCAACCACAGGCTGGCAGTAGCAGAAAATCACTTGCATGGTTATGTGAATCACTGCCTTCCCTTTGGCTGGTTAATAGATGACAGCTGAAAATGTGCCATGGTGCAGGATTCCTCTACTGAGTGTGAGCTGCACAATGGTGTCATCATGTGACATCTGTCAGCTGCTAAACAGCCTTAGTTCTTCTTTCATGCAGCTTATTTTTTAGGGTGCCCTCTCTGTCCTGAGGTTCTGCTTTATTGGTGCGATTGTCATTATGTAACCAGGACTGACATTTGCTATACTCATGCACAGTTACTGAAAACTTCCTATGTATTAATATATTTTATTTACGGATTATATTTTAAAACAGTCCCTATTTGTTTCTGCAGATTTCTGATGAGTGGTCTAGAGGTGTTTTTGTCATCAAACCCGGAGATGAAGATATTCATACCGCCAATGAGCGCAGACTAAAGGTGAGTTATGGCTTGTAGAATTTCTTTTTCCTTTCGTTTTCATGGCAACACTCAGTTCAATATGCTTTATATCATAAGGCAAAGACCCTACAACATTAAAAAGAAAAGTGCAGTGAACAGAGTTCGACTTATGAGGTAGTGCTTGGTGACAGTGGCAGAGACCTCCAACAGGACCAGACTCGGGGAGGCACAGCCATATGAGGTGACTGGTTGGGGTTAGAGGAGAAAGAAGAAAGGGAAATGGAGCATAGTGGAAGCAGAAAAGTATTTTTAAAAATATACAGGTTATGTTTTGCACAGTGTTCTAATTGTTGAATTGATCCTACCAAGAAGTGCTGCATGGTGCAGCAGAAGCTTGATAGAGCTTATTCCACATCAGTATTTTCCAGAAAACAATGAAAATTACATTTATAAGCTCTACTGTTGATTTTAGTAGAACACTAAATGCGTGTGCTACCACTGCTGAAAACAATTAAAAAAAAAAAAGTATACACATATATTGGGTTCAGATACTATTTATCGCTCCTGATGGCTGTTGCGATTTCTATTTGATGAGCGTAAGATTCTGTAAAATCGCTTTGGTCTTACCCTGATGTGTGGAGGATATAGAAGAAAAAAACTGCCAACGATAAAATGTAATTTGAGTGTTTTATTGTTTCAGTTTTGGGCTATAAAACACTGATCTCCTCCTCCGTTGAGGGCTTGGTGATCGCTGTGGTGACAGATGTCATAGTCGTGTGGCTACATGTTTTCTCAGGAGCTGATTGGTGCACCTGCAGGGAAGCTGCACACAGGCAGGAGCAGGAATGACCAGGTCTGTGTTTGTGATATTAAAACTGTAATGATTTAACTGTTATAGAATAGAAAAGATTAAAATATTACCCTCTGTGTGTTTTGATTGATCAGGTGGTGACTGACATGAGGTTGTGGCTGCGAAGCGCAATCTCAACCCTTACGGACAACGCGCTTCAGTTGATAACTACCATGGTGGAGCGGGCGGCAGCGTGAGACAAACACACGCTGGCATACGTAAACATGTGCTCTGCTGTAACCTTGCAGTTTTTAAAAAATGATATTTTCCATCACTTTTTCTGAAACTCAGAGAAATTGAAGTCCTTTTTCCTGGTTACACCCACATGCAGAGGGCACAGCCAATCAGATGGAGCCACTGGATTCTGAGGTGATCTTCCTGTACTGACATATTTGCAATTTTCCCGCCTTTCATTAAGACAGTGTGATGTTCACATCAGTCTCGTGCATCTCTGTCTCCAGCCACGCTGTTGCCCTCAGCAGAGATGTGGAGCGGCTTCAGGAGCTCAAGAAAAGAGTTAACGTTTTACCTCTCGGCAGGTACGCCCTGAACGCGCTCGTGTGTGACTTTCATTTTGGTCTCACAGATATGATAAAATGAATCCTGTTGTTTTCAGTGGCGCCATCGCTGGGACTCCATTCGACATCGACAGAGAGCTCCTGCAGAGAGGTCAGGCCAATTGGCTTTTTGTTACCAATGTCTTCTTGTCATTTAACTGTTGTTTTTTTATAAAATATGAATTCAAAAATGAGCAGAAATTACAACATTTGCTGTCCTCTGGATCTGCAGAGCTGGGGTTTGATAGCATCAGTCTAAACAGCATGGATGCCACAGGCCAAAGAGACTTTGTTGGTATGTACTGTAAACTGTACACACCAGGAAGCTTTCAGACTAAAATGGATCCAAGCAGTGAAAAACATGAACTCTACTCTGAGTCCTTTCATGTTCACTTGTCTGTTTATTTAGCTGAGTTCTTGTTCTGGGCTTCGTTGTGTTTGACCCATCTCAGTAAGATGGCCGAGGACCTGATACTGTACAGCACAAAAGAGTTCTCCTTCATCACGCTCTCTGATGCCTACAGGTCGGTTCATGCTTTTATTTTGCAGTTCTTTAGCAGTATGTAAAGATCTGTGATTTACATATTGGAAAAAAATTACTGGCACATAAGAGGAGAGCTGTTCAGCAGTTTATTTACTTCATGAAAGTTTCTTATTACCTATTTTACAGGTAGTTTCAAGGCAAATTAAATCAATAATCAGTGTAAAACTAATAATTCAATTAAACAATCTAAAGCAACAACAAATAAAGAAACTGCAATAATGCTAATCTATACATCCAATCACAGTTAGACAGAGATCGGAATGCTGCAGCAAGCAAAGGAAAAGGAACTTCAAGACATGTTGAGGAGGTCATTTAGCCATTTGAATCAGCTGTGTTGGATCAAGGGCACATATAAAACCTCCAGGACACCGGTCCTCGAGGCCTGGAGTTCGACACCTGTGCTGTAGAGGTTTGACAGTTCACTGGATTTCTGTGAGCATAATCTTGGTATTTAATCTATAATAAAACGGAGCCTAAAAGTCTACATCTCATCATTCAACATTTACAGCAACCAAAGTGCAAAGGCTGCAGTCACGAAGCTGTGTTATAAGTTAATAAAGTGAAATGTTATGTTTGAATCATTATTTTCTCTGTAGTTGTGTCCATTTAGCACTGATCTCTCTGCTATGACCTACTCTATTTTATGCTGCATTTTCATTGCCCTTCATGTATATTTGTGTGTCTGTGTGTAGCACCGGCAGCAGTCTGATGCCCCAGAAAAAAAATGCTGACAGTTTGGAGCTGATCAGGAGTAAAGCAGGTCGTGCCTTTGGCAGGGTAAGCCTGAAGGGTTGGCTTTAATGCTGTCTTTCTACGCATGTCAGTAGCTCACACTTGCAATTTTATTTTGCCAGATAACTTAAAAAAAAAAAAGAAGTATAATATAGAAACACCAATGATGCTACAATAACTCTTTTCAATATCTTGGTATAGCTGTAATGTGCTGTGTGAGATCACTTCCATTAGTTCAAGTGTAGACCCTAAATCCTGTTTCTTCCTGTTGTAAATAGTTGATTCTTTGCTTTCATATTTTAACTTTTTAAAAAAGGGTCAATATGTTTAAAAGTGGAACTAACTGTAGATTTTCCTCTCTGGAGAACAGCTTGTTTTTCCTCTGCAGTACCAGCGCCCTCGTGTGTCCTAAAGCAGTCACTAGTTTTCCGTCACTAGAATCACAGTTGGCTGGTTTCAGTATGAAAGTACAGTGCCAAACTGGAGAAAAACACATGTTAATAAATAGTCTATTTTCTAATAATTTAATATTTTTATTATAGTGATACAATAGATCCTTCATAATTCATCATCAACACAGCTCTGTATGATGAAACCTGGGAACAGGAGGCAGAGGCTCTTCAGTGTGGAGGGTGATAATAGTTTTATTGTAGTTGTCTGCCTTGCAGCTACAACAGTATCCCCTTTCATGAGCATTCAGACGTGCTGTGCTCTCATAGTCTTTACTGCTTTCATTCTTTACTCGCTGCAGTTTTCTCACAAAACTCTTCCTGTGATTTTTGTATTTCAGTGTGCGGGCTTCATGATGACGCTGAAGAGCCTACCGAGCACGTACAACAAGGACCTACAGGTATGAAAGTCTGTCTTCACGTGGTTTCACTTGGAAGGAAGTCAAATTTCTCCTAATATCCAGCTCTCTTTATCACCGTGCTCACCCTTCAGGAGGATAAGGAGGCCATGTTTGACTGCTATGATAATGTTCAGGCTGTGCTGCAGGTGACCACCGGAGTCATGTCAACTCTGAAGGTCAGACAATCAGTTCACTGCTGTTTCCTTTGAAAAATAAACCGAATACATTTCTTGGTTTGTAGATGGTAATTGATTTCCATAAAGACTATGTTAAAAAGTTAATATGGAAACAGTAACTCCTGTGTGGTTAATGAGATGCTTCATTTAAAGCTGAATCATTTCCACACTTCAGTGACATCGTGGCAGTTTTAGCTGCAGTATTTGTATGCAGAGGTGGATTATGAGAATTGCATCACTGTCAGTCATCTTGCAGCATTAAACATTTTATTACAAGCACTGCTGAGGATTTGACAGAGCTGATTCTCTGTGGAGACTAGCAAACGACATTAACGTAGAAAGATTTTGTAGGGAAGTTGAGACAGTTTTCCAAACAAGAAGAGGAATTTCAGTTTTTCTTCAGTCTTTTTTCACTGTACAAATAATCTTGCAAAGGTTCAGGGTGTCCTTTAATTTTTGCTTATTTTTTTAGATCAATCAGACTGTGATGGAAGCTGCTCTCAGTCCTGACATGCTGGCTACTGATCTGGCCTACTACCTTGTGAGGAAGGGGGTGAGTAGATCATATATCCTTAAAATATTATATTATGTAGATGTTAACTATTATGTTATAGATATTCAGGATATGAAATTAATCTATATTATTTTTTTTTGAAATTACAATTTTGTCTTGCAGATATTTTTAGAACATAACAAATTACTGAGTATCAGTTTTGTAGTTTAGTTGTGTACAATATTCGAGGAAGTAATTACAAAGAAATGATTTCAAATGATGTCTACAGTTTGTACAGGAATTCAAACACTCTTCATAGCCTTTATTAGGATACAAGTTTATTAGTCCTAGTAACTAGTCCTAGGTAAACTAGTGTCTCTGGGTAGTGGTTTATCTAACAAGTGAAAGCTACCCTGTTTGATCCTGGAAGGAGACATAAATCTGTCAGCAAGGGTCTGTTTTGTCATTCTTTTTTTTTTTTTTTTTATATGAGTTTATTCACATTAATTTTTCACTGCAAAATACTTTCCTGCATTTCTGCATGTTGTGTGTTACAGTGTAGCTGTGTGTTATTGTGTGTTGCAGGTACCATTCAGAGAGGCCCATGGTCTCTCTGGCAAAGCTGTGTTTACAGCTGAATCCAAAAACATTGCCCTGAATCAGCTCACTGTGGAAGATCTCACTGCTATAAGGTGGCTGTCTTCTTCTCACACACACAGACTTTTAAACTAAAAACCTAAAACCTTCCAAATGAATCATTTTCTCTTCTTTTGATTTCTATCATGTTTTTCATACCATAATTTTAAACTCCTCTTTCTTATCTTTGTCTTTTCTTTGTCTGCTCTGTACCTTCAGCCCTCTGTTTGGAAGTGACGTGTCCTCAGTGTGGGACTACAGGAGCAGTGTGGAGCAGTACAGCGCCCCTGGAGGCACAGCTAAGAGTAGCGTCGCTGCACAGGTGGAGCATCTGAGGAACTGGCTGAAGAAACACGCACAGTGACCTCTCGGTGTCACTCGGTGTAACCTTTAGAATCAGATTTGCAGAGCGAGGTTGAAGTGAAATCTTTATACTTTGAGAACCACATTGCCTCCCAAACATTTCACTCTTCTCTCTTTAATATGGAGTGCCATTTCCATCCTGTGCAAACATGTGATGTTTGTCATTGATTGTGTACAAACTGGAAACTGACCAGTTTTAAATACCTGAAAAGAAAATAAATAGTGCCATGGCAGGTTGATTAAGTCTGATTTCCACCACAAAAACATCTGATGTGATTTACTTTACTCTCTAGCCATCCTAAAGACACACACAGCCTATTTTACTGCACAGACAAGAACGTGTATTTATTTATGTCACATAAGTGGATCCAACATTACTTTATGGCAGGTTTATGCAGGATTCACACCTGCGCTGACAATTGAGAGAAACTCTGAGGTGCCTGTTTATTTAAATGCTCCAGTGTGGCCGTTTACCAGTGAAGTCATGTAATGCAAGCATGGTTTCCTGTTGTATATGAACAAAGTTACCAACAGTCGGCTATGATAAACACAACTGACCGGGGCAGAATGAACTGCAAGGCAGATTTATTTCCATGGTGCTTAAAACAGTCAGTTTCATTCATTTTAAACTGATCTAATTGAATCTGTAGAAATCCAAATTGGTGAATACTCAATATAAAATCAGTCTCACTCACAGTAAGGGTTCAGATAAATCCACTGACGTCAGCTGTTAGTTTACTGATTGAAGTTTTGGGTTTGGATTTTGCACATCATAAGAAGTCAAGAACAAGTTATTACTCTGGCAGAGGATTAATATTAATGTATACTTCATTGATCCCCGTGGGGAAATTACTGTCTCTGCATTTGACCCATTCACTCAGGGAAGCAGAGGGCAGGCGCACCGGGGATCAGTGTGTAGGGAGAGTGCCTCGCTAAGTGGTACCTCAGGGTAGCTGTTCAGTGTATTCGAACCCCCGACCTTCCTATCATGGGGCGACCACTCTACATACTGCTCATTGGATTGCTGGAGGATTACTGGAGTTTAGATCTTAATTAAAACATGCACAGGTACATTTATGAGATGCCTTAATTACCAAATGCTTTGTTAAACTCTCTAAACAACAAAGATACAAATATATACATGAAAAGCAACGACAAAAATAGTAGAATAAAGGTTATTATTTAAAGAATCTCTCATGTTTTGAAAAAGGAAGAAAAATATGTTAAACCTCTAATTCTATATATCGGTTTATTACTTTTGTCCACAAAAACATCTAGGAGAAAATAAGCGTTAATATAAAGCAGTAAAACATGAATATTAAAAACTGACCTCCCCCCTAAAGCCCCAAGTGCTGCAGGGTACTAAAGCTCACACACATACTATGTTGGTTTTCAGTTTCCTAGGTCAGAAATACTGACATAATTGAAGTCAGTAATACTTTCAAATTCAAATCTACTGCCATGTTAGCGGCTTCAGCTGAAGTCGGCATGTGCTAATTAAATTTGATCATCATACAAATTTCTGTTTGAGATGAAGATGGTGCTGCTTTATGGTTTCAACGTTTTAAATTGGTCTGGTCTGAATCAGTTGATCGGTTTGTTTTTCTTTCTTTCAGCTTCTTTCCACAAAGAGAAAAATCCCAAAGAATCATCATGCATCCCTTCAAATCACCAGAAAACGTTCATGTAGCTCAGATATGTCTATGGTGGGGAGGAAGAAAGTAAATATAGGAAGAAGGTCTTCTTAAATAGCACATATATGTTTGCATTTATGAAACACGCCCAGTTAGCTGTTTTAACTAGTATTACTGTGGAAGCTGCCATTCTTTGCATGCTCCACCATAGCTGCGACATCAGGCTACAGGAGCCAAGTGCACTCACATTTTAGTCAAAACTTGCCTGAATCATTTTCACACCACTACCGAATTAGTTTGGTGACTGAGACCAGTTCCTCTAAAGGCTGTTGTTATCATTCTGCTCAGTACAATATGTGAATCTGTACAGATTTAAGGACAAACAATCCAGTATCTTCAGAATCAGAACACTTTAATAATCTCTAAGGAAATAAGTTTGACACTGCTGATGGTGGTGCTAGGAGAAAACTATCTAATAGGGTTGTACGAGACACTGCCTGGCAGTCATGTACCTAAATGTGGGCATTGCTGCTGATGTGATCAACTTTAATTGATGGTAATTTGTCAGGAAAAATGGATCATCTTAAAAAAAGATTAAGTATGAATACATTACCAATAGTTAACGCAAAACAACTGCCCCTTTTAAGGGTAGCAGTGGCATTTTTAATAAAAACATTTCTTTGCATCTCTAATTTTTGCATACCCTCTGATCTGCAGAGGAAGGCTGAGCTGTGTGTATCTAGCTCTATGTACTTCTGCTGAACTCAAAAAGGGACCATTACTTACTAACGATACATCATGCTTTATCATGTGACTAAGATTCATCAAGAAAATGTTTACTGAAGTTATAACCCAAGGAAGGGGTTATAAAGGGCAAATACTTTTTCACAGAACTGTATATATACAATCAGACTTTGAGAAGTCACTCCCTGCTGGCCATAAGAAAAAATGCAGATTTAAGACTTTGTGCGTTGGCTTCGCTGTTCAGACTTGAAGACTATGCCCATTTCTTGCTGCGCATTCAGTGTGCCAGACCCAGCGTAACAGTCACAAATGATAAAAACAGACACCAAAAATGTGTCGCAGTTGTCTGAGCTGTACCCGACTTTGAGGAGTACACAATCCTGCCATCCAGCGGCTGCGTAGGTCGGAAAATGTCAGTCATGGGATGCCCTGTCCAAAAGCGACACTGCTTAACTATCGCATCCAGCTGTGAAGTGGAGAGGGAAAAAATGTGTTTGAGGAGATGAAGAGTTGTTTAAAGAAGGAAAGTTGTTGTAGGTCTTGACCTCTTAAATGCAAAGTGTTTCTGAAAAGTTTTTTTCTTCCCCCAGGCGTTTTCTACTTTTGTAGTTTTACTAGTTTTATTTTGCAATTTAATATCACATCTCCATAACTTCTTCAAATATGCTGTTTTTGTTTACATTGTGAAAGAGTAAAGAAATGTCCGTTTGGAGGTTCACAGGTTTATGGATGAAATGCAACCAAAAGCACTAGTTTCTCTACTGTGAGCCTTTTATCTCTTTCACTTATTTATTCTTGCTTACCTGTCGACTACTGATGGCCAGCTTCCTGTGAAACACTGTCCAGGCAACTGCCTGCTCACATCCCGGCGTTGTCATGGAGCCCACGTAGCGGTAGTAACCTTGTAGGTCCTTTGCAGCTGGGATAATGTCACCGAGTCTAAAGTTTGGGATCACTGTGGTGCTGCCTTCATGTGACAAAGAAAGAAGCAAAGTCAGGACTGAATAAAGCTTATTGTGCCCTGATGTGGGAAACAATTATTTGATCCCAATCTGGATCAACTCCTCACTTTATTTTAATGGAGAGAAACAGATTATCCACCAAAAATCCTGAAAAAAATTATTACATGAAAGCAATAAACTGACTTATTGAATTTAAGTATTTGATCTCCTGCAAATCACAGATGGGAAGATAGATTACAATCAATCGATTAATTGCAGATACTCCTCAACTGGTTATATGTATAAAGCACACCTATCCACAGAAATCAGTTTCTTCCAACCAAAGAGCTGCAAATTAACAGCATACATACCGTTGTTTTGTACGCGGCCCAGCGCATCTATTACTGTGTCCAAATGAGGATGATCATCCGCTGTTTCCTAGAAAGATACCATCAATACTATGCCGCAAGTCACGTCTTAACATTTTATGAAGAAGGTGAAAACATCACAGTGTATTACCTCAAACAGGAAGGCGAGCAGAGCTATACCTGCTGTGTCATGTTCGGCCTCCGCCAGAGAGCTGTACGGCTCCTTAATGTGGACTATGTGCATCTGTATAAAGAAAAGAGTACTGTACTCTATCAAGGGCCCTTTCTGCTTTCAGAGATCAGATCAGTCACATAATTTTTTCAACAATGGATATAACAATATTAATAAAATGTTATTAATGACCCTCCTGTGTCATTGTGGTGTATCTGTTAGCCTTACTGAGCAGATTTAAGGTAAATAAAAGGGAATAATAAGGGAATAAAACATGAAATTTTTCACACTAACATAACTGCCATGCTTGAACATTTTTGATGTCAGAAAACCAAATCCATGTGCCAACAAAATTATTGACCTCTACTCAAATCTTTTATAACTTTAATGATGACTCCTTTACCTCCATGGGGAATCTCTCTCCGTCAATGGTGTGCTCTGATCCTGGTCTCCCATTCCCTCCCCAGTGGAGGTGAAATTGGGCGGCTCTGTAGTGACCTGGCAGAGCTCCCCCAATGAATCGAACAGACGCCGGCAAAGCAAAGTGGGCTGCAGGGGCGAGAGATTGTCACTGAGCAAAGGTATTATGTTACTTTAACAGTTATTTTTATGTAAACATGTTGAAAGTATTTGGTCGTTAAGGGAAAAAACACGCTCTGTGTGCCAGACTGGATAAGATCGGCTCTTCATTACCAGAGTGCCCTTTGTTTTCCACTGTCATGTTGATTGTGTCGGTGTGGCCAATGAAGTTGAAAGGTGACAGGGCGATGTCGATGTGGACTTTGCTGGTCACGATGTTAATCGGTGACTGGCGTAACCCTCCACATTTTGGGAATTGAGTAGCCCAGTGGTTGGGGTCTAAGCGACACAAACAGGAAAAGCAACAGCATCATCAGATTTTAGGCTTCACTGACCATACAGAGTGCTGCCTCTCAGAGAGTCCATGAAGATTGCCTCCCCCACCCATGCTGGCTGAAAAGACAGGATGCCTGCCTATTTACGTAAACGCTTACATATTGTATTTTTTAAAGACTTATTTTGGGGCTTTTTTGCCTTTGTTCATCAGCTGAACAGCCAAGAGTAGACAGGAAGGGGGCAGGAGAGGACACACAGCAAAGGCCTGCAGGTCAGACTCAATTTATAAAGCAACAACAAAATGAATAGTGCTCAGCCAATTCACCTCATGAATGACGAATATTTGCTGGTGCTGTAGATCTCAATGAGAATGAACATCACTTTCTTCTGCTTTCATTTTGCTACTTTGGGTTTGCTTCTCACAAACACAAGAAACTGCACCTGTGTCCTGTGGCACTTACTAACAGCTGAATCTTGTTTTTATTATTATCTTGGTTTAGATCTCTCGTTACATTAAGAAACTTTAAGATGAAATTGACTGTTTGAATTACCATCAAACTGATGCATTAAGATTCTCATGGGCACCTTCATGTTTTTAGTCTTCAACTATATTACTTAATATATTACTATATTAATTTGGTTTTTGATAGTGATCTGATAGTGTATTATTTTTTTTGACACTTTCAGGACACTGGTAGCAATTTTATTATAATTTTGTATTTTTATTTAATTTTTTACTTTTTATTTTGCAGTTTAGTTTTAGCTGGTCTCCAATGTGGGTATCCTTGTTTCAGTTTGTCTGAAGATGTTTAGTTTTAGTTTAGTTTGTTAATAGTTTCAGTTTTTAGTTTTAGTCTTTTTTAAAAATGTTATTATATTTAAGGAAAAGTGTTTTAAAAAAGTGTTTGCCCCCTTTATTATTTCCTAGTGTTTTGGATATTTGTCATACTTACATGTTTCAGATGATCAAAGAAATTTTAATATTAGACAAAGATAACGCGAGTAAATACAAAATGCACTTTTTAGATTATGATTTTATTGATTGAGGGAGAAAGGGTGAACTAACCTAAACCTACCTGGTCCTGTGTGAAAAAGTAATTGCCCCTCTTGTTAAATCACAAATTAAATGTGATAAACCACATGTAAAAGATCTTAAAAAGCAACACATCATGTCACGATCTAAAGAAACACCTGAGAAACAAAGTCACTGACATCTATCAAGTGTTAAAAGGCCATTTCTAAGATTTTGGGACTCTGATGAAGAGTCATTATACACAAGAGGAGAAGACTTGGAACAATGGTGAACCTTCCCACGAATGGCCAGCTGACCAAAATTACTCCAAGAGGGCACAAAAGAGCCCAGAAAACTTTAAAGGACTGCAGGCTTCACTGCCTCAGTTAAGGTCAGAGTTCATGATTCAACACTAAGAAAGAGACTGGGCAGAAATGGAATCCACGGGAGAGTTCGAGAAGACCACTGCTGACCATGAAGAACACAAAACCTCGTCTCACATTGGGTAAACAACATTTTTTCGATCCCCTTGACATTTGGGAAAATGTGGACTGACGAGACAAAAGTTGAACTTTTTGGAACGTGTGTATCCCAGTACTTTTGACGTAGAAGTAACACAGCATTTCAGAAAAGGAACATCATACCAACAGTAAAATATGATGGTAGTGTAATGGTCTGGGGCTGTTTTGCTGCCATGAACCATGAATTCTGCTGTCTATCAAATCATGAAGGAGAATGTCCGGCCATCTGTCCATGACCTCAAGCTGAAGCACACTTGGGTTCTGCAGCAGGACAATGATCCAAAACACAAAAGCAAGTCCACCTCTGAATGGCTTAAGAAAAACAAATGGAAGACTTTAGAGTGGCCTAGTCAAAGTTCTGACCTGAATCCAACTGAGATGCTGTGGTACGACCTTAAAAAGGTGGTTTATGTCCGAAAACCCTCCAATGTGGCTGAATTACAGCAATTCTGCAAAGATGAGTGGGTCAAAATTCCTCCACAGTGCTGTAAAAGACTCATTGCCAGTTATTGCAAACTCTTGACTGCAGCTGCTGCTGCTCAGGTTCTTCCAACCACTTATTAGGCTTAGGGGGCAATCGATTTTTCATAGGTTTGGATTTTTTCCCCTTAATAATAAACACCTTCAATGATTTGTTGGTGGAAAACTAACAAAATAACTCCTAACTTAGAAACTATGACAATAACTTTTTGGCATGGGATACGCTTTGAGTGTAGTTTGTGATTTTGTGTATAGTACACTAACAGGTTATTACAGTTAAAACAATTTTAATACATGTGCAATGTTTCTGAATAAGTAATATTTTATTTGGAAGATAACATAAATTTGTGTTTCAAAACTTGAATGAATGCCACATGTGTATTATAGCCACATAAATAAACAAATTAACTATACTCAGAATTATGTCAAATATATTAAAATGGGTTTCAACAGGACAAATAACAGGACCTCCACCTGTTTTTGCAATACAAATGTCTTAAAGTACAAAGAAAATAAAATGTTTATATATAAAATAAATGACTATTCCTTTAAAAGTAAATACTGCTCAGAAAGTGAGCTGCATTGGTGAAGGTTTGATCTCTGAGTCATTCTTGATTCATTTAACTATTGTTTTCCAAGTTCAGAAAATCTTTTTCATTTTTCAAAAGTCCAGTGTTTCACCTGGTGGCTGTAGCTCAGGAGGTAGAGCAGGTAGATCACCTACTGATCAGAAGGTTGGTGGTTCAATCCCTGGCTCCTCCATGCCAAATATCCTTGGGCAAGATACTAACTCCAAGTTGCTCTCCGATGCATCCATCGGAATATGAATGTGGTTAGACAGCACTATGTTTAGAGAAAGTGTATGTGGCATGTTGTATAGAGCGCTTGGAGTACTCTGAGAGAGTAGAAAAGTGCTCTATATGAATCAGTCCATTTAGTTTTTATATTTTCCACATCTAGTTTTAGTTTAAGTTAAATGCAATAACTTTATTCTGAAACTGATGACGTTTAACCAAACAGATTTTTGGAGGCCAGTGAGAACCTCTGTGGTTAAGCCCAATAATAAAATAAATGGTTAAAGAATTGTTCATATTGCAGTGGTTTACATCCTTGACTTGCAGGATCTTTGACACTTTTTGGATTTTCCTCTAAAATTTTGTAGGTTCCTTTCTTTCTAGTCTTACCTCTGCATGGGTCATCACAGGCATTCTGGTTTTGATAACACCAGTTAGCTGGAGAAAAAGTAAAACACTGAGATTAGACCCAGGAACACACACAAACAGACACACATAACCTGCAGTGTACACAGCGCTTATATTTATGTTCGGGATGGTGCTGCGCTGTGCCAGGCCAACAGTCTCCCTGCAGTTAATAAATGAATATTAATTAAGTTCACGCTCTATTAGACACAGCGTTTATTTTTTTCTTAGTCAGCAACTAGCTGATCTGCTCATGTGTTTGTCCTCTGCACCTGAACTTTGCAGCTGACATATTATTAGTCTTCACATGACACATGTGCTCAGTGTGTTAAAAATATGCTGTGTCCATTAATATGTTATCTGATAAAGCACAGACAGAATGATGTGTGATTACAAATGACTGATCCTTACGATTTATTGATTTATTACAATGAATCACCCTGCCTCCCTGCAAATTTAGTCTGACTGCTGAGCTCAGTGCACTTTGAAAAAGTTGCACAAAACCCACCTCTGCAAAAAGTGAAAAAGACATCCAAAAATGTGTTCAGTCAAATTCACAGACCCCCACACTTACTTCCTTTGTTTACAAGAACAACAAAAGCTGTGCCAGAACAAGAGAGTAGTATAAAAATATATTGACCGAAGGTCTTACAATAAAATAAATTAGCAGCTTACATTTAGTTTTCAAACATGTTTTACTCAGTTTAAATGTTGGAAAATGTGTCTGTGTGTGACAGTGAGTGGAAGAGATGCAGGCGGATTTTAATCACCCAGGTCAGCTGGTTGTTATTACACTGATTGCTTTCAGTGCAAAGTGGCTTTATCCGACTCCTTAACTGCCTCTGCACCGCTGCATTAAGCGTGTTCATTCAGCAGGTGCTGATGACGTTATTAGAGTTGTGCCGTGGTTGTGTATTGTGTTTCTGATGTGAATGAAAGTCCGGTGTTTGACTCTGCAGTGGGAATGAAAGCCGCTATAGAGAACCATTTAGCTAATATAGGAACACAGATTAGCCCTGCTGACTCCCACAATGCCGTCCTTTGAAAAGGGGACAGTGGTTCTCACCAACTGAGAACAATACACAGCTGGAGGCTGGCTTTACACCACCTGGTTCATTCACCTGTGTGAGACTGAGCAGCGGGGAAAAGTCAGAGTGAAGTCTGTGCAGTGATTACCTCGCTAAATTCCCAGTTTTACTTTCCTTACACTGACAATATCTTCTACAGTTCACCATCTGAGCTTTCAGAGTGGCTCCATGCAGCCTAAACTTGGAGCTTACACATGACAACGTGAATCCCTGTGAGAAAATAATTAAACTCTTACTGCATTGACAGAAATTAAGAAGGTAAGTAACAGCAGGTGCTGCTGATCAGTTGCACTTAATATAGAGTGAGCACCTGTGTAAAAGCAGATGTTTTGGCAGTTTGCTGATCTGGAGCACTCGGGTGTTTGTTAACACGATGTCACAATCTTTCCAGGAGTGGAAGTCCCGGCAAATTTTATATGTCAGACTGTGCAGCGCTCAGAAACTGCAAAAACATCCAAGCACTACATCTCAGACTCCAGGCCTCGGCTAAATGTTAAAGTTCATTACAGTAACCAGAAACCACAAGACATCTGGAGCAATGTCCTTTAGACAGAGGAGACCACAGTGGAGATATTTGGCCATGTTTGGCAGAAACAGAAACACCTAATACCAGCTTCAGGCGAGGTGGTGATGATAAGTGATTGATTTGGAGCCACAGAAATTTGGCACCTTGTAGTGAATTCGTCGACAGGAACTGATTGAAAAGATGCAGCAGGACCACAAACCTGAAGCTATGTTCAGTTCAAGCTATAAGAACGGCCCAAAGTTCCTCCACAGTGATGTGAGAGACTGATAAAACTATAAAGAAAACGGTTGCTTTAAATTAAAATGTTGTTCTTAGGACCTGTGGAAATGTTCTTTTCATGGGATTGTAGCTCAGGACACTTAGAGGCTCTTCTGCAACTTGTTCTGGTTGGTAGCGATGAGTTTTTTGTGGCAGGTGTTCTTAAACTGGAGAAAGATATTGCTGCAAAGCAGACACTGGTTTGTTGACTTTTATGGCTCCATTCTTGTGACTCTTGTGAACTGCAAGCCAAAACACCTGCTCCCCGGCAAACTTTCAAAATCAATTAATTTTTTACGTAAACTTTAGGAAAATGAAAAACTCACAGATGTGAGATTTGCACATCCCCAAATGGGAGAATTGGTTGCTTTTCCACTGCTTTCATGATCTAGACGAACTGTTTTTGAGTCTTGGACTTTGTTTCAACAGAAAAAGACATCTGATGTTGCCTCTAATCCACTTTTTTCCACTATGATTTGCAGGGCTTTGTCATTTAATCATATAGAAAAACTAATGAGCCTATTAATTAGTAATAAAAATCATTGCTGTTTGCAGTTCAGCTCGTGATCTTTCCAGTTAATATTTAAACATTCATGAAGAAGTAGCAAGAAAATTCAAAATATGTTGTAGATAGTTGTGTTGCTGCTTTGATTCTTAATAATCTCATGGCACTTGTCTTCCCACAAATTACAGCATGTTTAATCAAGTGTGGCTGCAGATGTTTTATCGTCATATCCACCCTTTTGACTTAAACAAGAACAAGTTCAAACTAAAAAAATAGGCGCAGAAAACTGAAGCCCATCATAGTTCCTGCATTTAGCTTAAATGCAGTTATACTGTGTATATTATGTGTGAGTCTCCTACCTGTGCAGCGGGAAAGGAGAAGATGCAGAGTCAGGAGGTAGAGAGAAAAACCCATGATGAAGTCAGGCGAAGCTCCTCATAGACTAAATTTCAGCTGTCTTCACACACCAACTCAGCCACCTTTGAAGGTGGGAGGGAGGTGATTATTGTGTGTTTGTGTGTGTGTGTGGAAGTTATTCTAAACAGGAGGGGGGGTCTTGGTGCAAACGTTCCTAATTTTAAGTTGTGTAAAACGAGAGAGGAAGACACCTGGTGGCAAAATGTACAAAATGATTTCAGCTGTTCCTTGTTTTTTATTTTTGACTTGATACAGCAGAAAAACCAGGAGGAACAAGAAAGTATTTTAACTCACCGGACAAAATGTCATTATTTACATCTGATTTCCATTTTCTATAATACATTAGTGCACATAATAAAGTGGATGTGTTTATTTGAAAAAACTTTAAAATTAAGCCTGGAGCTTTTGCTTTGCTATTTTATTTTATTTAAAATTGGCAGCATTTTTCCTAAATTGCGTGCTTGTCTTCCATCTTCCACATAGTAGAGTGTACTTAATAAAGTGTCCGGTTAGTGTTAGTGTCTATGGAAGTTAGCAGTGCAGCATCATTAACATCAGAAGAGGTTTCCAGTTTTCTGTGTCAGAACAAGCTTTTGTGCACCAGCGAAGGTTGGGTGTGGTTTCTGGTCCCAAAGATCACGAGAACTGAACTCTGAATTTTCTGAATCTTTTAAATGTTACCATTCATGGAGATTTTATCACTGCAGATGATAAAATCCAAAGTCATTGAAATTTGACTTTAAGCAACACTCTTCATAAGTTCTTGACCCACTTATGTAAAAATGTTTTTCATGACCTTTAACAGTTAATTTAACAACGTATGAGTCTGAACTGTGAATCTATTTCTAACTCACAGAGGAGAGCTGATGAATATCAACTCTGTATTGTGCAACATACGCTTGTAAAATACAGAATAAAAATAACTTAAATTTCAAACTGATACATGTAGCAATTTATTTAGTTGAATATTAAAATAGAAATGCATATATATTTCTTTAATTGTTGTTTATAAATTTAAATGGTGCGATATAGGCAAATATTTAGGAACAACTACACTTGGTCACTTAAATGTTTTACATTTGGTCATAAAAAAAATCATTAAAAACTTCCTTCACATGAACCTGCGTGATTCGGATGAGCTGAAAACAAACACTGAAATCTCACTGGACAGATTGTCTTCATGCCTGCCAAACACAGCCTGAAACTACTCTGGGCTGAAATCAAGTGCATTCGGGCTGATTGTCAGATTAATGGCGGATCCATTACTGAAACAACAAGCTAAAAATACCCTGTAGGTAGCTCCTACATAATAATAATAATAATGATGAAAAAAATCATTTTTCATTATTAACATGAACTTCATCTTATGGCCCTTCATGTAAACATGTTTTGTTTTTTAAATGCAAGGTAGAATAAATGGACATCATACTTTGAATCATGCAATACCTCTACACTTACACTATTACTTCATTAAAAAAAAACAACTAAATCATTCATATTTAAAAAAAAAAGTATTAAAAATGTGGTGATGAATTAATGGAACGTAGTGATTCTTGCATAGATGAGAATAAATAATTATCTTCATTAAAATAAACGGCTCTCAGTGAGCTCCATGAAACTTCACTGAAATGTGAAATGGAAAACGGCAATCCTGAAACAACACAACATTGCTATCTTGTTCATGCATAAACAAATGAATCCTCCTTGTTCCTCTTCTGCAGCCCAGACGATAAAGGAAACAGCAGAATGGCTTCAGAGGAGGTACTTCTGTAAAACCAAAGACACAAACAGAAGACTCAGCTGGAGGTTTTTCTAAACATTTGCTCTGCATTCATAATGCTTTTAAAATGACTGATGGGTGTCTCAGAGGTAAGCTGTGACGCAGCTGTAAGCAAGTGTTTTAACAATATTTCTATTTGAAATAGTGCTTCTATTTCTATTTGAATCCTTTGTTGTTACTCAGTAGGAAGGTTGGGTAAAAACTAGTCTGCAGACTGTAGAGGGCAAAAGGTACGGTGGCCCTGAGAGGCCAAACGGACTGCAACTTAAGAAAACACTAGCAATAAGAAAAACGCTGCAAAAGCACACAAAACACTGAAGGAAAAACAGAAACAGAAATAGGAAAAAACAGATTTCCAAAAGCACAAGGGAAGTGTTTCTGGGGAGACAATAACCCGACGGACCAGTTGCAGGAACCTAAAACATGGTAGGCGTTTTATCATGATTCATATAATACTCATGACGGATTTTTAGGCCAATAGTTAGGCTAACACACTTACCTCTCATCTTTTCTTTCCTCACAAAACTGATAGATCCTCCACTTATTTTAAGTGTCTCCCAGCGCAATTCTTAGCATAATTTGGTTCCTGCAACTGGTCCGTCGGGTTATTGTCTCCCCACAAACACTTCCTTTGTGCTTGTGGAAATTAGTTTTTTCCTATTTGTGTTTTGTTTGCTCCTATTTCCGTTGTTGTTTTTCTTATTTCCGTTGTCGTTTTTCCTATTTCCGTTGTGTTTTGTGTGCTTTTGCAGCGTTTTTCTTATTGCTGGTGTTTTCTTAAGTTGCAGTCCATTTGGCCTCTCAGGGCCACCGTAAAAAGGAGTATACAGAGCAGAACAGAAAAATGCCACAGTGCAAAAAAAATAAATGTCACACATTTAACATTTATATATGTGAATACTGAATAAAAAAAATACAGAAATACTGTGAAGTATTTGCATTGTGAACCAAAAAAAGAAGAAGAAGAAGAAAGAAAAACATTCTGCATCTTTGTTGCCATTTGACCCTTTCCACATCCAGATCTGTGTGTGTGCCAGGCTGTATCTGCCACATTCACTGGATAGCATTGTTTACTGAACCAAAGAGCCCCGGGTTGTTTACTTACAACTGTGTAGCTGTTAATGAGTGAGTTGGGAATGTTTTTTTTTTCAGATACAAGAAAGTTTTGTCATTGTTGCGTTGTTCTGTTTATTGGCATGTGTAGTTTTGGATCATTCAACTCTGTTTTCATGTGCGTCGTGGATTCGCTGCCTGTATATGGACAGCTTGCCAATCGATCACAGACGACCATTTATCATCAAATCTGCCTCAGAATCACTGATTAATCTTTGAACTTTTGGAGGAAAAAAAGGCTGAACCGCCACCACTTCCACAGGACTGAGCACTAAACAGCTCAAAACCTGAATAAATTAAATCTGCTTGAAAGCACTGAAACAAAACTGGGCATGCCTATAGTATGACAAGCCAGCTGGTGGTTATGTAACCCTTAACCCTAAATCTGTCTTCACCCAGAAGGAGCTTTTCATTAGGCCTTTGAATGTAGATGGAAAGACCAAAGTTGAGCTTAAAAAAATACTTGTGGACGGGGGACTTGGTGGCACTTGGATGGTTCAGCTCCCATTGTGCAGCATGACTGGAAATGCTTTATATTTCTATACTGTAGCATGTTTAGAAAAGTGATTTACAATAAGAAACAAAAATAAAAGATACAAATTCACGCATTTACATTAATTACATAAAATTACAAAAAGCATGATGTCTTTAGCTAAGAGTTAAAGACAGAGGTAGGTGACGCATTTGTGAAGTCACTTGGATGATCATTCCAGCGTCTTGGTGCAAGCAAATTAGCTTTGACTCTGCGATGGTCTGGACTCTAGAGTGATTAGGAAGTAGACCTTAACCCTGTAAGGCTGAAAAATCTGATGTATGCAATCAGACACATGGAGTGCTACTGCGAGACAAATATTACAAATTAAAACTCATATATGGAAATTAATGTTTGCTTTTTTTTTAATTGTCAGAAGGTTTAATAAACACTTTTTTTCCAAAAACTTTTTTTGAAACTGTGAAAAAAAAAAAACAGTTTCAAAAAAATTACAATCGTCCGGCAGTCATTGCATAGTTCAGGATTTACAGGGTTAATGATGTTGAGAGAGAGTATGGATACAGCATAAGTCTCTACCGCAAACGCAGGTGCAAGGCCATTTAAAGCTTTAAATACAATAGCGCACTTCATGCTGGATTCTGTGATGCGCAGAGAGCAGGTGCAAGTCTGCCAACACTGGAGTAATGCGATCGCTCTTTTTTGTCCCACTCAGTAATGCACATGTGCACTGTGTGACACTCAAAGGATGTGTTCAACTACAGAAAGGTTTAGGTTTCTCTGCTCCTCTTAGAACATTGCAGCTAGCTGGGAAGCTCGTCCACTGATACTGCCCGTGTCAGTTATTCCTTTCTTTCTTTTCAACTCACCTGAATCACAACAGCAGCCACCATAACCAGAGCAGCTAGGAGCGCCATCCGTCCCACCCAGCCCACATCTACGGTATTGAGGATGAAGAAGCGCGCCCAGCCCAGTTTCTTCAATGTGTGCGGCGGGTAGCGCATGTCGTTCACCCCCTCCATTTTCAGCTTTTTGACCAGACAACCACGCAGGTGGCTCAGTCGGTCAAAGCTGAACTTGCCGTGGTAGCAGCCTATTCCACTGTTTCCTGCACATGGAACATACACAGATGTTGGCATCAGGTTTGACCACTTTTAATCAACACAATAAACCAGTAATACAGACAGTAAAGTCACTAAGGGGTTAAAAAAAAGGCTCCATTTGCACAGTTTCTCTACTTACCCACTCCTCCAAATGGCAACGCGCTGACAGAATAGTGCACGAGGCAGTCGTTGGCCAGGAATCCTCCACTCGAAGTCTCATCTCTCATTCTCTCTATCACCTTTACAGAGAAGAGAAAACAAAAAACCCTGACAATAAGTCTCGACCTAAACACTGGTTTCCACGTGTTAACTGCTTTGCTGTGTTGGCTGCTGGTAGATACCTTGTTATCTGGTGAGAACACATAGAGAGCCAGAGGTTTCTCTCCCTTATTGATCAGCTTGATGGCTTCGTCCAGGCTGCTGACTGGTAAGATAGGAAGTAGAGGTCCAAAAATCTCCTCCTGCATTACCTTTGCCTCTGGCTTCACGTCCCGTAGAACTGTTGGAGCTAAGCACATCACAGAAACACTGCATGACTTTGTCTTGTTCCTGAAGGTTCTCCTTTCAGATATTCTGGTTTATCTGTCTGAGTTTCAGTTTGATTATTTTAGTTTAAAAGCTATCAACATTTGTCTTCATTGTAACTTCTATTGTTATTTTCCCCTTATCCTCCTGCTATTGAGTATTGACTCTGTATATGGTCCCTGAAGGTGCATCTGTCAAGGCCTGAGAAAATAAACACAATATTTTAAAAATGAATTAATTGTTACCTATGTAGCAGTCTGACTCATCATTTTCCCCGCCTACAGCGATGTTGCTGTCTTCTAACATGGCCATGACCCTCTTGAAATGGCGCTGGTTGATGATGCGACCATAGTCCGGGCACGTCTTTGGGTTGTCTGTGTAGAACTCCTACAGAAATTATTTTAAAAACCAGTAAATTAATGGACAAACACATTAAATTACCGCCCCCCCCCCCCCCCCCCCCCCCCCTCTGGTGCACTGTGTTGCTACCTTGATAATGAATCTTTTAGGCATAAACATTTCTTTGAGGTTTGTATTGAAATAAAGGCTAAAGACTTTATTTTTTCCTTAGTTTTAAAATTCTCAACTCAAAGTTATGTTTTTTTCAATCTTCAGTACCTTAATACACTTCTTGACCTCTTCAATGACCCGGTTCTGGATGCTGGGCTCACAAAGGATGTAGTCTGGGGCGATGCAGGTCTGACCACAGTTACTGTACTTCCCCCACGTGACACGCCTACAGAGCAGAGGAAGTGTTACCGGTGACTGGATTTATGTCATATACAGTTGTGGTCTGAAGTTAAACATACACTCATCATGAGCATGAATATCAAGACAATTTGAGAATTCAATTTCTTTGAATTCTTTGTCCTTCAGGGTGGAATGATGTGCCATCACGTTATCAGGGTGTTAAAGAAAACCCCAAGGCTCAGGCCTGCCATGAACTGGAAGCGTTATAACACCAGCGTCCACAGTCGAGCCAGTTTTACATTGACTCGGACTGAGAGTGTGTCGATCAAGAAAGAAGGCCCCGCTCTAAAATCGATGCCTTCAAAGTTTTATGGTCGGACGAGACAAAGATTGAAGCCGTTTTGTCACAATGACAAGTGGTAAGTTTGGAGGAATAAAGGTGAGGCTTTCAAACCTAAGAAAACTGTAACAACTGTCAAGCATGGTTGTGGTAGCATCATGTTCTGGAGCTGTGGTACCAGTGCATTGCACAAAGTGGATGAAATAATGAAGGACTATCTCATATTCTTCAACTTTACATTAAATCAACTGCTTTTATTTGGTGTTCCACCTGGACAATGATCCCAAACACACATCGACCCTGTTGCAAATTTGTGGATTACGCTTAAAACCCATGTGTTGGCAAGGAAACCAAGTTATCTGATTTAACTCTACCAATTCTGCTACAAAAGGTGGTCAAATGCCAGAAACTTACTTATGACCACCAGAAGTGTATCTTAGCAAGGTGCGACTTGCTTGGACACTGAATATTACTGATGGTGTGTAAGTATACTTTTGACCTTATGTGGATTAGAGAAAATTAAAAATCATTCAAATCATTAAAAGCCCCAAATTACTATGACATTCATGTCCACGACTAGTATATAAACATCTGACCACAGCTGCATATGCTTTGACAGCACTCGCTGGATGGACCAACACTCAGAACAAAGGTGGATGCTCATATTAAATATGGCCTAAAGCTGCAAGTATTCTAAAGCCCATGCTTTAGATTCCTCTTAACATCAGAGAGAGTAAATATATTTATTATGCTCATTTAGGGTACACAGTTCTGAATTTGAGCACAACAGCTCCTCCCACCAGCTGTTTGTTTATGAGGTGTAGCCAACCACAAAAAAGCTGACTTTAAGGCAGGGTGGTTGAAAGAAGAGAAGCTTAAACTGATAACGACAGATGATGAACCAACGGCCACAAGGCTAAAATAAAAGCTGTCTTAAACTGTGATCATGCAAAGCTACCCAGCATATTCAGACACCCTTAATGGAAATATTAAGATTCTGAGTGACTGTATGTAAGAAAGAAAAAAGAAATTAAAATTGTAACATGAAGACAAATAACACTGAGCACTGCTTTCACCTGCAGGCTATGCTTATGTCACAGTTCTTGTCGATGTAGCAGGGGCTCTTCCCGCCAAGCTCCAGGGTGACTGGTGTCAGGTGTTTGGCGGCAGCTTCCATGATCACTTTTCCCACCGTGCTGTTGCCGGTGTAGAAGATATGATCAAATTTCTGGCGTAGCAGCTCCTGGGTCTCCGGCACTCCTCCAGTTACAACAGGGTAAAGTTCCTGACACACAAAAGAAAACATACACGCAGGTATCACAAAAGCTCCGGAAACAACACGTCTCTGTAATTTACACAATTTGAGATGCAAGGCAGTTTTCTTCTTTAGATCATTTGCAGAATAAATAGAGATGAATAAAGCTGATTATAAAAAACAAATACAGCACAAGTCAAAAGCTTTTCTCTGCTCGACTTCCCCCATCGTGTGTATAGTAAACACAGTTTCCCTGACATCTTGTAAAACACAAGATGTCAGGGAAACATTTCACAGTTTGTTTTTATATGACACAGCATAAAACTATAAGTGTAAGCACAGAGGCAGTTTGTAAAGAATAAGCAGCTTATAACAGAGCCTTGTTTGGCTGGACATAGGCTGCTGTCATGTGACCTGTCCTTACTTTGTCAATGTAAATCGGCAGAAGGTCCTCCATGACTTTGGAAGTGTGCACACAGACCTCAGAGGGCTTCACCACAGCTGCATTACCTGCACAGGTAGAAGAGAATAGCAGCTCAATATTGTCTTTATCTAACAATTATTTTCAATCATTTTCTTTGATGATGTTTGTCCATTTTTGTTCCTGACACATTTAATATGAAATGTGCTAATGTTGTTATTGCTTTGTGATCTAAAAACACAGCCTGTGGATGGATAGCTATTCAGCAGAATGCAGATCATGGCTTAAAGTCCAAGAAAATATCCAGTTCTCTTTGTGTGCAGGCATTTGGCATCATTATCTTATATTTATTGATCATTATCTCCACTAAGACAGCTGAGATCACACGCCTACCCCCAGACGTTCACCTTTGTCTGTGCTGGCAGCCTCAGCTACACCTTTGTGCTTTTTTATTGGTGATCAACAGAGTTCTTATAATTTCGTTTTTATTTTCATTTCACTTTTTGTTTTTAATTCTGTTTAGTTTCAGTTAGTTTCTATAGTACTGCTGCTTGTTCCACTTTAATATTTACTGCTTGAAAACATTTTCAGTAGTTTCACTTTAGTTTTTATTGGTTTCAGTGTCAGTTTTAGTCTTTTATTGTGTGGAGGACACACGACAGAGGCAAGATTATGGAAAATTAGAACAGGCATTCCCAAAAATACAACTTTTTTAAAGCTATTGACTCTCACTCTTTTAAACATCCATGTCTCAATTAACATGTCCATCAAAACCTCCACAGCTAAGTTATGATAGCAAATTATAACAGATAACAATGTCTAAAGCTAAGGATATTAACTTATTATCTATATTTTTATTTTACTTTAATTCATTTTTCACATTAGCCACAATTGTTTTGGTTGTTTTTATTTTTATTTTTAGTTAACTACAATAACCTTCAGGATCACTGACACGTGAAATGCAAATCTAATTGATTCAGTTGAACAAGTATCATTATATATATCAGAGTTTTTACATGATGGTATATATCATGAATTATCAGCCTATTACATATAGTACATACGTTGTTCATGGGTCTCTGTTTTACTGAGATTAATTGAATTATTTTTACTCCCTGGAAATAAATGACACTTATATCCTGCTTTTCTACTCTTTTCTAGCACTCAAAGCACTTTTATACAACTAGCCTCATTCACCCATTCAAACACACACATTCAGGCTGTGGCTGCCCAGACAGAAAATGCTAACTTACTATTTTAACCTGAAATTGTGACTGTAAATATTAACCAATCACAATGAAAAAATATTACGCACATCAGTGTGCATTATATTTTAAATGCATAATTCTTCAACAGTTTTGTTGAACTGACAGTTGCCTTTGGCCTGAAAATAATCAGAAGAAAAGACTTCTGACCCACTGGGCTGATACGAGCATCTGTGTAATATCTGATATTGCCGGTGCAAAGAGCAAAGTCCATGTTGTGCCAGCAATCACAGAATATTAAATGGTGGCACAAAGTGCTGCACAACTGCACTGACGAGTGCTACACTTTTTCAGTATTTGACACTAAACTAGATTTATCCAAATGAAATACAAATGAGCCGCCTACTTGCAAGCACTGATATGCAAAGCTATCACTGGACAACCACAAATACTGCAGTGTCATGCTGTGTAGTCACAAGAAACCTCTTCATGACATCGTGATTAAAGCTGAGTCGCACAGTTTGACCACTCAGGCTGAACTTTATGAAGATAATGTATGAGAAATAGAAAAAAAACATGATCCCAGCATCTGATGAGTAAATACCAACGTACAAGGACACACACAATGAATCTTTTGCCGTTCCTAAAACTTCTGCTCTCATTATTGCAGTATAGAGTTCACAGAGTGGCCTTTGACCTACTTATCACAAGCTGAAAGAGAACACTTGGCAGTGGCTGGATAGAAAGGGGAACTTGAGCGGTTGTGATCACGGGACAAAAGAAAAGAACTGGCCTGAAAAACAGACGAATAGAAAAGAACTGAATACACGCCTTGATTTCCAAATCTTAGGCGGAAATGTTGTGGTCTTTGCTGTCTGTTGCTAACGTATCCAAAGACATTTACATAGGTTCTGATTTTACTCTGAACTGAAAAAATGCTACAATATCAGAGTTAATAAGGCTGTGTGCTTAAAGGGCCAGGCACTACAAACTGTGAGTAAATTGTATATTTTAAATTGAGAATTTGGTGACATATAAGTTTACTCCAGTACTTAATTATATAGGTAACTTTGTTTTCAGTTATTATTTAATATGCACACAATAATAATTATTATTATATATAAATGCTAATGCTTTATATAATTTGACTTTTATGCTATTTTATGCAATTCTGCACTTGAGTAAGTGGCCACAAGGACACAAATTGCCTGTGGTATTCTTATCATAAAAGATGTTACAGATGTAAGCGCTACTCAGGCACATTACATCACACTCTGCCCTTTCATCCACCCCAAACACTCTCAGCATGGTACAGTACCGGCAGCAATGGCTCCAATGAGCGGCCGGATGGTCACAGCCCAGGGGTAGTTCCAGGCCCCGATGACCAGCACCACCCCCAGCGGCTCTGGATGGATGTAGACGGTGTCAGACATGGTCAGCAGGTTCTTCTTCACATGCCGAGGGGCTGCCCACTCCTTCAGATTCTTAATGAAGAGGCTGATCTCACCCTCCAGACCCAGAGTCTCATAAAACTGTGCCCCAACCTCGGTCTGAGGAAGAAGAAGATGAACGTAGGATCTCCTTATGGTGGATACTCTTCAGCTTCTGTATGCTTCCATGAAAGGAAACCATTTTGGCTATTTTTGATTCATGAACATTTCATAGGTTTTATGATCTGACCACTTTAAAACTTCTATTTATATTTCTTAACAAGGCAGTCCTATACATATATATTTATTTATAGCAATCAGATTTCCAGAGGAAAGAAGGGATCCCATCCAGCTCTTTCTATGTCAGACTGTTTGTGTGCCAGCACAAGTATGCACAACTACCAAGACATTAATGACACAGACAAAAAAATTCAGGATTTAATTGGGTCCAGATGACTTTGTTTAGAATTACGAAATGTGCCTTGGCCTTGGCAGTGGATGTGCTTTCCGGGAGCTTTTGTGCTTACCTAAGAAATAAAATGGGAAACATCGGAAGCCAGTCTGTAAAAACACAGACAGGAGTCTATGTGTTTTGTACTCACTACTCACCTTATTGAGGTCTTTCTTAATGGCAGCTGCAATCTCTTTCTGTCTCTCGCTGAATAACCGCTGCAGATTCTTGAGCTGGTTGATTCGGTACTCTACAGATTTGGACCTGCCTGTTTCAAAGGCTTTCCTGGCACGAGCCACCGCTTGCTGCTCCCGGGACATCTTTTGAGACCAAATGAAAAAGATTTCCTCAAAGCTGCAGAAAGCAGAAATCAAGAAAAGGTGGATAACTTTAAAAATACACAACTCTCCTACTGCAGCTCTCTTCTCACCGGTCCAAGCACGAGCAAGTGCATCAAACACTTTAAAAAAAATCTGTTATAACCATAACTATCCTAGTTTTATTGATCTCTCATCTATAAAGTAAGAACTGTTAAATTATATAATGTAATTTGAGGTTTTGGTGGTAGTTTAGTAACTTAAGCTATAAAGGTTAGGATAGTTTAGTATTTTCTGTTATATTTAATTGTGATTGTTAAGGCCCGGGAGCCAAAATCAGCCTGCTTAAGACTCCAGTCCAGCCCACTGAACATCTTTGGAAAATTTAGGAACGTTTCAAATGTAATTTCAAATATTTTACAGTTTGTGTTACTGATGCACTGATATAGACCTGCCCCACAGCCACTCATACTGCAAAGTAGTTAAGTAATATATAAACAGTTAAATGACAGAAAAGGTTTTTTCACTATCTACTATAGATATTTTTTATTTATTTACATTTACAGTAAAACAAATGAATGAATGAATGAATGACTGAATGAATGAAGACATTTTCAGTGTAATAACAAAAACCTTTTACTTAATTACAGGACAGTGTGGGCAATGAGCAGAAGTTTTGCTGTAATTTGTTTCTTATAGTTGTGCTGAGAGATTTCGTTCATTGACTACAGCAGCACTGCTTTTTCTTTTATTGAGACAAACCCACTATATTATAAAAATCACAGAAGTGATAAGATACATCATCGTTTTGCATATTAGCAATTAAGTATTATATAAGTACGTTTTTCTGTTGTTGTGTTGGCTCTCTGTACTTTTAATTATATGCATACGTTATTATATGCTCCTGATAACTTGGATCAAGCGGAATATTTGTCCATTATCGCTTTTTAGGGAGGGAGCCTGATGCTTTCTATGCTTGTATGCTGTGATAATGACAGCAAAGGGAAACCATCACAAACACCAGGCTACAGCGGCTGGCTCACACTTAAAGGTACAGTAATTAGAAACTACACATACAACATCCGGTATCCTGTTTCACGTTAAATGCTTCACGGCTGACGTTGGTTATTCTGCACAAACTTTATTGGATACATTATCGTCTTAATGTGTCCGTCTGGCTGATTAAATTTCGTGTTTTTATTGTTAGTCTTATTTGTTTTTTTTTTGTCTCTTCACAAATCGCTCCCGCGGGTCGCTCTCTGTCTGTTAGGTCAGGAACTTAAAACGCGAAAACACCTGTGATCTGGTTTTGTTCAGTCCTACCTTTATAATATCAGGGGCGGTTAAATTCTGGAGATCCTGAAGCGTCTCGATGGTGAGATAACCTGCTGCGGAGGAGCCGGACGGGTCACACTGGCGGAGAAACAGAGCTCTCCTTCCCCGTTAGATCCCACCCCCCGCTGGGGGGAGGGCCCCACACTCCCTCCGCTGGGCTTAGCTTTCAGCCTCAGCGTGTTGCTGGTCCACACCTACAGTTCATAGTCCACACCGAAATATGTCAACATGGACGTGGTTATTTGTCATAAAAAAGACTTCAAAACGTTAAATCTGACTTGTTATGTTAGTTGATATGCTGTTTCTGTATTTTGTTTGCAAATTCAAACTAAGTAAAGGTGTCACAGAGATGTAGTGCACCGCTGGACCTGCAGTCGACTTTCAAACTGAGCCAGGAGCACACAATGCCATAATAAGCAAAAATAAATGAAAAACTAAAATAAACAAATAAACAGATCCAATTACAAATGTGCCTTATGCACATGAAACAAATCCCCTTCTCTCTGTATTTATACAGAAATATCTTAATGGACTTTTTCCACTGTGGAAAATAACGGTTTTCTACTTTTAATAAAATATTAATGTTTCAGAGATTTAGAAATTCTGTAAATAAGATGATCTGGAAATATTACCTTTGGGAGTCATTTATGACAAATAACCAAGTCCTTATTTTTGCACAGGTTCAACAAGGTGCTGGAAACATCCCTCAGACATTTTGGTCCATGTTGACATGTCAGATTCTCACACTAGTTGCAGATTTTTCGTCTGCATGTCCACAATGAGAATCCTTCCCACCACATCCGATATGTGCTCTATTTGACATCTGAGGACTGTGGAGGACATTTGAGTACAGGGAACTTATATTAAGTTGTGATCAAGACAGTCGTTTGAGATGATTCGATGTTTGTATCATGCTGTGTTATCCTGCTAGAAGCAGGTCAAAAGGGGATGGAAAACAGCAACACTGCTCTGGGAGACTTTGGTGTTTAAATGAGCCCCAGTGTGCTCACTCATACAAGGGAGGATGGATCCATGCCTTCATGTTGTTTGGCAGCACATTTTGAACTTAAGAACTAATGCTCTTCTGCATACCCTGCTGGTCAGGCGGCTGAGTGAGTGTGAGTGTGCACTAGGATGCAGAATAAAATGTGTGAGCGAGACATGTTGAATAAAGAGCTTTGTGTGCTCAGGTAGAAAAATCACTAAATAAGAGTAATTCCATTTACCATGTTTTGGTTGTAACATGAGGTTATTTTAAGTTACCTTTACGTTATTATCAGTTTGAAGCAGTCTGACCATACTCCTCTGACATCTGACATCAATAAAGCATTTTCTCCACTCACTGGATATTTTCTCTTTTTCAGATCATTCTCTATAAATCCTAGAGATGGTTGTGCACCTAATAAAGTGGCCAGTAATTGCCTACTGCAGTTAGGATATCATTTTTTAGCTTCCGACTTGGCATATTGACAATTTAAAATTATGTACTGGTAACATCTAACAAATTATGCTATTGTTAGTAACAATGCACTAAAACCTAGTGTGAATATTGCATATATTCATATCCAAATCAATTCCCTGCTGAGGCTGAATCCATCTTTTATCAGATGCCAGCAGTCACACATCTGCTTTAAATCTCAGTACCCTGTGATTCCTGGAAATAGGGGAATAATATTCTTGTCTATGTATGATATCCAGTTTCCCATTCAGGCTTCTGCAGACCCCAAAAAACACTGCGACAATCCAGCACATAGCCTGAGTCAAGTAAGACTGCTTCATTCATTCATTCATTCATTGAATGTACTGTCATGTCAAATTTATTTATCAGTACATATAAAGCAATAGCTGTGGACCAAAGTGCTGCACATCTAAAAAAACAAAAACAAAAACAGTGATATAAAACAACAGACTTAAAGAACATAGAATTAAAGCAAAAAGAGTAAAACAACATAGATAAATAACAGTCAGAATTCAGTCTGATCTAAAAGCCAAAGAATAAACATGGGAGATGCTGATGTGAAGACGCAGTTTGTTCCACAATTTCACCTCCTGTGTTTAATTAGGAGCTCGAGACAGGCAGACATTTGCTAAGCAGATCTCAGTGATTCAGTTGAAGTGCGCAGGGTTAAAAGATAAGCACTAACCCATACAGTGACAAAATATAAAATCTTAAACTACATTAAACTAAAAAGCAGCCATCATATTACAAAGGAAGCTATTATGGATAATGTGCGGTTTACAATATCCATCAGACACCTGTGCTTGAGAAACTGTAGCCCAGGTTGGAGGAGCAAACTAGTTACATCTGAACATCTGTTAATCAGCAGCAATAATTAATCACCACCTGATTGCATGTACAGGTTGTGCCTTTGGTCAGGATTTTGACAGAAAGAGGGGAGAAATTAATTTCTTTAATTTCACTGGGAAAAAAACATCAGTAGTTTCAGTAGCTAAGTGCACAAAAATGCCCAAAAACCCATGTTATGTGTTACTTTGTTGGATTTAATTCAGTTTATGAAGTTCACTGAATAACATGTGATCTACAGCCACAGTTTTCTCCTTCACTGACTTCATGCTTTGCTTACTTATCCAAAGCCAAGTTGAAGTCACACCGACCTGTTGGATCGCAATGCTGACAGAATATTTCAGCTTCCTTTCCATCTGAGCTGTAATACCCATTTATTTTGTATCTCCAGCTGCACTAAATCGTGTGTGATGCTTTTGCTGCTTGGCCTGTTGTCCTTTTATCCATAGCCAAGCTGGAATCACACTTTGCTCCTACTTCTCAGATCCAGAGGGGCCTTTACAAGCACGGGACAAGAGGCGAGGAGTAACCCCCTCGCCTCTGCTATGCAGAATTCAAGATTGGGCCCCCAAAATCTCTCAGGTTGACAGGAAATGTGGAATGAGTTTCCACATCAAATAGAGGACTGAGGAGCGGCGTTTGTGTATTGTGAAGGAAGGAGCGAGGACTGAGGTGACGGAGAGGAGGTCAGAGCGTCATTCACGCCTGAGTGTCAATCCTGATTTCTTAGAGGGGAGTGTGGACACAGGAGTGCAGCGTTTCTCTGTGTGCACACCTGAGTTTGTGAGGTATAAACTGAGGCATTCACACACAGAGAAAAAGACAGTTTGTGTATTGTGTTTTTTCCACGGTGAGGCCGGGAACACAGTCTGGGCAGAGGAGTGGGTAGGAGAGTGGAAAAGTGAAGAGAGCGACTACTCAGTGAGAAGAAAAGATGAATTCTAGATCGCCCTGTCAGTTTATGATTAGTAACAATTGAAGTACAAATGAAATGAGAAGAAATCTCCATTAATGTATTAATGTTCTTTGTAGATGGACAGATGATAAGAAAAAACACACACAAAGTCTCAAACAGCATTCACTAGATAACTGGTGGGTTGAACATCATCTGACCAGAAATATCATTTTTTAGGAGTCCACTTTGCATCTTTATTCCACCACGATCTATTGCAGCTTTTGCCTTTAGTTTGTATTTGTGAGCTGCCATGCACTGCTGAAAGAATTTGTCTCTTTACGACCTGCAGTCAGCTGAGACTGAAGAAGTCACTTGGATGAGTGACGAAACGTTTCTCCCACTAAAAACGCTACATCCAGATGGACAGAATAAACTTTTGGAGATTTACTTACCTGGATGATTGAGCATGCATCAAGATGTCTCTTTATGACATACAGTGGACCCAACATCCCAGTTAACATGAATCAACATTTGGATAGAGCATTAAGTTCATTCAAGTTGTATTGTTAACCCAGCAGTGCAGTTGACCTTGCTTTCATACTTTAGTCAGTTTGGATTGGTCCGGTGCAATTGACCCAAATTTATAAGCAAACAAACTCTATACTCTATTCGAAAATTAATTTAACATCTATTTAATAGATAGATAGATAGATAGATAGATAGATAGATAGATAGATAGATAGATAAAAGCGATTAAATGCTGCCATCTAGTGGATCATTTCATCTCTGCAGCTGTAGCTTTAGAAAAAGCTTTACAATAAAGTAGGGCAAGTAAAACGGATATTTTTGTACCACAAACACACCACAAACTTTTCAGCTGTGCACTCATATTTGTTGTAAGCACGTGTTTCAATTATCTGCAGAACCTGCTGATTGGTGGGACCATGCCTCCCACTTTTCATATTAAATGCATTTTCCTGCTTTTCCACATACAGCGACTTATAGAAACTGTGTCCCACATTTTGAATGGCTCTAGCATTCAAAAGTCAACACTGAAGGGCACTTTTCTTAAGTCTGAGAGCTGGGAAAGCTGCCTCTGTGGGCGCCATACAAGTTAATGTGTCACCTTTTACTGTCAATGCTAAATTCAACAGGGAAAATTTCAGCTCTGAGGCATAATTTATGGCGATTTCTGGGGAATAAGATGAAACCACACACACACACACACACACACACACACACACACACACACACACACACACACACACACACACACACACACACACACACACACACACACGGAATTGCAGCAGTGACGGCCAACCAAAAGCTGTGACAGAAGCCACAGGAAGGCAGTTTTCATATAGTTTCTTCTTCCTCTCATTATTCATAGTATTTTCATTTTTGGGGAGAATATTTATATGAAGCGTTGTTTAATAAGATATATGCAAATCTATCTTCATTACAGTGAAACCTAAAGGTTATTATCTGAAATACAAATTAATCAGTTAATTAACAATTACTGATAACAATTTGAACAGACAACACTCGACTTAATTTTATGTCATTATTTACATACAGAAAGCATTTAAAAAGTTGCATTTTCATATCTTCCATACGCTTAAACTGTGTAGCTGCATATTTTTAGGCCGTGATCTAAAACCAAAGTGTTCCTAACAGCAGTTTGTGTTTGCAGGAAGCTTTTAATCCTTTCTGTGCAGTTTTATTTTTATAGAAGACACTGTCGCGGTTACACTTGGACGTGGCAGATTTAAATGCATCAAGAGTTTCCTTTACTAAAAACAAACAAACAAACAAACAACAACAACAAACAGTCTGAGCTTTCCCGAAAATGGTTCCTTAAGGAAATTATTTCTGCTATAAGTCTGTAAGCACCTCTTAAAACCAACTCTTTCGGGGAGAAGTTCTTTGGTCGTTTATATTACCCATTCGTGGAACTGAAAATGTTTCTTCTACCACCTTCATTTTTCAGACCACTTCCCAGCATTACAAACTTGTCCCACACAAACACAGGCCACTCTTTGCACTCCACAGTTTGCTGGGACCTCTTCGACTGCATCTGTTATGTTATTGCATTTAATCAAATCACGTGAGCTTGGCTTATGATCTTTTTAAATGGCGCATTGTTCTCTGGAGAGAAGGTGAACGTAGAGTACTTCACAGCTAATTTGACCCACTCAACAAGGCCGCCGTCTCAGTTCAAGTAGGCTAATTTTTATTTCATGCAGCCTCTACAAAATATATTGTAGCATTCAAAAAATCTGCTTATAAGCAAAATCAGTGGACGTGTTGTAATTTAATACATGCAGCCCGTTTCTGTCTGTTTGTGAAGGAGCTGCGAGTCTGGCACTCGCCTGGGAACTGGCTGAAAAGGACTACGAGTGATCCGGTGTTTTGATGTCTCGTTCGGTGGAAACACAACCGACAACGAAGAAAGGGGTGGGGAAAGAAGTTGCCTGATTTGTCACCTTCACACATTGTAGCTGACAGAAGCGTCACTCCCACAACTTCTCCAATACGCTTCCACTGCGCGCTTTCATGCGCACCAGGAGGCGGCGCGCGGTAGAGGATGTGCCGCAGACTGGAGCTTCAAATCAGTAAAACAGTGCCGGTGTCGCTTCGCTCCTCGTAGTGCGGATGCCTTACACTGTATACGTTCATGAATATCATTATTACGGGCACTATTAAAAACAAAACTAGACCCGGATCAGAGCAGCCGTTCTGGCGCTTCAAGGTGTTTCCAATCATTTTAATTTGCCCCCCTCCACGCTGTTGATTAGTAACACATGTGTTTATAATTTCAGGCCAAAACAGTTGCCATAAAATCAGAGTGTCTTGCTTCGAAAATGATCTTAAAATGAAAGAAAACGCGCCCACGATAAGTTTATTTCTTCACCTGCGGATGTCTTTGATTCATCTTTCCATTTTAAGGTTTCTGGAGCATCTCGTTGTCCGTAGCTGAAGACAAGCTGTCTCTCTGGTCTAAACGGGGCCCATTAACGGGCCATAGGGGATCAAACAGACACCTATTATCCAGACAGCCATTAACAGGTGAGCAGCACATCAAAGCCACGCGTTCGCAAAGCCCGATAGCGTCTGTGATGTGCAAGAGGATGCCACGCAGGGGGTCGTGTTGTGTCTGCAGAACTCGGGTATAAAATCCCTCTGACATCATGCCTGCTCACTGGAGAAGTGTCTGGGACTCACTCACGGAAACTTATTTCCCCTTTTAGCTGCGTGCTTCGGACACAGCGTGCGGGATGGATTTTACCAGCGGTAATGTTTCTGAGATCATCACGTTTTTCTCGGAGCAGTTATGGCCTGATGCACTGACTGACAGCAACAACAACGGGTCGGCAGAGCTCTCCAGCACGGGTAGGTGGACATGTATTTATATTTGCACATTTAAAATGTGATATAGTTTGAGGACAAACATCTGTATAAATCTGTGGGCTGTTGACTCTGCAAATTAATTTCTGCATTTAAAATGTAATTGTCAGTTTTAACAAAACGTTTTGCCCTCCCTCTAAAGTGCACCATGTTCCATACACTATCAACTCGAAGACAAAGTGCCGCCGAAAGCGCACAATATTCAGCAAGGCGCAGCTGAGCCAGCTGGAGAGGGCCTTCTCTGCTACACCCTACCCGGATATCAATGGGAGGAAAACCCTGGCCACTCTAACTGGACTACCGGAGTCTAAAATTCAGGTAGGACACGTGCGACCTAAGGCTAATTTAGACAACGTACACTTGTTTTGTTGACTAAGAGTTTCATGTAATTCTCAATTTTCTTCAGGTTTGGTTTCAAAATCGGCGCGCACGCTTCTTCAAGACTAAGAAATCAACTCGAGGAGCCACCAAACCTTCACAGGTCAGGCACAAGACACCGTGCACTCCTCAGGTGGCTTCTCCTCCACCTCCTAGTCCCAGCCTTGCGTCTCCAACAGACTACCGGGTGCCCAGTCTACCTCAGTCCACCAGGCTCTCGTCAATCCTGGACATCCAGACCAAGTCACCAGACGTTCCCCAAACCTTTTGCCACCAATCCCAGGACTTCACCAGCTACTGCCAAGACGTGTTTCCATACGAAGGGCTGGATGAGTTGGATTTACCAGAGGACTTTGAAGCTTTTCTCAATGCACGGGGGGTACAGCCAGCAGAACGTGGCCATCCTGTCCACAAGGAAGACATCCAGAGTCGGCAAGGCCTCCAGGCTCTCTCCAGCTCTATAGAGACCCTGGCCGACCTGTCGGATCTGTGCTTCCAGGACCTGATGGTCCCCAGTCTGCCCAGCTTGGACAGCTCAATGATTGACTATCTTTTGGCATGACTGACAAAACTGAGAGCAACATATTGAAGACTACGACATGAATGGGTCCACGTCCAACAACACGTCCGTTTGTGTAACAGCTACGAGCCAGCCTGCAGCAGGATGTCTGCTACATCAGTGTATCCGTTCTCACACCCATACGTCTACGCTGTGTCGCCAGTTGCCGTGGTGGCCTCCACTAGTGCACCCATTCGGTGATGTCGCGGTCTTTCAAAGTGTTGCGCTAATTTTTTTTTTTTTTTTTTTTTGGACAAAGGTGCCGAGTCTACCTTGGGGAGGTGGTAACTGTGACTTATGCTATTCGTTATCTATTTAAGAAACACCAGTATGATGCACATCAGATGATTTCACATGTCCTTTTTGCACATAGTTTGTTTATATTTTGGATGGGGTTGCAAAGATAACGTTTAGCACTTGACTCAAAGCTGTCCTTGCTGAGTGGGCTTCAGCGGAGTCCCGGAAAAAAAGTAAATGAGACGCACTTGTTTCCAACTGAACCTCGGTACCAGATATGTTACAAGGTATGCCAACTGCTGTGACGGGGAAATGGGACACGAATGACCAGATCGCCTTTTTTTTTTATTTTTTTATTTTTATTTTTATTTTTATTTTTTTTTTTGGGGGGGGGGGGTATATTTCACGATTTTCATGGCAGGCCGTGGAGATCTGTAATGTAAATAAAATGCATATTACGTTATGTACATAACATTGTTAATAGTATTTTTTTTTTACTAAAAAATGTGTCCTGAACAAGTCTCTCAGGCTGTGTGTTATCATTCATAAACTCTTCTTGAGGTCAGGAATCACGTGGCGCCGTGGCTTAGTTGGTTAAAGCGCCTGTCTAGTAAACAGGAGATCCTGGGTTCGAATCCCAGCGGTGCCTTTTTGATTAAAGTAAACTTTTAAACACTCCCGTAACATTAAATGTTGCGACACTGACGCAAATCAGATTTTTATTCATTTTTAAAAAACCTCAAAATAGTGTGTATTTGGTTTTTTTTTTTTTTTTTCTTTTTTTTTCCCACTGATGCAACAGTTCAATAATATCAGGTTATGTTAAAAACATCTGTAGTGGTTTATAAATTACTTAAACCTTAATACAAATTTCCTAATGCCTTTTCAAAGTTGTAACACAGCTTCTTATTGTATTTATTTTTGATATATTTTCCCTTGTACCGGCCTATTGCCCAACAGAGGGCGCTGCTTTTTTTTTTTTTTTTTTTTTTTTTTTTTGCTTTTTTTTTTTTTTTCCACCTGAAGAGGTCAGCACAGGATTACGGCAGCCTCTTGTAGGGATACTCATGAATTCACTGAACAGAGGCCTGTATGTGTGCGCGCATATTCAGTTGTATGTTGCATTTGTAAAAACCAGGTCAGGCTACCCCAAAAGCTTGATTCAGTCCCACTAGATACAGCATTTTCAGGGGGAGGAAAGTGACCTCTTCAGTCTGCAGGTTTCCCTAAGCTTATAAACATTACATCTGCCCTAATTTATGTGTAAAAGGAACCGCAACTGAACTAAGTAAATCTTTCACCATCTTCTAATGCTGTGATAGCAGCCATTCCCTAACTCTGTAAATGAGTGGCTATTTGCATAACTTTATTAAAACTTGAAGTTATTTAAAAAAAAAAAAAAAAAAAAAAAAAATATATATGGTGTTATTTTAGGTCAGTATGAAACTGTAGTCTTTAAAAGATTGAGCAAATCTGCTGTAAGCTATGATGGATGAGTGGTGAAACATTTCTCCCACTGATAACGCTGATAAAGGCTCGGTGTTGAGTTTGGGCATGTAGGCATGATGCATGGCTACAGATCACATTAGATGTGTGTGTAATCTCTGCCATGTGGTCAAAAATATCAAAGCACTCAAGCACTGAAATGTAAAGTTTATTAATTTTGAATAATTTCAGTGTATCCACCTAAGAGGCCATTGGAGAGGTGTCTATCCTGAACTACATGCAAGGGTCAAAGGTTTTGTCATCATTAGCCCCATATTGTAATAGTCAAGACAAGTATTTATCTTTTTTCTGCCCTTGATGCATCAGGTGCAGCAGCTTCATGCTTGCAGCCCAGCCAGTACTTTGCGATAGATCGAGGATAGGGAGGGTAAGTGGCATCCACGCGTTTTGTCTGCAGATCCACTCTGTAGTACTTATCTGATATTAAAAACAAAAAGGAAACACACAAACCAAAAGGTGTTAAGGAAGAATAAAGAGCTGTTTTTGGAAGGATTTTGACTCATTTTTTTTCAGGCTGATTTACCCTTCTTGAAGAAGTACACATTTTGAACGGGGGTGCTTTGGTACTCCTGCATGATGCTCTCTTCAGAGCTGTCACTGTAATCACCGAGGTCGAACAAATCATAGAACCAAAAGTCATCGTGGCGACTCTGCCTTCTTCGCTGTCCACGCCTCTTACTGGGCCTCTTCCTCCGACTCTTCCACTTCTTTGCGGTCGGAGGTGAAGTTGGTTTGGGAGTGGTGTAGACTCGTCCCACTATGGCAGCATCTATAACGGGCCTAATACCCCGCCAATCCCTGCTGATGAACCAAGGGCCTGTTTGGGAACTGGTAACTGCTAAAATACAAAAGTCATGCAGATGGAGAATAAGAAAAAAAAATCTGAAACAGACAAGCATAAAGAGACCAAGGTCCTTACAGGATCCTCCAAAGAGCTCAGTGAAGAGATCCTCCCATGCGTTATCGCAGAAGAGGTCTGTGTATTGTGTGAACAGCACAGAAGGGGAGGACCTGCTCATCTGGATGCACTCCTCGTGGGAAGGCTGGTGCTTGAACTCATATTGATAATACCGGTCCCCTGAAGAAAAGAGAAAAATCAGATTTCAGGATTTTACTCGATGAGAGAGAAACAATGAGGCTGTGGAGTTGCCGATACATTTTTAATGATATACAAATGCAGATAAAACCTTGCCATCTGCATTTGCTTCCATCAGATTCTGTAACTCTTTGCTTTGCCTCTAACTGCTTTTTCTGAAAACTTTAACCTCTGTGCTCCACTGGGTGTCATCAGACTGCTCTTTATAACTTGCTCATCTTTACAACTTGCCGTGAAATGATGATGCAAGGAAATTTTGCTTTAGAGGTGAAGTGTAGAAGGAAAAGCACCAAATGTTACAAGTGAAGACACTGCATTAAAATAATAAACGAATATAGCAGTGCTCTGTTTGAAGTCATCACTTTAAGGGTAAAGTTAAGGGTAACTTTATCAAGTAAAGACAAAATAACTTGACTTTCAGATAAATGTGGTGGGTTAAACATTTCCTAAAAATGTCAAATATTTACAATATAAGTAAGTACGTATTCAGCTCCTTAACTAATTATTAACAAAATGAAGCAAAAAACCCCCAAAAAACATGAAAACAACTTTGTTTATTAATTTGCTTGTTTTGTGTGATAGGGTGCTACTTCCCTATTCTTGTAAAAGCCATTATATATTCACATGCAAAGTCATCTTCCTTAGTTTTATCAGATCACGAGCAACACTTAGAAACCCCTGCTGTACTTGTATATGATAAAAAACATTATCACCCATTAGTACAAATACCTTTGAAGAAGTAGGCCTTCTCCTTGCCACGGTGACTTGGTGCTGGTATGGCAAACGCAGCATCGATCTCATCTGGTATGCCATCAAAGCCGTTTGAAATAAGCCGTGGATAGTCCTCATCCAGGACGTCACCATCAAATCTCCAGTACTGGTTCCCCTGAGAGAAAATGGAGCCCAGAGCATTGAAGTTTGAGGATACCGCTGCGAGGGAGTGTTAATGAGGGCAACAGACTACTCTCCCTAAAGAAGGCTTGAAGTCTGAAACATTCCTAATCATCATCTTCTTCTTCTTTTTAGGGGTCGCTGCAAACATCTCAGTCAATCCTCTGTCCCACCAATCATCTGCACGTCCTCTATCACTACATCCAGTAATTTGGTGCCTTAAAGCTCCATCTTCACCATCTTCCACTATCCCCCCGCCGCACATGTCCAAACCAACTCAGCCTTGCCTCTCCAACTGCCTCTGATATACTCATTTCACCATTGCCTCCAAACCATATATCACAGCAGGTCCATCTTCTAAACATTCCCTCTTTCTCATGCTGCTACACTTCAGTCACAAATCACCCCTGACACTCATCTCCACCCACTCCACCCTGCCACCCTGTCTCTTCTTCACCTCTATTGTGCACCGTCTTTTACTTTTGATTGTTGACCCCAGGCGCTTAAATCTCCTCTCATTCACACACATATTTCATCTTGCTTCTACTGACTTTAATTCGTCTTCATACCGCCACCTGCTCTCTACTCTCACTATAGATCACAATCTCATCTGCATAGAGTCCATAGAGACGCCTGCCTGACCTCATCTGTCAGTGTGCATCCCCCTGCAAACAAGAAGAGGCCCAGAGCTCATCCCTAATATAAAATACTGCTAATACTTTGCATAATTAACAACTTTTGTTAGTTAGTTGAGAAGAACACCGCTTTCTCTCCACGTTTCTTATGTTTTTTTTGTAAGGTTACTCCATTTTATCCAGCTGAAGACCACTGGCAGGGTATAGCAAGAAAAAAATGCACAATTCTTCTTCATATGCACTGTACAAATAACCGAATCAATAAGGAAACAGATCAATATTATGAGTAATGAAGCGACACCATTTTCTAGCAACAGTCATGCCAGTGTGGGGCTGAAGAGCATTATTTCTGCCATAATGTTGGATAGTGTATTTGATCTGAATTATTGCACGCAACAGAGTCACTGTTTGAGTATTTCGCAGTTACAGAGAAACGGTTTAAAACAATGGCTTTTACAACTGTAGGCACTCATTTTGAATTTTCAGAGGCTTAAAAGAATAAACAATAAATGTAGCTCAATTAAACCTGAAAACACATGCACACCACCAAAAAAAACACACATTTATGTGAGGTGGAGCCTTTTGTGTACCTCATCACAAAGAAATATGGCAGCTTATACCTTAAAGATGTAGGATTTCCCCTGGCAGTTGATGCGTGTGAATGCAGCACTGATGGGTCCACTGATTCCCCAAACGTCCTCGATGAGTTTGGGGTAACCAGGAAGGATGGACTTATCATCCAGCTCAAAGAAATATACACCTACGAGGAAGAGCAGGCTCTGGATCAGTGTTTACATCAGCATTCAAAGAGTTTCAAATCTTGCAGCAGGATAATCCACAAAGTTTCCACGAATGGGTACTCAAGTCTGATTTTGGGTCTGTGTTCAAAATGACTGCAAATATGTACCCATTTATCGTTTACTTTTTAAAGAAACACATTCTGTTTTCATTGAGCAAAAGCTCCTTTAGCATTTAATTTCCTCAAACAATTGTTATCATTTTTATTTTAATTTTGGATGAAATTGAAAAGGCTTTCCCTCCTTTTCTTTAATGTTTGGATCTTTTAAGCTATTAACATTAGTTTTTACTATAATCTACACTTTTAGGCACTGTATCAATTCTGCATCTTCTGATTATAACTTTCTCCTCTCTGTATTGGAAAAAACAGCATTGCTGAATAATTAAGGAAATTAAAAAGAGAGACATTACACAATGGCAACAAAGTAACAAAAGTAAAAGTAGAAGTAAACTGTCCTGTTATGTGATCAGGATTACCTCTAAAAGCATAGATTGATCCATTTTTCAGCTGCAGAAAAGCATCAAATGCCCGCCCACTGCAGGGCATGGCATCAGGATCCACCGGTAGTAGTGTGGGCCCCTGTGTAACATTGGGTGTGACAGTTGGTATAACTGTGTCTGAGGTTGGCATAAAAGTTGCTGTGCTCGGGCTCGTCTCTTCCAGTGGTTCCTCAAAGACATCGCCTCGAGAAACTGAAGGTAGAACATGAGGTTTTGTCAGATGGTGACGTTTCAAAGGAGAAGAAAATTCAAGCTGACTCTTTAGTGAAACTGTCACACAGCACAGCACTGACCTTTTCTGGGGCAGATGGTGTAAAAGTCCCCACAGCAGCTTCCATAATACACACACATGGAGTCACACTGACATTTGCTCTGTGGGCTGAAGGAGCCGCAGCGACCTGCACAGGACTCTGTGGGAAAGTAGTTTTAGTGTGAGATATCATGCAGCGTGTAGACCTGGTCTGAGTTTACCATTCAATAATCAGTGAAACCAGAAGTAATCAGACCCTTTACTCGTTTAAACGCACCAGCTGTAAAACAATCCAGATGCATTATCAGAAAGATAGGATATAAAGTTAGGATTAGATTCTTCCTAATTCATCACTAAATAAAATATTTCACATTGTCAACGTTTGAAATATTTACAGTTATTTACCAAGGTGAACTGAATTTGAAGAATTGGGACACGAATAAGAGGGAAGCAACAAAATTGTGTTTTGGGTTCAAAGAGTCATTGAAATCAATTCATTTAGATATTTAAAGGGGAAAGTGTGTAAAACACGAGTTACAGTTACTAAAAACATGTTCCCACCTATCAGCCTATGACAGGGATTCTTTCATTGATTATGGTGTGGAATAATGGATGCTATATATCGTCCCTGCAAGCTATTTCTACCATTTTTTCACTCTTGGCTCTGTGTGATGTCACACAGCTCTGGCTTATAGTACAAAAGCTCGATTCACCTCCCGTTCAAACATTCTGTATGCATAAGGCAGCCAATTGGAAGAAAGATGAATTAAATAAAGGGAGAGGAGCATGCTTCAGAGAGGGGATAAACTGGAAGTCTGAGATAAAGAAGGATATTTTAAAACTGAGTCATTCAAAGCATTTTCAGTAGAGTCCAAGAATAAAAAGATTTAATTAGAAATTAAAAACAATAAAACAAACCTCTAAGAAAACACCAGGATAAACTACTAATATACACTATACTGCCAAAAGTATGTCCCATCTTGCATGGCAGCTGCATCCAAGCCTTACATCACCAAACATAGTTTAAACCACGCCCCCACTCGATCTAGAGAAGTGGAGACGTGTTCTCCAAAGTGAAGAATCATCCTTCTCATTCTGGTGGACGAGTCTGGGTCTGGTGGTTGCTGGAGAACAGTATGTGTCTGCATTGTGTCAAGTGTAAAGTTTGGTGGAGAGGGGATTATGGTGTGACGGTTGTTTTTCAGGCGTTGTGCTCAGCTCCTTAGTTCCAGTCGAAGTAACTCTTAAGGCTTCAGCTCACTAAGACATTTTGGACATTTTCATGCTTCAGGATGGTCCCTTTCTGTTCCAACATGACTGCACGCCAGTGCACAAAGCAAGATCCATAAAGACATGGATGTGCGAGCTTGGTGTGGAAGAACTCGACTGGCCTGTCATCCAACATCAGTGCCTAACCTGACAAATGTGCTTGTGGAAGAATGCTCAAAAATCCCCATAAACACTGCTAACATTGTGGAAAGCCTTCCCAGAAGAGTTGAAGATATTATAGCTGCAGAGGGTGGAGCGACATCATAATAAACCACATGGATTAGGAATGGGATGTCTCTCAAGTTCATATATGTGTGAAGGCAATGAGCAAATGTTTCTGACAATATAGTACATTTTGTTTCATACATCAGTAGCTACACATCAAAGTCAAGACATTATACAAAACTTAAAAATATGATCTATCATGTCTAATAATTACAACTGCTATCAACAATAATACAAACTGCACATCAAAAATGTTTTACCTTCTGCAGCAAAGGCGGTGTCCAACAACAGGACGAGGCCCAGCAGAACTACCGCTGGCTTCATGTCGGCTCACAGCAAAAATCCCCCAAACTAAAACTCTGAAGGTGTACTATTCTAAAATCCTGCTTACTAACCTAAACCACTAGCTGGGTTTGAGCTCGGTGCCCCACTTTGGGGTTTAGTACTGTGTGCAGCTGATCAATAGATATTTTTCAGAGGCTGTTGACCCCCCAGGATTCTGCTGTCCTGACTGGTCAATACTCTGATAATCATTAAGCTGATCTCTGTCCCATCTGTCCTAGAAACATGCTACAGACCAGAAACATGAACACTTTATGGCTTTAATTTGATGTTATTTAGTAAACCTATCACCCAGTATAATTTTATAATAACTTTAATTTACTTTATGAAAATGTTATTAATTATAGGTTTATCTGGATGCTTCTCAATATGAAAATAGTTAAAACACAGAATTACAAACTCAACTAAAAACTGAAGGTGTCTCTTGAGTCATAAAGTTAGTGTGTGCACTGTATTTTTAATTTCTGGGCAAATTTAGGATAATATCTAAGCTCAAACATTGTAACATTAGGCCTGACTTTTTTCTCTATTGATCCTTAAACACAGACAATGACTTTTTCTCCCCAATTAAGCCCTGAGAAGAAGAAAAAATGCAGGTGAAACCTGTGGATTCCCTCCTTTCCAGTTTGGATTATGAACAAAAGATGGGAGTTGATGACTAAATTCAACACCATGGAACAAGGCAGTCAGCTTGCAGATAGATTAGAGCAATATTAATGCTTCCTTATCTCTAGCCTTGAAGTTTCCGGGTATTTGTTAAACATTAAAAGATTTGAAAGGAGTTTTAAAAAATAGTTTTTTCTTTAAGGTTTAAAACGAACAAAGTCGCAGCTGAAGAAAGTTGGTAATTTAGGTCAATATTTAAACTGCCCAAACAATAAGGAAATCCACGGCATTTAGGAATGTACTCATCCTTCATGCAGTGCAGCAAAAACAGTCCATGTGTGGACTTTGATTATCAGTGCAGCTTTTATCACTGGCAGTTCTTATGTTGCTCTTGAGTCCAATTAACAAGATAACTAAGCAAATCCGAAAAACCACAGAAAGTGTGCCGAACCTAATCCACAAAGATCTATTTCGGGATCTAGCAGCAAAGTGTTGGACTGCTTGCTGACTTTTCTACTTCCTCTGATGTAGTGCAACTCCATGAGCCTGATTGAAAAGCCTGCAGCCAGTCTGACAGAAAACAACCTCCCGGAGTTTATCATGACAAAAAAATCTAGGTTTAGGAATTTAGAAGGAAGGTAAAATAAGACACATAGTGCAGACTTAAAAATAAAAAAAGCAAAAGTAACAAATGTAGGGACTAAAAAAGTAACTGTAAGTAAATGTAAAACTTAAAATCATTGAAAGCCTTTAAAAAAAAGGACGCTTTAAGACACGACTTAAAGGAAGTGGCTGACTGCAACAGATCTGATTTCCTCAGGCACCTTGTTGCAAATGCTCTGTCCTCTTTAGGTTTTAGCTGGACACCTAGAACAAATAAAAGACCTCTGCCTGCGGATTTAAAGGTACGTGCTGCACATTCTAATAAGAGGTGAACTCTTAAAATCAATTAAAAAACATTCTGGGAGAACATGTAAACATGCCTAAACAGGAGTGATACGATGCCATCTCTTTGGTCTAGTTAAAATCCTGGCAGTCTGCAGTCATTCAATAGATTTATTTGGCTCAGGCAAATAAACAGCCTGTTGCAGTAATCTCGGTGTGAGGAAATAAAAGCATGAAAAACACTTTGCAAAGGCAGCCATTCAGAGAGCTCAGTGTACCGCGGAGGGTCAGATGATCTATGAGGCCGATATATCTGTGTGTGATCAGCATAAAATTTTAAACATAACAGAGACTATAAGGAGAATAATTATATGAAGAAGAAGAAGATTGGACCTAAAATGGGCTCCTGCGGAGACGCAGAACTTCCTTTTTGACAAATTTGACTTATTGCTAAACCCTGCATGCTGTCACTATAAAAAATGCTTTTGTCTGCCTCGATGACCATTTACTATTTATTATTTATTCAAACTTGTCAAGTGCCAGTAGAGACAGAAGTAAGGACAGCATGCAGTATGTTAAAGACTCAGAAGCATCATCCTGAATTTTCTGGCTGATTGTTGTAAAAGTATAATCTACTGAAATGCACACATCTGGCAGAACCCCTGAAATTAACAGCAGGACAAATAAAACAATGAAACTCAAGGTAATAACTTTAGTTGTGACATTGATATAAAAGATAATGTTTCAAAAATAACTAAACAAGTAAATGCACAGAGTTGTTTCACGGGAGCTTAAAGTGGAAGGTACCTCTGTACGCTCCTATTGTTGCTAATATGCCAAAAGATGGGAATGGTGTTTATATACAGGATGCAAAGTCCCCTTAAAAAGCACTCAGTCACAACAATATTGAATTGTGAGTTCTACACTGATCAAACATAAAACAGATCATATTTATATAGCCCTCCTTAAATGTAAGTGGATGCTGCCCTCATATAATAATGGTCCAGATTCTTCTTTTAGTGATGTTTAAACCATGACTGTAATGAGAGCAGGTGTAGAAATGTTCTCTGGTCTGTGCAGAAAAACAAATTAACATTATATGACTTGATTATTATTGTACTGGCACTATAACATCAAAATGCAGTGCAATGGCGTTTCCAAGGTAATCTTGATAGAATAAAAGTGTGATTTTTATAGCACTAATAGTAAATATTAGTTTGTTATGTAAGTTATATTCAACATTTGCACTGTTTTCAGGATGCATGTTGTTATCTTATCAGTATGACTAAATTGTACTGGCAGAACAGCCTTATTACAATTGGAGGCACTTCATCCATAAAGCTGGGTGCTGATTGTTTAGAGGTCTTTACAGTGGGTTTTCTCTCAAATTGCACCTTTAATGAGTAATGATTCATCACAAAGTGTGACCAACAAATAAGGATTTTGTGAGAGTGACAAAACATCTAAATCCATACACAGTTTTTATCAGTTGGTCTCTTTTGGTGTCAAATATTAATCCGGTCCATGTACAAGTCAGCTCTTCTGTTCATTATTGGAAAAAAGAGGTTGGCTCTTTAAAACCTTTGAGCTTTTCATTACAGAACAGTCATAAAAACAGTACAGATGCAATGTTCAGCTCAGTCTTGTTCTTTAATTTCAGGCAGTAAAAAAAAAAAAAAAAAAAAAAAAAAACAGCAGCAAAGCGACTCACTCATTAACTCAAATATCTATTAGCTAATCACATGGGACCAACTCAGTGCATTTAGGCATGTAGATGGGTGTAGATGGGGTCATGATGCCCTGCAGAAGTTCAAACTGAGCAGCGGAACAGGGGAAGAAAAGATGATTTAAGAAACTTTCAACATCTCATGGTTGTTGGTGCTAAATGGACTGGCATGAGTATTTCAGAACCTGATGATATCCTGGGATTTTCCTCACACAATCATCTCTTAGGCTCAGAGAGAGAGAGAGAGAAACTATTCAGCAAGAAGTAGTTCTTTGGGTGAAAATGCAAGAACATGTTGTGTGGTCATGTGGATGGGCATTAATTACCCCTCCCTTACTGAAACACCATAGTATTCATAATGAAGATCACTCTGACTCATCCCACCCTAGCACCCCCCAGCAACCCAACCGCCCTTTATTTCCCCTTCTCTTCTTGTCATTATTATTATTATTATTACCTGCCAATGAGTTCTCTCTACTCACATAGTTCCACAGTTACCAGATCTCAATCCAATAGAGCTCCTTTGACATGTGGTGGAGCAAGATAGTAATTTCATGGATGTGCAGCAAACAAAGCAGCAGAAACCGTGTGATCATGTCAGTCTGAACCAAAAATCTGAGGAATATTTCCAACATGAATCCATGTCATAAATAATTAAGGCAGTTCTGAAGGCGGCAAACCTGATAAAGGTGTCAGAGGATGTATAATGATTATGGAAATCTAAAATTCTAACATTTGGATTGTTATTTTGTTAGATTAAACTTAGTTGGATGCAGAACCTTTCATTACTATTTTAATTTCAAGAAGCCTGAAATTCTTGCATACAGGATTTGGAAAACACAAACAATGATTATCTGTACGTGTGCTTTCTAACCAAACTCCCTTCATAAATCATTCAGTAAACCCAATAAATAAAAAACACTAATCTGTGTGGATGCTATATTATGTCTATTGCTTTAATGATTAACTGCCTTTATTATTAAAACTCCTAAGCTGTACATGAACATAGAAAGGTCACCCAGTGTTTTTGCTTTGGCTGCTTTTTCGTGTTTTAATTACTACATTTGCCCTTTTTTTGTTTTCATCATGTTTAATACCAGAACGTTCCTCAGTAACATTTAGTCAGATTAGACCAACATGATCATCTATGATCAATAGAAGTGTTCGTCTTTAACAGACGTTTTATGCCTCAATCTCTTATGAACTTCCTATATGAACTGCAGTAATAAGTAATTTATAAAACAACCGGGAGTTTGCAGTGATGCCAGTGTGCTGTGTAAGAGTGATATATGAGTATTAATCGCATGATATGATCACTGGTTTTTAGACTAATATAAGCTTCTAATCTGAGTTGCTGTGTATATTGATGGTGTTTTTGAGTCATGGGAGGTATTTATCTTCATTTAAGACAAAGAACTTTTGTGATAAAGTCTTTACAAAGATTCACTGGGATTCCTTGAAAATCACCAGCCACTGTTTGTTAAATGTCCCAGATGGAAGTGTTTGTGTTTAAAGGCAAAGTTGTGGTTGCCATTTTAAGATAACATGGTTTACAATTTAAATGCTATTCTTAAACAACAAACTTCCCAGCGTTTTGCCTTTAAAAAACAAAACAAAACAATTACATTAAAAAAAGTGTAAAAAGTGGAAGAAACTAGACAGCTGTTGACATCTCATCGCAATGTCGCAATTGAACGAGAAAATCCTGGTTGCCAGAACTTTTGCAAAGTCAGCAGCAACAGTCACAAGCTTTTAATCCACTGAATGATTTCATTGTTTTAAGACGTTGAGTTTTTTTTTTCAAGTTGTTCTTTGTTACAGGGCAGATGCAGGAGTATGGGTTCCTCCTATCCTATTCTGACACATGCAACCTGCTGACTGTATGAAATCATACTTTAGAATACTTTTCTAGTCTTACAATGAGCTATGCAGCAATGAGAAATAACATCTGACGCAGTAACAACAGTCAGACAGGAGATAAAATAATGTTCATATAACCTAATTATGGCTGTAGCGAGGCTATGATTGTTTTTTTGTCAAAATCGGTGCATTTTAGGTTAAAACACCTCATCTCTCGCTGTGCTGTTTGACATCAACTGACATCAACTCCCTTCTTTGTTTAATGAATCAGTTATTAAAAATTTGAATCATTCAGAAATTCATCTCAGGTGAAACTTACACAGATATTGACCTTTGGTTAAGTTACTGGAACTGCACTCCTTCACATGATAAAGTCTCTCTATTGTTTGGCTGTCCGTCTCCAGTCCCTCCCCCTTATTCTGCTTTTACAGCTACTTTTTGCTCTTTCCCAACAGTGTCAGCTGCTTCTCTTTCAAGGATGTTGATCTCTATGAGTTAATGTTTGATATGCTACCAGAGATATAGACAGAAAATTGCACTGACTTTATTCTCTTTACCACAGTGACTTTCTGTGGAGCAGACCTCTACTGTTAACCCACCTGAGCTCAGTTTTCAGCTCCACAGCTGCCCTGTGCCTCTTCTTCATACTGACTAGTGTTTGTGTTAGCGTTGACCTACCTGCAACACTTAGAAAGAGTTTATTTCAGTTGTTAGTTCATTTTTTGAGAGCATCATGTATAACTGGGAGAGAGTGCTGCATCTTCTGTGGCACCACAGGAACTATATCATCATAATCGTCACGCCGCTTGTATTCCTTCCTCTGCCTCTCGTCTATCCTTCATCGGTGAGTGTATTTGTTTAAAAAAAAAAAACAGCTAAAGATTTATATTCACTGACCAGACTAATCTGTACACGTGCAATTTGAGAAGTTTGGCTATAACCCGTTCAGTTAATCTGACACTTGTTCTTAAAGAACAGATCTTGTAATTATTTTTAAATCTATGATTTAAGTGTTGGATCACTGACCTACGCTGATGCCCACCTTTAAAACTATACACTCTCACCTGAGTGAATTTACTTGAAGTGCAGTCAATCACAGTTAAACAGGCTAGGCTTGTCCGTCTGTCTGTAGTGGATAACATAAATGGTGTTTGAATGTTGTTCGAATTCAAGGGCTAAAAAGCTTTTAAAGTCAGGTGTTTTATTCACACTTATTAACATGTCTCTCTTGTTGCAGTTATTGAATCTGCTGAAAACATGTGGACTAATGATGGTTATTTCTAAAAAATAAACAAATACTCACACTACAACATTGGTCAATTATCCTCCTGATACCCAGGCTCTTATTTGGGGTTCATTTTTAATCTCCCTGACCTCGGGCCCTGATAAATCTTAAAATCGTTGAAGAGGAAGTTATTACAATGTTGTAACAGCCTCATGTGGTACCAGTTTTCTTCTATAGGACAACACAATAAACACATTGTATAGCAAAGTAAGAAACACTTTGTTGAACAGAATGAAGTTTAAGATGCAAAAAAGCCAAAATTTAATGTCCCCATGTGAGGACGCAGGCCGTCTGGAGAGAAGCATAGATGATATTCTTATATAGTTTTGATGATTTTCTTTAATAGACTGCATTTTTATTTCTATAACAAAACTGGACCCAAATACAGACACAAAGGAACGTGGAACAAAACTTGAATTAACAAAAAGTGAACCATTTAACATGGCTGATGGAGAAATCTAAAGTAATGCATAAGGCAAACAAAGATGAGAATAAACAATGACCTAAACTGGGGAAACTAAAAATAAACATAAAAAACCCTAAAAATGAAACTTGGCATGGATACAAAGATACCTGGAACATTGAGAGATGGCGCAAAAGACAACAGACGACCTGACCCTGAACAAAGGAGGACAAAGGACTTAAGTACACAAAAAGATAATGAGAGGATGGGGAACTGGTGGACAAATCAGACCTGATGAGGGGGAAGGGGGAAGCCAAAATAGACACTCTGCATACAGGACAGGGACTCTCACAGTAAAACAGAAAAAAGTATGGAACCCAGACATGAAAACACGAACGTGACAACATAAGACACACAGACATGAAACGCATAAAGGGCGAGGGAAACTTAAACACAGGGGTAGAAGAAACAAGGGGAATATAAAAAACAATGAACTATAACAGCAACTTAGGCATTGTAGAAATGAACTTAGAAAACCTAAAGGACTTAAACATAAATCAAAAACATCAAAATAGGCTAAAACTCAAAACGCCGGGTCAAAAGACCCAAGATCATGACACAAACATAAGCTGCTGTGACATTACATGTCTGCAGGTTATTTTTTGAGTGCACTTAACTCAGTCACCACGTCTCTCACTTTGAAAGACTTGATTTAATCGAAAGATACCGTAGACATCCAGGGCCAGTTTTTTAATATGATTACTAAACACAGTCACCTCAAAATCCCTGCAAGCCATGTAATCTCTTATGTGTTGACATATTGCAACTGAATTCACCACCAAATTGATTTTATCATCTTCATTTTTTGCTGAAAGTGCTGAAGTGGTCTGTTAATGTATGAAGGATAAGAAACAAAGCGGGCTTTGTGGTGCTCAGCTGAACCTTTGTGCTTTACAGTGCAATTAAAGACACATAAAGATGGTGGGCTCAAACTACACTACCCAATATGACCCCTATTACTGTTAATAAATTAGAGCCTGTGTTACCTGTAATTATCCTGAGCTCTCTATTTAATATGTAGACATTAGATTTAACGCTTAAATACACAGACTTGTAGTAAAAAATATTTCTATAATATACGATGCATTCCATTACACAAAAGCTGCAAGAGAACGGTGTAGCTGTCTAAAATATAACTGTAAAGTAGATAATAACACAAATATTATTTTGTACGTTTTATTATAATGTTTTAGGAAATCTTTTTGAAACTTAAGCTTTATCAGTGTCTTGTCTGCAGTGGAATGTTTTGTGTCGGGAGCTTAAAGAGATTTTATAACTTTTATTGAGGATGGTAAAAACTTATCTTGTGAGATGTGAACACGACAAACTGTTTGTTTTATGATCAAGGGTTGCTGCTATCTGCATGTATAGAGACTTGGTGCCTTTTAAAAAGAAAAGATAAGCGAAAGGAAAATTCCATGTGAAGGAAACGGTTTCCAGGGCCTAATCCGTGGATCGACTTCCTTCGAGGCGTGGACGTCTATCAGCAGAGAATGTACCTTCACCTATCAGCAGAGAATGTCCCTTAGTCTGTAACACAGTCAAATATATTCTCAAGTAATATTCAAGCATGCCATTCAGCGTGTTAGTACGAGCTCGGGAGCAGCTTGGGAGAACAAGAAAACAGAGACTGCTTTAGATTGTCTTCCCAAAGTGACTCAACTTTATTCACAAGTACAACAGTTTATATAGAGGGTAAAATTCATGAGACAGCAGATTTATCAGTTTAAACCAGTACAGACCAAGATAAGGCAGCGTCTTCCTGCCCTTGGGTGAAGAAGCATCCTTTGTGTAGTTTATCAATTCAGCTACAATTGTGATTATCTCAGCGACATATTTTCAAGGCACAAAACAAAGAGTTCTTACATTAGTGAAATCTGAAACAAACCATTTGGCCTTCAACAGGCGTCTAAAAGATTAAGAAACTAATGTAGCTGAGGGAGTGATCTCTGTGGTATTTCAACCTTGTACCAGCCTGTGATTCTCACACATCAATTCTTGGGTCAAAGAGAAAAATAACTAAAACAAAGGGGCCTTATTGAATGACAGAGTTTTCCTGCATAATGTCACTATAAAACAATATCCAGTAAATGCTCCCATGGTACTAAAATACCTAACACCATGTATGCACTTTGCTGCAAACTGTGGGTTGGTCTCTGCTTCTGTGTGCGTCTGCACAAAATGTAATCAAATCACATGTTAGTGATTGTGATGTTATATTTATGTGTCTGTGTTTACAGGAAGCCAGATGTGGCTACGCGATCATCCTCATGGCTCTGTACTGGTGCACAGAGTGCATGCCTCTGGCTGTGACTGCCTTACTGCCAGTCATCCTCTTTCCTATGATGGGCATCATGAAGGGTGGAGATGTAGGGTTATTTTTTTCCACCTCTGTGCTTCATAAGTATATTTTAATAACACAACACAGCAATAATGTAAAATGTTCACTGCTTCAACAGGAAATAATAGCGTAAGTGGCAGCCAGGTGCTGCTAATAAAATGAACTTGATTAACGGATTATCAGCACCTCTAAAAAAGTAGAAGATTTGCCAGTTTGTTGTCTGGCGCATTGATGTGTTTGTTAACACAATGCCAAGGAGCAATGATTTTAGAGAAGCAATTGTTGCTGCTCGTCAGTGTTTGGAAAGGCCATTTCTGAACAGAGCCGGGCCCAAATCCTCCAGAACTATGTGAGAAACCAATAAAGCTGTGCAGAAAAGGATTACGTCAAGTTATTACTGTTAAAATTGATTCATGGCATTGTGTACTTCACTTCACTGACTGCTTCTGTTTTTAGTTTTGGTTAATTAGTAATGACACTGTGTAAAATGTTGTGTGTTGTTATTTTTCTGAGTTTCTATTTAAATCATTTTAGAACCTGCTCAGGACCACATAACCTTTTATTATTTATTTTATTATCTTATTATATTGTATCTTATACATAAAACTGTCTTTATTTTTTAAAATGATTCTATATAAAAATCTGAGTTATTGACACACGTAAGAAAATTTTGCTCCTGCTTATGAATATAAAATGAAAATCAGAGATTTTAAATATAATTTAGGATATATTTTTTTTAATTGCACTGAGAACAGAAAGACCATTTATGAGGAACTTGAATTAAAAAGTGTTGATACAACACTGTGTGTCGCATGAGAAAGCAAATAGGAGTGTCAAGGGAAGAAACTCTTCAGTTAGTTTAGTGTGGAAAATAGAAGTTAAAAAGGACAACAGTTATTGAAAGTGTGATGTGACCCCCAGTCACTTCTTTTATGCCATACTTCTACTGGCATGGTAACACTGCTGATCCCGTTTTTTTGCGTTTATTGCTCATAAAGCATATTTGATGATACATGTAGGTCCACAGGTTACCTTTGATCCATGTGCTAATGTTAGCGACTGTGTGATCTGTTTCAGGTCAGTATTGAGTATCTGAAAGACTCGAACATGCTGTTCATCGGAGGTCTGCTGGTGGCCATCGCGGTCGAACACTGGAACCTCCATAAACGAATCGCTCTCCGGGTTTTGCTGCTGGTTGGTGTTCGTCCATCGCTGTAAGAGAGCCTTGACATACAAGTCTACAAGTCTTTCAGAATCCGGTTGTTAAGTGATGACGTGACGGATCCTACTTCCGGACCTAAAGTAGTCTGCGTTTAATATGGCTTTTGTGTTGTTAACATGTTTAATGTTTTGTATTTTCTTCTATTTAATCTCAAAAAGCTCCTAAAACAGTCAGTGATCACTGTTGACCTCCCTCGGCTTTTATTACTGCTAATCATTTATTTAAGCTCAGTTTTTAAAACCTTAGGATGTAACTACAGTCCAGCCCATGCAGCAGTATATGAATGACTAACCTCGTATTGTGGATGGATTATCTCAGTTGTTCTCCTGGCTGAAGTTTGGTCCTTTTACAGCATCCTGCCATGCGATTACATTTGTTCCTGACCACCCAGAACACTCACGTTAACTTTTATCGAGTGGGAAAAAAGTTAGCTTGCTATGCTAACATAGCTGTGTCGCTAGCGGTCACGTAGCACATCATTATATACCAGCTAGCCCAACTTCAGTAACCCTACAAACGTCACTGCTGTTTTCTGTCTTCATTTATGTTGGAAGTGATAACAGAGCTGTACGTTTTAATTTGTTTCCAAAACCCCGCAGTCAGGACATGCTATATTGTATTTAGATAGAAGCTATCGAGCTAACTTCCTGCTAACTTCTAACTCCGTTAAATGTCATAAATTCCGTTTTCATGGATGCCTGGATGTTAAACTCAATTGTTACACCTGGTAGAGCAGAACGCTGATCATTTCATTAAAGATGAAAGACTTTAGACAGTTTTTCAACTCTCAGTAATGCTCGTTTGATATATGGACCTGCAGCGGAGTTTAGGCCCAGACACGGCTAGTGACGTCAGACCGGATAGATTCTTTGCATCACCATTGTTTTGTTTGAATAAATGGCAAAAAAATATTCATTTGATGTTTCCCATAATGAGAAACTTTACCTGTGAGTTTAATAAGGATGACAAACAAGCACAAACACTAATGCCATCTAATTTAAGCCAGGTGTGGTCGCCTCTAAAGGAAAAGGAACAAAAGATTAAATTTAATAAAATTAATAAACAATCAATATCAATAAAGATGGCAACAAATAATTGCTCTCTGTTTTCATTCAGAAACATCTATCGTTTGTAGACGTAGCTATGTCTTTACTTGCATGGTTCTTGAATTTTGACAGGGTGGTATTGCAAACTGCTCCAGGAGTTCAAGGAGCTGCCCAGTACAGCAACATTTAAAAAACAATGCACCCAGAGCACTAGTGAGGATGTTGAGGATTTTTCACTCATGCCTCCTCGTTATCATCATCACCATTCCCTCTCACGCAGGTTAATGATTGGCTTCATGAGCGTCTCGGCATTCCTGTCCATGTGGATCAGCAACACAGCCACCACAGCCATGATGCTACCCATCGCACACGCTGTGCTACAGCAGCTGAAAGATACAGAGACCCAGGCAAATGAGCGTGATCTCCAGATCCAAGATGCGGACAACCACGCATTTGAGCTGGAAGTTCAAACCAAGCTGGAGACGATACACGAAAGAGACACACAGGATCCTGTGTGTAAGTAAAAATGCTACATACACATATGGGCTTCTAGAAGAAACCCTTCCAATAACATCTCTGTCTTATTGTGTTTTGATCCAGATGTACATGACACACAGCGAGAGTTCAGAGAAAAAGCCATAGAAGCGAAGTATGACCTTCTGACCAAAGGGATGAGTCTTAGTGTGTGTTACTCTGCCAGCATTGGAGGCACGGCCACGCTCACAGGGACCACGCCTAATCTCATCCTCAAGGGCCAAATGGACGAGTAAGGCAAAAAACCCAATTCAACACACAAACAGAAATGATCTTCAAGGTGTGTCACTGCTCATTGAACCACTTGTATCTTCTCTTCACATCCCTTTGTTTTTCTTTCTGTGAAGGATCTTCCCTAACAATACTGACGTGATCAACTTTGCCAGCTGGTTTGGCTTTTGTTTTCCCAGCATGGTGCTCATGCTGGTGCTCGCCTGGTTCTGGCTTCATTTTATGTTCCTGGGCTTCAAGTAAGTATAATCAGCCAGAAACAAACCCAGGTATTTTAAACTATCCTCAGAAAAGCTGCTCAAACAGCACAAAATAAATTAATCTACGCTGTAAGTAAAACTGACTTTTTTTTAAGCATCTGCAGAGATATGCTATATCTTTTTGTTGCTCTCCTCAGTTTGAAGAAGTCATTTGGCTGTGGTGAGAAAAGTGAAAGCGACAGAGCGGCATACACAGTGATGAAAGTGGAGTACAAGAAGCTGGGACGTATCAAGTTTGCAGAGGTGGCGGTACTCGTCCTCTTTATCTTGCTCGTGCTTCTGTGGTTTACCAGAGAGCCGGGCTTCATGCCTGGCTGGGCCACAGTGCTGTTCAATAAGGACGCTGCGTGAGTTCTTTTTTAAGCATGACCTTTAGATATAAATGAAGTGAAGCGCCACATATTACCAACAAAAAGACCAAACAGCTGGCCATGAAATGATCAATTCAACACATGCTTTCCTGCGCATTAAAATGTATGCAGCACTTGTGGTATCACCCAGTGGTTTATAAAGTCCTGCATTAATGCCTCTGAGGCAGGATGAGTCAACATATTTTACAAGCAAAGTCACACAAAGTCTTCTGGCACCTTTTGTGCTGAATGCACTGAAGTCTACTGAGACACAAATAAAATAAAATAATAATATTAATAAAATAACAAAATAATTTTCAATAATTTTCAAGCTGTGATGTTTTGACATCACAGCTTTGTTTGTGATTCTGCAGCTAACACTTTTGCTATAAAATATAAAAAGTGACCTGATCTCTCTGCATTAAGATCTATAAAGTGATTGGACATTGAGCCAATTCAGCATTGTTAACCAAGGTAGCAAACATGAGCTGACAGATAAATACCTGGATGCTGCTTTAATCCTGCTCAGAGGGTCTGGGTGATTGGCTCTGACCCATTCTTATACAACATCCCCTAGTTTGTATTCATAAAACAAATGCTTACATCACATAAAGTTAACAAATAATTTGTGATGGTGGAATGTCAATCACTAAAACTGGAGCACAGAATGAACAGGCATATATTTTATTAGATTTACATTAAATGATCCAAAAGCAACAGAAACGCAGGTGAGATGCTCACACGTTAGCCTCAGTTTAAACAGGTGCGTTATGAAGGAAAAACAAATGCCAGTACAGTTCTTTTTGTACCAGACAAACATTTTAAGCATTCATTATTTATTTCTGCTGTAAAGTCTACATGAAAAGCTGAAGTGCCCGTCTGAGTATCCGCAATTTGAGCACTTCTGAACTGGAGTAATATTTCTGCAGGAAATGTTCACAAGCGCAACAAAGTTGTAGCTAAAGTCCTCATTTTCTTTCTTTCTTTTTTTATTAAACTTTCTTTTTTCTTTTTGTTAGTTTTTTATAAAAGAGAAAAATTGGTCAGACTGAAAAAAATGGCAACATAAATGTATGTCAAATACAGTTACGTTGTTTTGCCCCACAGTTGACAGTAAATATGATGTTACACATTTTTCTCTTCATCATTTTTAAAAGGCAGCATATATAATCATGTTCTCTCGTGTCTGTCAGGTTTGTGACAGACGGAACGGTTGCCATCCTAATGTCATCGCTCTTCTTCGTCATCCCCTCTCAGCTGCCGTTTAGCAATTACGGATACACAAATGAAGGTGAAGTATTCATTTTTAACCTTGGTGTTTTAACCTGCTTCTAAAAATGTTCATGTGACCTCAGTTTGGGCTTACTGGAGCACTGGGTGAAGATTGCTTGGCAGGCTTGATGTTGCACTTTCAAACTAATTACTTGTTGATGTTTAAACTTCATCTGTGTCCCACAGGTAAGAGGATAAAGGCTCCACCGGCTCTGTTGACCTGGAATGTGGTTCATGAACGAATGCCCTGGAATATAGTGCTGCTGTTGGGAGGAGGTTTTGCTCTTGCTGCTGGCAGTGAGGTAAACACCCTTGGACTCCATGTCTTCACCTTTTATTATGTCATTCTCCCTTACAGAATATCTAAAAAGAATTTTGGCAGTTAAATGCTAGTCTTGGTGATTACTGGATACTTAAATGCTTGAATCAGAAAATAAATACTGGTATCTTGTTTGTTTTTGGTGATTGAATTTTGGAGGTTTTGTTAATATGCTTATCATTTGCACAAAAATTAATGACAATTCCATCTAGTAGACGAGAGATTTCAGTCAAGGCCAAATTGGTAGACCGATAGCAGACATCCTCTGAGCCATGGTGGTAGCTTTTCTCAAATACTAAACATTTGTTTGTGTATTTTTCCTGCTACCTTTACAGGCATCAAATCTATCCAAGTGGTTGGGAGAAAACCTGTCACCTCTTCAGAATATTCCCCCCTTTGCTATCTCACTGGTGCTTTCCCTACTTATTGCCACATTCACCGAGTGCTCCAGTAACACAGCTACCACCACCCTGTTCCTGCCCATATTGGCGTCAATGGTAAATGGAGCTCATATGTTGACAGATGTGTGCGCACGTATGTTCTCCATGAATCTAACTGTGTTGTGTTTTGCGCTCCTTTAGGCCCAAAATATTAAGCTCCACCCACTCTACGTGATGCTGCCCTGCACTATTGCTGCCTCTCTGGCCTTCATGCTACCTGTGGCCACACCACCCAATGCCATTGCCTTTTCTTTTGGAAACCTCAAAGTCCTAGATATGGTAAGATTGGCATACATATGACATACAAAGATATGCTGCCTTCGCGATTTTAGTTTATTTGAGCTAATAAGACTGTCTTTGATTGGCCTTGTTGGAGTGGGAAAAGCAATACAATTGTCCTTCTTGTCACTTCTCAAAGTTACAAGAGAGCTATCTGCTGCTAGTATCATCAATTTGCTCTTTAAAATCAGTGACTATTGAGCTGTATCATGACACCTAAATCAACCTCCATGTGTTGTAGCTCATCCATAAGTAAGTGGTATGTTATCCAGATGTGTGCCAGGCCTGGCGTAGATGGCGCTGTTTATGTGATGCCATGCCATATCTGGCCTGATTGTGGTTTGGTATATGTGACCCAAGAGCATAAAAAACAGGCCTAGCCCCCGGATCTGGCATCAACCTGGCACGTCTGGCTGACCGGTGTCATGGCAGGGTGTATGCCAACCAGATGTGGGCCAGGTCTGGTAATGATGGCACTGTTTATGTTCCTATTTTCCTATTTTCCTCCAGTCTGTATGTCAAGTTTGAATGTGTATTAATGTAGTTAGGAAGCACTCAGTTTAGAGAAAGTGTGTGTGATTTGGTGAATGTGGTATGTTGTGTAGAGCACTTTGAGTAAGTGGAGTAGAAAAGCGCTATCAAAGATTGAGTCCATTCACTGTCTGAACAGAGTTACTTTTGCACTATTATGTTCCGGCACATGTTGTTATTACATGGCTTGATTAAGGTACACATTAGGCTGACATCTGGTGCCAGAGCTGAAACTGTTCTGGGCCAGCACAGGGCCAGCAGTGTGTCTGCAACTGGCCTGTGGCTGCACACAACTTATACATGGCCCACATACCACAAAGAATGCGGCCCTTTGGTGGCCCAGATCTGGTTTGCCAGAGGTAATCCACACATGGGCTAGCACAGGGCCACCAGTGTGTCTGCAACTGGCCTTGTTCTGGCCAATGTGTGGGCCACCTCTGGCAAACCAGATCTGGGCCACCAAAGGGCCGTCATTCTTTGCGGTATGTGGGCCATGTGTAAGCACATTGTGTGGGCCAGATCTGGGCCATACCAATTTTGCCATGTGGGGTAATACAGATAAGATCTTGGTTAGTTGTGTTATTCAACAGACAAATATGCAAACTCACAGAGCATAATTTTGAATTTTTAATAAAATTCTAAAGTTTTAGCCATCCTGTGTCATCATCTGATTATTACATTTTGTTCCTTCAGGTGAAAGCTGGTTTCATGCTCAACATCATCGGGATCCTGTGCATTAATTTAGCCATCAACACCTGGGGAAGAGCCATGTTTAACTTGGACACTTTTCCAGATTGGGCCAACACTACAAATAGTAAACCTTGAATTTGTTTACAGCCTGTAAAAAAACAAATCCAATTCTACAGTCACACAAGAAGACACTGAACAAAGTATCACATTTTCCAACTTCTGCTTCAAACCAATGAGGAAAAAGCTCAGAAATCCACTGTCTGAGATAAAACTTTTCTACCTTTAGCAGACAATAGTTTGTTGTTGTTGCAGGATACCATTACTCATGGTATCCTGCTCAGGAAAGCTACATACAGCCCGTTCTCACTCCCGAGGCGTAACATGTCGACGTTTTGTCACGTCCCGCGGCGTTCCTGAGGAACGCGAAAGGAGACCTTCGGCGTTCTTATGGTACGCGGCGGGTTATGGCTGGAATCCAGTGCAATGACGCTCCCGCGGTAATAGACGTTCCAGCCCTGTATTCCAACCCTAAACCTAACCTTATCCCTAGCCCTAACCATAACCTTATTCCTGATCTTAACCAGGACTATAAATAGCGTGTTTCTAAGTGATTTGAAGAAAAAGAGCGAACATGTGTAGATGGAGTCCAGACGGTTCTCATATTTCCTCTTTTTTCCGAGGTCATCATTTAGGTAGCCGAAAACGTAATATGTTGACGATTTGTCACCTAGCGTAAAATGTTACGCTTTGGGAGTGAGAACGTGTTGCTACATAAGAATGTTTTCAGGCCCTTTAAAAAGAAGAAGAAAAAAGTCATAGCAGAGTTTTTCCACTCTCACTGAAGACAAATAAGTTAAAGATTAAATGACAGTTTAAATTTGGTTATAGAAAGAGCAATCAAAGATTTTCACTTGCAGCTGAAACAAACTTTAAGCTCTATCAGACTATTATATACAGACCCTCTTTGAGGACTTCCTTACATCATTTCAGTGACAGAACCAAAGAAAGTGTTTAAACCAGGTTATTTCCTCATACACTTTTCAATGAATTTGTTATCTTATCAGTCTGTGTATCATTTACTGATAATGCATGCATTATCTGCAGCATAGCTACCTTTGAAAGGCAAAAATGAAAACTAATTCATGGTGTCAGTTAACTGTGGTCATTTTGTTGGACTTTTTTTTTTTGGGTGTCATATTTAATTTTATATGTGTTTTTGTCACAACTTCTTTTCATAAGGAGGAATTTTACTTATTTTATAATTTATAAATACCAATGTGACCTTTTTCTGGTTGTGATAGTCTTTTTTTTTTTTTATAATACTTTATATAACAATTCATATAATAATAATAATGGAAGTGCTCTAATTTCTTGCTAAGAAAACTGCAGGTTAAAATTTTGGTCAGACTCCCAGATGAGCCCCCAAATGTGTTATGGACAAAAAAGTAAAACGGAAACTTAGCAAAACCTATTTAGAAGCAGAATGTCAAAATCCACCTTACGGCAACTTACTTATTACATGTTACATCTTCTTTGTATTGGCTATCTAAAGTGAGATTGGGCATTTAATTTTCCCAAGCGGTCATATGAGAAACTGGAACTGTTGTGATAGGATACACCAATAACCTAAATCTAAAGTAATAGTGAGCAGAACTGATATCAGCTGTTTATGCAGCCTTCTACAACAGTCCCAGTTTCTTATGTGCTCCCTAGGAAACACAAATGACCCAACCCTGATCTGAAATGTAGAAAGTTAAACAGATTTTTGGTGAGCTGAAGCCATTTTTATTACCCTGCTAAAACACCCAATGAAATAAATGCATTGCTTTTCATGCTTAAAAAAAAAAAGCAGAGAAGCTAGATATACTGTAATGCAGGGGTCAGCAACCTTTCTGATGACGAGTGCCATCTAAAATTTCCTCAGAAGTCAATGTGCCATATGATTGCATTAGCAATAAATTTAATAATGATCTATATGAACAGTTACAAACTATATAGAACAACTTTATAGAATTATATTTCTTCGCAGATGTTGGCAGCTATCAGCGAATAGTTATCAGCTATTTTGAAACAAAAAAAGACTTTTTATCCATAACAAGAACTCCATAACAGCAAATGAACTGTACAACAGAAAATGCAAATGCTATTTATGGTCTCCACACAACAATGATAAGAAAAATAAACTGGGCCAATATGGCATTTTTGTTAATACAGAGATACACATGTTAATGTGACCTCTGGTCACCCACTCAGAGACACAGGTCTAGAAGTGTCCAGCATTCAGACGGCTACCTGAGGACACTCTTCATGTGAGAGAAAATCAGCTCACACAAATATGTAGAGCCAAATACTATCAATAAGGCCTCTGCAATGTTTTAAAGACAGTTAACCTTGTCAGGCAGTGATGTCCAGCAGGTGAAAATACAAGCACCATGAACACGCACAGCTATAGATTCCAGCTGCGTTCGTAGTCTGCAAATTTTGAACCCCACAGAGTCGAGCTTTTCAGTTCAATCAGTTCATTTCGATGCCCTCTGTGTCCAACCAGTTAATGTGAGACAAATCCAGCTGCTCATTAAAGCTTTTTGGTTTGATTAGAAAAGAAAACATTGGTCCATAGTCCCAAAAACGCATTCTGTCTCGAGTCTACGGATGTATCCGTGTATTTCCGCGGTGCTGATGCTGCACTGACAGCTCCTGAAGCATTTGAAGTGTTGGAATGTGGAAATTTCAACATTACTTGAAAAAACTGCCAGCTAGCAACGTCCCTCTCACCATTAGGTTAAGTTATTTTTAGCCAATTACAAGTTGAATCTGGTAGTTGGGGTTGTTATCTAAGATACCGTCATTAAGAAGCGGCACAACTATGCAAGCTAATTCGTGATGTGCACTGCTGGCCCAGCCATTAATTTTTAATTCACTGAGTGTCGTGCCCAGGGCTGGACTGGGACAAAAAATCGGCCCGAGCATTTTGACTAGAGAGTGGCCCACCAGGTAGTATAGGAAAAGCTATAAAGCCTTTGAATGAAAACAAATGCTGTTGTGACAGTGAAGTATACTGTCTTGTTGGTATATGTATGATTTCTATACATTTTACATCAGATAAAAACTTTGGTTTTAAGATTCAGATAATTATTTATTATAAGCTAGACATTTTAAATGAGAATAAGAAATAAAAGTATTTCTTTCTGCCCCCCTCTCCCTGTTAATGCCCTACATGCCCCCCTGGCAAAACTTTGCTAGATCCGCCCCTGCACAGTTACCAGCTGTCAGCTACCTAAAAAAGGATCCTGGTGTTATTTGTCTCTCAGAAACAGTTCATAACTTCCCTTCAACTCATTCATGTCACCTAAAAGGTAAACCTGTTTCTCCATCACCTGTTCAGCTCTGATGATTCAGTAAGGACATCTCCTGGTTTCATCTTCATGTTTCCCTCTCACCACATATCCAAACCGACATCATGACCAGCAGCTTTACAGCTGTGGCTCCAGCAAACATCAGCTGATACTAGGAAGTAATATTAAATAAATTCTAACAACAGCTGATCAAGCTTAAACGTGCTGCTGTTGTTTAGTGCGACATCCTTTTTCTGGCGCAAAGTGGGCGATAAACAAACAAGAGAAATAGAACTTGCGTCAGAAAAGCCGATCAGCTGATCATTGATCAGTTTCATGATTGAAGTCGCAACAGGAGAGGGAGGCGAGAGAATGAGAGAAGAAGAGGCAGGTGACAGCGTAAAGACACAGAATAAATCCAGCTTTTTTCATTCTAGCTGAAGTACGGGACAAACTGTTCCTTTTCACCTCAACACAAAACGTGTAATATTTTCTCTGAATACGGGACTATTCCATTTTTTTACGGGACGGTTGGCAACTCTACTAACTAACCTTATGAATAAAATAAAGTTCACTATCAGTAACATCATAGCACCCACCCAGCTGTATAGAAACTCCGTCATGCTAGCTAATACGCAGTACAAGTTATTTAAACTGACTGTAAAAAGTTAGTACAACGAAAATAAACTTCACCTAAACTTGGTTTATATCTGACCCCGCCTCGGGTCTCCTCTCCTCCTGCCTCCCCTCTCCCTCATCCACCCGCTGGCCTCTGTGGAAGCTCTGCCATAGCCACCAATCTACCACTTTCATTGTTTATACCATTACAAAAAAACCCCATTGGGCCATAAAAACGAAAAATCGCTATGGTCATGCCATCAGTTAACCCTTCGTGTGCCAGCTGTGGCACGCGTGCCCAGGGTTGCCAACCCCTGCTGTAGTATATTAATAAGTGAGCTTTATAGGGTCTGGTAGGCTAATCCTTACATTTTAAATGGAGCCAGGCTCTGTTTCCCTCTGTTTCTACTCTCTAAGCTAACTGTATCCTGTATTCACCTTAACACTAAACGGAAGGATTAATTAAAGCAAATAGGATTTTTAAAAGCTTTCCCTTTGAAAGATTCACTCCAAGAAAGCGCACAAATAAATGGCAGGAAGGTGACCGTGCCCAGTCATTACAGATGAAAACGTTGGTTGGTTGGGTAACAGAGATAAGAGGCTGCGAACAGGATGTACCGGTCGCAGAGATTAGTGTCCATGTTCTCTCCTTGTTTTTTGTTTTATACAAGAGAATGTGAAAAAATGAAGATGTTGAGGCAGAACATCCCAGCAGAGAAATGTGTACTTTCCAAACTGAACAAGATTTGTGATCCACTTCTATTCTGTAGAAATAAAGCACTACTTCAACAAAGTGTCACCTTCATTTACTCAACAGATAGACAGGCACACCCACACAAATAGCAGCCAAGACAGTGATATTTCAAAATCTTTTATTTTTACTTTTTTCAGTCACACCAACATTTGTATTGTCAAAAACTTCCCGAGTTCAAAATAATTTGCACGAGTCACAGTCATATATAAATCTGTTCTACATATCTGTATTACATTTTTGTTTAAAATAACATTCATGTTAATTGGCTTAATCTCTGATTAAGTCAAATCTGAGTCCCCTCCTGTTCATTTCACAACTATTATAAATGTTTCATACTTTGTCTGTTGTGCAGGATGAAATCAACAAAGCAGTGCCAGTTTGAATCAATCCATGTCCACAATTTCCTCTGTTAATCTGAACACCCAGCAGGTACATTTGAGTAACTTTGATTCAGCTGGCCTGTTATTCATAGATTTGTGAGTGTTTGCAAATACGATGCAGTATCTGTCTAAATTAACTGCATTTTAAATTTAGACTCATTAAAATCATCAGTCACATAAACTAATATCAATCTCTAGTGCATCAAATTAGAGTGTGTGATGAGGGAAAGAAATGCAGGAAACTATGTGGTTGCTCTTGAGTCTCAGCACAAACAGACAAAAAGCACAGTGAGCATATTACAGTATGGAGCAATCCTGTGTTCGGATCACCATACTCGGGTCCAAATCGCTGGAATGTCTCTGAATGAAAACAATTTGACAGAAAATAAGATATTACAGGGAAAAAAAACTGAGAAAGAGAAAATATCCGCATCACACAAGACATGACGAGAACGACTGCAGGAAGAAACAACAGAATGGAAGAGATTTAAGGGTGACCTGTTCTTTAAGTAACTGCTGCTACATTCCTTATCCTTTCTTTTTTTGCAGAACATTTCAGGGTGAACATGAACATTTGCTAACCCATGTTTTCCTTTTCGTCTCTTTTGAAACTTCTGAAACACATAATTTGCACCTCTCTAAAGTTTTCTTTATCACTTAAACAACGAAACATGGGGCTGGAAGTACAGTTGAATTTTCACAGATGACAAAGTACATTTCATATCAGCTCAGCTTGTCTTTGTAAGTTTCCTGATTGTTGTAAAATGTTGTGCTTTGAGCAGATATAATAAACACAAGTCCTACTAAAACTAAAAGGAATAAAGGGACAGGGGGAGGGAATTATAAATACAAAATAACTACTTACTGCCTACTTTGTAGAATATGCACTAAACGGGTTTGGAAATCTATTTGAACTTTGCCAACCAGATGTTCATGTTATTGACATTTAAATCAATCATGCATCAAACTTATACACACAGACGATCATACAAAAGACACTAAAAGCAAGGGTAGACACACGCACAATACAAACACACACACGCATACAAAACACACAGACTCACTGAATCTGAGAACAGATTTCCAAAAGACTGTTTTTAAGTCCTAAAAACACGTTTTCAGATGCGTTTCTAAACCCTAAAATGTAAATAATTTCTACCAATAATTAAAGATTTTTTTCTTTTTTCACTTCATGACGTGGCTAGAGAGCAAAAACCATTTGATAATTCCTAAAAAGTTGCTTACTTGCAAGTTTATCATGTTACAAACACACTTTGTTACAGCGACGCCACACTGAGCTCTGTGCATCAGTGTGTGTGTGTGTTTCCTGTTAGGCTTTGATAAACCCAGATGTGCTTACACACACACACACACACTCTCACAGATTATAAGTGTCACATCTGTGTGGGCCTTTTCTTGACGGCATCCTCTCTGAAGGAAAAACAAAGAGGGAGAGGAAGAGATACAGGGAGAGGGACTGCAGGATCAACAGGACGTTAACCCCACACGTGTATTTTGATCGTCCCTCGGGTTTAGTCCATAACTCCGCTTGCTCTCCTGTTAGCGTGCCACCTCTACGTCCCGCCATTGTACGAGTAGTCTGCCTTGTTGTGCATCACCAACTTATTGTCCACAAAGTAGAAGCTGTCCGACTGTGTCTCATACGGGTGCAGGATCATCTCTCTGACTGCAAGCAGACAGAAAACATTGCAGCTTTTAGAAGACCGGCTCCTAATCTACTCTGGTCAGATCAGAACAGAAAATAATTTTAAAAAGTAAAAGCAACACCTTCATTGGGCCTATTATGCAACTGAATTGCTAAAAATTTTATAAAGTAGGTAGTTTTAAGAGAAAAAAAGTGTAAACCCAATGAGATGCATAGCTGTCATTCTAAAATGATTGAAAGAAGTAAACATAATGTGACTTTAATACATAAATAACTGGTAAATATGTATTCAAGACACACTGAGTTCACTTAATTCACTTGTTTGACTGACAAATATGCCCTGTAGTAAATTCACTATGTTGCTTACATTAAAACTGTGTCATTTACTTAGTTTATATGTCATTACAATACACGATAGGCTAAAGTATTTTTGAATGTTTTCTCCCCACCCAACTTAAGCTGACAATTAAATATCTGAGTAGCTACTCGATAAAGCTTCCTGAGCACCGAAGCTGTCAGGTACTTCCTGATTCTCAGGAAGCTTTGGTGGCTTCTTCTCTATTGCCACCATGAGGTTGCCAGTTGTAGTTTTGAGCAGGGCTGGACTGGTAATCTGGCATACCAGGCACTGGCCGACAGACCAGCGCACTGGCCAATGCCTGGTATTGCAGATTACAGCATTTTGTCCCACTCTTCTTTAGTTCATTGAGGTTTGAAGTCATTTGTTTTTTCACAGCTCTCTTAAAGTCCCACCACAGCATTTCTATGATTTTGATGTCTGGACTTTGACTGGGACTTTTTCCATCACTCTATTGTAAAGTTTCTGCTGTGCTCTGGATCGTTGTTCTGTTGCATGACCCAGTTTTTGCCAAGCTTCAGCTACCAGACAGATGGCCTCACATTTAAGTTAAGAGTACTTTGGTACAAACCCTTTATTGAACAAGATTTATGGACTTGTTTTGTAAAAAAATAAATAAATAAAAAAAACCCAACCCAAAATTGGGTCTGTGGCTCAAATTGGTTGAGGAGTATGGATTTTTTTGCCCATGTTCAGACAGCAGTGCCTCGTAAAAGCCTTGTGCTACCGTGAAAGAGTCTGAGATGCTGCTCTTGGGTTCTCTGTAGTTTATCTAAGCATTGCACCTTGTGGTAAATATGCTGGGACATCCACGCCTGGGAAGATTAGCAAGTCCCTTGAATGTTTTCCACATGTAAATATACTTTCTCACTTCTGAATGATGGACTTCAGATGATGACTTGGAAATGACCTTAAAACTCTTTCCCAGACTGATGAGTAGCAACAACTTTTTCTCAGATATTATTGCTGATTTCCTCCTTGGCATTGCGCAAACACACACCTGATTGCCCCAAGCCTGCAAACTGTCAAAACCTCTGCTTTTATAGAGGTGCTAATACTTGCAGTTCATCAGTTATTCAAGTGCATTTTTTTATAAGCACTTGGCTTCTCCTTGCCCTATTAATCCTCGTGGAACTTCTTACTTGATTAAGACCTGCTAAGGACCAGATGATTTTCTATGATATATATATAAAGCCTTAAAAGTTCAGTTTAATTTATATAGTGCCAAATGACAACAATAGTTGTCTCAAGGTGATTTATATTGTAAGGTAAAGATGCTGGAATAATAGAAAGAAAATAGAGAAAACCCCAACAATCATATGACTCCCTTTGAGCAAATTCTTTGGCAACAGTGGGATGGAAAAACTCCCTTTTAACAGGAAGAAACCTCCAGTAACCCCAGGCTCAGGGAGGTTCAGAAAGAAGGTAAACAGCATGTGTGCATGCTGTTTGTTCCACAAGACCTATATTCTAGTGGGTGCACAGACTTACTGATGTCTTCAGACAGAGGTGGGAACTCGTAGATGTGTTCACAGGTGTTCTTGCTGCTGGGCATGCAGAAGCCAAACTCAAAGTCAAAACTCTTGAGCAACTTCTCTCTGAAATAGTGCCTCTCAATCATCCTGAAATTCTCTATCGGTCTGTCTCCGACTGTGAACTCAACACTGGAAGGAAAAACATACACAGACAAGGTTCAATCTTTCCTTTGTTAACCGTGTCCTTGTCAATAAAGATTCACACACATTCTCACTTACGTGGCTCCAACTTGCCGCAGTCGGAGAAACGCAGGGGTGAACTGGTAACGGACGAATCGGCCGGCATTTGGGTCAATATCCCTCTTCTCACTTCCTTTATCTGAAGTGAAGACCAGTTTGCATGGAGCAGATTAAAGTACAAGATAAACCTTCGTAGATGGAAGCCTAATAGAAATGGCAGATTTATATTGTGCTGGATGGCACCAAGTAGGAAAAATGTATTTATTTGGTGAAGAAAAAGGACAGATTTGCTTTCCTAACGCATCTTATAATTTTTGTTGTCTTCCTTCAATTTGAGCCCTACTTTTGTAGCTTAGTTCCTCTAAAAGGATGGGCTGTGGTTGACTCTGTTTTTAGAGGTAAATAGACCAAATCACTACTCAAACTACAGAAAGTACAAAACACATTATCAACCCCTCCTGCAACGCTCTCACTTTGAAATCTCCTAATGTAAAGAATATTTATTATATATATTATTGTATTTAACAACAACTATAACGTAATGTCTCCCGTGAGCTGCTGATTGGAAGCTGGTGAATAAACAATATCGATTTCTATTTGATTAATTAGCTCACAACAGTCATATTCAAAGGGATTATAGAGCTGTAGCTACAATATAGTGTATTCCAAACAATTTCTTAAATATTTATGTAGTGTTTGAAACTCATACGCTTTACAGCATTTCATGATGGAAATTTCTCTTTTTTTTAATAAATAGTTGACAATGAAATATATGAATGCAGAAGACAGAAGACTGACCTGTAGACGGGGGTTTGGTGATTTCAAACAGCACTGTGCCGGTCTCCATATCTCTGATCTTGAACCTGGTGAAGTCGATGTTGTAAATGTTCTCCTCTGGGCTACACAAATAATCTGAGAGGGGGAGAGGAAGGAGGTAAAATAGTTATAGATTAGACACAAAAATGAGAGTTTGCAGGAAGTTTACTCCCTACTAAATACATCTTAAGGAAATAAGTATGTCTGGGTATTGAAAATCAATACCTTTTGAGACTCAGCAAGCAGAGAGTATTAAAAATTCACAAATAGCAATGGAAGGGGAGGACAGATTGTGTGTTTCCTCATCTTATTTAGGAGTAAAAGGTTATTTTAATCAACCTGAAACCTCCAAGGCAGTAAAACAAAATCAGTGTAGAAGTGCAAAAAAAGCAGTCTGCTGGTCTTCACAGGTCAAGTTGAGTTTGTCTCTAAAACCACAGAGAACTTTAGAACAGAGAAAAGGGCGTTTGCTGCCTGGTACAAAACCGCTTCCGTCTCATTTTCAACTTTCCAATTAAGGTTAAGCAGTAAGCAACATGACTGCTGACTGACACAAGAGGCTGTGGCTGGTAAATGTTTGTTAGGCGTCACGTCCACTGTTTGTGATGTGCCTTTTGGAGAATTGGTGCATAACTGTAAACACTAAACATTTAGTCTTTTAATAATAACTAGGACTCCCACAGTCAGCCAGGTGTAATCTCAAGTGTTTTATTAGAGCCATTTCTCCATGAATACACAACTGAAAGGGATCATTTACAAGAGCTCGGTTTCTACTTATTAGCAACTGACTAATGTCTTAAAAAACTATCTTGCATTGTTGGCACAAATCCTGATGAAAAACTGTTAGAGGAGCCACTTCCTCACAATTGCAATTGCAGGCAAACACCCACAAGCACCCAGTAAGAAAGAGAAGTGAGTTATTTTTATTCCCTTAATCCTTCCTGCCCTTACCAGGCAGTGTCAGTGCTTATTAGACTTCCCCAGCAGAGCAGACACTTCCTGCTTCCTGGCTGATCTGATACCACGGGAAGGCGAAACTGTAACATCTACCTATCGGCTGCATGTATGATGAGGGGAATTTTTTTAATGGATGGGTCATTGAAGGCCCGAGGAGCCAAAACAGAAACCCAGAGTTAGAGCAGGGCGATATGGCCAAAAATATTTATCACGATATATATTTGAAAATTTGCGATAACGATATAACTGACGATATATTTGATGCGAGACAAAATACAACTCCACAACATTAATAGCGCAAAAAGACAACCTTCCATTTATTTTCACTTAAACAAGAAGCTGGTTTTTATGTACATTAAAGCTTTATAAAAATGTAACAGTGCAAATGCAAATTCCTTGCTGAAAGTTTAACCAAAAGGCATTTCCAGTAGAAATGGGCTGACATATCCTGAGCATAACCATGTATAATATCCACTGAAGTTAAAAAGAGGTGCTTTGCAACATTAAACTGCAGTGTGCAGTACGTATTTTTTGGACCATAAGGTGCACGGGATTATAAGGCACATTAAGCGAAACAAAGCAGTCAGATAAATCAAACTTTATTAAACTCATTCTTCTTGCTTCCTCCACTTCTGTACCATTGATTCATTAATGTTGAATTCTCTGGCAGCTGCTCTATTCCCATGTTGTTGCAGTATACTAATGACTAACCTCGTATTGTGGATGGATTATCTCAGTTGTTCTCCTGACAGAAGTTTGGTCCGTTTACAGCATCCTGCCATGCGATTGCATTTGTCTCTAACTATCAGGAACTTTAACGTAGGGCTGCTCAATTATGGCAAAAATGATAATCACGATTATTTTCACTGAAATTGAGATCACGATTATTTGACGATATTTATTTAACCCTTTAAGACCTACTATAGAACCAAGTCCACCAGAGCTTATATTATTTTTTTACATGCTGTAGTGCCATTTGTGGGAGCATTTCAAGTTGCTATACATCAATACAACTGTTATAGCCCATATTTTAATAATATGTATGCATTAAGTCCATAGTAATTACATAAATTGCAAAAAAGTGCAATAAACTACAAAAAAAATTGAAAATCGCTTTTGTTTTGTTTACATATATTTCTACTTGGAGAAATTTAAGAGGCTTATCCCTCAAAACTTTAAATACAATAAAGTTGCAAAAAATAGTTTACAACAACAGGAAATTTATTTTGAGTGTCTTCATAGTTTTATTTTGGAGATACAGCAATTTTTATATACTGCAGGAAAAACAAAAAACAATCCTATGATGCAAATTTGCAAAGAAAACAGCATGTGCATCATTTCACTGTGGGAAGTGTTACGAACAGCTGATAGGAACGGCAAAGCGTGTTTCTGGAATATTATGTTTTTGTTCCTGCAAGCGCTTTTTATGCAATTTTTGCAAAGCTATATGTGGAACGAAACCGTGACCGAGGACAAGCTGATGGCATCAGATGTAAGTACAACTCCTCCGGTTTCATATGGAAAACAAATTATTGCGCTAGCTTACACAGTTCAGGTTCTACAGGGATTTAAAAATAGTTACGCAAAACGGAGCGTGCTGCTCTGACCGGCTTTAAAGGGTTAACAATGACTTTAAAAAATAATATAAAATAGTGCGCAACACCACTGAAGTTTTTTTTTTTAAACTCTCTTTTCAACCAACGGCAGTCACTCTCCAAATAACTTCTGCTTAGCTTTCCGAGCTTCCCTCGGGTCCTCTTAATCAGCGGTCTCCAACCTTTTTTGCGCCACGGTCCGGTTTATGCCCGACAATATTTTCACGGACCGGCCTTTAAGGTGTCGCGGATAAATTAGGGAGGGGCTAATAATCGGCTCAGTCATTTTTAATGATCGTTGAAAGCCCAGATCGTAATCGTGATTAAAATTCGATTAATTGAGCAGCCCTACTTTAACGTTAACTTTTATAAGTGGAAAAGTGTTAGTGTTCGTCCTCCAGCTTCACTGTTTATGTTATGCTAACATAGCTGTGTCGCTAGCGATCACGTAGCACATCATTATATATCAGCTAGCCCAACTTCAGTAACCCTACAAACGTCACTGCTGTTTAGTTTCCTGTCTTCATTTATGTTGGAAGTGATAGCAGAGCTGTACGTTTGAATTTTTTTCAGAAATCTTTCAGTCAGAACATGCAATATCATGCTTAGGTAACTAGTGAAACTAGCGAGCTAACTTCCGCTAGCTTCCTGCTAACTTCTAACTCCGTTAAATGTAATACATTTTGTTTTCATGGATGCCTGGAAGTTAAACTTTATAGTTACACCTGGTAAAGTAGCAATGCTGATCGTTTTATTAAAGATGAAAGAATTTAGACAGTTTTTAACTCTCAGTGATGCTGCAGTGTTGTTTGACCTGAAGCATACGGAGTTTAGGACCCAAATTACTCCCAGATTTAAGAGCATCTTAGTCCGACAAATACGACAATAACAACGGCCGCTTGCATGTTCTGCAAAAAAATGTGCTTTGTCGTGTATCTGACGGACAAACACCAAACCAGTTCCACATCACTGAAGTTGCACCATTTTTACAAACCAATTCTGGTTCATCTGTTTCACTCAACAACCGGCCATGTGCATATGAAAACAAAGGCACTGCGTATGCGCGTTTTACTCCCATTCTATCGCGATATTTCATTTTCCTATCGTTGCCTAACATTATACCGGTATTACCGTGAACGGTATAATATGGCCCAGCCCTACCCAGAGTCACACAGCAAGTTTAAAAGATGTCACAGTGTTTGCCTTGTTTGATCTTAACAGATCGGCACTTGTCGCTGTATGTTCTGCAGTTTCTCTTGATGGGCATGCTCTTTTCACACGCACACATACACACACACACAAACATGCACACATACTCATCTGCTGTGTCAGCAGACGATAAGCCAACCACATCTGCCTGCTCAAATCTGCAGTGAAACAGTGGGGACACTGCTGCTGCCTCGGGGATGATTAATCGCTGAAGAGGCAGCTCTGACTGACCAATCAGCCCACCAGCTGTTCTTCATAACACACTGACAGCTAGAAATGCCGGATATCTCCAACACCAAATAACACATCTGAGGTCAGTGTGCTTCCACTCAAAGTTTAGGAAGTATGAGTTGAATTCAATTAAATTCTATTCAATTTAAATAGCATCAAATCACAACAACAGTCGCCTCAAGGCGCCTTATATTGTAATGTAGACCCTACAATAATACATTCAGAGAAAAACCCAACAATCCTGACCCCTTATGAACGAGCACTTTGGCGACAGCGGGAAGGAAAAACTCCCTTTTAACAGGAAGAAACCTCTGGCAAAACCAGGCTCAGGGAGGGGCGGCCATCTTCTGCGACCGGTTGGGGTGAGAGGAGGAAGACATGGACAATAGAATAGCAGGACCACAGCTACATAGCCTGCTGTAAGCTGCAGAAATCAGGTGGTATTTTTGACTAATAACTCCTTGCTTGAGGTGGCTGTAGGACAGTAGTTCTAAGTCACAAACAGCAGATAGACTCAGTGCGCCTGTTTCCCACCAACATGGTGCCTCCGAGCAGCAGGGCTGGCTCACTGTCAGCGGACACCAGAGTTGTGCCTAAACTCTGGTTTCCACACAACCAGAGCTATGTTTAAACCAAACATACCAAAAAGCATTTCTTTAAACAGAAACAATGGCGCACTGAATGCTGCTTCATGTTACACAGATGTTACACCTGTGGTAGGTGAGTCACTGTGTGTATTGTCTTATAATGCTAATTCCGAGCATAACTTCGGTAATGCTTCTGACACGCCCACTGAATGAGCAACAACCTACAAAAAAAAAAACAGTTGTTGGACATTGTTTTCAGGTCTGAAGGTCTTTCAAAGTTTTTCTTTAGACATTGGCTGCTTTCTCAATCATTTTTTGTCCAGTCCTTGCACCTGACCATTTCTAGAAGAATGCAGTTTTGTGTTGTTTTATAGGCCACTTCACACCGACCTATGAATCATTTAAGCATAAAAAAAGCACCTAACTCAAAGGATGAAGCAGTGTTCTGTCTGCAAAACGGGCAATTTAGCTCACAGCCAAATTGATGCCTTTATTTGCTCCCATTTCTGTAGCCAAAGATAACAATTTGACGACATAAAACGTAGTTATCAGATGAAAACTTGGCATGTTTCAGAGGCCGTGTGTCCTCATAAAAATGAGGAAACTGGACAAGTGGAGGACAACAGAAGCAGAGACAGTGACAGGTGATACCAAACACGCTGCCAATGCATTAAAATCTTACCTTATATAATGTCTTTCAATGTATCTTTGCACGTTTTAATAAATCGTTGGACCTATTTCCCATTTTCCTATCCAGCTGTGAAGGAATGAGGGTGGCTCACAACTGTAGTGTAAAAAAACACAAAAATGAAGAGTGAAAGAAAATAGATTTCGAACTGACGTTTAACAAGTTGCCCCACATAAAAGAATCGAGTAGGAAATAATCAACCAAAAATAACCTACATATTAACTAGTAGCTTAGTAGTAGTTCACCAGTGTGACTTCATGGTGAATGTACCTGGTTTAACGTGTTGGCCTGGAGCAGTCAGGATGAGAACTTTACTGAGCAGGAGCCCGAGAGTCTGTTTATTTCAACGTTAATCCCAAATGGAGGATTATTCACAATGCACCCCCGTGTGTTATTCCTCATGTTTATGTATGAAGCATCCCCCAAAGAAGAGCCTCACCCCCAAGTCGCAGCATGTTGTCAACTGCATTTACTGCATGCGGTGAGCGCGCCTGACAGAGTTGACGTTATTCACTGTGACACTGTGATGCCTTTGCTACTCTGTCAGTCTGAATGCTGAGGTCGGCTCTTCTAAACACATCAACTCTGCATACCCGGCTTCATTTAGTACCACACAACACCTGACCATCCAAACCGCCTCAACACACAGACATGAAACAGTCACACTAGCATAAACATTCCCAGCAACCACATAATTTTATTTAATAACATGCAATATTTGTGCCTGCAAGGTGTGGGATTTTTATTAGCAGATCTGCATTTGTGTGTCTGTGTGTGTGCTGCACACATGTATAATGTAGTCTGTTGTGCCACAGCTGGTGTTGTCCTTGTCCTTTTGCTAACCTACTGCTAATAGTTACCTTTGAGCCTCCTAATTAAGTCCCATGAGGACAATGAGGCTGAAAGCAAGACAATGGATTTGTTGTGTGAGACTGTCTGTGGCTCAGTGTCCTTTCACAAGTGTACGATCTCACTTTGCCTTAAACACACACAGACACCAACACACACAGAGCCATCTGAGGTTAACTTGCTCCCAGAAAGAAACGAAGCTGCCAGCAGACTTCAGTTTTTCACTGCCAGCTCTTCTTCTGGGCTGTGAACACCTCCAGACAGAGCATGTCCCAAGCTTTTAGAGTTTGTGCGTATGTGCGTTTGTGCGACTGATCAAATTTAAGTGAATTCAAAGCGTGAAGTGAAGTGGTCACCGCAGTCAACACTGAATTATGGTACGTGCTGAAGATGACAAAAACCTTAACCATTGAGTGCTCGCTCTGCTGCTGGGAACAGGAAACTCATCTGAAAACCACTTCTCAAACTTAAATGTCAGCTGCTTTTAACAAAATCCTCAAGTAGCTTCTCACTTCACGTCCTTCACAAAACAAAAGTTTGCTGATCAGAGCGTTCAGTGCCTTATTCCCACTTCTTATAGGTGCATCTTATTCGTGCACATGAATGATGCCTCGTGCTGATATTAAAGTATGTCCTCATGTTATTTTACAGCTTCGCTGCACACATGAATACTAGAAAAGATACACACAGTGAACAGGCTCTGTTTGGATGATGAAGTATTTCCTTTCATTTGTTCACCAGCCCACATTTTAGGAATCGTGGGTTTAAAGGGGATCTATCAACTTCATTTTCAGATCTATCTTTTTATTCTTGGACTCTTGTAGAAAAACTTTGTATGGAACAATGCTCATTGATCATATACTGCCCTTCAGTTCAACCCAATCCATACCAAGCCATTAAGCTAATTTTCTTCTCTCTTCAGGCCAACTTTGCTCTGATTGGATACCACTTCAGAATCAGAATCAGAATCAGAATGGGGTTTATTGCCAAATGTTGAGCAGGTTTACAACATTAGGAAATTGCTGCAAATATACTTGCAAATATTAAGTTTGACCAGCAGGTGGGTGGGGCTTTCATGTTCACATATTAAGGATATTTGCTCTCCAATATTAAAGAGAACAAATTAGAGCATTTAGAGCAGTCTGAAGCCTCAGACTCAAGAAAAAGAAAAAAGGCTGTAGAGGAAGAGCTGAGCTGTGATTTTCACCCACTTGCAGGGTTAGCTAACATAAAGGAAATGCTGACTCAGTCTTTGGTCAGAGGAGTCTGAAGTGGCACTCTGGATTTGAAACAATTTACTGGAATGATTTGTCAAAAATATGCATGTGTCAAAATGTTATCTACTATTTGAGTTACATCAAATTACTGTAAACAGTTTATCTTTATCTTTTTCTTAATTTACTGGCCAAAATACTTCTAATGTCCCTCCCTCCAAAATTCAAGCTGTGTTAAGGCATGGTAAGGTTAACATTTACCAGGCCACCTGCCCTACAGGTAAACATGAAAAGACACCAAAACCAGAGAGAGAAAAAAGCAAGCAGGGGGTGGAAACAACTGCATCAGAGAGCAGCAACAGATCCAAGAAAGAGTTGGCCCTCAGGGAGTGAGGAAACCTCACACCCCCAGAGAGTTTTCCATTAAATATCCTCACAGGTGGGCCCGGTTGTGCCAGAAAGGTTTAATGATGGATAAAGGAAAAATGCAATAATTTAAAGCAGCATCTTCATAAAAACAAAATAAATAAACCGAGTCTGTGACGCTGCTACTCTTTCAAAAGAGGAGGTAAATATCTTAATAAAAGCCTTTAAAGCTACACACACACACACACACACACACACACACACACACACACACACACACACACACACACACACATACAGAAAAAGATGCCTTCTACAGTAAACCAGAAAAGTGCTCCAAATTTAATAATTTTAACTTAAGGTGATTTCAGATATCTGTCCTCCTGAACATTCCCTGCAGAGATCAGCAGCTCCGAGTCGGACTGGGTCAGGTTCACAGTTCAACACATACTGCGCCATGTGGCCCAATTACACCAAAATAAACAGTTCTGAGCTTGTTTTAGCTGTTCACCCAGTTAACACTGGGACAGAACAAATTTAAGGAACCTTCCAGTATCAGTGGCACATAAAAAGGCTCATAAACACAACAGCTGAACCTAATAATGGTATCTAGTTCAGCGTGTCCCTCTTTAGATGCTGATGGATCGCTCCAGTTTATGTTTTTTCTTTACCCTTGCTCATTAAACAGCACTTAAACAGCACCGTTAAACTGAAATACCTTTTCCTGTAAATGACAGCAAGAAATGTCACAACAAAAAAACTGACAAATTAAAAAACTTAGGCAATAGATAATGATTTCAATGATTGATCAACAAAACGAAAAAGAAGAAGAAGCTCAAAGAGCATGCAAACAGGCCTGTTTAATGTGTCATTGTTGGTCATGTGACAAATGTCATATCATCTCTCAGAGAACGAGTGTTGAGAAATTGTGCAACAGCTGAAGGGGGGGAAGACTTTCTCATCATGTGTTGCTGCTTGTTTCACTGACAGACCACAGAGGCCACATAAAAAAACATGAAGAGGAAAAACCTTTAAACTTGTGGCTGACCTGACCTAAAAGTAAGACTCTGAACCAGAACCAGCCTGAACTTTAAATACTGCATGAACAGAGATGCATTCGTTGTCTGCACAGTGCATCTGCACAGCAATGATTATTAGATCAAAATAGTCAAAAACTAACTGCTTACTTTCTTCCTTTTTTGGGTGACATGCTAGATATAAATATTCGAAAAGCTACATTTTATTTGTCTTTAAAGTTTTACATTTTATAAAAGAAATTTTTTTCTTAAAAAGCTTTTGCCATAAAAAATATCGGGCATCATCCTGCACTTAGAGTACATAATAATACATGTGAATGCCAAAGAAAATGACAGCAACCTCTTTGTATTCTAGTGAGCAGCAATCTGCCGGTTACGTAGGTGGGATGAGGAAGGCACTTAAGCCCAACTCAGCTCACATGGACTAATCCGGTTTAGTTACTCGTATGAAGGCAAATCCAACTAATCATTAGAGAGAGGGGGCAGGGCTGAAACTGTGTGTGTGTGAGAGAGAGAGATTGGGGTGACAAAGCAGGTGTGCTGTAAGGACAGTGAAGAGAAAGGCAGGAAGAGACGAGTGGCTAAAGAGACTGCAGATGTTGAATGACCAGAACCTGCAATGTGATGATAAAAGATGTGAAGCTAGAGGAAGAAGATGTGCTAAAGTGACATGTCATCATTACTCAGTCTGAGGGACAGAGGTTATTGGAAATGTGTAAAGTATGTCTACAGTACTGTGTGATGAGCAGATGAGCAGTATCTCTAAGTTACTTACTTTAAAAAAATAAGAAAACCTCCAGTAAAGAATTGACACAGGACCTGAGAGATACATCTGGCCCCTCAGCTGATCCTCTACTGTTCACCCTCATCAGAAAATAGTCTCAGCTGAAGGATGTCTGTCAAGAAGCCATTCTTAATGGAGGGAAACAGGGAGAAAAGGCTGAGGTTTGCCATTACACAAGAACTGGACCTAAAATCAGTATAAACAGGTCTGATGGAGGTATGAATCCAAATGTGAAATTTTTATTCCTTACATAATGTGCACATTTATCATCATTAGTATGTATGGTGGATATCAAGAGAGAGCTACAACATTGAGTGTCTCCAGACTGTAAAACACACTGGAGGCTCCGCCATGGTTTGGGACTGCAGTTTAGCCAGTGGTGTTGGGGATCTTGTCAAAATCAATGAAAAAATACCATCAAATTTTCATCCACCAGGCATCTGGAAAACACGTGACTGGCAACAGCTTTATTTTTCAGCACGACAATGACTAGAAACACACTGCTGGTGCAGTAAAAGCATGTCTGGATAGACAAACACACAGTGGAACACTATCAGTCATGGATTGGTCTCCCCAGAGCCCAGATATCAGCAATATTGAAGCAGAGAAGAAGCAAAGAAGAGCTCTGAATGTCCTTCAAGAGGCCTGGAGAACTATTACTGAAGACTACTTAATGAAATAAAAGGAAAAACCCACTAAGAGTTCAGGCTGTGTTAAAGAATTAAGGTGGTCATAGCTGTCATATTCAATTGTACAACCTCGGCACTTATTTCCCATTTTATTATACTAAATAAAATGCATTTTATATATGTAGTATTTACAAAAACATTGTACTACATTGTAGTAAACATAAGTGAGCCATGTTGTTCATATCTTACAACCTTGATAACAGTGTGATTAAAGATATTTAAACATAATCTGGTCTTCCCAGGGACGGTAGATGTAAACGAGATTAATTTTGCTAAAAGTCTGTAAAAAGTTCATTTAACTTTATAGTACGGAAGATTTAACTGCATCCCACCTGCACCGATGCACTGTTAAAATAGTACAAACCAAAAGACTAAGGTGGGTTGTTTATGCTCTGACTGTTTAACAGAGCTTGTGGGTTATAAAAACGTTTATTCAAATCATACCTCGGTCACACCTCACAGGTCACAGGTCGGTTCACACGGTCATATTTCTGTGACTGCTTCTGTCAAATGTCAGTGCAGTCAGTCCTCTTAAGATAGTCAGGAAGTTATACTTATTAAACCACTTTAGTGCTATCGATGAGTATGAATGAACATCACAGCAGAGAGCTGACCAATGGCTCAATGGCTCCAAGTTGTCTGTATAAGAAACCCTAACACTACATTCAACCCATCATCCACTCATCCTCTAGGAAGGACTGTATCCTACAGTTTGACTAACTCAAGTCATTTGACATTGGCAGTCTTTATTTTGTGTTGGAGAGACACTCAAACGAAAACCTGCAGCAAGTGGGGAAGTGGTTCACATGCTGCAATTCCACTTCACTGAGTTTGGAGTGCAGAAAACGTCAGATCGTTACTGGCTGCAGAATTGAAGGTCATCCAGAGGATGAGACAGCGACCAATGCTCCAGAACTATCGCTCGGGTTTCTGTGAAAAAGTTCCTGTCATATTCAATTTTGGCAGAGACAAAGTTCATAAAATTGTATTATTTAATCTTTCAGTTAAAAAAATTAAATCCATGTCATTTTCTTCTACTCATTCAGTTCAAGGTCATAGTTGGGCTTGAGCCTATCCCCAGCTGTCACTGGGCAAGACTCAGGATACACCCTGGGCAGGTTGCCAAACTATTGCAGGCTAACACAGAGAGACAGATAACCATTTGCATTATTGGTCAATTTAGAACCCCCAGATAACCTAACATGCACGCCTTTGGACTGGGGTAGGAAGCTGAAGCCCCAGCAGAACGTAGCGAGCATGCAAACGTCACCCAAGCCAGTCACTGGAATCAAACCCAGGACCTGCTTGTTGTGAGGATATGTTGCTAACCACCACCCCACTATGCCACCCTTAAAAAGAACTCATGTGTACATAAGCCCCAACATGCACAAAGACTTGAAATCCAGCCACAGGCGTTTAAATTCTTTTTATGATTTATTAGGAAATAGATGAGTAGTTATTAACCACAATGATGCACTATAAGCTGTCCAAATCACCCAATCTTTCCTATGCAGATCACTTTCTTAATTAGCTGTTTGATCAGAACAAGCTTCTTATTTTGTTTGTCCATCAGACCAAAATCATCAAATGCTCAATTTACCATAATATGATAAAGTCAAGCAGCAAAATCATCCCATCTGAGAAGCTGGAAACAGAACGTTAGAAGCAGCACAATAGACCTGTAGAGTCATTAAAAATATATTCGTGTGGTTGTTATCAAAAAAACTGGGGGGCAGAAAAGCCTTTGAGGAAGTTCACAAAGACTCCAAGCAGCACCTGAGCATTTGCTAACCCCCTTTAATAACATGTGTATGAGCATTAAATCCACTCTGTAAAATATCAATAAATATAGAGGAGGTTGGGTGTGGAGAGCTGAGGTAACGGACGCTGTTTACAGGAGTATAATCATCGGAGTAACAATGGTGTCAGTGTTTTAATGCCTGTGCTATTGAGCTGCCCAAATGTGAAACAGCTGATGCCAATCAGCTAAAACAAGCTTATCCGCACTGAACTAATGCTCTGCACGGTCACACTGCCACTGCTAAACTCAAAGCAAATACTCACTCCAGTCGGCATGACTGGTTTATGTTGTTTAGTATCATCCACGTCATCTAATAACCAAAAAGAAATTAAAATAAGTGAAGACATTTCTGCAGCTATTTAGGAAGTTTTTCCACTACATTGTTTGCACTCACCAAACTGAAGCAGTCCATAAACTTAAAACTCAAAGTTTAATACTTTTGTAACAGCCAAAACAATTAGTGTGAAGTTTCAATAATTGTATCAACAAACACTTAATTATGTTGGAAAAATACAGCAGATATACCTCAGGCCTCTCAGGGTTCTTATCTATATCAAATATGGTGGTTGTCTAGCAACCAAAGTTTATGCACCTTCAACACCAGTGTCTTTTTAATTTCACAATAGTAACAACTTCTTTATATACACAAAACTTTCAATGCGCGTGACGTATTTGACATAACTGTATCGCCTAGCAACCACATAATAACATTAGCCTGTTAATATGTGGTTGTACTTGTAGCATTAATGCACCTATAACACATTACAAAAGCACAATTTTAATTTAACTTTCTTTATGTGTGACACTATCTGTGTTGCCTGGCAACCACAGACATGGCATGGGTGTGTACTAGATTTAATAAACTGTAACATTATGCAGTTGCTGCTTCTGTGTAATAACAACTCGCTGCCTTTCTTTGTGACTTTGGGTTCTGGGTTACTTTGATAAACTGTTTTTTTGTATGCAGTGTCGTCACAGAAGTGCCAAAAACTGCAGTTTCTCCAATGGCCACTTGAGGCCTTAAAAGCAAGTCAGTCCTCATAGACACCTAGGTTAAACTGCCCCACCTACAGCAATAACGTGTTCACATTTATAGCAATTTGTCCCCATTCATAACAACTACATATTGGTGATACATCTACATGTATCACCAACATGTACCAACAAGATGAAATAAAGTGTGTTAAAACTGTTGCTGCACTTTTAAGAGAAACATCTTTACATTACAATATCCTGGTGTGAAGTGTGGCCAATCTAAGATGCATGTGCTTCAGTTTCAGTGAGTTTATTTCTAATTTGAATAAGTCTGTTTGTGCATTACACCCAGTAACTTTCTGGATCTTGATTGCTGGCATTGCACAGTAATTTAGCATGTCACCCTCTCATGAAAAGCCTCCCTCTAAAAAACTAAGAAGGAGGCTAAATGTTAACATTAAAGTGTTGAAATACAGAGACCAGAAATGTATGTTGGTGGCTGCAACATTTTATTAACTTCTTATTAAGTTCCAATAAGAAGTTTCATCACTTAATAACTGACAATTTAAGGAATGTATATTCTCTCTCCCTTTTTTTTACACTGCAAAAATAATAATTAAGAAATACAGCATTTTGATTCCCAATGATATACAAAGAAATGCAGCAAATCCTCTCATATAAGAAGCTGGGAAAGAGAATACTGGGCAGTTTTTCAGTATGTTTGCTGCAAAATGATGTGTTTTTTCAATTGTTTTCAGAGCTAAACAAAACAACAGAAATAGCAGTTAGCTGCTTCCCCATGAGACACAAAACACAATCACAATGTCAGCAGGGGGGCCTTTCTTACCGCTCTGAGGCTCCATGCTGACTCGACGGATTAAGTTTAGGATTCGGTTAAGAACAAAATCAGGATCAAATCAGTCAACTGGGTAGAAAGCCCGTTCTGTCTATGCAAATCCCAATCAGTCTCAGCAGCTTGCTTTGATTATGAATGGAGGGCAAAACGATTAGTGACATCTTTACACTGCAAAAAAAAAAAGCTACAAACTGAAGTTTCCCCTCGTGGGATGTCAGAGCTCCAAACAGGTTCAAACCACTCAATAACAACAAGAACAACAAAAACCTCTTTAACTCAAGACTGTTGTTAAATCTGGCTTGCCACTTAGAGAGGGACTCAATTTCAGCCACTAACAATCTGCAGCAGCAGAAAAAAATAGTGACAAGTCACAAAACAACAGAAGGGCCTCGGTGGCTCTGACATCTCAGGAGAGCACAGGATGTCTCCTGCTTGGTTTGACCACCAAAAACGAGGCCAAGCAAGCGTGAGTGTATGCATATCCAATTCTGTCCGTACAATCCATAACCTACACTGTTTAACATGGGAGAGGGGGCGAGGAGAGCAAGGAGGAAGTGTGTGGGAGAACAGAGATGATGCACGCTCCACTGGCTGTAACCAAGGGGAGATGCTTCACGTTGCTGTAGTGACTCAAGCGTGTATCCACGTTGCTGTGGTGATTCACACATGCCTCCTCTTGCCTCCAGCTATGACGCTGCGAGATAGGAAAGTGAGTTTCCAAGACCATAACGGGGTCCGGCGTGGGAGTCAGAATCATTATGGTGCTCGCCTACGTGTCCCTGTGCAGCAACACATCACACACTCACTTATGGGATCACAGACTTGCCGATTAAAAACACAAAGATGCGCACACGTGTTCTCGATGAAGTCAAAACAAAGCTGAAATTACCCTAGTGTGTGTCTAATAATAGACTGCATAATGGACAATTAGAGAAACTACTAGAGTTTTCGATGGCTGTGAGCAAGATGAGCTAATGGATGTTCCCAAAGCTCAGTAAGCTGTGATTATATTGGATTGGACAAGCAAAGACCCATTCATCATTACAGCTTTATCGTCCTCTGTTAATCTCATGCGAAACAAGAAAATAAGGAAAAGTAAAGCAGGGAATGAAGACAGGTGGAGGTTCCTCCGCTGTAGGAATATTTTTGAGAGAAGTGGAATGACAAGCGCTCACTGTATTGCTTGTGGCATCTCACGGGTGCATGTGAAATGAAAGCTTTCAGAGAAATAGAGAAGAACTGAACATGCAGAGGTGAGCCTAAAAATCCCCATGCAAGTTTCAAAATAGCAGTGAAAACATCCCACAGAGCATTTGCATGTTATCACACTCAGTATGTAATGCAAGTATGTTGTGTAAGTGAGGTATTACACTGGCCTTCAAATAGTCAAATGTCCCGCTGCCACCTGTTAGCTAACTAATAATAAATGTAGGAGTTCTTGTGAACATAAGAGCTTCCTGCCTGCTTCTCGGATGTTTAGAGGTGTGACATAATTAAAAAAAAACAGATGCATTAAGTAATAGGCTAATGTCATAAGCAGATTTCTCATCAGAAGGTTATGAAAAGGAACAAGCACATGAGTTTAAAAGTACCTAAAGAGACTAACATCTAACAGTAGGCGAATGTGACTACAGAGAGTCGATCATGATGTTTCCTGCATTTATAAACTGGCTTCAGCTTAAACAGCAAAATACTCCCTTCACACACTCATTACAGTGCTAGCAATAGGGATAGCTTATTATAACAAGTGTATTTATATAGTTTTCATACTTCTTTTTAAGCTTGTTTGTTATAGCATATTCACATTTTGCAACTTGTACACTGGCATGGGATATTTTTTCTTTGCCTCCTGTTTTATTTACATGTTTACTGAAGCAGAGGAACCACACAGACTGCTTTGAATGATGACCCCTGGGTCACCCAAACGTCTCCAGCTAAGACGCCCTGCTTAATTTAACAGAGATTAAAATGCAGAGTGGGTCGTCCAGTCTTTCTTTTGATCCCGGTTCAACATCTTCACTTGCACGCTGTCTGCATGCACCACATCATTCACCCACCTCCACTGCTTAACCTCCACATTACAGTGGTGGGCTTGCACCTCCACAGGTCGCAGGACTGAGATGCCATCAGAGAGAGCTGAATGCTCCTCTGCGCACAAATTGTCAAAAAACGTACACCAGCAGCTCAGTGGAGAGTGGAACTCCAGTGACGCTTTATCAATAACGCTTATTCAATAGGGCCTGTATGGATTACATAAATAAGGGGACACGATAATGACGTGATGCATGACTCATACAAGAGCACCTTTGTCCCCCTTTTCCCACTCACCTACCAACACAAGCAGCAGCAGCAGCAGCAGCACTGAACTTACTCTCTGTGATCTTCTGCAAGCCAAGAACATCCTCCGGAGTGATCACAGTGCTGGCGAGCAGTTGCTCCTCGGTGGTCACCGGGACCCCGACGTCGGTCGAGTTGCAGCCTTTCTTCACTTTCATCGCCGCCGTCTGCTTGGGGCTGCCGTTACTGGTGCTGTCTGTGCCGCTGTCGGTGCCTCCGGCGTCTCTGGCTGGATTACTACCGGCGGGCTTCTTAGCGCTTGATGGGTCCTGGCTGTTGCCTCTGCTGGTGCAAGAATAGCTCATTCTCCGCTCCTCCTCCCCCCTCTCCTAACCCAGGGCTTCCAAGATAGCTACAAAACAGTTGCCTCCCTCCTCTCCCTCCCTCACCGAAAGATGCAGAGTTGCTGCCTGTTATCCGGTGCTTAATTCAAATCCGCTTCGTCTTTCCCACAGCCTGTCTCTGCAGACGGAGTGTCGTGTGCGAAATGTGCCCCGGCTGTCTTCCTGCTCCAGCGCAATACGTGCGGAGAGCGAGCTGTCCTCCACAGCGTCAAACGCAGTTTGTGTTCTGTCAAGTGAAGCTGGACGTTTGTGGGAAAATCTGCTGGGTTTGAAATTAAAAGAGGCGGCAGATGGCTGTTGCCGTTGACGAGGTGGAGGAGGAGGGGAGAGAGAGCGTCTCAGTGGCGCAGAGACCGGCTGGTGCTTCTGCGCACAGTCTGCGCTACAACCGAGTTTTGCGCTCGGCAATCAGCGCGACAAACAGCTGATTGATATAAAACGTCTCCGATATTTGCAGCTAGTGAGGTGATTATTTGTTGATGGCGCAGGGGAGATATTAACCGAACAGCAGGCCTGTGTTTGACTGCTGCTTTGCAGGAAATGGCTAATTGCCAGAGTAACTAATTTGCCTCAATATTCACCAAAAATAACAATTTTTTTTTTTTTATCAATTTCTGGAGTCCAATGCATTATTGTTTTTATTTTTTGCTTTCATGCCGCTTGTAATTAAAGTACGCCAATTAAGAACAAACCTTTCCATATTATGCTCTCACACTTTTTTAACCTTTATTTGCAGCAGACACACGCTCGCTGTTAACTTTTCAATGCAGATTTTTGATTCCCAAATAAATTAAAACCAACAGCCGAAGTAACCGCCAAATATATAATCTGTGAAACTTATCTCTCATGAATGATATGGCGTCATTTTGACCCACAAACAACACTACCCTTACAAAGAAGAAGGTGCAATCATTTTGTGGCGAAGTAGGTTTCATATATATCATTTTTTTTTATCCTGCTAAAAATCTCTTTTTTAAAGAGTGATCAGGACAAGAAGGCAGCAGAAACTGCAACAAATATAGTTCTATAAATATATTTTAAGTGGCCAGGAAGGACTGGGCTGATTAAAATGTAGGTACAATAATGCAGTTTTAAAGATGGAGTTTGATTGACTTTTCTTTAAAAAGGAAAGAAATCAAAGAATCCCAGCCTACATCAACAAATTCAAGTATTTGGGTACTGCTGTGAGTAGTGATGAAAGATTGTTGCATGAAATCAAGATCAGGTTGCAATAGCATCCTGGTAAAACGGAGTTTTTCCTTCACACTGTCGCCAAGTGCTTGCTTACTTTTTTTGCTTTCTCATCTTATTGTTGGGGTTTTCTCTGTATAATTGTAGAGTATTTACCTTAATATATAGAACACCTTAAAGTGAATACTGTTGTGATTTGGTGCTATATACAGGGAGTGCAGAATTATTAGGCAAGTTGTATTTTTGAGGAATAATTTTATTATTGAACAACAACCATGTTCTCAATGAACCCAAAAAACTCATTAATATCAAAGCTGAATGTTTTTGGAAGTAGTTTTTAGTTTGTTTTTAGTTTTAGCTATTTTAGGGGGATATCTGTGTGTGCAGGTGACTATTACTGTGCATAATTATTAGGCAACTTAACAAAAAACAAATATATACCCATTTCAATTATTTATTTTTACCAGTGAAACCAATATAACATGTCCACATTCACAAATATACATTTCTGACATTCAAAAACAAAACAAAAACAAAACAGCGACCAATATAGCCACCTTTCTTTGCAAGGACACTCAAAAGCCTGCCATCCATGGATTCTGTCAGTGTTTTGATCTGTTCACCATCAACATTGCGTGCAGCAGCAACCACAGCCTCCCAGACACTGTTCAGAGAGGTGTACTGTTTTCCCTCCTTGTAAATCTCACATTTGATGATGGACCACAGGTTCTCAATGGGGTTCAGATCAGGTGAACAAGGTGGCCATGTCATTAGTTTTTCTTCTTTTATACCCTTTCTTGCCAGCCACGCTGTGGAGTACTTGGACGCGTGTGATGGAGCATTGTCCTGCATGAAAATCATGTTTTTCTTGAAGGATGCAGACTTCTTCCTGTACCACTGCTTGAAGAAGGTGTCTTCCAGAAACTGGCAGTAGGACTGGGAGTTGAGCTTGACTCCATCCTCAACCCGAAAAGGCCCCACAAGCTCATCTTTGATGATACCAGCCCAAACCAGTACTCCACCTCCACCTTGCTGGCGTCTGAGTCGGACTGGAGCTCTCTGCCCTTTACCAATCCAGCCACGGGCCCATCCATCTGGCCCATCAAGACTCACTCTCATTTCATCAGTCCATAAAACCTTAGAAAAACCAGTCTTGAGATATTTCTTGGCCCAGTCTTGACGTTTCAGCTTGTGTGTCTTGTTCAGTGGTGGTCGTCTTTCAGCCTTTCTTACCTTGGCCATGTCTCTGAGTATTGCACACCTTGTGCTTTTGGGCACTCCAGTGATGTTGCAGCTCTGAAATATGGCCAAACTGGTGGCAAGTGGCATCTTGGCAGCTGCATGCTTGACTTTTCTCAGTTCATGGGCAGTTATTTTGCGCCTTGGTTTTTCCACACGCTTCTTGCGACCCTGTTGACTATTTTGAATGAAACGCTTGATTGTTCGATGATCACGCTTCAGAAGCTTTGCAATTTTGAGACTGCTGCATCCCTCTGCAAGATATCTCACTATTTTTGACTTTTCTGAGCCTGTCAAGTCCTTCTTTTGACCCATTTTGCCAAAGGAAAGGACGTTGCCTAATAATTATGCACACCTGATATAGGGTGTTGATGTCATTAGACCACACCCCTTCTCATTACAGAGATGCACATCACCTAATATGCTTAATTGGTAGTAGGCTTTTGAGCCTATACAGCTTGGAGTAAGACAACATGCATGAAGAGGATGATGTGGACAAAATACTCATTTGCCTAATAATTCTGCACTCCCTGTAAATAAAACTGAAGTGAATCTAAGCTAGCAAACATTTAATTTAACTGACAAATTTCCTTCAACACAAGAAAGAGTCGAAGATGCCTACACATGGAAGCAAAGCATGGACAATGAACTAGAAAGCTATTGAGATTATCAATGCAGCAGAGACGTGAATATCATAGACCTGAACTGATTAACGAAGAAGTCTTTAAAAAAGCAAACACCAAAAGATCACTATGTAAGAACATCAGAGACAAGCAAGAGAAGCAAGATTCTTTGGACACACTATGAGAACAGGAGGACTGGAATGTGATATTACATCTGGAAAAATTTGAAGGGAAAAGAAGCAGCAGACGAAAAACCATCAGTCTGGACGAAGAAAACACAGAATGAGCTGCTGCACTGTGTGAAAGATAGGGCATCTTGAAGGACCATGATCTGTTTCCATTGTGCAAAGCAGTTAAGAAGATAGTTCACTCTTCACAACAAAGCGTTTTGATGAAAAGTAAAATGGTAAATGGTAAATGGTCTGTATTTGTATAGCACTTTTACTAATCCCTAAGGACCCCAAAGCGCTTTACACGTCCAGTCATCCACCCATTCACACACACATTCACACACTGGTGATGGCAAGCTACGTTGTAGTAGAAGTACAAGTAGTAAAAGTAGTTAACATTAGCTGCAAAAGAAACCCCCTGACCCCCCTTATGATGACATGCTGAGGAACTATAGATCTTTCTATTCAAAGATGATACTTAGTATTTCTTTCACAACTGAAAATATCAGTATATAATAAATGCCTGCTTTCATCTCAACACAACTGTGGGATTCTGCTACTTTAGTTCTGTTATGTAGGTAAAAAACTTTTGCAAGAATATTTTAATAGCATGCTTTTTATGGTTTTATTTAAGAAATGATGCATCTACTTATTCCAGCTCTGCATGTCTTGCAATTAGACCTAAATAATTCTCCTCACATTGATTAAGCGTACTACATTTTAACATAAAATGTGGCTCTAATGTGCTGTAATTTCTCAGAACTTTACTGTTAAAAACAACAACAGATGTTTTCAGATGTTTGAACGGCAAAAATGAAATCATTCTGGGGTGGGTTTAATCCTATTTCTGTCTTCCTTTCACTCTCTACTGATTCATGTAAAGTCTCTGCATGACTCACTGGAGATCTCAGTCACACATGACTATCCATCACAGCTCTGCAGTGACTCTGTGTGTGACGATAACGATGCCAAACCAACCGTAACGGCAGTTTAGGAGCAGTCACAATAACAACAACAGCAGCAAAAATGCCAGCAGAGAGATTAGAGTATAAAAGATTCCTGATCCAGGAAGAGCCTGAGTCAGTTTGTGCACCTGCAGTGTGTTGGGTTGTTAATATTGTGACCCTTCTTTAAGTTAATATTAAAAAGGCCTTTAAACTCAGAGTTTATATGGAAATGTTGCACCCTAGAGGAAGTCAGGATTCACTGCAGAGATAATTTCTGTTACAGGTTTTTATTTTTTAAGATTCAGGTGAGTGGAATAAAATGACTTCCAATCGAAAATATCCAGATTTCATGCTTGGAAAAAGCCCAGCTTGGAAAAATATGTTCTAGGCAAAACTTTTCACTCAAGAAATATCAGAGGAAATTTGTAGGTGTTTACTTCCTTCTTTGTAATTAGCACTCAATATGCAGGCTTTTTGTGGGACTGTTAAGTGTGGGTCTTTGACAGCTGACAGCAGGTGGTTTCAGAGTCTACTGAAGGCTCTACTGAGGTTTTGATATCTGTGCACGTGACACAGAGTCGACTATATGGACACGGCAGGCTCTTCACATCAGCCTGCTGAGTTTGCTCGTCTCTTTGTCAAGTCTGCGCCGATGCTGCTGCTGCTATCATCAGCAGAAACACACGCACACATGTTCATATATCCCTGTCCCATCTTACATTCAGACCTCAACAAATCAACTCTGATCAGAAATAAGTTCACAGAAATGGACCTACTGCGGTATTATGTGTAAAAAGTGCACACGTATCTTGCTTTTGCTCTGTTATAAGCTTAATCAGGAAATTACATGGGCATCCACATGAATGCACACACGCACACACACACACACACACACACACACACACACACACACACACACACACACACACACACACACACACGGGCGTGTGCGCACACACACACGCACACATAGACAGAGAGTCTGGACAATGTGCTGACCTCAGTAAGCCATTTCTAAATGTTTATTGTTCAGAGCAGCAAGAGAAGAGAGAAGGGGGGGACAGTAGCAGCTGCTCACTCTGTTTTCGCTCTGTGTTGTTCACTTTTTTAATGACACAGTGAGGAACAAATAATGTAAACAAAACTATTTATAATTCAGGCACTTTGAATAAATGTAAATAGAGTCTAAAAACCAATAAGATGCTTCGCTTAATGGGAAGAATAAAATTATTAAAATAAGAGTCTGTCTGCTTCATCTCTTGATCAATTTGTATAAAATTCCCCTTGTGTTATAAAACCCAACTGCACCAAACTATTTGAAAGTGAAGCTGCCAGTTGCAGCTCACCAGTCAATGCCAAAGCACTACCAGACCTGCCAATCAGGCCTTTGAACTGGTGCCACTGGCCCCGGTTAACCTTTATTGTTGATTTATTCAGTCTTAGAGATATTTTAAAAATAGAAATAGCTACTGCCGTTCATAGCAAAAAATAAAAATAGAAACAGTTAAGCGGAGAGCTTTGCTTTTCTGGGATTTCAAGCTTTCCAACAATGTCAGCACCTTCCTGTTTCTAATCCAGCATTCATAGCGTTGATCCAGTTTGTGTCCATCATCAAAAGTAGGTCAGTTAGATTCCTGATCTGAGTCTTGACCAACTAAATTCTCACATCTGATTAACACACTGCACTTGTAATAATGTTAACAGTGTGTGTGTGTGTGTGGGGGGGGGGGGACATGTAGTCACACACCTATGAGTCATACTGTAGTAATAAATAAATAGGATTTTAAATTTGATTCTGGATTTAACAGGGAGCCGCTGAGCAGAAGCCAATATGGGAGAACCTGGAAAGTTCATTCTGTTCAACTGGAGTTAGCATTTTTAGTGGGAGACCCACTCCCACCAGTTGGACAGAGTCAAATATCAGGGATTTGCTTACCTGGACGACTGTGACGACCATCAAGACCAATATGGGAGAAACATGCTATCTCTTTCTAGTTCCTGTCAGTACTCTGGTTGCAATACTTTGGATCAACTGGAAGCTTTTCAGATAGTTTTGAGCACAACCTAATAATAATGAATTTCAGTAGTGTGAGCTAGGTGTGAGTGTGGTTTAGTTAAGCAAGAGGTTGGATACACCCTGTACAGGTTGCTAGTCTATTACAGGGCTATACTGGTTTGATTAGTCTAATAATAGTAATAACTGTGAGATATCACTCGATCCATCCATTTTCTTCCATTTATCCAATTGAGGGTCATGTGGTGCAGGAGCCTATCCCAGCTGCTATAGGGTGAGAGCCGGGGTACATCCAGACACCATTATTTACTTTTCATAGTGTAATCACAAATTAACCCCAGCACATGTCTTTGGGGGAAAGCAGGAGTACCCGTAGAGAACCTCGGGGTGAACGTACCATCACAGAAAGACGGTGGATTCAAGCCTTCTTGGACCTTCTTGCTGTGAGGCAGTAGCCCTGATATTATTTGAAATCATAGAAAACATCACTTGGCTTTTCAGTGGATTCAGTGGTTTGCACAAGACTGTTGCTAATCCTCCACCTTTGTACCATGACTTTGAAAATCAAAGAAAACAGCCACATAAAGTATTTCACCGCTGAGCTGAATTTTTATGTGGGCCTATCTCATAATAGACCCACATGCCCGTGTGGAAAGCCACCCTCTCTTTTTTCCTCTAACATATAGATTTACCACAGAGGTGCATGTAGCGCAGTATAGCTGTGGGTCCTCTTTGTGTTTGCATGAATCACCGTGTGTCTGCGTGTTAACCCCTCTGTGGCTAAACAATGGAGTCCAAAGCAAAGTGCTGACATGAGTCCAGGCATGCCTGCCCCCCCCCGGCCCCTGACACCCGTGGGTGTATATATACCCCCCGTCCACACTGCCTCCGCACACTGTTCAGTGGAACCCTGCGACACACAGCTCACCAGTTTGGGTAGGTCCAAGTTGTTAAAGTAGTTACCAATACAGCACAGTTTCCCAGTCTATGAATGTAATGTAGCCTAGGCCTCTAATGCAACAATCCAACTAACAACAGGTGGTCTTACGAGAACAGAAGGAGGCCAGTGTACCTTGTTTTATTACATTAACTATAATATGAGGAAGTTATTTTAAAACAACAAGTGAAAACAGCAAAGAAGAGTGAGCAGGAGGCTTGAAGTGGTGTGACAAACCTGGGCTTTAAATTTATGGCACAGCAAACAGTGAGCCACAGGTTTTGTGATTTTGACCTTCTCACATCATTTCCCGACTATTTATGTAATTTTACTCTGCAGGTACTGCTGAAAAAGAGGACAACATGGCTTTGACAAACCCCATGCCCATGGGCCCTTGGAAGGTAAGCATATGCTTTACACATCATGTTGCAGGGATGCAAGCAGCAGCACAAGTTTTTAGTTTATGTACAGTAATATCTGGTTCAGGCTGTACTCAGTTCACCCTCTTTGCTTTTTGCAGATCACTGTGTACGATCAGGAGTACTTCCAGGGCAGGCGTATGGAGTTTACCGCCAGCTGCCAGAACATCATGGAGTGTGGGATGGAGAACATCCGCTCCCTGAAGGTGGAGTGTGGCGCGTACGTATCCGATGAGCTTCCTTGCTCTTCTGGAAACCCTTAAACTGTTTAAAGAAACTAAAACGGAGTGTCTTTCCTTCAGATTTTGGGTGGTTTAGATAGAAGGTGCGCTCATTATTCTTTTCATTTGTTTCTGGCTTCCAGCTGGGTGGGCTACGAGCACTCCAGCTTCTGCGGCCAACAGTTCGTCCTGGAGAAGGGAGACTACCCCCGCTTTGAGGCTTATAGTGGCAGCAACTCCTACCGCATTGAGAGAATGATCTCCTTCAGGCCCATCTGCTGTGCTGTAGGTTAACACAGCACACTATAACGGCCATTAGCTGACATCAGCTTATTCTCAAATTCTACTGAGACTTCTTTTTTCTCTCTTTTGCACAGAACCACAAGGACTCCCGCATGATCATCTTTGAGATGGAGAACATGATGGGACGTCAGTTCGAGATGTGTGATGATTACCCCTCCCTGCAGGCCATGGGCTGGTTTAACAACGAAGTTGGATCCATGCAGATTCAGAGTGGCGCGTAAGTTCACGGTCACTTTAGATCACCTTCACACAGCTGAAAAACACACAGCCACTAGAAAGCATTGACTGCTTACCTGATTCAAGCGTGTGTCTGTGTGCGTGTTTTCCTGCAGCTTTGTGTGCTACCAGTACCCTGGCTACCGTGGCCACCAGTACATCATGGAGTGCGACTGTCGCGGAGGAGAGTACAAGTGTTACCGTGAATTTGGCTCCCACGCCCAGACTCCTCAGATTCAGTCCATCAGGAGGATCCAGCACTAAGAGGAGAGCGCTTTCTTTAAACCTCCTTATCGCTCCACTCTTTCTCCCTCTCCCTCCTTCCTGTGCTTCCATCCCTCCTTATCCTCCTCCTCCTGTCCCGCAACCTCCATCTTCCAGCTAGTCAAAGCAGGATCTGGGACTGGACTTCAGGTGCTTACTGGCGTCAGTTGTGTCATAGCACTTTTTTTTTTAAAGAAACATCATAAAAGAAAAGAAAGATGTAAGAAAGACAGACAATAGGAATGACAGAAATGAGAGAAAAAAGCTGAATCAGTGTGAAAGAGAGGTGTCATCTGGCGAGGCTGCAGAAATGCAAAAACAACACAGACTTTTTTGCTCTTTTTCACCACTGCTGGCATCATCATCATCATCATCATCATCATCATCATCATCATCGTCACTGTCTTCTACATCAACCAGACCACCAGTGCCGCTGTTACTGTGATATAATTACTGCCTGTGTTCAAGACGATGAATAAAGAGAATGAGCAAAAAGACAGAGAATCACAATGCTGACACATATCTCAGTTACATCTGTTTGTGCTTTTTGTTTTTTTTCTGATACACTTTAACTTTAAACCAGCCTGTAAAGCTGCATCATCTTATAGAGTGACTCCCCGAGCCAAAGATAGAGCTGCCAAAGTTTACATGAGGCTAAATATAAGAGGCTGAATTTTGGGTGAATGTGTATGAAATGGAGTGAAGCAATTTCCAATACAAAAACAAAGTGTGTAAAGCTCAAATAAACATGTCTTTAATGACCTGTTTAATACTACAGAAGTAGGCATTTTTATCTATTCTATAGCTGGTTAAATAAAAGTTTTGACAGAGTTAAAGTTAAACACCCACAGCAGCTGCAAACCCCCACATTACCTCTTCAATAGTCTAATTTAAGCACATATTGCTACCAATAAATCGGTATACCCAGTGGTTTATACTTCAACATGAAGATTTTAGAATTTTATTTATCTAAAATTCTGAATGTAGGATTTTCTACATTTTTAAAATTAGCTTTACCGTTACTGATGCCTACTCTATATCAAAATTAGTAATCTCTGAAAGCGACATACATCTTGAAACCACTAGAGGCCGCTGTGGGATAGAAAGACAAGTGCGACAACTGTATCTTCTTGACGGCTGATGATGACATGTCAACAACAAACATGGCAGGCAGCAATAACTACTGGGAAGGTAAATAATGGTGCTTTGTGTAATAAAAAACCCCAAACAAACACACAAACAAACAGCTGCCACCATGTAAGGCTTTTGTTATCCAGGTCATACAAACTCAGCAGTTCAGAAACTTCATTTTATCCGCAGTTAGAAGGTGTTTTTAGCCGGTTTCGAGCTAATCTGTTAGCGTGTTAGCCTTCGTAGTTCAAAAGTCAGTAGTCAGACTTCAGCTTCCTCCTTTAAGCCAGCCTACGTGCTACCAGAGTTTGTAAACCTTTCTGTTTCATCCTCCGTTTACTGTTTATAGGCACGTAACAGGAAGATTTCAACCAAACAAGTCTTGCATCGTTAAGTGTAAACAAACAGGAAGTTAATAGTTGTTTACACATATATGGTCATTCATTGCTGACCACCAAATCAGTTACCTCGTTAATCGGATGAAGGCTTTCGTAATGTTATGGTTGCCAGTTATTATCTCCTTACATTTGGCTGAAATCAAAAGTGAGCCCAATTTTCTGTTTTGATGATCATAATATTATGAAAAACAGCTATTTTTATAATCATAAAAATAGTTTCTACCTGTACTGTGTAGTCTGTGGTTTATCAGCTTTTTGTGGATGTTTGTTGTAAACCAGTGGTTCTCAAACTTTTAAATCCAAGATCAAACTTTGGATCTCTGATACCATCTCAAACAGTAAAAGAGAATCAAAGTTTCTTTTCATTGGATAAAGGTCAGCACACTGTCAGCAGCAACCCATAATAATTCAGTGTAAAGGATGTTCTGTAATGTGTTATTGGTAAATGATAATTAAATTGTGCTATTTAAAATACACTTTACAGTGTAACACTAACCCTGCAACAATAATGTGAACTAAATAGTTTAATTTAACATGCTTCTGGTATCTTAAAACACCAGAGTTTCCGAGGCTTTATGCTTAATGCTTTCACTAACCACGTGTAGTCGGTGACCCTTTAAAATCCTTCGGCAGATTGAAAGAATTTGTCCAGAATTTAACCAAACTTGAACGCAGTGATCATCTAATGGGTCTTCCACAAAATTGTGCTCAAGGCCAAGGTAACGTTTGTCCTTTTACAGACTCTTGTACATTTTCACGGCATAATGTTGTTCCACACTACTTCCAGTTTCACCAAATTCTCACTCTTGGTGTTGTGAACAGTATCCAGTTGTTCACTCAACCGTCTTTCTGTGCTTCACACTTTACAATAACCTGTAAATCATGATGGATCATGACCGAGATGGGCTTCTCCTTCACCGACACTCTGGGTTTACATAAAATGATCTGCCTGGGTCTTTCTATCCTTACTGGACTCCTGTAGATCTGGCATGATATTGAGGGTTGTCTAATTTATTTGTTTTCCATTTATTTTCTCCCCCCGTCAGATTTGCGTAAACAAGCCAGGCAGCTGGAGAATGAGCTTGACCTCAAGCTAGTCTCCTTCAGTAAGCTTTGCACCAGCTATACCAGCAGCAGCCCAGACCAGCGGATGAGAGACAGCAGGTTGGCAGCGCTTTCCCCTCTTCACTTTAAACATGTACCCTCTCTCAAAAGAAATCTTGTTGGATATTAAAAAATCTTTGTGCTTTTAGAAGCTTTAGAACGTATAATTGTTGACTTATTGAATTTAAATTAAATTTTCTTTTTTACATTTTTGCTGAGCATCCTTTCTATTTCCGTCTGAAATCAGGTCTGACTCTCTGGGCTCATCTCATGACAACTCGCTTGTGGCCATGACGACTGAGCTGGACCAGCTCTTAGCCAATGTGAGTTAAATGTGGCACACGGTATGGTAACGTATAGGATGCCTTCAGTTGCAGACAATTGTGTTATTCTATGTTTTTAGAGTCAAACAGACTGTTAGGCCTGAAGCCTATTTGTTAAATAATTTTTTTCGAGTAGTCGAACATTTCAAATTATAATCCTGGGCTGTTTTGAAATCACATTATCTCTTAAAAGGTCGTCTGTGCTTCTGTGGCTACGTGATAAGAATTTAATCCTTTTTTGCAGCTTACAGCAGTCAATGACAAAATGGCAGAATGCACTAGCACCCCTGGAGTTTCGTCACACAACGCAGGATTGATGCACACCTTACAGAGGCACAGAGACATTTTACAGGTACATAGACTTCCTTCACTTTGTTGTAGGCTGTGCAATTAATAAAACTTTAATTTCATTTGCAGTTTTGCCGGACGGCACAGTGGTGTGGTGGTTAGTGCTGGCGCCTCACAGCAAGAAGGTCCTGAGTTCAAAGTTCAGGGACATTATTATTATAATTACTGTTTCACAATAATCACTTTTAGCCCTCCACACTTTAAATGTTATAATTAATTACGGTTGAACTTTGGGCAAATCCACATTCTAAAAACAATTTTTTCATGTCTTTGAGTGATCATATGATTAGTATTTTCCCCTCGGTCAAGGACAAAATCTTTCAGCTATTTATTGGAACATTCTGCACACTTTGAAGATGCATTTATGAAATATGTACTGTATTTTGCCCCAATGTTTTCCAATCATGTTGTTTGCTAGTGATATCATGTCACACTGGCTGTAGTTTATCGTGTTTTATTTTGCAGGACTACACTCATGAGTTTCACAAAATCAAAAGCAACTTTTATAGCCTGCGAGAGCGAGAGGACCTTCTGGGCTCAGTTCACAGAGACATCGAGTGAGTTCCCTTCCCTCTCTGATCAATAAAAGACTTCATGTTGTTAGAAAATACAACCGTGAGTGAAGCGTCAGTCACGCAGGCCTCGAGGCTGGTCAGCGAGGCCCTGGTAACCTTGCTAGATAAAACTGTGTATTGCCCAAAAGGTTGGCAAGTGTTTGTCAGCACTCACTTGGTGAAACTGGCAACAAAGAAATATATGGTGCTGCTGTGGTTGGCTGTAGTTTGTAAGAAAAATTCGACTTGCTCGCCAACCCTGTCTTCAAAGTCAAAGTTGTGCCTTTTGAAGTGGTTGCAGCAGTAAGGCACAACTTTTATTTTAAGTGCTTCACAATAAAATAAAATAAAAAAAACAGCTAATATTTAACTTTGAGGAGGTGGAGCCAAAGAATACTGTCAAATTTTTTAAGCTAATGGAAATTAATTATTGTAGGTTCTTCTTTTTAGCTCGAAGTGCAGCGCAAGTGTTGTGTAAAATTATTTATTGTGCTACTTTGTGAATAAATTTGGTGGCAAATGTAGTTTAGGCTTCTCATTGATATTGATGATAACTCTAATATTTAATATTAGAAGTTCTCTTATCTTTTTAGGTGTCATTTCTTTTATCTCCCATATGTCCCAAGATGTTACAAAAATGTGTTATTAAATCACTTGCTTACTCTCCTGCTTTACGTATGCAGAGTTTTCCTTTTCCTCCTGAATTCCTTCCATGCCTACTTTTTGTTGTCACCAAATCTAACATTTTCAGCTTTCCTTATTTTTGTCCCACTTTTCTGCTCTCTTCTCATCCCTCCTCCTCTCGTCCGATGTTATCCCTGACCAGCAGGAGGCAGAGATGTCTATTCAGTGTCTGGTTTCCCCTACCCTTTAATACTCTGCATTCCCGCTATCATATTTCATCCTCTAATAAGAGACACCTCTTATTAGCCATCTTCCCTCCTCTTCTCTGTATCTGTCTATGTCTCTCTCTTTCGCCGGGGATCTCTTTCCTAAGTGCCTTCTACAGTAAATCAGACCACAAGGCTTTCATTGAGCCAGAGCTGAGGGAGAGTGGTTACATCTGGCCTGCCTGATGCAGAGAAATGCTTTTTCACTAGAGGCGAGGAAGAGCAAGAAAGTCAGACAGAGGGAATGAGACTTTCTCCTGATTTGACTTTGATTGATTACAAAAATGATGAGAGTGAATTTTAATTATTCCCACTGAGATTAGAGGTGTGGAGGAACAGTGAAAGGAGTGGGCCAACAGAACAGAAAATAGATGATGGATTAAAAAGATTATTAGTCCAAATAGAAATGGGATGGTGGTGGTGTAAATAAGAGATGGAGGACGGAGCTTTGGGTTAAGCACTTAGAAGCTTTAATGCAGGAAGTACATCAGTATCCCGGCATGTGTTTTTAGGATGGAGGGAAATACCTGCAGCACTGATGACGAATCATATCCTTCTCTTGTCACAGGGAGGTTGACATATTTCGATGTTAAGTATATTGTCTAAGCATCTGCACACACTCATGTTCCAGCTGTAATGACGTTTTTGGTGCTAATCTGATGCTGGAGTTTACCCTTCTTTAATTTTCTTACTCAGGTCCTACAAAAGCAGCTCAGGGGTGAATAACAGGAGGACAGAGCTCTTCCTGAAGGAGCACGAGCATCTAAGAAAGTAAGACACATCTTTAAGAAAACCAGTTTCACACTTATCACAAGAAGATTGAGAGCTATTTTCCAAAATTCCTCATTGTTTACAACCCCTTTATGTGAGAGTTGAATTCTCTGTGATGTGTCTGCGGTATTTCCACTGATGTAATAAAAAATGACTGCATCAACTCAGACACTTCCTGTTTGTAGTTATAGCTTTCTGTTCAGCTCGGTTGGGTTCTATTTATAAAAAAGAAGCGATGCAGCTATTATTCAGAAGCTCGTCTTGCTTGTGTCAGTGTGTGCTGGCGTGTTCGGAGCTGTGGTGACAAACAGGTTTCATGTTGTGGAAATGCTATCCAAAGGGGAAAAAGAGAACAGGTAGATTATGGTTTGATCTAGGAGTTGAAGCTGTATCGTGTCTTTCATAAATTTGAATGTCAGTGGGCCAGCTTGAATGCTTGTTTCTAGACTTGGGACCACATCTGAGAAGGTAGACAAATCATTTGAAAGAGCCCATCGACACAGAGCACTGTCCGTCTGTGTCTTTTAAAAAATGATTTCCACATTGTATATTCAGTACAGGTGCACGATTTGAGCCATGAGCGCACTTGTTGCCAAATGCAGTGACCTGATTGGTTTGATCTGTTTATTCGGATCCACAAAATCAGAAAAATTGTGCTTGGTTTGAAAAAATTAATGCCGCAATTTTTCCAGCGAAAATATGTGTTGAGTGTGAGCGGCTGCATTAAGAACAGGTGAGTGTGAAAAATATTTTAAACCCATCCTGCGTGCAAAGGCCTTAACAGTACTCACGTACGTTAGATTGCAGGTGTTTTTTTCTCCTTCCAGTATCTTCTTCACCAGCTGTCGTGTTACTCGTGTTGCCAGTGCTGGCTGTGTTTTCCCCTTCAGAAGTAAAAAGATAATAACACAACCTACTAATTTTACTGCACAGATTCTAAACTCTGAAGTCTACCCACTCCTGATAACTTTTCAGCAAAATGACAGAGAAAACAGACCGCTCGCACTGCTAGCATTCCCCCAGGCAGGGCATCCAGCGTTGCTTCCACCCCCCTGTTTTACATTAGTTGCCAGTATTTGACTGGGCTCCCATTCCTCCTTTTAAAATACAGAGAATGACTAAGAATTCAGAAATCACGAAACAGCCCACCTTTAGTGTCTCCTGAACAAAATAACACATTGAGCTGGGGACTCACACTGCCGGTGCTTCCTGAGGCAGTGAATACAAAGTGGCTTCCAGTTTTGGTTTGACCACTTTGGAACTGGGGGGGGAATAGACCAGACTCTATATCGTATATTGGCTTTATGGGAATGACTGCATTACTGCAGATAATGAAAACATGGTTTAGGTTATTTTAACAGCGAGAGACACAACTCCCACGCTCCCATCACCGCTGTTCCCTGAAGCAGTGGATCCGCAGTTTGTTCCTTCCCCTGAGTTGCCATTGGACTGAGATCCAATTCCTCCTTTTGAAATACAAAAAATAATAAATAAAAAAGGTAATTATTGTCTGACTCTAGGACAGAGCTGTGCTGCAGTTGCATATCACCTGGTGTAAATGATGGATACGAAATGGCTGAACTTCATGATTAAAATTTCTGTAGAAACATGCGAGTTGTTGAGATTATAATGAAGGTCCAGTCTGATGATTATTCATCTGTGCTCAGATGAGTCAGGTGGTCAACAGTAATTTCTTTTATCCACTCATTTTGGCCTCTCTATATAATTGTTATTAAAAATCTTTTTTAGGGGGTCAGACACCTCCAAGTCACACCACAAACCCTCGATACATCCCAAATCTGAATTCTCACGTCACTCTGAAACTTTTTTGTTGCAACAATGAACCGAAACTTGTGAGTCAGCATTGTGGTGGCAGAAAACAGCAGAGTTAGTTGTTCAGAATGAATTGGAAACACCAAAAAGGGCTTTCATTTGTTTGTTTGTTTTGTCATTTAATCTTTAAAGTAAATGTGACTAAATCAGAGAGCCTGCACAGCTCACACATTTATTATTCAGTTTCTTGTGCAAGGGAATGCCCCACCTATCAGAGATCTATTTACAAATCCTTACTTTCATAGATCCTGTATATTTTATGTTTTGTGCAACAGCTTAAACAATTATTGTTTGCATTTAGATATATTAGAAAAATAAACTAGAAGGCTATATTGATCCTAGCTGTGAGTTTAGATCAATATATTGATATTTGATGATGAACACATGCCGTTTTCTGGTTGTTCCAGCAACAATTAAAGGTAAAATAACTGCACAGATATTTCAAAGGGCTGAAAGTGGTCAGACTTGTTTCTCCAGGCAGTTTGGATTAATGTAATATCTGAGTCTGATTAAATTATCGTAAGATTTCGTAGGTATTTTGTTGTAAATAACAGTCTTGAACACTTTTTTTTTTTTGCCTGTCCCGTTTGGCTTTTTTGCCATCAGAATTATTGTCTAAAGGCGAAGAAAGATGCCCAACGGATTTACTTTACCAAATGGACCATCCCAGCCTTGCCGTAATGGTCTATTTGATTCACCTTTTATTGTTTATTTTATTTTATTTTCACTTGCTAAATACGGGACAGATTTGACTGGGGAAAAGAAAGAGGGAAAGAAAAACAGCGAGGAAGAGGGACGGGGATAAAGGGCAAAAAACAAAAAACAACAAAATAAGCAGACAAAAAATACATATATCGATCACCTGGATCACCTGTTGAGAAAGAAAAAAGAGAAAACAAGCAGGAAAAAAAAGAGCAACATAATAAACAACATCACGATGATCTATGGGAATATAACAGTAAATAGTAAACATTATTGTGCAGCACGTAGGATCTACAGCGCACAGTGTGCTTTGAGGTAGGAGCCAAAAAGGGTGTAGTTTGTGTGTGTGAGCATCTGTGTGTACACCTGTGAGCATGAGCGCGCTTGTATTTAAAAGGTTCCTTCATGTAATGATCTGCTAGAGGGTGTGGGGAGCCACAGCCCCGTCCTCAGCACAGACCCTCCCCTAGCCCCGCTGCACGCAGCCATGAGGAAACCGTCACCTAAGAGCCAACAGAGCCCTTAATAGGCCATGACCGCAACCCCGGGTTGAGCCCTCCGAGGAAGATGCTCCTGGGGAATCCCCCGACGCCCCGTCAGGGATTAAGACTTTTTTAATGGTGATAATGGTTTTGTTTGAAAAGTCTGGAGAGCCATTAAAGTGTTTAGCTACTTCAGTGAAAAATCCACCGTGTCAGTGTTGAGATATGCACCACAGCTTTGAACTTACCAACTGACACGGCAGTTTGTCGAGCCGGGAATCCAACATGATTAGTCATCATTTAGGTGCCTTTCATTTTACATTTTCCTTAGTTAAACATTTATGAGTTTCTTTGAGATTTCATTTTCAGGTATTTTACATGGTTGCTTCTGAATACTTCTTATTAACTTCCCATTTATTTACTTTTTCTTTAATGTGGAAGTATATCAGTTTTGTTTAATATCCATTTAAAAAATTCATACAACCACAACAAGGTCATACAGGTCTAGAGACCATTCTGCAGCCACCATGCGAATTACAATTCACTGAACATGTTTGCTCGGCGAGTTCAGATAAGTCGACGTCTTCTGTGCAAACTGCAGGTGACTACAGCGGTCCGCTAGCAACCAAATTATTCACAAGGCCGCCACAAGGAGGCCAGTCATTAGGCTCGTGTGACACTGGGTATCACACTTTTTGGCCTTAACGATGAGAACATGTTATGCCTTTTTTTTTTTTTTTTAATGAAGCAAAAAGCAGTTTTGACTTTATTCTGATTTGTATTTATTTGTATTATCTTTTTGTTTTTTATTTGTTCCTAACAGAGGCAGTGTTTTTTTAAGAAAGGTCAGAGCAAGTTAAAAAGAAAAGAGTCTATACCTTTATATAAAGTGTTATATGAACATTTTAAATACTGCGTTGTATTTGATGAGTACTTCAGCTAATGCTAATACACTTTCCTGAGCCAACAGTAACATTATTGACAGTGCCAGTACTGGACTTGTTGAAATGCCAGAAATGTGCTGAGATGCGCGCTGCCGTGATCACTGAACATGATTCAGAAATAAACCACCCACTTTAAGCACCTTCCCAACCGTATGAGGAAAAAATAGCCCACCTGCTGTCGCAGTGTGGTTATTTCTTCCTCCAGTGCATCCTTGGTTTGTTTCGGATAAACAAGCGTTGCTGATTTTACCCAGAGAAACATTTTCCTCCTGTATCACCTGTGGAGGAGGAGCAGACATCAGCAAAGACAAACTATTAATACTCTTCAGACAGTTTAGACTCTCAGATTGAAAATTGAGGAGTTAAATTTACCTTTAACAGTGAAACACAGTCTCAGCAGCGGTCTCTGCAAGTTGCCTCAAAGTAGAGCCGTTACTTCCTTGCATCAAATGGGCCAACGAGGTGGTTTGGTCATGTCCCACCGGGAGGAAGTCCTAGAGCGGATTCGGGCATGCTAGACAAATTGCATTTCTCAGCTGGACCCAGATCTGGACCTGAATGAGGGATGTGGTTGGTTAACTGGTTCATTTGCTGGTTGGCTTGTTGACACATTTAGGTTTGAATGGTTCCTCTCATTTCATTTTCACAAGAATCTATTGGCTGTGTTTGTTAAATACGCAAATGTCCAATGGTGGGGAGTCGATCCGCGTTATTGCCTCTGCTCTGTTTTCAACAAAGATGCCAACTAAACCAAATTTTTAAAAAAGACTCAGTGGTTCTAACTTTATAAGTGTGACTAGTGGTCAGATATGCAGAAATGGAAAACCATTGGAAACCATGTCTGTGTGCATATTGTAGCTGTATTCATATTCATGTACATTGAACACAGGCAGATTTAAATTTAAGTTATAATGTTATGCTATATCACAAGTAAAGAATAGGAAAATAAGCAAAGAAAGAAAAGTAGGGTCTGCTAAACATGAAGCTGCCTCGCCTCTGACTCTGTCGGCTAATAAAGGATCGTCTGAAAAAGGAGAGGATGGCAGCAGATAGATGGTGGGAGCGGTGGACGAATAGATGGAGGAAGTATAAAGCACAGTATTGATTTTTGGTCTCTAGTGAAGTCCGACAGGATGCATGCAGCTGCCTTTATATGCTCCGCTCAGCCCCAGACTTTTTCTGCCCATCACTTATCTTAGCAGATAATGCAAGCCCTTCTCTGTGTGTATGTGCACTGTTGACCCTCTGTATGTTTTCCTTACGCCTCAAGAAAATCAGAGATCAGAACCAAACATTATATATCCATATGTTCAGAGCTGAAATTTTATACACGTTAATGGACTTTCCCCAAAATCGCCCATTAACAGCACTTTCTCCTCCCTCGCAGGAATCAGATGAAGTGCTTCTCTTATGATAACAGACCGATCGGGCTGTGTGGGTTCATGGCACAGGCTTCCTCTGAGTCTTGTTGTATAATTCCATAACTTCATATAGAGAACATTTGAAATGATCTCATAAGGTTATTTTAGGAAGTTTTATTCTTTAACTTTACTGAAGATGGTTGACTTACTTTTATCCTTTTTCTTGTTTTTTGTCCTATGTTCACAGCTCAGACAGTCATATTGACAACGCAATAAGGTCAGTTCTATTAATGCTTCATTTGCTTTCCTCCTCCCTTGCTTTGTTCTCACTCAACACGTGCCCATCATAAGCAAATGCAGCACATTTCAGTCTATTAAAACAGACTACTGTAGCTCCCTACTTTTAGCTCATTAGCTGAAACAAGCTTAATGTGATTCTGCGAAGACAGCTACTGTGTGTGCTTCTTTTTGTGCTGCCGCCAGTCCCTAATGGTTTGTCTCCCTGCAGTATCGCCATGGCTACCAAAGAGAACATCACATTTCAGCGTGGGATGTTGAAGTCCATTCAAACCAGGGTCACAACTTTGGCCAGTATCCTTTTATCATTGATATCACTTCTCTTCTTTTTCTCCAGACTCGACTTTCTTTCCTTTTTTCTGTGTTAAAATAAAAATGCCAGTTCTACTCGTTGCACAGGAAAATAGAAAACTGCTTGTGAAGACAGGCAACGCCTGTGCAACCACTCTCAGTCAGCTGCGGTCTTCAAAGCAAGTTAGGCGCGATAAGACAGAGTCAGTCTGCTATGAGTTTGCGATCGAATGGAGTCAACTTGGAAGTTACGTGCAATCTGTGATAATATGGCGAAATGTGTAAATGTGATAAATAGGTCAAAACCACAAGTGTGGAATTGTCTGGAGGAATTACATTGCATGAACGGCCTGTTTAAGGTCATGCCAAAGCATTGCCATCACATTTAAGCCCAGACTTTGATTAGACCAATTCAAAACCTTCATTTTGTTTTTCATACAGGGCCAGTGTGAAATGACATTGTCATTTAAAGGAAAAGTTATTTATGAGATCAAGGAGGTGGCAAATACTTTTTCACAGCACTGTACAGTCATGGAAAAAGGTTTTGAGAATGACACAAATATTGGTTTTCATAAAGTTTGCTGCTTCAGTGTTTTTAGATCTTTTTGTCAGTTGTTTCTGAATCATCGTTAGAGGACCTTTGAACCTCTTTCCTTGAAATTCTTGATGATCCGATAAACAGTTGACTGTTTATCGGATCATCAAGACATAAATGTAAATGCAATCCATTCCTTATTATAATTATTATAATAATGAATTGCACTGTCTTGATGATCCGATAAACAGTCAACTGTTTATCGGATCATCAAGTGCAATCTTAGCAGCAACAATATCCTTGCCTGTGAAGCCCATTTTATGCAACACAATAATAATTATAATAAGGAATGTATTGCATTTATATAGAGCTTTTCGAGAACCGCAAAGTGCTGTACAATTCCACTATTCATTCACTCTCACACACTGGTGGAGGCAGCTACAGTTGTAGCCACAGCTGCCCTGGGGCAGACTGACAGAAGCGAGGCTCCCATATCGTGCCATTGGCCCCTCTGGCCAACACCAGTAGGCGGTAGGTGAAGTGTCTTGACCAAGCACACAACGACCGAGACTGTCCGAGCCGGTTCTCGAACCAGCAACCTTCCGGTTACAAGACGAACTGCCAACTCTTTGAGCCACGATCGCACACAATGCTGGCTGCACATGTTTTCTTGCAGGTTACCATGGTTAACAGGAAGAACAACGATTTCAAGCATCGCCATCATTTTAACAATTCCAGTCTGCTATTCTAACTCAATCATCATAACATAATGATCTCCAGCCTTGTGCTTGTCAACATTCTCACCTATGTTAACAAGAAGAAGGACTTTGCAGTTTATCTGATCACTCTTCATAAAATTCTGGAGTATATGCAAACTGCCTTCATAAAAGGTGAAGCAGCAAACTTTCTGAAAACCAATATTTGTGTCATTCTCAAAACTTTTGGCCACGACTAAATGTTTGCTAGTCTGTCTGGGTGTGAATGAAGAAAGACGACCCATGCAACTGTCTTCCAATCAAAAAAGGTTGCCCAGAGGTGAACAAAGGAACACCCCCCACATCTGGGTGAACACTTGGTCACCATAGCTACCAGGGAACCACTTTCCTTTCCTAGTCACGAGGATGTTTCTGTCTTATTTTTACTTTGTGTGACTGAGCCATACGCACTTAGATAGTTAAAATAATAAATGCTAGATTGCACTAATAAATAAAAAAATGAACAGACCTGAGATGAACACTGACCATTGAACTGAATGAAAAAATATTTAGAAAATATACATTTTTTGCTATTAAGTCTTAAATGACCATAATTTTAAAGTCTCGAGTCCATCTGACAGGCCTGTGGGTTAATATAAGATGGTTTGGATCCACTGAACCACACCGCTGGATTGGATTTTTGTTTCGGAGCCTTGCTGATGTTTTTTCCTGCTACTCTCTGTCTCTTATTTACTTACTGCAAGGAAGGGAAACCCAGCTTGGGTCTTAATTATTTTCCTTCACCCTGCTACCCCACCTCTCAGATCGCTTCCCCACCATCAACAGTCTCATCCAGAAAATCAATTTGCGCAAGAGGCGGGACTCTATAATTCTGGGTGTGGTTATTGGTGTCTGCACCATACTCTTGTTGCTCTACACTTTCCAATGAATCGCCATCAACTGACAAAATATACGCACTGTAACTCTAACCAAGTGTATACCATGTGGTTTTTATTCTCTCTATGGCACAAAAATATAATTGACATAAAATATTGAAAATAAAATGTAATTTCTCAGATTGGAGAGTTTATTTATTTTCTGGGGATTTGTATATTGCTGCTTGTATCCTGTTATTTTAACTCCTTATAAATTCACATAATAACCTTTCATTTGGATTGTGTATTGTATTGACTTATTTTGTTAAATAAAAGTGACAAACTCACTTCCAGCTTGGTCATGCTCATTCAGCTTTATTTCAGACATGCAGAACTATGGCACAGTAAACCAGTCATACAGTATAAATGTATAAACATGAACATCAGAGTGCCAAGATAGGTGCATACAAGGGGGGCAACCGCCCCGTTCATATCTTGCAGTATATTGTAAACATAATGAGGTTCAGTAGAGTCCAAACAGGAGTCATTTCAGTTATGACAGCACGCAAAGCAAGATATCACACTATGACTGCAGAAAGGCATTGTTGTGATACATAGACATGTGCCTAAAATTCATGTAAACAATGTACGAAAACAGCTTATACGTCTTCCTACAGCCACAAAACTCTCAAATGGGAGAAAAAGTTAATGTTTTGTTAATATTTAGTTTTGAGAAACAGGGCAGGCAGTGACGACATCATGGACTAGAAGTGCACTGATGCCTTTTTTTCTGATCTTGTGTATTTGTTGTTGTGTTTAGTGAACCCATATGTGTTTTTTTCTTTTTTAATTTATTTGCAAGTTGTAGTTTTATCCAGCTGTCTGCATAAGGCAAGAGTGCACCACTAGTTTAGACTATGAGAATATAGTTACTGACAGCCTGACACAATAGTGCAGTTTTTATCTTTCTTCCTCAGATCCTGAGTTTCTGACGTGATTGGGCATGAGTGTAGCCAGAAAAATAGAAATGTCCTGCCCTTCTTTCTTTTTCTTTCTGTTTTTTTTTTAGGTCCGTAGCAGAAAACAAAACAAACAAAAACAAAACATTAAGTCGTACTTGAGAGTCTCTTCGTCTTGTTTGTGCTTTTTCATCGTCAAATTGACATCCTTCCTCGTGTGAAAATTTGAGATGACGTAAAAGAAGACTCCTTTCATCCCACTTTTCATTGCTGCATCTCTGAGAGCAAAACAGACAGAGGAAAAAGTTGATATACACAGAGTTACACTGAGATTTCTGTGTGTTTGTTCCATTTCTTCCTCGCATACCTATTGTAACCGCTACGAAGATGATCACAGCCACACCCAGCACCATTGCCAGGGCGCTGAGTAACATAGATAGACGCCCATACTTTCTCGCTCCCTCAGCATCCCCTGTCTGGAGAACAGTCCTCGACTAACGGGAAATGGAAGGAGATAAAATATAAATAATTTAAGAGCAACACAGTTGCAAAACAGTAGCAAAACACCTGGATTTACAGTGTGATTTAAAGCACGGAGAAAAATGTCTATGGATAAAGTAAAAGCTAAACAACTGCGCGGCACTCACCACATTTGCATACCACAAGGCACAAATATTGAGCGGCCAGCCGGGACAGAAACAGGACAGCACGGCGAGCCAGAGGTAACTCGGGGGGTCGGTGCCCGGTGGCACCTGAGAGGGCAGCTGTCCCAGGAAAAGCCGGGACGAGGATCTGGGTGGGGCCAGTTGCCCAACGGAGCCCGATTTAAGAGGTGATCTGTGTCCGTTCTGGTCCGCATCCAGGGAGCGGACACTCCCTCTGATGTTCAGGGAGAAAGAGTCAGATGGTTTGATGTTGCTCTGCCCGGTGGGCTCGGTGGTTGCTGTGCTCAGTAGCTTCTCCGTGTCCTGGAAGCCGGTGGGTATAGAAACTTCCCTCTCGCCAAGGGCGCTTTTCCCAAAGGCAGCATCAGTGTTAATAGCCATCACTGAAAGATAAGAAATATCTCCAAGTCGGATTCTCTGTCTGGCCGAGCCGCTTTCCTGTGGATGGAGACGCTGAAGAGTTCTTCCTTCAGATCTTGTCCATTGGGGGTCATCAGATTAAATATTACAAATTCAGCTAGCGTAAAGGCAACCTATTTAATTAAGCAGTCCAACTCCATCAAAATTTCTTATTGATGAGCGAGATGTTATTGATGTCTGAGCTTCTCTCACGTTTAGTTGGCGGTGAGCATCTGGACGCAAGTCTCGTCTCTTACCCCCACCCCCCTGTATTATGTAGTGAGGTATTACCGCATCCCCTACTTTTCTACAGCACATCCCTAATGCCGAAGCCTACTTATGCACCAGGCGATGCGTGTGACAATGCAGAAACAACAGCTAAACCCGTTTTAAGTGAACGCGCGCGGTGCGTAAAAGCTTTCCATCTTTCCATGTGCGCATGGGGGCAGCAGTTGGATCAGCATATCGAACACTATGGAGGGTGTGTGGGGGAGAGAGATGAGTGGAGCTGGAGCAGGGCGGACATTGAACCACAAGCCTCTAAACACATACACCACCTGCTGACTCAGACACTGGTTGTATTCTGCCATATTAGAGCCTGTAACGGCATCCCTGCAAAGAGCTCCCCAAATTTAACATCTGATCAGTCAAGAATCAGTTGAAGTGTTTTTAAATAAAATTAGCAATACTCGAAGTGCTAGTGCTTTCACGTCTTATCTTATACTTTTATTTTTTATGTTCTGTGTTAAGCACATTGAGTTTGCATATAATGAAATGTTCTATGTGCAATATATGCGTGTGTGTGTGTGTGTGTGTGTGTGTGTGTGTGTGTGTGTGTGTGTGTGTGTGTGTGTGTGTGTGTGTGTGTGTGTGTGTGTGTGTGTGTGTGTGTGTGTGTGTGTGTGTGTCATTGCCATAGAAGCACAAGCAGTTCACTTATTATGGATGCTAAGCTATTAATGGGTAGGACGTCAATTTGCTCTCCAGACAGCCTCGGATCTGGGTGGCATGGATTCCACAGGATGTTGGAGATGTGCTTTTGTGATTGTGCTTCATCAGAAATGATAACAATATGCAGATTCTTCATCTGAACATTGCTCCTTCGAGTCTATTGTTGCACTGCATCACGTCCCAAAGGTTTTCTACTGGACTCACAGCTGGTAATTGGAGAATACACTGAACTCATTGTCGTGTTGACGAAACCACTGCAGATGACTTTTGTTTCACTCAACAGTGCAGCATCATGCCGAAAGTATCCCTTTAGCTTCCATTAAGGGATGTAAATGGTCTGCAGCAATACTCATAGGCTTTTTATTTCAAGCCATAATTATTACGGAGGTACAGAGTGTGCCAGGAAAGAAGCCTGGACTGTTGACATGAGGCACGTTGACTTCATGGATTCATGTTGTTGGCAATCTGAGCTTATCCTGAAGTGCAATGTTTTGCCAGCCTTCACCTGTGCGGTCGACCCACTGCACCCTCAGATTTCGGTTGTTGGTTCACAGAAATGGAACCTGATGTGAACCTTTCCTGCTGTTAGCCCATTTGCTGCTAGACACATATATGCTGTGAGCCAGAGATGGTTTCTGGGCAGCTCACCACAGTAGTAAATATTAGATGTCTGAGTTATTGTGGCTTTTCAGTCAGCTCCATCAAGTCTGGATATTCCCCTGATCCAGACTTGATGGGCAAATGAGAAATACTTAAATCAGATTGGTGCTAATAATCCTGTCCCCATGCTAAGCTTCTGACCTATAGCTGCAGGATTCTGTGCCACATGATTGGCTGGTTGGACAGGAGATGATGTACAGGTGTTTTTATCAGGGTACTTGAGTATATGTACTCATTACTGAAACTGAAAATGTTACTTGTCATAAAAAGTATGCCAGTGCAATAAATGAAAATTGGTGTAGGGTCCAAACATAACACAAAGTGTTGACTTTAACCTTAATTTAAGGGGTCTAACACAGATTATATTATGAATGTGCATGTATGATTACACTATTTTTGAATTCAGATTGTATTCATTTCACAGTACAAACAGTAAGAATATCATGTAATAATCATGACATACTGCATGTTTTATAGAATATACCTTGTAAAGAAATTCTAAAGAGCCCTCTGAAAACAGTGTAAAAATAGAGTAATGTTCCTTGAAGGTGTAGTTAACTATAGTATGTAGTCATTTCTCTTCATATGATACAAATTGTCATCAAAATTTCATTATCTTAGATTAATCACCCAAAAGTTGATCACCTATAAAATAACATGTATTTGCACATGGATGCATCTCCATTAATAATCCACTGTTGTAATTAGGGATGGGTGCCGGTGTCCGGTGCCATGATGGCACCGGTTCTGACATAAACGGTAGTAACCAGACCGAAAAGCAGCGCACATTTCGGTGCTTTATTTCGTGCTTTTTTTTCCTGAGCTGTGATACACTTCTAGCCAATCATTTTACGTTTCCGAGGATAGTAGGCGGGGCCAGGTACGTACGTTCAGTTAGAGCAGAGCTACAGATTAAAAATGTCCAAGGCGAAGAGGTCAAAAGTCTGGCTGTACTTCACAGCAAAATATGCAAACTCAGCAGCCTGCAACAAGTGCTTTAAGCTGATACTGTGATACTGTAACACCTCGAATCCGATGAAACACCTGGCGACGCATAGCGTTTTTTTAAAAAGCCCAGAAATGCGCCGTATTTGATAGCTTGCTGCGAGACCTCACACTGTGCACGTCGGGTGGGTTGCCAGTTATCGGACCCGGAGCAACATCCCCCAAAAACCCGAAGAATAGAGTCCTGGCCCCTAGCCCTGCCAGTGTAGCAGAAATGATGAGGATGATGATGCAGCAGCAGCCGTTCTTCTCTGCGTGAGTCGCTTAATGTTGTTCGAGTGTAATTTACGTTGAGTAGGCTAACCACGTTATTACATTAATGCAGGTAAGGTGAACTAGCAAACATGATCATAGCTACATGTGACTGTCCTCTTGTTTGATGGCAGATACTCCCTTCACCCTGGACAAAAAGGCTAAAATGACCAAAGAAAAAGTGGGAAACAGCTGAACATGAGAGGTTTTTGGACAAAGTTTGTGTTTTTTTTCCATTGTTTAAGCACTGCTTCCAGCCAGGAGTGATACCATATATGCCCCATAGCTGCAGAAAAGGCTAACATTGTTATCTTTTTACAAAAACAAAACAAAACAGCTGAACATGAGAGGTTTTTGGACAAATTTTGTGTTCTCCATTCTTTAAGCACCGGTTCGAGCACCGTTTAAGCACCGGCACCGTTTCAAAAGTACCGATTTGGCACCGGTATCGGATAAAACCTAAACGATACCCATCCCTAGTTGTAATGTTGTTGAAATATGAAAAAGAAATATGTCAGTGTTTGATGACTTCTTTACTTTTTCACACCTTTCTGAGATTTCCTTACATCATATCTTAATGCTGTTTTAAAGTTCCATACCTTGTGCAAAAACATAAATCTGTATAATGAGCAAACAGATTTGACTGGATCAGCTCATGGCAGATAACCTAACAATGGTGTCAAAAAATATGATATAAATCCCTCGGGTCGTCTTCTGTCACACCAACCCTCTGATTTCCACCTGTCTCCCTCTCATTCACACACATGTGTCTTGCTTCTACTAACTTTTATTCATCCTTTCTCCAGACCATACCTCCACGTCTCCAGGCCTTTCTTCCACAAAGACTTCCATCACCGCTGCAAACAAAAAGAGACTCAGAGCCGATGTCTGATATAATTCTATCCCCACCCTGAACCCATCTGTCACTCCTACTGCTTACCTCACCTCTGACTCGCTGTTCTCATACATGTCCTGCACCACCTCCAGGGTGACCAAGAAATAAATGTGTAGCTAATACTGTGTTTTTTGACAGCTAGTCTTTCCAAGCTTCTTAGATTAACATATTGTGCGTGTTACTGGTTTGTCATTTAGCATGTACAGGCTAAATATATTTCCAGCGCCTTTGCTAAGTATACAATAAGGATAGTAGGAAGTTCAAATTTGTTATTATGGTCTCATGCGATAATCTTAACATACTCCTGTTTTTATTTCATTTCACCATGGTTTCCGCAGGCTTTAGGTTTCAGTTTGGACGTACCCATAGATTTGCAGACTTTTTTGAGCCACATTTGACAATGTAATCAATTTTTATCCAATTATGACGCATACACTTCACAGCGCACCCCCACCCCCCTTTGCAAATCTGAAAAATAACAAATAAAAACTAATAAAACTTAAAAGAAATAGCAATTAAAAAACACAAAATTCCTGTTTCTCGGAGTATAGAGCCGCCTGATTTTCTGTGCGCTATTTTCAGTCATGGTGGATGAAATCTGCAAAGCTCGTCACTTTCGTTATCTTGTAACTTTTCCTTATGAATAACCTTCTTCTAGCTACAACGAAAAGCCTCCCCTTCACATGCGCTGGGTAAAAACCTGATTAACCTGATCTCCTGGAGAACCAATCAAAATGTGAGACTCTGTCTCGAGATTTTGGACACGAGGACGAGGAATAAAAATGCTACCCTCACATACCTTCTATGCCACTCCTGACTCATACAGTTACTCTCTTCTCCGTCTATCATCTGCTTCTAGCAATTTCTAACATAATAAGATGCAATTCATTAATACTGTTTAAACTATATGGGTGACTCATCAGTGTACATCTGTCCTACAGTGAGATCAGGCTCCCCGTCGCTCTCAGCCGTGTTAGTTTTTGCAGAGCATCCTGACATCTGGTGGTGATTTTATGACACTGCACTAAGATCATCAAGTTGTTTGCGCTAACAACTCTCAACTTCTACTTTCGTCTTTCAAATTCCTGTTTGTCAGCGTGGAACAAAATACTCAGGATTTCTCAGCCCAACAAACCGCAGGAGCTCGTTCAGCTTTAAAAAGTTGCCAAATGTGCTGAATGTGCTTTCCAGTCATATGTATATTTGAAGTACTGCTGAAAAATTACATCAGCATAATGTGACTGATTTTTGTTTTTAATCAACTTACTAACTCTGAAAGAAAAACTGAAACAACTATACATTTTTATCCTCTACATAAAAAAATAAGTAGTTTGCTCTACTATACATAGTTTTTTCAATTTCAGGGCCTCTCCCAGTTTGACAATCGTGTGAGTTCACCCTTGAACACACTGTGAAGGAATTCCTTAAAGCAGCTGGTGATGCCTTTAGGCTCTGAACAACAGACATTAGGGAAGTTTTTTTCTCTTCTCTTTCTGGTTTATATGTAACAGCAATCCAATTGGGTACAAACAGTCCTGACTGAATGCCATCGTGTTGACTTAACATGAGAACAAAGACCGGGCAGTTATTGCAGATCTGAAACCAATTTGCTTTGACAATTTAGCATTTAAAGAGCATCTTAATTTACTCTGATCCTTTGATGGGATCAGCAGATACTTAAAAGCCATTAGGTGTGACACATTTTTGCGTAGTCATGTGCCTCTCTGTGAGTGTGCTGTTATTTTTGGACGAGAGAACATGCAGTGCTGGTATGCACTTTATTGTCTATAGCGTGACTGCAACAACACATCTGAGAAAATATTTTGTGCTTTATTAAAAGACATAAAAAACACAATTCAAGCAGTTTTTGGTGGGAAAAGGATAACATGTCTGCCTATAATCTATACAATGTTTCTGGTCCAATCTTACAGGTTATAAAAGTCCTCTTCAGCCAAATTCCCATCACCCGTCATCTGCTTCCTCTTCTTGAGCCTTCCGGGAGCAGAGCTGGCCAGAGCAGTTCTTCAGCTGGCAGCTTTAGCATGTCTACAGAAACATAAAGCTTGCCAGTGAAGAACTGCTGTGCATCAGCTGGTATGAAGCCGGCGAGCGTGAGAGAGCCTGCAGTGATGCACAATCCGCTTTAAGGCGCAAATGGTGACTCCTTCCTCTTTCTTCCTCTGGCTTTAGGTGCATGTATTTCTGCAGAAAGAGAAGAAAAGATTGTTTAACTTCCCCTACAAACTCCCTGCTTTAGTAGCGTGGGCATGAGGTGGCATACAGCCAGTCACACACGTACAGTAAGTGGGTGCAGCCGAATCACAGTGTGTGCAATCAGCTGTGAGTAAGTGGGTGAAGTGAGCTGATATGCAAAGGAAAAAAAGTGCCCGGGGAGATGCACACAAGATCATGCGTCAGATCACCAGGATGGACAAGCGGATCAGCGGCTCAGCTGCCTCTGCACGATATACAGTGCCAGCGAGAAATTCTTAGACATTCTTTTAGTTACAGGATGCTCGCATTCAGAGAGCAGCCTCCTGAATGAGAAAAAAAAGAAATTTTGTCAGTTACCATGGTTACAAAGGATGAGCGAGAAGCGCTGAATAGGAGCAGACAGCCCGTACAAGAGAGAAGAGACCCTGCAGAAGTCCAAAGAAATATTTGTTTTTGAAGTTTTAAAAAAGTTTGGGTGTGTTCCAGAGAACACCTGTACTATAACTCATCTAAATTAGAGCTGTCATCTAACCTAGTGGTATGTTGTAACTGTACAGCTGACTACGTGGTTTAAGCAGGTTAACTAACAAAGATAAGATTCATATCTAAATTAAAGTAACTAAACAGAATTTTCCAGCCTTGCTAGAAGCATGGTCCAGGCGATTGACTGTATATAGAAGATGGATGTAGCGTCCAGTAAAGCTGCATTTTTTCTAATGGCCAGAGGGGGCAGATCCACTGGCTATGAAAAAAGAAGTGCAACAGTGTTAAAGTCTGTGGAAAAATAATTCTTTGCTTCCTTTTCTATGATGATAGTAATACTTTTTCTCATGAATTTACAGCCTTAATAACTTTTTTCAAGTCTTAGTCCCCTTACCCAAAAGAGATTAAACCCACAGTACTTTGGCTTCTAATGTCATGTTTGCTGTTAAAACACAACTGTGACTGCAAAACCCACTGCTTAAGGTTTCCCACATGACTTCACTAACAATTGTGTGACAGCCATCTTTTATGTACAGTCTATCAAATAGTGTGTGCCAGATTTTTTTCGCTGTTTTCACGTTACCCAGATGACACTCATTTGAGAAAACAAATGTCATAATCAATCGACTCAGATATTCGGGGTACGCATCTTCTGACCAGATGACAGCTATTGCCAGAAACAAAAGAAGTATTTTCAGTAGTTAGAAACTCTCTAAATATACTTTTTTTTTTTTTTCGCTTTATAGGAATGGTTGAATCCTACTGAACTTTGTAGATCTACTTTGTAGTTTTGGGTGAATGGCCAAACAATGGTTTGCCATAACCAAAAACATGCATCCGCCTTGACTTCACTTTATGCAGCACTACCGAGTAAATACACTGGCTCTAGTCTTTACCCCACATTTTTATTTCTTCTCCTTTTTAATTTTGACAGTTTGTAACTTATTTCTGAATTTCACTCCAATGCAGACCCGAGGGCTTGGAAAGCGTTTCGAGCTGATGCAAAGAAGTAAATACACATGCAGAGAGTTTGAAAACTAACCACTTGCAGCCAAACACATGCGAAGTAAAGTAGCTCAGTGTTTTTCTAGCCTTCAAAGAATGCAATTTTGTGTTGATCTTAAGATACTGAGGACATGCTCCACTTCTCCCGTCGACGATGAGTAACACATGCTGCACATTCCTGCTGTAAGGAGGGCAAGAATAATCTCAGGTGGTTCACGGCCCTGTGGACTGTGCACGGTGGGGCTGTGCGGGTCTCAATCAGCAAGATTTATGAAAATGCCAGAGACGTGGTCATGGGTAGAAATCATTTTGCCTCAAACTGAGTTGGATTTTACTCAAACATCAAGTTGAGGGGTCATTTCTATGCATGCACAGAGCTTTGACATGAAATCTACTGGGTGTGCACAGAAAACCAGCCACTAGGACAGATATGCTCATGTCAAACGTCAGATTTTTTTCTGAAGTGGGTGAGTCAGCAGCCTGCCTGTTCTGACTCGTCGATGACGTGCACTGGTAAAAGTATCAGGAATGAAGTGTATTATCTTTTTTTTTAAGTACCCTCCCAATTCTGCGTCAGATATTTGATTTAAAAAGACGGCATCTGATTACTTTATTTACTCAGAAATGGTTTTAGTTCATTTGAATCTTAAAGAAAGGACTTTCACCTTTGCTCTCTTTCAGGAGTTAGGCTCTCTGTGCCCCCTACCCCAGCCCCCATCTCTCAGGATTCAGTATTTGACATTATTGCTGACCTCCACACCCCGAGCTTATCTTTTTTTGTAAACAGTCTGATTTGTTTATTTAAAATGAAACATTCAATGTGACTGGTGTGACGCAGTGCGACGATTGCAAAGAAAAGCCTTCCTTCTTCCTGGTTTGCTTCCATTTTGTCCCCACCTGTGGACTTCGCATTTATTTTTCATGACCATTTAATGGCTTTCCTAAGCCCTTCAATTGTTTTATAGATACTAAATTCCACTGCAGAAAAGGTCATGAAAGACGTTTTGTGCAACTTAAATTGTGCAATCATCAGTTTTACAGATACAATAGCTGCTGGGGGGAGTTGATTTTTCTTTAGGGGTACAGAGGACTTTTAATTAGTGCTGTGCTGTAGTTGGCCTCCAGGAAACAAAACCAACCACATTCTCCAAGTGCGCAAGTGTATTCACTGAGAATGAATCAGCAGCAGGAGGATACATCCTGAGCACCAATGCTAGCTAAATGTTAAATGCTACCAGTGATTTTAGCTAAACACGAGTCGGTGTTACATGCGTTGTACCATTATTGTTTGATGGTTATCAGTGTTAAAGTGACGTCATCGCATTAGGAGAATTTAGCATGCATGGTCAGAGGTGGAACCAGTTGGAAACATTTGCAAAATGTAGCAGCTATCATGACAATCGCAGGCAAATTCACTCACTCGCCATAAGAACTGTGGAGACAGTGCACTAGATGAAAAGTTCCCTCATTAGTATTTGTTGCTGGTCATCATCACTGGGGTACTGAACAGGCTTCAGTTCACTAGGTAGCCCTCTATTTATTAGCCTGACATATTTCAGTCAAAGGTGTCCTTCACTTTCAGGAGCTTAAAGTGGAGAAAGTTTAACCCAACCACTTTGTGTCATGAGCAGTAATTTTGCCCGCATCTCTTGAATTAGGTTTCTAGCTGATTTTCTGTGGTCTCTGGTTGCCACGTTGCTGCAACTCACTTTGTGGAATTCCTTTAACAGAAAGCCTTAGGACCAGCGCTAGGTTGCGCTGTAACTTCAGCATATTATCTGAATTTGATCAATTGGGGTTAATAACATTTGGAAAGACTAGAAGGCATATATCTATTTTCTTTTATTCCATTTCTGTGTTTAGGAAACCCACAAGAAACGTGTGAGCTAGGCTGGCAGGAGTCCTGTGCACATGCTCTCCATCAGCTCAACTGATGATTTTAATGACATAAAAGCATAAAAGATGGGTGAATCTTCCAGGTCTAAAAAGTGAAGCCAACACGATAGTGTCTCAAACCTGCATTCTTTTAATGGCCGATAGAGGGCGACTTCTCTGGTTTCAAAAACACTTCTAGTTCAATTGAACTCTATGGGGAAAACAGCCGTCCACTTCTGAACTTTGCAACGCTTTCTTTTTGACTTTATGGGCTTAATCACTACTTTCACGTCACATTGAATGAAAAATGAAGTCCATTTTGTACTATGTGGTCTTAGAATGGCCAGTATAGTCATTCTAATCTAAGAGACAGGAAGTAGGATTATCCAGTTGTGTGGGAATTGGCCAATAACTCAGTCACAAATTATGCTAGTCAGTGAGTTTGGACCATAGGTGCAACTGAGCAACTTTCATTCTAGTCTGACTCCTCTTAATGTGTGCGGGGTCCATGGTCTTTCATAAGAGTAAAAACTAAAACCATTATGTTTAAAGGCACTCAGTGACAATGTAAATGTGCTGACGTTTAGCCAAAGTAATTTTCACCACCTTACTTTATCGTCTTAGCATGCACGCATCAAGTTTCATGCCAGCTGTTGTACTGCAGGCTTTGCGGAAGTGCGGGATCAACAGAATGACAGACTGACAAACTGACACTGGCATCTCTGGAAACAAGCCACTAGCAGTTAGGAAAAAAGTTTCTGAATGAAGTCAGTGAAGAGGACGTGCAGTACGAGTCCCCGGGCCACCCTCAGGAGTACTCGCAGTGTTAACTGTTCACTATGACTGCCACAGCGTCAAAATTGAAACTGAATTGCTTATTTGTTCCATCGCGTGCCACTCCCTCCACGAAAAGTGACTCTGTATTTTTATGTTAACAAAGCCAGCCAGTGTTGAGTCTCCCGGCTCTTTTGCTGTGCCACTCTTTCCTATATCTCCACTTCTTCTTCTTTTTTTGTCTTTCCTGACTCGTCTGTCCTCTCCACCCTCTCCCTTGGTCAGATCAGACTGTCCTGCATTCCTGACATTCCTGCTGCGTATGTTAGAAATTCCATCTGGCTGCTGTGGGCTCGCATAGTCTCCTCCACTCCTTTTTTTCCATCGCTCTGTTCCTTACCCATCGCCTGTCTCTCTACTCATCTACATCTGGACTGTCCAGGCTGAGGCTTCACTGTCAGGTTTGACCCTCCCCACCCCCTTCTCTTTATTTCTGGCTGCATCATCCAAGAAAGGGAGGCAGACAGAACCGGGGGGTTTTGTCGAAGGCCTTGAGACAGGCTTATATACAGATAACAAACAGCCTAATACAAAAAGGATTGAGTTTATCTGGGACCGTCGATGTGCATTCTCTGCCACAGCAAAATGGGATAAGAAAAAGGAAAAACACAGTGGAGTTGAATGGGCAGGACGTGAAATAGAAATGAGAAATAGAAATGATGGTTGTAAACAGGACGGTGTAAATGAACCATGTACAAACCGAGGAACTGCTGACATTTTAACTCTTTAGGAGGTTTTCTTATCAGACTTTAGCCCACAATTATGCTAAACAGAAAGAGAAGAGAAGAGAAGAGAAGTTACATGATATGTGGGTGGGACATTTTGCTGAAGGTGAGGAAGAGAAAACACAAAAACATACAGTGCAAAGTTGAGACTAGGTGAGACAGACAGAGACCTCTTACCATGCTTTGAGCCTACTTCTTTGACCTCTACGCTCAGGGTCGAGATAAGATTACTTCGATCATGACTGTGACTTTGCTGCAGTTATCTCCACGTTTGGAGAGACAGCGACGGGGGTTTGAATGCTGCTACACCTCAGTGACTGAAAACGGAGGATAATTAAACGTTATGCATCTGTTGCATATATCAATTCAGGTGCATTCCTTTGCTGTGGGTGTGGCCCTGCTTGAGAGTGTTTACTGTCCCAGATTGTAGTCTGTAATACAGAGTGAACATTTCAGACTGGGAATGGGGACAAAGACAGAGAAAGGGCGGTGGCTTTGGCAGCGCTCTTCATAGAGCAGAGGGCCCGTTCTTACACTCTGCTGATCTCCGTTTGCCGGACTTTAAAGGCTATCTGACTTTAACCCTGAGATCACCACGAATAAGGAGTGTAGGCTGTTTTATTTGCTAACAGGAGTGTCTGAATGCCACTCTGAATTCATGACACTGCCTGGAAATGGTAATGTGGAGCATGAGGCCTGTAAGCCTGTCCTCAGGCAGTCTGTGCCATTTTGTTTTAAAGCGCTGGATCTTTTCTTTCTTTTTTCTTTAGTGAACCTACATAACACATCCCTTCTTGCCCCATCCTCCCTTTACAAGGCACGCAGTAGGAATGAAGGGTGTAGCCCAAGTTGAGCAAGATGGCTTCACTTCTGCAAATGAAGGCAGCAACACAGCACAGGGGGAGGTTGCTTTTTTTCCTTTCTTTCTTTTCTTTTTTGCCTGGATGCAAAGGAAACAACACAGATGAGTTGCTTTTTAACGGACATCTTGTCATTGCCATGTGATTCTCACTGACAGGGCAGCTTATGTCACACTCTGGGTTGCAATGGCACAAATGCAGCTCGTGACAGTCTATTGCGCATTCCTACCGGCACACTGAACTCTGGCTGCACAATTATGTAAGACATGCTCCATCGATGTAACAGACACTACAGCAAGCTTTGCCCTCTAACCATTTATCCCATGCATATTTGCACTTTGCTTTTAAGATGTTTTATACAAATGAGGCAGGCTGAAGGGAAACCCTATACATATACATATATATATATATATATGAGATGAGGAGACTGGAGGGCCTGGGCAGCAAGGCCTACATACGCTTTGTTGCGTCAGCAGCTTAAAGAATGTTATCCTGCTCCTTATAAACATCCAGAGTTACAAAGTCGTGTTTATAAACTCATCTTCCACTTGAAGAATCTTCCCATCTGTGCCAGATGACGGCGGGTGTCACTGCATTTCTGAGAAATGACTCGGCCTCAGTTATCCTGGTTTTCACCTATCCCCTACTTGAGCGCAGGCTTTTTCCTTGGCCTGCTATGAACTCAGCAGATTTTAAAAAGGCTTTGAGTGCTGACACTTTTTAATGTGAAGTTTTAACGCAGACATGTTGCTGTAGCCTCCAAATCCAGCTTTTGATTTGGATGGATGCGCTTTAGTTTTACACTCATGGCAGACGTGTTAAACATCAATATTAATTAAAAAAAAACAAAAAAACAACAGCTCTGAACATTTTCACTAAGGCTGTCTGTGTGCTTGTAGAGGCTTTTTTTGCTCTCTTCTGTATTAATGTAGGACTAAAGATGACTAATATAATATTTGCACATTTATGCAGTATTACAGCTGCTGGCTGTAAATAAATAAAATAAATGGAAAGCTCTTGCCCACCTATGGAAATTAAGTTCTTATGGTGGGATGGCCAAATGTCAGATTTCTTTTTTTTTTTTTTTTTTTTTTTTTTTTTTAAATGAAATGTCAGATTTCTAAGGTGCTCATAAATCCTATGAGCTCCCCTGTGTTAGAGGGCCTGCTCTCTCTCTCTCTCTCTCTCTCTCTCTCTCTCTCTCTCTCTCTCTCTCACACACACACACACACACACACACACACACACACACACACACACACACACACACACACACACACAGGCCTTCACAACCAGAACTCCTAAAACATCAAATCCATGCCCTCCTCAATCTGACGACGCCGATTCGCGGAAAACCCGCAGCAGGGGTGAATTACACTTGAATAAAGTATGAGAAGGACGCATCCCCATTTGCCATTTCCACGTAAACTGGGTCATCAAGCCGCCAAAGGCTAAACCAGGCTGACAAGAGCAAGCATTCAGCCAGCAGAAACACACACACTGAGTAATACGCCCCACCTTGACCACCAACAGCAGCCGGGTCGCTCCTGCCCGCTCCGGCACGTCTTGAACGGTCCGGCGGAGTTCAGGCTGCCTCGCCCACTGCTCGGCGGAGTCCGCCTGGGTGTGTCGCTGTCTGTGGAAAAAATTTGCGTCCGCGCTACGGAAACGTTTGACAGCGTTTAAGTGTGTGGAGCACACAGCAGCAGCAGCAGCGGAGAAGACAGCGCAGGACTTCAGCCCCTTTTACACAACTCCTGCCCCCCCCTTCTCTCTCTTTCTGTGTCTCTCTGCCTCTCTCTCTCTCTCTTTCACTCTCACACACACCCAGGCGAGACACACACCCGGCTTCCCACTCCGATCAGCTGGCAGCGTGATGACGTGGGCCTGCACGAGAAACGGACGTCAAAACCTGCACGGATCTGACGTGTACACGCAAGACAAGTGCATGCCGTGAGACAGCAGATTGACCTGTTTGTAGTAACTCACGTTAAAACGTCAGGTTTTATTTCCCTGCCTAAAATAGAAAACACGCACATAAGTACTATATAGATGCTGTCACACATGCTGTATTACACGACACGCTTTCCATTAGATTATCATTACTTATGCATTTACTACTGTTTGTTGAGTGGGCGGATTCCATATGACAGTGCAGCTAATAGGTTATTGGAAATAGTGCAATGATGAATTAATTGTTTAATGTGTTTAATTACAAACAAAAAGACCCAATTAGGACAGTAAATGACGAAGTCCTCACATTTGATGCTCAAAATCATCACATTTCTTTTTGCACTCGACACGACAGTTATTGAAACTTCAGGCAGTTTTTTTCTGGTCTGTGACTAACGGTGTAATTCCCTTTTAGAAATAACAATATAATTACTAATTACCTATGAATACTTGGCAGCGGGTAATACGTCATAATGCAAAATTTACAGATGGAGAAACGTTGTTTGGGTTTTCCACCAAATTACCTAGAACTTGTGCACGACTTAAAATTACCTATAGTTTAACTATTTTTTTCTTTCCTGTAAAAACTTGAATTGCTACCCTTTTATTGTAATGTAAAATATACTGTTAAATATCATTGCTCTGTAATTTCAGAACAAAATACAGTGAAATTCCATTTAATTCCTAATGGGCTGTGTTATGAAATGCTATCACATTTTTATAAAAAGCATAATTTGATAAGCACTTACCATAAGTTTAAAGTTTTAAAGCTACAGTTTACCTAAAAACCTTTCTTCCCCCCTGACTGGCAGGACTGTTGATCCCAGATTTTGTTGGTTTGAGATTCCCAGTTTTTGTGTCTTCTCTTGGATATAGTGGAACCGGAGAGCACATGCCTTGTTCTGCTCAATGCAACAAAAATACATTTAAAAGCAGCGTCTCTTTCCAGAAGCCCGATTACCCCAATAAATCCACAAACCTTGTTGTGCAGGAACTATTCTCATATTGGAGAAAAAAAAGATTTAAAAGCTATTCTACACTTCTGCCTCAGTTTAACTCTCTGGAAGAACAGGAATCATGACCCGTCGAAATGTGAACAATTCAGTGTTAGTGCTGATTAAGCAGGATTCCACTTTTGACAGACAACTATTTGCACAAAAGTTGTGCTGTTGTTCTATTAATACGAGTCTGCAAGAGGCCTCTGGAGACATCAGCAGGTCGAGATGAATTAGTTACCCTCTCAGTGCTGACGCACACAGACGCTCACGCAGCAGTGACTGCTTCTCAGTCCTTGCTTCTTTCTGTCTCCCTCCCGTGAACCTGGGCTTGTCACTCTGCAGCTTTAAGGTTGGTGCAGTTTGAAAAGCTGCTTCCTCACTGTCACCTGACACACTGAGGACACGCAGCAAATCCTCACAAGGCCACTTTCAAATGTCTTCTTCCTTTTTCATGAATATTTTTAGAACAGCGTTTCCCACAGAATATGAGTAAGGTGTATTAAGATGATTTTGACCCCTGTAAATTCCCAAATTCTTCATGAGTTCCTACAAGACCATAGTGACCTACCACTCAGATATTTTTTGGGAAATGCTATCAGCATTGGAAACAAAGAAAAGCCAATCTACTGTGCCACTCCCAGTGTTGAGTATGCCATAAATAATTATTTTAGGTAGAAATCCAGCCCAGATATATATTTAACACAGAATAACCCTGTTCAGCATATAAAATGATCTAAGTGCTCTCTGAAAACTGCTATACATGTCTAGAGTGCCTGGGGGAATACCAGTAATGAACTCTCATCTGTAAAACACCTACTGTTACAGGATTGTGATTTATTTAATGCACCTTCAAAAAAAATCTAACTTGTCATGTTTGTAAAAGCACTTGAGCTGTTGTTGACAGTGGCCTCACAAGCAGATCCCAGTGCACTTACTGCATGTAAAAATCTGTTTGTGTAATTATGTCTGCACCAGATGGAGAAGCACGCGAGTCACATCTTCCTCCACCGCAGCCAGAGTGTAAGCACACCAGTGCAAGACGTGACAGAGGCATGGGTCAAAACGCATGAAATGTAACACAGTCACATGACCTAGAAGTGGAAAATGTAATATTCTGGGTCAAAGGTGGTTCACGTGTTTCATGTGTTTAGCTGTGGAAACTTGATCTCTTTTGTTGTTTTGCCCATGATTTATCAGTTTTGCTTGCTCATTTATGCAATCCTGTTTTTTTAAAAGTGTTTTTATTTTTGACAGTTCCAACAGTGTCGTTTGGAAAAAGAGGACTTTAAAAACCTTTCTATCGCGTCTCACTCTGAACTTTGTCACCACTGCATGCATAAATGCTACGTGTCCTCTGTGACTCAGCAGATGGTTTGTCCCTTTTCCTCCTGTAGTTCTTGTTGGAAGATCACAGATATGTGGGGGAAATGCAGAACCAGGACAGACCCGCTTGAAATCCAGCACTGAGTCTATTTTTAGCACTGCTGCGTTTAGCGTTTAAGAGCAGACCAAGCATAGCGCCCGGGGGCCAAAATTAGCTACTTGGAAATTAATAGGAAGGTTAAAGTGCATGTAACACTTAATAATTACGGGAAAAGGCAGATGTGTGTGCAGTACAAGGAACCAGTGGTGATCACGACTCTGTGGAACAGGAAAAGGATGGAAACTCCCTAGAAAATACCACACAGCATGCAGTGGAAGTGCTTTGAAATCCCCATGCAGGAGTGTGAAGGACGAAAGTTTTACAGATGGCATTCAGTCCCTTAAACATGATTAAAACACTTTTTTTTTTTTACTTTCCAGCTTTTTATAAACTTAAATAATCACAATGACAAAGTTTTTTTCTTTTGATTTTGAAAATAGAAACTATTTTTTAAAGATTATGTCACTGCCCAGAGGCTCGTAGCTCTTTCAGTGTTTTATTTTTTTTAACCTGTTCGTTGCACAGTACAGACCTCGTGGCGCAACGGTAGCGCGTCTGACTCCAGATCAGAAGGTTGCGTGTTCAAATCACGTCGGGGTCAACTGCTTTAACCCTGGGCAACAATCACATTATTCATGATGTGTATAACGTACCGATTTCAAATACAGAATACCTGTCTGTCACTGGTTTCCTATTCGCGCTTCATGCAAGTCACTGTATTCCCCAGAAGACAAAAATAAGACTTGTTTTCAATTTCAACTTTCTCATGATTTCCCGTGATTCCCATCAACTTTCTCGTGGTTCCCAAATCAACAGCAAACTTAATGCGTCAGATAAAAACAGCTAAACAAATAAAGTCTATGAGGTTCATCCTTCTGTTTCTAAAATGTCTTCATTGTCAAAGTGATTGATTCACTGGCAGCTGGCAGCACGGTCAGGATCACAGAGCAAAGACGAACAGTGCAGCTCGAATTCGGCTTACTTCGTTTGACGTGTCGACGAGACCCGAAGACATTCTTCTCTGGGAAGGTGTGTCCTGTTGCCATGGAGAGGCGTCACTTGGCAACTTGGCGGTGTAGCGTGATTGTGAGGCACAAAAGGTAGCTCTGCAGCTCGCAGTACTTAGCCCATCTCCCCCCGTTTGTAGAAAACGTATTTGTTTTAAATAAATAAGATTGAAGGGCAGCTGCTGACAGGCTACTTGTTTCCACCGAGGTTTCTTGCCTGCAGTGAGTAAGAAGAATAATCTAAGAAGAATTTTATCCTGTTCATCAGTTGGTTTGGCGTGAGCAGACCTACTCATCGGCACTGAGACACCAGTATGCAGACAAAGAAGAAAAGAAACAAAGGCATTGTTTCCAACTGTGAAAATGCAGGTATTTTATTCTCTTTTTTTTTTATCAGTGGAACTCAAGTTCTGATTCATATATAATATTATGTGTTTTCCCTTAACTAGTAAAATCACTACACTGAAAGTTTATGAAAAGAATATGTGATGGATCTACCTGCCTATCTCTGAATCAAAGACAACCTCAAAATCTAGAAAAATGAAGTCCTCGTGCTGAAAAGCACTGAAAATTAGATTTGTGCCTCGAGGGCACGTTAGAGGAGAGGAAATTAAATTACAGTGCCACATTTTTTGTTATTGAAAGGATATTAGAAGCAGACCGTGAAATGTATGTTTCTGATGGAGTCCATGCTACCAGCTAGTACAGAAACCATTCTGAAATGATAAACTGTGACCTAATAAAAAGCTCTTGAAACTCTCACAGCACAGCATTGATTTATTATTGGTCATGCTACAGAGAAAAAAAAAAGAAAAGGCATGGAAAAACATCTGACCCTCATGTTTCATCCCTCAAATCACTTGAATAGGTCGTTAGAGAATCGACCCCGTGCCTCCTCATTAACCTATCATAGCTCTCTACTGTAACCCAAGCCAAAAGTCCTTAATCTCCATAGGAAGTCATTAGTAATAGGAAGCCTCAGTTTTGTTTGCTAGTTTCCCTACATGTTTATAATGCTTCCCTACAGAGAAACTTCTGGCTGTATCTTTGCCTCCTGACATCTTGCCGCTGGCCCTTGTGCCTCCTCAGAGTCCGGGTCAGTCCCAAGACCAGGTTCCCAAGATCAGAGCCTCCACTAAGAAGAAACGAGAACGAAAGAGGAAAAATCACCGCAAGGACTCTCCAGCCACGCTGACAGAGAACCATAAAAGCGATGGAAACGGAGATACTGCTCAGGGATACGTGACAGTGCTCAATGTCCCGCAGCACTCTCTCCCAGCTCAGACTCTCAGCCTGAGGTGGGAGGGAGTGCTGCAGGATCCCCAGGCTGAGGCAAAGAGACTGGAGCAGTACAGGGCCAACAGGCGGCAGCGGTACATTGCACACAGAGAGGCTCTGTTAAAAGAAACCCAGGACGCCTTAAGACAGACTTTTCCTAAAGAGAAAAAGGTTCCAGCTAAATGTGACCAGCAGGAGGCTGCGTCATTACTGCAGCTGAGCAGACACTGAATTAAAGAAGCAAAAGAGAGCCTTATGCTGTTAGTGGCCTCGGGATTTATTTGTTCACAGTTTAAAATAGATTTATGCAGTGTGAGACACAAAGTAAAGATCCTAGGGTGCTGTTAAGACACTGGACCAAAGAGAAACTGAGCAGCTGAACACCCTTTAAAACGCCCCAACAGAAATGCTTAGGTTCAAAGTACATAACCACAATGCCACAGCTTTCACGACAAGAACGCCTCCTGCTGAGCACACCTTAAGAAGTTGAGTTGATCTTTCAGGGCAAAAACCCGGTCGGGATCACATAACATGAACCCAACTCACATCTGTCAGTGAAGTGAAGGGGGGCTGATCCATTACAGCATGAGAACCACAAAGAAAGATGTCCAGCAGAGAGGGGGTGGCAATGTGACTGTAACAAAGCGCTGCTCTGCTGTCAGTCTAAGCACAATACAGTAAACACAGTAAAAAGCTTGTTGGTGACACGATGGAGCAACAATTTAATGTGCAAAGTCCTGAACTCATTATTTCTCTTTGTTGCTCCTCTAAACTGTTAACTGTGTAACACTAAATCCCTTACTGATAAATGGCAGTGGGTGTCTGTTTATCACATTTGAACTTTATAGCCACAATTATGCAGACAAGAAAATCACCACGCTACATGCAGCAGATAAAGATCATACAAATATACATACATATATGAGCTATGCGAATGCCAAACTACTGAAAAAAAATCAGAAAAGATGAGAAGGGAAAAAAATGTTAGTGGCTTCCACCTGTAAAATCATTCCTGTTTTGGGGCTTGTCTCATTGTTGTCCCACCTGCTGTTAATTTCGTCAAAGCAGCTAAAACATATTAACAACCCCTTCAATTACTTAATTGAACAGATCAATATTCTAGAAATTTGACTTGATGCTGTAGTCTAAATATAAAGTGTTCATTAAATTTTTTCTTAACAGTATATGTGATTTTTGGAAAATGTTTGTATATGCATAATAGATGCTGGCACTCGCAGTTCCCTAAGCAATGTTTATGCAAAGTTTCATCAAGATGGCTCCACTCCCCCAGGAGGAAATAGGGAACATGCAAACATACATCCATACATATGCATAAACTAATTATAGTATGATGTCTCCCCGTCCACACAGGAAGCAGTTTGTCTGTAAAGCATCACTTTGACACAGATGTTTGGCTACTAGTAGACGTTCCAGGTTGTGGTTGCCTAGGTAACCCTATAATGTATTTACCACCCTATCATATGTCAATCCTCTAATGAAAGGATGTCAAACTGATTTTGCATGTTGCATCACATACAAACCAATTTGGCCATAAGTGGGCCAGACACTCCCCTTTGTGTCAATGTGAAGACGTTTAGCATACAAAAAACATACATTTCTATAGTTCTATAGTTGTCTAGTGGGCCAAATTAGAGTCTTTGCTGGTCTAATCCTGGCCTGCGGGCCTTATGTTTGACACCCTTGATCTAATGTTCTTTACTACCCTGTCATATGTGTATCATAGGTACCCTGTGCTATCACCGTTGCTTGCATAGAAGTTTATCTCGGGACATGCCCACTTTGTGTCACTAGTGGGGGGGGGGGGGGGGGGGGGTTCTTAAAACCTGCAATTGCTACCAAGTTTCATTGGCTTTCAAAGGTTTCTGGTCACCACATAACTCGAAATCACTTCATGTGTGGATGCAGCTTAAGGCTCTTTGTGCTATAGATCTTTTACTGTCTCTAAGATGTTTGATGAGCAAATGCAGTAACATACAACATCTTAAATGTCCTTCAAATCGCATAAAGAATTAAGTGTAATTATAGGTGTACATTTATGAAGTGGGACAGATTACTTCCTGTTTCTGTCCACTCTGTGTAGGAACACTACCACTGGTGGACAATAGATGTCAGAACAGTCCCTCTCTGAGTGAATCATATGTTCTCATGAGTCACTAAATACAACAGAGACCAAACTGATATGCCTGAGTTTTTTTTTAATTCAAAGTTGAAAACAAGACAAAAATGTTTAAATGACAAGTACTTCACTTTTATTCTTACTCTTGGCATCAAGAATCACTTTGAAATGATAACAACGCTGTTACTAACAAGAGGGCTGATGATGCTCATCAATGTGTCTTCTTCTTGTCACCTCAAGAAAACAAATCTAATAATGTTCTTATACCGAGGATATCATAGATTACTCGTTGTTACAGAGTGACTGGGTTCCTGTGAATTTACAGCATTATACTGTAAATGCATTGTACATACAGAAATGAGGTAACTTGAATATCACAGGAGTCAGTCATCTCCTGTGCAATGAAATACACCTGCTCTATCCATAATTCTCTGTAAAATTAGCCATTTTCCCCCTGCATCACCAGAGCTTGATTTTCATTGTATTTAGGTTTGCACAATTAGCCAATTTTTATTTCTCTTACATAAGATAAGAGCTTCAATTTTATTAAAATGGCAAGCAACAAGTTTCAATTCAAATGCTAATAAAAAAAACTGTTTAGCCTGCCCTTTGCAAAGAAAAAAAAAACTAAATCTTTGACAGGCAACATTAGTACAGAGAGAAAAAAAAGCCATTACCACCTACTACCACCTAAAATATCACTACTGGTACTACTAACTGGATCTGGCCCTGAAAGGTCCTGGGTGAACTGAGGCATCCTGCTGAGAGCGAACAGTAAAAGCTGAGGTGTGAATTAAAGATAGCAGCAGAGCGATTGAGGCGGGGGGAGAGAGAGAAACGCAGCATTTCTGTTGTGCAGTGCTTTTGTTCGTTGTTTGCTGCAGGCCTATTGTTTGCTGTTGGTGTATTTTGTTACCATTGCCTGTTTCAGCATCTCTGTTTCAAAGAGCTGAACACTGCTGCCTCTGTTTTCCTAATCCCCCCCCCAACTCACTGACCGGACCACGAACGCGGATGTAGTGGGCATTAAGGTCACTTATGTTTTTCCAGCTGCCCCATCCAAGTAAAAGTGAGCTTTAAATACTAACAGCAGAGAACATACTGAGGCATCTTAAACAGCGATGTCTCTGGACTGTTACTGAAACACTCCTGGAGACATAAATCCATGAAATAAAATAAAAAATCTGTTAAATTAATGACAAAAAAATTAGATTTAAAAAAGAAGACCTATAAGCTGCATCTTTTTGAGGTATCTGTTGTTGACATTTGGACTCCCCCTCACATGAGCACTGAATGCATGGTATGCACTTCCACACAGCCCGTATTAGATGCTGAGCTGTTACTGCAGCTTTCACTGTGTTTGGTGCTCCTTCCCTCCGCAAGTGAAGTTTGTCTCTTCCGACTGAAAAGTTTCAATCCACATTTCCAAACTCCCCCTGGTCCTTTTTGTGAGCCGTGCTGAAGAAGAGACATACGGAGGAACGAACATTGGACAGACGAGTGTAAGGAGCTGAATATCAGGACAGCTGCAGCCAGCTCAGGTCGTCTGATCTGTCAGAGAGAGAAAAAATATTTCAAAAAATGCTTTTATGTAGATTTCCACTTATCTTGTGTAATTCTGCCTCCATTCACCAGCACGGTGAATTTTAAATCAATCACCATGCGATGTGCTGACTTTCAGCTTTAATTCAAGATGTTTAACAAAAGTATTGCAATAGATACATCCATTTTTAAAACCTTTTTTATACAAAGCTCCCTTTTTTTCAGAAAGTTAATTGGACAGATGACTGTCAGGTGCTTATATGACCTTGAAGGTCTGTTCTCTTGCTATTCATTCAGAAATTAAGCAGAAACAACGTCTTCCTGGAAGTCCCAATATGAGGTCCAGAGAGATACCAAAGCAAGTGAGCGAGTGAGTCATCATTAGATTGAAAAACCAAAAAAAATTAGGAGTGGCTGAATGACCATTCTAGCTCATTCTTAAAACTGTAAGTGCAGGATGATGGAGGCTATGTAAAGCAACTTCACAACATTCAGCATTTAAAAGTCAAGAATACTCTTCAGGAGGTATCATTGTTATGGTCAACAATCAAGAGATGCCTTCACGAATGGAAACACAGCGCGTTTGCAACAAGCAGGTCAGATCAGACTTTACCAGAAAACATGCAAAGAGAAGATGCAGCTCTAATATAATGTTTGGACAGATGAAACCAAGATTAACTTGAAACATGGTGACAGCGTTAGGGCATGGGCATGTATGGCTGCCAGATCATCTGTTTATTGATGATGTGACTGCTGCTAGAAGTAGCAGGGTCTCAGGAAACATTTTTTCTGAGTGTTAAACAGGATATGCTGTATTTTGAAATTAAGATGCTCCTAGCTAACAAGTGTGTTCCATATTTCTTAGTCAGAAATGCACCTCATTCATCATGTTTGGTTTCAAAACAAGATGATATCATGGGCAAAAAAGACACTGACCTATGCAGGGACGTCTCTAATGATGCCATGAAAAACTGTTTTCAAATTTTAGTGATCTGAGATTTTTACAAAGCCTATGAAAAGTTTGATTGAGCCCATGTGAGAAGCATTCATGTTCTACCCAGATCCCAGGCATCACCAGAGACAAAAGTATTTGTTTAGTTAGAACTTGTCTGAATCTCTTTTGAATGCTACGTGTAATAAAGGCCAGCTTGAAACAAGGCAATGGCTTGATTATCCGAACAATGTCTGGACATCATGTCTCAAAACAGCTTTGAAGTCATGTTCCTGACCACCTGTGGTGTCTAACTTAAACAATGAAACTCTGTTAGATCTTTTTTTGGACTCCACCAACCTCTAGGTAAGAAACATGGCTCATTTTTCACAAAAATAAATCTCTCTACATTGTCTCTCTGGAGTCATATTGTTCAGATTCAGTTTGACTAAAATAATCAGAAGATGGGAATATAGAAACAAAGTGTAAAACAAACTGAACGATTTTACATACTGGGCCTCGTCTTTTGTGATGACTTTTCCTGTTGCGAGTCTCTCAGCTACTGCCGACACTGCTGGATCAAAGTTCAGGCCAGCTGCTGCTATGACCTCCTCATCCCTACAGGGAAAAAAACATTCCAAACATACACATCTGGGTATTTATTTAATGGTTACATTTTTTCTATCACAGTTGAATACAGTTTTAACAACAACTTACTTAATGTACAATGCGAGGAACTTCCTGTCCTCAAACTGTCCTTTTATCATGAGCTCAGTGTATCCCTCCCCATAGCCTGCACACAGCCAAAGCAAACATTCAACAATGGCATGCAGAAACATATGAAATCTATCACAGAGGGTTTATCTACAGTGTTTTCAGGCAGTAAAATAAACAGTTTGGATGGCAAAGACTGAAAAGAAAGATGTAATAACTTCACATGAATAATGATAATAAGACACCTGATTTTTTGTGTGCCAGTAAATATTTACGTGTGTGTGTATACCCACCTGTGTATCGGATGGTCTTACCCACAAGGACAGTCCAGTAGAAAGGGACTGAGTTCAGTTCAGTTGTTTTGTTTAGCATGTTCAGAGCTACTATTCTCCCTTAACACACACACAAAAAAGTTTAACATGTAAATGACATATATGGGATTTTACCCTGTAACACCCAGTGTATCATATTTTATACATGAGTTTTTGAGACCATGAATCAATAGCACCATAAATTTTTAAGCAATAGCAAAAATTATACAAATTAAAATGTATATATGCAAATTGATATTTAATTTGTTATTGTTTGTATTCATCAGAATGCTTAGTAAACACTCCAGCCTGAAGGAGAGAGCAAAGGTAAGGTTGACAGTGTTGATGTCAGTTTTGGAGCTTTAAGTAATATAAATTGACCCAGAATTCTCGTGAATTTAGTCCCGCTTCCCATAGATGACATTTTAACAGCTTTTGTGCTTCCCATGGTAAATGTCAAACATTGATTTTGTGCATCAAAGTCTCTTTGTGAAACTTTCCAGTTAAGTCTATATGTTTCCTGCTTCACCCTGTGCTTGTGCCATCTGCCAGTGTCCAATGTTAACCATCCTGTTTTTAGCAATGGCCAGTGGGAACATGGCCAGATCACCACCACAGAAGACATCGGGGACATTGGTGTGCATGTACTGCAGGAGGGATACACACAGAGAACTGATGATCAATGTTCCAAAGCACAAGTTTGGGGAAAAAGTACAAGTCAGGCTTATGTGCTGTAGATAATCGGGTGAACCGCTGACCTTGTCGACCTTTACAAAGTTTTTTGAGGTCATCTGTATTTTACTGTCCTTTAGGTACTCTGAGTTCGGCATGGTGCCTAATGGAGGAAAAATAGGAGCAGTTAATCAGGTCATTTCACTCAGTTATTTGTATACAATTTCAACAAGTCATTTAACATTAACATCAGACATATTTACAATATGCTGGCAACAGTAATTTAAGTGAATATATACATATATTCCTTCGGGATTAATAAAGTATTCTGATTCTGATTCTGATTCTGATTCTGATTATAAAAGCTTTCAAGAATTCTGTGTTGCTTAATAAAAGACTCATAAAAGACTCTGATATGTTTCCACTTACCAATACCTACAATCAAAACTTCAGCTGGGATAACTTTTCCACTTTTCAGCACAACCTCCTTCACCTTGAGGAATAAAACAGAATGTGACAGGAAGAACTCAGTGTTAGTATTTTTTTTTCATTACTGAAGATAAAACTGCTGATATTCTTATCTAAAACTAGGCGTCACAATCCTGGGCCATTTGACCCAGCCTTTTGAGTCTTAATATATTTTGATGTTTATGGTTTATGTTTAAGTTCATTAGCTTATCTAAGTTCATTTCTTTTTTGCCTATGATGCCGTGTTATAGTTCATTGTTTATTAGATTTCCCTTGTGTCTTCATGCCTCTGTTTAAGTTTCCGTCGCTCTTCATGCGTTTCATGTCTGCATCTCATTATGTTTCTCGTTTTATTTTGAAGAGGTTTGGTGTCCCGTGTTCGTTGTGTTTAGTTTCACTTCCCCTGTGGCATCAATATGTTTATTCTAATCAGCTGTCACCCATGTGTTTCCACTTCCCCTGATCACCTCCAGTGTGCATTTTGTGTGTTTTCATTGATTCCTTGTCAGGTCATCTGTTGAGTTCTCGTCATGCCTCCATGTTTCCAGGTTTTTGTCATGTTCAAGGTTTTGTTCTTTGTCAGTTGTGTTTAGCATTTAGTTTTTCCCAGTTTAGTTCTAGTTTCGCCTCAGTGTGCATCTGCCTTTTGTTTTGTACCTTTTCCCAACCTCAAATAAACGGCTCGCCTTTTGTTATATTATAGTTTTGTTCCAAGTGTCTGCATTTGGGTCCTCTTTCTCCATCCACATGTTCTGCCAGTGCAAATCGTGACACTGGAATGAAGTTTATCTCCTCACTTTACCTTGCCATTCACACCTCGGATCTCTGTCACGCTATCATTCATGTAGAATTTCACATTTCTCTCAATCAGCATCTACAGAAACAAGAGTGAACAACAAACAGGTAAGCTGGAGATGAACTACTGTCAGGGAATAACACGTACATCTCAATCTCTTCATCTTTCTTACCGTCATGGTGAGTTTGCCGATTTCAGGACCTAATGTATTTTGGTACGGCATTTCACTGCTGCCTATCACTGTGATACTGGAGGCTTTGTCTGTCAAGTAAGATGCCACCTCCATGCCTGAAAGCAACATGTAATTGTAGGTGCTGGAGCGAATATCAGTGTGAATAATATATTTTACTTAATATTTGACATATGATGCGAACAAAAAGACAAAGAAAAAAAGAGAAAAATAAAGCTAAAAGATGTTGATGCTGTAAACTAAATTTTTTATTTTCCTCTCTTTTGTAGGCTTTTGGGTCTATATAAAAATAGGGAAGAAAGGAAAAAAGGAAGTTTTCACAGTTAAAGCATATAATTCCACTAGCTTTGTTTTCTACACAAATCCAGGCAATACAAATGTGCACACAGTAACTATAGTAGAGCTGGGCGATATGAGATTTTTTCATATCACGATATGTTTTTTTCATTTCAGGCGATAACGATATATATCACGATATAAGCCAAATAACTATATTTGTAAGATTTAAATGTGCCGTTGCTCACAAGTAAAATGTGAAATAATCAGCAGCTTGTTTTTATTTAAATATTTATTTCCCATAATAAGTTCAACAGGGTAGATGTACTTAAGGAACATGAGACTTTTTCAGATAAATAAAGGCAAATATTGCAAACTACACAAAAGGCAGCCGCTAAAGCGTTTAAGTTCCAAAATAGAACAAACGAAACAGACTAAATTGTCAATTCCACTTAGAAACAAAATATTAATTCTAAAAATAAATCTTAGTTTGTTTTACAGAAGAACAGACAAAACTGACTAACTTTTGTCAATATCAAATAAACTGAGAACTAAAAGGAAATTCTCAATCTCTCCTTGTTGTATAGCTTAGCTTTTCAAACAGTTTTAACAGTTACTTTAGTCTGACAAAAGCCGAATGACGAATTAGAGCTTCCAGTCAGAGATTGAGCATGCACCGGTTTATTGTATTTCCAGACTTGCTTTCGGCACAATTAACAGTGCGCGCTACTCTGTTTTTTGTCAGACTTGAAATAGCCGAAATACCGTCACACTACGGAACTTCTATGGCTCTTCCGTACAACAATCTCTCCGGTGTTCTGACAAAACGTCCTACTTTGGCAAAACGTCCTACCGTAAGTAGTTTATGCACATTTCTGCTGTCATAGTAATTCCAGCACAAATGTAAGTAGGTATGACAGTTTGCCACTTAACTTTGCCTATCAGAGTATGCTTGTAGCTCACATTCATAAAGCCAGGATGGTTTGCCACTTCATTTTACCCATTAAAGTATGCTTGTAGGTCACATTCAGAAAGGTAGCATGGTTTGACACGTATTTATACCCGTCAGAGTATGTTTCTAGCTCTTATTAACAAAGGTAAGATGATTTGCCACTGAATTCTAGCTGTAAAATTATGCTTCTAGCTTATATTCACAAAGGTAGGACGCCACTGAATTTCGTGTTGTGCGCATGCGTAGAAACAACAGGTAGGATGGTTTGTCAGGTAGGATGGATTCCCAGAACACCTGCATTGGAACCATCATCTGTTTTCTCTTCGGTAACCTTCGGTCACGCTCTCGGTTGATTTTTCTCTAGTCAGCACACTCATTTCCTCCATTACCCGGGCGGCACGGCAGCTGGCTGCTTTCCAAAACAAATACACATGTGCGGCTTGGCACTTGTGCTGTACGTAACAAGTCACGTGACGTGACGCTGCGGCTGTGATTGGTTCGGCTCTGCGCTAGTTAATTTGGATTGGCTGTTCCTCTTTTTTTTTTTAAGAGGACAAGAGAGATGAGGCCTATCACAATAGTTTAACTTTTCTATCGAGAAAAAGTTATTTCGCAATACATATAGTTATCGTTCTATCGCCCAGCTCTAAACCATAGTAATCAGTACCAACAAATGAGGTTCCCACGAGGACAACATCGGAGCCCGTACAGGCTGCGTGGATTTGCCGGGCGTCCTCTGGCGTCTCCAACATCTTGATATTCCCCAAGTTCATGCCAGGAACATCCAGACCCTTTGCTCTAAAGGACAGGGATCAGAAGCAACTCACTCTGTTGTAAAGTAAAGTGGATGCTCCATGATCCTTTCACAGATTTTTTGAAACGACTAATTATATCTCAAAGCGGTAAATTTTCTCGTTTTAAACTTTTGATGTGTTTTCTATCTTCTACTGTGGGTTTATGAGATTTGCCGACCTCTGCATGCTGTTTTAGGTACCTTTTATGCAGCAACCCAGCTTTTTCAGAAAAGGTGGTGTTACTCTGAGACTCAGCTTAATAAAGTCTCCTTAGTTTTATCGTAAAAGTGAATTATAATATTTTTCTTATTTAAACTTTTCCATCAAATGTGCAGACTTAAAAATATATAATAAAACTGAGAGGACACTAACAATAATATTTTAGTTGGGGAATAATTGATGCCTGCCTGAGGCCAGAGAAGGTGTTTGTGCTGGAGCCAAGTATGTGTTTGTACACATATTTGTGAGGTTGTCTGTACCTGCAGCCAGTTGAAATGAGGAGTTGGTCGTAGCTCTGGACTGAACCATCATCAAATGTGACCGTCTTCTTGTCTGTGTCCACGGAAAGCGCCTGCAAACACATCAGCAACCAGTTTCAAAGCATGACTCAATCACATAGATAGCAAGTCATTCCCACATGTGTTGCTGTCCGGATGAAGATTTACCTCAAGGTCACAATGTCTATGAGATAAAACACAGATGCAAGCACATGCAGGATGTTGTCATACAGGAAGTACTCACTTCTTTCCTGAGCCACACCTCTATGTCATACTGATGGAAAAACTCCATCCTCCTCATCAGGATGCTGTCGCTCTCCACGTTCATCACCTGTGAAATCAGCAAAACTCCAGTGAAGTGAAGAAAATTCATAGAGACTTTCATGTGTTTGTGTCGAGTTATTCGCTGTGCTGAACCTTGCTCAGACGTGTTTTGTCGTAAGGTAGGAGGTCTTCTCTGGTCACCATGATGATCCTGCCACCAAAGTTTTCCTGCCGCAGCGTCTCAGCACAACTGAGTGAAGCGGCTCCTACACTTACACAAAACAACACACACACACACGCAAAGGAAGCAAATCAGAGGCAACGCAGTCTAATACCTGCACGTATCCATGTACAGCATACATGTACTTTTTTTGCAGGATCAGAGAAGCGGCTCATTTTCCTGACACATTTACTCAAATCCCAAGGCAAAATTGTTACATTTACTTATTTGTTGAGAGGACATGGTGGAAGATGCCAGTTAAGTGCCCTATTGAAGCCACACAACCACACACACATATTGGTCCACACTCACCTCCTCCCAGCAGCAGAACAGTGTGAGTAACTCCTGGGACTGCAGTGCCCATACGCTTTATCCTTTTCTCCTGCCTGAGAGTCTGAATCATGGATCAAACACGTGGTCAGGTCATCAGTAGGTACCAACAGTGATATTTACAAACAGAAAATTATTTCAGTTGCCTAAAAATACACTCACGGTTGCTTTCTTAGGTTCAAATCAAATCAGCCAGTCACATGAGACAGCCCTTCAGTGCATTTGTTCACTGCAACTTTCAGCTACAAACCAGTTTACAAAAATGTGAATCAAAATAAAGCATAAGAGTTTGTGTCAGTGATGAACTAAAAAGATAAAACTTGATATTTTAATGATTTTTAAGGGGAAAATGTGCTCAGTATGAATTTATTGACACGTCACACTTAAGAAAAGCAGGGAAATTCCACTCTGTAGCATCCTATTTTTTTAAAAACAACAAAATGATAAGTGTTTGGGGCCCAACTGTTTTCGTTTTTAAAGCAATATGCTCCCCATTTTTGATTAATCTGTGTTTTCAACTGCAAAGGTCCTCTTTTGTTAAGTTTTGTAATGTGCTAACTGTTTCAGTGGGTCACAGATTTGGGTTGCAGAAGTACCAGGAGTCTGCTATGTTGAAGTCAGGTCATCAACTGGTGTTTATCGCCTCCACCATAAAAATCCAGGTTCTCCCTCCAACAGTTACTCCCTGGCAATAATTTCAGCCTCTCTTTCCTGTAGCTGGGTTTTAACTAGTGTTCATGAATGCAGCGGGGAGCTGTGTTCAGTGACAAAGGTTTTCAGAATTAGTTGTGTATGGCCTTCTTTCCTCGCTGAAGAGATCGATACCAGGAGATTAAAATGGCCTCATATTACTAAAACAGAAAAGGTAACCTACTTACCTTTTTATTTATGGACACATACACTTTGCTGTTTTGAATATGGACCTTCAAAAGAGAAAATAAAAACATTTAAACAACAGCAAATGTGCTCATAAGCTTTGTATCAATCTGTCTCTCCGGTTCATACTTTGTGGCAAGGTAGACAGTCGATGCCGGGGTATTCCTCGAGATCGCCTGTGTGGACATTGAAACAGGAGCCGTGCCACGGGCAGCGCACTCTGTTCCCCGAAATAAAACCTGAACACACAAAGATGCGCACAAGAAAAATACAAGATGAAGACAAATTATTAAAACATAAGAAACACATATGAAGCTCAGACCAGTCTGATACCTTACAGTGTGCACAGACAAGATAAATTTCCTTAAATGACACTTTTCTGCCCACACAAGCACCCAGACTTGACTCAAGACTGAAATACATCTATGTCACAGAAATTCCTCTTCAGACTTCCTGTCTTCATACCTTTGCTAAGTGGAGCGCCGTAGTGTGTACACTGGTTCCCAATGGCGCTGTATTTACCCCCACTGCGCGTCAGCAGCACACCGTGATGTCCGACTTCAACTTCCATCATCCTGAGATAACAGACACACACACACACACACACACACACACACACAGAGAGAGAGGTTTTTAATTTTTTAGAATAAGATAAATTTCATTGTTTGTACATCTAAGCTTGTTTAACACTTCAACTTGGTCTTTTCCTCCAGCCGTGGAAGCGTCGTGTCTGCAGGGATGGCTTTATCTGGACTGAAAAAAATATTTTTTTAAGTAAAATGCACCTGAAATGTATAAAATCAAAGGTTTATGTATTAAAATAATTCATCATTAATGGGTATAAACTGAATGCACACCTATCAAGTAAGTTAGTTGACCAGATTAGATTAAATGTAATGTTTTAGATTGAATTTATACAACAAAATTATGCACAAAAATTTACATGTAATCAAATTACATAAAGTTACCATTTTGGGCATAAATATTTTTTGAATACTTTGGGCTTTTTTATTTTTAAAAAAAAGTGCCCGATGAAAACTGTAGTCTGTGGGCCATCAACCTTTTGCTGATTCTGAAGTGTGGTGTGCCAGAAAAAGTCTGAAAACCAGAGCTTCAGTTCAGCCAGAGACAAGGTGGTCGTGTTATCCTCCTTATAAACTGTACTCACTTTGTTGATGCCTTACCCCTCCCCTGTTCCCGCAGAGGCTGTATTTTTTGATAAAACTGCAACCTTGGGGAGTTTTTGACGGGGTACAATCAATGACAAGGCCTCCTGGTAGTATTTTCACTAAAACTGTTGTAGTATTGTTGGGTTTTAGACAGGTTCAATAGCCCCAGTGTCTCTGGCTCGTGTTTATGAGGCTGGTATTCACTGTCTGATCTACAGTTTTGACCAGATGGCACAGACATATATTCACTCCGGAGCTTTCATCTACTGGGACCCCCACTGTCATTTAGACCCCACAGAGTGTCTAAATAATCTAAATAAAGGGGGTTTTGTGGTCAAATGCGTTTTACACTGTGAGGTACATACAGCTCAGCCCCAAGGAAAATTCCCCTTTCTGTCAAAGAAAAGAAGGTTATGAGATGTCTTAATTTAAGAAAAAGAGAGGCCAAGAAATGTTGCTTTAGCAAAGAAAGAAATCTCTGAGCAAGACTCTTTGAGCTTAAATTGTAAGAAATAAATGTGGAAAATAACAAAAAAAAAGTCTAATTTCTCAGACTGACCAGTAATAATAGAAAAAAGGGTTTATTCACAGAAATTAACCATTTTTGTGAGGACAAAAAACAACAACAAAAACGAAATAGATTGGACTCTTTGCCGGGCCGTTTCTGGTCCCTGTCCCTTTTGTTTGACATCCCTGCTATAAATCATTCAAGTGTTTTAGATGTCACACTGAGACCAGTTTAAAATTTATAGCAATAACTGTTTATGTGGTTAAAACACAAAGGCATATGTTTGCAGGTTCCCCATCCCCTCCTTACTGTCCATCCTGCAGGTCTGACTCCAGACAAACCACCTCTGTCAGCTCCTCTGATGGGTTCTCTGAATCAGAGTCCGTGAGCTCTCCGCGGGCTGCCCAAACACATTATAAATAAATAAATGAGTCATCAAATGAATGATCATCAGTTTACTTTCAGACACCACTCTGCTGAGGCTACTCACACGGCTTGGTCGACATCTCTGTGATTCAGCTGTAAGAGCTCGCAGACACCAAGGCGAACCCCAGGGACATTAAAGGTTATTCAGACGCTCAGGTGGAAACAATTTGAGTCCTGCGTCACTTTGCTTTCCTCTCAGCAGATGAACAATGGGAGTCCATTTCCAAGGGAACCAGTCCATCCCCAACCTGCATCCCAGTTGGTCCAGTGAAAAGTAGATGATTTGGCTCTAATCACCCTGGAAAGTGTCTTCGGTGAGGCAGTGAGCGGAGAGTTTGGGCACTGTGGCGGCTCATGTTCAGCCGCCGTATTGTCGCAGAGAAAGGAGACCCTGCTCTTTTGTTTTTTTACAACGGCAGCACAGAGAAAGGCTGACGAGGCTGAACGCTGAATGGAGGGGCGACAAAGCAACACTTACTCAACCACAGGTGGTTATAATTCACTCTAAAGCAGAAACACTGAAGTCAGGCACTGTGGTCACATTCACACATGAGGCTGCACGTCTATCAGATTTTCGCCCATATGTGCCACAAGGAATTTCATTAAGAACATCCGGTGCAAACATCAAGTTTGCCATCAACTCGGCTTTCACAAAACGTTTCTTTTTTTAACATTGTTGAGATCACAGTTGTTGGAAAACTTGGCGTGTGTGTACATATGTGTGTGGGGCTAGTAGAGCTGCTGAACTGTTCAGCAGACCTAACAGTACTGCTGAAAAGATGTCATAAAGATGAAGCGAAAGTGAGTTATGAAAGCCAGGGTTGTTGTCCTTGAGAGGCAATCGTACCATTATGTGTCCACGGCCCTTTACTATCAGCTATGAGTTTATCACTTGGTGTGCGTGATGTGCGTTAGAGGGCAGAGACTAGAAACAATATATGATATATAACAGTGACCTCACAGTGACACAAGCGTCTCATGCTCTCTTTTCATGAAGCGTGTTTCCACTGATGTATGCACTGGACATGCGTGAGGTGAACTCCGCTCAACTATTGTTATGGATTTGAAATCAACACTTCTTCTCACTGGAGGCTCTGCCGGCTCTTTCAAACTGCTCAATGCAGTCATCAGAGTCCTGCCAACACCGCAGCCGGCACAGAGGAAAGCCTGGAAATGGAGGAATGTCAGCACGTCGTTAGCTCACAGCTGCCTGACAGGAGCGGGGGCTGTTTTATGGTTCGTAGAGGCGCGCAGCAGTCAGGGTAGTGTGGACGTTTGTTTTCTACTCGTGTGATATTCACTCTTCCTGTGGGCTCTCTTGCCCTGCAGCTTTTACCGTCACCCTCAGATGATGGAGGACCTGATCTCCTTTTGCTCCCTGCACTCCCACAGTCTTTATCCACAGGTGATGCCCACACAAACACAGGCACACACACACACATGCAAATGTGTATACATTGAATTTCAAAAAATAACTTGATAGCAGTTTAATACTTTAGCATTGTTTAAATACATTAGCCTGCACGCATATTTCTACCTCTCCTCCAGGGTATTTTATCCACGACTTCCTAGACATGGCCTTGAACCAGCCCTTCAAACAGTCCTGGGAGCTACTCCTCCACCACTCTTTGGTAATGACCTTTGTGGGTCTAATGCTTGGGTGTGTTTTTGCTAACACAGTGTGAAAACATGAACCAACATACACTTTTTGTAACGGGAACACATCAGTTTATTTTACACAAAAACAGGGAATAATAATCCATCTATCTCAGTTAATAAGATACTTAAGATACTTCTCTCTTGTCCTTACAAATGTAAGTGAAAATTATGACCTCATAAGAGATCATAATGAGCTGCTTTTTGTTTTGTTTTTTACATTTTTGAATATGGAGGTAGAGTGATGCAGCTATTCACAGGATAGGATTTGATAGGATTTTTTGGACAAGACCCTGCGGAGTTGAGATGCTGGTGGGGGTGAAGATGAAACCTGAGTTCAGTGAAGTGAAGATGAGAGATGAGTCTGAAAAGAGATCACAGATTTAAACAACGCAGAGTGGAGGCTGATCGCCTCAAAGAAGCCAGGCAAGAAGAAAGTAGTAATGAAGAATATAACGATGTCAGTATTGAGATTGACAGCAGGGGAAAGTGGCAGTAATGAAATGAACAGACTAGCAGCCGAAGAGCCAGGAAAGCAGGCAGATGAGTGATTACAGATCTTCCTTATTGAACTTTCACATAAGCTTAATTTCTGTCATCCATTTAAAATACGGGATCTGAGTACTGTTTCATCTCCTGAGTGTGTAATCTAAGAACACAAGCACAAAGTTGAGTCAGTCTGGTGATAGCACTCATCCCATATCCGGGTGATAACGACGAGGTCAGTGAGCGAAACCTCAGTCGTGCTGCTCTATGCTGTGATTTTACTGTCAGCGCAAACAGCAGACCTGCTTTCAGGCAGCACATGTTGTGTCATGGTGCGTTTGCTCCTGACTGTGCTGCTAAGTATCTCTATGCAGGTTCTACTTTATCCAAAGACACAACGAGTTATTTATTTTTACGTGGCGAACAGTTAATCCTGCACAAGCCTTTCTGATCAAAGTTCAAGGTTCAAGTTTTATATGTTTGCGTCCAGTTTTCTCAGAGTGGGTCACCACATTCCTGAGGTTACCCAACAGTATATTCTCCTTCATCAAGTTTGGCTTGTTTTTAATTTATCCAGATACTTAATTCATTAAATTCATGCAAAAAAAAAAATCTCACAGAATGTTTAGTTACATAACTCTTTTACCAAACTTTATTTACAGCGATTTATTAACATTTTAAACTCTCTTCTGTTGTCATTCTGTTATTTCCTGCGGTATTATTTTCAATAGTGGGAGGGCAGCAGCGTCGCCTCTCAGCACGCATCAATAACAGCCAATATAAAACTGATAATTATGAGATCAATCAGCAGAGCCATCAGCTGGTGTGTGCTGGCACAGATCAGCTGATCTCAGGGGACGTGTGGAGCTTGACAACCTGAAATTCATCCTCCAAATACTAATGATGGTGTGTAAAAATTCATTCATAAAAATTCATAATTATTAAAGGCTATAAAGCCTTTAATAATCATGGTCCAGCAGGTTTCTATATATCACTTACTGACATTCATTTCTGGGTGGTCTGAAATTAGCTAATTCACATTTTCCATGATTAAAACTTGTGATTTTTGCATGATTAACGTGTAAATAAAGTGTTGTATTGCTGTCTCTTTGCATGTGCTGTTTTAACATTTCTCTCAGGTGATCTCATGCTTCGGTTTGGCTGTGACGTCCCGCCTCTATCTGGGTTTTGCAGCGGTGTCTCTGCTGGTAGAGATCAACTCTGTTTTCCTTCATCTCAGACAGCTCCTCATCCTCTCAGGACGGAGGAACAAGCCAGGCACTGAACTCACCGCCCCTCAGCCCTCTCTCGCCTACAGCATCACCAGCTGGCTCAACGTGGGAACGTAGGTGGTTCAGGAATTCTTTTTAGCAGGAAGAAATGATCTTTTTATGCGAGGTGGGAAAAGATCATAAAGCACCTTTTTAAAAGCATTTTTGAATATGTTACATCAAATAAATGTTAATATTATGCAAACTTAGCCTGAGTAAAGCCTCGTTAATTTTTTTTAATGATGGCTTCATTTATTAAGGAGAGGAAAAAGCTAATTCCCCCGAAACCTAATAATTGGTTGTGTAACCAGAATTGTTGAGCTTAAAGTTGTGAGGCCTCCAGGAAACCATCTGCGCTCTACTTTTACTTCTTTAATCTGTTTCCTGAAAGGCCTGTTTTGTGTTTATCTGCCTGAAACTGTTGTCCAATAATCACAGATGTGCCAGTTTTATCCCAGCTGCTCCCACATCAATATCTCAGATACTGTGCAAGATACTGAATCCCAAGCTTTCACTATCTGGGCCTTGCATGGTGACTTTAGTGTAGACTGGTATCTGTCAGCTTGTTTCTTCTGTTTCATCTGCAGGTTTCTGGTGTTTCGTGCCTGCACGCTGGGCTGGATGAGCTGCTGGCTGGCCCGTCACAGTGAACACATTCCTCGTTATGTCCTGATGATGGGGGCCGCCGGCCTGAGTCTCATCTCCACCATGAACGTGGCGATGTTTTATAAAATGTTTAAAGCGGATATCCTCAAAAACATGCGCAATGCCACTGAGAACCACTAGGGGGAAGCAGAGCTGTGTTACTCCTGCACAAGTGACTTGAATCCGTTTTCTACCTCATCACGTGGTTAACGCTGCACTTGCAATTCATTTTCTAAGCAAATATGTTTTGTTTACAGGCGTAACACAAAATAAAATAAAATAAAATGTGGATGCATAAGATAAAGTGTTTGGTGATACTATTTAGTCATGAAATCCCTCTCATTTCAGTTTATAACCATTTGCAAAGCATCTGTGAAAAAGAAACGTGTGAATAAAAACAGCAGATATCTGTAACTTGATTTATTTATTTATAATTAAAATGAACTTCAGTGCTCTTCTGACATCATTTTTAAATATATGTAGTTTCTAAGATTCAGTTCAACATGTGACCCCAAAACTTATCTCTGTAAGCATTAATTTTACATTTATTGTGATTTTTCTCCTGTAATTTTAAAGTGAACTGCAGTGGCAGGAGATATAGGAATAGAAGGAGGGGGAAAAGAAGTTAACATGCAATAAAACCCCCAAACCAGACCAGTTTACAGTGAACTACATCATGATTCTCTTCTGCTGGAACATGGTAACCAGAGTGGGAGGTTTGCAGCTTGTGTTGGGCTGGATTTCTTCTCGCATGCGTGGCAGGTAAATCTTCTCCGTCCTGGACTCCCTCTCATAATAACGACACACCTTTAGATGCTCTGAGATAGGCGGCACATCCTGAAAGCACCACGTATCCACCGGAGAGAACAAGGTACTGAACTGCCAGACCTGCAGTGATGAACAGCGATGGAGATGCAACTAAATATAAGGTCCTGACTGCAAAAGTGGGATATCTCACATTTTATTTCACATTAAATCTTTCAGTGCTTTGATTGTCCAGAATGGTCACTATTACAGTAGTCTAAAAAATGAGGTGATTTGCAGGCCTCTGCTTTTTCAAACTGGGAAACCATTCAATCTGTCATTTTTATTTATTCTGAAGTTGCTTCAATTATATTTAGATAAGGGTGCTCTTTAGGGTGAAGTCAATATTTCTAATATAATCTGCTCCAAGTGGTCACAGCATGAATTATGTGATTCATGAAGTCAGAAAAAAAGACTCATGATTACAAAGATGTTAAATTGCATTCATTCACTGACTTTTTGCTGTGAAATGTTGCATGCGATTACTTCTTTGGCCTTCAACAATTAAACAGCCTGGTAAGAAACGTCAGCGTTGTGTTTTCTAAACTAAATGTAGCATCACTTGATTACTATCAAGGCAACCCTGCTACATGATGACAACAAGATCAACAATCATCTGGTTTCTTGTGCCTCCAGCTCAAAGCCAAACTTGCACTCGTCCCTCATATCTTCCTTCTTTTATGCTGTATTCTTGCCTTTATTTCTAATATTTACTTCTAATCTTAATTGCCCCTTGGGGATAAATAAAGTCTTTCTGATTCTGATAAACATGAAATATCTCGCATTATGTCTACTGTGAGTCCTGTTAGCGTGGCTCCAATCTTACCCTCTGCTTCACCCTCCACTTGGCTCCTCCATGAGAGTAGGTCTTCCTCTCCCAGCGGAGGGTGACCATCCCTCTCTCCTGCAGCTGAGAGGAGCACACCTGCCTCATGAGGTGGGACACCATAGCCAGCTGGGACAGGGAAAAGCTGTCCAGGAAACTGGCCACGTGGCACAGCACTTCGTAGGGAAGAGAGGTCAGCGAGTCGTCCGCTCCTCCCGCTCGACTGCCTCTCTTCCTCCAAGCAAAGCTGGTGGAGGCATCCGTGCTCCTGGATGTCTGGGAAGTGTCACCCAGGCAAACAGAGGTGGTGGGAATCAGGCTGAAGCAGCCTAGATCATCGCTGAAAGTACAGACGAAACTGTGGTCTTTGAAAGAGTATTGGATTTTTATTTGCAGAGGATTAAAATGCTTTGACTCTGATCTGAGTTATAGATTGTTAAAATAAAAGTTATAGTAGCTTTAAGGTTAATTTATGCATCATATTTGTTATTTTCACAACAGTGTGATGTTAAAAGTGTGACTTGTGATGAAATAAAAGATTAACTGAAGTTCTGAAGCGTTGTTCAGTTTGATGCTTTCAATTTTACAGCCCAAAACCAAAATCAGGGACACCTTGCAAGCAATGAAATATAAGAGTGAAGCATTAAGAGCTAAACTTACAGATAGTGTATTTGTGTGCTTGTAGAAGCTACAAACATCCAAAAAGGAGAAAATATTACTCAAGGAGGCCAAAACATGACAGCTGTGTTCTGCATCTGCAGGATATGTGAACAGATAACTATGTGCAAAATGTTTAACTAGTCAGTTTGATAGTGTGTTTCTGCTGCCCTCAAGTGGTTACAAATAGTTGTTGCAGATTTACACGATTCACTTTGACATAAAGAGAAGTGTGGGAAAAAAAATCTACACGCGCCACAATTCAGCAGCTCAGATTCAGAAGCATCTTTAGCAGCAATAACGTGAAGTAATCATTTTCTGCAAGACTTTATGAGACTTTGATATCACTGTGCAGGAGTCTTTGCCCACTCTTGTTTACAATGTTGTGTCATGGAGGTTTGTGGGCGCACGGTTATGCACGGCTCTCTTAAGTTCCCACCACAGCATTTGAATCAGTTTTTGGACGGGGTCATTGCAAAAGTACTTTCTTTCCCTGTACTTGAGATCATTGCCCTGTTGCATGACCCAGGCTCACATTTGACTCTTGAATACTTTGATATGGTTTTGTTTGTTCAAGTCAGTGGCTGCAGTGCACTCAGGTCATTTGGCTACAAAATAAGCGCAAACCATCACTCCTCCACCACCGTGCTTTAAAGTTAGTTTGAGGTGTTTGTGCTCACATGTTGCTTAGTTTCTGCCAAACCTCCACTGTGGTCTCATCTGTACAAAGGACGTAATTAGTAAATGTACTTCACTGTTGCTCGCAAATGTTTTTCAGATTATTGCAGTTACTCTCTGCCCAGCACTAAAGTTTACACAGGAGTCTATGCACTCCTGTGTAAACTTTCTTTATCACATGACTGTATAAAGAGCTTTTTTATTTTCTACACAACTCTGAATTGATTTTTTTTATTGTTTATAAAGCTCAGAAAGTGAATTAGAAATGTAACTGGGACACAGTGCAGTTAGAATGTGTACCCTGTACCCCTCTAACACGCTTCAGCTCACAGTTAAATTTGTTTACATTTCGATGAACTCTGTGATTTCTCTCACTTGTAGCTGATGGTGGCTTCGTGTGTGGAGGGCTGAAATCTCCTCTGGCTGTAGCTGCATCCCAAGTAAGCGAGCGGGCATCTCTGCTCGAACCATCCGTTTACACACATCTGGATATCACTGTGGACGTTCCTGCACACGACAGAACATTTTTTATTAGAAATAGATCACTTTGCTCTCACAGTATTAGATGGGGTTTAGAGCATCATTCTGAGTCAGTGACTGCTTTGTGTATTTCTTGTTCAGGTCTTAATCTCTTTAAACGATGCAAAACCTAAATATTTAAGAAAAAACAACTCACTTGTAATGTTTGCCATATTCTCTGCGCTGGAAGGTGTGTCCACAGAGGAAGGTGAAGGCAGAGCTGGCCTTGTGATGTCGGCTGGTGACGCTCTCCACCTGCAGCTGAAGGTGCAGCTCAAGCGGTTTGACAGCCGTCAGGTCGGCCAGCGAAGTGTTTCTCCGGAAAGGAGCCGACAGAAAGCTGTAGGTCTGCGTGCCTTCGTCTGTTAACAGAGCGTCTGTGCACACGCTTTCTGCAATGAGGTGACCCCTCAGCTCCTTCTCCAGGGAGCACAGCAGAGAGGCCTGAGCAGCCAATCAAACAACAGAGCAATATTTCATCGGGGAGCTTCGTAGCTGGTGAGCATTAAACAACAACGAAAGCAAAAACGACTCTCATTTATTAAACATATGACAAATATGACAGAAAACGTCATCAGTAAACAGTAACACTTGTTTGTTTACTCCGTACTTTGAGAAAACATGAATATTTGTTCTCTGCACATTTTGTTCCATTGGCTTGTGATGCTCCAGGATTTAAAATACAGTCTAAGAAGGTACAAGAAAGATATATTCCTGCTCAAGAACATGAAAGAAGTTTTTTCACTCACACTGTCGGCTTATAAAATGTAAAAAGAAATTAAAAGCCCTAAAAAACAACAACAACAACAACAAAAAAAACCAACAGTTCTTTCTGATATTGTCCTGCAGCAAAGCCACACTCTCCTCTTAGATAACCAACTTAAGTGGTTTATTTTATAATTTTTGCATGTGTCCCAGCACTAAAACCTACCGAAGAAAGTAAAAATGAAAATAGACATACATTTTTGTAAATGACCTGAAAGAACTTCAGTAACTTTGTCTTCTCGCTTCAAACTTATTACCATTCACCTTCATCAGCTAGACTCTGTTTTCATCAGGGTGTCAGCTATAACCATCATGCTTTATATGTTTTACAATCATATTATTCCTGGCTTTTAAATCTCTTTTAATATTATTATTGTTGCATTTTGTTGTAAGGTGACCTTACAATTCAGGACAATGATTCAGCTCTATGAGGTTGCTGAATCATTTATAATGTTTAATTACTTTGACATACACGTCTTAGGACTGTGGATGGGAGCGCAGGAAGAACTAATGCACATGGAAAGTCTTAAAATCATTATGAGTAATGCAAAAGGAGGTATTGAGTCTGTGGAAATCCTTTACTGGACTTGTCTACAGAGCTTTTCAGCCATTCTGAATTCATGGGTCACCTCTCTAACAAAACTACAAAATGCACAGCATTAGCAACTATCTCGTGAAACAGAATGCAACATATATTCCTCTGGGGTCAATAGAGACTGAAAACTATAAAGCTAAAAGCAAGTAAGCAATCAAGCAAAACATTAAGACACACCTTTAAAACAATAAGCAGCTGTCTGCTGATAGGTCTGAATGCATGAATGAATCTGAATGAATCAGTGCTGTGTTCACTGCTTGTTTCTGCTGTACCTTAGTGACTTTTTTAAAGCCTTTGCAGGTCTAAAAGGACAATTTTACAAAAAGTCTACAAGGAGGTTCAATTTCTTTGCCTCACCTGAACTTCCTCCCACACTGGCATTGCCTCTAGTGCCACCCCCAGGTCACTGGTATCCACAGCTTTGCTCTCTCTTTTGTAAAAACCTGGGTTGCGGATGCGGCTCTGCTTGGCAGAAAAGCTGGTCGGGACTTTGAAAGTGCGCACAATGATGATCTTCATTGGCTCCAGGCGCTCATATGTAAACTTCTTCTTGTTCAGAGTGCTGGTCAGCAGTTTGCAGGTGTTTGATGATGTTGCACCTCCACAGGTATCTGCTTTATCTTCTTCCGTAATGGTGCTCAAGCCTTTCCCCCTCCCTTTAGCCAGTCCCCGTCCCCTTCCTGCCACAGCTGTCCCCTCAGTTTCCCTGCATCCACCCATCTCCATGCTGAACATTCGCTCCCAGGCGCTGTAATTTTCAAGATGATCAGCCTCTATTCCTGATGCCCTTGCAAGAGCCTCTCTTTCTTCCTGTGTAAGCCCCTGCTCATATTCGACCCGAACCTCTTCCTCCTCATCTTCTTCTTCTTCTTCTTCTTTGTCATCAGGGGTATTATCATTCAAATTGTACGTGTTAAAAGAGGCCCAGGCGAGCTCACTGGCTTGTTTTGCAGCTGCCCTTTCTGCTGCCTCCTTCTCCAACATGGCCTTTTTCTTCCTCTCCTTTTCCTTCCTTCTCTCCTCCTCCATCCTCCTTTCCTTCCTCTCCTCCTCCTCCACACACTGGATCAGCTCTGGGAACAGTTTCTTCATCTTCATGGAGTGAAAGAGGCGGTCCTGGTCTTTCAGAGCCAAGGCCAGGTCCAGACACCTTCCCTGCGCTCTTTCTCTGAGCAGGTTTTCATGCAGCTCCATGTTTGGGAAGGAGTGGGCGTCATTGGCTGGCCAGCGGTTCCACTCCATGGAGCAGTACACCACGCTGGCCGGGCACACCTGGAGGTGAGCTGCCCGTGAATAGCGAGGCAATTGGATCGGGCAGCCGTACTCAGCGTTGATGCAGGGCACCCTCACATTAGGGCAGAGCAGCAGGTGATCCTCTTCTTTGCACAGATGGAAGAGAGCGCCACAGAGCAGACGGCAGGGGATGACTGCGCAGCACACAGAGGCCTCTACCCGAGCCCTGCAGCGGCGGCTGTAGCAGGAATCACAGTGGATGTGGTGGCGCACCTTGGAGGCCCGAGAACGGTGACTCTGATTTGAATGAGAAAATAAACAGGAGGAGCCAGCCGTGTAAGAATGATGACTTACTCAAAAAGCAACACAAGACATTAAAACACAACTCATTAAAGCTGAAATATGTAGAAGAATTAGGTGAAGAAGGAGTCAATGTCGCACGTTCTGTTTCTAACCTGACTTTCTTTCTGCACATCGTGTTGGCTGCTACATTGACTGACTATCCCGTCTTGAGCTACGAAGTGATATCATAGAAAAATCTGTGCTGTTGCACAATCATACTGGACATGCTTTTGCATGTTGGATGCCCAAGAACGATCACTCTGATTTGGAAAAACTAAGAGAGACCAGACTGATTTTTCAGGAGGTCTTACTAAGCCAGCTTCTTTTGTCAATTTTTAAAAGTAGAAACAATAGATGTATAACAAGACAGGTTTAAAAAGGATTTCGGCAAACAACATATGTGTTCAATGGAGAGATGACAAACATAACACACCTCATGTGACAAATGTAAAGCTGCTGAAGGAAAAACAACCAACAGCGTTTTGAAATTTTTGGGGGGATCTGACGACTGCAAAAATGAAATCATACCATTTTTTCAGATCCTCTGGTGCCAGGTCTCTGAAGCTGCAGGTCTGCCCTGCGAACAGAAAGGAAACTGTTAATCAGACTGAGCCCAGTGCATGTAAATGGACAATCAGAGGATATCAGCAGAATCCTGTGGCGTAAGATTCAAAGAGGGTTTGAGGTTTGAAAGGAGAGAAAGTCCTCGCACTCCTTCTGGTACTTTTAAAGACCAAGTGTTTCCATGTGTGTCTGTTATGTGTGTTTGTGTGTTATAAATAGAGCTCAGCACTGACTGAGAAATCTTATACGGGTGGTCAGAGACATGGTTTGGGTTACTGGTCGTCTCAGACACTTGCATCAGAAATCTGCCTACTTTCATTCTGCGCGCAGCAAAACGAGGCAGATTCTTGCTTAATATCCAAACGGAGTCCTCTAGTGGATATTTAAGTGTTGTCAAAACACTGTCAATGTGAATTTATTTTGCAGTTGTTGCAGCAGAGGCTGAGCTACTTGTTCTAATGTACTTGTACTAACAAACTTGTGCTCGGACACATAAACTCAGGCTGTGAATACGGAGATAGGAAGTCTTGTATAAAGTTTGGCACCTGTGGCTCCCCGCTGCAGCAATGTTGAGAAGCTGAGTGCGGAGTTATTTCTACTTGTGAACCTGCTTGTGCTGCTTGGCTAATTATAACCTACCAGTTCAAAGAGCACGGGGACAGAAAGCAACGTTATAAAACCAAAGAGAAAAAACAACTCGTCCGTGCTGTCCAACCGGTAAGGTATTCGTCGAGAAGGTTTGACTCCATTGTGAATGTGCTGAAATTCTCTGAGATTACCTGGTTTCATCTCTAATTTGAAAGGATTCCAGTGAAACTGCTCGAACAAGTGATAAAAGTGGAGAAGTGAAATATTTCAGCTGATCTAAGTGCTCGTCTGACTTGTACGTGTCGAGATTTACAGCCACACAGGCCACAGCTCGTTCTGGGTGTCTTTAAAACTGCACTAGAGCCAAGTGACATTTGTTTTACGCTTAGTGCAAAAGCTGCTGCATCAGTGTAGAAATGCTGCCCAGAACTTATTTGCCTGCTTGTTTTGCCTGTTTTAGGTCATTATTGTCAGAGTCTACTTGTTACTGAACAGGAAAGCAAAACAGTGGGAAACTGTTTTGACTTTCACAATATTTTTTTTGCAGATGTTCCTTCAGTTTTTAAAACCATGTCCGGTCAGGATGGCGTGCAGTGGTTAGGACTGTTGCTTCACAGACTGTCGTTCTAGGTTTGAATCGAGAGGTTGCTCTGCTTTCTCTGTCTGTACCGATTTCTTGATAGATTCCAGTTACAACTTCCCCTCTGCAGCTCGGGATCGGACAAGAGGTTTAGAAAACATTTAGATTCTCAAGTCGTGCAAAAGGGTAGTAATATGTTTTGTTTGAACACCTCTGACACATCCTGGCAGCAACCAGACTGAGAAGCATGAACTCTCCAAAGGATTCTGTTGTGTGACTTTGGAGTTTTTCACCCTTTTATGCAGACAAATGTACAGAAACATATTTGTGGGTTTGAATGAGTGCGAGATGAACTAAGTAAAAAATTTTAATGGTTTATGGCAACATATGAGCTTCGGTTTTGTTCATTTTTCTTTGTTTACTTGTCTTTAACAATCTGATATACTGTACGTGACCAGTGATGATGGATTGCATGTGGATTAAATGTGGCCTATATTATTCAGTGTTGGGATGATGTCACAGAAAGGTCATATCATGTCATATCATGCTTGACAGAAATGTCAATCATATACATTTGCTTTGTATTTTCTTCTTACAGAGTTAGAAAACCAGCTGAAGTCCCGTTAATATGGTGAGTCAGACTTTTTCTGCTGTTGAATTAAAGATTGAAGCTCATAGAGCTTTAAAGGTGGAGTATGTTAGATTATTGGTTTTAAAGATTATTTAAACCAATGGACAAACCTGCTTCCATCTCATATATACATATGTCTATTCAGATACAGAATAATGTAGATAATTCACTGCTAATGCTATTTTCTGATATCCCACTGTCCTCCACTCATTATTATAATGACTTATGTGTGGTATTAAGGACAGTGTTATTACTATTGTACTATCAAGACTAGACAACCCCATTGCCTAGCTCTAATAGATCTATGTATTATTATGATATTATCATTGTTGTATCTTAAAGATAATGGAAATAATCATGCATGCATGTAACTTGAACTCCCCACCTTTCCAAGCTACCCCCTTTTTGAATATAGTAACTATATAGTCTAACTGAGATAACCCCCATCACTCTTTTCATCGTTAAATTCTCTGATCCTCTGAGTTTAATATGATCAACAAACCACTTATACTGTAAGGAGGCTGTCCCCCGACTCCGATCAGGTTTGGGGGTGAACCAGAGCTCTGAAACTGGACTTGTAACAGTTGTAATTCCTGCATTATGCGCACCATAGAAAAGATTTCCACTTACAAACCATCACTCTTGACCTCAGTGACCTTTTGTGCCAGAGCTGTCCTCTGAGTATAGTCTCTGACTGACTGTCTCTGTAGTAGTTTTACAATCATTATTACTGTTATATTCCCTTTTTTCACCCATCCTAAGTGCATTTATTTTGGACTGAAGAGAAATGAGGACCCTCACACTCAACACACACTCTCACATTCACACCACACCTATTCTCTTTACCTGCTCTGTCTTGTCTTGTTGGTTGTCATATATCTTTCTCTAAGTATCCTAATCCATGTGATGTCCTACTCCTTTTGTGGTACTCTTCAAAATAAGGTTCATTTAAAAAAAGATTCAAATATTATTAAATTAACAACAGATTATGAAACAACAGATCATGTGTATTGTGTTGTAGAGATATCCACCAAAGTTTGCATGCTAATAGCACATGCTATCAGTTTGTATCTAAAGACTAAATTGAGAGCTAAAATGAGAGCAAGAAGCAGTGCAAACAGGTTACGCCTATGATGCCAGACCAACATAGAGTTCTGAAGCATCCCTTTATTCCAGGGAATTTCACATATTGCACCTTTAATGAGCCATATTTTCATATATTGTAAACATCTTGTCATCACTGAATCATTCTGGGTTTTTTCCTGATCCAAATCAGAGTCGGCGTTCTCGGGCCTCCAGGATGCAGCAGCACATCCACTGTGATTCCTGCTACAGCCGCCGCTGCAGGGCTCGGGTGGAGGCCTCTGTGTGCTGTGCGGTCACCCCCTGCCGTCTGCACTGTGGCGCCCTCTTCCACCTGTGCAAAGCAGAGGATCACCTGCTGCTCTGCCCTAATGTGAGGGTGCCCTGCATCAATGCTGCGTACGGATGCCCTGTTCAGCTGCCTCGCTCTTCACGGGCATCCCACCTCCAGGTGTGCCCGGCCAGCGTGGTGTGCTGCACCATGGAGTGGCTCCGTTGGCCGACCGATGACACAAACCCACACAGCCACAAAGCCCTGCAGGACAACTTGGTGAAAGAAAGTGAGGGACAGGAGGAGGCTCTGGACCTTGCCATGGCCATAATCGATCAAAAAGACCTTTACAGCCGCCTAAAAATGAAGCCGCTCTATCCGGAGCTGACAGAGGAGGAAGAGGAGGAAATAAATGATGAGATGAAAGAGGAAGCAGCAGCTGGTGGAGTAGTCAATGGTGTCGTAATCGAAGATACCAGTGATGGTGGGTAATAGTGGTGCTTTTCAAAAGATGCTTTCCCTAACAAAATCTGCCTAAGAGTTACTGAAAACCTAAAACCCATGAGAGATTAAAAATAAATTGAATTTTTTGTGAGATTAAAATCATGTTTTAGGTACTCTAAAAATAGATTTGTGATAAATAAATCCTTAACACTTCTATCAGCACAGAATATTTCTGGATTAAACTAAAACATCTTCAACTGTTTTTGAATGTTTTTGAAACTCAGTAAAGTTTAGTTTCTCTCTTTGAAAAGTGTATTTCATTTATTTTTTCTCTCCAGGTCTTCCTAAAAACACCTCCTGTGAGCATAGTGGTGCTGAACAGACTGTACCAAACAGTGCTGTGCAAGGTTCAGGCATCAACAAAGATAAATATGACCTGTTCGAGATGATGTTCAGCATGGACAGAGGCGGCTGTGAGGCCGCTCAGGAAAATCTGAACAACCCCAAACAAAACCCAAACGTTGGTGACAAGGGAAAAACTCAGAGTGGCAGAAATCCAAAAGGGACTGAGAGGCAGGACCAGACAGACGCAGAGAATGACAGCTCTGCTGCCAAAAACTGTCCCCCAGCGGACACCAGTAAGACCGGGATGGCCCCGTGGCAGGAGGGAGTGCTGGACCGTTTGGGGCAGGAACTCACACCACAGGAGTACAACATGTACGTGGTGCATCATGGTCGCATGCTGCTAGCCTTTGGACAAATCGAGGCCTGTACTCCAAGGGAGAAAGACTTTGTGTACGGCAGCTTGGAGCCTATTCCAGTCCAGACACTGCGCTCATTCAAGGTGATGAAACTACATTTATTTTTTTATTGTAAAACAGAAATAGGACAGAACAGGATGTTTAAGTGCCACTGTTGCCTTACTTAAAAAAAAGAAAAGAAATGCTACTACGTCTCTCATTTTTCATTTGAGGATAGATGGATAGACGCCACTAGGACGTCATTTCCATCCGTGTATGACCATTCAGACCAGTTCTAAACAGTCCAAAATCTAAACTGGACTTTAAGAGCTCCTTTTACATCTGATTTTGGGTTTTAACTAAGAGCAGGAAGTGGAAAATGAAAACGTTAAGAGTGAAGCACAAATAACAGCTGCTAAAAGCTCCAACCAAAGACAAATTGCACTCAACAATGTTAAAATCCCAAACAGACTTATTACCAAGTATCCAACACTCAAAGCTGAGGTTTACAGGAAAAAAGAAATATATAGTATTTACTGAGGTTTCTTATTGCTATGGAAGCTTCTTTGTCCCACAAAAAACTGCATTCAAAATTTCTAAAACTTCTAAATTTCAACTTACTCGCTTAAACTTCTGAGAAAAGAGGTCAAAATCAACAAAAGAACTTTAAATTACAGTCTCCATTTCTGATTTGTGTCATACTTTTTAAAGTGAGTAGCTGGACGGTGTTTGAAGACAACTCCATCACTTCAATTCAAACTAATACCATAATAATACATTAGCGACCAAAGGAATTACAAATCTTTGCCAACTGGCTGGTAATTCACCAGTGGTTGCCAGATGGTTGCAGACCAGTCTTCATTTTGACTGGAACAATTGTCACATGTTCAAATATTAATGGTATATAATATATAATATAGTTAGTGGTTACATGTGTCCAAAACCCCACTAACAAAGTGAATCTTTCAAAACTTGGCTAATTGATTTTATATAATATTTGTGGGTGTGGCTTCAAAGCTAAGCATAGACTGGGGAGATAAATAAAACCCTTCTCTTGGGCTGCAGCAACATAAGTTACTGTTTAACAAACTGATAATTGTTAACTGAGTCCAGAGTCTGTTTGATTTGAGACTCACTATTAATTGATCGATAAGTAGCTGTAGCTAAAAGGTCCCATAAAACTACTGTTAAAATCAACAGTGTGTTCACACCAAACGCAATAGACGCGAGCGAAAACGCCCCAAACGCCTCTAATTTGACTCGTGCACATTCGCACCTCAACACGTGTCCAAGAAAAATCCATCGCGCCTCAAAATTGCATATTTTGACGCGCGTGAACCGGAAATGTGGGAGGAAGTTGTGCCAGACGGTATCTTTGCAAGATGGCAGCTGTCGAGCTAGAGCTTGAAGAGAGAGTCTCCCTTCTCTATGTACTGTGGAGAGCAGTGCAGCGGCGTAAAAGACGTCCTCGCCGTACCTGGGTCCATCAGGTCCTCCAGAGGCGTGAGCAGTTTGGGGAGTTTCACCATTTGCTCCAGGAGCTGCGCCTGGATGACGGCCGATTCCAGCGATACCACGTCTTTCACTCGCCAGTTTGAGGATCTGCTGTCCCGCGTCGGTCCCAGAATCTCCGCCTAGACACCAACTACAGGCGCTCAATCCTACCTGCAGAGCGCCTGTCCATCTGCTTGAGGTTAGTAAAATTGTTTAATACTTAGTCCTTTATTGATACCTGTGCTAATATATGCTAAACCATCCGTTTATACACTGCTAACATGGATGTGCTATGCTAACAGTGAATGCATCGGTGTTTACTGAAAGCAAACTGTGGTACAGAGACGACTGTGTATAATATTTCTAGTGATACTCGAAAGGTCTCATCAAGTCCCGATTTAATTCGATTTATGCTGTTATCAGTGTTTACAATGATAGCACGGCTGTGGTGTCATATCAATATATGCTCTCGGTGTTTGCTGATAGCAAACTGGTATGAGGACCACTGTGAGTTAACCTTTGTAGTGATACTCACTCCTTTTTTTTATTTAGACCAGGTTTAATTCTGGGATAGTTGAATATTTCTATATAATCCCCGCAGACTGTTTTAGATTATATCTAATATACATTATGTAATTATCATTAAAATTACAAAATGTTTTATGTAAGATTTATGTTTTGTAATTTAAATCTGACATCACAAAAGTGTTTTGGAATTTCAATAATGTATTTGTAACTGCAGTACACATAACACTAATTTTAAACAATTTTGTCCAGGTTCCTTGCCACCGGGGACTCCTTCAGGACCATCGCGTTCAGTTTTCGAGTTGGTGTCTCCACGGTGAGCCAGATCATCCCCCAGGTAGCGACGGCCATCTGGGACTGTCTAGTGGATGATTTCATGGCTGTGCCTTCACCTGGAGACTGGCGGTCCACAGCAGAGAGGGATCCCAGCAGCGCTGGAACTTCCCTCTCTGCTGTGGAGCTCCGGATGGTTCTCCTTGCTGTTGTGGATGCAAGGTATCGCTTCCGCGTTATTGATGTTGGGGGGTACGGGAGGACCCGGTGGTATTCTGGCCAACTCCACCTTTGGTCAGGCTCTTCGGGCTGGGACTCTGCCTCCTGACCAGCCTCTACCTGGTGGAGAACACCGTGGAGCCCAGCCCCATGTCTTTGTGGCTGATGAAGCGTTCCCGCTGTGGCGTGAGCTCATGAGGCCTTTCCCTGGACGCCTCCTCCCTCTAGAGAAGAACCTCCACTCCAGGGCCAGGATGAGAGTGGAGGGTGCCTTCAGTGTCCTCTCCTCACAGTAGAGGTTGTATCGGCGCTCAATGGAGCTCCGTCCTGAAATTGCGGAGAAGTGTGTGAAAGCAACGTGTGTTCTCCACAATTTTCTGCACTGTTTGGACGAGAGTGGGGCACCTGCTGTGAGGGGTGTGGCACCTGCTGTGGTGGAGCCGTTGCAAGGCCTGGGTCGTGTAGCAGCAAACAACTCCTCCAGAGGCTGTCCTGGTGAGGGAGAAATTCATGGCCCACTTCTCGGCGTAGGGAGCTGTGTCTTGGCAACCAAAGGAGTAGCCTGTTTGAAGTCCGAGTGACTTCCCCACAACGGCTCTTTTAAGAGCCACCCACAAACCTCTAAAGAGTGTTCCTGTCTTTTTCAATTTTTCTTAATAAATGGAGCTCTACTCCAAAACAAACTAGCCTCTTTTTACTCTCTTAAGTAACTTGTCTTCACTGTGTTCCCATAACCAGTGTGATGCAAAAGTTTGGGCAACCTTGTTAATAGTCATTATTTTCTTGTATGAATCACTGTTACAATGAAAAATGTCACTTGCATATATCATATAGGAGACACACACACATTGATATACACTAAATATTTATTTCATTTCTCTTTTTTTGTGTTGCCAATTTATGCACCTGCTTGATTTAGTTTAAACAGTTATTGCACACTTTCTGTAAACCCAGTGAACTTCATTTCACTTCTCAAATATCACTGTGTGTGTCTCCTATATGATATATTTAACTAACAATTTTTATTGTGACAACCAACAATTTGTACAGGAAAATAATTACTTTTAACAAGGTTGCCCAAACTTTTGCATCACACTGTATTGGTATATTTTGTCATTAGTATAATATGAAATAAATTCTACTTGTGTCAAGTCGTGTGTCAACATTTGCTGTGTAGTAGAACTGAGACATTAGTCATTACAAATGTTTATTGGAAAAAATATATAAATTCACTAACAAAAACATTAAACATAAATATAAAATTTAACTATTTACAGAGACAGGAATAAAAAGGACCCAGCTTGGAGTGGAAGAGCCTCAGGGAGAAGGAGGAGAAAAATAACAACATTGTTTCTGCCCTGGAGAGCTGCTGCCTCATCAGAAAACTACTGATCATTAGGGTCCAATGTTTCCAAATTTAACACAGCTGTGCTGTTTTCAAAAACTAATTTATATATTTGAAATTTCACGAATTCTCGTGTCTGAGGCGGCATGCTCTCCAGAGCAGGAACAAGGCCGAGGAGGAAATACTCTGTTGCAGACGGGCGTGGCCTCTTTAGGCACTCCAGGATGGCCAGCTCCACCGCCGATGGACCGTCCTGGGACCTGTCCCTCAACCGCCTTCGAGCTGTCCTCCTCTGTGGGCCTGTAAAACACAGCACAAAAAGACAAAGTAATGAGAAGGCTGCTACTAGATTTTCATTTTCAAAATTGAAGAAAAAAAAAACAAACAAACAAAAAAAAAAAAACAGGATATAAACAGATTGGTTATAGATATTTAGTACATGCCTGTGGGTGCAGCAGCAGGAGTGGAGGGACCAGGGACTGGGGAGCCAGGAGAAGCAACAGGGGATGACTCTGCTGTAGAATCAGTTGACTCTATCAAGACAATATTAAATGTTAACAGGTTGAAGACAATAGTCAGAGAAATTATAGAGTGGTCTCTCATTTATTGCAGCACATGAACAGTAGTCGCAGTTCTCACAAGTTGATTCTCAAAGTGCAAACCTTTGTCGATTTTAAAACGTAAAAGTATTATGCCGCGCTTTTTCCAAGGCGCCACTTTTGTGCGCCTTTTTCCCTCGCGGTGCAGGTGTGTATTTCCGAATGAAGGTCATAGTTATGAGTGTTTTTGTGCTGTTTTTTTCTATTGGACGTGATGGTTATAGAAACCAAACATGATACGTTTGGCAAGCGCAGGAGACACGACACGGAGGAGATTTGTCAATCAGGCTGCAGAATGCAATGCTGTACGATGCAATAAAAAAAAAATCAGCGAAAAGGCGAGGCAGTGACGGATGAACAGCGGGACCACTGTATACTGTTTATTAATAAACAAAATATATTCCTATATGACAACACGCATAAATCCTCGGGGGGGGGAAGTTCTCCACGGTCCGCACCAAATTCCCACTTGTCTCCCGCGGGGTGAGGAAGGGGTCCAGAAACCCCATGACCGCGAAGAACTTCCATCTCCTCCCCGATCCTGCTGCAGACCCACTCCTCTTCTCCTTATTATACGTGTCCCTGAGGCTATTCCACTTTCTCCTGCAGATGTCCTCTGAATAAACACATTATCTTGTTAGCGGAAAGGTATTTGTATATCAGTGGGAAAATAGCGGGACAGTAGGCGGGCTTGCTAGCTTTTGCGCGGCTTCATCGGGTCAGTCTGAAAATTAAAAAGAAGAATGAATGAACTTACCAGGTTGCCCGATCTCCTCACTTATGTGCCTCCAAGCTAGGTCCTTTTTATTCCTGTCTCGGTAGAAGTAGTAGCTAGCATCATATAGCTCTGGATAATTAGCCACGGCTCTGATGAGCTTTTCCTCCATACTGAATGAAGAATGAAGGGCTTTGGCTGGATCTGCCCCTTTGACCCAGGTCAGAGCCACGTCACCAGGCTCCTGATTGGTTGTCGCGGCACGATTTGACGCTGGAGTTCAGATTTTTCCATCTCGAGCGGTTGACGCGATATGCGCGTATGCACAAAATGCAACACAAAAACTGACACGCTTGGTGTGTTTTTTTTTCGCGAGTCAAACGCGCCAGACGCGGTACGCTGTCATCGCGCTTTTCCATTGACTTTACATGTAAACCTGACGCTCTGGCCGCCTCTATCGCGTTCGGTGTGAAGACAAACTGCTTTATAAATACATGTAGACCAGTGATATGACTTAATTTGCTTAAAAAAAAAGTTTCGATCTCCTGGTTTATTATACTTACAATAATCATATTTATGCTAGTATTAACTTCGATAATCGTTTGAGGGATACTTTTTACGTTTTTTGCTTTAAATTACTTTTATGGACAAAATCACATTATCCCCACTACTGCTGGGGTGGAAGCTAATGGGACAACACATAAGTAAGAAAAAAAATATCATGTCAGTGTCCTGTAAAATGACTTAATAGCATTACCTGCCCTCTGTGATGTATTGTATCCTGTGCCAGCCCTCCAGGGTTGAGCAGCATGACAGGGTTTTCTCTGTACAGCAGTGAAAGATCCTGGTGTACAGAAGAAACAGATGTTACAGATGTTGTTCAGTTATAGCACAAACTTCATACTTCTAAAGTGCTTTATTTTAACTTACAGAAGCACAAAATGAATATTGGATATTTGACATGTCTCTGTGTGTTCCATCTTTTAGTTTCCCAAAGTTTCCCTCTTCTTCGTACTGAGGCGTCACACGTTTTGTCTCACTGTATATACGCTGAGCAGCTTATAAATGCACCATTATGGTCCTTTAACCTGCTGGGAGCTTTAACTTTTAGATAAAACGGACTGTAGAGGCATTGTCACATAATATATAGTAAGCAGAGATACAGCCATGAGTTGTAGTGTGAGTAAAATAACTGAACTTTTCATCACCAAACTAAAGTGGCTTACTGCATTTGATTCAAGTGCTCATAATTGGTGTTCAGTAGAAATGAGTTCCACCCACTTCAAACTAGTGAGACTCTCACAGCTGAAGCAGTGATCTGTGTCTATATGTGCAATCCTACCAATGAGATTAAAGCTGACATTTGAACTTTTAGTAGCCTTTTAAACAGAAAGAAAACAGTTATTCAGCCTCTGCTGTTGACCATTCTGGCTTTAAAATATCCACCAGGATCAGAAAGCACAAAAGGTTCTCTGTTCACTGTACTCGCTTGATGTTTGTCTTCCTCACAGGTACCTGACAGCTATCACTACAGGCGACGTGTTCATCTATACGACACGGCCGCACGGGTTCAAAGTGAACCTCGCGGTGTGGACACATCGGACCTCGGAGTCAAAGAAGATGAGTGGCTCACTGATGAAGCAGCAGCCACGCTGCTGGGCTATGCAGAGGAAGAGGTCATGGGTCACAAGGTATAACATGCTCAAGCACACAAGCAGTTCAGGAAAAAAAGTGGAAAGTCTGAAAACCTTTATATGGTTTATAGTTGATCGGGTATTGCAACTGACTGGTTTCCCTCCCTGCAGATCAGCGAGTCGAAAGCATACGACGGGCTCTACATTGACGTGGGAACGCAGACATATTCGTTTCGCTCAGCTCCTTTCAAAGGGAAGACCACCCTGGCTGAGGTGATGGTGGACAGACCGCTGAAGCTTCACCTGCAGCTGCAAGCGGAGAGTGTGAACAGCAGACACAACAGAGCCAGCTGTGTCTTCACCTTCCTCTGCGGTCACACCTTCCACCGACGAGAGTTCGCCACACATGTCAGGTGTCTGTGCAAAATCTGCCCTCAGCATTAAAGTAATAAGTGTTAAGCTCTCACTGGAAGCAACTGTGGATGAGCGCATTTTTGTCTTTTTATTTTTAGACACAACCTGCAAAAAACAAAAAAAATGTGTATGAATGGCCCTGGTTGTGTGCTATGAATGTATAAACTGCCATGTTCTTTTTCCAGGAATGTGCACTGTGACATCCACACATGTCTGAGCGGTTGGTTCGAGCAGCGGTGTCCACTCGCGTATCTGGGGTGCACCTATAGTCAGAGGAGGTTTCATCCTTCCACACATAAAGCTACCGTCACATACAAGTGAGCACAACTCATATGAATCCACAAGGATTCATTTGTTAATGAAAATAGTCTCTTAATGTCTTAAACATTGAGTACAGTGAGTGCACCAAAGGGAAGATTTTATTGCATATGCTCCTCCTTTATTTTAGTTTTAACTCCACCCACTCTCCTTTTTCCCTCCCGTACAGTAAGGAGCTGAGGAGTTTTAACTTGCGTCCAACATTCGAAGGATTAGTAGGTGACAATTCACCCACGAGCTCAGAAGGAAGAGGGGGCTCTTTGGGCTCTCTTCCCTACGAGGTGCTGTGCCACATGGCCAGTTTCCTGGACAGCCTGTCCCTCTTCCAGCTGGCTCTGGTGTCCCGCCTCATGAGGCAGGTGTGCTCCACTCTGCTGAAGGAGAGAGGGATGGTCACCTTCCGCTGGGAGAAGAAAACCTACTCACACGGGAGAACCAAGTGGAGAGCCAAGCTTGTGAGATATAGAAACAAAGCCAGCTAGTTCATCACATACTATGGCAATTATTCCTCCTTTGGTCTTCTCCTGACTCTGTTTTGGTTTCTCTTCAGGTGTGGGAGTTCAGTCATCTCTTCTCCTCAGTGGATTCGTGGCATATGGCTGACATCCCTCCTATATCTGCTCACCTGAAAGTCTGTCCCTACTACGAGGTCTCCCTGCACAGTAAGCCGGTTTCCCTCCCCAGCATGGACGAGAAATGCAGCCAGAAGAGTTCGAGCCTTGTCAACCATTTCACAGGAAACAGATGACAACAATTCCCCTGCTGCACCTGCCCCAAAAAATGTATTTATGGCCAGGTTATTCTGCACAGATATCAAGAGTGTCTTCTATAACCATTATGTTGCAAAACTCTACAGAAAAAAAGTTACCTAAACTTAACAGAGGCTTTTGGCTTACTGGAAAATAACGTGTTCTAAGTATTATCATTAATCAGACTTTTAGCTGATGATATTTGTATTGTGTGGGATTAAGATGATTATAACAGAATAAAAACTGTTAATGTTAAATAGAAAATAAGTTCATACTTTCATTTATAAATATACTATATGTTTATTAGAAGTGTTGATCAATCATATTTTAGTCATTTTAAACAAAACAGCTGAACTGGTTCAAGGCTTTTTTGTTTTTATTTGTCAGAAAAGATATTAAAATTAACACCTTTGTGGTTTTTACAAAGATTATATGCAGAACCGTAGGACCTAAAGCTGGATAAACATGATGAGGTATACCATTGAGATATAAGAAAGAGTTGTTGAAGCTTGGTTAAGAGGAGAGACTGAGCAGCCAAAAGAAGAAGATCATTGTGGTTCATCTTGGTCTGTGAAAATGACAACGCACATAATAAATGCTTTCTTTGGACAACTTCTTTAAATGTGTGACTGATTGTGGACTTTAATTTTAATTCAGTTTTTGTATATGTAATATTCATATAACTGCTACCTCCTTTTAATTTCAGAGGCAAACATTGACTTAGCTAAAGCAACAATTACTGGTTACTTCTCTTTGTCAGACAAAACATCACCTGCCAAAGCAAATGCTGTTTTTTGTTTTGTATTTTAGATCATTTTTGAAAGATTCAGAGTTACACAAAAGGAAAGTATTCTGAATCTGCACGAATGAGAAACTTTACAGTAATTTTAAACAGAATATATATTTTCCATCTTTTTTTGGTCCAAGCTTTTAAAAGAGATATAATTATTTTCACTCTGTTCGGGATGTTGTCCACATCAAAGGAACAGATCAGAAAATAGGGACTTTTTAGGTTCTTTAGTTTCTTTCTTTACCAACACTTCACAAAACATATTACAAATTTTAATTTTAATTTCCTTGTCATTGAAAATAAGGTCTTACAAAAAACAAAAGTACACCAGCCCATTCAGTCTCTTGTAGAAGCTCCATACCAGCAATAACTTGAAGTAATCTTTTCCTGTATGACTTCATCCGTCTCTCACATCATTTTTGGAGGAATGTTGACATCTGCTTTTACAGACGTCCTCCCACCTGCCGATGATCAGTTAATCAGCACCTTTTTTGCTGTTCATATGATGGTGTATTTACCTAATGTATCTAATTTTAAGGTAAATACTAAGAACCATATTTATTTCTAACAAAGAATAAAAAAGGGCATACTTTCTTTTTACCATAACTGTAAATTAAATAAGGTAAATTGATTAAATGAGTAAAATAAAAAAATTTTACTGGATATGTAAGACAATAAAAACAGAACATAGAAGAAATAATCTAATACAGAAAATGCTGCTGATTGGAATTTTTTGTGAAACAGTTTTTTCTATCCTTGTATGAAGCACGGGTTGCTGTCATATAAGCAAAATACACTTCTGACTCTGTTCACGTTGGAGTAAAGATGAACTGTTGTGGGCTTATTGGTGAATTTTGAGGCATTTAGAGCGGGTTACATTTCAGGAAGCTCCTCCTCCTCCTGGTGCTGCTCCGTGGCACCGACAACCTCACACTCCGTGGTGCTTTTGTTGTGAATACATCACCGCGCTGCACATAGCCAATAACCAGAAGGTTACGAGGAGGTTGTTTCGACTCAGCCTGCAGTAGGATTCATTCATTCGTGTCGTCCCGGAGAAGAAAACAAGCGAGCGCTTTTGCAGACTGATCGCTTTGCACGGGCCTTTTGTTTTCTGCGTTTCTGCTCCATCAAGGACGGGAAATAAAGAGCCAAATCTATACGGAGATCCATGACAGACGCTTTGGAGAGGATATCGCTTCAGTATCACGGTAGGCCACAGCCGGTGATGGAGATAAATGAGAGACTGAGTAAACGTGCAGAAATGAGAAAGCTCATAAAACTGATAATATTAAATAAGAGCAGGCTACTGTCAAATCACCCAAGAAGCAGATGCATAGAAATGCATTAAAAACCCTTAAATGATGTCGAAAAGCATTGTAATATAACACCAGTTATGCTATATTGCATGAAGAAAAATGCATAATTACTAATGGATATCATTGAGTGATATAATCTTATTTTAAGTGTTCGCTTGCAAGTATTACTCAATGCCAGCATTGAAACTGCGACACTAATATAAACAGCTGTGGTAATAAATCTTGCAGCCAATCCAAAGACAAACCAGCCATCAACATCTGTGCACAGGTTCTGCAGGGGTTCGGCCATGGATGCCGGGAGGCTCGAGCAGCAGGTGGCCAGTGTGGAGAGAGGCATCACCTTCCTGAAGCAGGAGCACCTGGCCATGCTGACTGGCCTGCAGCTGGAGATCACACACCTGAAGAGGCGCTGTCACGGTCAGTGTACAGGTGAACTGCTCTTGCCATCTCATTATGTACTTACTTGTCTTATATTTGTCTGTCTGCCAGCCTGTTGTACTACTTCCTTTCTTGCCTGCAGAGCTGAGCTGTGAGCTGGACTCCAGGTTTCCCGACAGAAACACAGCAGGTGAGAAATTACAAACCCTTGCTGAGCAAGGGAAAAATGATATATGAGAGATGCTGAAACTTTATATCATAGCTGTAGAGATCTAAAAAAAGAAAAGATGGGCAGAGGACAACTGAGAATTAACAGGGTTACACTGACAGGGCAAGCTTGCTAATATTTATAAAATCTATATTTATTGTAAATTGTCACAAAGCAGAGCTACAAGTCGATAATAGATTTTAAATACCGTGATTTTAAATCTTGTTTTTCAGTTATCAGCTGGATTAGCTGCTGTCATAGTTAAAAATGAGCCTAGGGAAATAAAAAGTTATGTCTGTAGATCCCAGTGTTGACTTATTTGTAGCAGTACATGATGATATTGGTTTGTTGTTAGAATTTTGAGTTGCATATTTAAAATATATCAAATAAAGTTATCAAAATGACGTGAGATTATAAAGTTTTGCGACTCTTCTAAAAAATAATTAAAGATCCTAGCTCACTGAAATTTAGCCCTTACTTTGTAGATATACCTCTTAGGTAGCACTCTGCTTCCAGTGTGTCTGCCACTATATAGTACTGTAGTATAATACTGACAAATTAGACTCATGTCTCTCTTGATTTGATTCTTGATGTGGTCAAAACAGCTACCCTTAATCTTTAATTTCATTTGGGAGAGGGAGACAAAGTAGAAAGTTTTCAAACTTGGTGAGTGGGGTGGGCGATAAGTGGTAGTTCTGCTGATGTAGCATGTTTTTAATAATGCATGGTGTTCCCCAGTCATGATTCTGACCTGATGTGTCGCCTTTGACAATGTAGACATTCCCACTAACAACCCCAGTTTGGTTTTCAAATCATAGTCAAGACATTCAGCCTCATAATTCTGGCTGCATGTTTGACCACGCTTCTTGGCAGAATTGGTTTCCTGGCACAGACCCACAAATTTTCAATAGTGTTGAGACTGGGACTTCAGAAGCTTAATGTTAGCTTGCTTTTCCAGATATCCAAATTCAGATTTGATGTGTTTGTAATAGAGATGGCACGATACCACTTTTTTATGTCCGATACCGATACCGATATCATAAATTTGGATATCTGCCGATACCGATATGAATCCGATATAGTGTTTTTTAATAAACAAAACTGTTTTTTAAATATCTTGCTGCATTTTGTATAAGTTCATACTCAAGTTTAAAACAACAACTACACTAAAGCTATTCTGTTATACCTGTATGCAAAAAAAAAATTTCATAGTTCAGCAATACTGATCAATCTAATAAACTTAAACCTACACCATCCTCCCTATTCTGGTATTTTAAAGAGTACTTAGCATAAATATTAAGCAACCTAACTAATAGGGTTCCAACTCCCAGCAACAACAAAAATAAATAAATAAAAAATAGGGAACCACCCCTCACGCTCCACCTCATGATGCTTAATCGACGTAATCAACCTTAATTTGATGCAGTGTGAAAAAAAATGCACAGAAATCAATTATTTTTCAAGAAATATTAAATAGATTCAACATCTTTCTTCAACAAAATTGCAGACTGCACAGATGGTACCTTCCCAAAGGAAAAAGTACTATAGCTTACTAGGGTATATATATTAGACTTAATAGTTACTATATACAGTAATTGACTTCTATTCATTTTACATCAAATTAAAACTTTGGGTGTAAGATAATTATTTATTAAAAGCTAGACATTTTAAATGAGAATAAGAAAGAAAAGTATGTCTTTGTGCCCCCTTTTCCCTGTTAATGCCCTATCGGCCCCCCTGGCTAAACTTTGCTAGATCCGCCCCTGCACAGTTACCAGCGTCAGCTACGTAGAAAAAGATCCTCGAGTAGAAAGTAATAATAAATAAATTCTAACAACAGCTTAAGCTTAAACGTGCTGCTGTTGTTTATCCGCTGGTTTCCTCTTTCTGGTGCAAAGTGGGCCAAAAGCAAACTAGAGACACGGACTCCTGACAGAAAAGCCGATCAGCTGATCGTTAAGCAGTTTCATGATTGAAGTAGCAGCAAGAAGAGGCAGTCGCTCCATATATCGCTTGTTAAGCTTAACGCAGGAATGCTTTACAAACATTCAGAGATGGACTTACACACTTGCTTTACTTCTCTTGGGATAACTTTGTCGGAGATGAAATGCCGGGTTGCTAGCGAAGCTCCAAATGCTATCCAGACCACTGACAGGTCGGCATGCCACAGCCGCTCTATCACGTGATGCATACTGCTCCGACGTGCTAACGTTCTGAGGTGAGTTACGGTGTGTTGCAAGTTTTGTGAGGTGCTTTCGTGATATTTAATGGATCGGATTACATTTTTTATTTTTCTCCGATATCCGATCCAGTAATTTAGGTCAGTATCGGACCGATACCGATATGTAATATCGGATCGGTCCATCTCTAGTTTGTAATCATCATCCTGTGGGAACACTCAATCACTCATTATTCCATTCTAATGTACCGGTATCACAGCAAACAGCCCCAGAGCATGATGCTACCACCACCATGCTTCACATTTGCTACACTGTTCTTAGGTTTGAAAGCCTCACCTTTACTCCTGCGAACACACCTCTATTCATTGTGGCGAAACAGCTCAATCTTTGTCTCGTCTGACCATCACATTTTCCCCAGAAGGCGTTTGGCTCGTCTCTGTGGGCCTCGACCTTGAAGGTGTGCTTCTTTCTTGGTTGAAATCCTCCCAGTCCTTGGTGATATAAAACTCACTTCACTGTGGACAGTGATGCTGGTATTCCAGCAGTTTCCAGTTCATGGGAGGCTTGAGCCTTGCTGGTTCCTGATTATTCTTCGGTGGTGGTTCGATCCCAGGCTGCCTCCTGACTGCATGCCAAATATCCTTGGGCAAGATACTAACCCCATGTTTGCCTACTGGTGGTGGTCAGAGGGCCCGGTGGCGCCAGTGTCCGGCAGCCTCGCCTCTGTCAGTGCGCCCCAGGGCAGCTGTGGCTACAATGTAGCTTGCCATCGCCAGTGTGTGAATGTGTGTGAATGGGTGAATGACTGAATGTAGTGGCCTCAGAATCTCATCTCTGATTTTTGCAGATGATGTGGTTCTGTTGGCTTCATCGGGTGAGGGCCTCCAGCTCGCACTGGAGCGGTTCGCAGCCGAGTGTGAAGCAGCGGGAATGAGGATCAGCACCTTCAAATCTGAGGCCATGGTTCTCAGCCGGAAAAGGGTGGAGTGCCCACTCCGGGTCGGGGATGAGTTCCTGCCCCAAGTGGAGGAGTTCAAGTATCTCGGGGTCTTGTTCGCGAGTGATGGGAGAAGGGAGCTGGAGATCGACAGACGGATTGGGGCTGCAGCTGCCGTAATGCGGACGCTGCTGTCGTGGTGAAGAGGGAGCTGAGTGTAAAAGCGAAGCTCTCAATTTACCGGTCGATCTACGTCCCTACCCTCACCTATGGCCACGAGCTGTGGGTAGTGACCGAAAGAACGAGATCGCGGATACAAGCGGCAGAAATGAGCTTCCTCCGAAGGGTGGCTGGCCTCTCCCTTAGAGATAGGGTGAGAAGTTCGGCCATCCGGGAGGGGCTCAGAGTAGAGCAGCTGCTGCTCCACATCGAAAGGAGCCAGCTGAGGTGGTTCGGGCATCTGACAAGGATGCCCCCTGGGCGCCTCCTGGGTGAGGTGTTCCAGGCATGTCCCACCGGGAGGAGGCCCCGGGGCAGACCCAGGACACGCTGGAGAGATTATATCTCTCGGCTGGCCTGGGAACGCCTTGGTATTCCCCCGGATAAGCTGGAGGAGGTGGCTGGGGAGAGGGAGGTCTGGGCCTCTTTGCTTAGGCTGCTGCCCCCGCGACCCGGCCCCGGACAAAGCGGATGAAAATGGATGGATGGATGGATGGATGGATGGATGGACTGAATGTAGTGTGAAGCGCTTTGGGGTCCTTAGGGACTAGAAAAGCGCTATACAAATGCAGGCCATTTACCATTCTTGAACAACCTAACCAGTTTCCACTAATCTGAGGGTGACAGTGTGGGTTCTCTGAAAAAGCTGTACTTACAGTTGGTTGAACTGATGTTGGAATGTGCAGATGTTTAGAACTGGCTCCAAGAGGCATTCCTGACATGTGTAAACCTGTAATTCACCTTCTTAGATCGATCTTAATCGAGTCCTTGGACTCAACTGAGGTGCTGAGTGCTGTCAAACAAATCCTTTTTATGTTGGCAAAGAGAAACTAAGAGTTACAGTTACTACACAGTGCTGGAAATGGTCCCTAATGCACAATAATGCATGCAGGTGGAGATCTGCCAAACTGAAGGTTTTGGAACTTTGTGATTGTACCCTGTACCGTAAGCTCTGATGCAAAATGTGATCTAAATAATAGATTTTTTTTTTTAATTATTGGGCCAGGTTTCACTGACTGATAAGCAAAAGTAGACAGAAAGCACAGTGAAAAGTGAAATTCATGCAGAATAAGATAAGAATGAATGGTTAAGTAGATGAATCAACAGATATTAATCACAGAAAAACAGACCAAAGTCTGGCACTAGAAGGTAAACAGTGAACCCCTCATAATTTGTAGTGTATCTCATAGATTTAGTATCCACTGAACCTGCATTTCTGTGTGTTTGTGTTTTCATATATGCTTCACAGAGGAGGAGGCAGAGCTGGCGGCACGTTGTGATGCTGCAGAGCGACTTCTACAGGACCAGCACTGCATGATGGTCGCTGCACGGGGGGAACTGCGGGCCAGCCGGGCACGGGCATCGGCACTCGGGAGGAGCCTCAGAGAAGAAGAGCGACGTTTCTTAGAGGAGCTGAAACGTCGAAGCCACAAGATCACACTGCTGAGTCGTGAGCTTCAGCGGCAAAATGTCACGACCACGACCCTCTGTCACGAGCTGCACACTGCGCGGTTAAAACTGTTCCAGCAGCAGCAGAGCAGTGGGTCTGCTCCTGAGGGAGAGGAGGAGGCCAGAGGAAAGGAGCAGGAGGAGGAGGAAGAGGAAGAAGAGGAGGATGAAGATGATGAAGATGGTGAAGGGGAGAGCTCAGACTGGCTACTGTCTCCACCTCCTCCTGTCTCTCCCAGCCAATCAGAGGCAAGGCAGAGGATGCGCATCAGCGTAAGAGAGGAGAGGGTCAGGGCTTGCGTCCCACAGGAGAGAGTGACATCACCACAGCAGCCACACCCCATGCCTGACCCCGCCCTCTTCCTGGTGCCACTTAGGTACCGCCTCCTCCGCATGCACCAGCCAGTCAGATCACAGGATGGAGAAGGGCTGGAGGACGAATGGGAGGATATTGATGACAGCAGGGTGCCCAGGAGGGTGGACATGGGAGCAGGGGAGGGAGAAACTGCTCTGTGATGAAGACAGGGAGGTGGCGTTGTCTTCCAACAGGTCTCAGCTAACGTCTGATGCAGTTATACTAGAAAAAGATCCAGATGAGAGCGATGTAACCTTGTGATTGTGTGTAGATTTTGGGAGGTTAGAGTTAAGTTGTGCAGGAGTGCGTGATCCAACCTACACGTAGACGTTATTAGGTGAATTTGTTAAATTGATGGTGCAGCTTATAGTCTGAAAGTGTGAAGAAACAGGGCAAAAAAAGCAAAGAAGATTAATGGCTTCATATGGATGCCTTTTGATTTAAACACTGTTGATCACAGCTTTTTTCCTATAATTAGTAGCCTTGCCTCTGGGTTCATGAACACTGACATCGTGCCGATAAAGTGGCTGTCTGCTTTCTCACTGCACAAGCTGTACTGCAGGTTTGGAGAGTCACTCTGAAAGGCTTAGGGACATTTTGTAATCATTCGCACTTTATTAAATCCATGCAATGTGCCTGTTAATGGCCGAAAATTATGTGGTCATGTTTTTTGTTCTATAGTTGACTTCTTAGGCTGCCTCTAATAACATTAGCGAGTTCTCTGCCCTAGTTAAGTCTCCCACTAAGCTGTAATAATTTATTTTATATTCATTACATGTTTCCTTAGAAGATTCTTTAAGGACACAAAGGTAGGGGGAAAGTGCATCATCCAAATCTTTATTCCAGGCTTAGGTCATACATACAGTGGGGCAAAAAAGTATTTAGTCAGCCACCGATTGTGCAAGTTCCCCCACTTAAAATGATGACAGAGGTCAGTAATTTGCACCAGAGGTACACTTCAACTGTGAGAGACAGAATGTGAAAAAAAAATCCATGAATTCACATGGTAGGATTTGTAAAGAATTTATTCGTAAATTAGGGTGGAAAATAAGTATTTGGTCACCTCAAACAAGGAAAATCTCTGGCTCTCACAGACCTGTAACGTCTTCTGTAAGAAGCTTTTCTGTCCCCCACTCGTTCCCTGTATGAATGGCACCTGTTTGAACTCATCATCTGTATAAAAGACACCTGTCCACAGCCGCAAACAGTCAGACTCCAAACTCCGCCATGGCCAAGACCAAAGAGCTTTCGAAGGACACCAGGAAAAGTATTGTAGACCTGCACCAGACTGGGAAGAGTGAATCTACAATAGGCAAGCAGCTTGGTGTGAAAAAATCAACTGTGGGAGCAATCATCAGAAAATGGAAGACATACAAGACCACTGATAATCTCCCTCGATCTGGGGCTCCACGCAAGATCTCATCCCGTGGGGTCAAAATGATCATGAGAACGGTGAGCAAAGATCCCAGAACCACACGGGGGGACCTGGTGAATGACCTGCAGAGAGCTGGGACCAAAGTAACAAAGGTCACCATCAGTAACACACTACAACGGCAGGGAATCAAATCCCGCAGTGCCAGACGTGTTCCGCTGCTGAAGCCAGTGCATGTCCAGGCCCGTCTGAAGTTTGCCAGAGAGCACATGGATGATACAGCAGAGGATTGGGAGAATGTCATGTGGTCAGATGAAACCAAAGTAGAACTTTTTGGTATAAACTCAACTCGTCGTGTTTGGAAGAAGAAGAATACTGAGTTGCATCCCAAGAACACCATACCTACTGTGAAGCATGGGGGTGGAAACATCATGCTATGGGGCTGTTTTTCTGCCAAGGGGACAGGACGACTGATCCGTGTTAAGGACAGAATGAATGGGGCCATGTATCGTGAGATTTTGAGCCAAAACCTCCTTCCATCAGTGAGAACTTTGAAGATGAAAGGTGGCTGGGTCTTCCAACATGACAATGATCCAAAACACACCGCCCGGGCAACAAAGGAGTGGCTCCGTAAGAAGCATTTGAAAGTCCTGGAGTGGCCTAGCCAGTCTCCAGACCTCAACCCCATAGAAAATCTGTGGCGGGAGTTGAAAGTCCGTGTTGCTCGGCGACAGCCCCAAAACATCACTGCTCTCGAGAAGATCTGCATGGAGGAATGGGCCAAAATACCAGCTACTGTGTGTGCAAACCTGGTAAAGACCTATAGTAAACGTTTGACCTCTGTTATTGCCAACAAAGGTTATGTTACAAAGTATTGAGTTGTATTTTTGTTATTGACCAAATACTTATTTTCCACCCTGATTCACGAATAAATTCTTTACAAATCCTACCATGTGGATTCATGGATTTTTTTTTTTCACATTCTGTCTCTCACAGTTGAAGTGTACCTCTGGTGCAAATTACTGACCTCTGTCATCATTTTAAGTGGGAGAACTTGCACAATCGGTGGCTGACTAAATACTTTTTTGCCCCACTGTAAGTAGGCAAAAGAAATGCTGATAAAATAGATAGAAAGGTCAAATGCAAACACAGAAAACACAAGGATCTTAAAATTGAGGTGAATAGCTCAATCTATTCCAATGATGACCTGGCATTAATCACTCTAGTGAAAGTGATTAAGTTATTGGATGTAGAAACAGTAAAAAATTGGCAAATGGGTTGGTGTTCAAATAGCACCCTTCTTCTCAGTTGAACATTCAAAACACTTCCTAGTACTACGTCTCATTCACCCAATCACACACACATTCATACAGTGTATGGTGCATTCATATTATGTATGCATAGGTACTTTGTGACATTCCAGTATGCATCAGAAGCAACTTGTAGGTCTAGTATCTTCCCTAAGGATTCTTTGGCATGGAGGAGTCAAGAATCGATCCAACAACCTTTTGAGTAGTAGATGACTCACTCCATATCCTCACAGATGCCCAAAATGGAAGCAAAACTAACCCGGGTGTAAAAATAAATTATAAAACAGTAACCCGACTCCACCCCCATATTTCATATTCATATTTGGGGCATATTTGGGCAACACGGTCGTTAGCATTGTTGTCGCACAGCAAGAAGGTCCTGAGTTCAATTCCACCATCAAGCTGGAGTCTCTCTGTGTGGAGTTTGCATGTTCTACTCGTGTTTACGTGAGTTCTCTCTGGGTACTCTCCAGCTTTCTCTCACAGTGGGGATAGGTTAATTGGTCAATCTAAATTGCCCATAGGCGTGAATGCGGGAGTGAGTGTGAGTGCGAATGGCCTTCTGTCTCTGTGTGTTAGCCCTGCAACCTGTCCAGGGTGTACCCCGCCTCTCGCTCTATGACAGCTGGGATAGGCTCCAGCGCCCTCCACAACCCTGAAAAGGATAAACGGAAGCGAATGGATGGATGGGAGAAATATTCAAACAGTTAATAGTTAATACACTATAATTTAGCAGGTATAAGGGTATTTTACGTTTTTATTAGTCAACAGCTAACTTCTCCTGCTGCACTGCTGTAATTGTGTTCTTTATAATTTGATTATAAGTTAAATTATAAATAGTGGAATTTAAACTGAAGTAAGCTTTTATTTCAAATTACAGCACTGGGTGGCAGTATAGCCCAGTCTTCAGAGGGATTATTATAAGGATAAGTCTTTGAGCCCTGCTATAGGTGTCATAGGGATATAATCTTACACATGAAGAGTCGCTTCCGCATGTCTGCTGTAAAGGCATTATCGTATTAGCTACCTTATTAGGTAAGAAAAACATAGGAAATGGTATTGTAGCTAGTAGCATTTTTTTTACAAATGTGCTCTATCATACACACAAACACCTACATAGTTGGCTTTTCTGGGCTTGAAAAATTAAAGCAGAGAGAGCATTCAGGGTCCAGACAAGTCTGAGGAGGAAAACTGTGAAGACTCATAGTCCAGTTTTCAGAAATTAGTCCTTCATCTGATTCTGGAAAACTGGGACTCTACACCTTCATATATGCACATTTTAACCTGGTAAAACAAGGTGAAGGATACATAAGAGACCAAGACTGCTGAACCATGAACCATTACTTTCTAGTGAAGCTGGCAGTTTAAATAAAATTAAATTTTGACATGAGTAATATACGCACAAATATACACACATATATGTATATACATATATATATAATGTATTAAAAAGAAAACAAAATATAAATAAGCTATAGCGAGAAATTAGGTTTACAAAAATCACTCATTAAAACCCAAACATGGTTCTGTCAGTTTGTCAGTCGACACTTGTCTCCTAGCAAACGTCCCATTCTAGAACGTTCCCACAGTTGTCTTGGTGACTGTGCTCAGAATGCAAATGTACCGCTGCAGCGCTTCCATGGCAACCAGAGAGCTGCTTTCAGACTGATGCCTGAGTTTTCAGCGCACCTACTGGAGCCTCATTTCCAGCACTGAGTGTCTGAGGAGGTGTTTGCTGTGTCATGTTTACATCTCACACAATGTGAAAAGGCGCCAGCCCTCGTCCCAGTCCTCCTCCTCTTCCTCCTCCTTCTCCTGCTGATGCTATTTATATACATTGCACGTGCTCACACGTTCAAGATTGATAGAGAAAGCATGGGCCGATCTGAATACAGGAAGTTGCATCATGAGTGGCAGAAAGGTTGCCCTCTTCTGGACTTGGACGGGTACTGAGTGTTTGAGCAGAGGGCCTGCCACAGCTCCTCTCCTCCCCTTGAAGGGCAGACACACACATAGTTTGTGTAATGTGGTTTCGCTGTAAGGACTGGGGAGCCTCCTGCTCTGGAGGAAAGCCTGAGGAAACTTACGTTTCTGATTCCATGAGGAGCAGGAGAATCTGGAGAAGATGAAACAGACTGACAGACTCAGTCTTTCTACAAGGGATGGTAGGGTTGTAGATTTGCTACATTAATCTGTAATGAACTGATGTGATTTTCTCTGTTTTGAGACATGTGCGCTCATTTTCTGCTGTGCTTGTGTTCTCATGAGGTCAAAATAATGTGTGCTACATGTTACATATAAAATCATAACTCTGTCCATTTCAGATCTTCTGCTGTTTTACTTTGGCTCTTTTGAAGCTTTTTAGAGGATATTTTTCTCCTTCTCATCTGTTTTCTTCCTCATTCCAGGATTTTTACACATCCAACATCACTGCTGAGTTCGCCTGATCAGAATTTGTCTCTGAGGTTTTCCAGGCCCTTCCACTGTAAGGTGACACCTCTGCAGGAATACTTCATGATTGTCCTGTCATCAGCTGTCGTCTAAGGCTCTAAGCTGCTTGCATTTACACATGACACACACACGCACGCTTGTGGCAGTGTCAAAACTAGAACTCAGTTACGGCTTAGACGCTCACACCAGACTGAAAGTGCGTGCTTCTGATGTCTACTAACCTCAGCCAGAAGTACGACTGTACATCACAGCTGCAAGCTGAGAAGTTAAAACGTGATACTAAAATATAATTAGTTTGGGTTTTTTTGTGTGTTTGCTTTGGGTAGCATAAGACAGCGTTATCAAATGTGCAGTCAGGAATTTGTATTGTGGGGGGAAACAGTTATCTGATCCAATCCTAAATTTGTAAGTTTGCTCCCTTGTAATGAAATCATCAGACTCTCGTTTTATGGTAGTTTCAATCTAATAGAGAGAGACAGAATATCAACCAAAAATCCAGAAGAAGGACATTATAAAAAAGTTATAAATTGTTTTAAATGTCATTGATCGAAATAGGTTTTTCATTCCCAAGCAAAACATGACTTTGTACTTTTGCTTGTTAGCAAGCACAGGCAAAAGACGTTTCTTGTAGATGGTCACTAGGTTTGCACACATCCTAGAAGGGAATTTGACCCACTCCTCTTTACAGAAACTGTGAAAATTTTCAGGCTGCCCCCCTCAGATTTTTTACAGGGTGAGGTCTAGAAGTCTGGAGATCAGCAATGCTACTCCATTACCTTGAAGTGTTTCTTCTTTAGCCCCTCCTTTGTTGCCATGGTGGCATGTTTTGGGTAGCTGTCATGGTGAAAGAGCCATCCTATGAGACACCTTCAGGGCTCTGGCTGAAAGAAGGAGGTTCTCATTAGGGGTTGGCGATATAAACGATATACGATAGAAACGATTTGGCCAACAATAGAGATTTGACTATACCGCTCTATCGCGATAGCACATGTTGATGATGTCATCAAGCTGCGCCTGGTTTGGTCGAAAGCATGGCAGTGGCTACAACCATTATCTGCAAATTATGCCGAGAGTCATAGCAAAGAGATGAAGCACTTTTGAAATATGGGGAAAGCCAAAAACTGTGCTTCCTCCACTTCCGTAACATTGATTTATTAATGTTGAATTCTCTCGCAGCTGCTCTATGTTGCAGTATATTAATAACTAACCTTGTGTTGTGGATGAATGATCTCAGTTGTTCTCCTGACTGAAGTTTGGCCCGTGTATAGCATCCTGCTATGCGATTGCATTAGTCCCTAACCACCAGAATCCCTCACGTTAACTTTTATCGAGTGGAAAAAAGTTGGCGTTCATCCTCCAGCTTCACTGTGCTAATGTTTTGCTAACATAGCTGTGTTGTTAGCAATCACGTAGCACAACATTATATACCAGGTAGTCCAACTTCAGTAACCCTGCAAACTCCACTGCTGTTTAGTTTTCTGTCTTCATTATTTTGGAAGTGGTAGGTGGAAACTAGCAAGCTAACTTCCTGTTAACTTCTAACTCTGTTAAATTTAATAACTTCTGTTTTCATGGATGCCTGGATGTTAAACTTAATTGTTACACCTGGTAAAGCAGCAACGCTGATGATTTTATTAAAGATTAAAGAATTTAGACCATTTTTAACTCTCAGTGTTCGTTTGACTTTAGGACCTGATGGGCTCAAAATGTGGTCATAAATATTTTGTACTTGGAAATCGGTTTTGTATGTCTAAAAATATTTGTGTGTGTGTGTAAAAAAGATTTGTATGTGTAAAAATAATTTGTGTGTGCATAAAAAAGATTTGTATGTGTAAAAAAAATTTGTGTGTGCGTAAAAAAGATTTGTATGTGTAAAAAAGACCTGCAGTTCAAAAAAGCGCCCCTCTGACAGCCAAACCCATTGTTCTCTGACTGGATTGTTACATTTGTGATTGACATGACATTGACCAATCAGATGAAAGGAAGAAAAATCGGGTCAAAATTCGTACTTGTAACTTGCAGGGTTTTTTTTTTTTTGGCTAAGTCCATAGACAAATCTTTTTTACGCACGCACAAATTCTTTTTACACATACGAAACTGATTTACAAGTACAAAATATTTATGACCACATTTTGAGCCCATAATGGAGTTTTGGACCCAGATTACTCCGCGAAGCTCCTCACTACGGCAGTCGTAATGCTCTGACAATCCATCAAGCAGTGCGGCTTACCAAAGTTGTACTAAAACATTTTTTAACAGATTTCTGCAGCCAAAATCGGTTCGAGGTCAGTAAACACAACCAGAATGCATACATAAGGCACACTCTCGATTTTTGAGAAAATTAAGGGATTTTAAGTGTGCCTTATAGTGTGGAAAACACGTTATACAGAAGAAAAGAATATATCGCGATATATATCGTTACCGCACATGCTTCAAATTATATCGCGATATGAATTTTAGGCCATATCACCCAGCCCTAGTTCTCATCCAAGATTTTACAGTATATGACCCTGTCCGATAGTGCCTCAATGTGGTGGAGTCTTCCTGTACCCTTAGCTGAAAACAGCCCTAAAGCATGATGTTTCCACCTCTATGCTTGACTGTGGGTTTGGTGATCTTTGGGTGATACTCAGCATTTCTCATCCTTCAAACATGGTGGCTCAAGTTTAGTTTCATTTGGTCACAGCACTTCATTTACATGTTTTCTGTAAATGATAAAGAGGAGTGGGCAAACTAAAGATGGGTATTCTTCAACAGAGGGACCTTGCAGGTGCTGCAATGTTTCAATCACTTGCAGTGTAGTGTTACCACCAGTTTTCTTGGTGGCTGCCTTCAGATCATTAACATGCTCCTCCCATGAAGTTGTGGGCTAATCTGCCACCTTTCTTATGACCATCCCAACCCCATGAGGTAAGCTCTTGCATGGGGCTCTATGTTGAGGAACTGGTGAGAAACTGGTTTTGTGGACAGATGTGCTTTATACATAAAATGGGCTGAGATCCGCCAGAGATTAAATAATTCATTCCACCAATGTAAAGATAGAAAACATAGCACCAATAATGTCAGGTTTATCTAGAAAAGAAAACAATGTCTAATGTTTGTGTATGATTGCGTTGTTTTCTGGTGAAATGAGGAATAATTAGGACCATTCATTATCTCTAAATAAAGTTCCTACTTTGTCAAAACTGTAGGGTCTTGTTGCTTGGTATTTCCTAGTTTGACTTATTTGTTTCCTTTTTATTGTTGTAACTGAACAACACTGGCTCAAGTATGAAAGTATAAGTGGACTCTACTGGGGTTTGACACTAACATAGTTTTTTTTTTTTTGGTCCTCTCTAGGTCACCTTCACAGTTTTTACTTCTTTTTAGCGCATAAAGGCACCATGGGAAACATCTTCCAGTGCTGCCAGACCCTCTCAAACTACTTTAAGTGTCAGGATACACCAGGCCTGGGTGAGGCAGAAAGATCTCCTCTGCTGTCCAGCGAAGAGAGTGAATGTGAGTCACTGAGTTTGCTGGACAACTCGGAGGACGACGTGTTAACCGTCTCAACAAACAGTATAACAAACCTGGCCCTCGAACCGGAGAACTTTCTGTTTCCTGACATCATCCTAAGCAGTAGCCTGGGAGGAGATGTGACTCTGGTGGAGCCAATGGTGTGTCTGCTCGTGTCTGAGGAGGATGAAGGAGGAGGCGAGGGGATGGGCGAGCAAAGAAGCGAAGAACAAGGAAGGAGTAATGAGATGCGAGGCAGAGGGTACTCTGAGGTTGAGACTCAGACTGAAATAGAGACCCAGATTGGTATGGGGGTGCAGACTCAGACTGAGTCGCAAACAGAAGTTCAAACACAAACAGAAACACTCGAGTTCGGTAATAAGAGGGTGGTGAGGGGAGGAAGTATGATCATTAATAGTGAGACTGGAAAAGAGATGCATGATTGGGATCAACATGAAGGTGTGGAACAGCTGCTTTTGGAGGCACAAACATCGGAGAAGAAAAGCAGTGACATTTGGTGTGACGTTGAAGTTTCTGCTGACTTGAAGCTGCCAGGAAAGGTAGGAAGGCAGACAGCCAAAGACAAACTCGAAGTGACGGCCACCTTAACAAAGCTAACTTTGCAGACAGAAAGAAACACTGACCCAATTGAAGAGGAACATACAGATTCTGCCCTGAGAGAGTCGACAACCTTACAGTGCAACAAAAAGCCAGACGAGCAAAAGACTGAATCCAAACACACCTCAGTGATGCAGGCTGACCACAAGGTCAGCGGCACAAATGAAAACATTGCTGCAGTGGAGTCAGAGAAGATGACAAAATGCAGCAATAATGACACAGAAAATGTGGAAAACTTTAACCCCACTGAGGGTTGTGTGAACCTGAAACAACAGAGCAATCAGGACAATGGACAGATGGAAGAGTTAGAGCAGACTGCAAATGAAAAGCAACATAATAATATCCACATAAAAACAAACAATTCTGTGGTTCAGACAGCAGGTCATATTCAAAGTCAGGACAAGTCACATCTGCCAAAGAAGTTAGAGGAAGCCATCAAGACTGATGAGCGACAGGCAGAAGGAGAAGAAGAAGGAGAGACTAAGATTGATCGAATGACCCTTTTTTTAGTTGACAGACTGTTTCTGGGAGCAACACATGTCCAAAGTGAGTGGATTTTTTTTTTTGTAGTCAGTATTACAGCTGGTTAAGCTAAGACTGTGTTTAAGAACTCATTTATTTAGTCTGAAATCTATCACAGTGAAAAACTCTGGATGATAACACCATATCTTCATTCACCTTCCTTTTCATTTTTTAGATCTTTTTCACTTCCTCGGACAAGGAGGGCATATTTTTGGTATTTTTGGTCGTGTCATTGTTTCTGTCTGTAAAAACAATAACTTAAAAAGTTTTGAAAGATTTCTGGTCAAATTTCATAGGGGTGTAGATCCTGCTCTTCAAGGACTTCAAGGTCAATTCACTAGCTGGGCCTACGTCCTCATTTTAGGTTTGACAGCGTTTTAGTAGGTAAAGGTGAATACTTGGACATGAATTGAGCTGCGGTTTGGGGAAGGCCTCGAAGGGGACTGGGTTTGGCGGATCCCCATGTACTAATAGGAGTGAATAAGTTAAAGAATTGAGAACAAGGAGGGAGGGAGGGTGGGGCACATAAACGAGAATGAACAGCTTGCAGAACTGGGGGAACCTATATAGATGACAACCAGCAGGAGCGTGTTTGGAGGCGTGGTCCTGCTCCTGAAATTCTGAGATATAATCTCCAAAAATTGACAAAAAGCTTTATAATTTAAAAACATTGATTCTCATAAGTGTAGTGTTTGTTGGAATGTGGAAAAGCCGAAATACACTGTAATATAAAATTATATAATAAGCTCAAGTTGTTCATGTCCAGTTATTCGCATATTCAGCATCTATTATCCATTACCCGCTCCAACATAATGTTGGGTAATCAGAGTAAACATCTGCCATGCTACCCTTATCTGATTTTTACTCCACTACAAACTTCTTAAAGTATGTATGCAATCCTCTGCACTTAGTAAATACTGCCCAGAGAGTGAGCAGGATGCTCTCGGGGTGCTTCCTGTATGATCAACTTTCCTTGTTTTTATTTTCATTTTGAATTTGTATTTTCCACCTGATTAACTCACATTAAAGTGTTTGTTTGTTTTTCAGCCAGTTTCATCTCAATGGTCTATTTTTGTCTTTTCTCTTCTGTTTAACAGCACATCCAAATCCAGCTACAGCACCCTCTGAAGATGATCTCCCAGAGCAGTCTGATGATGATAAAAGGAAAAAACTCAGTATCCAAGACATAGTTGATCTCCAAGAGACAAGTTTTACTGTCAGAATCCAGCCTCCGGGAACAGAAAGTTTTGAGCTACAGGTTCTGTTGTTAGTCCCTGTTTTCTCAAAGATTCACTTCACTGTGTCTTCATTTCACTTCAGCTCTCATGTTTCTCCTCCACCATCAGGTGACCGGCCAGATGTTGGTTGTAGAGCTCCACCAGGTGCTTATGGATCATGAGATCACCTGCCATCGCACGTGCTTCTCCCTCCAGCTGGGTGGTGTCACGCTCGACAGCCTTAATGAGCTGCACTCTGTCCCGGGCATCCGTGACGGAGCGGTGATCAAGGTGGTGGAGGGTAACTGCCTCTTCCTGTTCTTACTGCATTAGTTTTGTCTTCATGTGATGATTCACCATTTGAGTCATTTCTCAAAATAGTATTAGAGTGAAAGAAAAACATGAGTACAAAACATCCATACCTTCTTATACTGATGTTAAATTATTTAGCATTACTATTTCTGCATTTCCACTTGATAATCTTATTTCATGAGCATCTTCATATGGAAAATTCTTCCATTTAATCCCGCACTCGTGCAAGATAGATTTGAATCCTTTGTGAGCGTTGTTGCTCCTGTTGCAGAATCTTACTCGGTGCGTGATGCTCGTCTTCATCTCAGACATGTACGTGATCTTCTGAGGAGCCTCGACCCCACCGATGCGTACAACGGCGTGAACGGCAGCTCACTGTCTTACCTCACCTTCTACACCACAGGAAACAATGGTAACGCCCCTCTGTCATACATTAGGATCAGCTTCCCTATAAGAAAGCGCTCAACCCTTTCACCTTTACGTTCAACCCTGCAGATGGTCAGACCGTGGGGAAGAGGCGAGCTTCTGAAAGGGAGTCTGTTGACTGCAGCCCTCCAGAATACGTCCTCCCCGGCTCTAAGGAGCGACCGCTGTGTCCACTTCAACCAGTCAGAGAGGACTGGAAGGTGAGCTGTCAGTTTTTCTACATGCAGTTAAGGCTGGGTAAATGTGCATTTAGTCGTGGTTAAACAACAGTGAAATGACAGCCTTTGCAGTGCCTGCGGGTCTTGACCCTCAGCAGTTGGAACCCACCTCCAGGAAACAGGAAGATGCACGGTGACTTAATATACCTGAATGTCCTGACTATGGAGGATAGAGAACTCAATATTACATCCTCTACACGGGGTTTCTTCCTCAATCAGTGAGTTTTACATGCTATAAAAAGGTTTTATCCATCCTGGCAAGATATTTTGTTCAGATGTTTCCAGTAGGTTTAATAGTTATAATTATAATTAAACATTGGTATTTCCCCTTGAGTACTGTAGTTACTCAAGGGTATAAACTTGCCTTGACTTGGCGTGTGCTCTTCTCTGACTTCTTCAGGTCAACTGCCTTCAACTTTAACCCCAAACCTGCAGTTCCTAAAACCCTTTGCCATTCTCTAGTGGAGCTGCTGAGTCAAGTCAGCCCTGCTTTCAGGAAAAACTTCACCGCCCTGCAGAAGAAGAGGTGAGCCAACTGTTTGGAATCGATTTAGAACTTGTTTTAGCATGAAGCTTGACAGTAAAAATATTTTCCATCCTCTGCTGTGAGCCAGAGTTCAGCAGCACCCTTATGAGCGCATTGCAGCACCATTCCAGGTGTTCACCTGGACTGCGCCACACGAGGACCACACTCTTGACTGCGTGAGAGCGGAGGAGACGCACGCCAGCTACATGGGCCAGGATGAGCATACGGTAGTGGACGCAAGATCGAGGAGGCAACCTAAATGTGGAAATGCAGGACATGTAAAAATATAGGTTTGATTTTACATTTCAACTGATGGCGATGATGATGCTGATATTTAGGTTGTGTGTCATGATCTCAGAGTCGGGACTGGAACGAGGAGCTTCAGGGATGCAGGGAGCTCCCCGGGAGCTCCCTGCAGGAACGACTGCACAGAGAGAGGAGCATTTTCAAGGTGCGGATTCCCAACATCATCTTTCCAAGTCTGTCCTTCATTACTAATGATGCAAACCTGTGATAATCAATTTAAAGCCCAGAAGCCATGACCTCTTATAACAGTCCTCTTATGTTTCCTCTATTCTTCTTCCTCCTCTGGGACCAAATTGTTTTATTGAAACATAAACTCATTAACCAGTATTTGAATCCCTCCTCGCAGACCAACAGTGACTTTGTGGCCGCTGCGACACGAGGTGCTACGGCTGTCATTGACGGCAACATCATGCCGATAAACCCAGGGGAGTCGCCTCATTTGCAAATGTTCATGTGGAACAACCTCTTCTTCAGCCAGGGGTTTGATGTGTCTGAGCACTACCGACCACTAGGGGGAAACACTGCTGCTCACGCTGCTGCCATCTGTGACCTAAGAGGAGCTCAGGTGAGAGATCCTGATGGTATGACTGGGGAGGTGTTTGGGAGGAAATTATCATTTCAGATATCTTTAAGGGTGTAGTTATAAGGATATTAATGGTCAAACTGGTCAAAAAATAATCTGCACGGCTGCAGGCATATGCATCAGTGGACATGGAGGGGCTACACACAATCGGCACAGTTGTGGTGGATTATCGTGGTGTCCGAGTTATTGCACAGACGATCATTCCTGGGATACTTGAGAAAAATCAGGAGGAGAGTATAGTGTACGGCTCCAATGACAACGGCAAGACAGTGTTTACTCATCCGAGGTAACATTCCTACATACTCAGTGAAATCTTATATTGTAGCTCTTGATCGAAAAGCCGGACGTGCCCTTTTATTTTGTCACTATTACTGCAGCTGAGCAGGAGTGTGTTTTATGGCAGGTTTCTGGAGCTGCTGGATAAAACCAGTAAGCAGCTGAGAATCCAGCGTCACCAGGTTTTAGACCACAACAACAGACCGGTGGAGCTTTGCTCTGGCATCGAGACCATAGGCATCCTGGGTAATGATGGACGACCTTACATCTTGGACCTCCTGCGAACCTTCCCCCCAGATCTTAACTTCCAGTTCTCAGAGACAGAGGAGAGGAGGGAGGAGGTGCCGAAGGAGTGCCAGAGCTTTGGTTACCCATGTCTCCATTGTCACAGTCTGGCCAGCCTGAGACCTGAGCTGATTGAGGCCTTCATTCAGCACAGGTGAGGGAGACTTTCAGAACTGAACTACTAGACAAGCAGCATGAGCCAATGTTAGAAAATGAGCTTTCTCATCTTCTTATCTTTTATTTTATGATGTAGGTATGAGCTTTTCATGAAGATGGTGTCGCATGAGCTGAGCCAGCTGACTGAACAGGATGAAGCCACAGAGTGGAGTGAGAAGCCCATCTGTGATTCAGATACTGGGGAGAGACCTGCAGCCAGTGCTGACATGGGTGAATAAGACCTTATACAGTGAATAAAGTGAATATGACATATGTACAGAGGTGTCATGCTGAGAAAGAGCATTGCAGATGTGATGTTTGATTTTAAACTGTTGATGGAGAAATCTACAGAAGGTCAGAAGAAGCTGGAACACATGCAATAATCTGCACACACTAAAGAATTTTTATCATAGGCCTGAATCACAGATGATAGAGCCACAAAATGAAAATGCAAATATCAAATGTTAACAGATGTGTGAGGGCAAAGAAAGCGGATTATCTTCATGTTGGCTAACAATACTTTCATATTTGATTTTTGTAGAAATAAGTAAAAGAAATGCGATCCTGAAAGCTTGTAGAGCCGTCGGCTCAGTGAGTGACTCTTGCTTTGACATCCGCTTCAATCCTGATGTTTGCTCTCCAGGTACTGAACACCCTCGTGCTCACATACAAATACTCAGAGTAATATATATATATATATATATATATATATATATATATATATATATATATATATATATATATATATATATATATATATATATATATATATATATATATATATATATATGTATGTATGTATATGTTGTCAGATTAAAGATGAACTGTGTGTCTTTCCTGCAGGTGCTCGATTCCCTGCTGAGTGTTTAGAGGAGGTTCAGAGGCAAAGGTGCCTGCTGTGGGAGGCAGCTGCTTTTCTCCTGTCGCATCAGATCCCAGCAATGGTCAGTTGTGTGTGGAGTGATAATGTTTAAGTGTATCGCATAAAGTGTAAGATGATGTGTGTGTGTCATTTCTGTTATAGTTGATGGACTGTCTTGACCACACAGCAGTGCCAATGGATGGCGGAAGTCTGACCTCAGCGCTTCATCAGCGGGGTGTGAACGTGCGATATCTGGGCACCATACTGAGGGAGCTCGGCAGGGTGGAGGAGAGAAGACGACTCGGCCATATACAGGCACATAATACAGCTATTAATAACCATACCACATAAATGCTATTATTCAGCATATATGAATAAGGCGGGTCTGTTAGGCTGGTCCAGCGTGCATTTTTTTCCACTGAATATACCGCATTGTATAAGAAACCTGTTCCTAATCATTATTGTTGTTATTATTATAAGCTTTGTTTATTTTGCAAGAAAATAGAAAAGCGGTTGTCATATCAAGAAATCAAGAAACATCTCTGAAATCAAAAGTTTAAACCTTCATCAAGCCTTTAAATGTTTGTTCATACAGTGTGAAGCAGCAAGAGCTGGCTTCTCAATATTAGCCTTCACACGTAGATTGTGAAGACTGAGCTAGTCCTGCAGTTTGATCTCATGAACTTTTTCTCGAAGTCTTCTCTCCTCTTCCCTTACAGAGAATTTGCGTCAGTGAAATCATCCTCAGAAGTGCCAAACACATCTTCAGGACCTACCTGCAGGTGCTCAGATTAAGAAAACACATGTACTAATCACTACGCAACCTATCATTGTTTTTGATTTATCAGCAATTACCTTATTTTCTCCCAGGATGTGGAACCTGCAGCTTTCTCTGCAGCTGTCAGTCACTTCCTAAACTGCCTCCTGACCTCCTCCTCCTGCTTCCCCGACTCCTTCTCAGACGAGCTGCTCTCCCGTCGCAGGAGCCGCCGACGCCGGAGTCACGGGAGTCGAGTCACATTGTTGAGTGACAGCGTGTGGGCTAGGCTGACGTCCGGCGAGCTGTGGGGCAGGATCAGGGCTGAGGCTCGAGATTATTATCACTACACATTTGACAGGTGTTTGCGTGCGTGCGTGTGTGTGTGTGTGTGTGTGTGTGTGTGTGTGTGTGTGTGTGTGTGTGTGTGTGTGTGTGTGTGTGTGTGTGTGTGTGTGTGTGCCTATGTGTTCCTGGATATGTGCAGCAAGACTTTCACACTGTCATCCTCTCTGTGTTCAGTGAAAGTATAGATGAAGTAATAGAAAAGCACAACCTTCAGAGGATCTCCCTGCTGAGAGAGATTGCCATCAAGACAGGCATCCAGGTCAGACATCTCTTCATAATACAGCAACCTATGAACTTAAATTAAGTCTCCATCCCATAAGTCTCCATACTGCCAATGCTACGTGAAATCACAACATCTGTATCATAGAATACTCAACACACTGCTTTATTTGGTCAAGACATAACAGACGGGACAAAAATATGGAGAAAAAATACATAAAAATGCTGATCACTGACCATGAGTCAACATTTCTACCCCTTTGCAGAAGCTGACGTGAGGTAATCTAGTTTATTTTTTTGCCACACTTCTGTTCTTTCAAGGTCAAAAAAGATAAGATCTGGATTCAATGTTATCCTACATTTATCCAAGAATTTTTTTTTTAAATTAGAGAATACATTTTTTAATATCCAAAACATTTAAATTTCAATAACAATTAAATGACAAATACATTTAGATTGTATTAATAGCAATAAGTCGACAGATGATTCTCAGCCAACAAGGCTGATCAACAAGATGATCAGCCTTAGAAAAAAAGAGATAACATACTACCAAAGATTTCAATTCAAATAATCCTCAGCTTTCAGCGTTACCTTAATTTTTTGTGGCATAGATTCAACAAGGTGTTGAAAACACTGCTCAGAGATTTTAATTTTGGGTGCACTGTGGACATGGTCAGCAACAGTACTCAGGTAACCTGTGGTATTTAAATGATACTTAGTCGGTAGTAATGAGCCCAGAAAAATATCCCCAACAGCATTTCACCACCATCAGCCTGGTGTTAAAAGGCTAGATGGAGCCATGCTTTCATGTCGTTTACTTTAAATTCTGACCCTACCATCCAAATGTTGCAACGGAAAACGAGATTCATGAAATCAGGCAACATGTTTGAATTATAGCATCCATATCCTGTTCTTTCCTGTTCCTATTAGCCTGAAGCAGTCTTGATATTCTCCTCCGACCTCTGTCATCAGCAAAGCATTTTCACCTACTGAACTGCCGCTTACTGGATATTTTCTCTTTCTCGGACCAAGATCTGTAAACTCTAGAGTTGGTAGGAAAATCCCAGCAGATCAGCACTTTCTGAAATTAACTATGTCATGTTAAAGGTCACTAAAATAACATTTTGCCCCCATTATGATGATCTTGCCCATGTCACAGGTTGCTGCCATGTGACTGGCTGATTAGATATTTGTCTTAACGAGCAGCTGAACAGGCATACCTAATGAAGTGGCCAGTGAATGTATTAATGAACAGTGTGGCAGTCTAGGATCTAAAGTTAAGCGACTTAAGAGGCATATAGAGCTGTTTTTGCACTTATTACATTTATTTAACATTTGTTAAATAGTTTTAATCATGACATTCATGGGTGAAAAGTGAATGTTTTTTTACTTTAGTTTTTCTCTTAAATCCATAATTCTATTTCTTGTGGTTTTACACAAGAAATAGAATATTGACATCAAGCTTCAGAGTTTTTGATGGCTGAAGTTCACAATTTACTGTGCTTAGAGCAGAAAATCAGACCAAAAACCACAAAGTTATTAAATCCAACTTTTAAAGTGCATCTGCTTTCCTCCTCCATTCCCTTTCTCTGTGTTCAGGTGCAGCTGAGGGAATATGTGTTTGAGTCTCGACACAGGCCGGCATTTGGTGAGGAGGACATTGTCAACATGTTTCCCGTGGTCCGGCATCTCAAGCCTACGTCATCGGATGCCACGCAGCTTGTTCAGCAAGCCCAGCTGGCAGTGCAGCAGGGTGAGACATAAGCACAAATATAGACGTAAACAGCATAATATACAGTGTATGTGTTCTTCTTCTTTTTCTTACAGTAAAATTAAATGTGGCCCTCAATGTAAAAGGAGTTTGAGATCCCTACATTTTAACATCCTGCAGCAGCAGGAGCTGCTTCCCTCCAAACATCAACACAAACTCTAAATGTCACTAACTAAAAATATCACACATCTGATAGGGGCAAATGTGTGGCGTGGGAAGAAGCGTTAACAGTATGCTTACACAATCAACAGGAGGTTTTAACGCGCTATTTGTTATTTGTTTGCATTTGCATTGCAAGAAAGAAAAATCACTGTTTTAAAAGTAACTTCCTAATGTGCTCTGTGTGTGAGGAAGTTCTCACATGCAAATTGAAAGAGTATAGTTCTTTGTTCCTGTTCATAGTGGCGACACTGACTCTATTTTAATGCCAGTGATACAAGATCCACACTTCTCATTCTGTAATAAAATACATTCTTAATCTAATATGGAGCTTCAGCAGCCAGTCAGTCACAAAAACCAAGCAAATGTCTTTTAATGTTGCACTCACCATAAGTTACCATGGTGATATAGCCAGGTAAAGAGACAGCCACTTTCATACGCCAACTTTAAGCTCTACATGGCTTGCTGAGCCCATCTGGCTTTATAGTGAAGGCCACAGAGCAAGGTAGGTGGATGCTGGACCTCATCACCTATATTGAAATCATCTCAAGAAGGCTTTCCAGCTTATATAAGAAGAGTAAGCAATCAATAACCTGTACAGTCATCTCATCAGTCTACATGTAGACATGTGTGGATGATTTTATGACACACTTAAATATGTGCGTTTATACCAAGCATGTGCACATATTAAACATGACCGCATTTATGCTATATGTGCTGTATTGTGCCGCTCAGTTCCTTGTATTTAACACGATCTATGATGCACATTGTCAATACAGATCCTGATAATGGATCTGCTCGAAGGCCAGTCCTCATATGAGGAGCAGATATTCATTTCTGTTTATTTGCTGTGCATTAATAGTATTTTGTGTTTGATTTTAGGGCTCCTCAAGGAATGCTACGACTTGATTAGTCAGGCCCTGACTCTATTCAGCAGTGTGTGTGGGGTCCTGCATGAGGACGTGTGCATGTGCCTGCGCCTCCTCGGACGGCTCAGCTACATCTTGGGAGAAAACGCAGATGTAAATATTCATTATGTTAATTTATACAATGAACCAGTACTTAACTTTCTGAATCAAGCAGACCATAGTTATGTACAGCAATGTTTCCTGTAACGTGTCCATGCATTGCAGGCCCTCAGCCACCAGGAAAAGGCCGTAATGAGTTCTGAGAGACTGCATGGTATAGACCATCCACAGACCATACAAGATTATGTGAGTTTCGTCACTTTTTCATTAATTTACAGACAGTCTTGTTATGTTATTTGTGTTGTCTTCCACCCTAACGATCTCCAGTCCACACATCTTATTAAAATATATATATAGTGATATTTTTCAGTGGCACAATCCCTATTTACAGATCTGCAGTTAAAGAAAAAAAAAAGGATAGTTTCATTAACATCAGCATCATTTTTTTTTCAAGTCTTGACCCTGTGATGTGGATAAAGACACTTATCATGTTTTTTAAAATCCATCTATAGAACCCAAGTTTGCTCATATTGGCCTCACAGTTCTGCAGCTGTTACCGACTGGATCTAGGGATTATTTTTTTCATGTAGAAATTAAAACAAAAACTAGCCAAACGCTTAACTGTATTTATTAAAATATGTCTTTGATATATTATCATTTTATGCTTCAGACCTTTTTGACCCTCTACTGCTTTGCTGGAGGCCACCACTTGACCTCTCTACAGCTGCTGTATCGTGCTCGGTACCTCACCCTGCTTGTTGGTGGAGATGATCATCCACAAGTAGCATTACTGGATGTAAGTGAGATCCCACCTGATTTATTTATTTATTGAGCAGGTGACCACATACTTTAAAAGCAAAAAGGCCCAAAAATAATAATCTTTTAAAAAAAAGTATATTAGCGTGTTTGGTTTGGCAAAGATTTTATGGTGGGTATCTTTCCTGATACCGCTCTCCCCATGTATCCGGGCTTGTGACCGCCACTAGGAGCACACAGGCTTGTGTCCCACCTGTGGTTAGGTTAAGAAGAGAGGTGATGACCAAGAAAGAACACTACAGATGTGACGTTTGTTTTGTGAGTGTTGATGGAGAAGTATAGAGAAGGCCAGAATTAGCTTGACTGTGTCTGTGGCTCTAGAGAAAGCATATTATAGGGTGACAAGAGAGGAAGTGTGGTACTGCATGAGGAAGTCAAAAGTCACAGAGAAGTATGCGAGGGATGGGAAATCAAGACAGTGGTGAGGTGTACAGTAGAAGTGACACATGGGTTCAAAGTGGAGGCTACGTCGGGGATCGGCTCTGAGCTCCTTCTTGTTGACAGTAGTGATGGACAGACTGACAGATGACATCAGGCGGGAGTCTCAATGGACTATAATGCTCGCAGATGATATTGTAGATGATCTGTAGTGAGATTAGAAAGCAGGTGGAGGAAAGCCTGGAGAGGTGGAGGTATTTACTGAAGAGACGAATGATGAAAGTTAATAGAAGCAAGACAGAATACATGTGTGTGAATGAGGGGAGGCAAAAAGAAAGGTTAAGACAGTGAAGGTAGATAAGTTTAAATACCTGAGGTCAACTTTTCAAAGGTGGGGCCAATACAGACTGAAGGGGAAGGTTTACAAAATGGTAGTGAGACCTGCTATGATGTACGGTATAGAGACAGCAAAAAGACGAGGTGGAGCTGGAGGTGGCAGAGATAAGGATGCTCAGGTTTCATTGGACGTATATTATATATGAGTACATCAGAGAGACAGCTGCGGTTGAGCTGCTTTTCTAATGTAAAAAAAAAAACCCTCTTACCATCAAGATTTTTTTATTTGGACATTCAAAACAGTTGAGGAAAATAAGAACTCCGAAAAGCAGAAAACCTGTTGGTGTGTCAGTGTTCCCAGGCCAGCCAAGAGATGTAAACCCCAGGTCTACCTCAGGGCCTCCTTTCAGTAGGACATGCTTGCCCAGGAGGCATCCTAATCAGATACCCGAACCACCTCAACTGACTCCTTTTGATATTTTAATGAGTGAAATATAAAGTAAAAGTCTGAGAATATGTAACACATTATATAAGAATCACAATATTATGTGACACAGTGGTAGTCTATGTGATATTGCACTGGTTAAAAGGTCAAAGTGGGTCATATCCATGAAATACTCAAGAGTAAGAGCTCATTTGTGCGTTTGTGTCCCTGTTTTGCTCCTCTGTGTTAGAGCATGCTAGGTCTGGTACTTCATGGACTGATGGAGTATGAGCTGTCCCTGAAGTTCCTGCATAATGCCTTAACTTTAACCTCAAAATACCACGGTGTCACATCCCTGAAACACGCAAACAGGTACGTGACACACTTTGTCCTCACGCTCCTTCTTCTTGCATAAAAAACATAGATTCAGTTACAGAAAGTTTGAAAGACAACTGCTGTGATCTTCCTGTTCACATTTGAATTTTCTGTGCAAAAAAATAGCCTTTCCATGTCTTTCTTCTGCACAGTCATCACCTGCTGGCCACTGTGTATGAGAGTAAAGGAGAGTTTCGATCAGCTCTGCACCACGAGAAAGAAGCTTATTCAATATATAAGAGCCAGGTGTGTTTTAGAATAAAGTGTTTTCTGGTGTTATGTCCATGCATTCTGCTCTGGATTTTAACTGTTGCTGAACATGTGTAGGTTGGTGAGAACCATAACAGCACTACGGAAAGCTCGGAATACCTGAAGAGCCTCACTCAGCAGGCTGTGATCCTTCAGAAAGCCATCAACCAAATATACAGCAACACACCTGGTGCCTGTATTCCACCACCAAAGGTTTGCACAGTTTGGATGTTATGTGAACATACACAGATATGCAGTGCATGCATTTCTGGTTGTGACTGTCTGTTTTTCTCTAGTTTTCCACACCGAACCTTCCCACAATACTCCAGCAGCTCAACCTGACATGTGGAATCATTCTCATCCCCCTCAGGTGATTACTGAAACAGACACAGGATCAAAAGTAGCCACTAATGTCCCAGTTTAACACTCCCTGATTAAAACTGTTCATGTAAATGTGCTTTTCCCTCTCACTTTATATATGTTTTGCCTTTTCCTTTCTAGTGGAAAAGAAATTGACGAGCTCCGGGCTGAGTTTAAAGGAAAAGTAAAAGTGAAAACGGAAGAGCTTGAAAATCAATTGTTAAGTTCTGTGGAGTAGAAACAACAATACTGACTTATGAACTAAAAACACAACCACAATGGGACACCTGCATGATCTGTGAAAGTGACTGTGGACAATGAGCAGCAATGGCGGATGAAAGCGAGGCAAAACAATGCCGTTATTAAACAGGTCACCCAGGTGCACCTGTCTCCTGTTAAAAGAGGACTTTGCTCTGCTGTTGTCAGTAGACATAGATTATCAGTGCCATAATAAAGCTCTTGCCGAACTGTACGGCACTGTACGTGATGGCAAACACGTTCAACTCACTTCCTTTTTGTCGTGAAAGTAGATAAATAAAAGCAAGAATTGTGCTGCTAGATGAATGGAAAAGCACAGTAAGCTTTACACTGTGTATACAGAGAAAAAAATATATAGCCACAGTGTTTAATATCTCAGATTGTGAAATGGCATGTCGTCTTCTTGCACTACCCTGAGTGTCCACTGGGTTTCACACTTGTGCCATGAGCATTTCTCAGAACAAAGTAGAGTAGATAGGTTCCCATTATGCAGAAGAAATAGATTTTTTTTAAGTAACTATTTTATAGGCTTATATTAAGTGTGTGTTTTGTATTGTGCGATAGGCCACAGACCTGAAAGTCCAACATTTATGTTACTTGTGTGAATCAAGTAACATTCGAGTGAGAATAGGTAGGCTGTGGGCACTTTAATGAATACATTTTATTGTGTGAGACTGATTTAGATGTGTACCACAATTTAGTTGTTATTAATATCATCTTATTTTTTTTATTCTTCTATTATATAATAACAGAAAGCTTAAAAATGAGAGGATTAGGCTTTGAGATTGCATTTCTACTTCATAAAAACAGCGACAGTTTTATATATTTTATATATTATTCCATCTGAAAACTATCCGAGTATTTCTGATATAGCTTCCTGTGAGTTGTTTAGTATAAATCAACATCTGTAGAGCCGAAGCATGGCGGTGTAATTTCATCTATTCAAATCAAAACATGGATGCAGCTGACAATAAAAATGACTTATAACGCCATGGTGACTATGTTTTTTTTTTTCATTTAATTTAGAAAAAAAAATTAAAGCGTGATATTTAGAGCGTGATATCTGTACGCTGCGCGCCACCATTCATGTGAACGTGCGCGCTCCCGATATCCAACCGCGACCGTTAGCTGGGTCGGGCGAATGCGGTGGTACCAAGAGGAGAAAAATCTGGCCGTCCGTGCCGGGTGATGCGAAAAGTCCCATTATCACATCAAAACCAGGGTATTCCGTCGCATGCTCGGGCCAGGAAAGAAGATATGAGAATGAGATTTGCCTTATGGTAAGTTATTAGTTGTAACAAATGTGTATTTTTGTTTTGGCACTTAGTGAGACTTGTTATTTTGACGACGAATTGCCTGCAGTGTCTGCGCTTTCCCGTTCCAACCTCAAAATGGCGGAGAGGCCGAGAGCTAAGCTAAGTGGCAAAAGTTCGCCCGCATAAGATCATCGACTCGGAGGTTGAACGTTGAGACAGTCTCACGGTGAGGTTATTCAACGCCCCCGAGTGTGACTGGGATTTTTAAAAGCAAGTGTCGCGACTCTCGGACTATGCATGACTTGCATCTGGGCGCTTGTTGTGAACCCTCCCTGTAGATCGAGCTAACGTTAGCTACGCCTATTTATGGAAGTTCGGATGAGCTAACGTGGTGTGCTAGCCGGCTAAGCTAACCTGGGTGCTGTCATATTTCTCACGGTCAGCTGCAAAGGATCTGATGCGGCTGAAAACGCCTAAATTAAGGTTCTGAATTCTGAAAGTTGAAGCCTTTTGTGTTGTCTCGTATTGGGAATATTGGCAATAACATCCCAAACTTGGGGCTCATACCCTCTCCGCCTTCACATATATCGGGTAGCAGTTATTTTTTTGTCAAACAAGCGGCTGGATGTTTTAGCTCTTCGTTGGTGTGGACAGACGCCCTTTGTATATTTTGTTATGTTGACGGTGTGGTGATCCAGGAATCCAGCGTGTGGTTATTAGCGGACTTGGTGCACTTGTCGTGCTAAGCTAACGCTAGCTGGAAAGGGCGTTGCTGAGGCTGTACTGCAACTTTGCCCTTGTGGCCACAGAGGCTTAGAAAGACGTCACCCTATCCAGATTTTAAAACTCGTCTATGATTTGTAATACATGAAGCAGTCTTGGGACATTTGGTAGTTTTCCTCCATATTTAAACCTGCATTTTAGGAATTACATTCAGAGTGGAGTCTGATGGAAAAATACTATGCAGATTTAAATTGCTGTGCACAAAACTGTCTTCTAAGCCCAATTTTGCTAATTGAATCATTATTGATTTGTCTACCAGTTGCTATTGCATAACACGGAACGCGAAGGCCAGTGCTTGTTCATTAGACTGTCCATCTTATAGCGTGAAATTATATTTTATATACTAAGGTAAAGGTTCAATTCAGTGCTACATTTATGCATGCATTTCTGATTTGTTTATAATATGTTTGAGATGCCTGCATCTATTAATATGCAGGTTTTTGTTGTAGTTGTTTGGGTATTTTTGGTACCATTTTTAAGATTGTTAAATAGTTTGGATTTTTTATGTCATGGGCTGTGACTGTTGGCAGCACTTTGGTCGTGAGAATAACTTTTAAGCTGAAGTTCTAGACTAATAGAATAAACTTAAATGACATAATTAAGGAAATCTTAAGTATCAGGGCTTGCAAGTGGAATAAAACAGATTGCTTTGTCATGATGTTTGGTTAGTAAGCAAACATTGCTATATGCTTTAGTCTGTGCAAGAAGGGACTTGTTTGGCCTGAAGGTCATCCATAAGGAGGGGCATTGCTCAGCAGTTTGACACGAACAGAGCAAATACTAATGGGTTTGGTTGGTTTTTGTCACCTTTTTGTTTCATTGGGTCTGCATGTAAACATTGTGAAATTATGTCTTATCTAAATAACAAAACAACATATGCCCCTCTGTCTAGTCATAAACTCAGTCGAGACACGTGTACCCACAGGCTGTACATTTTATCAAGGAGTTAAAAAGGCATGATTAGTTCTGTTTCTAATCTCTGCCTGTAGGCTCTTTTATTATGGTGTATAACTAATAGCTTAAGTGAAGAACCCAAACCTTTCTGGAAGTCTTTATTTTAAACAAATTTCAAACAAACAAATAAAAAAAATGTGATGGTTTAAATTGTCTACAAACCATGCCAAGTCAGTTTTTAGGGTCATGCTTTTGATTCAGCTTATCCAGTGTATTTTATTTTCCTGTTTTATAATGTGCAGAGTTTTTTTTTTTTTTGTTTGTTTTTTTTTTTTTCTTCCTCTGTCTATACTTTGAAGTTGAAAAAAGGAGTCTTTGGTTGTCTTCCAACACAAAATTACCCAGGATAGAGAATTTAGAGTTTTATTATTCATTGTCAAGCTCCTTTGACTACGATGACCTGGATGACTGAGAACCTTCACAGACATTCATTGTTATAATTTTTTTGTAAATGGTGATTAATTTACTTGGTTGTAAAATAGAATAGATTTTGGTGTGTGAAGTGACGAGAAATAACAGGGAAATGCATAGACGTCTTTTAAGTAGGGCAGCTGAGACGTTGGCCTTAACTGTATTTGGACTAGTCTTGCTCACGTATGTAGTCTCCTTCTGCAAAGTCCTATTTTGAGCCTGTGTAAAATCTTGCCTTATCATTGTAAAGTAGTTTGGTTGATAAGAAGATAGGGAATGTAGGAGTGCCTAGCAGGTTCAGTGAAATTATTCTCATGATTGCATCATTACAATTAGTAATGAATTTCTACACCGCTTAGATAGCGGTGCGATTATTTGACAAGTGCGGTAAGGTCTGGGTCACCTGTGCATGTTGCTTGTTAAACTGAACATAACGCGTATTTGAGTCGGGAGGAGCTGAGGCGTAGCTGACATCACTGCCTGTTATTGTAGTCTTAATGGGGGCTTAGTCATCTTTCACCTTCACGGTTTGAGAGTATTTCATGGGTACATTTGTAGCTCTTGGTGAGAGGCGTGAAGAGCTTTGTGGATAACGATGAGCATCGGGAGCAAGATGGGAGGACATCTCTGTCCTTTTCACTGACTGCTAAATTGAAAGTGTTCGGTATGCTATGTACACTCTACTGATCGCCTCATGGATAATGTGCCGATGACACCACGTTGGCTTGTTTGTCCATCTAAAGACGTTGGCATTGGTTTAATAATAAAGGTTTAGAGCAATTAAATCACATTGGGCAATATCATAGTATGATTATATTCTTTTTATGTAAATGCACAATCAATTGCTTGCAGAAATCACCAAGTATCTAGAATATAGAAGTGTCATTTCTCAGATATTCTTTAAATCTTCCACAGTCAGTTGCTGGCTGCTGTGACCCATGGCTGCACACCTATGGACAATCACAAGGTTGTTTAATTTGACTTTTCTTTTCAAAGGTTCCTTCTTTCTATAATTGTAAAAAAAAAAAAAAAAAAAAAAAGAATCCTGCACTGTAGGAACTGTGTGTTTTGAAGACAGAAGAAAAGGGACGCTGTCTTTCCCCCTTGTTATTGTAAGCTCAGCCATGAAAAATCAAAATCTTAAATCCTGTGATTATAGGATTGCATAAATGCACTTAACTAATTATTGGGTTGGTTCTTTGAATTGTTCTCTAGCTACTTCTGTGTATCAGACAGTATGAAAAAATGGACCCGCGACCATGAAGTTACCCATTGGTCATTCTGTTATACCTCGAACCAGATCTTGGGAAAAGTGAGGGAGAATAATAGATGGTATAAAAGATGGTCGTATCCACCCACTGAGTTTGGACTACACATTTTGAAGCTTCAGTGTTGGTGCTTTTTCAGCCACCTGGTTTCTTCAAGCCATAAGTTGACATATTTGAATGAGACTATGAAGTTATTATCCAGTGCTACTGAAGTTGGTTAGCAAGCTGCATTCATAAACTTCATGAATTCACACGTAGAGGCTAGTTAGTGGTAGAAATAGAGGTGTGTCTTAAAAAAATGTTGCATAAACAAATGTTGCATAAACATGTTTCTAATAGCTTAATGATTATGTGAATGTTTACAAATGATACAACACCCGGTTTCTAACTAGAAAATAAGCAGTTATGTTCATACACTAATAAGTAGGGGTGCAACGATATTCGTATCGATATTGAACCGTTCGATACAGTGCTTTCGGTTCGGTACGCATATGTATCGAACAATACAACATTTGTAATTTATTTTATCAACTTTCCTTCTGACGATGCTGTCTGTGTTGAGCGCTCAGTGAATCTGCGTTCGACTACTCCGCCTAGGCTGCACTGTCGAGCGCAGATCCACTGAGCGCTCAACACAGACAGCATAGTCAGAAGGAAGAGCGCAGGGCAAGCTAGCAAGACAGAAGTTAAGCTCCCCCACCCTCATTCAAATCTGGCGTTTGGAATTATTTTGGTTTTCATGTGACGTATGACCCTGAAGGTAAGCGAGTCATGGACTAAAGTAAAACAGTATGTTGGATGTGCCATGCAATGCTCAATTACATGGGTGGGAACTAGTGTGTTAGCGCAGTTAGCTCGTTAACGTGTTGGCCGTCTAGCCCCATGCACTGGGCGATCGGCGGTAGCTCGTTAACGGAGATTTGCCGTGTTGTGGTGTTAAAGTCATTTCAACGAGATTAACCTGAAAGCACTAGTGGGAACACAACGAATATGACTGCACATTTACATCATCCTAGTGCAAAGACAAAAACAACAAGCATGCTACTAACTTTAGCCGAGTCATTTAGACAGCTGTTAGCACATGATTCTCCTTATGCTGCTGAGAATATAGCCCAGAAGAAGCGGATAGTATAGCTTTTATTTTGGAAAGAGACATTTCTCTGTAATAAACTCTCTTTTCCAAAGATGCATGATTTCTCAATCAGATACAGGGCTTGCAATATCGCTAGCCTGACGTCCTGGGGCTAGCGATTTTTTTCAGTCGGGCTACCAAAATCTCTTCCCTGCCCGTCGGGCTATTGTAGGAAGGAAAAATATATGTCAATGCTTTTGCATTCTTTCAGAAATGTAGCTGGGTAATTATGTCATTGGCATCGGTGAGCCACTGTCAATATGTGACATATTGAAATCGCGTTTGAATTTGCGCTTGTTTTTTTGCTTTCACTTTGCAATTGTGCGAACTGTGTATAGAGAGCGACAGCACTGATCTGTGAGTGATGATAATTTGCGCACCAATTCCTCTGACATCGTCTTATTAATCGTTAGCTTACTATGCAAACATGACAAGTGAAATCTCCCGCAGCAAGCTTAAACATGTGAGAGGTTGATCGCGCAGAGAATCGCTGAGCTTATGTGAGTGCATGTGTAAAAGCATTTCAGTTCTGCTGAGCCAAACAAGACAGGTCAGGGTGAAGAAGTGACAGCCAAAGAAAAGCTTACCACAAAACGGAGAAGTTATGACAAATCAGACTATAAGGCAAAAAGAAAGTGCAGCTTTATGGTTTCATGGACAAAAGAATTTCTGTGGCTGCAATATGACGAGCTAAATAACCAGGGCTGCACAAAAGTGGTCCCGCAGGTGCGCATTCGCTGTCAAAATAAAAAACACGCACAAGGGTTAGGGTTAAATTTAAAAACTGTACTTTTGAGTTAAAATATATATTTATAATTTTAATAAATGACAAATTAAAAAGGCATGAACATTTTTTTGTATCGAAAAAATATCGAACCGTGACACCAAAGTATCGAACCGAACCGAACCGTGAATTTTGTGTATCGTTGCACCCCTACTAATAAGTGTGTATGGTTTTCCTTTTTTTATTTGTTTATATCTTTGTGTAGAAAACTCATTAAAATAATTTTTGTATTTTATTTTATTTAAAAAAAAAAAATTAATTTAAGAGAATGGAAGGTTGCAAACAAATCGCCCCCGCATGAGTTCCTTTTGTCCTAACCTTGTAACTAAACACATTTGCCTCTCAGTGTAATAACTTAGAAGATTTAAAAAGGTGTTTGTGAATTTTATACCGTTCTTCAATTATTATTTATTTGCAATAACTTTTGCCTGTGTGTTCTTTTAAAGTATTTTCTCCTTAATGGTGATGTTCAGAAGTGTCGGGCAGGTGCAGAAGTAACAGAGATTGTCTTGGTTCTGTAATAGATGGAGCATGGTATGTTTGGTCAAATCGCTGTTTTTACACCATGGTGAGAGATGAGATCAGCTAAAATCATTTGCTCTGTCCTGTCATCTCAGTCAGTCATCATGTTTGCAGGCAGGAGAGAGGAGCTCCTTCTAGGATATTACAGGCTAAATGTTTGCAGTGGTTGAATGCTTCCGTTTTAAGCAGATGCTCATCTGTAAAATATAAATATTATTATGAACAGTTTCCAGTGAGGCACCTTGCAGTTTTCATTTATCTTAAGGCGGTCTAAAGGGTGAAGTGGACGAGAACAATGCAGCAGACTGTGACATAAACAAGGGCAACATGCTCTTATGGTCCTCTGTCAGTGTCTGGGGTTAATCCATGCGCACCTGTGGACCACTTATGTGCACACCAGTGTATATAGTATATCCTATACTCTCTCGCATTTTACATTATATTTGATTTTATTGTATTTTGAGTTTGTATGGCTGTTACCTTGGTCATGTCAAAGAGATTTGATTTCAGTGGGACTTCCATGTAAAATAAAGATAAATGAATACCAAAAATCATTTCTGTGGTTATCGGGACATAAAAACTGCATGCATTGAACCAGTTGTTTAAAAGACTAGTAAATCAAGTGGTCCAAAAGGAAAAAAATTATACAGTGGAACCCCGACTTACGAATACCCCGTTTCACGAAAAATTCAAGTTACGAAGGCACTGAACGACAGTATTTCTGCCCATGTTACGGCAAAATGCCCGAGTAATGAAATCTGCTGGCTCTGATTGGCTGAGCCTACAATGCCTTCCAAATCATGTGACAACCCCTTGGCTTCCGTACTTGCGCTTCGCGGTTCCACTTGAACGACGTTGTTCTAGTTAGCAATTAGCCTATAGCCTATCGTTCAGCATCGCCTCACTCAAAACGCGCAATGGGTGCTTCGACTTACAAAGATTTTCGAGTTACGAAAGACCCTCGGGAACAGATTAATTTCGTAAGTCGGGGTTCCACTGTACTAAATTGCGCCTTTAAGTAGGGCTGCTCAATTAATCGAATTTTAATCACGATTACGATCTGGGCTTTCAACGATCATTAAAAATGACTGAGCCGATTATTAGCCCCTCCCTCATTTATCCGCGACACCTTAAAGGCCGGTCCGTGAAAATATTGTCGGGCGCAAAAAAGGTTGGAGACCACTGATTAAGAGGACCCGAGGGAAGCCCGGAAAGCTAAGCAGAAGTTATTTGGAGAGGAGAGTGACTGCCGCTGGTTGAAAAGAGAGGTAAAAAAACTTCAGTGGTGTTGCACACTATTTTATATTATTTTTTAAAGTCATTGTTAACCCTTTAAAGCCGGTCAGAGCAGCACGCTCCGTGTTGTGTAACTATTTTTAAATCCCTGTAGAACCGGAACCGTGTAAGCTAGCGCAATAATTTGTTTTGCATATGAAACCAGAGGAGTTGTACTTACATCTGATGCCATCAGCTTGTCCTCGGTCGGTTTCCTTCCACATAAAGCTTTGCAAAAACTGCATAAAAAGCTCTTGCAGGAACAAAAACACAATATTCCAGAAACACGCTTTGCCGTTCCTATCAGCTGTTCGTAACACTTCCCACAGTGAAACAGACGTCAGCGCGAACTGTATGTCTGCCATTTCCTGGCCGAAACCGGAAGTGACGTCATTTTCGCGGAAATTGTAGTTTTTTACTTGTAGGCCTTAAAAGCCTATACTGGTCATGTTTGACCTTTCTGAATAGTTGCTGGGATGCTTAGAACTCAAATTGCACTGCTGGAAATAGTTTATTTTGATGCACATGCTGTTTTCTTTGCAAATTTGCATCATAGGATTGTTTTTTCGTTTTTCCTGCAGTATATAAAAATTGCTGTATCTCCAAAATAAAACTATGAATACACTCAAAATAAATTTCCTGTTGTTGTAAACTATTTTTTGCAACTTTTTTGTATTTAAAGTTTTGAGGGATAAACCTCTTAAATTTCTCCAAGTAGAAATACATGTAAAAAACAAAAACGATTTTCAATTTTTTTGTAGTTTATTGCACTTTTTTGCAATTAATGTAGTTACTATGGACTTAATGCATACATATTATTAAAATATGGGCTATAACAGTTGCATAGCAAATTGAAATGCTCCCACAAACGGCACTACAACATGTAAAAAAAAATAATATGAGCTCTGGCGGACTTGGTTCTATAGTAGGTCTTAAAGGGTTAAATAAATATCGTCAAATAATCGCGATCTCAATTTCAGTGAAAATAATCGTGATCATCATTTTTGCCATAATCGAGCAGCCCTACCTTTAAGATTAGCATTCTGTAAAAGTCAAATTGCATTTGTTACTGTGTGTGCGTTCCACCTTTGTAGGTCAACGTCCACGCGCATGTGCAGAACACATTGCTTTGTATAATCAATCAGTCATGTTCTACATCAGAATACTGCAGAACAGCATTCATTAACACAGTTATCACCTATAAGCTATCTTTTTTGTTGTTGTTGTTTTCAACTCCCCATCACAGAGAGGGAACAGTGCCATCGGAACATCTTAATAACAGGAAAAATTAGAGTAATTTGATTAACAAACCAGTAGTGGTGCAACGGATCATGGTTGATCCGTAATCCGAACCGATCCCACTCCACAGTTCAGCACGCACGTGATCCGAAGATTCGAAAAAAAAGAAAAAAGTATGTGTATGGTGCACGTGATCAGTCTGTCAAGCGATAGCTATGGTCAGCGCTAGCGGTCCAAGTGGAGGAGCAGAGGAGTTTGCGGTATTTAAGCAGTCCTTTGCTGCCCAGTCCGACCGGGCTAAAGCTATTACAAAAGCTATTGGGGTGTTTAGCTGCAGACGGGAGGCCGTATTCTGTTGTGCAAAACAGGGGGTTTAAACTAGTCAATGCGCTAGTTGACGCATTGACGCCGTGCAGCCCCACGCACGGGGCGATCCGCGGTAACTAGTTAACACGTTAATGCAGTTATGGCATTAACGTCATCTTAACGAGATTTACACTGACAGCACTAGTTTAAACTATGATGAACGTGCTTGAGCCACGCTATGATATCCCGTCGCGCGTCCACTTCAGTGACAAGATCGCTCCAAGCATGTATGAGCAGGAAAAGTTTAAAGTTACTTGACCGCTCATTAAATCACAGCGAGGAATGAGTCTTGAGTTGAATGTTTTTTAATAGGCAAAAAGTACTTAAATAAGTAAATGGCGACTTAAATTTTTGTTGTCTTTTTTTTTTTTTTTTTTCGCTGATTCGAAAATTGATAGAATAGAATAGAATTAAACTTTATTGTCATTACACATGCACAGGTACAGGGCAACGAAATGCAGTTTGCATCCATCCAGAAGTGCTTTAGTGATATAGATATATTACAATATATATTAGCAATAATATAGATATGTGAGTATATTACAGAAATGGGTCTATTATGGTATGTTATAATGTACACGGTATGAAGTATGTTGTGAATATTCTATAACTATAAGTATGTACAGGCTGTAGTGAGTACAAGCTATGAACAGGATATAAATATGAAAAACTATACAGAATATGAAATAAATAACTTTACAGAAATCTGAGATATACAGCTATACAGAAATGGGAACTATGCAAGTTGTAAACAGTTGTAGGATTAAAAATTATCGAATGTACAGAATGATTATTTACACAGAGCTATACAGTAGTGCAGTTAAGATAAGTGAGATATGTGGATAATTTCTACAGAGGCTATATAAAGTGCTAGTGGTTGTGAGTGGTGGTTCAGTCCATGTTATTATTGTGTGTTTGAGGGTACAGTTGTCCATTGTGGGTGTGTGTCTGTTCAGTCCATGTGTTAACGTGGGTCAGATGTCAGGAGGCAGAGTGGAGGCATCCAATCTGTGATGAAAAAAAACGTGATCTGATCCGATCCGAACCGTGAGACTTTTGATCCGTTGCACCACTACAAACAGCAGGATTTCAACATCTAGCTGCTCACATTCCTATTCTGGAATCACAAATAAAATCTGCTTTAAAAAAAATACTGGAAAGTTTGTTGGCTCCAAAATGTGGTGTTGAAAAGTTTCATATTCTTTTACCACTGACTTTACTGTTGGAGAATTCTTCTAGATTGTAATTCATGTGTCCCATGTTTCTGTATGTCTGAATACTGCATATATGTATGTTTAATCCACTGCTCTTCACCCTCTCCTCTGTTCATCAGGTGATGGGCTCATCTGTTCAGTGAGACAGATTTGGACCTTTGGGAGAACTCGTGGAACCTGATTCTGACATTTGGGTGACGGCAGTATCTCCAGATCATCTTGCTCTGCCCGGCACCTTTACTTTCCCCACCTTTGCACCCCTGGAGGAGAAAGTTCTGAGGGATCGGGCACCTCACCACCAGACACTTACGAGCCAGACTTCCCCCTCCCCTCCCACATCACCTCATCCTCACCTCCCTGAGAGGGAGTGAACAGCAGCCACCATGGTGCTGTCACAGAGACAAAGAGATGAACTGTGAGTGCCCTGATGTAAATGTGTGGGAATGCAGCCTTCTTAAACATACAAACAAGAATGGACATGTAAACTGACAGGACTTGAGGAGAGGGAGGGGGGCACTTTCTATAAATGAGCCTTTTTTTTTTTTTTGTAAATTTTGTATTTTCTAGTCCTGATACAAAACGCTGCCTTACAAGAACGTATTGTAGGAAGTGTAAAGAGATGTGAGCTTTATGGTGCTTCACTTGTTAGCTGCTTGGTGAATATTTCATAACCCCGCATGACAGGAGCAAATAAATGAGTGGGGTGTGCCAGGAGGAGGAACTTAACAAAGTGATGGCTGTTTAATGTGGGCAGCCTTCTTCCGTGGTGAATGACTGGCTGATCTCACAGTCCAGACAATACAAAAAGTATATTTTTAAACATGTTTTAGGAGTTTAACTCACCATTGGACTTCAAAATGTAGAACGTTGGGAAAAAACCCCCCAAAAAAAACAGGTTTGATCATGGCTGGTTTAACTCATGAAAAACCTGAAAAACCCCTATGCTTATTAAGTTAAGTGGGCGACCCATATACCATAACACCAACACAGAGGCTCAGGTTTGAATCTGGCCCAAGAGTACTTACTGTGCAGGGGGTTTGTTTTGTTGTTGTTGTTGGGTTTTTTTTTGTTGTTGTTTGTTTGTTTTCTGTCCCCCACTGGTCTTTCTCCCAGCTTTTCTGTCTTCTCTTTGCTGTCTTGTTGCAATAAAGGTCTGAAAAACCCCGAAACGAAGAAATCAGTGGAAATCCTGTTGAAAAGCAATAGCAGACAGGATTTATCAGACATTCGAAGTAGCCCCAAAGCTGCAGCCTAAATTTAGCTCACTTACTCATGAAATATTCACCCCTCATCTTATAAAAGAGCCCTTACAATCATTTATATAACTCTGTATGTGTGTATTTGCATGCTCGCTATGCGTTTCCATGGACTTGTGGGTTGTGGGCTTCGTGTCATCCACACTTGGTGTTCAGGACTCTTTCTGTGCCAAGTCTTTGGTTTCCATAGCAGCACAAAACACAGTTTCCCAGTGATCGGGTCCTTACGTTTTGTTTTCTTCAATGAAGGGTTAGAATTTCCTCTGACACTTGCTCAAACTGCCCGACTTTTAAGGGGAGGGGAACTGTGAAACTTGAATCCCAAAGCCCCCATCATAAGACGGGGTGCACTCTGCCCTCTTTCAAGAACCAGAATTTCGGTTGGGGTAGACTTGCTACTTAATAAATGTCGACATCACCTTGACTTTATTGACATGTGTTTGATTTGGCACAACTGCCCTCAGTTCATGTTTGTCACGTAAGATTAGAAATGTTAGTGATATATGATACAATATACTTAATTTTCCTCTCGCAGAAATTTGTTTTGGACTCTAGTGGTTTCACAGAAACTGCATTTCCAAAGAGTTGGTTAAATCTTGAGATGAAACCTTTAAACAAAACAAAAAAAAAATGACTGTGGTGTTGTAATTTTTTTATTTATTTATTTATTTTTTTTGTCAGAAACCGGGCCATAGCTGACTATCTTCGTTCCAATGGCTACGAGGAGGCGTATTCCACTTTCAAGAAAGAGGCAGAGTTAGATATGGTATGACGAGGTTGATGCACAGAAATGACCAAAAAGTTGCACATGTAATTTTAATGAGGGGGAACATTTGTTGTCTTTTACTTGGTTCACAGAATGAAGAAGTAGATAAGAAGTATGCAGGGCTGTTGGAAAAGAAGTGGACCTCGGTTATCAGATTACAGAAGAAGGTAACAAATGAAAACACGTTTGAGATTAGCTGTACATTTTTAACATGGCGGAATAAACTTGCAAGCACAATGCAATATGTAAAGTGATAACTGCGTTTAGCCATGGCCCCCTGTACAAAGAAGCTATAGGTAAAGCGAGTTTTATTTGCATTAATGAATTTGAAAACTTTTTTTTGTTTATTGGGATAAGTGTTGTCTCACTGGATTTCTTAACCTGTTGCTTTTCCTTGCTTTACTTTAGGTGATGGAATTGGAGTCAAAATTGAATGAGGCTAAAGAGGAGATGACACACGGAGGGTCTGTGGGCCAGAAGCGCGACCCCAAGGAGTGGATCCCTCGCCCCCCAGAGAGATACGCCTTGAGTGGGCACCGTGCTCCGGTCACGCGTGTTATATTCCACCCCGTGTTTTCGGTCATGGTCACAGCTTCTGAGGATGCTACCATTAAGGTTTGCATCTGTATTGCCAGACAACATTTGCATACTGTTAAAATATTAGTAAATACAGTCAGTTGCATTTGAACCTTGCTTACAAATCCTGCATGCAGTTCATTCATTTTATGGTTAGTTAAGTCCTTACATTTCTATCACAGTTTGAGAAAACAAGTTTAGAGGAGAGCCTTTACATTGTAGATATGGGCAGTGTGAAGGTGTAGTTTCCATACTGAAAAATAGAACGTCTCCTTTTTCACCATATCAAAGTGGAGAATTAACAGCTGTATCGCCCATTCACACATTTTTCCATCTTCTTCTGCTTATTTAATTCAAGGTCACTGAGGGGCTGGAACCTGTCCTACCTGTCACTCTGATACATTATGCATTCATTTGTCTGTCATAAGTTGCTGCTGTCTTTTTTTTTCCCTTCTTGTTCACATCACATTTTGTTCACATCTTTGAAATGCCTTATCTGAAGTCAGTTATACTCTTTTGAAAATGTCTCTCTGAGGAATTTCAAATCAGTGGTGTCTGTGTTGAGCAGCATTTCATGAGCAAAATCAGGGAGACTGTTGCAGCACAGCGAATCCTCTGCAGCTCTGACCCTTTAGATCAAAGCCGTACTGCAGATCTGAGGCTGCTCTCCCTTTTTATCCTCTGCGTTTCGGCTTCAGCACACTTCCCCCTCCATCCTCCTCCCTTCATCCTCCTCCCTCCTTCGCTGTTTTATTTTTTTCTGCTTTGTCACTGCTCATCTATGTGGAGATGGGGTGATGCTTGTGTTGTCAGAGGGAGCACTCCCAGAGCACAGCACTGGGAAATGTGCAAATCTTTTTCTTTCCAACGTCAAAGTTCATTCTTGTTTTAATGAATTTAACTGACACTGTGGTAGTAAATTGCATACTTTTTAATTAGGCTGAAATGTTTTCTGTTTTTAGTATTTTTGTTACATTTTGTAACCCAACCCTGTGTCATGATTCTGTCCAATAATGACCAATTTAATCACTTTTGATTAAATACACATGCACTTTTGTGTGCATGTGTTTTTAGGTTCGATATTAAGTTCTTCTTGATCATTGTGGACTGGCGTTCCTCACTGCCTGCATCTGTAATTTTAGGTGTGGGACTATGAAGCAGGGGACTTTGAGCGAACCCTCAAAGGCCACACAGACTCTGTGCAGGACATCTCCTTTGACCAGTCAGGAAAACTTCTGGCTTCATGTTCAGCTGATATGAGCATCAAACTTTGGGATTTTCAGGGCTTTGAGTGCATTCGAACAATGCATGGTAAGAAATATTTACAAAACACCGCCTGCAAAGGCTTTTAAGTTACACCATCGTAACTTGTGTTACACAGTATTTTTTTTAATCTTACTGTAATTATATTTAAATATGTGAGTATTTCTGAGAGAGAATTTTGTTAACACAACAGACAACAGAAAGTTCTGGTTTAATCTGGGCCTTGTGGCCTGAGGCTTGTCATTCATTTTGGGAGAAAAGTAGTCTTATTTTAGAGATCTTACACATTGATGGTCTTATTTGGGAAGTATCTGCCTTATTAAGAGCAGACCAACTAATCTTTTGACTTTGTCCTACAGGCCACGATCACAATGTGTCATCTGTAGCTATTATGCCAAATGGTGACCATATAGTATCTGCCTCCAGAGATAAGACTATCAAGATGTGGGAGGTGGCCACTGGGTAAGTGAGACAGAGGCATGTTTTACGGTCTTAAACTAGATTTAAAGTTAACTTTAAACATTTCATTCTTTATTCCAACAATGCTGTTTTAGCCCTCTGTAGTAATGCATTTAGGATAAGTTGAACATGCTCTCTGTAGATCACCTTGTACTTTCTTCTGTAGGTACTGTGTGAAGACATTTACAGGCCATAGGGAGTGGGTGAGGATGGTGCGTCCCAATCAGGACGGCTCGTTGATTGCCAGCTGCTCCAATGACCAGACGGTGCGCGTCTGGGTGGTTGCCTCAAAGGAGTGCAAAGCTGAGTTGCGGGAACACGAACATGTGGTAGAGTGCATCGCTTGGGCCCCCGACAGCGCTCATCCCACCATCCTAGAAGCTACAGGCTCAGAGGTGAATATGGCAGCTGCAGGACCCAGGAGGATGTTTATGTACATTGGGTTCTATGAAAGTGTCTGCCTCAGTAGCAGCGCAGTTACTGTAATAAACCACTTTACTTTGGTGTGGTAAAGCAGGGTTTTGTAAATAAGAAGGAATTAATGATTCAGACAACCTCTCTTATGAGTTACTACATAATTATTCTAGTGAATAGTGTAGAATTATTGCCCTCATTTACAATTTGAGCACTCTGCAAAAACATTCAGTAGGCTCAGACTGACTCACAGAGCAGCGTAATCCTGCCTTAAATCATGTTGTCATAGCTGAAAAATGATCTCTTCATATCTTAGAAGGAATCTTTACACATACCAAACTTCACTGTCATCTTTGCTGCAACCAAACACTGTTTCTAATGGCCTCGTCCTATCTCTGTCTTTGTGATAGAATAAGAAGAGTGGAAAACCTGGGCCTTTCCTGCTCTCTGGCTCCAGAGATAAAACGATCAAGATGTGGGATGTGAGCATCGGGATCTGCCTCATGACTCTGGTGAGTAACGGAAGTGTCAGTCCCAGTGTCGCTGCACAGTGGGTGAATAGTGAGGAGTGTGGTAGCTAATCGGTCTTGTGTCTGCAGGTGGGACATGACAACTGGGTGCGCGGGATATTGTTTCACCCTGGAGGAAGATTCATAGTAAGCTGTGCTGATGACAAGACCATTAGGATCTGGGACTACAAGAACAAACGCTGCATGAAGACCTTGAGTGCCCACGAACACTTTGTTACCTCTCTTGGTGAGACGCACTTTTTAAAAATAAATAACATATGACAAAAGATGAAGCTGTCTGTATTTGAAGCTCTGTAACCTGAGCTGGAGCTGATGCTCACTCTGTGATGTGTGAACTTGTTGAATGTGTCTGAGCAGATGTTTCCCTCTCTTGCAGATTTCCACAAGACTGCTCCCTACGTGGTGACGGGCAGTGTCGATCAGACAGTCAAAGTGTGGGAGTGCCGCTGAGATTGCCTCAATCACCCCCAACCTCCACCCCTAAAGCCCAACCCTGTCCTGCACCCTCTTCCTTGTGCCCACCCCCAACCCTCTGCACTTCAAACCATAGTAGACCAAGGCCGCTTTCCCCTCTCCTCTCTTCCCCCCCCCCCCCCCCCCCCTCCTCCTCCCCTACATCGGTCCAGCCCTATTAAGATGACTATTGTCCTTTTGTGTAAATTATTCTGGATGTAGGGTACGCTTAATAAATGTCACGCAATCTCTGACACATAAACACACTCAAAAAAAACCCAATAAGAAGTATCCTTGCATGGTTAATTCAACAAAAAAAATTTAAATTTGCATACCGTTCTCATGACTTCCCGTCGGGTCAAAGGGTAAATATCTGTGTGCTGGCTTAGGTGGGTTCTGGTTAACAGTGCACGAATACCAATAGCACCTCTTTGTTGGAGGGGTTTAGTTTAATTTTGTTTTACTCCATGCCTCCATTGTTGTGGTCTGTCACTGTGTGGTTGGTGATGGAGAAAGTGTGAGGGAGGTGGGGAAAAGTGGAGCCTGTCCAGGAGACGACGCTGACAATGAAGATGAAAAACTGAAGCAGGCTGCGGCTCCCTAGATGAATCTCATGAGTTTTGTTTTTTTGTGCAAGTGCACATGTACATGTGTGTTTACGTCGTGTGAGTGTGCGTGTGTGTTTGTATGTCACGACAGGAGAATCTCTCCAGCGTCTCTGCTCTGATGGTCAGAGGAGAGAGAGGAGGCAGTTTCTCACCCGCTGTGTTCATTCATGCCGCTTTCATCTCTTTTAACAAACTTGCTTTCTAGTAGACACTCACAGGACCTTAATGATCCATAAGCTGCTGAGAGCACAGGCACACAGCCCATAGCGAGAAGTGTGTTTAACAGAGGAAAATAAGCCGGCTCACCTTTTTCTTCCTGAGGTTTGTGCGCGTGTGTACGTCGCCCTGGAGAAATCGCCCAGTGCCCTCTTTTTTGCTCGCTATCTCTGCCTTGTTAACCCACTGAGGGCTCCCTCACACAGGGTTTTCATTCTGCTTTCTGTGGTCTCACTGCTCTCTTTACACACACACACAAACACTCACAAATGCACATACACGCACAGTAAAAGTTGTGTATCAATATATCTGGATGTCATTGTTTGCAACATAATAAAATTCTGTAAATATAACTTGCCCGTGTGTGTGCTTTCTTTGAGGAGGAGGAACAAGAACTCAAAGAGCAAGTTTGGATGCTTCAGCACATTATTCAGTCCGTTTGATATTAAAGGCATCTGATTGGATGCTGCAACTGCTGCACTTGTTGCTTTTAATAGTCAAAAAAAGCGGGCTAGTCTGCATGTCAAAGTAAGAGCTTTGTAGTCTGTGTGCTGAAGAGGCGTTCAAGTGCTTTCTTGATAGGATTTTAATTGATTTAACACAAATAACCAATTGTGTGGAGACTTGTTTGTGCTATTGGTTTTATTTGTAACATACGCGTCATTTAATCCGAAAAGTATTTTGGCTCTTGGAGAGCAGTTGGTGCTTGTAAATCGGCAAGCACTAAACATTGTCAGCTTAGATTTTAAAGCCTGTCTGCTAACTTTAGGTCGCCAGACTAAAATCTTAAGAAAGAAATGGGTCAGTCGAGGAAAAACTGCAGCTGTAGACAGCCAGTATTATTTATGTATAACTATCAGGCTCAGGAGCACTGATGTTAGTCTGACGCTACAGTGCAGCCTCTTCAGGGCGACTTCCATCCAGTGAGGAGGTCATATAGTCACTGTTGCTGATGCAAATAGAAGGAATGGATCGATCTCGAGTATTTTCTTTAATGAAAGATAAGATGAGAGACACAAAATGTGATTTAAAAACGAGATGTTTGGGTGCTGTGTGTGTAAAGTAGTTTAAAGTCCAGTTCTTTACACTGAAGAGTTCAGGGCCTTTTTTTTTTTAATCAATTATGTACGGCACCTCAGCCTACTTCTGTGCTCTCTCACACACACCTGCTCACTCACCCACACAGCAATTACTCTTCCTCTGCGCCTCCTGGTATCCTAGCAACAGTTGCCTGGATGGCAAGAGCAAACCACCACACCTTGCTCTGTCCTGCAGACCTGTGAGGGTACTCAAATACTGCTAGCTATAGAGGACTGCAAAGGGTAGGTGCAAATGCCAAAATGGGGATTGATCACTGCACGAGTTCGTGCAGTGATTGTGTCTTCGTGGGATTTAATGAAAGAATAATGAAACCTGTCTCAGTCTGAAACTGGCGTTTCTCAAAAGAGGCACTGGAGTAGAAACACTGGCCTACATCCGCCCCACCACCTCTCTCTCATATATGGCTTTTGCCCGCTTTCTCCCTCGTGCAAGCTGAATACTTCATGAGATGGTTAGAAGAAGGGAGACGGGGGAGAAGGCTCACTTTCTCATTTATATTGCTTCTAGGTCACCCATTTCTACATAGTTCTGTAACGAGACTGTTGATATGGATTCATGGCACAGAGAGAGACAGTGAGCTGCAGGGAGCTGTGAGCCAGCATCGATTTAAATAAGCTGGCATGATAAGAAAGTGCGGAGAGGTTTCAAGGTCAGTGTACAACACAGACACGTCAGATGCTGCAGTATTGATTCAACCACGGAGAAGTAAACTGCATTTGTCTGCATTTGAAGATCTCCGCACTCGTGTAATTTATAGGTTTCTGTGTCAGCTCAGTGTAGCTTAGATGAATCCCCTTTTAGTTTACGTGACCGGTGTTATAATCCCTGCAATGCCCGGTGAGAGCGTTCGGGAAAGCTTCAGAAATGGATATGTTACAGGATGTGGCGCCCTCTGGTGGTAGCATACATGAGGAGGCGAAAACTGCTGCCTCCCAGCACTTTGCAGCAGCAAGTAAGCAGGGGACACATAAATGTAATGGAAAACGGAAATAGAATAACTTTTAAAGGTTGTTTTTGTCTTCACAACGACAACAACAACAAAAAGCTATAAATAAAGTTTCAGATTAAACTTAACGCTTCAGGTGATCAGCATTAACTGACGACATAATGTAATTTTCTAAGATGCTTGCCAGATAGAAGTTTAAATTTCTATCATATGAGTAATTTTTCTTCCCCTATGTTGCTTCCTTTTGGTCTCCAGTCTGTAGATCCAGGAATGATGCAACACTTCTAACTGGGTCAGCCTGTGCCTTCCTCGCATCCCTCCCGCCTTCCCCACCATCGCTTCAAGTCACCCCTCCTCTTCTTCCTCCTCCTTTCCTCCCACCCCTCTATATGCAAACACTCCTATAGTTTTTTCACCATGCAGCTCATGTGCTGAGGCCTCTTGTCTCACTCTCGCCCCCAGCCCCCTCCTTTTTTTCTGCCTGATTCATTTTCTCCCGTCCATGCATGCTGTCATAGTGTCTCAGCCTGTTGCTAAATGACTCCCATCGCGCACGCGCGCGCACGCACACACACACACACACACACACACACACACACACACACACACACACTTTACGCTGGCTAGTTGTTATTGTGGTTTTCCCACACAAACCTGACTCTTAACCGTGTGGATCGTAATGGTGTCAGTAGGTTTGTATGTACAGGAAGGGCACATTGCGTGGCAATGGGAGCTCTAAATGTATTTCTGAGCTGCTCTTCAGATTGGCTGACACTCTCAGACCTCGGTGCGGTGGAGAATATATATGACTGAGCAGTGTCCAATCAATGATTGTTACCATGCAGCCACATACTCTACATATGTGCATCCATACACAGCATACATTCATAAATATCGCTGTAACTGTAATATATTTCAAGCACTATAACTCTATTAATCGGTCCCCTGAGAGAAACACACTGCATGAACCTTAAAGGATACATTATAGAACAAAAGACATGGCCATAAATCTATTATACCAAAGGGCAGGAGCATGTAGCTACAGAGAGGGAACATCCCCTTTCTTTATTCCAGTGTGTGGCACAGAAACAGCGTGGATGAGACTTTAAAAAAAAGTGAGGTAAATGGCAGAAAGGAAATATAATTTACTGTAAAATAGGTTTTATGGGAAAATAATTGCAACTACTTGTATGTTTTTAAAAAAAATAATAATTAAGTAACATTTTGTACATCACAGTACATTGTGGTCAGCTGCTTCTCCTCGGATAAGTCCCGCCCCCTGGTGATTTGACTGACAGCTCTGATCCGGAGACGAAAGGGTGGCCAGTCACGCTCTCGCCATGCAAATGAGCTGCGCTCGGGCCGGGCGGGTGCCCATGTGGACCAGCACCATGCCTTGTTGTTCTGAGTGCTGATTGGCTGGCTGGCGCCTGATCGGGCTTCATGCGCTGCGGGCCAGCGGCGGAAAGAAAAACATGGAGGGACGTTTACGGCTACGGGGGTTTCCTTTCTCGAATCCCGCGGGGATAACGCCACTACACGAGGAGACCCTTTGTTCGCGGAGCTTGTAATTCAACTTCATGCCATTAGGAATGTTAATAAATGAACAATGGAAGGTGCTAACAAGCTGGTAAATTAGAGAGCGGAGGAATGGGGAGTGCTTCGGTCGCCGGATTTTGTGGGTGGCCATAGTAACAGGGCGGGGCAGTAATCCGGGAGGGGCGGGTCCTAACGAGAACACGACTCGCCTTGTTGTGTGTATTCCCGTGCTCGCATCGCCATCTTGTTGCCATCCTATTTTTTTACGTATGCGAGGATCTACTTTCCGTTCGGCCGGATTAAAAATCGCCCGTGTGCTTTCAGGAGAAACCCAAGGGACGAAAGGTTTGGGAGGGCTGGTGTGAACCGTGCATACGACGCTTACTACTGGGACGCTACTTACCTCCCTCCCCCCTCCCTCGGTCTTTTTCCTCCTTCCGTCCCGGGCTACCGGGTCTCCTGCCGTGAGGTTTTACGCGCAATGAGCATCGATACGCTTCTGGAGGCGGCCAGGTATCTGGAATGGCAAGCCCAGCAGCAACAACAGACCACACGTGGTGAGTTGAACAGCAGACCAGGGGGTTCGTGCTCAACGTGCAGGGCAGTGTACAGTGTGTGTGTTTAATACCATACTCCCTTTTGAGGAACCGACACCCGTTACTACCAGCGGGTTGCATTTGTAATCGATCCGCCTATGAGGCGTTTGTTTGGGTTCCTGTCAAAAACATAAAAATAAAATAAATAAGAAGGATTCACAGAAAACTACCACCAAACCCCAGGTGCTTACTTATTGCACAGCCTCCCCCGCATTAATGCGGAAACGACTAAAGTTGTTTTTTCGAACAACTTTGCGCGCTCTCGGGAGTGTGTGTGTCAGTCATAGTTTCACCACTCCAGTGACTCACCGTACGCGAGCGCGTGTGTGTGGGTGAGAGGCAGGAACAGGAGACTTTGTGTGACTAACCATGGTCCATTTATAAATTGTGTGATTGTCATATAAGTCCTTAATGTGTGTGTTCAGCTCATACACGCGCTGTAACTGTGTAATACCCCCGTGCGCTTTTGGAAATCTGTAAAATCGGCAGTGAAACGGTTTATTATAATTTTATTTTTTCATATTTTTCCAATGAAAAATTTCCCCTGGATCAGTTTTCCCCAGTTTTTGTCCGTCGAGCGCCGGCAGGGCGGTGGCGAGCTGAGGCTGCTCTTTACATAATACCCTGACATTGCTCAGCTATCTTATGACACTCACTTGGGCGGGCCCTCGCGCGCTAACCCCGGCCCTCATTTGTATATCAGTGCTCGAACTTATGCATATTGGCTCGTGCACCTCCGATTAGTTGTCAATCGACGTAAAGATCACTCACTGAACTGGATGAAGGGGGTTGGGGGTGTAGAGGGTGGGGGAGGCTGCCTTTTTGTGTTTCTCCCGTCAGATGACGTGTCAGGCAAACCAGCCCCCCGCTCCCCTTCCCCCTCTCGGCGTGCTTCACCCTACCGCGTGCTAGGGCCCGCCCACAGCTACCACGTGCACACCCCCTCCTATCCCCCCCCAATATACAAACTTACGCGCATGCACACACACCCTCCTCGTCCCCGCCCTTCCCATTCAGTCTGCTGACAGTGGCGGGTCAAAGAGAGAGAAAAAGGGGGTAAGTAGGGCAGCTCACCGCCCTTCTCCTCGGCCCAGCCTCAATGCAGAAGTTATGTAATTTACGTTTGCGTGCGACGTAAATTATAATAATTTACATAATAATAATACTGTTGTTATTAATAATATAATAATAACAATAACAACGAATAATGTAATTAAGTGCTTTTTAAACTGTTTTGCATTAGTATTATTATGCCTGTAACAGAGGGATTTCCATTTTCCGAGTTACAGTGTGATTTTACAATGTGAACTTAGAAAAAAAGCCTCTCTTTCACTTTCAGTCTTTGTCATCACATAGCAGCTATGTGAAAGCAATCATGATGATAAACACCATCTCTATGTTATATAGAGTATACTGTACTGAAAAACATTTTGTTACTTTAGTTTTTAGTTTTAATTATTATATTATTGATATGTAATTTTTTAATGCAAAATTTGGCTTTTTTGTTTCAGAAGCTGTCTAAAAACTTGAAAATGTTCAAACTGCGACTATGCATGTTCATTTCTATGTGATATGTTGAGGGGCTGGAGCCTAAATAAGCTTACACTGGATTAAAAGCGATATGTAGTAGGTACTTTATTAAATCCATAAGTTAGGAGATCCCTGTTATTTTATCCAGAATTCTAACAAATTAGCTGAAATAAAGCTCAATAAGATGCACAAAATAAATGAGCTATTAATATATATAATGAGTAAAGTGACTAAAGATGCAAATAAACAAACATTTAAATACAAATTTTTCTGTGTTCACATGTGACACCACTATGCAATATGCTTTAATATTTTTACGTTCAAAATATTACAAATTTGTTAGAGTTTAATTTTTTAACATTGACTAATCAACAGTTGATTTAGTGATTTTTGCATCAAAGGAAGGACAGCCTGTGCTGTTCAGAAGGAGTCGGAGGATGATTTCTCAGTATATAGATAACTTGATTATAACTCTGTGGGAGCTCTCTCAACATTGTTGTTATCAAATCCTATTGTTCAAAGGAATATATTCTTCCAGAAGTGATTAGAAATATGTCTGTGGTCGTGATCGTATCATTGACTACGCAGGCGTTTTGCCCGGGTTGCGTCATCGGGAGTTTTTATTCTCACGCAGAGAGGAAACGAAAGTGTTACTTAACGCACAGCTAGGCATCTTGGCATGTGCTGTATCTGTTTTGTTGGAGGTGGCTGGGATGTGTGTTGGCGTTGTGCAGGTTTGAGGAATCCCTGGGATCTTCTAATGCTGCTGTTTCCATGGTGACTGAGGGCTTTCCACATTACTTTCTAGTCTGCCTGCTACAGTGTGCAGTAACTACTCACTCATATCATCACTCACTGTGTGTATGTGTGTGTGTTTCTTTGCCTCTGCATAATGATGTCTTTGCCTTTGTTTGCAGCACAACAGTGCTTCATTTGTATGTTGTCATGCTGCCAGCTCTAGTTATCCCAGCCGAATGGCTCCTTCACAACAGTCCTCAACTCTTGGTCAGACGCCCTGACGCAGCCCAGGGCGAGAGGCTCTCTCAGTGCTGGACCGGTCCAATCACGGGGCAGACTGAGGGGTGTTCTCTCCAGTGAGGCAACCGATTCAGAGACAGTTAATGTGGTTATTTGCCCCTCCTCACTGTCTCATTCTCTGATGACATCATTCTTTGTACGTGTTTGTGTGCAGGAAGTGTTGGTGTGCATGATACAGACAAAGTGAAATCCATCATGACAGATTCGGTAGCGTAGCAGTGAAGCTGCTAAGAGGACCTGTAGGGAACATAGGTCATATGTTGGTTGATAAATTACAAGTGATTAATGAAATCAGAATTTATGAAGAGTGCTTTCTGCATTTAGCACAGATCACTTTTTTCCAGATTTTGGGAATAAAATTGGCTTTTCATCAAAGGAAACTCACCAGGGCTGTGATAAAAATGTAGCAGGGGGTTAATTTACTCAGGCATTCAATACATTTCTTTTTTCAAATGGCCAGAAATGAGAGGAAAATGCAATACCTCCTTTTCTGTCCGACACCCCAGACTCAACATCTTAATTGTATGTGAACCAGTAGTGATAAGGAGCATACCCCTCCCACCCCACAGAGGTGCATTATGCGCTAGGAGACCACTGCAGATGTGGTGTCCTAGCGCGTTTCAGATATGATAAATGTCTGACATAGGTGAACATTAAACAGATTTTGTCCTGCCAGATCCTTGCTACACAGTCAGTGTGACGTCTGATTGTGTTGCAATCCACAGTGAGTGAGTGGGCGTAGTGTGTCCTGCCTCCTGCATGCTCTATTCAGACAGCACCCTCGCCTAAACCAAACGAAGTATTTCCAGTATTGAGAACCAATCTGATGTGGACTATTTTGTGTTGTGTGCTACGTTTGGACAATGACGCAGCCTGTTAATGAGTAAAAGGTGCAGAAATACTGTGTGAAAACTAGTTTTAACTACTGAAAGGCCAGTCTTGCCAGATTATCATATACATCACATTCCTGCTTGTCTCCTTGCATACTACTGTTGTCACGCTGATTCTGAAATCCTGGGCTGATGTTATAAAAGCTTGGCTCATAGTCGGCACTGATGGCTGCATTTTATTCTGTTTGATTGTTTTATTTTTATAGTTATTTGCTCTTCTTTTGTGCCAGAGAATCTTTATTATATCAAGTAACTAAAGGTCTTTTCAGCTCTTTATCACACTGTCTTTGAACAGAGAACAGATGCATTTCAGTTGCTGACATCAGTAATTGTAGACGACAGTCAACAAGACTGTTATCAGCCAATAGTGATAGTCATCCATCCTTGTTCTTCTTACTTGTTTGATGTTAATCCTTATTTAACTTTAACTTACTTCTTTTCCTCCTTTAGAAGAAGAGCAACTTGAAGACAAGGAGCTCATCAGAAGGGAGGCGGAGTCAAAGCATGTGGAACTTGTGGCTTCACCATCTCAGCCAGTAGGAGCCAATCATGTCACCTGGGGTGATGAAACTCACCGTCAACAGCCGCATCACCTTCCTGTCCCACCGCCCCCGTCTCTACCTACTCGTCAACTCCCTATTGCAGTCATCCCAATGGTGCCGGTTGTCACCGCGACAACTTCAGTCCCGCCCCTTCCGCTCAAAACGCCAATTGCTGCTGCAGCAGCGACGCTCAACAGCTCCCCGCCAGTCAAGAACTCTTCCTCCCCTCCACCTCAGCCAGCGACTCGTCAACTGTTGTGCTCCCCTCAGATCAAAGTGGAACCCAGTGAGCAGCTGATAGATGTAAAGCCTGGAGCATCACAGCTTCAGGTTCAGATCAAGTACCCGGCCCCCATCAGCACTAATGGCTCCCAACACGCACTGGTTCCTCATCAGGCCCCACTCACACCTCAGCCACAGCCTAACGGGATGACCATGGAGGAAATGAAGGGAATGGAAGGGAAGAGGAGACCAGGAGGGTGAGTTTGTTTGTGTGTCTGTCTGTGTGTGTGTGTTAAATAAGGTATAAAGAGTGATCGGCTTATGGTTGATTATTTATTTTGCCTTTCCAGGGCGGGGACCAGAGAGGTGCACAATAAACTGGAGAAGAACAGGTTAGTCAAAATGATGGTAACCCCTCTCATGTTGAAAGAAATTGAGGAAAACTTGCCTTCCACATACACACATTTTCTGGGTGTTTTTCATGAAAGCATTTAACGAGGGCAAAGGTCACGGCAGTTCCTGAACTAATATAAATCCATGAAATCCTTCATCAAAAATGCAAAATTGGAGGTTTGAAATTTGTTGGTAAAAATCCCACGCAAAGAATCGACCGTCTTAAAAATGGTGAATATTCACAGTTGAGCAAAGACTACCATATGAAGTTCGACTCTTACATTTCTGCCTCTTCAGGCGAGCGCACCTGAAGGAGTGTTTTGAGACACTGAAGAAAAATGTTCCGAACATTGATGAGAAGAAAACGTCCAACCTCAGTGTTCTCCGCAGCGCTTTGCGTTACATACAGGTAAGGACAGTTTCAGCTTTCCCCAGCAAGCTCTTCATGTTACTTTGTCAGGACTTCAATTAACTGGTTGAGCTCTGGGGACCTCATAGGTCATAGGTCCAGTGTTATTGGTGTGGTTAGTCTCTTGTGACGGTGATACAGTGTCTGCTACATGCTTGTGAATCAGTCAGTATAATGTAATACTTGGAGGCTTCTTTGTTTCCAAGACCTTGGTCTATACAGTGGTAACCAGTTGTTCCAACACTGCCCTGTAGTCATGTAGGGATAGAAAAGAAACGGGCTGAACTAAATTGGTGGTTTTCAAAGTTTTTGTTCCAAGTCACATCAGAGGGGAAACTAAAAGTTCAAGGCACACCTTTATCCATGGATGTCTCCTTTAGATTGTCTTGTTAGATGAAGGGACTTCATCTAAAGCTCATTTGTGGCAACTGGACCTCGATTGATGCCTGCAGTTTTTTATGTAACAGTGTTACAACTTTATTAACATATTTCTTGCCTCAATCACCTTTGCAGACACTTTGGTTCAGCTCAAGCACTCTTCTACTGTAGGCCAAGTTTCTCTCAGAAACATGCTTTCCTCCATTAGCCACTAGTACCTTCTCAGCTTGCCTCAACACAGCTTGACTCGACTCGACTCTGTTTCAATCGGTTTCCATTACAACTGAGTACCACCTAATGTGCGTGGGGTCGTTATAGCAACATGGCCGAAAGTCCCGTGATGTCATTTGTATGCCACAGGAACGCCACAACAAAGGAGGACGTCGAGGCGATGATATAACTGCTGCTCAGTATGTGGCTTTTTGTCAAACCCAGTGGCCATGGTGTTGTTTTTTTCTGTAGCCATTTCTGTCGCTCCGAGGTTTTAAAAAAATGGGGGTTTTGAGCATCTCCTTTTTGTGAAGGAGACGCTCTTGTCACTCATCGAGTGATGCCACTGTCTAGCCAGTCAGTGACGTGCAGTCTGTTAATGTCATATTTTCGGATTACCTCAGATTGCTTGGATCCTCAACCGAGTAGGGACTAAAAAATACCTGGTACCAGCTAAAGGACACAAGCCTAAAAACCGAGTCGAGCTGTGCCAAGCTGACCCAAGTAGGTACTAATGGAAAAGAGCTACAAGTCTTTTTTTAGCCTGGTTTGGCACAGTGTTAACTAGGGCTGCCACAAACGATTATTTTGATAGTCGACTAGACACTGATTATTTTTGCGATTAGTCGACTAATCAGATCATCATCCATTGAACGTAAAACTACAGCTTATTGCACCAGCATGCATCTGCTCTTATATAACTATCATTAGCTTACAGCTTTAAGTGTTTAAGGTATGTGCTAACTAAAAATAAAGACAAGATGATAGTTTATTAAATTGTAATGAAATTTGCAGATTGTTTCGGTGAAGTTTAATAAACTCCTTGCTATCTAAAATATAACAGGACACCGGAGTATATTCTCCAGCATCTCACACTTCTGATAACCAGCTGTCTGCTTGACGTTTATTCAGCTGTGTAAAATCTATAACTTTAATCTCAGCCAAACAGATTTACTCAGGAACAAAAAAAATACAAAAAAAAAAAAAGCCAAACAATAACATTTTTAAGTTATCTAAGTGACTTATATAACATGTTTAACCTGAGTAGCGAAAGCCGGCGGTGACGCCGGGAGTCCGGTGTTCTCACGGGCTCTAGTGAGCCATGCCCCCGGCTAGCTATCGAGCTAGCCGGGGCCGTTTTCTGAGACGCTCCGACGTCTCAGAAAACGTCGGAGCGCTTTTGAAAGTATGTGGTGTCTTGATAAACTGAGCAGATATTTGAAGTTTACACAGCTACATTCTCGCCTGAAAATATGTTAAACGTTTAACTAGCTGCCGCCATTGTTGGAAACTGAGCTGGGCTGCGCTATGAATTCTGGGACAGAGCTGCTTCTTCTTCTTCGGGGTTTAACGGCAGCTGGCATCCTTGTACATGCAGTGCTGCCATCTTCTGTTTCAGTCTGTTATTACACTCTTAAATCCTACTACTTATTCCTGCGTCTTTTGTGATCTTACAAAGCTTCAAATGACGCGTCGACTATTAAATCAGTCGTCGTCGATTTTGATAGTCGACGTAACCGTGACTAGTCGACTAATCGTGGCAGCCCTAGTGTTAACACCTGGCACTTTCTCTGACAGATGGCGTTCTTGGGCTCAGGGTTTTTCCTTTTCCAGTTCAGCTGAAGTAACACGGGTTGCTGTCTCCAGACTGTTCACTGACAGTTAGTTTTTTCTAATTTGCAGTGGCCAATTTGCACTGTTTGTTAGTTACACAAGAACATCACTCGTATTACTCTCCTCCTCTCAGTCAGGGCCTTTGGTGTGTCTTCTTCTAATTCCCTTCATTCAGCAACTGAATTAACTTATTTTTATGCTTTAAACTAAAAACTACTGGTACAACAACTCAACATTTCACTCTTAACTTTTCGTGTATATTGCAGTAATAATGTAAGGCTGTCACAAAGTCCCACAGCACACCTGGACTTGCATCACATCACAGCAAATCTTGTGGGAACTACATAACATGAAAGGATAAAATGGCAACTTTTTTTTGTTAGAAGATCTAACGTTGCACATCGAGGCAGGAGGCTGATGGTACTTGGGTGAAGGGACGACTGTATAGCCCCAAGAGGGAAGTTTTCGGTCTGCAAAAGTAGACAAATGAGGACTTTTGTACTTTTTTTTTTTTTTTAGCAGAAATAGATGTCAGGCTGGAGCTGCTGTCTATGTAGGGGGTTACTTTATTGCAGTGTAAGCTTTAAGATTTTGAGTCCAATGAAATACGCAGCGGAAAGTCAGTGGAAGGAGCTAAATTAGGGCGTGAGATGAGGGAATTTATTCAAAACAAGATGACTGCAAGTTCATGGGCTGCTCTCCAGGGAGCAGAGCGCAGAGGGATTTCAGGCCATCTTTAAGATGATGATGGTTGTTAGGCAGAGCCTAGCTGCGTTTGAGGAAACACAAACAGCACATATTAGATACACGTTTCTTGCTTTAGAGGTAATATACAGTGAAAAGCGGGTTGTTAGTATGGGTGAAAGGTGAGTCAGTATGTCTGTAGTCTAACCTTTCATGTGTGCCCTGTTTGTACAGCAGTGTTTAACCTCACTGCACACACAGTTTGCAACCTTTCACCTCCAGTTTAACTTGTCTCGATATTCTGGCAGTAGTTATACTGATGGGAAGAAGAAGTTGCATAAACTTTGTTGTTGTTTTTTTATTATTATTTTAATTGCAGAACTATTTGAAAGACCATCCCTCTAGGTGATCGTGTAACATTCAGTGACTTTAAAATCATTTAGCCATATCAGTATATTTGAGGGGGTGTGCACAAACAGAAAAACATTAAGTATCGGCTGCTTTTTATCCGTTTTGCAGGATTATAAATGAGATATTTTAGGATTTGGGGCTATTTGTCAGACACAGCAAGACATTTGAAGTTTTGTGGAGAAGCAGAGTAATCATTAGCTTTACAGACACACGGCTAGTGTATGTCAGCGTTGCTTGCAGTATTTTCCCCAGCCCACACTGTACTGCGGAGCTGGTTGGGTAATATCTTAGAGGGATGCTTTTCCTTTATCACACTATGTTGAGGCTGATGAATTGCTTCACTTTTCCTCTGTTTTCCTTTGATGGTTTCATTGTGGCATACTCTCCTCTGATTTATAATATTTGCTGGCTTTATTGTAGGTGAATGACTGCGTTTAGATGCGTACAAACACCCGGTCTTCTCTTTTTTTTTCTTTCTCCATGAAGCATAAAAAGCCTGATTATTCATATCCCTCCGTGCACGCTCATAACAGTTTTCAATTTTCTGATCGTCTGCCTGCAGGCGAGTCGTGATTTCATCTCAGCTTCGATGGTCTGAGCCAAAAACAGAAACTGGAGATGGTGTTTTAGTACTCCGGGTAGCACATCCAGGTTTCTCAAATGATTGATGATGGTGTTTCCATGCACAGCGATCATAATCAGGACCTTAATGCACATTCGTCCTTTTCTCTTCTCACCTCTCCCCATGTGAACCTGCAAACCTCTTCCCCCTCCTTCTCGCGGAGCCATGTGAGACCTGAGCACATGGCTAGCGCAAGGCCGATGATGTCACCACAGCTCACCCACTCCAGTAGCTTTGCATCCCTAGATTGCAGAGAGAAGGAGATGGGCAGTGATGGGCTCAGTGTTTACGCTAATGTAGCGGCGCATGCACTTATATCAGCTCTTCTTTGTCCCAGCCTTTTCTTATCCACATCTGTGTCCGTCTCGTCCTGTGTCACCCCGCTGTCTCTTGCCTTTAAAGCACTTGGTAACTATGGCAACAGGCGGCAGGTGGCCGGGGCACTGTAGTGAGTCCGTTCCTCCGTGTTTGTCTGCATGAGGGAGTGTGCCAGATGCAAGACTAAACGAGTCAAATTCTGGTCATATTGGTCTTTCTGTCAGCAGTTATGGATGATGGAGCACTCACAGGTGCTTTCAAGACATGGATAGTCCTGCTGCCTTGTCCTCATATCAGATTACAGATGCATATGATTAGAGTAGGGCGATATAGCCAAAAATATTTATCACGATATATATTTGAAAATTTGCGATAACGATATAACCGACGATATAATTGATGCGAGACAAAATACAACTCCACAACATTACTAGCGCAAAAAGACAACCTTCCATTTATTTTCACTTAAACAAGAAGCTGGTTTTTATGTACATTAAAGCTTTATAAAAATGTAACAGTGCAAATGCAAATTCCTTGCTGAAAGTTTAACCAAAAGGCATTTCCAGTAGAAATGGGATGACATATCCTGAGCATAACCATGTATAATATCCACTGAAGTTAAAAAGAGGTGCTTTGCAACATTAAACTGCAGTGTGCAGTACGCATTTTTCGGACCATAAGGTGCACGGGATTATAAGGCACATTAAGCGAAACAAAGCAGTCAGATAAATCAAACTTTATTAAACTCATTCTTCTTGCTTCCTCCACTTCTGTACCATTGATTCATTAATGTTGAATTCTCTGGCAGCTGCTCTATTCCCATGTTGTTGCAGTATACTAATGACTTAGGGATTATCCTTGATCCTGCTCTTACGTTAGATAGTCATGTTAAATCTCTTGTTCGGTCTTGCTTTTATCATTTAAGAAATATTTCTAAATTGAGCTCTATTATATCCTATACCGAACTGGAGATTGTTATTCATGCTTTTATCTCTTCACGACTGGACTATTGCAATTCCCTGTTTACTTGTTTAAATAAAGGTTCTTTGGAGCGTCTGCAGATCGTTCAGAATGCTGCAGCAAGACTTTTGACGAAAGCTTCTAAATTTTCACATATAACACCGTTGCTCATGCAGTTACATTGGCTTCCTGTTGAATTTAGAGTCCAGTTTAAGATTTTGGTTTTAACTTTCAAGGCTCTTCAACAACAAGCACCACCATATATTATTGAACTTTTACAGCCCTATGCCCCTAGTAGGTCTCTGAGGTCGAGTAGTCAGGGCCTACTTGTCATTCAGTATACGAGACTGAAAACTAGGGGTGATAGAGCTTTTGCTACTGTGGCCGCCAGACTGTGGAATTCCCTTCCTCAGGACTTACGATCCGCTGATTCATTGATTACTTTTAAAAAACAGCTAAAAACACATCTTTTTAAAACTGCCTTTTGCTAACTTTGTTTGTATTTTGTCTTTTTAATCTGTTATATCTTGTAAAGCACTTTGTGATCTCTATCTAGAAATGTGCTATATAAATAAAATTTTACTTACTTACTTACTTACTAACCTCGTATTGTGGATGGATTATCTCAGTTGTTCTCCTGACTGAAGTTTGGTCCGTTTACAGCATCCTGCCATGCGATTGCATTTGTCTCTAACCATGAAGAACCTTCACGTTAACTTTTATAAGTGGAAAAGTGTTAGTGTTCGTCCTCCAGCTTCACTGTTTATGTTATGCTAACATAGCTGTGTCGCTAGCGATCACGTATCACATCATTATATACCAGCTAGCCCAACTTCAGTAACCCTACAAACGTCACTGCTGTTTAGTTTCCTGTCTTCATTTATGTTGGAAGTGATAGCAGAGCTGTACGTTTGATTTTTTTTCAGAAATCTCTCAGTCAGAACATGCAATATCATGCTTAGGTAACTAGCGAAACTAGCGAGCTAACTTCCGCTAGCTTCCTGCTAACTTCTAACTCCGTTAAATGTAATAACTTTTGTTTTCATGGATGCCTGGAAGTTAAACTTTATAGTTACACCTGGTAAAGCAGCAATGCTGATCGTTTTATTAAAGATGAAAGAATTTAGACAGTTTTTAACTCTAAGTGATGCTGCAGTGTTATTTGACCTGAAGTTTACGGAGTTTAGGACCCAGATTACTCCCAGATTTAAGAGCATCTTAGTCCGACAAATACGACAATAACAACGGCCGCTTGCATGTTCTGCAAAAAAATGTGCTTTGTTGTGTATCTGACGGACAAACACCAAACCAGTTCCACATCACGGAAGTTGCACCATTTTTACAAACCAATTCTGGTTCATCTGTTTCACTCAACAATCGGCCATGTGCGTATGAAAACAAAGGCACTGCGCATGCGCGTTTTACTCCCATTCTATCGCGATATTTCATTTTCCTATCGTTGCCTAACATTATACCGGTATTACCGTGAACGGTATAATATGGCCCAGCCCTACATATGATTAAGAAAAAACCTTCCGGGGCAAATTTCATCTCACCTGAGTCATTTGCACCTTTTTTTTTTATTACAAGGAACTTTCTGAAATGAGGATGGATAAAAGAGCGATAGATGAAGCACAGGAGAATAAGGGGGGAAGGGTCTTGAGGGAGTGGCGGATGTGGGGAGGAGGAGGAGGAGAGGGGAGTGTGGGATGGAAGTGTGGAAGAAAGAGGAGGAGGAGGGGGGTTGGGAGGGATCCAAGAGCACCCGACTGGCAAACATCCAGTCGCATCACTCCTTATATGTAATTGCCCCTGCGCTTCACCCAATTAGAGTGCTCCTTATGTTTTTTACAAACTGCTGCTCAAGCAGCCAAATCCTCACAAATGGGGTTGCCAAGGAAACAGCTATGGGTGGCAGCTGCTTCCTTGGTGATTTAGTGCAGGACTAATGGTGTCTGGGTTGATGCGAGAAGACCTTGAAATGATGTTCATGGATGCACATTCGCACTTCGGACACACTTGCAGTTCTTCGGAAGTCCTTGTATTTCAAAGAGTCTGCTGTGTCAATTAAGTGTCACATCTCCAGCACTGGAGTGCGTTAATGCTACGTGGAGCTCCGCAGATCTATGGTTACATGTTGTATGTGTGTAGTAACACTTTGCAGAAGTGTCAAAAATACTGTTAAAACGGACGCATTTGATTAAAGTGGGTTACTCGTGCTTTTGTTTGTCGTTTAGTTTAGTGCATGCAGTGGAGAAGACAGGCGCATTAAAATGTCCACTACAGCTATTGATTGTTTCTCATCCCGGCATCTTTTGAGCTCCATGTTGGTGAACTCCATGCCGATTCAATTTCCTTCTCAATCAACATCTGACCTACTATGCGTATTGCACATAGATGATATGCTGCTGGGTCAGGGGAAGACCGCCTGCAAGTGCATCTGCTTTGGTTGGCTTCTGTAACGTTTCTCACTGCACAGCCAGAGATGCTGATCCATCCAAAATCTGTGTTAAAACAAGCTTCAAATTTGTGACGACAACATGCATTTTTATCAGAACAGAAAGCTGCCCCTAAATGTGCTCTACTCAGAGTTTTTTTATGTATCAAATGCTTTTATGTTTCTTTGGATACTAATTTTAGCTAAAGGAGTTCAGTAATGACTAATGTCAATAAACAACTGGCTAATTGTTTATTGACTGGCCAAGTTTGTTGTAAGTACACTGATAATAGGTATGCAGTATTTATACTGGTCTCACCGCTGCTCTACAGCATGACGTGTAGTATTTACAGTAATCCCTGGTTACACTGCATGCATATAAAACATTATGTCATGTAATGTTTCCACTGTGTAATCACCATTTATGTTTTGGTTAGTGGGGTTTAAAGTATCAATAAAAAGATGACGATCCACTTTTGCTTCTCAAATGGCGAAAAACACAGAAATCCACAGACTTCTATGAAGTTTGTTAAGGCAGTGACTCTGTACTATCTGTGGACCGTTTGTGCTTATGTGTGTAGTTATGCCTTCACCTTAGAAGTCGGATGTCGTAGCTGACTTCACATTCCAGTAGTAGTTTGAAAATCATGGAAAAACAGGTTTTGGTTTGCTCTGTAGTGCAATGAAACTATTACTGTGTCACTCGTGATACGGTGCTTGGTTTTTGTTTGTTTGTTTTTGCACTTAAAAGCACTACTGGAGCACATTCACAGACAAACTGGTCAGTGCTCTGCATATGGTTTATTTAGCCACAGCATTGGTTACAGATAAGTTTTACTCTTTTGCTAATGTTTACTTTAACAGTCAATCTTGGATTGCTGAGTTGGGTTCGGTAGGGTTGCACTGAACTGACTTCAGTTCAAAATTGGAGCTGGAAACTCATAAATCGTTACCTCAACATCAAATGAAATTCACCAGTACCTCCCAAAGGCCTGCTTTGAAGCCCAGATCAATGTTTTGATTGATGCCAGCTCGTTCATGTTAACATCATTAATAATAATTTTACACTGCGTACACACAGAACCTCTAGTGCAAAAGCACCAGTGTTGTTTAACTGTGTGGTTACATGTGATTTGTAAATGTAACCTGGTCCTATGCTGACAAATCACTGGAACTGATTTTTGCTGTAATTTCCAGCACTGCCTCCTCGTCACTTATGACCTCTAAAACTGCTCGCACGATCAGGCTTCACAGCGGTGTTGAGCTGTTAAGTGATTTGAGTGCTACTAACCTGCACCATGTGAACTGTTTAAAGAGGGCTGTGGGGAAGGTGGGTTTGCGTGTGAGGCCATCACGTGCCTGCAGAGAGTAAACAGCTTTTCCTGCAGTAAGATCATGTGTCCCCATATGCTCATTTTGTGTAATCTCGCTTGTATTTCCAGCCTTACCTCAGTTCCCTTTTGTTTATTATCCTTTCGGCGGTTCGCTTCGTGTTTGCGCTAATTGTCAGATAAACACAGCCACAACAAAAAAGACAATTATACCCGTGATATACATTTATCAGCAATGTCCTCCGTAACAGTGGCACAATTACCAGCAATCAGACCACCACAAACAAGCCTATGCTGGCTCTAAATGGGCCTCGGGGGGTGAATGCACACATAATCATGACAGGTCTGCACACATTTACCTTACTTAGCAGAAGTCTGTTATTTCAAGCCATTTGATTAGCTGTAGTATTGTAATTTGAAACCCACCTTAAGATTTGATTTGTCTTACAATCCTTGTGATTTTCCTTCTGTTTTCAAAGTTAAAACCCTCGTGGTGGGTGCCAGAATAAAGTGCAAATGGCAAGCGCCTAATACCTCCTGGATTTGTTCAGCAGTTCTACTGGAAGAGGTGGCGCTCTGAGACAGTCTGATACATCACTGAGGATCATTTGCACCTTCATTAGGACAGGAAGCCATTTTCTGCCAAGCCTTTTTTTTTCCCTCCAAGTTTTCATGCTGGCTATTCAACATCTCAACCAGATATTTAGTTTCCAGAATTAATCAGCTGCACACAACATACTATTCTACTTTTCTCCTCCCATTCCCCGCCCGTACCTTCCCCTCTACCTCCTCCCATGCGTCATTCCTCATCAGTAATCTGCCTTAATGTCCTTAGCCTGTCATAGTGTTTGGAGTTCATGCGTCAGCTGACCTACACAGAAACTGGGTCACGACGATGGTGTGGCGGGGCTGGGAAAGCTCTGCTCTTTCTTCCTAAATCTTTCCATGAAGCTTCCGTTCTTCTTGCGTTTCCTGCCATGTTTATAATCATTTCATTTTCCTCCACAAACACATTCAGCTCACTCTTGCTGCATGGCGGTGCTCTAGAAAGTAACGCATTTATTATTAACAGATTTCAGTAATCCAGTGACAGAACTGTAGCAGTAATTAGGAACTATTATCAACCCCAAAGTGATTTGGGGTTGATAATAGACAGGAGGGTGTTTTCTCTCACTCTGACCTCAAGAAAAAAAACTAGCGTGATATCCAAGAAATGGGAGGAGCTTAGGTAAATGACTAAATGCCACTAAAGCAGTGTGGACATGCTTGAATTTGCAGGCGTGACTTCCCGCTGGTGTATGAATCTGGGATAGCATGGATAATGTTTGTTTAGAAGTACAGGGAGAAGAAAAGTTGTGTTGTAATGCTGTTTATTTACAGTGTGGGTATTTAAAAAGAATTCTAACCTGAAACAGTATTGGGTTTATTCTGAAAAAGCCACATGGGTTATTAGTTAAAAGAGGCAAAATGAGGGAGTTTCCCTTTTCTCTGACCTTTCTTTGCTGTTAGCTGTTGATTAAAAGTCCCCCGTCTGTTTCATATTAACACACTTCCACTGTTTCACAGAGCCAAATCCCCCCACGCTTCCCTCAAAGGCACAAACTTGAAACAGCTGCTTAAAACCAGGCAGCATCAGTCAGCGCTAACGAAGTAAGGACGGGTTTTTCTTGAAAAGAAACTCAGCCATAGGATTACTCGTCGTCATATTGATGTAAATGATTTTTTAGATAGCCTCACTTGAGACTGCGCTACTCGCCAGTTAGCCTTAACATTAAAAGCACCCGCCTGATGCTATGTAGCATCCCCCTGTGTACCTCAGATAAATCTGACCCAGTGCATCCTTTAGGTTCTTTGGGTTGCAGGATGAGGCCTCCTGGTCTTACTTCACCTGTTGTTGGTAATTGGTTAATACATTTTTCATTTTTCTGTCTTTGTATCATAAATGCAGATATGACGACATATTATATTTTTATAACAGTCTACACCTGTTCTCTTTGTCATCCTTTTAGACTCTGAAGCGCAAGGAGAAGGAGTACGAGCACGAGATGGAGCGTCTGGCTCGAGAGAAGATCGCAACGCAGCAGCGGCTGGCCGAGCTGAAGAACGAGCTCAGCCAGAACATGGACGCCATAGAAATCGACAGAGTCCTCAGACAGACCATCCAGCCAGAGGACGACCAGGCGTCCACGTCCACGGCCTCAGGTAAGGGAACAGACTGCAGCAGTTTGTTTTCAAACTGAATCGCAGGAGAGAAGGGTGATCAGAGAAGTTTGTTTTTTGATGTAGCAGTCGTTACATGTGGTTTGAATTTTACTTTTACGTAAACATTCATATCGTGATCACTGTTTCTGCTCTAATCTGCAGAAGGAGAAGATAATTATGAGCAGGACATGGACGAGGACGTTCCCGCCCCTCCTGCTCCCACGCCCCTCCCCAAACCGGCTCCTCCCATTTTACAAGCTCAGCCGCTCATCACCCCTCACCTGGCGATCCAGCACACCACACTGCCTATCCTCACCAGCGCCTCCCCCGTGGGTCCTCCTCCACCTCAAGCCATTGCCCCTGCTCCAGCCCCGGGTCAACCCCCACCGCCACCTCCTCATCCTATCCAGCCCCCAGCCATGCAGGTCCAGCCCACCGTCATCGCTCACGCCACTGTGTCCCATGCTTCAGTCATCCAGGCTGTCAATAATGCCCTTCCCACCAATCACAAACACCTAACGCATATCGCTCCATCACCTGGCCCCAACTCTTCCACACCTCAGCCGATCACAGCGGCTCCGGCTGCCCCTGCCACCGCCACTCACCAGCCAATAACTGCCCAGCCCATCGGACACATCACCGTCCATCCGGTGGCCCACCTGGGCTCTCCTTTGGCATCCCACCTCCCGACTCTCTACCCCCAGGGCATGTCTGTGTCCCAGCCCACGATGGTGGGCCACATCGCCCACACCTTCGCCCACCACACCCTTCCTCACGTCCAGGCCAATCCTCAAACTAACACTAACGGCGCCCAGGTGAACAGCGCGACTGTGGTGAGCCAGGGAAGCCCGTCGCTAGGGAAACCCACAGCAGTGCTGGCCCCCCACCCACAGCTGGTTGGACAGGCTACTGTCCTGAACCCTGTCACCATGGTTACAGTCCCAACCTTTCCCGTCAGCACGCTCAAACTGGCCTGAAACAGACAATAATACCTGTAGCGATGGATGTGAGACAGGAGAACGAGTTTTCATCTCCTGTCAGTCGCAGAGTCTCTGACAGACACGTGAACATTTGAGCATCAACTGTTTCTGGACTTTGTGTGATGAATATCTTCTGAGATATTTCAGTCACAGCTCTGTTAGTTTGTGAACAATTACATTAAAGCTGAGTCAGCAGGTCGGGCCATTGTTTGTGAAAATGTGACTGTGACGTTTGTCTCCCCCGCAAACACAGAAACTCTGTTTTACCTTTTTATCTTCCTTCCTTTTCTCTTTATTTTACCGCCAGAGGCACTAACACAATAAGCTCTGTTTGCACTCAGGCATCAAGGATTTACTTTAACTGGTCATTCAGTCATTTAGGGGAAATGATTACAGCGAGACAGAGAGAGGACTTTGAGCTCGTGTGGGACGTGTAACGTCACTCCTGTGTTTAAAGGGTGGAGCTGGAGTTGGATTCAGTGGTCTCATCCAGATAAATCACACGCAGGGCCGTTTATCAGTCAATTACATCACATAACATTACATAGTTAATTAGGGCTAAAACATTGTCACGTACTGATGCAGTTATTTAGTTTTTTCTACCAGGAACACGACAGGAAAGTTTTTTGTTCTTCCCCTTTCGCCATGATCTAAGTTCGACACGTGGCAGACGAAGTCATTCTTTAAACATCTTGCAAATAGTTTAAGGAAAAGAATTTGAGGATGGTAGTGCAATAAAAAAAACCTGACACGCTGCAGTTCAGAATACAAAAAAAGGAGACAGCACATCTTTTTAAAGGCAAATTCTGCAGTGGAGTTAATTTTTTCATTTTCTTTTTATCCACTACCTCAGAAGGCTTTTATTTTGGAGGGCGACTCCAAAACAGCGATTTGCTCCAGAGAATTGGGGCAGTGATTGCTCGGTTTGGTCAGCGTACAGTAGTGTCTGTTATTGATGGCCCTGTGGAGAAGTTGTGTCATGTTAACCACAAATAAAAGTAGGGCAGTAAGTTTGAAGCGAGCAGGAGCTGAGTCAGAAAAGCAGCTGAGGACAGAAGCTGGCAACTGGGATTTTCCAGCTATTTGTTGAAAAAAGTAGGAAGAGCGTGCAGTGCAGTCAGCTTTGATCTGGTTACCTACACCCACAGTGAAAAGCTTGCCTTCTGCTGGGTTTTTAAAGAAAGATGTTAAAGGCTCTCAGCTATCTTTCACTGCCAGATTCAAAACCTGAGAAGTTGCCCAGTTACCCACAGGTCATTTGAGTGCATCAACTCCCGTCAAGTCTGCACACACTGGTGGTTATTGAGGCTTAAAGCGGCTTAACGAGCCCTCAGGAAACCTCCTAGGACTGCTCCGAAGCTCGTGTTTGTGCGTTTTAATAGGATTGTTTATTAGCTAAGACATTTTGAAACCAACCAAAGGCCTGAGCGAGACTGTATGCAGAAAATTGTCTGCATACCTGCTCTCAAACAGTCAGGCAGGTTTCCTTTTGTCCCTTTGATGAGTGATGTTCCTTCAGCACACTGTGGGGAAAACAGGTTTCCAGCCGCTTTAGTGTAACGCAACAGCTCCCTCTGCTGTCGTTACCCAGGCACACACAGCACACAAGTTTCCGATGAGGCTTTTAAAAATTGTGAAAATGCTTTTTTTTTTTTTTTTTTTTTTTTTTAAACTTAACAGAACGAAACAAAATTATATGACTGTATGGAAGCTTGTTTATGCCACTAAAATAAAAACAAAAAACATAATGTTGCCGTTCAGACTTCTGAGAACATAACTTTAAATGGTTAATATTTCGAAATTTCAGCTTTCTCAGAAGTTTCGCTCAGCAAGATGACATTTTGAAGAAATAAAAAAATTTAAAAAAATTTTTTTACATTCTTCCAGTGGCAGAAACAACCTTCCATAGATTGAACTATCACTTTATCTACTTGTTTTGGAGGGCGATGCAAGGCCAAAAATACAGCTTTTCATTCCAAGAGAAATTTGGAAGAGATGTACGACAAATGCTGAACACCAAATCTTCAGCCGCAGTCCAGAAAATTTGTTAAAAAAAAAAAAAAATCAAATGTATTTAAATTTAAAAAAAAAGCCGAAAGTGTGTTCGTGTGCGAGCGCATTCTCACAGCCTTCTCGCCAGCCTTTTCATCAGATTTCTCTTCGGTATAATGTCGTCAGTCTTGCGTGGCTCTGCTCCTCACCTCCTCTGCTGGTTTCCGTGTGTTACGTATGTATATGTGACTGTTTTCAGTATGTTTTATATTCTGTACTATAGCTAATCCTATTGTACCTGTAGCATGGCTCTGTTTTTTGTTTAGGTTCTTTTGGGAGGGGGGTGTTTACCCTTTGCCCTGTGCATGATTGAATGTGTGTGTGAGCGTGTAGCTAGCAGGTTATTTTTTTACACAGAGGTGATTTATGGTATGAGCCTGTTTGGGTGCTATTGTGTGTGCCTCTACTCAGTTTTCCTGAACACTGTGACAGCTCTGGCAAAACACATCGAGCGAATGGAAGAGACAAAGAATTACTGTCACACTCGTTTTTTTTTCTTTTTCTTTATTCTCCTTTTTTTTTTTTAACATGTAAGGTTTCCATATTTGTGAGTTGGACTGAGACATGAAATGTAGGGGGGGGGGGGCAAAAAAAAGCTGTTGATCCTTTCTTGATAACCTAATAATGTCTAATATTTGAGTTTTTGTAATATTTGTATGTATGTATGAAAGTTTTGTAAATTTGTGATTGTATGCACGTTTTGGCAAATGAGTGTATGTATCTTCAAAATTTTAAAAATGCTTGTTTCTTTTCTTTTTTTGTTTTGTTTTGCATGTAGATTCTGTTTAGTTTCTTTTGATTAGAAGTTTTGTTTTAATGTTTTATTTCTGGGACCATGTACAATACTATATAACGTGGGCAGAATCTTGGACCTCATGCTACATTGATATTATATATGAATATAAAAAACATCTTTTCCCTATGGAGAAAGTTTTAAGTTATATATCGCCTGTACACTTTGGGCTGCCTTTTAGATCTAACTGTCCACTGTTTAAGATAACCATGATAATAATGGATTAAAAAAACATATTAATGAAGAATTATGCTGATGAAATAATAAAGATTCTTAATAAATCTTATTACATTTACAACACATTTTGCTTCTGCGTGAGTGGTTTTCAGAAGAAAAATTTAAACGGGCTTAAGACAGTTTTTTTTACTTGTTTTTTTTTTTACAAAACAGCAAAATTGGATATTAAAAATTACAAAACAAGTCAACTCACAAGAAATAAAAGCATGAAAAACTGTTTAAGTTGAAACATTAAAAAAAACTTACTTTGCTACAGTGAACACTAGATGGCAGTATGATATGGAGGCCTAAAACTACCATGATCAAAATTAAATGAACAAATAACTTGTTAAATAAAAACACCATAAAATAAAATAAAAAAATACTTTTTTTTGGTAATGTGTTTCTGCATCATTATGCAAATTAGAAAGGTTGTCGATCGAAGTGGAGCAACTTTTCACCTTTTCACCTACTTCACCTACTGCACATGTCAGAGGGATCGTGTGTTAGACGCAGGGGTTGAACCTTTTTGCTTTCAGTAATTTAGAAGTGTGAGGGCTCATTACAAATTTAAATACGGAAGAAAAGTAAAATAAATATCAACATATTTGTTTTGAATAACTTCTTTACCAAATGAATGATGTATTTATTTTGTTTGTGGCAGCTTTGGTCCATTAACGAGGTTGCTGATAAAGGGATCATGTTCACATGATAAAGAAACAAATCTACCAGTCATAAAAAAGAAATGCAAGTGTTATGTGGTGAAATATGTTTTCACTCTTTGCTTTGCAACAGATGTCTGAAGACGAGGTGCTCCAAGCTGTACTAGAGGCAGCGGTGCCTCCTGCTGTTCAGGAGGACAATGTCAGGGCAGAGCTGGTCTTTCTGGATCAGGATCATTTTCACACACGTCCTTATCATTTAGCACCAATATGTCTCCTATCAAACATGTCTGGGACATTCTGGGTCAGCGTGTTCATCAGTGTGTCTTTTGCATGATGAACACGCCCCAACCAGTCAAACCAGCCCCTCCCTGAGCCTGGATCCACCAGTTAAAAGAGGGGTTTTCCTTCCCACTGTCGCCAAAAGTTTGCTAATAGGGGGTTTTCTGATTGTTGGAGTTTTCTCTGTATTACTGTAAGGTCTTTACCTTATAATAAAAAGCATCTTGAGGCGACTGCTATTGAGATTTGGTGCTATATAAATAAACTTGAACAGCAGCAATCATCATTATCATTGTACAGCTGCAGGCTGCTCATCCAGGAATGGAGAGCAATTCTTCCACACATCCAGGAGTTGGGTGACTGCTTGCATTGGATCACATCTTATATTTACATATGCCATAGTGTTGGTCTATAAACTCTATTTAAAACACTGACTTGTGTTCCTTTTTTAGCTAGCATGTGACTAAAACAGTTGGAGCACTCTGGTTTTTCGAATGGGTGACTCATTCCAAAGTCCAAATCAGTTATCCTGCTGAGATGCTCCCAAACAGCAATACTGAGCTTTTGACTTGCATGTCCTTGCAGTATCCTTAATAGTTATAGAATGTTTTAGGATAAAGTTCATGATTTTTCTTTTCTAAAGGCGTTTAGGATTAGGAGGTTAGATCGGGAGTTAGATCTGGAAAAAACAGGGAAATCTTTTCTAGTATCTTTGGAAAGTCGTGATTCCAACTATGATTCTCACTGCAAGTTATCCTAAGTAAGAACAATTAGAAATAGGCTCAGTTTCAAGCTTGCCAATTGCCAAGGCCTCCTCTGTGACTCTGGGTGCTCCTCGTCTGGCTCCTGTTTCAGGGATGTACGGTGAGAATCAGCAGCCACTTCTATGACTGTGCTGCATCTGCTCCTGAATCCGCTCCAGCACCTCCTGCATCTTTCTCAGCTTAAAAACAAAATAAGAGAGTAAATACAGGTCTGATTACTCATAAGCTAAGTTGATGAATGAATGAATGAATGAATGAAGAGAAACACACCTCTTCATCCTTTTCATAGATCAGTCTTTCCTTCTCAGTGTCAGCGACGGCCAGAGGCAGAGGAAAGTCTGCCTCACTACCGTCCCGATATTTCTCACGCAAACTAAGACCAAACCCACACACACAAAGATATTACAAAAATATCTGACCTCACTGTGCTTAACAGGGTTTTTTTCAAGTTTTTTTTAATATTGGTTTGTGGTGTTGTGCATCCTGCCTCCACCCACCTGCGTTTCCTCTCCAGCACCACCATGCGTGTCATGTTCTGGATGCACTGAGCTCTGTAGTTCTCATAGTGAATTTCCCGCGTCACGTCCTTCAGATCCTGCATGTGCGTCCTCACCAGCATGTTCCTCAGCAGCAGGAAGTCGGAGTGAGCCGGGTTCTCCACTGACCATGCAACAGCAACATTGTTACCGCATCATACTGGATTCTTTGTTATCAAATGGAACAACAGCCAGGTGCGCAACTGACACAAAATGTACTCTTAAGGGGTAATGATTGAGTAAAAGTAAACCAAAAAACATAAAAAAAAAAAAAAAACTAAAGTAAAATTAAAATTAAAAGGCTTGGGGTAATACCTTCTACCACGCCCCAGGGATAGACGCGACCCCTGAACTTTCGACCTTTACTCTCCACCTGTACGTTACTCCCAATCACAGCAAATGGGATGCTGTTCTGCAAGAAAACAACAACAACAACAACGACGACAAAGAAAAAAGCCCAAACCAAAATAAACCGTCAGCCTTAAAATAGACCAGACAACACATTTCAACCATGACAACGTGAATAAAATGAGGAACCTTAAGTATCTGTTCCTGTGTCTTGAAGTCTTCGTCCTCATCTGAATCACATTCAGGAAACTGGTAGATGTTTATCCCAAACTGCTTGATCTCCTCCCTGATCTGGAGCACATGAACACACATTAGGAGAAGATGTGTAACAGAAATAGATAAACTATATAACAGAGATTGGAGATCAATTACAGAACAGAACTGGGTTGCCAGAGGGTCAAATCGGCCCTGCTGGATAGCTTTGCATAGTTTGAAATTAAAGGAGTCATGAATAATTCCAACTTGGTGCACTGCAATTCCTGCTGTGTTGTGATACAAGGCAGGACGGATCCATGCGTACACCAAACTCTGACCCTAACTGCAGAAATCAAGACTGCTTCAATCCGATCAGACCAGGTAATGCTTTTCCAGTCTTTTTGTGTCTGGTTTCAGGACCCTGTGCAAATTGTAGCTTCAGTTTCCTGTTCGCAGCTGACTGCAGTGCCACCTGGTGTGATAACCTGACATTGTGCTTCAAAGTTCCACATGTGTGTTCAGAGATGCTCTTCTGAATACCTTCACTGTAATGAACGGCTATGTGGGTTAATGTTGCCTTCATGTTAGCTCCAAACAGTCTGACCATTATCCTCTGACATCAACAAAGATTTTTCACCCAGAGAACAGCTGCGGGCTGGATATTTTCTCTTTCTCAGACCATTCTCTGTAAACCCTAGAGATGGTTCTGTGGGAAAATCCCATTTAGATCAGCAGTTTCTTAAGTACTCAGACCAGCCCTTCTGGCCCCCCAAAACTATGTCACATTCAAAGTCTCCTAAATAATCTTTCGTTCCCATTTTGATGCTCACTTTGAACTTCAGCAGGTCCTCTTGGCCATATCTATATGCCTAAATGCATTGAGCTGCTCCTGTGTGATTGGCTGATTAGATATTTGTGTTAACAGAGAGTTGAACAACACCCAGTGAAGCAGCCGTGTGTACATATTGGTATAACTGAGCTGTTACCTTCATCTTCTTTCTGCAGACCTCTGCTGGTGTCAGGCTGTCAGCTTTGGCCAACACAGGAATTATGTTGACTTTTTCATGAAGCGCCCTCATACAGTCCACATCCAGAGGTCGAAGGCTGATAAGAGAAAATAGTCACATACAGAAATGTGCAAAAATAAGAAAAAGTTTAGCTGATGCTGTTGGAACAGTGTTATCGCCGTTTCATCAGTGTACCCATGTCCGAACGGTGAGATGAAGTAGAGGCAGCAGTGGACTCTGTTGTCCTGAATGTTTCTTCTGTTCAGCCCGCTCTCGTCTCTGAAGTACTGTTCAAACTGCTGGTCGATGTAGTTGTCTATGTGCCTCCAGCTGATGCAGAAACAGAAAATGAATGAGTGAAACCTGGAGGCACACTGACACTCAATGTCAGCGATGAAATCAAGGGCTACGTATGTGCTTCACGAGTTCAATTCAAATGCCACCAAAATACCAAAGTCTTGCTCGAGTTAAGCTGGTTTGACTGCGAGGAGGAGTTCGTGACCTCACCTTTCTGTGTTGTTGACGGCATCTCCGAACCCTGGCGTGTCTATGATGGTGAGCCTCAGTTTGACTCCTTTCTCCTCAATGCCAACGGTGTGTTTGATGATGGCGACTGTTCGACTGATCCGCTCTGTAAGCGCACGCAGTTTGTTCAAAGACGCATGAGATCACACACGTGACATCAGATTGTGTGTCTACCCCCCCAATACAGAAAGTGAAAAACTAATACTTACCTTCAGCATTGAGAACTTTTCTGTCCTTGTAAAGATCCGTGAGGAACAAACTGTTGATTAGTGTGGATTTACCGAGACCGGACTCCCCTACAGAGACGTTTGAGTAAGGTAATAAATCATCTGTCTTCCTCGGAAGAATTTGTGTCAACAGATAAAGTTACAAGGATTTATGGACGCCACGCTCCCACTAATCAGTGGCGTGTTTTAATGATCGCTGGCAGAGCAGTGATGTCCGTTATCTCCACTTAAGAAGATATTTTTTTAACTTTGTTTTACTCGTTTATCATCACTTAAGTTTTTTGATATTTGATATTTTTGACTTGTTGTGCCTTTTGTAAAACCCTTCCTCCTCAGGAGAGAAATCAGACTCACCTGCGACTATGAGTGTGAATGTGAAGCCTTTCTTCACAGTTTTTCTGTGGACCTGGTTTGGTAATGTGGCAAAACCTACGTACTCCTTGTCCTGATCCTAAAGAAGGAAAATACAAAGATAACATACACATATGGGGATATTTACTGCTTCAATTAGAAATTCTCTCTACATCCTCGAGCTTCAGTGCTCCTTAGTTAATAAAGCAGTCAGATATGGGCCTGAAATGTCCAAACTGGTTATCAGTAGCCCTGTCGTTCTCCTCATGGATACTGTAGCACTTATTATCTTGAATAAATAAACATATATTGTGTCACAATAACAGCCATGACTCTCGCGTCACAGGCTGATCCCTATTGGGCCACAAGCTGGACTGCAAAGGATCACGAAACCTCATTTCACTTTGCCTTTGCCCCAGAAGCTTCGGTGCACCGACGGTGAGCAGACAAGAAAGGAAACCATAGACGCCTCTTAGCTTTAGAGCTTGATATGCTCTTTAAGGGCCAGACAGATGTGATAACCAAACTCGCTTGCCGCTTTTTTTTCCCCTGTGTGAAAGTTGATGTCGTAAACTGTGTTTCTTTGAAAGCTGCATGAAGGAGTTGGAAACTGTTGAACGGGTACTGAAAGTGGGTGTAAGGTTTTAAAGATGTACTACGAAGTAAAGTAACACAGAGGTTCAGGCAACAAACATTTAGAGACATAAACAGCCAGACATTATATAAAATAGTAAAAACATACCTCAGGAGAGTCGTAGGGGTCAAAGCGTCCCCAGGGGCTACGTGGGCGCATGGAAGGGCTGAGCGGCGAGTCCAAAGACACCTGAGAAACAATCTGCCTCCTCAGCGGTAGCTGCTGAAATTCTGGATCTAGTCCCATGTGATTATGCCTGGGAGGGACTGCTGGAGAGCCCCTGGGGTGGAAGGGGATGGTGCGGACCAGAGAGGGAGTCCCAGGAAGGCTGAGGTGTCTCCCGTTGATGGGGCTCCCAATGCCTTCTGCTCCATAGTGGCCTGGTCTCTGGTGCTGTTCACCAGAGTGAGACATGAGAGGCAAATCCCTCATGGCATAAGGATACTGCATGTCCTCCTGGTCCCTTATGGACAGACTGGACAACTAAAACAGAGAGCAGCATGATTTTTCCTCTGTCTGATATTATTTTTTTTAAATTAGGCACAGCAGACGAATATACCTCAGCTGACAGGACTCTTGTGAAAGCCCCTCTCTAATTATGAGTGTGTGGATATATGTGGCTGATAACCGTGCTCTCCTGAAGGTACCGCAGTGATGCTGGGCTGAGGCTGATTTTGGTCATCTGATAGGGGAAAACAGCTCACTTATCTGCCTCTTTTTCTCATTGTGGCTTTGTGTATGTGTCCACAGCCTATGTATGTGTCCACAACATAGACGGATTATCACCACACTCACTCAAGATTGTTGTCTAAGCCTCGTGTTTGCAGTCAAACAAAAAGATGGGTAAGCTGGAGAAACATCGAATCCTAAAACCTGAAGAAAAGTCGCATCATGATTAAAATACTCATCATTCGTGTATCAATCATTGGTCATGGTTGTACCTCTGTCTGTCTGACCTCAGCGAATCAATGGTAATGCTGATATTTTGGCTTTAACAGCAGTAACTGGAGGTGTTTTTCCCCTAAGATAAGCACTAACTAGGCTTCCTGTTAATCTCATAACATTACACACTCCAGACTGCCTGTTGTGAGAAGACAGAAGGTTTCTCACAACAGACCAATAAGATTGTCTTTGTCCTCAGAGGAATTAACTTAATAACTTAAATTTCCAGGGTAGCCACCTGTCCCAGGAGCTCTGTGTCACAAGGCTTTGACAAGGAGATATAAATAACTTAACAAAGAATAGAAGCTGGAATTTATTAAAATGGTAATTGAAGGAGGCCATGAGGGGGTGATCTGTATTCCGGTCATGCAGTAAATGAATCATAATGCTATGACAGTAAAACCATGATTTTTTGGTGTTCCACTGTAATTTTCCTCCCGCCCTTTAGATATCTTTAACACTACTAAAATTAAAATAACCAGGAAACTAAAAAGTCTGATTGTTTGTTGCTCTCTGAATACATGGCCTAATGACGTATCTTTTCTTGCAGTGTTGGACTAAACCCTTCACTGATTAGGTGTGACCTGTGATCTCATTATACCGTTACAAATGCCGTCGTCCATCTGTCCAGGCAGGATGTAGAGACCGTTTGAAGCTGGAGGTTCGTAAACAATAGGGTCAAACCGGATATACCCACAAGGCTGTGAGTGCCGGTTTCTCAGGTTCGTTCAGCATGAAATCTATAGCTAGTTAAAAATAACCCGAATTGTATGTTTTTGTGCTGATTTTGTAGTTTTCCAAAACTTCACTCCACACCTGCTTCCACACAAAATGACTGTACCCTATGATGAGGAGCTAGGATAGGGAATTTCCACCTGCTTTATCCAAGATAAACACCCTGGGCTCTTAAAGTGGTTAAAGGAATGCAGAAAAGCGCCGGCCACGGTGCTGCTGGATTGAACAGGGTTTATCTGGCATTCCTCTACCTGTCAGCTCTCATTACCCACAAAACTTTGCAGTAGGCTTAATCCAGCTTCTAGCGCTCTGACAGGGTTGGGGTTTGGAGATTTAACTCTTAAACACACACATAAGCTCAAATAAACACTACTTCTATAGGCTACTCTACAAAATTGTCCTACCTCCTTGCCCGAGAAAGTTGAAGCTTTGTTTTGAGGAGAGCAAATTGGAAAAAATATATATTAAAAAATTATTTATTCAGGTTTGCTGCATCCATCCTGCACAAGCTAAAAACGTAATCAATTTAACGTTACTACACACCCTGATGTCTAAAAAGTAAATCTGCAATAAAATGCAGAACTGAAATGGAAAAAATAGCAGAAAAATACTAAATGACCCATAACCCCCCATTGTTTATACAAACAGATAAACTGATGAAATTACAGTAAATAAGATGAGAAAACATTAGCTTAAGAATACAATAACCTACAGAGATATAAATCCTTGCAGGATTGTCACAGGCTGCAGCTTCAAATTGGCTGAGCAAATTTTATCTGCTGAAAGTATCAGTGTAGGCCAATTCCAGTTGCTTTCTGAAGGAGCCTTGTTCTGTAGACTTGTATATTAACTGGATTATAGACTTACCTTTTTTATTGCTGCGAAATCTGACGGGAGAGGACATGTGCTCCATGCTGCTGGTATTCAAGCTGTCCCTGGATCAGAGGAGGGCAGCGCATGGCTGCAGCACAATGCTGCAGATGCTCTGTGGGCGTGTGCGTCCCTGAATTATACTACTCAGCTCCGGGTGCACCCTGCTCCATGTCTACTCAGTGTTACCGCTTTTCTGTGGTTACAGAACAGCTTAATACAGCTCAGCGATCATCATCATCATCATTATTATAATAATGTTAATGGAATGATTGTGAATCTTTAATATATTTAAAAAACACAAATTTCGTGCAAAAGTTTGAGTGTGTTTTGCATTTTCTCTAATCCACAGAGGGTCAAAAGCATACATACAGAAGTCAAATGTAATATTTGGTTAAATATCCCTTAGCAAGCTGCACCTCAACCAGATGCTTTTAGTAGCTATAAACAAGCTTCAAGCACAATTCTGGCTGGAAATTTGATCAGTTTTGGTAAAGTTCATTTAAATTAGTTGGTTTCCTGTCACAGACACAGATTTTAAACTTCGTTCACAAATTTTCAATAGGATTGAGGTTAGTACTTTGGAAAGGCCCTCCCAGAAGCTGGATGTAAGCCTACTTTCCAAAACCAGTTTTGATGTGTGTTTGGGATCATTGTCCAGGTGGAACTTCTCAATATTTTAAAGATTCATTCATCCAGCTGTTGATTTGAGGTAAAGTTGAAGAATTAGAAGGTACTCTTAATTCTTCCCAACTTCTGTAAATCTACAGTACAGCGTCATAGATCTTCACTGAGATCCATGGACTTCCTCATTGTTTGGAGTATTGGTCAATCTGAGGCTCTATGTATAACTAAACCTGTGTGGATTATAGAAAATACTGTTTAAATTCTGATTTGTGACCCATTGTTTATTTAAGTCATTAAAAATCTATGATGTACATTCCTTCCACATAGCAAATAGAAAGCTCAAAGAAACCACTAAAAGCTCAAAATTACCATGACATTTATGCACATGATGAGTTGTTATAAACCTCTGACCACAGTGAGTTAATTTTACACAAAAAATATGTTTGGAGTATTTAAGACTGGCAATCCAAGCTTGAGGTGGCATAAGATACAAATAACTTCCTATTTATAGGAGAAACCTTAAAAAAGAAAAAAAAAGAAGGAAACATTATCTTAGCAGTAGATTATAATACCATAATTAAAGATCTGACAAAAGTAGTGAGTAAAATTTCCAGCATTTCTATCGAGTGGCTCAAAGTGTGTTACAATGAAGAAGAGTGGAGTCTATCAAAGCAGTAAGTGTTGTGGATTTTCTACTACCCGTAGTTGTTTTGTAAGTATGCTCCCTGGAGTAAGTCCACAACCACATGTGGGCTAGCCCAGTTTTAATACTAAAAGTCCATAAAATTCTCTTCGTTTAATCTTTGTGAAGCCAAAAAGACCTGTATAGTACTGTAGACGTAAACAAGGTTAGCGCTTCAGCTTACTTAGCTATCTGTGCTTATTGAGTTATATTTATGCAATCATTTTTAATTTTTTTGGCAACCATGAAAGCTTGAGTTTGAAAGTTGCTGCCATTTTTATGTTTTAATATTATTGTATTTAGGTACATTTAGTCAAGATTAGCCAGTTTAACTAAGCTAGCCTAACGGCTTTTTTTTGTATAAGAAAAGTATGTTAAATATTTTGGTAAGTGTGTACACATTCATGTCGTTATATAGTAAAGTAGTCACATTTAGACAATAAATCAATCAATAAACAAGCCGGAAAACGATTGGATTTAAATATATGCTAACACGTGAGGCTAATCTTTAAGTGTTTGTTCAGCTTTTTCTTCCAAATGATTAAAAAGTCTTCACGATATATTTCTGGACTAAATTTCTTAATGTCAACTCTGAACATCATTGAGCTGCTTTATTTTTCAAATATTGCTGGTTGATTTACAGACTGACACCTTGTTGGCTACAGTAATGTTTTTGTCAAGAGAGGGCCCCCACTCAAGCCTACAGGGGGTGAGTTTATATTAGCTAGGTCATGGGATTATATTATAATTTATTCAAATTTGTTAAGAGATTTAATATGAAGAATTTGGAGGTTGTCCTGCTAAATTTCAAATCAATTTAAGATTAGAGAGGGAACAAATGTGATTTTGAACATGGCATGGTTGGTACTGACAGATGGGATGAGCTGAGTATTTCAGAAACTGATCATTTAAATGGGATTTTCCTATGTCTGGGGTTTACAAAGAATTGTCAGGGAAGAAAAGAAAATATCCAGTGAGCAGCAGATCTGTGAGAGAAAAGGCCTTGTTGATGCTAGAGGTCAGAGAATGGGCAGACTGGCTTAAGCAGATAGAAAGGCAATGGTAACTCAAATAGCCACTTGTTAAAACCATGGTATGTAGAAAAGCATCTCTGAATGCACACCATGTTGAACCTTTAATTGGAAGGCCACAGCTAAGAACAGGAAACAGACTACAGTTTGCATACGATCACTGCATTTGAACAAAAAAAAAAAACAAAACAAAACAGTGCCCGATTTCTGCTGCAACATTTGTATGGTGGGGTCATACTTTGACCCAAACAACATGAAAGCATGAATACATGCATCCTTGTATCAATGGTGATACAAGGATGCATGTATTCATGTTGCAGGGGATACTTCGGGCCCCAACTGAGCATCATTTAAATACCTCAGCCTACCTTAGTACAGCTGCTGACCATTTCTATCCCTTTAGGGTTTTTATGTTGTGATGTTTTAACCTACAATATAAAGTTCCTTGAGGTGACTGTGAAATATATCTTAAAAAATAAATAAAATAAAAATGGGGGAGACTCATATTGAATTATGACCGCAGTGCACAACTTCCAGCAGAATGAGATCATTTGTCCCAAAGTTCAAATAATCTCAAACTGGTTTCTTGAACATGTCAATGACTTCTTTGCACTCAAGTGGCCTCCACAGTCACCAGATCCCAATCTATTACAGCACCTTTGAGATGCGGTGGAACGAGAGATCCACATCATGGATATGCAGCCGACAAATCTGCAGCAACTGTGTGTTGAGTGGATCTGAGAAATGTTTCCAGACTCTATGCCATGAAGAACTAAGGCAAAAGGGTGTACCTAAAAGGTGAGTGTAAACAGTCCATCATAACAAAAATGCGTGCAATCCTTTAAGAAGAACCGTGCTGATAATTCTGGCTAATTTGTCTTTAATAAGGTCAGCATTTTAAAATATTAAATAGTTTATATTTAATTTTGTGTAATGTTTGGTAAATAAATCTTTGCTACATCGTAGTTAAAATTTTTGACTTGCATCTCTTTATTTTCTTAATTATAGTTTAGTAGCAGTAGAAGTTTTAATGTCCTCAGTTGGGTTAGATTCGGTTTGACACTTTTCCGCAGCAAATACATAAGGCGACATAAAGTGACATGTGTTCCACAGCTTCTTGGTAAAAGTGAAACTAGAGCCTAAATGGTAAACAACCAGATTTAGCTTATGTTGTTGGCCAATAAGTAAAGACCAGCTGCAGTACACAAAACAAAAACAACAACAACAAAACAAAAATCCCCCCAAAAAACAGTCGAGGTAAATTATAAAAAAGGATTGTCTTTACTTAATCTGTCCACTGACAATTTTTATGGAATTTAAATAAAATTTAGTTCTTTTTGTGCATTTCCATTTTAAAAAAATAAAAAATAAAAAATGGAAACAGTTAATTTCAATTTTGATATTTGCTATTCTCAGTGTCAGCAGGGCTCTAGCTGCAATCACATAAATACTGGTTCACAGTGGAGTATGAGACCAATGTGGGCAACATACAAATATTTACTGCTTCGCATGTTGAATATCTTGCATGATTCTACATTTACATATTCCTCTCACAAATGCAGTTTCATGACTAATTTACTTGACTGAAAAGACACAAATGTCTCCACAAACAGTCTTATTCCTTTAACACTGGGCTTTGTAGATGTGTCCCATCTTGGTCATCAATCAAAGAAATGAGCCATCCTCTGTAGATGTGTCCCACAATGCTTTGTATATCCTCCTGGACCCGTTTAACTGCTCTGGTACTGGTCTTGACTGCTCACGCCGGGCTCCTAGTTGTTCTGCAGGGTTACTGTGTTCATAGGTTTCAGAGCCATGATTGCATGAGTCTGTGCTTATCGACCTGCGGCACGACTGGTTTCTACCCTCTGACCCAGTCCTCACAGTAAGGTCAGCCTGAGCGTTCTGCTCGTGGTTTGTGTGGCTGTCAAGTCTGCCATTTTGGTCTTTGTTTTCAGTAAATTGATTCGGCTCAGTGTGGTTATTTGTGTTTTCAGAGCATTGGTGGTTATTATTCTGCCAAAAAGCTTTGCAGAGCTGCTCTAACTCAGAGAGCAGAGGCAGACCAATATCCAGGTGCATCAGCAGGTTCTCCAGCCACTCCTCCAGCTTCAAAAAGGACGGACTGAAAGGCAAAAGTTGCATTAATGAGAAGTTTTAAGATGCTCTGCCACATATTGTCAGAGGTCATGTGCATAAATGCCATGGTAATTATGGGCTTTTAATCATTTACTTTTGTGTCCAGGGTATAATGATGGTACAGCATACATCTTTAATGACATTAAAATTTTTTGAAAATAAGTAGCCCAAACAGGGTCAAAAGTATAAATACAGGCTCAAATATATCCATACCCCAAAACTAATGTTTAGTTAAATATCCCTTAACAAGTTGAACCTCAAGGAACCCTTTTTTGTTACTCATCAACAAGCTTCTGGCATAATTCTGGCTGAATATTTGACCACTCATCTTGGCAGAATTGGTAGAGTTGATTTCGATTGGTTGGTTTCCTGGCATTGACCTGGTCTTTAAGCATAGTCCAAACATTTTCAATTGGGTTGAGGCTTTGGAAAGGCCACTATTTGCAATGTACCAGTACTATTGGCAGCAAAACAGCCCCAGAGAATGATGCTACCACTGCGATGTTTGACAGCTGGTACAGGGTTCCCAGGTTTGAAAGCCTCACCTTTACTCCTCCAAACATACCTCTTGGCATTGTGGCCAGATAACTCAATCTTTGTCTCGTCTGACCATAAAACTTTTCTCCAGAAGGCATGGCGAGTCTATGTGGGAAAATTTCAGTTGAGCTTGAAGGTGTCTATTTTGGAGCAAGGGCTTCTTTCTTGGTGGGCATCATCTAAGTCCACGGTGGTGTAAAACTGGCTTCACGCTCCACAGTGATGGTGGTTTTCCAGCTGTTTCCAATTCATGCTTGAGCCTTGGTAGTTCCTGGGCTGTTCTTGAACATCGTTATCAAATGCCTGTCATCTGAGGGTGACAGTTTGGGTGTTCTTTGGCAAACTGGTGACACATGTGAATAACTTGTACTGATGTACAGCTGTTTGAGGATGAGGTTGAGGATTGTGGAATCTGCAGTTGTTGGCTTCAAGAGATCTTCCCAACTTCTGTGAATCTACAATTTTCCTTCTTAGAGCTTTGATCTTTTCCAATGTTTAGAGTATTGATCAAACCAATGAGTGCTGCCAAACCAATTGTTTTTATGCTGTTAAAGAGAAACTAACAGTTGTAGTTGATCATGTTTGCTCATGAGACGTTATTAGAGCTGGGCTTTGTCAAGTTAAAAGACACTGTAGAACCTTGTCACGAAACGTTTCAGATGAACAGAATCGACCTTTTAGGATTTACTTACCTGGATGACTCAGCATGCATCAACACTGTAGAACCTTCTTAACACTTATTAAAATACGAGTATGTATACATTTCAACTTGTATGTATACTTTTGACCTTGTGTGAATAGATTCTTGTTTTTTTTAGAGACATTAAAGATGTGTGCTGTACGATCATTTCACCCTGGAAAAAGTTCAAAGAATTTAATAAAAGCCCCAAAATCATTATGACATTCACGCCAATGATGAGTTGATGTAAACTTTTCGCCACTGGTAGGCTATTCAGCAGCTAGATTATTTACTGAATTACTCAGTGAAGTATTCACTGTTTGGGTAGCAAAAAGAACGCTGGAAAAGTATTTATTGTTTCTGTATGTACTGGTGAAAAAACAAAAACGGTAAGACTTTGCCTATTAGTTTATAATTGTCAACAACAGACATACTTGAGCTCCATCTAATTTACTTGTGGTGCAATCTTACCGTTTATCAGCGTCCATGTCACAGCAGAGAACAGCCAGTGGCATGAAAGCAGAGGGGCACTGTGGAGGGTGGTACTGCTGCAGGAAACCTGCCACATTCAGCCCAAAGTCATTTCTTCTTGGAAGGTAGTCAGGATCTGCACTCACCCTCCCTATTATCTTAAGACAGAGACATACTCAGCCTTAAAACTGTTAAAAGTTTTAGAAACGTGGCATTTTCAGAAATCTTTTTAGCAGTCCAGATTTTCTTACCTCGCATAACATGATGCCAAAGGAAAAGATGTCTACCCGTTCATCATAGGTTTTCCCTGGGAGGAAAATGAAGAAGAAATTCTTAGCCTGTCCTGGATATTCAGTGGTTCTGCATTCATTATGTGGAGCTACTTATCCTCAGGCCATTATTTAAATATCTTCACTGTTTAATATTGAAGATAGCAGCTTTTATAAATCCTGAATGAATTTAGAAAATGTCCTGTGAATCCCATTTTCATTTTGTCATAAGAAATAATACACGCATGTATTTTTTTAAATCTGCACCCACCAAAGGTTTATTGCAAACTACGTTACGAAAGGCGTGAAGGTTTAGGAGCTTGATTCAGAATCTGATCACCCCTCAACATAAGTAGTAGTGTCCTAGCTTGTGTACTCACCGTGGATCATCTCAGGCGCCATCCAGTAGGGGTTTCCTACCACAGTATACCGCTTCCTGCGGTCATGCTTGCGGAGCTCTGACAGCGTCCCTTTTGTCGGACGTTCAAGCGAAGATGTTCTGCTCTGGTTTCTCTCCTCCATTACCAACCTGGCTAGTCCAAAATCTGCCACCACCACAGACTGGTTCTACACAACCAAAGAGGGGTAAAGAAGTTATAACAATCAGCTGTGAAGTCTTTATTTATTTGAAAGTGGTATGTATAATGAATTTTAATAAGTAAAATTCATTAACATTCAAGAACTGTTGATCTCCTTTCACCATTGGCAGAATAATAAGAACAAGTCTTGGAATTGGATTAGAAATGTATCTGGACCAAAGTTTTGCTTGTTTTGTTGATATAATTTCAGATTTAAATAAAGTAACACATTCAAGTAACAAAGCAGTTTTTGAAGTGGAGCTATATAATGGAAGATACTGTAATTTTTGACATGTGTGCTATAAAACATCTGTTCACCTCTCTGACCAGGCAGTTGTATGAGTTTAGATCTCGGTGGATAACATTCATGGAGTGTAGATAAGCCTGTGAAGGAGAGATGATATATATATTTGACAAGTTTTTTACCAAAACAGCTTAATTTTGCAATAAAAGTTTTTTTATTCTTAGAGTATTGGCTTGAAAGACTTACCATCCCAGCTGCAATGTCTTTAGCATACCCAACTCTAATTTTCCAGGGAAAATCCTTGTCCTGCAACAGAAAGATTATGACCACCATGTTGTGTTTGTGTATGCTGATGGTTCTCATGAAGAAACATAAAAACTTAGTTTAACCTACCATTTTTATGATAGTCTCTCGAAGAGTTCCTCCCTGGATGTATTCAGAGACAAAATGTATTCGCTTGTCCTTATAAAACAGCCCAATGAACTTGAGAACATTGGGATGGTCCAAACAGCGCATCACCTTTACCTGTACAAATTGAGAGGGATGCTGGTTAAACATGTCATGCTCTCTTCAGGCCTTTTCTGCGCCCACGACCACTTACCTCCTTTAAAAAAGTCTTCTGCGTCTCTTCGTCGAAGCGTATCAACTCTTTCATCACCATGACCTCCCCAGTCTCCTGATGCGTTACCTTTAGAGAGAGAGATAAGTTCATAACAGTGCTGCTGATTAAAATCAGCATTACAACTAAAAGCGAGTTGCAGTCAGGCAACAAAATGATGGAAACAGCAAGGCACCTTGACAGCCTGTCCAAAGCAGCCCTTGCCCAGCACTTCTCCGTGGATGAGGTCTGAAGGTCTAAAGATGCGGTGCGCCCGGTCTCCTGGATCTACTCGAAGAGACTCTGAGCGAACCATTTCTTTTTTTTGAGATAAAAGCGACAGCATTCCAGGAGACACGGGGCACTTATCTATACTGCAGCTGCGCCTGAGAAAGAAACAAAGACTTAGAAAGGGGAGAGTATTGAGTTAAGGCAAGCTGTCAGCTGACATCACTTACGAAATGTTTCTGGATCGGATTCCTGGGGTCCCTTGGTGCTGAGATGGTGAGAGTCTCATCCTAATTTGTTCATTTTGCTCATCTGGTTCTTCTCTGGGACTTGGCTCTTCCTCCAGACTTGGGAGTTTCTGGGTTGAAGATAGTTTGTTGCGGACAGGGGGCTCAGGACAAGAGATGTTATCCGAGGGACTGTCCGAGTGAAAGAGGTCATGAGGTGCCTGTGGGTTGTGCTCAATGGTCAGCTGCAGTGGTCTGCTTGTGTTCTGGATTACACGGTTTATCTAGTGGAAAGGACATTTAACATTATGGTCACGTTGACATTTTTGTCTCTTCTCTCTTAAACTTGTGATGTTATAACTGAAGCAGTGGGTAGTTTGAGGCCTACCTCCTCTGGAGAAATATTGCGCACTGGGATGCCGTTAACCTCCAATACTTGATCACCAGTGTGGACAGAGGATAGCAGGTCAGGGCTTAGGACTGATGAGTCCAGCCTGAACAGAATGACAGTGATTGAATAGGTGGGCGAGACGTGAGGGTCAGAATTGTTAATGGCTAAATTCAGAGACTCACTCTGTCACAGTCACAAGAGGACTTTTGTCTTTGCCGAAATCAATGACTACACTCAGGCCTCGTTGTCCGACTGCATGTGGAGGGAAAGAGACCAGCGCCACCATGTGTGGTCTCTTGGTAACTGGAGAAGTTGGCTCCACGTCCGATACAGCACCCTGACAATAGCAGTGACCACTGCAGAGGCAAATCAAAAGATGAATACTATAGTGACTTGAAGGAAGGGGGGGAAGAAAAAAAAAAAAAAAAAAAAAGGTTTACACAGTGTACTCAGTTTCCTGTGAAAAACTAAGTACACCCTTATTGCTTCAAAAAGAACTAAAATGAAACATCAGGTCCTGCTAATCAAATGCACTTGATTAATCAATCTTCAGCAAATGTAAGCACCTCCATAAAAGCAGAAGTTTGGACAGTTTGCATATCTGGAGCATTCACAATGCTACAGTCTTCCCAAGAGTGCAGAGAACCTCTGTTGCAAGGTCGACTGTGCAATGCTCAGTGAAAATGTAGAAATTTAAGAGCCACATCTCAGAATCCACAGGGCTCAGCATGTTAAAAGGTTAAAGTTCATAACAGTACAGTTTATAAAAAAAAACAAAACAAAACAAAACAAAAAAAAAAAAGAACAAGTATGGCTTGTTTGGAAGTGTTGAGAGAAGAACATGGTAGGATAGCTTAGGCTGGCAAAGTGGCATTTGGACAGACCTAAAAGACTTCTGATTTAGCATCCTTTGGCCATAATGCACATACAATGTTTGTAAAAAACAAAAACAAAAACAGAATATCAACACAAACGTCTCAAAACAGCTGTCAAGCACGGTGGTGGAGGGGCGATGATTTGGGCTTATTTAGCAGCCACAGGACCTGGTCACCTGACAGTCATTGAGTCGACTATAAACTTAGGCTTGGCCGAAACTGGGACAGGACAATGATCTCAAGCACTGTGGAAAATCTACAACCGATTGGCTGAAAAGAAACGACTCAATGTGTCCAGTAAAAGTCCAGATCTTACTCTGATAGAAATGTTCTGGTGGGACCTTAAGAGAACTGTGCATAAACAAATCCCTGCTAACCTCAATTAACTAAAGCAATTTTGGAAAGAAATTTTCCAAAATAACATGAGACCGATGAAGTCAAACAGAGAACATTTACTTCAACTGCTGCTAAAAGTGGTTTTACAAGCTATTGAATCATGGGATCTACTTAGTATTTCCATAGGACCACCCAGAGTCCCTAACCTTTAACATAACTGTAAATCTGTCAGAAAGAGGTTGTTTCCATTTCACTCATTCATCTCCAGCTTACACATTTGCTAACACACAAGACTTCTTTACATTTTTCCTTTCAGAGTCTTACTTACCAGTAGAGCTTAGAGCGTTCGATAAGCGTGTAGGTGTCTCCATCTCCAATGACCATATCACAGCTCATGCAAGTGAAGCATTCAGGATGATACTTTTGCTCTCCAGCAACCTGTTTATATGCAGGGCAGTAGTGTATGAAAAACATAATACAGTTTTACCAGAACGCATTTATTTGGGCCACTCTGAACTGTGAAACACTCGAGCTGTTTCTGTTCATTCTTGCATAAAGGATGTTTTCAGAGGATATCCTCTAGCTTAGAGTCAAAAGAGAAAATAAATGCTTTCATATCAGGAGGAAACCAAAAGTCGGGAAGGCTTTGAATTTATGAATAATTGGTGGAGCATGCTGAGATTTGGTATTCCATATTCCGTTTCTGAATATTATATAAAACTCTTTTTAACTTGTTAGTCTGAACAGCAGTAAGCTTTGAATGATCAATAAGTGGGATATTTTTAAACTAGTCCAATTGATTTGTTGCTGACAGTTCAGACTGCTTTGGACTAAGTGAGTCAGACAACAGAGAGGGCAGCTAATCAGGCTTTCATCTTATAAGCTTAGAAATCCATGTATGCTAAAGTTTTGTAGCCAAGATTATTTAAAAAAAAAAGTTTAGTGAGGAACTTGTGAATTATTTGTGTTCAGAGGGATAGTTTCATCAGAATCTTTTTTTTTTGGTTAAAATTTTGAGTGATTTCAATATTACCATTATGAGTCCTGTTGCAATGGTCTCCTTGCAACCGTGGCAGTGTCCTCCATAACGGCACCAGTAGTGCTTTTTACAATACAGCTGCCCCTCTCTTTCATAGTACCAGTGAGACAGAATACAGCCACATTCACAACACCTGCAGAGACAAGAGGGAAACGGGAGAATATGGCGTAACAGAGTGAGAAAGTGGAACAAAACCTGAGCAAAAAACAAAAAAAAGAAAAGATTCAGATACGCAGACAAAGTAACATGAGCCTAACCATGGATGGAAGATGTGGGACTTGAAATCCTCACAAAGAGTATCACATTTCAAGGTCTGTGAGACAACAGATTATTGCTTTCTGTTTAGCTCCTTTTTATGAACGCAGTATACGATTCCACTCATACTCTACTCATTTCTTCTCTTATGTTGGTTAACAATATGATCTGGTCACAAAGAGGCATACACCCAAAGGAAATACACTTATCTTTACTTCTATGCTGACATCACCATGACAATCAGCCCGGGGTGACATTAATATTGGTTTTTACAAAAAAGGACTATTCATGCAAAGAGACTAGTCACATGTTTTCACAAAAACAATGTTCCCCATAGAGACACACCCACTCAAGATTGCACAACACAGCTGTTAAAAATTAAAATAGCATACATTCCTTAAATGCAGAGCACAATGTTCAGTTTCAGGCCTTTAAAGTTTGCAGATTACAGTGAGACCCATCGTTACCCTGCTAAAGCAGAATAATACTATAGTGTGTACGATAAAGGCCCTGCTTCTTTATCTCTCCAACACTGCAGCCGGAGTGGGAGGTGACTTCCTGGGTTGAGTACTGGCCCATGTTTCCTCTCCCCAAACCTCATGCGGTAAATGCTTTGAATCCATTTTTGTAAGAATAGCAAAAGGTTGTGTCATATTGAGAATAAAGCATAATTCCTACAATAGTTTCTTTTAAAGGTTTTCTTCATAATATGTTAAAGTGATCTTAAGTCTTGCAAAACAACTTAAAGCCACGATTCATTCTGCCGTTTTTGTTGTGGTTTTAGTATTTCGTCACAGAAAACTATAGGCAGCTCTTTCCCTTTGTGTTTTTGTTAACAACACCAAACAGCTCGTTTTGTTGTTGCTGATAGAGCAACACATTGCTTCTTCAGTGCGCACACCCTCACATGTGGGATCTCTTTTTTTTCTGACAGCACTGTAGGACGTGCTGCTAGAGACCAAGATTCGCTTCTCCTTCATTGCTAAGGAAATAATTAAGCAATAAAGCCATCAGACCGCTGCAGGTTTATTTTCGACCTCCTGTCTTTGTTACTGTGCTGCAGGCCGCGGATGTGGAACCTTCCAGCTCCACATCTGCGATTCCGCTAAAGCATCTGGTTGCAAGAAAACCTGGAATCAGTTCAGCTGTTTCTACTGCCCGCCCCCTCATCCATCTCTCCACATTTCTCTTTGGTCACCTGAGTGTTTTCCTGTCAATAAAAATCCCCTTTGTTCTCGTGTCTCTAAAGAAGTTATGACGTCAGAACTGAACCTCGGTCAGATGTTAACAATCTCATGACGTTTTCTCCTACCACCGTTTCCTCCGTGTTCTGTACGTTGGTATGTCGGACTTCCTTTAAAAAAAAAAAAAAGCTCTTAAAAGGATTTTTTTAAACTGCTTGTGTCACGCTGGATGTTTCACATATTTCTTTATGCTAAATAAAAGACTTTAAATGCTAACTCTTAGGTTTTGGCCTGAGGAACAGGGATGTTTACAAAGTAAACAAATTATAATTTTCTTTGTAACTTGCGAAATGTGCTCCAACATGCTTTTTTGTTATTGTGAACATTAGAGCAAAAACAACCTCCAAAAAAAATAAACCTCAAGTGTTATTTTGTTGGCAGACTTCTGTTTGAGGAAGTATACATGCAGACGTTTAGAAGTTTCCCTATTTATTTTTTCTCTTCCTTTGACTCACTCTTTCATATGCTTCCTCCCCTTTCGCTCACTCTTACGCGTATCTAAAGATTTCAGTTCTTACCGTCCTTTCGTGCCTCGCCGAAACCTCTGGTCCCGTCGTGACATTCTGCCTTGCCAGTTAACCGACAGACAGCTGTCAAACACAGTCCACCCAGTTCAGAAAGGAGCTTGTTAGCAGCATGTGATTGTGAGCGGATCATATACACCTACTCTGCTGTGACTGATGACAGGCGTTGCCTTTCTCTCTCCATGTGTTCAAAGGCTTCCTGTGTGAATATGAGTTCCCTTTCGAATGTGAAGAGAAGCTGTGTGAGAAAAGAGTCTGACCCACTGACACCAGCTGGCCAGTTTCCCCCTGCTGGCTGCTGAGAAACAGACCAATCCGATAAGAGACGCCCTCCCTCACCCTCCCCTCTCCTGTTATGTCCAGCATGTAGACCTCTGCAAGATATAGTTACACTCTTCTGCAGAGTCTAGCAAGTTTAGGAGAGTTAAACTCACAACCTAAATGAGTGCTTATGTGATAAGTGGTCTGAGACGTGTTTTGTGTGTGTGTTTTGAAATAAGCCCTGTTCCCATCAGTGCAGGCATAATCTCTTTATGAATGCCCCAATTACTGCACTGTCCAGATCCTGCAGTAAAGAACTCCATTCATCACACACAACGAACAAAGAGGGAGAAATTAGTTAAAGCATAACTGTGGGGAACAGCTCAGAACAGACAAACAAATCCATTGATAGCGTTCAGTATCGACCTCTCAAACCAAAATTATGACCTAATGAGCTTTAAATTTGTTTTGCTGTAGGTTTCCTGCAAACAGTCCTGTCAATTCAGCAACTTCAGACTAGCTGTGCTATATGTCTGCATATGCATATTTTTTTATTTTTTGTTAAATTGTCCAGGCAAATCTGCACTGCAGACAGAAAAGCAGAAACAGGTGTAGATATATGGAGGAGACCCTTCTGTCACAAAACTGATACTGTCATAGATTTATGCCACTTTCAGTTACCGTTTCTCTTTAATTTGCATCCTCGGTTGTTTTTCTCATGCCCGAGTTAGTCATTGCATCTCTGTAAGCTGCATAATGAACAAATTAATCAGCAAAACCTTGTGCGAGTATTGCTCATAACAAATATTTTTACCAGGCTTCAGTGTTGTAAAACTTCCAAGCAGCATGACGCACAGCACTACAAAACTATATCCAGTTGTTCTTGTCCTCTTTTTTTAGACCAAAGAAGCTAGTTTGTGTTAAATGTTGCTTCTTTTGTGATATTTCATGTAAAAGGCAAATACTTACATGAGCTGGGAGTAGAATGATGTTATCTAACAACGCTATAGAAAGTGCTGTTAAGACTTTAGGGTTGCTTCTCGTCACTGGTAAGGAAATAAGTTAAGTATGATTATGCCATCCTAGGGTAGCACGGTACTGCAGTAGTTAACACTGTCACATAGGAAGAGGGTATCTGGTTTCAACATGCTCGTCATCAGGGACCCTCTTCGATGGAGTTTACACGCTCTCCCTGCGTCAGCATGGATTCTTTCCAGGTATTCCGGTTTCCTTCTACAGTTCAAAGTCACGCATGTTTGGTTAGGTTGTGATTCCAAATTGGCTGAATGTGAATGTGTAGCTCAGCTGTAGAGGGGAGAGGTGGAGCTGGTTCAGGGAGCAGTGCCAAGCGAGCTGAGTGACACACCTGTTGTGCATGAGCTAATCACTGCTGGGAGACGCTGTGCAGTAATTGGCAAAGGTACTGTGTGGACTGTTTGGGAGAAACTAGAGAAGAACACTATAAAGAAGAACGTCCACTGAGCCTGGCTCGACGGCAGGGCGCTGGAAAATAAATTGGTGTGTTTGAACTGAAAAAGCTGTGTTGACTTTCTATGATGACGGAGACTCACAAGTGACTGAGCCTCGTGTCACAGAATATTAGCAGTGCAATAGACTTGGATGGCCAATGCTTACACCTGTCCTAAGACACCAATAGATGTTCCCTAATTCTAGTCACATTTTGAACTGTACTTTTAGGATACCTATTACTATTTAAACTAAACTGATGTAGTTGCCCCATTGGCTGAAATAACAGTTTCATTTTAAGGTTTTACTAGTAATTGAAAAGCAGCCTAATGCACCTTTAATACCTTGAATCCATTTCTAACCCAAACAAAGAGCAGAAACTTGGCTTTGTATGCACATTGTTCCTACTCAGGTTAGAGTGCAGTGGGATGCCAAAATGGCTTCAAAGCCCCCCTTCATTTGACTTTAAGGCCCAATCAGTTATGTAACCAACATCACTCAAAACCCTTGTCTATAGCCCACAACAATGACTGTCTGCACTGACAATTACTAACTGTTCTGTTGTGACGCTTGACCTGCATTACCAAATTAAGGAGCGCAGACTTTTAAAATAACTTGCCAAGTCTGCAGAGTTGTCACGCTGGCACTTTATCACTAACTGATGTTGACTCGGCAGTACCCAATCTCAATCAGCGCCCAAATATGCACTGCAGCTCTTCATAATAGTTGTCTTTTTGTTAAAGTTTGTACAGCATCAACAACTAATTGTTCACTCTTCATATGAGTCACCACGTACACAAAGCTTCACTGCTGTTCTGCGTTTTTTTTTATACTCCCCTAAGCCACAGTTGTCTGTTTCCTTTCTCAGTACAGCATACCTTGCGGTTGAACCCACCACAGTTCAATATGCTAAAAAACCAACATCTACTTCTAGATGTTGAGCTTCCTCCTCTTGCCAAGTGGTTAAACCCCTCCTTGTTGTTTCATTATAGGGTTTTTTTTTGTACGTGCTAAATTACTCCAGTAGCAATAAAATAATGACACAAAGAAGTCGTCATTGGTCATCTCTTTACTTCGGAGAGCATTGTCAGAGAGTTTACAAAAGTGCATAATTTTCTTCATAGGCCACATAAAAAAAAAGAAACACAGATGTTAAAAATCACACTGAGCTCGAGATGCACATGAGCTCAAATGCAAGACGAGATTCACTCACCCCACTTTTGACCCACTGACGTCACAGCCTGCACTGTGATTCAGCACACATTCAAGGACAATGTAGAAAACAAAGCACTTATACTCATCATAGTAGTAAACGGGTTTAAAAACTGTAAAAAAACACACACAAAGAATGACTAACTCAAATATTTTAGTACTGTAATAATGCACTTGACTTTGTAAAATGAGGCTAAATACAGTTCTCAACATAATTTAAAAAGTCTAGTAAACGTGAGCAGTTTCCCCAACAGTGTTAAAGGAGGTTCATGAACAGAAGGAAAACGCAGTAATCAGTACTCCTCGGATGTCATGTACTCTAGTCATATTACCTCACATTTAGCTTGAATGCTTACCTCAACAGCAAATGTAAAAGCTAAAACTAAGCCCATTCAGAAAGTCAGGACAAATACACCCTCCTAACAATCAAAATATATGCACGCTAACCAATATTTTACATTTATACCATTGAGTGTGATGTGGCTATAAAACAGTGCCATTAAGTTGTGAAATGAGTGGAAGAATCTCACAGGTGGGCCTCAAGTGGTATCTGTGAGAATCCTCAGGCTCCATTACTGATACTACTGAGGCCTGAGTACAGCTCACATGGCCAGAGACTGCTTTTCAAGGATCAAAAGACTACCACTACTGCATAAAATACTGCCTTCATCTTCTCCTGTGACAGCAGCTGTTTGTCTCTGTGTCTGTACACACTACTTGTTTGTCCACTGATGTAAAAGATGCTAACAGTGAATTATCTGCTCGGCCATTCACTCTGCAGACATATCCCAGTTTAACTGGGTAGAAGTGTCGCCCTATATTTCTTTACACATTGCGTCAGCATGCAGACAGGTCTGAAGGAGCTGCCCTGAGGGAGTCCTTGGTGTCAGTCTTAACCCAGAGGATTTGTGCCAATACTTGCATAACAACACAAATGATAATCAACACAGCAAAGACAGACAAAAAGTGATGAAAAGAAATGCTGATTCTTCACTGTAGTGGTTCTCAACCCGATCATCAGGAATTTCTGGGGTTTTCTACCCACGTTATTTTATTTTTGAAACTTTCTTGAGAAATTGACATTTAATAATTTGACCAAAATAAAATGACTTAATTATCCAAAAAAGGGAAAAAAAGTATTTAACAAAGGGAAACAGCAATCTTCACCTGCCGGTGAATCTGATCCGGTTGAGAACCACTGCAACCTTTTATAAAACCCAAGCAAATGGAAATGTAAAAAAAAGCGGGATGTGCTGAAGCTTTAGCTTCTGTGGCAGGTAAGACATTTACAGTGTGGGATCATGCAATAGCACCACTGTTGTTTTAATGAGGTCACTTCCTGTCTTTTGGTCTTTCTCACTTCCTCCTTCGGCCAGCTCCTAAAAAGCAGAACAAAGACAGCGTTATTCTTCACTTTACATGCAGTATGCAGATTGTTTAAATAAGACTTCAGCTGTTCATCCAGACCAACATAAAATGACAACTGATAAATCCCACTTTATACTAACTCAGAATAGCTTCCAGGACATATTTCCCTTAGTTTGTAGGGTCAAATGTTCATTTCCTACACAGACACAGAGTTCCTGTATTTGTGGGTGTTACCAATTGTTGCCAATTTTGAGCATGTCACTTCTGTAGAAAACATTTTTGGATCAGAGGAAACTCTCAGAGGAGTCTGGCAATTTACTCTAGAAGCTACTCTCGGTTTTTTATTAATTGAAAGTCTATCCCATCCCACAAAGATTACAGCCACACACAAAAAACATGACATGACTTTTCTTAAACCCTTAAAATGTATAACTAGAGGGTGAGTTTGATCTCCCAGTTGGTTGAGTCCTTAGCTAGTTTGTAGTCCAGAGCTGGTTTGTAGTTATGTTTGTATTTAGGTTACAAAGTTGCTTGCTTGTAGCAACATCAACATGAAATCTTATCTTGCCTACAACAATGCAGTCTCAGTGTAGCTTCACTGTGATTCTGGAGAGACCCAAGTTGTAAACTACAACTTGATTGGTTTGCAGAGGCTTACACCTGCGAAGCAAAAATGTTATTTTTAACTAAAAAGAATAATTCTGGTCAGACTTCAGTGTCGGGTGAAGCAGGTGAGGACGTTGTCCTTGTCCTTCCTCGCATGTAGCACATGGCAGGAGGTCGTCAGCTTCAGATTGCTTTCAAATAATTTGCTGGAAAATGTTCAGTTTGCTTTAGATTAGGTTGCTGCCTGGACAGAGCATGTATGAGCAATGCACAAGCTAACCACCTAGCTATGGATTCAGTGGACCTGTGCTATTCTCACATCAACACAAATTGTTGCATTTGGATATCACAGGACTTTGTACTGGGGAGCTGGCAGGCCAAAGACCATTTAATATCTGGTCTAGTATGCGTGTGAAAATAATTACAGTGTATATTGGGAGGTGCGGAAATCTTTACTTGTGTTTTTTTTTTTTAATTCCTTTCAAGTTGCAACACATGAAGAAGAACATATCATCGCTATGAGTCCTAAAATGAATGTAAATCACCTCTTCTTACTATATGATAGAAAATCTGTCTGTCCGTATGTTTGTCTCTTTGTCCGCAAACTCCTGCTAGATAATCAGGAGTTGAACAACTAAACATGACACATAGATACATCTCAGGCTCACGAAGGTCTTTATCTATATCGGATATTACAATGTCATCATGTTGCCTTGCAACCATCTAGCAAAGGGCTAAGATGATCCTTTTTAGCCCTTTTGCACCTTATAAAACCTTATAAAAACTTTGTATTATTATTATTTGTCAACACTATTATCTAATCGACAGAAGTGAGGCTAAATATTGTATTGCATAGGAAATGCAGTGATCAGGACTGTTATAATATGTCTATGACTTTTACCTCTGTAGCCCCTGGATCCAAGTAAACCCTGCATGGCTGCATATTTGGCTGCCTTCTGCGCTTTAGCTGAAGGTCATGATAGTAAAACAAACAAACAAACAAACAAACAAACAAACAAACAAACAAACAAACAAACAAACAAACAAACAAACAAACAAACAAACAAACAAACAAACAAACAAAAACAAGAAAACGAGTTTAGATACTTAGTTGTCAGTAGATATTAAAAAAGCATGCGTGTTACAATCAGAATTATCCTTGATATATTATATTTCACTAACAAGATAAGCAAAAGTAATATGTTCATCCGATCTGTGTATCTTTGTGTCAATGCTAGACCAACGTTGTTAATTTGGACATGCTTATTCCAGAGGACACAGTGAGTTTTCTTACATTTTTGTCCAGCCCCTGCATACCCTAGAGAACAATAACAGGAAAGATAAAGTCATAACAAACAACTGATACCTTACAATGGACTTTTTAAAACAATCTCAGAATAACACTGCTTTCTGTTTCCTGTTATTCTCAGTTTTGTATGATTTTACTCAAATGTGTATGCTGAGTATTAAAAAGAGGACATATGTGATCAAATCTGTCTCACCTGGATAACTTCCTATACCCAGCCCACCATATCCAGGACCAGCAGCACCTCCTGGAAGAATAAAAACATTACAGCTTTCAAAGCACTTCTTATCTGTGCCATGTTTACAGTGCAGTGCTATGAATTTTGTTGATTTTGATGTTTTGAAATATATTAAAAGCACATTCTCATTATCCTAATGACTATATTTTCATATAAACTGACCTGGTCCCCCACCAGGTAGTCCTCCAACTCCTTGGCCAGTTCCTCCAGGACCTCCTAGCCCTCCTGTACCTCCTGCTACGCTACCTAAACAGATAAATGGGTATGAATGAGAGACAAGTTAACTTTTTAATCAACATGGGGATATAAACAAAGGACCAAATGAACACTGTTGTACCCAGTGGATTAGAGGCACTTGGGAGAATTTTTTATGTAAAATAAACCATCTTATTTTTATTACCAGTTATTACCAGTATTATTACCAGAGACTACAGATCTTTAGAGAGAACTGACACACCTCAAGTTAGTCACTAATAAAAGTTTTATCTCAGTCAAATTTTCACATGTCTGTTGTCTCTTTATTATAATGTGCTGTGTGCTAAACATTTACTTGACTTTATAAGCTGGAACCTCACCTTGGCCACCACCAGTGACGCCTCCTGTCCCAGTACCAGGAAGAACTCCGACTCCACCTCCTAATGAACAGTGATGTGATTAAATTACATAAATGACAAATAATACAACAATACATATGTTTCCATAGAGCAACGTGAAACAACAAGTTAAACAGAGAAGCAGACTGAGCTGTAGTCCATGTTTATTAAAGGAATAGGATATTTGGTCTTTCAAATAATCATAATGGTCCGTCATACATTACAGTTTGTAACTGTAAAGAGAGCTCCTATGTCTAAGGTTACTTTCTGACAAGACTTTAATGCAACGACAAACACAAAGTGTGAGATACTCCCTCCATAGAATCCCACCACATAGCAAACCAAACCATATGATTCAGTTCCTGTTGCTTTTTGCTGCTGTTTACTCCTATGCATGATTTAATGTGGTGTTGATCCAGACAAAAAGTCAACTTCATGCATTCAGTTGGTTAAATTGGATTAGTTTAAGTGTCTCTCTGAATTAATTTACATTAAGTTTGTGCAAATGGTAGTGCTTTGAATGTAGAGGTTCTGATAAGAAAATATATGAGTTACTATCAAAAGCTTCTAAGTATATCTCAGAATTTTACCTGGTCCGTAGCCAGCTCCACCCAGCGACGAGCCGTAACCTGATTTAGACGGCTTTCTTGTTCCAAGTGTTTGGCCAGGTCCAAAACCACCAGTCCCAGCACCTCCAGGGCCAAAGCCACCAGTCCCAGCACCTCCAGGGCCAAAGCCACCGGTCCCAGCTCCTCCTGGGCCAAAGCCCCCAGTCCCAGCACCTCCATGGCCAAAACCAGTCCCAGCACCTCCAGGGCCAAAGCCCCCAGTCCCAGCACCTCCAGGGCCAAAACCAGTCCCAGCACCTCCAGGGCCAAAACCACCAGTCCCAGCACCTCCAGGACCAAAACCAGTCCCAGCACCTCCAGGGCCAAAACCACCAGTCCCAGTACCTCCAGGGCCAAAACCAGTCCCAGCACCTCCAGGGCCAAAACCACCAGTCCCAGCACCTCCAGGGCCAAAACCAGTCCCAGCACCTCCTGGTCCAAAACCTCCAGGACCTGTACCCCCAGCTCCACCAGGGCCATATCCTCCCCCTAATCCTCCTCCTGGAAGAAAAGTTAAAATATATTTACACAGTTATAAACCATAAAAATATCTAAAACAACCATTAACCTCCCTACTCCAAACTAAACCCTTACCTGTTCCATAACCAGCTCCTCCATAACCTGGAAGAAACAATGAAAAAAACTTTGATAAAACATCTGTTTGCTGGCTGCATTTCTTATATCATGAAACCTCCATTAGGTATCTCCATTAGTATATGATCTAGCTAATGATCTTATTTATGTAATCCTTGCTTACCAGATTTATAAGGTTTTCTTTTTCCTTGGCCTGCCTGTCCAAATCCTGTTCCTGTTCCAACACCGCCTGGTCCGAACCCTCCAGTTCCAGTGCCAATACCGCCTGGTCTAAACCCTCCAGTTCCTGTGCCAGCCCCACCTGGTCCAAACCCTCCAGTTCCAGTGCCAGCTCCACCTGGTCCGAACCCTCCAGTTCCAGTGCCAGCTCCACCGGGTCCAAACCCTCCAGTTCCAGTGCCAACACCGCCTGGTCCGAACCCTCCAGTTCCAGTGCCAGCTCCACCGGGTCCAAACCCTCCAGTTCCAGTGCCAACACCGCCTGGTCCAAACCCTCCAGTTCCTGTGCCAGCTCCACCGGGTCCAAACCCTCTAGTTCCAGTGCCAACACCGCCTGGTCCAAACCCTCCTGTACCTGAAATTCAGGCATAACTTAACTGGTAACCCTATCACATTTTTAATAAAAGCAAAAATAGTTTTACCAGGCTGTGGTGTACTCTATCTGGAAGTTTTGTGTTTAAAAGTTCTTTTTATTATATTTATACCTGCCTCAGAGAAGAAGCCTCTGAAATAAAAAGCATCATGTTGGTTTTAATTAGAAGTGCCGAGAGTATAAGAGTTGGGTTATTGACATCAATCACAGCTATATGTTTTGCTAATAACAACCTACATTTAGATTTGTGTACTTCCTTTACTCTTAAGAACTTGAAAGAACTGGACTTCTTTAAGTTATTTAAAGAAGTTAATTCAGAACTGAAGAAGCCTCTTGGATGAGAGGTGAAACGTCTTTAAATAGTTAACAAAGTCCAGTCGTCTTCTTTTGAGCTCTTAAAAATACTATGGTGACTGAGAACCTACACAGATGAAGTGCATATTTTATCATAACACACAACAGTGAAGGTATCACCACTTGTTATTTATTGCCTTTCAAACAACAGTATGTACATATGTAATGGCTAGCAGATGGTGATTTTTTTTTAATATATAGACAAAGAACTGACAAAAACACACTTCACAAGTGATTAAGTATAAATTCTCACCATGTCCAAAGCCAGCTCCACCTAGTGAGGATGATCCATAGCCTGTCAACAGAAGTTAACAGCTTGAGTATAGCTTATAAAATATTTTCCTAATCATTTTTAATTTTGTGTCTTTACATCAGCATAATGAAAAGAAGAACTGCAGGATTTTAAACAGGAGACAAACATGCAGCAAATTGTCCCAGCTTGGATTTGGATCAGGGGTCTGCTTTTTAGAGTTCTAGTCCTCTGACCACTCAGCTGTCGGGTTCATATATATAATACTTTATTGAATGTTGTTAGTCATAAATACTTGCTTATTATACCTGATTTAGGTGGTTTTACTACTCCACCAGGTCCATAGCTGCTTGGTCCTGTGCCAGCACCACCTGGTCCTATACCACCTGGCCTTGTTCCAGCACCACCCAGTCCGGTCCCAGCACCACCAGGACCAGTGCCACCAGGCACAAGGCCACCTGGTCCATAACCTATTCCACCTGGTCCAGTCCCATAGCCACCAGGTCCAAACCCAGTACCACCAGCTCCTGCTCCATAGCCTAAAAATCAAATATTTTAAATGTTTAGTTTCAGTTTTCTCTATACTTCCTTTATGTAGGTTTACTCTGTGTGTTCACTTCATTATACTTTTAGGTGGTTTTCCAGTGCCGGTGCCCAGTCCTGGACCTGTGCCATATCTAGAACCTGGTTAACAGAGCATTTAAAACTGTTAATACTAATAGTTATAAACTATTTAAATTAGATATTTTTGATCAATGTAAACTCACCGTCAGGTCTAACACCTCCCCCAGGGCCTACTCCTGTTCCTCCTGCTCCTACGCCACCATAGCGTCCAGGTCCAGTTCCATATCCACCAGGCCCAGTACCATATCCACCTGGACCGGTTCCATAACCTCCAGGCCCTGTGCCATAACCTCCTGGACCAGTGCCATATCCACCGGGGCCAACCCCACCTTGGCCCCCTGCTCCAAGAGTCCCATATGCTGATGGAAAGAATAAACACCCTGAATGGACTGTGTAGCATCTCTCATAGCTAAAGATTAAACAAAAAGTCTTAATTTAAAAAAGGAGAACATAATTTCTCAGTTTCTAAACCTTTGCCTGGTTTTGTTACTCCAGCTCCAGTAGGGTAACGAATGCCTGTGAGTGAAAAACAAAAATATTCTCAAATGTGGGTTGTTAAATTTGCTGGGATTTAAATGTTAAAGATAGTTTTAGGTAGCGCACCTCCCCCTGGTAAAACTCCAGTACCATAGCCTGTAATAGAAAAATGTGTGAAGTGCATAAACTGGGAATCATTATGTTATTGTATTATAGGAATTTAAGTTTAGCGTGGATACACAAACATTTGAGGACCAAAACATGAGTGCAGCTCACCTCCTGTTCCTACTGCACCAGGCCCACCAGCCCCAGGTACCAAACCACCTCCTCCAGGACCTCCACCCACTGCTCCAGGACCTCTTCCTGCAGATCCAGGACCACTTCCCACTCCTACTCCCACTCCTCCCTGTCCACCACTTGTGCCTCCTGCTATAGGTTTATAAGCTATAGTTTAAAAATATGAAGACATATTAGATGTTTTCCTTCAGTGTGTGGTGTTTTTTTTATACTTCATGACTGTTTGTTGTAATATTTGTTAGTCATGGCAAGTTGCACACACTGTCAAGAAGTTGGATAGTTAGTTAAAAGGCACAAGTGGCACCTTTAGGTGGTTTTGGTGTTGCTCCAACTGCACCTCCTGAACCAACACCTGTTCCAGTAGCAGGGCTGCCTTCTCTTCCTGTTGATACACCACCTGAAACACTTCCTGCAACTCCTGCACTGGTGGGACCCCTTCCTACTCCTCCCTGTCCACCTGTACCCGCTGTACCACCCCTGTATCCATCAGGGCCTCCTTCTCCATCACCTTCACCTGGTGTGTCACCTCTGGGGACACCTGCAGACAGAACATAGATGGTGTGCGGATGAGTGTTCACCACCATTGCAGCTGATATGACCTTTCTCTTTACAGTCTTTATTCAAAATGGTAGCTATTTTTCCTTTTAGTCTCACTTCTAGTCTTTTCCTATTGCTAATCTTATGATTTGAATCTGTGATCAGTATAAGTAAGTAATCCCTAAACTTAATTTGTAATTGATTATTTTTATCCTGTTTTAATCACCTGGGGGTTTGAGGGGTTTAACTCCAGTCAGATCACCACCAGAACCTGTAAAAGGCCAGATTTGAGAAATAATATTAATTTGTGAATAACTTTGCAAGAAACACATCAAAGAAATGCTGTGCACTGCATCTTGCTTTCATACATCTCACCTGTAGGGGGAAGTCCTGTCCCACCTGAATTTTAAAGAGAAATGTTCAAGAGAGTTGCCAGTGTAAATATGACACAGCAGTGTTTGCTGATATCTTTGTATCTTTCAGAAATCTGCAAGCCACATATAGGCCTACTTACCAACACCTGCACCAGCGGTTTGAAACCAGAAACACTGGTAAGTAAAATCCTGACAGCACTTATTTAAACTTTAGCAGTTTATGGAGGTTTACATACCACTTGGTTGCGCAGCTCCACCAACGACTGTAACAACAGCAGTACAGATTTATTTGTAAAAGCATAAATCAGAAAAAGTTAAGCAACATTTGTTTCAATTTGCAGCTGTTAACTGGTGTCAGTCTGCCATGCAGTATTCTCTGGTACTCTCAGGTAAACCAGTGACAGCCGTGACAGCATTTCAGTGGAGAAATAACACGAGCCACATCAAAAAGGAGTCAGTGTGTCACTGCATGCTCAGTTTTATATTCAAATGCACATGCTTTTTCAATCTCTATAGTCAAGTACTGTTTAGAATGAGATCTGCTTTCCTTCAAATAAGATCTCAGTGTTAATTGTTTATACTAACTTACCAGGGGTCACGCCTGTGGATCCTGTGGAATGTAGGAAGAAAGCTATTAGTTTAACTGTTATAAATTCAAAGAAGAGAAGTGGACTTCCTGTTGCCTCACAGATGTTGGATGCTTTGCAGTTAGAATATATTTCGATGTCCCCTAAAATGTCACCAGTGTTTTAACTCTAATCTTCGTGACCATTAGATTTTGCTCAGTAAATAAAGATCTCCCATCAGGAAATTGTATTGGCACTTTACTGACCTGTAATCACACACCCCTAATGCCTCGTAACACTTAATAGAACACAAAGATATTTATTGCTTGCTGTAATCAGTTCATTCAAGTTTTTGGATTTTGAGAGTTGTCATCTGCTGCAGGTTTGGTAGGTGTGAAAATACTGCAGCCAGTTTACACTGAAGAATATCAATAATAAAACATGAAATAAAGAAAAGAACTTAATTTGCTATTGCACACATACACTGGGTGTGTCACGTAAGACCATCAACAAAGCAATGGTGTACAAATACTAAACAAAATGTGCACTAAAGCAAAGTAAGGGGCACGATTTTATATGTAGACAATATTGTCTTAAGTATAAAGTACATTATTTACCACATCGCACTCAGATTACTATAGAATGAATATATTTATCTCTTCTGTCTTTCTGTCCGTAAACATGATGGCTCAGTGTAGAGTGGGGTTATCTTAACCATCCATTAAAATTTGGCTTGCATCCACCAAGATCTTAAAAATCAACTCAGTGATTTATTGGTTGAAAAAAGCTGTATGACTTAAAAACCATAACTCTTAGAAGTGTGGTGCCTATTGTCAACATATAGAGTACCATATAAAGATTTAAAATATCATCTCACATTTGACCTCTGACCTCTCATTCAGTTTCAATAGGTTGATCAGAAACTCAAAGTGACTGTAAAGCTATAAAGAGGTATTTAAAACAGTGATTCTTACTGCCATCGTTTGTACTGACAGCATGTGAGCATATAGGGATGATACATGGGGATTGTAAATGTCATGTTATTTTGGACCTCTGAGCTCTTTTTAAACTTCAATTACGGTCAATCTTTCATAAAATGTCTTTTATCTTTAAAACTATGCTTTCTACTGCCGTTTGTTTGCATTGGCAATATTTAGGGCATATTCCCAGTTTTATATTTTACATCTTCTTTTCTTTCAAGTTGACCCCAAACTTTTTTTTTTATCTTTCAAGAAAGTATTTTCAGAGTTTCTGCAATCAAAGTTAACATTGGATACCCTTACCTGATTTTTACTGCACTACAAACATCTTAAAGTACATTTAAAAAGAATTTAAAAAGCAAAATAGATATCTACATTATACAATGCAGTTCCCTCAAAAGTAAATGCTGCGCTGGCTTGGTGGACATTTGCTCTCATGGAGTGCTTGTTGTTTTAGATCTACTAGTCTGTAATATTATTTATTTGCTGATTAGTAACTGGATGAAATTTGTTGGAGAAAAGATTAAAAATGTTTTAGTAATGGTTGAATATGTTAGTCAAAATCTGAATTTGTGGCAACCATGTTGTATGGTAAATGGTAAATGGCCTGTATTTATATAGCGCTTTACTAGTCCCTAAGGACCCCAAAGCGCTTTACATATCCAGTCATCCACCCATTCACACAGACATTCACACACTGGTGATGGCAAGCTACGTTGTAGCCACAGCCACCCTGGGGCGCACTGACAGAGGCGAGGCTGCCGGACACTGGCGCCACCGGGCCCTCTGACCACCACCAGTAGGCAACAGGTGAAGTGTCTTGCCCAAGGACACAACGACCAAGACTGTCCAAGCCGGGGCTCGAACCGGCATCCTTCCGATTACAAGGTGAACTCCCAACTCTTGAGCCACGATCGCCCATGTATACTTCAAATGGCCACATGGTGGCACTGTCCACCCCCAAATGTAAGAAATCCAGCTCTTTTGATTCACAACAAATGTAGCTGAAATCTGTATAATGACTTGAACAGGAAAGCAGTGAAAGACAAAGACACAGCTACTGATGCACAGAAATGGATAAATACAGAATCTCTGACCTGGAAGTGTTGTCCCGTTGATTCCTGTTATATACAGATAGATTAAATAACATAAATTGAAGTAATACTGCTTAGATGACAGAAAGTTTCAACTAATATACAACTTTTAAACTAATACTGGTATTTCTGAAACACGTGGTTCAACCAGTAACTAAGTAATTATGATATGCATATATCTATATCTCTGTAGCATGAATGGCCAAAAATACCTGGCTTGGGTCCAATGATGGGGATTCCTGTTCCACCTAGACGATCTCTGTCACTCCCTGTACCTGCTGGTCTGCCACCAACACCGGTACCTCCTGTTTTAATAATTATGTAGGAATCTTTTCACATCTGAAAACTTATTTCGAACAAATATTTACAAATTAAGGTTTCTTTTTGTTGCTGTTTGTTTTTTTGTGTTGCGTCTTTGTTTGTGCACCATCTTCAGCAACCATCAGAATTCCTGACCTGATTGATTGTGAGAATTGTCATATGCACAAAAGTCTGTGGATGATTTCAACATAAGAAAATGTTCTCAAGAATCCAGAGAGTTTCACACACCCTCTCCACCAGGACTTCCAGACCCCTCTATCACAGTGTAAATATCATCACCTGAAACAAGGACAGAATAATAAAAGGACTGAGATTAGAAACTAGCACTCCATGTAATGTCTGGAATGATTAGTAATATAAATTTAAATAGTCAAATAAAATGTGTTTGCATATTGATTGTGTGTGTTTACTCTAACACTGCACAGATACCTTCTGTTGCCGGGGTTGGTGTGCCTCTTGTGTCTTCAAGTCTTCCTCCTGATCCAGCAATAGACAATTGAACTCGTAAATTGTGAAAATGATAGTTAACTGTAATATGATTTTTTTTAATTTTATCCTTAGCACAGAGGCTCACCACTTGGTCTGGTTGTTGTCTGGTTGGTGCCAGTGGTGGTTCCATTCGCTGAAACGCCAGGGCCGGTCCCTGTTCCTGCTACTGTAGTGCTGGTTCCAGTTCCTGTCCCAGGTACAACTCCACCAGGTTGCCCTACAGATTATAAAAGAGGTAAATTCAAAAGAGGTGCTTAAAAAGTTTATTTATTATTTTCCACTTGACTTGTCAGACTACACCTTACCAAACTTTGCAGCTTTAGATCCAGCCGTGCCGTAGCCTGAGGATCACAACAAATCAAATGTGGTTAAAAAAAAGAGAGTAAAAAACATCATTTTAAGTAAACATTAGAAACAACAGGAATAGTGAGTGTGTAGCTTGTTGTATATTACTTTTCCTGAATGGAATGATTTTTTTTGTACCTAATTTTCCTTGCTAACTTTGAAACAAACAAACAAAAAGAAATGAGCAACTAATATTTTAGTTTTTAATAACCCTCGGAGCACTCCAAGTACTCCACCTGTGCCAGCTCCACCTGGGCCTTCATCAAAATCATATGAAGATATTTTCACCATTATTCACAAAGTAAGAGAATTCAGTTTGAAAAAAAAAAAAACATTCATACCATATTTAGCAGGTTTTAATCCAGGTCCATAACCTGCAAATACACATAAAAAGTTTCATTTTAAAGATTCTAAAGCGCTACAATCAGAATTGTCTAGCAAAATTATCATTGCTTCCTAAACCTGGTCCAAATCCAGTCCCTGGTCCTAGACCATAACCTCCACCTGGTCCATAGCCTGTGCCAACTCCAGGCCCATAACCACCAGGTCCATATCCTCTTCCAGTCCCTGGGCCCGTGCCACCACCAGGAAGACCTAGGAAGGTTCAAAAGTGTGTGAGTAGTTTATCTATAACAAAAGCTTAAAATATCTTTAAAAAGAAAAACAATTTCTAACCATGGAAATATTTTAAATATTGTTGCTGTTTAAAAATTTATATCAAAAATGATTTAATTCTAATTGACTGATTATAATTCCTACCAAAATCTGATGTAAGAAACTTAAAATTATTGCCTTCATTTAATTATAAAATTACATTATATTTTGAACTCTTCCTGTGTTAATGCTCATGTATATTACATTAGTTTGCACTATATTTAGACTTGGGTCCCTCTGCATATCCTGTGAGATAAGCACGAGGGGACAAATCCTTTAAAGCTAAGTGTATCATATTTAGAACTATAAGACAGGCGTTTCATGTCTGTACCTCCAGCACTGCCTGGTCCAAATCCGCCTGGTCCAACTCCTGTCACAACACCAGACCCCGGTATACCACCTGCCCCGAGTCCTAGCCCCGGTCCACCACCTGTTGACACTCCACCTTGTCCAGGAACCCCTACTCCAACTCCAAGCCCAGAACTAGGCCCGGTTCCTCCTCCAAGGCCTCCTGCACCAAGGGCACCTCCAGTACCTCCAGGAACACCTGCAGAGAGCAGGATTTTATGAGAAAACAAAAACTTGTCAGATCCACAGACTTGTCAGATGTCAAAACTAAAGGTGTGATTAGTAACATTCATTAGAAGTACATAGTTGTGTGAGTTCAGGTGGATATTCTGATATTCTCTATACATATATTTTATGAAATTGCAAATTTACTGCATCAATGTCATCAGACATTTAGTAGGTTGTTTCTTACCATATTTGCGCGCTTTGGCTCCAGCATAACCTGCAAACGCATCAGCATTAGTTTTATATTAGCCAGTGGACCTATTTTAATTCTGACATGGCTCCTTATTTCTCTTCTATCATACCTCCAGGTCCATAGCCAGCACCACCGGGTCCAACTCCACCTGGGCCATAGCCAGCACCACCGGGTCCAACTCCACCTGGGCCATAGCCAGTACCAACTCCACCTGGCCCAACTCCACCTGGGCCGTAGCCAGTGCCAACTCCACCTGGTCCAACGCTGCCTGGACCGTAGCCAGTGCCAGCACCACCTGGTCCAACTCCACCTAGGCCATAGCCAGTGCCAACTCCACCTGGTCCAAGTCCACCTGGGCCATAGCTAGTTCCAACTCCACCTGGTCCAAGTCCACCTGGGCCATAGCCAGTGCCAACTCCACCTGGCCCAACTCCACCTGGGCCATAGCCAGTGCCAACGCCGCCTGGGCCAACGCCGCCTGGGCCAACGCCGCCTGGGCCATAACCAGTTCCAGCACCACCTGGCCTTAGTCCTCCAGTACCTGTTCCTGGACCTCCAAGAGCCCCACTTAACATGCCTTTCAGGAGAAAATTGTTAATTTTTAGCTACTTTGATTTATTTTGATGAATAATCTATAATAAATAGAGAAGTTATGTCTTACCATATTTACGAGCTTTGGCACTGGCATCATACCCTGAAATAAAATTATAGTATTTATGTATATTGTATGTCTTTGATAATGTCATAGATTTGGTTTCATAACTGCACATTCTCAAGTTAGTGTTGATAGTAGTGTACAATATAGTTTATGTATATTTTAATATTTAATATGAGATTTTAATATAGTGATTCATAATTACCCCCAGGTCCCACTCCTACTGACCCAGTGCCAGTACCACCTGCACCATAGCCAAGACCCCCTGGTCCAGTGCCAGTACCACCTGGACCATAGCCAAGACCACCTGTTCCAGTGCCAGTACCACCTGGACCATAGCCAAGACCACCTGGTCTGGTGCCAGTACCACTGGGACCAAAACCAACTCCAGAGCCAGGTCTCACACCTCCAAGGCCTCCAGATGTGCCAGTACCTGAGCCGCCTGGACCAAAACCATAGCCACCACCTGCCCCTCCTGTTCCAATTCCAGAACCAGGCCCTCCTGCAGTCCCGACACCTCCACCACCTGGAGAAATTTAAGGCACTTCGAGTGTTGCAAACAACACATATTCATCATGTAATTTGGGTATTTTACAGAAATGAAGAAACGTGTCTCACCATATTTGCGTGCTTTGGCTGAACCTGGGCCATAACCTGTGGCCATATCAGAATACAAAGTTACCAAACCACAAAAGGACCCATTAAACCCCAATAAACATATTTAATTTCAAATCTTGTTTGTTGAAGAATTTTCAGAATTTATAAATAACATCTATGAATAGAAGATTTCTGAATGGATGCATGATGTAACTTTGACAGGAGTATGGAATTACCTAAGCCTGGTATGCCACCACCTACTCCAGGGACACCTCCAGTTCCAACTCCACCTCCAAATCCAGGGACACCTCCAGTTCCAACTCCGACTCCAAATCCAGGTCCAGTTCCTGTTCCAACTCCACCTCCAAATCCAGGTCCCCCTCCTGTTCCAACTCCACCTCCTGTTCCAATACCGCCACCTGTTCCAACTCCGCCTCCAAATCCAGGTCCGCCTCCTGTGCCAACTCCACCACCTAACCCAGGTGAGACTCCCCCTCCAGGAACTCTTCCAACCCCACCCCCAAAAGTGCCTCCTTGACCAAGCGCGCCTCCAGCTCCACCTCCATAAATACAAATTTAAACAAAGTATTTTTCTATTAGACCACAATTATTCAGTTACTTTTGCATTATTGATGTTGAAAATGAGGCTTACACCTCAACTGTGGTCTGTACCGTATTTAGCTGCAGCTTTGGCTGGATTCTTCTTGGATTTTCCCACTCCTGCAAATAAAATAAAAAAAGTTGAATTTTTCCTTTCCTTTTTGTCCTGCTGGCCTGTAGCGCTACATGCTGGATCTTCTTCATGTCTCTGCTTCTCTTACCTGTTTTTGGTGATATGAGGGGATAACCACGAAAAATCCCAGTCAATGGCTGTCCTCGCCCATCTAAGGTGAGAGATAGACTTTACACAGAAGCCCTTTAAGGTTCTAACTTGCTGCCATTCACTAATATTTTTTTAAGGTCGTAATATTTAAAAGCCAATTAATGCACAACAGTTGTACTTGTAATATCACACAGCTTTTAGGTTTAGGCTTTATGATGCTTACTGCCTGCACCTCCCGGTCCAGTGCCACCCTGACCAAGTACTCCAGCTCCTGCAGGGAACAAGGCAACGTGTTTTTTTTTTTTGAAGATGAGATTTTACAGTATTCACAAAGTTCATGTACATACCACTCTGAGTTCCTAGTCCAGTTCCTGTAGCCACTCCAGGGAGAACACCACGGCCTCCAAACCCTGATCAGAGAAGACGGGATAACACTTGCAACCTCTTCTGTAAACAAAATCTCTTATACTGATATATTGTTTATTTTATCGTACCATCGTGCATTTATTTATCATATGTTTGATATGTTTCAACATACCTTGGCCTGGGACAAATCCACCTTGATAGAGTCCAGGCACGCCAATGCCTGTGTGACATCATATTAACGCAATACCCCACCGCCACCCAAAAAAATCAGTGTTTCTGGTTTAAATTTAGAACTGCAAAGCCTTTTGCATTCGTGTTTTTGTGTTGTGATAAGTTTACCTGGGACTTGCTTTGATGCTTTTCCACCACTCTTTACCCCAGGTCCTCCTCCAGTGGTACCAGTCTGTGGCAATGTTGGAACTGAAAGAGGAAAAATGTTTTCTATAGACAAAATTTTCATCAACTTTAAAAAGTAAGACACAAACTACTTGAAAATTCAGAATAGTATGTTTTACAAATAGCGGGAAATGCGGCATGCACTGTTTAAATATCAATTTATTATTACGATTTAATCACAAAAGCTTTCTTTCTATTGTTGAGGAAATGTATGTATATTATATACCTCCCCCAGGCCCAACTCCTGCACCACCGGGGCCAAATCCTGTTCCACCAGGCCCAAGTCCTGCACCACCAGGGCCAAATCCTGTTCCACCGGGGCCAAATCCTGTTCCACCAGGCCCAAGTCCTGCACCACCGGGGCCAAATCCTGTTCCACCAGGCCCAACTCCTGTACCACCAGGGCCAAATCCTGTTCCACCAGGCCCAAGTCCTGCACCACCAGGGCCAAATCCTGTTCCACCCGGTCCAACACCTGCACCACCAGGGCCAAATCCTGTTCCACCAGGCCCAACTCCTGTACCACCAGGGCCAAATCCTGCACCACCAGGGCCAAATCCTGTTCCACCTGGCCCAACCCCTGCACCACCTGGTCCAAATCCTGTTCCACCCGGCCCAAATCCTGTTCCACCCGGCCCAACCCCTGCACCTCCAGGCCCAAATCCTGTTCCTCCAAGTGTTGTCCCAACTCCACCTAAGATGAAAAAGAAAGATATGATATCATAGGTCAGTCATATAGTATCATCTAATATTAATTCATAAACATATAGTACCTACCTGCTTTAGGAGGTTTGGGACCAGTTCCACCAATTCCTGGGTATTGAACTCCTCCACCTGGTCCATAACCACCTCCAAATCCACCTGTGTTAGACCAGAGTGTTATTTGCTACATATGCATCCTTAAAGGCAAGCAGTTTATATTTATGTTTACCACACATTTATGGTAAATGGAAACTTAAGAAGATTAAATAAATCATATTTCAGCCATTTCCAACGCTTTGTGTGGTATGTACAGTATACCTATGGTATTTGGATCACAGAGATCCAGCATGTATAAAGGTAAGTATTTAGCTGATATACATGCAAGAGCCACGCTGATACAGACATATGAAATCTGCTGACCTCCAGGTGTGTAACCTGTTCCAGCTCCAAGTCCTCCACCAGTCCCAGTACCTCCTGCTCCAAGGCCTCCAAACCCTGGTGAAAAAACGTAAAGAAGGAGCACTTAGTACTACCTAAATTTCCAAACACAAATTAAATCATACACTAACTAATTTTGTGCAACTTGATGTACTTTTTGTACTATTACACATTTATGTCTGCTCAAGACAAAACTACAGTTTTTAGAGTCATAATCTCTAAAACCTCTTAAACTTCCGGCTTTAACAGTAACTGAATCAATTACAGCTGGTCAAAGAGAGGAATCAAAAGCCTCTAAAGAGATATGAATGAAATTAAAACATGTAGCATAAATAAAATTCTGCAACTTCCCGTTAAAACAGGTGCTGCTGTTCATGCTTCGTATACAAATTAGGTCATTTCGAGCTTCACACAAGAACTTTTTTCTTTGAAATATAATTTAATTGTCATTGTGTTCGTTTGCATAATTTTGGCTTGCAATGGTTTCCATTTTTGGAACTTACTTTTATTCATAATGCATGCCTTCTATTGCTTGCCTATGTTTACATGTACCTCCTCAGAGTGGAACATGCAAACACACACACACACACACACACACACACACACACACACACACACACACACACACACACACACACACACACACACACACACACTGACACACACACGCACATACTTAGTGTACATAAACATGCAGTGAGGATGAAAAATGTGTTCACTGAGATGGCCAGATGTCAGTAAACTGGAAAATATGATATGTGAATCTGTTTCCTTTGCTTACACTTACCTGGACTTGGTTTGTTTACGCTTTCTAAATAAAGGCACAATAGATGGATTTCAAAATGTTACACAAAGCCTATGTTTAACGTCTAGGATTAGTTTGGATATTGTCACTTCCATGATTTGGGGGATTGAAAACAGAATGGACTGAAATTCCAAAACATATCAGTCTTTCTGACTCATGTAATGACTTTTTTCCTTCATTGGGAGTCTGCCAAGCCTAATGGATCAGCCTTTATCGCTGTATGTGTCTGTACTGATCAGGCTGGGTCCCCACCAACAGTAAACTAGAAGACAGAAGATATGAAATGAAGGTACATCGATGCTGTTCTTATCCTGCTCCCTGGAATTAACCAGAGGCTGAACACAGATCCCCGAACTTTAACATGTACTATGTAGAGATGGCACGATACCACTTTTTTATGTCCGATACCGATACGTAAAATAGCAGATTGCATTATTAATACTTGATTTTTTTTTCACGAGTAATCTCTTTGTGAAGTTAATGTATTAATTTATGTTTTATATTATTTATCAAATATGCCTGTCACTTGTTGCTGAGACACACTGTTGTGCTGAAAATCTACAATTTATGATATGCTACCTGTACCCTCCCCCCCCCCCAAAAAAAGAAAAAAAAATCATGATGAATATGCCTTGAGTGCCGGTTCCAAAACCTCCTGGACCAACTCCTCCAGGCCCAGCTCCGTAACCACCAGGACCAACACCACCTGCTCCAAAACCACCCGTCCCGACTCCGCCTGGTCCTAGTCCTGTTCCACCAGTACCATAGCCGCCTCCTATTTAAATAAAGGAGAAATCACCTTGAGCTCTTAGAGCCATCAGAGTGATCTATAAGTTGACTTTTTGTTGCATAAATTTCATGACATTTGAAGATTTATTGAAAAAACAAACAAACATATTACCTGTTTTTGGAGGCTTGACACCTTTAAGAAGAAAGTAATCAGGACAGTTAGGTGAAAAGTAACAGAAGGAAAAACTTTGCTCTTTGCAGATAATTAAATCAATCAATAAATCAAGAAGTAAACAAAATATCTCACGACTATATCTGTCTTACCAGTCCCAACGCCTCCAGGTCCCAGTCCTCCAGGACCAAAGCTGCTGGGCCTAAAACCTCCTGGTCCCACTCCTCCTGGTCCCAGACCCGGTCCAACTCCACCTGGTCCCACTCCACCTGGTCCGACTCCTGGGCCTACACCACCTGGCCTTTGACCCCCATAGCCCCCTGAGGAATAGAGTGATTGTGAGTTGAAAGCACAGAAAGATTGATGTAGATGACATGTGTATGTAGAAAGCTGAAAAGCAGCCAAACATCATAGGCAAATTTATGGCCAGATTTTGTTCTTGTTGTTGAACGCAACATGAGGAATTCATTATTGGTGAGACATGAAAACATAGCGTGGCGTTTAAAGCTTTTTCATGGCTTGTAACCTGGAACTCCTCCAGTAACTGATTTCATTTAAACAGAAGGTATAGAACATTTGAAAAATGGTGCTTGTGTAATTGACGATAAATCTTAAATCTTTAGCTATTTTTATGAGAACAACTGCATCTGAAAGGAATGCTGATTACCTGTAGCGGTCCAAGGATAACTTGAAACATGTCAGCCAGTGTTTCTGTGCAGCTGCAGTCAGATTCAGTAAAACTTGGGGAGAAACTCTCAAACCTACCTCCACCAGCTCCTGGTCCAAAGCCTCCTAGAGCAGTACCAGTGCCTCCTGGTCCACCTCCTCCAGGCTGAAATCCTGTCCCAATGCCTCCTGGTCCAAATCCGGTTCCAGCTCCTGGCCCGACTCCTCCAGTCGCACCTCCAGCAGGTACATATACCCCTGTTCACAGTGTGCAAAAGCAATGTGTTTAATATTGTAGGTTTTTCTGTGCCTGTAGAAATATTCTGCTATAAAAAAACAGTGGGTATTATTGATAAAATAAAGTTGCACAGTTCTTTTTATATGAGCAGACAAAGCCATTTACATCACCTTACAAACACAGCAATTTATTGGTGACCATGTTTCGGGCTCCTGACAGAATTTGTGGAATTTGTGAGTCATCTGTCGGCGCTAATAGGGCATAATTTTCACCTCTTTGCAGGATGTAACCCATTTAATTTGCCTAAACACCAAGGATTACATTTAACAAATAGAATCTAATGCCACACAAGCAGGGAGATGATGAAAAGTGTGGAAAGCGTGTACGTGTGCGCTTGTCCGCAACGATTATCATCTCTTTGCTCCATATCCGAGTTTCTCTGCAGCCAATAACAAACGCTGTTTCATACAAATGGCATGCTTCGGTCACAATTCTCACACTTTTTTGCACCTATGTTGTTTTCAAATCACAACAACCAAAAATAGAACCAGGGAGCGTGAACAACTATAAAAGGAAAGGCTTTCTAAGATCCCACAGTCCAGATGTGTAAAGGTCTGTAGGGATTCCTAAAGAATGTGGGTTACTGATCTCATAGTGTTGCCATGTACAGCACATTTCCAACACAGTAAATAACTTAACTGTTCGGTCATTCAGCTCTGCCGGCTAGATTGTTCTGGACAGGCTTGCCAAAAGGCTTTTGTTGTTTTTGGAGGAATTTTTATTGGAATTGAACATTGGACAGGACAGGTATGCTCTCAAATTCACCAGAGATTTGGTCACTGTTTGGAAAGGGATTTTTCTTCAGGGTCATTAATAACTCATTAGTGAAGTAATAATGCCTGCCACATTTAATTGCTAAGTCCATATACAAATATTACTGTTTTAGGCCATGCTAGCCTAACTGCGGGAACCCCAGAGGACAAATTCTGCTGAATTTGGTGATTATTTCCTTTATTACAATCAACAGGTTTACATCTGAGCTTCAGATTAAAACTGGTCTTTCATTGTTTTGGATGTTCTTCAATGCACTTTGGTGAGCTGGTTGTTTTTGCAAGTTTTATTCCTATCACCGGGTTTCAATTAGTTCAATATCTTGTTTTATAGCACCCAACAACTTGGATTAATTTGCAAGGAGTTATAACTTCACAGAGTCTGAACTTCAGTTTTGTTATTTTAAAGCTCAGAAAAAGTCACAGTATGTCTGATGGCTCACTTAACATCCAAATCCAGTGATCATATTTCACTCAAGGCAGGAAAACCTTTTGTCATGTAATCCTCTTTTCACTTCTCATTTCCTGCCATCGCAACACTGACTCTTATCTAATTTAGAAAGACAAAAACTTAAGTAACACTTCCTGTATCCAGCAGCTTAATTGTGCGCTCTCTGTATGCTGGCCTTTTTTTGTCACTGAAGTCATCACGCAATGCAGACTTCAGGAGGTAGGTGGTCCTAGCAGATAAAGGCAAAAAAGCAATCTGGCATTCTTACCTTATTTTTGGCTTCTGCTTCTAAAACTCACACAGTTTAACTTTTGCTGTACCCTATAAAGTCTGTGCTGAGGTTTTCAATTTATTTTTGGCTTGAGGTACCATTTTAAAGAATGCAGATGTTGAGATCCCAAGCAAGACCAAAACAAAGAAGCTAAACAGCAGATACCATCTCCTTGCTTTCCAGTGATCGTGCAGTGGTTCAGCCTGACCTCGAGTGAATGCAAATTACACAACAGTCTAGAACAGCTCTTAAACCAGCGGATGTCTCGTCTAACAAGACAGGAAGAGTTGAGGGGGAACCTCTTCAGATCAGCCGGCTCAAAGCTTAAACAGACAAGACAATGAAAAGGCATCTTGGAGGGATGAGGTCTGGAGCACACAGTTTGAATTAAACCTTTTAATACGGTGCAACACCTCATTAAAAGCTTTAAGTATAACCCTGTTGTCCAGACCTCATGCCTCAGGAGCTGACTGTGAGAAAATGAATACACCTGGGCTTTGAGAAGTTATTTGTCTAAAGTGTGTCATCCTTAATTTACGCGTTCACCTGCTTCAGCACTTTCTTCCAGACAGATGAGGGGGGAGGAAACTAGCATTTGGAAAGTTAAAGCAGCAATATCTTAGAATCACTCAACAAAGCATTGTCTTCTTGATTTATTGTTAAGAAAAAAATGCACTTTTTATGAACATATAAGGCATGTTGACTGCAAGGTCAATGTAGTATTTTCAGAAGGCTGCAAATGAATTTGACTAAGAAAACCATTTTTAGACTTTAAGTTCTTCAGAGTTGAGATGGGACAGGCTGCAGACATGTTGGTAATGATGCTACACTCATGGTGCTAAGAAATAGCTTCTTCAGTCAAGTAAATTTAGCTCTGTAGTAGATTTTTGGACATTGAATACAATGTGCTTTCACTGAGGAAATCGATGGTATAATAATAGAATAATTGTTAGCGGCCAGTTTATAAATGCAAAACCTCTCACAGATCTCATAGAACATAGACAAACAAAGAAAAAAAAGAGCTGTCCATGAATTTCTCTTTTACAAATGCTAAAGAAACTTTATGTGACACCTGATCTCTACTGGGTGCCACACACATGCAGTAAAGGGGACCCACCTCCTTGCAGCGAGGGTTTCCACAGAGCCAGGAGAAGGACTCCATGCAGGTATGTGGCCACCGTCCCTCTTGCCATCCTGCTCCAAAATGTCCCTCTCCTCTCCCAACTTGCAGGTTTTATCCCCAGCAAGCCTATCAGGGCTTACCGAGGCCTTCAGAAAGAAGGAGGGAAAATGAGTGTGAGCATAAAAAAAGAGGGGGGGGATGCAAAACAGGACAGTGTGTAATTGGCTAAAGACAGAGAAAGAGAGCGATAGACAAGGAAAGAAGGGGAGAGGGAGAGAAAACACACTGGATCACCTCATTAAAGCAAATGGGTTGTTCTAACCCCCCAGACTGTTGGGATGCATTTATTTTGCTCTTTGCTGCCAAGAAAAGAGAGTACGTAGGGTGGGTGGGAGTTTGGGAGAGAGAGCAAGGGAGGTTTGGGATGAATGAGTGACTATGAATTTGAAGAAAATGGGGGGGGCACTTCTTTGTTTTTCTCCACAAATCATTAAGAAAAGACAGAAGTGTGAGTGTGCCCTGGATTCCACTAGTGTTCCAGGTTAAAATGCAGGAAAACTAGAGTGATTCACTATATATGATAGATCTTTAGTACTAACTAATGAGTACTGATGTGTTTTTACAAAAAAGCTATAGATACCAATGATGGACAGAGTTTTTAATATTGTCGTTTGTTGTGTTCATTCAGGTAAATACAAGACCAGGACTGAAGGTTGGCAAGCGGTGATGGATTAGTCAATGTCCTAAGAATTTTTTTTTTTACTAATTTACCTGATCATGCAACCTTCTGCAGGAGAGGAGATGATGCAGAGAGGTGGAGGAGAGACACACAAGAAACAGCAGCCAGTACCACAAAACATTAAAAAAGAGCAGAAAAGCAACATGTAAAAATGCTATGTAGGCATCAAAATGTAAGCATCATCCTAATCAGAGACGTAACCCTGCCAGTTTGTCACCTTTTGACTTTTCATCCACAAGTCTTTGTCTTTTTTATGTCCTCACTTTGTGTCCAGCGGCCTCGGCTGACTCGGAGACACACCAGTCAGGATACCTGATCAGTGTTTTTATTTAACCAGGGCTATTACTGGGGTTTTCTCTCCATGTTTGGGCTGGCTGGTCCTGTCTGGCAGGATTGCCGAAATAATTTCTTTCTCTGGAGGTAATGGGCCTGGAAACAGATGAAGTAAATGAGCTAATGGCACCTAAAGACTGCAGGACTGAGGATGGGTGAAGCACTTGAGTCCTCTCACATACACTTCTTGTTCTTTGGCAGAAAAATGTGGCTTCATAGTGGATATTAGATCATTTCACTGACCTCTTCTTTACAGCCACAATCAGCTGTAGACCTATGACCAGTGACTTGTGGTCACTCAGGTAAGCAAAGCTGGGTTTCAGGGCTTGAAGAATAACATTTTCATGCAGTGCAAGTTTCCTCTTTTGCAGTGGCTGATCTGAAATGTGGCAGATGTTTCTGTCATGTGTTCATGTAGACTCATTTGGCTTTGTTATCTTTAAAAACTAGTAAATGGGAGTCTTTTATTTTTATTTCTACATGAGTGTATAGTCTGGCCATTTTTGTCTGTTTCAGAGACAAAGAAGGAGAGAGTCGGTACCTGACCCCCCATAATTGGTCTTAAATTGTCGTTTTATTGCTCCGTTTTCAGACTGGGTATGCTTTGCGTTTAGCTTTGATGGAACTTCATAGTTATGCAGTGAAATAATGTTGGGGTAATAATAATAAAGGTTAATAATGGAGGGAAAATTGAGAATGAAAGCAAAGCGAAAAGTACGTGTGTGTTATGGTCAATGCAGGTGTAAAGCGAAGACTGAGAATAATCATAGAACACACATTTAAAATAAACTATGACTGACCATTTATTTTCAATCCTACATTACATATATTTTACTCATGTTCATAAATCAGACATTAATACCCCAAATTCTCTGCATCTGCAGTGCAGTGCTCATATATGCAGACTACCTTTTGCTCATCTGCAACCTCGACTATCAGCTTTTTGCTTTAGATCTCTTTGCAAGGAAAGTAAAATTATTCCCTCAGTCAGATGGATCCATCCATCCATCTGGGTTAGTGGTATGGAGAAGATGAAACTTTCCTAAGCCAGCTAAACGACGTAGTCTCTCCAGTATATCCTGGGTCTACCCCTGGGCCTCCTTCTGGTCAGACGTGCTTGGAACACCTCAGCTGGCTCCTTTTGAAGTGGAAGAGTAGTGTCTGTACTCTGAGCCCCTCCCAAGTACCAGAACTTGTCACTCTGTCTGTAAGAAAGAAAACTTTGGAGGAAGCTAATTACTGCCACTCATAACCGGAGCTCATGGCCAAAGGTAAGGGTAAAAACGTTGATCAGCCAGGCAAATGACAGCTTTGGTTTTAAACTCAATGATGAGCATCCTCATCACTGCTGGTTCTGCACCGATCCATCTGACAATCTCCTGCTCCAGTCTCACCTCACTTGTGATCAAGGCCCTGAGATAAATAAACTCCTCCACTTGTCTTTGACCCAGAGTGGGCACCACCCTTTTCCAGCTTACAACTATGGCCTCAGAGTATGAGGTGCAAATTTTACTTCCTGTCCCCTAACACTCCACCACCACCATCCCAGTGCAAGCTGGAGGCCACCACCTGATCAAGTCAATAGACCCACATCCTCCACAAAAAGCAGCGATAGAATCCTGAGACTACCAAAGTGGACGGCTTCCTATACCTGGCTACACCTCCAAATTCAATCCATAAATTTTTTTTAACAGAATTAAGGCGACCCACTGTGAATGGATCTGACTTACTGCTGGCAATACAGACCAAGTTCTCACTGTGGATGTACAGGCCTCAAGCGGCTTGTAAGAACAGGGCAGATACCCTATATTTCCAAAGCACAGTGCTGTTAACTGCCTGCGACTAACTATAAAATTAAAAGCAGCACAAGTTCCTAAAAGTCTCTAAAATAGATGTAGTCAGAGGTATCAGTGTTTTAGACACACATTTTTTTCACAATGAGGGAAATGAGAGCTAATTATTAATTCTGAGTACAACTTTCCGCTACAGTCAACACAGTCTTCGGGGTGACATAAGCTCGCATCTGCATATGTAAACACAGGGAGAAACATTAGTTCAGCAAGTTCAGTAACACTCAGAGTTACTCCTCGGGGTCTGCATGTTGTCCCAGTGGTTTTTTAGGCTCCTGGCCAAAATCTAAAGCCAAGTCTAGTTTCATTGAGCGTAAAACTGTTAAATCGATCTCATTAGTCCTGTGGTGGATGGGGCAGCACCTAATATCCAGTATGGCTGTACTGACACTGAGCCACGATTTGTAAGAGAAGGACAGAGGAGCACATTTGAAAATTACAGTTGGCTCTCACATCCGTAAAGTTAAACAAGTCTTGCACAGAAACAGAGCAATGAACAAAGGAAAACCGCGACACCCATAACAGTATTTCATGTTACAGCACAATGTTGGAAACATTAACAAACCAAAATATAACTGCTTTCAGAACGTGTTTCCAAATTTAAGACCTTCTCTTGCTGTTGCAGAGCTCTCCACAGAGTCTCTTATCATAAACGATTAAAAAGGCACGGCTGTATTTCATCCATAAACATGAACAGACGGTAATGGATAAAAAGTTTTATGCTCTTAGACCAGATCTTTACTTTAGAAGCCAATTGCTCTAATAGATTGTGTAATAGTCTGCCTTTAGTTGTGTGATGCACGTGTGGGATAAGGAAACAGTAATGGGCTTGTAAGAGTATGGTAAATGGACCGGTACTGACATAATGCTTTTATACTCTATTTGAGCACTCAAAGTGCTTTCTTACTACAAGCCCATTCATACACACATATCCATCCATCCATCCATCTATCCATGATCCAACCATCCATCCATCCAACCAACCATCCATCCATCCATCCATCCATCCGTCCAACCAACCAACCATCCATCCATCCATCCATCCATCCATCCATCCATCCATCCATCCATCCATCCAACCAACCAACCATCCATCCATCCATCCATCCATCCATCCATCCATCCATCCATCCATCCATCCATCCATCCATCCATCCATCCATCCAACCAACCAACCATCCATCCATCCATCCATCCATCCATCCATCCATCCATCCATCCATCCATCCATCCAACCATCCATCCATCCATCCATCCATCCATCCATCCATTCATTCTCTTCTCATTCACATTTTTTCTATCCTAATCTTTTTAACCTAACATTCACAGATTTAAGGGTGACTCTGGGTTCAGTATCTTGCCACTTGATACGAAGATGGAACCACCGACCTTTCTATTTATAAGACAATCCGTGCTGCTTCCAGAGCCACAGGCCTTTATTTAAGCAAAATTTAAAGAAAGCACTCTAAGACATTCTCTGCATATCCTGTGACCTGGATACAGGCCTTCTCTTTTATTAAACTTTAATCGACATCACTGAGCAGAATGAAGCATGTGTCATGCTACAAGTGGTGCATGAAAGGATGTTAACTTTGTCCTGTTTTATTCTGGAATATTAATTTTAGCCTCTTTTCATCTTTGTCATTTTCACTTATTGTCTTTGTTTGTGGTCCCTCCATCCATCACGTTTAACTGCTTGTCCAGTTGAAAGTCACCATCCATGCTGTCTTTAACCCCCACAGCCAATTTAGTATAGCAGTTAACCGTCAGCAATGTCTTTGGAGCTTTTGAGGAGGCGTAAACATTAAAGTGCCACACAGGCAGATTTGAAGCCTGGGCCTTCTTGATGTGAGGTGACAATGCTAAATGCTGCACCGCCGTGGCGCCCTGCTTGTGTTACCCCCTTGGTAATTGTCTGTCATGCCCTAATGAGTATCAGCGGTATTTGTAACACATGTTTCCAATTAGTCAATCAGTATATACGCGTGCTGTCTTGCACTCCCCAGTTACCAGATTGTCTTGACCTTGTCTTCATTTTTTTCAAACTTTACGGCTTTCCTCATGTTCTTATTATTTTTCTTGTGTTTCTAGTGATTCCCTGTGCATGACCCTTTGCTTTTTTGCCTCCCGATTGTCTGGATTGTTTGACTTTGCCGACTACCTTAAAGTGAACAACCACCACTTGATTTTTTTGTTGAAAATTCATCCTGCACTTGGTTCCTCTGCGTCTGGACGTTGCATCAATTAACACCCCCCAAGTTACCACAAACTTTGGGATGTAACTTGGTTGTGAATCATGTGCATTATTTTTTTGCATCTCAAGGCACATATCATCTAATTGCATTACACTTAAGAGAATGCTGACATCCCCTCAACAGTTATCTCCAAAACTGGATAAAAAGCACTAAATAAAATTAATTTTAGGGAGAACTATCCTTTTAACAGTCCTAGGAAAAACATTCAATTGATTATCAGAGTTAGGAGCATTATCTATCAAGTTCTATTGTAGTGTAGTTACAGTGGAAACATGTAGACATGACATCATGTTGTCTGTATTTGGCCAGTCATCCCTCAGGAATAAGTAGAAATTACCACTCTCCAAAATTGGCTAAAGAAATACTCGTTCTGCTGCCAACAATCCTTTAAACAAAGTTAAAGTGTTATTCTTCACATGACTGTGGCCATCAGTGAAGTGATGTGTGTACACAGTGTGATTCATGTAAACCTTGACAGCCATGCCTGCTGCAAACACACTGCAGTCTCTCTCATCCACCTGCTGCCCACTTCCCACATCCATCCGCACAACCTGCAGTGCCACGCGTGCTCGACTGTGCCAACTCACAGAAGCATATCAGTGTTACAAATAAAGCAGCTGGCTGAGTCGTGCCTGTTTTGAGTTTACCTAACGTCTACCTAGGGTTTACCTAACGTCTGCTGCCTATATATGGGCGCGTGTGGAGTGGAGGAGCGCTAACCCCCCTTCCTTGACCAGACTAGTAATTTACCCCTCTGGGGTGATGGAGGGAAAGAAAGTTGAGTGATGGAGAAGAAAAGGGAGGCAAAAGCAAGCAGAAAAGTTGTAACCCAGATAGAAAGAGCACGCTCACGTGCATGTGGATTCTTTAGACTTGATAAACTGGCTGCAGAGCTGGTGAATGTCAAGCTGGAGCTTCCCGAGCAATCCATGCCAAAGGATTGTACCTGGAAATCTCATATGGCAAGCCTTACATGCGCCCTTCAAAACAAGTGACCGTGGAAGTAATTTATTTTGCTGGTGCTCAAGTGCAGCTAATTGCTTCTGTCTTTGTAAAATGTAACGCCGTAAGCAGATGTGTCTTTGTTTGCTTTAGATGTAGCAGCGAAATTTAGCAATTCATCCCAATATTTCCTGCTTGGGGTAGTTTAGTTTGATGTTCAACCAATAATTCTCAAAACACCTAAAAATAACTGCAATGTTTAAATTTTGATTCTGAGGCTCTTAAATCTACAAAACTTTTAAGAGGACATTGTTGTCTCAGATTTCTTTTCACAGTAGTAAAAGTGACTCAGTGTAATCTCGCCAAAGATCTTATAGAAAACGAAACTATGTGTTATGTGTTCTGGTACCTATGAGTGCACAGGGGTACTCATAGGTACCAGAACATGCTTCTGCTCCAATGAGTAGTTGTATACAGTCATGACAAGCTCTCAGTTTGATCTGGGAAGAGACACAAAACCCTTGGGGTTGTGTCAGGAAAGTCATCTGATATTAAAAAAAATCTGGCAAATGAGAAAGCGGAAAAATGTTGCATTATTTTACAATTTTTTGGCAAATAAATAACATTTTGCTGGGGTGCATTGGCTACAGTTTTGTCCCAACTTCAGCAATGTTGGATATGAACTTCTGTGCCAAATTCAAATTGATGGTGAGGTTTCTTTATGATGCTTTTTGCAGCTTTTGTCTCTTTGTCCTCATGTCTATCTGTTAGCATCTCCATGAGGAAAGTTTAGCCACAGAACAAGCAACATTTGACTAAAATTTTCATACTCTGGTGATACTGCACATGATTATCTCCACTTGAACCAACATAGAAAAAGAAACTGGGGCATCCTCTAGTTATTAGTGGTCCCACATGTGTCAGACCATTTAAACTGATGACCGTAAGCATTTGCTTAAGTGGCTGAATTAAGCCATTGAGACAGAATTACATCATGATAGCATAGGAGCACTTACCATCCCCATAAGAGATTTTTTTCTCCTCTGTTTTCACAGACAGACACACAAAGTCAAAAGGAAACGTACGCATAGTTTATTTGTCTGGTTACACAAATAGAGATTCCTTAAGTACAAAACAGACGGTTTTTTCACATCAGATGACTAATGCTGAGCATTGTTGCACATTAACAGCAGGCCCCTTCCCATGACTCACAAAGAACGCCTCGGCACGGAGGGGAGAGGCTTCTCCTCTCTGGAGGGTTGAAACAACAGCAAATCAAGAGCAGCGCCTTACATAAACAGTGCAGCTCTATAACATATGGAGGGGCTATCCATCAGGAGGCTGAAAGACATGAAGGAAACAGGAAAGAGTTTGGAGAAGGAGGCCATGAAAAGAAAACCGTGTGCTTGTGTGTGATCAAGAATCTTTTGATTGTAGCCAAATGTCAAAGTTACACACACTTATAGTGAGGCTGTGAACTCAGCATAAATCAAAGGGTAATTTCTCTGTTACAGTTTTTCTCGATTGGTTTGGGTCATTTCTTGAAACCGAGATGACAATCTCAAAACCATAAGGTCATTTGGCCAAACAGTCTTACAGTTCTGCCCAACAGTATAGCTCACTAGCAAAATCAAATATCCTTCCCCAAACTCTTCGTCCATGCTTCAAAAGCAGATTCCTTTCCCATATAAAAGGTCAGTACAGTCAAAATAGCACAGATCCTTCTCAATTGCCTTGGCACATGTGCATTCATTTAGTGCTTTTGTCAAAATAACCTGGATGGTTTAGCACAACACCATGGATCCCCTGCAAAAGCTCACACCTCTCCCAAAAGAGTTTATCCATGTGTCAAAACTAAATATCCTTCTCATATAAATAGTCAATGCCCCCAAAATGCATTATACCTTTGGCATTGTTTAAGCACTGCAAGTCAAAATGTTTAGACGTTCTGTCACTGAGGCACAGGTCTAGCAACAGAATACCACTATGAATAAAACTAAAAGATGTTACAGTAAAATCAGCCTCCAGTAAACCACTCATACTCAAGGAAACTGTAAACATACTTATCCGTACAAAGAAATGTTAACATTAGAGAACATACTGTGAAAAGAAAACATATACAGGATTCTGTAAATGTGAACAGTTACAGTTTTTCTCAGTCGCTTTGGTGCATTTCTCACAACAGAATTGAACTCTCCACCACTACTAAGGCACTTCTCAAAACAATTAGTGCAAACTGCAAAACATGGTGGATAACTTGCAAAAGTGAGTCACTCCATCAAAAAGAAAAGTCAGGTGTCCAAAATAAGTTGTCAATGCATCAACAACAAATCCCTTGAGCAAAACAGATAATACATTCATCAAAAGCAAGTACTTATATCAATCAAAGTGTCAGGGCTGTCACAATTACAAGTCATTACACCAGCACCTTTGGTCACAAAATCAAATGGTTTGAACATGTTCTCATTGTGACGGATTTCTTTGTAGGTGCTTCCCAATGACATGTCAAGTCTGGACAGCATGCATGGCATGTTGAAAACCATAAATTGTAAAGGAAAATCAAGACACTCCATATGCACTCTTGATAATATTTAATTGAAACTGTTCACAGCATTGTGCAAACTGGGGAAATACAGTAAATCAAACATTTTACAGCAAACATAAACTCACTTAGACAGTAAACCTCACTCCAGTGGTTATGAAACAAAAAAACAAAACTGAAAAACAGACACTGCTGCATATCAATCATTGATATCTAGACGCTCCCGTCTGTCTGCCCACATATTTGCATCAACATCACAGCGAATGTCAGCTCTATCGATGCATCGGGGAAAGTATCTTCTGGAGTGTCAACTCCACTCTCTGCAGGACTCTGCTGTGATGTCATCACAAGCTGCATCCATAGCTGCTAGCAGGGTCATTTGGGTATGTGGATGCCTGTCATATACCTTCCACCTCCAGAAAGAGAAAAACTCCTCAATTGGATTTAGGAATGGAGTGTAAGGAGGAAGAAACTCCATAAGTATCCTGTCGTGTGCTGCAAACCACTGCCCGACTACAGCAGAGTGATGGAAGCTAACATTATCCCAAACCACTACATACATTGTCCGATTGTCACCAGGATCATCCCTTTCATTTTGTGGGATTAGGTCCCTATAAAGAGCGTCCAGAAAAGCCAACCGGTGTTGTGTATTGTATGCACCAATACGAGGAATATGGGTGTGAACGCCATTTTCTGAGATTGCTGCACACATTGAAATATTTCCTCCTCGTTGGCCTGGGACATCAATGGTGGCTATTTCTCCAATGTGATTTCGTTCACGCCTTTTGCAAGATTGAATCCCGCTTCGTCAAGATATACAAATGTGTGCAGGGGTTTCATGGAAACTCCTTAAAAATAGGGTTTTCAAAATGGGTGTACAAAGTGTTTGACAAGATGTTCAACAATTTTGAGTGCACTGACACAAGCAATGAAATGAAGACTATTAGTTGTGAGGACAATGACTATTCAGCCGGTACAAGTATGAATAATTGTGACATTCATGATAAAAGAAAGGAGATAGTGATGAATAGGAAGTCAAACGTGACCATTCTTTAGATATTTGTACTCACTCAACTGCTTCATGTCCAAAGGCATTTGCCTTTGGACGCAGTGAACGTGAAACCGCCACAGGGTTGTGCCAAAACGACTACATGTTGTGGTGGTTGAACTAACTGTTGTGCAATGTTTAATTCTGTTGTGAGAAATGCACCAAAGCGACTGAGAAAAACTGTATAAACACAAACAAAAAACAAAAAGAACAAAAAGAACTCTAGCCTACCATACTGTAAATAAGGTTTCAGAACTATAGTACAGTAATATTTTCAGTGGTCGCCATTGTCACCCTCTCCTTCCTGGCCACCATCCTCATCCCCCTGGCCATCGACGTGCTGCTCACTGTCAGGCCATAAATTCTCATCCATATCGTAACGGATATTTTCCCTTGCGATGCACCGAGGGAAGAAACGGCGTGAATGTCTCAACCATCCCCTACATTGATCCCCTGCGATGTCCTCACATGCAGCATCCATTGCATGCAGCAGGGCCCTCTGGTCTTGAGCCTGATGCTCATACACCCTCCACCTCCAAGCTGAAAAAAAAACCCCTCAATTGGATTTAGGAAAGGAGAGTAAGGTGGAAGAAACTCCATCAGCATCCGGGGATGGGTGGTGAACCAGGTTCTGATGCGTGGGTCGCGGTGGAAGTTCACATTATCCCACACAATGACATAATGTGGTAGCTGAGGTCCTTCTTCACCTCTCTCATTTTCTGGGATCAGATCAGTATAAAGGTGGTCCAAAAAATTGAGGAGCTTTTGCGTATTGTAGGGCCCTAAACTGGGAATGTGTGTGGCCACACCTCTTTCTGATATGGCGGCACACATTGTTATATTTGCTCCTCGCTGGCCTGGGACATCCACAGTGGCTCGGTGGCCAATGATGTTACGGCCACGCCTTCGACCTTTGGCCAGGTTGAAGCCAGCTTCATCAACGAACACTAGGATGTGAGGGGTTTCGTTGCCTTCTAATGCCATTATTCTCTACAATAGAATAGAAATAAATCTAATCAGTCAAGTAGAGACAGATACTGCAGGGAGGATCTAAAGTACTGTAAAAACAGGGAGTGGACAACTGAAGACAATTTCTAGGCAAAATGCTCTAGTCACACAATTCTGAAGGTGGATTCTGAAGGTAAAAAGGATAACGCAAAACAAAAAAACAGTGGTAACCATGTCTTACTGTAACAGTGTTACAATGATAGACAACCAGTAGTTGACTTACATGCACATACTGGTACCGCAGCCCTTTCACTCCGTCAGAGTTTCTCTCAAATGGTACCCCGTAAATCTGTTTCATGGTCATCTGAGATGTGGGAAACTGCTCCTTCGTTAGTTCTACTTTCACCTGATTGATTGTCAAGTACTGTCGTAACTTTATCAAATGTTCCAAGACATACTTTCATGGTATTATATCTCTGACTAATTTTGACAGTTGAACAGACAATTGTGCATATGATGACTTACACACTGAAACCATGCTGATATGTTTTGGAGTGAGTGACCATTTCACTGAAAAATCAACTAATCAGTTTAGATCGCCAAGATCTATTTATTTGGAAAATGTGCTAAATGTGGGCTCATTGTGCTAACTGTAGCTACTTGTTCATAATCATTTGAAAAGAAGCACAGAGTCACTTGAGACATGTACTAAAGCATTTGCAATTTGATAAAACCAATGAGAAATGACATTCTGTTGTGAACAATTGCAAGGTGGTTTGGAGATTTGTCCATGTTATTTTGAGAATGTCATCTCGGTTTCAAGAAATGAGCCAAACCAATCGAGAAAAACTGTAAGTCACAGATCAGGTTTCAGGTACCAGGACGTGAAAATGAGACAGGCTTTTTTCCTGATAATGTTCTTCTTTTGAGTGGATGGTGTGTATTTGCCTGCGTGTGCTTGTGTGTCACTCTCGCTGTCAGATGGTTTGTGTTGAAGCTTTGTCAGGCAGACTGATGTAAATGGAATGATGAGGTCAGTGTTTCAGTTCATGCCAGGCGTACTTTGACATGACACATATACACTGATCCGCCACGACATTAAAACCACCTGCCAAATATTGTGCAGGCCCTCCTCGTGCCGCCAAAACAGCTCTGACCTGTCGGGGCGTTGAGATGGGACCTCTGGGGCTCTTTGAAGTGTTTGGCACTGAGACGTGGGCATTTTCTCTTTTGTGTCCTGTGGATTTCAGCAAGGGGCCTCCATGGATCAGATTTGTTTTACAGCCAGGTCAGCACCTTGGGATCTTTGTCCTGTTCCTTAAGCTGTTGCTTAATAGTTTTGTAATAGTTTACTGGGGGAGGCTGCTGCTAATGTAGTGCAGCACTTTTGCTGTGGGAGAGTGTGCTTAGTCATTCCCCTAAACAGATCAGCTCTTGTGCCAAAGTAACATTCAGATGAATGCCAGGATCCAAAAAAGCTTTCACACTGTTCTTGCTGTTGGTTATCATTGCACATTGACCTTTTTTCCACGTAATAATCCAAGGCCTGTACTGTCACCACGCAAAAGTGACACTTCAGGGATATCAATCTGTCCAGTTGGGAAGCATAAAGCATGCAAGCTTCCAAACTGAAAGTGAGAACATGCATTGTGAAGAGGCAACAACATGAGAGCCCCCAAAAAGAGATTCAATTAATGAGTGGAAGAAGACAGAAACCCAGTGAAGTAGAAATACTTCTGCAGCGACAGCAGCAGGACCCAAATCTGCTCCTTGTTGTAAAGAGGAGCAGGTGGAGCACTGCCAGACCCTAGAGTGTGTATTTTTCTGACCACATGTCAGAAGCAGACTCTGATAAGGGTAGCATAAGGACCGGGCATCCCTGAGTGGGACACCAGACCTGGCAGTTCTGCCACTGGCGTCCTGTTCTAGTGATAGCAAGTTCACATTGAGCAAATGTGACAAACGTGAAGGAGTCTGGAGACACTGCGGCAAAAGTGATAACACCTACAAATCGCACAGACCTTTTTCTTTAAGAGAAAATAGAAAACAGGAAAAGAGCAAAGCAGGGGATGCTGTTTATGCATTGAACAGCATCTGTTTATTTGATTTACCACAGCCCATTAACACTGCCAGATAGATGAATGGTTCCATTCATCTATGTTATCAGATATAGGGTAAGGGGAGCGAAATGTTAAACAGCAGATTTATTGTTCCTCCATGGAAACATATTGCAGTTAATTTTGTTTCAGCTTCATTACATTTAATCATCTGGACTAAACCTCAACACAAAACGTCTGTTACATGGTGCCAGAATTTTCTCTCTTGCTCCTTAGCTTTAGGTTTTCAGCACAGTCTCCTCATCCTTGTTTCACCTGAAGTTTTTGCAGACGCTCATATAGCAGAGATAGAGCCAACGTTAGTACTGTAATTCATGTAGCGTCATCAGGTCCCAGCATGCAATCTGAAGTCATTCAGCTCCCTGAGTTGTTAGAGAAACACCTAATCAGACATCCTGATGATGATGAGTCCATCTCTGTCATCACCACAGTGTCAGGATTGAGGTGACCAGATGGAGGCGCTTATAATGGGAAAATCACCTCATTCACATACTGACAGCATCAGAGGTCTTTGAATAGACATCAGCCTCATGAACCATCTTAACCAATAAAATAGTGTTTAACACTAGAAAGCAGACGCAAGCCCTCACAGTTCACTTCTGTTATCTTACAGGGTTTTCTTCTCTTGGTCAGAATCTGAGTGATGAGTTTGGTGACGTAACAGCGACGTCTACTTTGGTTTGTTTAGCTCATTCAGTCAGCGACTGCGTCTCTCCTGTGTGTAAGCATGCAAACAGGAGACTGAAGGGGCTTTTTTAATGAAGCATCTGTGGAGTGGTTTGTGTTAGTCTCTCCTTTGGCCCCTTATATTTGCTCAGGTGCTAAAAATGTCCATCAATCTGTAACCACACCACCTGCAAACGTAGCTCTTGGCCCTTTTCCAAGTAAACTGTGGTGCAATGCATAAGGACTGAGAATATAATCGCCTCAGATACAGGAAATTGCTCTCAAATGCACAGGCGTAAGAAGACAAACGTTGACAAGAGGTAGCCAGAAATTACTCATAGGAGAAAGTCTAAGGTGACACTTTTTCATGATTCTGTATTAGTCTTTTTTTGTTTTTACAGGATACGAACACAAAATATCACGAGAAGGTGAAAGGCTCGAACGTGTGAGAGGAAAAACATATGAGTCTAGTTTTGTTTGTAGCCTCTCTGCTCATAATATGCAGTCTGATCTTCTTTTAACCCACAGTTATAAAAGGATGCACTTATATTTTCTTTTAAGAACCCATACAGTGCTCACTTTAGTGGAAAGGTTTTAAAAATGAACTCTTGAGTCAATTTAGTGAACCTCTATGAGAAGGAACATACTTCAGATCAGTGCTTCCTGCAAAACTGTTTCACTTTATCAGGGTTTGTGTTACATCTTCATAGACCAAACCGCATCTATTCTAATCTGATCATCAGTCCACTGAACATTTCTTCAGATTTGGGAAATGTGTTCTCAACCACTTGTGCAATATAATGACATTTCACTCCATGCACCACCTGCTGGAGTATTGATGACCAAGTGATAATATGATACCTACAAAAACAGGGTTGGACAAAGCAACACTGTTCCACCACCTCTGGCATCTTGGTGTTTTGCACTGACCTTTTTTCTTTGCCTTGGTAGGTTGTTTGTTCTAAAATATGCCCACTTTGTCTCTGCAGACTTTGAATGCTCATTTTTATAGAAAGGGGTAGCTCAGTACCTCACATGTCTACTTCCACCTCACTACGTAGCCTTTTACAGGGTCACAAGCACATAGGTTCACATGCTTTTTAAAGTTTAGGCTATGAGTTATTACTCAGTTTCATTTAAGTTTTGTCCATAATTGTAGGTTTACATCACAAGAATTTGTGGATTTGTGTATCTAAAGTCCCATCAGGAATATAGCGATCGTGTCATCAGCAGAGGGAGACAAATGGACCCTGAACAGTCTCATGACAAGTCCATTTGAAGCCCCGGTTGTTAAAGTGTGACTAAAACGAAAAAATCTGCTGCTGGAGAAAAAACAAAGAAACAAGACACTCACTGAACCTACAAGGACACAATAACAGACTTAAACCCAGACCCGGAAATATTTTTAGTGAGAAGTATTTCTACCTTAAATCCCCATTTTAATATGAAGCTGTGGCCTAACGATGAAACCCAGCATACGTAATATGAGACTACACAGATTTCTGTGTTAACGTGCTTATTTCAACAAGCTTTTTTTTTTATTGATTATAGCCCGAGGAATACATGTCACCACAACACTCAGGTCATAAGAATAACAGTCATCACATCATAAGTTATTCCTCTCATCATCATCAAGCCATGGTGTGTAACATAGTACTTAAGGCTTGTGGAACAGCAGTATTTCATAGTGACTGAAATGCCTGAAAAACAGGATAAAGCGAACATATTAAACAGTAGATTAGAAAATACAGGTAAACAAACCATCACTAGAATCTGTTTTTAATCCTGCATGCATCGAAAATACGCAAAGACTTTTGTAACCAGCTCACGAAGAAAGATCCAGTATATAAGGCAAAACAGAGTTTGAACACTTCTAACATGTTTGAAAGTCAATATTTGGAATATCACCTTTATTCTTCAACACAGCTTGAACTCTCTGAGGCAAATGTTCCTATAATTTCATTAAGCAGCCTGCAGGAATCGTTCTCCAGGGTTCTTGAAAGAGATTCAAAGCACTTCTTTGGATGTTGCTGGATTTTGTTTAAAGCTCTGTCAAGATGATCTTCCCATTGGTTAAAAATATTGACTCTGGGGAGGGTAATATCTTCCATTTAATGTTTCTCAATCCAGGATTGCTTTTACTGCATTAGCAGTGTGTATTAAGATGCTGACAGTCCAGTGGGTTCTAGATGTTACTACAAGATTGATCAAAATGTTGGACACTGTACAATTCATCACTGATATGTTGCATTAGCACTGACTGCAGCTGTTAAGCTGTGCATGGCTGTCTGAGTTCACATGTGGTTTTCTATCCTTCTTCACGCTTTTTCACATTTTAATTTACTTACACACACAAACATCATGTAAAGTGCTCCATGTTGAACACATCACATTACTACTTACTGCTTTAAAACTACTTTGTTGTGTTTTTGAATCGCTTTAACACCATACACACAAGCTACTTTTTTTTTTTTAATGATAATGGCTTATATGAGGACATCCTGAGAACATTTTAAATTGGGAGCAAAGACTTTTTAAACACACTTTCCACCACCATTGTGTTTCTTACTGTGCCCTGTCAGCTTCTTATCGCTGTAATGAATGCTGCCTAAATGCCGCTACAGCAGAGAGGTGGCAGGGCCTGCAGGTCACATGATGTTGTACAGCCACACAACATCTTAGCATATCACATCTAGTGAGCCGCGACTGAACACATTCCCTACATACAGTACAAAAATTATTTATGCACAAGACATTCACTGTTGTCTTAACTGTGGTGAAATGATATAATCTGACTTTACTCTCGATTAAAACACATTACAAAAATATGATAAAGAAAAACACTCAAATGTGACTGAAGGGAGAAACTCCTGATGCTGCAGGACTCTGATGGGGGACAACCACAGCTTAAGCCCAGTCTTGGTGGATGGATGTGTTCGCACAGGAAGAACGCATGCTACGTCTGTGGTGGAAGTACAGTATGCGTAGCACTGTGCAAGCCTACTTTTACAGATAAGTTGAGTGTCGAGGTAACATTTTACTTCTACCTGCAAACTTCAGCGCAAGTTATGTTGAACCTGTGTCAATGTTATAGAGCCCCTTTGTTAAAGTTTAATCTGCTGCATAGAGAGCAGTGCTACAAAATGACTGTATTTGAATATATGTATGTGAGATAATGTCATATAACTTTTCTGAATTTAATTGACTTTCTCCAAAATACCAACTGCCTCAGTGTACCAGATATACTTTTTATTGCTTTATGCGTCAGTCAGTAGATTATCTGTCCTTATTTATCCCATCGGTGAAGTCAAGTAGTTTGAAGTATGATTATTCACTTCCTCTGAGAGTATATTTACTGAATCCAAAGGGTCAAAAAATTACATAAAAAGGAAAGTAAGTAAGTAAGTAAACTTTATTTATTAAGCGCTTTTCACAGACAGACAATCACAAAGCGCTGTACACAAATATTAAAATATTAAAATAAACAATAAAATCAATAGACATTATATACAATGTAAAAGATCAAATGTAAATAATGTAAAAAATATAAAATATGTAGATCAACAAAAGGCTTGTTTGAACAGAAGAGTTTTTAACTGTTTTTAAAAGAATCCACAGAGTCAAGCAAACGTAATTGTAGTGGTAAACTGTTCCACAGCCTTGGTGCAACAGACTGAAAGGCTCTGTCCCCTTTTGTCTTCAGTCGTGTACGGGGAACAACTAAGAGACTCTGAGTCTGTGAGCGGAGATGACGAGCAGCAGTGTATTTTATAAGAAGATTGGATAAGTAATCTGGAGCCTGGCCATTTAGTGCTCTGTATGTTAAAACAAGAATTTTAAAGCAAATTCTAAACTCTATTGGGAGCCAATGTAAAGAATATAAGATGGGAGTGATGTGAACACGCTTGGTAGAGCGAGTTGGTAGTCTGGCTGCTGCGTTTTGTATTGTCTGGAGGCGAGAGAGAGATGATTTATCCAAGCTAGTAAACAGAGAATTACAGTAATCTAAGCGTGATGACACAAATGCATGAATGAGTTTTTCCAGTTTAAGGCTACTGTTAAAATATGTAGCCTTCATTTAGGTTTAAGGCCAGCACACAGATTTGCCAGAGATAAAAAAAAAAAAAAAAAGAAAAAGAAAAGAAAAAAAAGTAAAAACAGAGAAACAAAAATAAATAGACAAAGAAAACATCAAAGATTCGTGCAGTTAGCTGCATTAGTGCCTGATGTAGCACAAGTGTCATCTTAAACACCGAGACCTACGTAGAAAATTACCTTGAGACTTCAGTCTGAACCACTCCGGAGGGTCCGGCCCTCACTGTCCCTTAAATGGTTTTAAAAGGGGCCCTTAAATGGTATGTCCTTGAGCCTAACGCTTATAGCTTCCAAAGAGTTCTCTAGTTCAGGATGCAGATCAAGATGAAATTGTAGTGACAATGTCTGAAATCAACTGAAGAAAATACCTTTGCATTAAGTTGCTCCAGTGAAACATGGCTGCAGAGCAGTGCTGCCGTTTGGACTCCAAGGATACAAACAACATGTTCAAAGAACAGCTCTTTTTCTGGTTTACTATTTTCTGTACAAACACTGATCCAGATGTATGAAAAATGAACCTTTGGTAGTTTTATACCATAGTTAATTAGTAACAGTTGAACGACATTCATCACAGGTCACTTGAAACCTAACGCACAAAACATAAGCAACTCAAATGCAACTCTCTGGCTTTGCTGGGAAATAAACAACCTGCTGCCCTCATGATCCCACATTCATGTAATTATTTGGGAGTATCAAGGCCCAGATCATAAAAGTCCACCGGCTGTCAGCGTCGTCTTGACCCATAGAAGTTGGCATTTTGTCCACCACGTTGGCTTGGTTGCCCTGGGGCGACTGAAACTCTCTCACCATCGAACATTTCGCACTAAAGTCGAGCTTTCAGTGAATATTAGTCATTCTCGAACCTCCACACTGCAATAACCACACACACCCGAAACCTTGGCTGATCGTGACCTACACCCGTTTTCACACCTTGGCTCGTGTGATTAGGTGGAGCATTATTAGGGGGTCCATTGTCCCTCTTGGGGGGACACTCCCACAGGTCTTAAATCTCCACCTAAACACTTCCATCATATTTTTACTGTAGTGGTTTGCACTACACTATGGTGTCACTGCACTTTCACTCAAATGATACCAAGCTGCAGGAACACAGACGATGAGCTATTGCTCCACCATTTGCGTCACGTGACCCAGCCCACTGAGATTGCCTAATTTCTTAGAGGGGTTTATTTCGAAAGTGACGCTGATGCTTTTGGTAGAAGAGTCAAAGGTTTTTGCTGTTAGCAAAAGCTGTGCCTGATTTCCATGCCTGCGAAACTCAAAACAACATGTGTTTACTCTGTTCTGTGGCACTGAGTAAGCGCAACATTTGAAACTGATCCCTGTTTCCACACATGATGAGGTTCTTTTTGCATTTGTACGCAGAGTTAAAGCTACAGAATGAGCGGATAGATTTGGATATAAGTGAGTGTGATAAGTAGCTTTATAGGATGGTTAACTGAAATACAACACAAATTAAACAGAAATGTTTTTAAAGGCCTTTGTTCTCATAACGTGTCCGTTTGAGCCACACAGCATCTGACTGTTAGAGTGAAAGGATGCTTCTGTGAGCGACCTGTGCGACGACTGCACCTCCGCAAACACGGTAATTGCACTGATTCCTGTGAGAGGGGCTGTTTTTGTCTCCTACCATGTTTGGTTTCCCGAAGCATCGGCCAACAAAGTGAGAAAGAAAATGGTATTTTCTCCAAAAATATTAGAGAAACAAATATTGGGTGTCACGATGATGGCATGAATGAGGAAAGATCTGTTAGTCCTGCCAAGACTCAGTGCTGAAGTAAAGAGATGGAAATTATACGAATGCGCTGTTAAAACATTTCGTCAGCGCCTGTGTTAATGTTAATTAAACTTGTTTAAGCGTACGTCACTCATACATTGCATCAGCATTTAAAATATTTTAATGTTTAACAGTGAACATAGTCGTTTAGTAACAGATCTAGCTGGCAGAAGTAGCCCGGCAGTGAGGTGAAAGAGGAATTTTGTCCTTGTACCTGCGATATGCAAACTTTTTTTTACCTTTGGATCAGTTGTGATTAACCTCCTAGGACCTGTCGTCCACAAATGTGGACATCACATTTTGGGTTGTCTAGACCAAAATACTACATTTTGCTCTACAAGGATGTGATATCCACTTATGGGGGCATTATGCTGCCACTGTTCTATCGAAATTTAAAGCGAATCCTCATATGTGGATCTCATTTTTCTCAGAAACAAAAATAAGGTAAAAAATAAATAAATAAATCACGCAATTCTTTGTTTTTACATTAATCGGGTCCTAATCAGCCCAAATAGCAAAAAGAAATTAAAAATGCATGCAATGGAAGTGTTCAGGTCTTAGGAGGTTAAAGCTGGGTTAAATTGGTGCTCCCCAGTCTAGATTCATAGCTTGTCCAACGACCGTTATCTCTTCCCACTCTGATACTTGATTGAGAACGTAAACACTTAAAGCCCTTGTCTCCAGCGCAGTGCTGTGTGTGCAATGTAAGTTAAATGTGTGCATTGCTGGCGCATGCCAGACCCATGACTGCGAGGCGTCTGATTTTTGAATCGCATCCAAAAGAATTTAACCTCTTTGCAGAAAGAGGGAAAGGAGGGGGGAGAAAGGGGGGGGGGGGGGGGGGGGGGTCAGCGATTGGAGAGAAAGACATGAGACAACTGGTCTGAGCTGCCACTCAAACCCTGGCAGCAGAATTTATGAGGTCCGCTTGTGGTGCATACCTGCAATATGTCCTCTACTCCTGACCATACATAGAATCAGGCGCAATCGCACAGCTATGATATAAATATTGAGTTGAGACGTTTTGGCAGCTTGGACTGTGACCTAAATGCTGAAACTATGAACGGTGCTGATGGCTGTTTCTTAGAAGCAAAAAGGGAAAATAAAACTAATGAAGTTAGTGTAATCTTTTTATAGACTATCTGAGCTGTCTGATCGGCTGGGCCATTAATCACAAACAGTGACAAAATGGCTTCGTTTTTTTAGTCTGACTTTCAGCGTTTCGCTCGAATTCTGGGATGTTGTTTTGTGGCAGCTCTGATGGGGAGCTGTGGCCATGGAGATGCTTTGCTGTTGTTAGTTTTATTGTTTGGTTTCTTCTAGAAGCTTTTGACTTTGTTTCATGTATTTAAAAAAAATACTTTGTTGGTTGGGCTTGATTATAGATGTATCACATTTACAAACAGCCAATGTTCAGACATATGGGACAAGATCTTGAGCTGTGGCCCAGCTGCCATTTTATTGGGTACACCTTACTAAGACTTACCGTCATTAAGGTTAGACGGTCTAGTAAATGAATGCGGGGAACACAGATGGACTGACAAAAACAACAAGGTGACCGGGTGGGTTTTAAACACACAGAGCTAATTCCTTAATTGTACACAGGTGAAACTCTTGTGCACACGCTGAAGCTTGCAAGGGCGGGGAAGAATAATACAACGGCAGGAAGTAAAAACACAGCATGACACACAGGAAAAGTAATCCTTAAAATTAAACAGCGTGCAACTGCAGAAAAGAGACAAGAAACAAAAACAGAGGTTTGATCCTAGAATGGGTGTTTCTAAAGAGCTCATTTTAATTCACGTGTGCTTCAGTAATCGCACGCTAACCCTGCAGCCTGAACTTTCTTCTCTCCTACATTTTCCATGATCAGCTGTAAATGATATAAATGCAAAATGGAAGTGTTTAGGAAGCACAGGACCTTAGGCACAATGTGACAAATCACATAAAGCTACACAGCATGGTCTCTGAGAGCTGAGATGCATAGTGTGTCAAAGTCACCAAACCTCCTCTGACATTAGCATCTGGACAAAAACGGCCATTGAAAAAGCTTGATGGCCTAACAGCTCCCATGTAATGATTAGGTGCTCCAATACTTTTGTCCACATAATGTATTTGAGTGCCAGCTTTAGTTAGAGCTGTTTGAATCATCCATTGAATACTAAGGAAAGATGCTTCAGTGCTTCCTAAAATAATCTCTTTAGCACAGACTCCACTATGCCATCCTTTATGAAAGGAAAAGAAGGACAATGCTGTGCCGTAATTTAAAGTGAAACACTAACTGGAAATCAATAAACAGATTAATTACGAACGTCCCTCTACTCCTATAAAATCCACTTTTTATTGAGGTGTTATACTTCATGTGAGAAACAAAATAAATAAAGGTTATGAGCTGTAATGAAATCATCAAAAAAAATGACCACAACTCAGTTTGCATTTGTTACATGTCTTATAATGTGCCTTCAGGCACTAAAAGCCTTAATAAAGGTTATATTACAATTACTGACATGACAACCAATTAATCTCAGTGTTACAATATTTCCATTTCACTTTACAGGCAAATTCGTTCTTATTTATTTAGATTGCAAACTTTGTAATAAGGTGCTATTTTTCACTATTGGTTCACTTTTATGTCACTGGCATGAAAGCGATAGATAGACAGGGAAAATATCTAAATGAGCTTTTTGTAGGCCGTCTTTGGGACACTGTAGTTACAGCTCAATACCGTTGACAGCAATTACAGCCTCAAGAAATTTTAACATCTAAGATCATCTTAAGCTTCTTCAATTTGGATTGCTGCACAGCCACTTTTTGATCTCTCCAGAGATGTTTAATCGGGTCCAAGCCTGTGCTCTAGCTGGGCCACTCAAAGACATTCAGAATGGTCCTGAAGCCACTCCTTTGCTATCTTGTGCTTATTGTTGGCAGATGAACCTTTGTCCCAGTTGAGGTCAAAGCACTCTGGAGCAGGTTATCATCATAACCTAAATATTCTCATAGTTTCTGCTGCCAAAGAACATCCCCACAGCATGACGTTACCATTATGCTTCAACTAAAAGGTAAAAGGATGGTACTGGCTAGATGATGATCGGTTTCTGATTTCCTCAAGACATGACGCTTGGCATTCAGGCCAAAGAGTTTAATTTTTGTTCTATAAGAGCAGAGAAATTTATTTCTCATGATATGAGAGTACTTCAGGTGCCCTTTGGTAAACTCCAGGCGGGCTGTCATATGAAGCACATGACAGCCCGCCTAGGGTTTGCCACTCTTTTACCCTTTCTTTCAATTTACCTCTTTAATTCTGGAAATTGTTGGTGTTGAACTGGTAATTAGTACAGCAAATAATAAGTATATATCTACACAGCAGTTTTCACAAGTTTAACCAATGTCCAGCAATATTTATGCAGCTTGATATAACCCAGCTGGTGGTACTTGATTAAACACCTAAACTTTTCTGCAGTAATCATTGATCATGTGGGTCTAATGGTCTGTCTGTGTAAATGTGCTCCATATTTACTCTATGAGTAATTATTTTCACTGTTATTTGTAGAGTAGACAAATCAGCGGAGACTTAAAGCTGTCATTTTTTGTGTGTTCAGAGATAGAGGTTCATTATCTGTGGAGGTCTCCGCAGATATCGAGCCAAAAACATGACCTCACTGTACTGTGGGAAATGTGGGCGGTGTACTACAGCCATCGCTCTTTAATCCACTCATGTTTTTCCTCTGTCAGTGTAAAGATAGAAAATCATGAGGTGGTCAATAGGATTCCTTCAGACTCTTAAAGGCAACTCCCACTAAATTTTAAAACGTGGCCTGAAACTTTTTAATGTTGGTCTTTTTGCGGAGGACAAAACTGATCAGTTTGGACAGCTACAGCAGGCGTCAGTTTCCACAGGAACACAAGAGCTCTAAAGCTCTATCTCCATCAAACACACACATTAAGTAATTAGATTTTAAAGCATATAGAAGCTGAACTACATATTTCCCTAAAAACAGATATGCAAGAGACTCAAATAGCATATCTGCAGTCCTGTGAAAATGCTTTATTATTTGTTTGTTTGTTGGCATATTTGGAGCACTTACATGTTTCAGCTCATCAAACTAATTTTCACATTTGACGAAGATAACCTGAGTAAATATAAAATGCAGTTTTAAAATGATTATTTCATTTATTAAGGGAAAATCACTATCAAACCTACCTGGCCCTTTGTGAAAAAATTAACTGTGATTAACCCCATTTGTTTGGAAAGCTGCAGCTTCACTATCCACACCCAGGCCTGATCACTGTCAGACCTGTTGAATCAAGAAATTGCTTAAATAGAACCAGTCTGACAAAGTGAAGTTGTCATGTGTCAATGAGGGGCAGGCAGGAGTAGTAACAAACTTGAAACTCAGAACGGGGGTTCGTAATGGAGCTGCCACGCACAAGGAAACCGCACAGCAACAGGACAACAGGCAGCGAAAGACAGTGGACTAAATACACAGAGGATAACGAGGCGTTGAGAAACAGTAGGGAAATAAGCTGGAGCTAATCGGAGGGAGCAGGAACGCAAGAGACACGACTGGGAAACAGCTGAATAAGTAGGGAGACAGAACTTAACGTACACGAGACACATGACCGACTACACATGAAACATGGACACAGGGGCGGTAAGGAAACAGAACCATGAATATCATTAAATCGAAGAATTATAACTTAAACCAGAAACTACACACACACTGGATCACAGACCCAGTGCCATGACAGAAATTAGCTCAAAGATCTCAAAAAACAGCTGAAAAACAAAATGATTGATCTCTAGCTGTCTGGAAAAGGTTACAAGCTATTTCTGAGGCTTTGGGACTCCAGTGAACCACGGTGAGAGCAATTATCAACAAATGGAGAAATCTTGGAATATTGGTGAACCTTCCCAGGAGTGACCGGCCTACCAAAATTGTTCCAAGAGAGCATCAATGACCCATCTAGAAGGTCACAAAAGAACCCAGAAAAACATCTAAAGAACTGCTTTGAAGGGTTCAGAGTTCATTATTCAATAATAAGACAGAGATTGGGCAAAAATGGCATTCATGGGAGATTTCAAATGAGAAATCCACTGCTGGCTGAGGGGTTTACAATAACATACCTGCTTCACATGCTTCACATTCTTAGCAGTATGACACAGAGCAGGAACACCTCCTGTGTTTGTGCCACAGGTACTGACAAGGATATTGCCTACATTAAACCTCAGAGCCCCGTTATCAAATGCAGATAGGTTAGCTGTTTGATGCTCCATTTAAAGAAAGTATCCCCTTACTACAAGCAATGTACAAGGTCAAGGGGCTGGCAGCAGAGACAGGAGGAGGTGATGTCACAAGCTGGAGAATATCTCTAAATCCCCCCTGACTGGAGTTTAATTTGAAGCACATTAGCCAAACCGATACCATATTGTTACCTATGACCTACTCTAATGTTTAATGTGTGTTTGGAGTACAACATGTGGCACTGAAAATGGCTTGGATGTCCCCAGCGGCAAGGTGACATAGCCCAAGAGCTCAACTCCAACTGTTGAGCATTCAACCACAAAGTCTTTAAAACACGCTATTCACTGATCATATTTGATTTTTTTAAGCAGTTTATTCATCTTCACAATCACTGTTCCATCCATCCATCCATCCATCCATCATCCATCCGTCCATCCGTCCATCCGTCCGTCCATCCGTCCGTCCAACCACCCATTCATCCATCCATCCATCCATCCGTCCGTCCATCCGTCCGTCCGTCCGTCCGTCCATACACCCATTCATCCATCCATCCATCCATCCGTCCATCCGTCCGTCCGTCCGTCCGTCCGTCCGTCCGTCCATCCATCATCCATCCATCCATCCATCCATCCATCCATCCATCCATCCGTCCGTCCATACACCCATCCATCCATCCATCCGTCCATCCGTCCATCCGTCCATCCGTCCGTCCGTCCGTCCATGCACCCATTCATCCATCCATCCGTCCATCCGTCCGTCCGTCCATCCATCATCCATCCATCCATCCATCCATCCATCCGTCTGTCCGTCCGTCCGTCCGTCCATCCATACACCCATTCATCCATCCATCCATCCGGCCGTCCGTCCATCCATCCATCCATCCATCCATCCATCCATCCGTCCATCCATCCATCCATTCATCCATCCATCCCTCCCTCCATCCATCCATCCATCCATCCATCCATCCATCCATCCATCCATCCATCCATCCATCCATCCATCAGTTCAGCAGTTGTGCTGGAGCCTATCCCATCAGTCATAGGACAACAGGTGGGGTAATCCCTGTTCAGGCTGCCAGTCTATCACAGGACTAATGCAGAGAAACACCGTCTTTGGACTCTGGGAGGAAGCTGGAGAACCCAGAGAGAATCAATGCAAGCATGGATGGGAGTGATGGGAGCTTTAATCTTAAAAGGCCAAACTGGCATCACCAAAAAATCACCAAATATGACTGTCTCAGAACATGACGTAGTGTAAATAAAGCTACCCAGAAACAAAAAGCAAAAGGATAATACAGGAATGCACAGATATCAACACACCATAGCACAATAAACACAGACAAGCAACATGGGAAAGTGTTCCAGTGTGTACATCTGATCTGGGACCGCTGCAATCTTCGACTGCGCCTCCAACTGACCCGAAGTCCACACCAGAGGGGAGGTAAGCGTTGGAGGTGGCGTTGGATCCGGGGTAGGGAGGGTGATGCATCAGTGAGTGCTTGTCAGTGTCAGTATATGTATGTGTGTGCGTGTCCGTGCTCCACCTGACTTAAATTCCAAATCACAGTCATGCATGCATACGTGTCAGCTGCAACAGCTAAAGTTAATAATTCTAATCCTATCGTGACAATTCAACATGTGCGGGGAAAACGTGGAATCTGGAAATCATGTGGATGTTAATTTGACACACGCTGCCCACCTAAACATTGTTGTAAACCAAACACACATGGCAACAAGACTCCTTGATGGCACCACCCTGCCAAACAACAAAAACTTAACAATGGCTCAGGAATATGCCAAACGCCCAGATTACTGACCCGCCCTACCCACTCCCCTATCCCAGTAGGGACAGGCAAGATTCACCTGATGTAGCTGGTGAAGGTCAGATGGACCAAAACTTGCTGTTTAATATAGATATGAGATATATAATATAGATATAAGTGAGACTGCGCTGGAGTTGATTTAACTGTTTTGCTAAACAGCCATAATGGTCTGTGGTGTAAATGCAAATCAGTTCTCCTTCACATTTGCTTAAGCAAAGTTTTGGAAGCCGAGAGGATCTGAAGTCACATTTTTTGTTTTTGGGGCACCAAAACTCTCCTATGAATACACAATAACAGATAACAAACTGTGGCATTAGAAACAAATTCTATTAAATGCTCTTTTTGCCACATGACTGTTTAGAGAGAGATGGAAACAAAGAGCAAAATCCCTTCTCATCATTGGATGTTTTTTGTTACTACTGAATGATTCATGTCTCTCCCCCCGCGGACCCAGAACTTCATGTTGATGTAATAGAATCACGTCTGCCCGGACACAGACAGAGGCCTGTGCACACCAGCATAAACAGAACACAGTCACACGTTCGCTTGCATGCAAATTCTGAAATAAACAGACACTTTCAATTATTATCATTAGCCGTGACAACACATGCTGTTAGAGGCAGGGGAGTGAGAACAACCAGTTTGTACTGCTGTGCATGACAGAAGTTGGGTGTGAAGGAAAAGTGAGCGTGTCATTTGTTGTGACAGTGTCAGCCTGTCACAACACACGACAAAATTCTCACCTCTGACTTAGACGTATCATACATCACCATACACGTGAATCAAGTGGTTGTCACACTTTTTAAGAATCCGTTAATACTAAAATCTTACAACATGGAAACGTTTTACACAAGACAACCTTTTCATTGTAGTATTTCGCTCCTAAAACATTGCTACAATCAGCTCTAATGTATTTAAAAGTTAGAAAAATCATTTCCACAAACAGCAATATCATTTTACCCACAATCCAACAATGTTTTTTCATTTCGGTGCTCAGCAGAATTTAGCAACAGGATCAGCGGATCACAACTTGAAGTATGAAAAGACTGTGGTGCTGTTGGTGTCCAAGTACCATTTTTATTTGATCATTCAGATAAATAATTTCTACAGGTCAGAAATATAAACTCTGCATACTGCATGAAGCCTCAGACTGATGGAGCTGTGTAATCAAATCTGAAGCATCAAACCAGATCTGAAAAACGTGTTGCTGCTCATCAGTATCTTTGTTTTTTTTCCCACTGTTGACAGTTTGTGATCATTCTTTTCTCTTTGTGAAAACAGGATTCGCCTCAAATTCAGACATCAGCACCACATGGTACCATCTAAATCTATCCATTCTCTTCCGCTTATCCAATTCAAGGTTGCAGGGGGGCAGCTACTATAGGGCGAAAGGCAGACAACCATTCCTACTCACACCTATGTGCAATTTAGAATCACCAATTAATTTAACCCCACTAACTGCATGTCTCTGTAATGTGGCAGGAAGCAGGAGTACCTGGAGAGAACATGAAAACTCCAGACCGAAAGACCCCGGCCAGGATATACACTTTTGGCATTTAAGAAAGCTGCACAACTTCTGTTTTGTTTTGGGGGGTTTTTAACATTGAATGTAGTCAGGCGCATGAAGAGGACATGATATTGGTGTTTGAGGTTAAACCAAGATTGGGATGGTAAAGCAGACTGCCAGACGCAGACCGTCTCTATCTACTCGTCTCCACTTCAGCTCAGATTTTAGCTGCAAACCTGAAGGGGAACACCTTCATGAACGCTACAGTCAGTCCTGCATGAAAACAAACACATTACCTGCCTTTGTGTGACTCACTGCCGCTTTTGCATTGACCACAAACGTTAGCACCGCTAAGCTTCTTCCTGCGTGACATGCCTCACCCTTCCTCATTGCTGCACCTTAAACTTTTGACCTGAAACAGAGGTGGAATCAACACATTTAGTTAAAACAAAAAGTGAAAAACCATCCATTTATGTGCTACACTGTAGAGACTACCTGTGTTAGCAGACGTCACAATATGCCACAATAAATCACAATTTTATAGAGATAACTAGCAAGCAGTATGTGGTCTGTGAGACCTTTTCTGTTAAAGCATTTGGTATTGTAATTTATAGTCATGTTAGTTTCTGACTGGGTAGCCCTTAGTTCTGTGTATGAAATCCTTCCTTTTGGACCACAATATGCTCAAACCGAATGCCCTGGTATGCTTTAAATGTAAGTGAATGGCAAGAGAAAAATCTCTTTTTAGTTCTTTTAACTCTTCTTGTGTTACTATTTGTCTTTACAAGTGAGTTTCACACCATGAATTCTAACAATGAGGAACTGAAGGTGTGCAAAAGGTGTGCAGAGTTGGTGAGAGATGTAGATGAGGCTCAGGGACAGACTATGGTTTAATGCTTTCCACCTCTTTGGTTATTGCCAGTCAGAAAAGACACATTCATAGGTCACTTCATGCAACATTCCTTGTTGCAAACTCATCTTCTTAACCCTTTATGTCACTCATATCTCTGACCTTAACCTTAATTGTTTAAAATACATCATATATATAATTAAAAAATAAGCATATTTATTTTTTAATTATATATATGATATATATGTGTCAAGATTTTAGTCTTGGTATGTAAGAATTTTTTTTCCTGTGTGTGGAAAATAATTACTGCTAACTTCAGGGCAGCACTCCCCAGTGACATTATGCAAACGAATGCATCGGGTCATTATGTGCAAGTCTAAATGATGCAACAGTTTCCTTCTAGGCCTGGCAGAATAACAATGGCTCCTCATTGTTACAAAATCCAGTTTTATATTTGATTGTTTGTTTGTTTTTTATAACTACATAGTATTGCTCTGATTTCTGTTTTATAACTTTTAACTCAGACCCCTCAGGTGGGTTAAAGCTTCTGTGAACCAGGCTTAAAACAAAGGAGCATTTTTTAACTGATTTAGCGCCAAAGCTTTTTTTATGTAATAAGTGAATGATTCTGTCAGCTTTAAAGCTGTTAAAAAAATTTAAATCGTTTTTTGTTCTAATTTTTTAAAAATGTTATTAATGTTTTAAAGTAATGTTTTTGAGTTCATAACCTGACTATATGACTGTAGCTATAGAAATAAAGCTTCTTCTTCTTCTTTGTCATTACCCAGGCCCTACACTGGGGAAAAATTCTCTTTCAATTTACGATAAAGTCCACATATGTATCCCACCCTGGGCTTAAGGGATGTTTTGAACTTTTTGTAAACTCGAGAAACAATAAAATAGACTCTAATAACAACAGATTCTGATTATTTCTGTAGTACATTCACTCAGCTTTAAAACCACCCCATGTCCAGGTCCTAAGGGCTGATCTTAATTTAGTGATAGGCTCAGTCAAAGTCATGAACAAACACGCTGACTAAATTGTCTAATCTATAGAAAAATGTTATATCTAGAGACTAATAACTTACTCAGGAGGATGCTTACATTATTCCAGCATGATAATCTGGAAATATAAAACATGCTGATTAAGAGGGTCACAGTGTTATCACAGAAAACATACATGTGCAATCACACGGTGGGTTTGCTATCGGGCCTCTGTCTTATATCACACCAGCAGAGCTTTCACATGATTCAGAGCTGATAAAGCAACCATGTCAGCTCTCATGTATGAAAACACTGGCTGCATTTTAACTTAGTTATGTATGTGATTATCTTTAGGTAAATATTTTAATATGGCCATTGATACCGTGGGATTTTCTCTTGTAGCCTCACCATATGATTCTCACCCAAAACTTTAATAGGGGTTTGAACTGTTTTTTTTATAGGTGCACCAAAACACACTTCATGTTCTTTTGATTGTGGTGACACCTTTAATTTGACCTACATGGGTTTAGCCCCATGCAGACAATGAGTTCAGCAGGGAAAAGCATGCAACCAGTTGGTATTATTTGAATTGTCTCAGTGTTCTTGTATGAAGCTGACTAAAGTTGGCTAATGCTGTCATTCTGGCAGAGGTAAACCAATCCTGCACTGCCTTAAATGGGAAACAGAGACCCAGACCTGTGCTTTACTACAACATGGCTCTGATTAAGACCAGATTGGTCTGCCTGCGGTTGGTTCTGAGCTGCAGCCAATGCTCAGGGACGAAGCTGCTAACAATGTGGTATGAATGCATGAATGTTAACCCCCCACCTCCTCGCTCTTTCAGACGCTATATGTGCTTTACCGGTGATGGAAAAACACTCACATCAGTGTGGCTGGTTAGTGTGTTGGTCATTTTGCAGACCTTTGACAGTCTAGGCCAAGGGGCCACGTACAGCCCACTTGGATCTTATATGGGCTAGACCAGTGAAACTCCTCTTTCTGTCAGCGTACAGAGATGTAATTGCATATTTAATTAATTACATCTTAATATAAGAAAAAGAAGAGTAGTATGTATTTATAATAAATAAATGCAGCTGTAGTAATGGAAAGGCATCTTTTAGCATGACTCTTCAGGCTTCAATTACAAGAAGTAAATGAGTAAATTACAGAAATCTATAACTTAATTACTTTCGAGCTGTATGAATAGCCATCGGGAGGTCTTTATCTGTAAGAAAAGCTGTAAAACCTGTGAATATACAGTTAAATGTCTAAAATTTGTGTCCTCCTTCGCATTTTCCAAAGCAGTCCAGTGGGCCAGATTGGAGTTTTTGCTGTGGTGATTTTGGTCCCTGAGGTCTTATATTTCACACCATCTATTTCAGGCTAAAGAAAAGAGAAATGACTATTCATAAGTGATAATATTCCATTATGAAGATTTTTTGTTATTTCAGGATTTCCAGTTGTTTCAATCAACAGGTCTTTCTTCCACTGTGTCTTTCTTTACATTACTGTTATCATTTTATTTATTCATTTCTTGCTATCCTGCACTAAGCTGATCCTTGACTGGCAACAACAACAACAAAAACTATGTGTCTTAAATGTCAAGCTATGATCTGATCACACAAGATGCATTTTAAAACCAAGTGTAAACACACTCGTGAAGATGGGAAATATTTGATGTTTATTACTGTTGATCACCTCCTCCCTTTCTCTTTTCACTCTTCCTCTGCAGCCCTGGTTACTCACTGAATCATCAGCACAGCAACACTACCTAACATCTGTCATGTTGTTGCATTAAAACTATCCATCTATCCATCCTTTTCACGACTTGTTATAAAAGTTTCAATTTAGGGGAGGCTGGAGCCTATAAATATAGAAATATTTATTTTGTCTTTTTTCCCATAATTTCAAAGTATATCCTTTTCAGTAAGAATACACCTCTTCTCTTCTCTTCTGCTGCCATCTTGTGGTTAAAATTAATATTTTATTTACACTGGAAAAGGGAAACCCACTTCTGTTCAGATGCTTATATACATTCATTATTAGTAATTTGGAGATTTTAATTTTTTCTTTGCACTATTATCTAATCCACAGAGTCAGAGTTACATATACAGGATCAACTATATGCACCCCAAGCTAGTCCTTCTTCATTATTTCACTCACTTTGTGGAATTTATCAGTTCCATTGGCAGCAAAACTACCCCAAAGCATGATGCTATCACCACCATGCTTGAGAGCTGCTACAGTGTTCTTTAAAAGCCTCACCTTTAATGCAAACATGCCTCTTGTAATTGTGGCCAAATATATCAATGTTTGTCTCATCTGACCAAAAACATTTTTCCAGCGGACATTTGGCTTGTCCATGTGAGCAGCTGCAAATTTCCGCTGAACTCGTGATGTGGATTTTGGAGCAGGGGCTTCTTTATTGGTCTGCACACTTTCAGTCCATGGTTACTTAAAACTCCCATAACTGTGGACAGTGATGCTGCTGTTCCAACGGATTCCAGTTCATGGCAGGCTTGAGGCTGTGTGGATCCTGAGTTGTTCCAGAACATTCAAATCAATTTCCTCTGGTCTGATGGTGACAATTTGGATCTTCTTCCAGATCTTGGCAAAGTGGTGGCACATCCAACTAAGTTGTACTTAATGTGAAATTATTTGAATTGATGATCTTGGAATCTGCAGCTATTTGGAAAAAGACCCAGGAGACTTTCCCAGATTGTGTAACTCTACAATTCTCCTTATTTCCTATTCACTGGGTCCCTTTGACCTTCCCATTGTTCTGAGTATTGGTCAATCCAATGAACACTGTCAAACAAATCTGTTTTATACTGAACGAGAAGTCAATCATAATCACTAATGAGAAGTTAATAGGAATGGGCTTTGTCAAGTTAAAAGACACTGTAGAATGTAAAGATTTAAGTGAGTATGTGTATTATTTGGGCCTCTATGCATACTTTGAACTCTGTGTGGATTAAAGAAAATCCTAAATATATTCAAACTTGTGCACCAATTTCTTTTTTTTCTTTTAATTGATTAAAGATATATGCTGTGCAATCATTACACTTTGGAAAAAAGAACAAATCAAGGAAATAATTACAAGCCCAGAATTACCATGATCTTCACGCTCATGGTGAGTGGATATAAACTTCTGACCACAACTGCATATCTGTAAACACTTGAATATCACCAAGTTAGACTTGTGGCTCTGCACATAAGAAAAGCAGAAGTGTAGGTAAGAACACATTCAACTGGCTGGCTTGGCTCTAAAATTGTTTAACAATCTTTGATGTTGTTGATGTTCATAGTTTCCAAGTTTTTAACTTCAGCCACTCTTGAGCTGCGTAGATTGCATAAAAAGTAGGTACTGCCCTTCACTAGTGACGTCATATATAGAATATGTCCAATAAATATTTACATAATTATTGTCCAAAAGACAGTGCAGTGTAGTCATCATTTCAGATTCAAGTAAAGGTTATAAATGAATAAAAATTACAACCAACCGAACAGACAAACAGAAGTCAGATTTTAACTTTGATCAAACAGAAAGGAAAGGTAATATAGGCGGCAGCATCCAGTATTTAGCATGTCACTACAGATTAAGTTGAAAAAAGTGAAAAAAAAAACACTTCAAGTAAGTAGTATAAATTTAAAATCGATTTTATTCATTAAAAATTGCAAAAATATATGAAAGTACACACATTCAATCCTAGATGACGTATAATAAAAATAATTACACATAAATAAAGTAATATGAAATTAAAACGGAAAATTGTGACTAATTGTGTAGGACGTAAATACGGAAGCTTGTTTCCGTAGCTGAAAATAACATTTGTTTGTGTTTAGTTTCTGTCTTGACCTTAATAACATTTTACGTTAGTTTTTTTTTTTTTTCATTTCAAGATATTTGGTCAGACGTTTGAGTCGATAAATCGAGGTTTTACTTATTGGTGGCAAAGAATATTCGTTTTCAAGTGTCAGAAACAAGCTTCCATACACGCAAGCATACGCTTGTTGTCGATGTCCCTCGTTACTAGCCGTAGTTTACGTCACGAAACGAGCAGAACTGAACAGCATGGAGGAGCTTGTATGACCTTCTGATGATATTTTCCCGTGGTTATAGTGAGTTAGTTTTGTATTTTCTACTTTCAATGGTATTTTGTATTCTTGCCGAATTACATCAGTTTATTTTTATGACCTTTTCTTTAAAAAATGAATGTATGTTTAAGTTAATGCTAACATAACAAGGCTAACCGTTTAGCGGCTGTTTTACGTTGACTCACATTGTTAGTACAGTTGTCGGCTCAGAGGTTTTATCCGGTAAAACTGTAACTGAACGTGTCTTTAGATTGATTACATTTCAGTTGAGTCTCATCCGTATATAATGATGTCAGGGTTGATAATATTTTGTTTCTGCAGGTTGAGTAAAGCTTTGCAGGATGTCAGTCCAGCACGCATCAGTCCATGCCAAATGGATCATCGGCAGAGTCATCGGGACCAAGATGCACAAAACGGCCAAAGTGAGAGTTACCAGGCTGGTGCTGGACCCTTACCTGCTCAAGGTGAGCCTTTAGGGGATTAAGCACCTTTTATAAAATAAGAGTACAAGTGCTTTAAAATAGGCCGGTAAAGCTACAGAGTAAATGAAATACAGAAGGAAACTATTACAGGTTGTTGGAGAGAAGAGTAAAAACAAAAATATTTGAATGGCCTTTTTAAAGATTGTGTCCACAGCTAAAGGTCCTGTAGAGAAAAGACTCAGATACCTTTAGGGAGAGAATATACCCTGATGCAGGTGTGTAAACGGACAGTTTTGCACACCAGATGTGTGTGGGAGTGAGCCGGTGCTGTTGATGTTATTTTCATATATAGCGAAGGCTCGTGGATGTCCTAAAAAGGCTTCACATACATGTTCTGGTGACATTATGCAAGTCAGACTCATTGCATACTATCAGAGGAAATGAGTAGATCACTGGCATTACTCCACGACTCTTTGCTTAGACAAATAAACAATGAATTAAAGTAATCCAAATACAATAAAATAAAGGCATCAACTGACTTTCCTGATTGATGATTTAGCAAAGGTTTCAAGAGAGCTTGAAGTTTTCATGACATTAAACACAATTATGTCCGAGGTAGAAACAAGGACTTCTGTTTTTATTTATTGTCAGTAAGAAAACTGTGAGCCTTGCAATTTATTCTGTAGAGGCAAGAGGCACACGTGGTGGTGGTTATTTGTTTATATTGGGCGTTATTATTATGTTATTTTTATGCCTTTATATGGATGGGAGGTCCACTGTCCCATGTTTCAGTGACTTTTCTGCACATTTCTGCTGAAGGTGACTACCTGATAAGCCAAAAAGACCAAATCATCTGCAAAAAGCAGAGACGAGGGCCTCAGGCCACAAAAGTCTTAGCTTTCTGCCACTTGGTTCGAACTAGAAATTCTGGGCATAAACGTTCAAGCATTTATGAATTTATATTTGAATAACTGTGATATTGTCTCTTCTTCTCCTGTAGTACTACAACAAAAGGAAGACGTACTTTGCCCATGATGCATTGCAACAGTGCACTGTGGGAGATATCGTCCTCCTCAAGGCTCTGCCTGAGCCCAGAAGCAAACACGTGAAGCATGAACTGTCAGAGATCGTGTATAAAGTTGGCCGGGTGGTTGACCCCCTAACAGGAAAGAGGGTTGCAGGAACTGAATTTGTGGAGCCTCTAACAGACCTTCCACTTCAAGAGGAGAAAACGCTGTCAGAGAAACTGCAGGAGCTCAACATCTCTGCTGCCCCCAGTGGAGCCGATTCCCCACCGGCACAAACTCCCACTTCATGACAGAAAACTGTGATTTCATGCAGTAATATCAGCTTATTTGTCACTCTACAATGCTTGTGTTTCAAGTGTTAATGTGGATTTATGTTTATAAACTAAGAATCTTTGCTGTACATGTATGGGTGAAGAGACTAAATATTACTTCCTTGTTACCTGCTCAGGTAGTGGACACCTTTCAGAGGAATTTGCAAAATAAAACAACTGCGCAAAAAACAATGTCATGGAAGATACTCGTGTCTGTTATCCAGGTTAGGAATATATTATAATCAAAAGGTGAAGGCCTGGGCTGGATCATCTAATCGGCCCATCCATGAGGACCCATCCAAGAGAAAAGGAGAGGAGGGAGGATAAAATAAATGCCATTATGGTATTCACTTAAAACTAAGAAAGTAGATATCAGGTGTGTGAATACAAAAAACGTACATTAGACATGTTATTATCATAGAACATGCATGAAGCTTTGGCTGCTTCATTTTGCATTTAATATAAGGTACTTTGGAGCTTTAAGTGAAGTTGTAATGACGTTTATTGACCCAACAAGGAAAATTATGTTACATCAGCGGGATAAAGAAGAAATAATAGTATAGTTTACAATAAATAATGGTCAAAGTACAATAGGTGCATAGTTAAGACCTTAAACTGAGATAGTGCACAACTTTTATGTATACCATGGTGATTAAAAAAACCCCAGTAAAAATAAAACTGAGGCTAAAGAAGAATAAAAAGTAAAATTGAGATTGTTTAAGAGAATAGTGCAAATTGCATTTATAAATAATATGCACTTTATAATCTGAAAACAACAACATTTGTATGCAGGGGTGTGTAAAGTGATGATCTGGACATGGTGGGGTGATTCCAGTCAGTAGTGGCTCTGTAAGTGGGACTGCTATAATGAATATGCAGTCAGTGAGTCTGGTCTAATTACTGAGGGAGCTGTCCTTACAGTTTATTGTTGCACAAAGGTGCAGTGAATGAAATTGTTAGGGACAAACTGTTCACTTTTAAGTAATGGGAATATGCAGGTTATAAATGCAAGCTCAGCAGGCGGATCGATCAAAGCCCCCAAAACTATGAAAACTTCACATAAATCCAACAACAGCGAACTCTGCGTATTTTGTATTGAGCTGTGTTAATATCTGTGCTTTAAATCAGCTCCACAAGTGATTCCGGTACTGTCGGTTCTAACTCGGGGTCACGCTCCCGTGAGTAACGTCAGCTCCTGCGGGAACGGACTGCGGCTGTAGCCTCCAGCAACCTCCACACGGCTTTCGAGGAAAGATGGCGATCAGAGTCCTTCAAACAGTGGGTAGAGGCCTTAAACAGACGAGAAGCGGGCTTCATGCGAGCAGCCCGGTGAACGTCGCCCTCAGGTTAGACTCTTCTATACACAGTTTATCTGTGCAGGTGCATAAATATTGCTTAAAAGTCATTAAACTTCTGCTCGTGTAGCCCAATGACAACGTGCGGGCTCTGCTAGGCGGTTAAGCTAATGCTAAAGGGAACGTAAGGACGTTCGCTACGTTTACATCTCTGTGCAACGTAGCTAGCATTAGCCATGTAGCTGTAAATCTGCTAACTTTCTGCTAACATTGATTGTTACCCCCACGATTTTTAAAATAAACAGCGAGTCAACTTGTCCTAACAATCGCCAGTGTCTGATTTATAATGTCATGCGTGATTTTATAGACTTGGGTTGAAGAAATTATTAAAAACTTACCGCCGAGTTACTCTGAGTCTTAAACTGAATTCAACTTCAAGGTCAAAATGCATTGAATTGCTGCACAGCTGTGCTTGTTTTGGTCACTGGACGATTCAGTTTCTTCGCTGCAGCAGCTGAGCGGCCTAAAATAAGCTGTTATTTCCCTTTGAAAGGCAGATATTTGTATAAACCTGACTACAGACTGACACTAAAATGTGTCCTTTTTTTGGTGCATTATGAGGAAAACCGGTGGACTGTTTCCTGATAAACAAGCTCAGCCGCTACACGTGGTGACTGTTGGCACTTGTAGATCGAGTACATTAACAGAAAATGCAGGAAGGCTGATTAAAGTCAGTGCAGACTAATCTCAGGGTTTTGTGCTCTGTGTAGACCCCTCAGCCTTCTGAGCTGCTGACCTCTGAAATGCATAGGTTGGCTGGGCTAAAAAAAGATTTGCACCTTTTCTTCAGCCGACATTTACTAGTTTACACCTCGGGCTCTTGCAGTAAAACTGACCTTATTCACATTAGGAAGCCAGGACACTTTTGAAAGTTTCATAACAACAATAGTAAAGGTATTATTGAATATAGCCCGTCCACATCTGTATTTTTGAGACTTGGACTGATAAAGCAGCAGCTAGAGGTTTAACACTAAAATATATATGTCAGATGTTCACAGAGAAATACAACACAGAATAGAAGGAAACAGGGTTGGATTATTAGGGGAGCTTTGTTGTTGTTGGTACTTAAATGCTGCATTGTGTAGCCAAAGAAATGTTGATTGTATCCAACTTTAAAAAAAAAAATGTTTTAATCCCATCACAGGAGCCTCTCAAATGTTGGTGATGAAAGCTGGTTCAAATCCCTTTTTGTTAGAAAAGTCATCCCCAGAAAAGATGCTCACTCTCACCTGCTTGCCAAAAAAGAAGACAACAACCTGTATAAAATACAGTGTATGTATTGCTGGCAGTGGGACACAGTTAATGATTACCACAACAGTTAATAAACCCATGAAATCTGTTTGATCATGTTGTCTACTCATGCTTTGTTTTTTTTCTTCTTTTGTTGCAGTTCACAATGTCAAACCTGAGTGCCTCGATGCTTACAATGAACTTTGGTATGAGTCTTTGTTGTGTTATCTTAATTCAAATGTCACATTAGAACACTTTTTTTGGAACCAGTATGTCAGATATTTTGCATTTTCACACTTTTTCTTTTCTTTTTGTCTGTGTCTTCAGTGAGGATGTCTTGCCTTCCATTCACACTGACCCTGAATACCCCTGTGAGCTTGTGGGCACCTGGAACACATGGTATGGGGAGCAGGATCAGGCAGGTAAGAACATCCACCCTACCTGAGTTACAACGGACTTTCTTTTGAATGTCAGCGAGGTGAATTATTTGAGCCCATTCAATCTGGTTATTCGTCAAAGCTCAACCTTCTCTTTTAGAAGAGGAAACATGAGATTGAAACCTCGCAGACAACATATTACTACGAGTTAAAAATGAGAACAATGTTCATCATGAATATTATTTATTTAAATAAGCAGTTTATGGATACAGACTTGAGACCTGGATTTTTTTTTTAATCCAGCGTATTTCATGCGATGCTCAGACTCATTTTATAATAAATATTGTTGCTTTTAGCTCTACAAGATGCAAACTACTTGACCTCTTGATTGTGAGTCCTATTGATTAATGAGAATCTGTACGTGTTTAAGCTAAATCAAGTTGTACAGCGGGATAATCTTGCTGCTTTCTGTTTCCCGCTGCAGATGAGTTACATTGAGATGTGGCAGAATTTTTCAAACTATGTCGTTATCTTGGTGTAAAAACAGACATTACTTAAAGGCACTGTGCTTTTTCTCCTCTCTCAGCTTTTCTATTTCAGTTAATTATAGCTGAGACTGAACTGAACTTTTTCCTGGCTGCTCTCCATTTTGTCCAAGTGGTGACATTTGTCGTTCCACAGCTGTGGGCCCTCTCTGGTGTTACAGAGCTGTAATGTTGGCAGTGTCAGGAAAGGTTTTCTAAAAGGTTGCATCAGTACACTTTCAGCATGTGAACACTTAGACAGTATATGGTGCTATGTTTTTAGCTTGTCGCTGTCCCTTTTTGGCTCCGTCTTATTGTCATGGTTGTGTTTTGTATTCTGATTTGCAGTTTGATGCTAAATCTTGAACTAACAGATTAAAGGCATTTAGTTTAATGTGGAAATAAACATTAGAATTGTTTCTTTTAATATTTTCCGAGATACTATATGTATTAAATACACTCAATGGCCACTCTATTAGGTACACCTATTCAGTTGTTCATTAACTCAAATATTTAATCAGCTAATCATATGTCAACAGCTCGGTGCATTTAGGCATGCAAACATGGTCAAGAAATCCTGCTAAAGTTCAAACTGATGATCTGAAAGGGGAAGAAAGGTGTATTAAGTGACTTTGAATATGGCATACCTGTTGGTGCCACACACAACACACAAAATATTGATCTACTGGGATTTTCCCACACACCCATCTCTAAGGTTTACAAAGACTGGTCACCAGATTTCAATCCAGTAGAGCACTTTTGGGATGCGGTGGAAAGAGAGTTTCTCATCATAAATGTGCAGCTGACAAGTCTGCAGCAACTATGTGATGCTGTCACTTCAACATGAACCAAAATCCGTGAGGACTGTTCCCAGCACCTTGATGAATTAAAGCAGTTCTGAAGACAGAAAATGGTCCAACCTGATAATAGCAATGTGTATCTAATGAAGTGGCTGGGGAGTGTATGTTAGAGCCATGTTCATTTTTTCACTTCATGAAATTAAGAGTTTTTCTTTTTTCTGAGATATAATTGTAGTGGTAAGATGACATGATGTCCTTTCACATGCATACACAGAAACTGACTGGAAATTCATGCTGTATAGACTGAATCCCGTCATGCTCCACAATCACGGGTGGTTCATAGGGAGGTCTAACCACAGATGCTATTGTGAAAAACAAAACTCTTACTCCCCCAAAAAAGACAAGATCTATTTAAGAGCTACGTTATCTTTGGCTCTTCTGCTCCTTCTATTCTAGTTCACCTGTGGAGATATCGGGGAGGATACCCGGCTCTCACCGAAGTCATGAACAAACTCAGGCAGAATAAGGTAACGGGTGCTCTGATTAGTTAAGCCTACTGGCCGTTGGTTATCTGTAGGCCAATGTTTCCAGCAGTGCACCCATCTAGCTAGACCCACGTGACATTTTCCTTCCATCTTTATCTTTAATGTTTCCAGTAATCTTTAAAGGTTATTTACACAGTAATGCTTTGAAGAAGGAAAGTGTTAATGAACAGATGATTCATGCTGCGGGTTTAATCTTCAGAAATGTGTTTTTTTTTCTTAGTTTTTGGAAAGCCCTGCAGATAAAATAAAGTAAGTGGCTTGTAATAATGTGTTCCTCCCACATTGAAGAGCATGAACTGATTGGTCAGATAATTACAAAGAAAATCAACCTGTTTCACATATTTGTGGCTCTGCCACCTGGGGCCCGTTCTTCGTACGTCGCTTACTACATCCAAGACCAAATCATCGCGCTAACTCTGAGCTCGCTAATCCGGTTCTCCGAACACACCTGCTGTTGACGATTAGTACAGCTGGATGAAGTAATGTGAGATCACTGGGTGTCGTAAAAGGGGCTACGCATCGATAGCAGAAACATTGATCGGCAACCCTCTGATTGGTCGGCGAAAATGTCGAAGGAGCGCGCTCGGTATTTTTCGGCAGCAGAGCAAGAACTCTTGAGTGAGGGATTTCAGGAGTTTCAGAGTTTAATCAGAACGCAAGGGAACACTGCAAAGGCTGCAAAAGCAAGGAGAGAGGGCTGGCAGAAAGTTGCTGACAAATTAAACTCGTAAGTAATTTAATAATAACAATAATAATGGAGTGGATTTATATAGCGCTTTTCAAGGCACCCAAAGCGCATGACAATACCACTATTCAGTCACTCTCACATTCACAACAGGACCCACTAGAACATGGGAACAAGTAAAAGTGAAATATAAGAATATTCTACAGAATGGTAATATTTATCACTTATATTGCTTTTAGTCTCTTGGAAAGAGACCCTGAAATAATCTGTTTGTTTGTTCATAACAGCAACCAAGAAAAGGGCAGAGCAAAAAAAGACAGGTGGTGGTCCTGCACCCCTTCGTCAACAAGTTGGTTAAGTAAATAATACCCTCACAGGAATATCGATATCTCTCAATGAGCACACTGTCGCGCTGAGCTAAAGGATCCTGTCTATCCCGCAATATACGCTGAATTCTGAGGACTCCCCTTATCAATCTTGCACCTTCCGCAATGGGTTGCTCGCGTATACGGACAGGACATGGCTGCGACAGGCTTCCCAAATCCACCTTCGCTTTTATAGCCGTGGTCTCTCATCTTGATTACACGAAGTAATTTACAATTATTACTGTGAAATATGAATTACATCTGTAATAATCACATACATGTAATAGAATGTTAATAGTACATTTCCCTTTTTCAGGAAATGACCTGTATGTATCTGTGTGACATCAATAAAAGGATCAAGTGCTGCATTATCTTTAGTTACATTGATGTTATTTATTTATGGTGAAACAGTGGTGGAATATCGCTGTTGCTTTCGTATAAATGAAGCGGACATACCTGCGTGGCCGCGATCTAATCCTGTTTACATAAAGTAAACCTGCTCCCGAGCAGGTTTACGCTTATGGCTCTGTTGCTATGACAGCAAGTCCCGGATGAGCTTCGGGGAACCGAACGATCCAAGATCAGGCGAAATCGTCAACAATCAAATCCAGCTAACTTACTTAGTGAGGTACGAAGAACGGGCCCCTGGTGACAGAATACAGCTACCACATGTAAACAAGAGGCTACAAAACCGTGCATAGGCTTTGTGCACTGGTCCTGCACATCTGTGACGCTCCCTTTATTGCTTTATCAACTGTCCTTTGGCAAACCTCATGATTTTAATTTGCACAATTCCACAAACTTTAATCAGTAAATACATACTACTGTTAATCTGCCCAGATAATTTACTCATCTATCTCTGCATACATTAAGTAGCACATGGCAAATTAGAAGTGTATACACTATATTTATAACCATAAATGCCATATATATTCTCCGCATATCACTACTCCTCTATTATACCTTCTCAGAAAAGGTGATTTATATATGTGTATATATATTTTTATGAGTCCAGGTAAAAAGATATTTTCTTTCACTTAAATTCTCTGAATGCACACTAGCTGACTTTCATTGTCTAGATTCTGATCAGACTTCACAGTCGAACAACATGAATACAAATATATTTGGCAGTTATTTTAGCTGAGTCAGATTTTCTGAGCGCTGTGCTTCTTTCATTTGTCTTTGCTGTAGAAGTTTATGGAGTACAGGAATGAGAGGGGGAAGATGCTGCTGTCTCGTAGGAACCAGCTGCTGCTGGAGTTCAGTTTCTGGAACGAACCCGTCCCTCGTCCAGGACCCAACATCTATGAGCTCCGATCGTATCAACTCAGGGTAACTCTTTTTTTTTTTTTTTTTTATGAACCACAGAATTAGTCGTCCTCCCTCTGTAAGTCTGGGTTTTTGGGGGGAGCGTTTTTGTTTTGTATTTTGCGGTACATGTAGTGAACATGATCTTTACCTTCTTTTTCTCAGCCAGGCACAATGATTGAATGGGGAAATTACTGGTAAGGCACAACTTTCCTTTTTCATGTAATATCTGAGCCACCAAATTTGATCATTTATGGGGGATAACTTTGCGAGCTTTAGTTCCCTTTGTACTAGTCTTGTAGCTACAATCTAAAAAGTTCCTCACTGCTAGTTTGTTGGTTTCACATTTTGTTGCAGGTGAAAATGAGTCTGCAGTACTTTCTGACTACAAAATGTATGCATGACTCCTGAGCATGACCGCATATAATAATCCATTAACTGCCTGGGCTTCATTTAATATATGTCAATATATTCATCTGTTGAATTGAAATTGATTTTTGTTAATTTTATAAAACCAAATATGCAGGGATGATTATAACAAGGCTGATGGTTTAAAACTGAAATTTGATGTACTGACTTGAAATGAGGGGAGTACTGGTGGATGTTGTGGTGTTTTAATTACTGCCACTCTATTTAGAAGCTGTTTTGTGTAATGTCTTTGGTGCTGTGCAGGGCTCGGGCTATTGAGATTCGCCAGCAGAACCAAGAGGCGGTGGGAGGCTTTTTCTCACAGATTGGAAGTCTGTACACAGTTCACCACTTATGGGGTAAGATGAGTTTCCAGGATCATTCAAGAAAAATGCTGCAAATATTGTCCAGGTCACCTACAAATGCAAATGTATGTACATGTTTTTGGTACATGCCTTTTAGATGTAAAACAGCGGTCCCCACACCGGGCCACAGACCAGTACCGGTCCACCAGAGTTTAGGCTCGGGTGTGAAATTTATGGTTTTCAGGGTTTTTGTCGCTAACTCGGTTTCCCCGGGTCTTTTCCCGTGTTATAGTTGTGTGTCTTATTTTGAAATAAATATTTACGCGTTACCATAGTGACCAGAGAGCATTAAGGGGCAGAGAGGAGGATGTTACTCTTAATGTTGTTGGTACATTTCAGGAGGACGCTGCTAATAAAGTTACACAATTACACAGTGAATTCGGGTTTATTATTATATTTACAAATTACCACAGTTTTTGTCTTGGTCGTATTATTTTAATTATTTTGTATTTATCCGCGACACCTTAAAGGCCAGTCTGCGAAAATATTGTCTGACATTACACCGGTCCGTTGCGCAACAAAGGTTGGGGACTGCTGATGTAAAAAAGTCCAGGACCAGGAGAGGGGACGAATCCCTTGGAGGGTGCATCCGGCATCAAATGTGTACTGCTGAAAGAAGCTCCCATTTTGCTTGTAGCATTAAACAGTTTACTTGGTGTTGCTCTTCTTTCTTTCCACGTGACGGTGTGCACCTTTAGGTTCTGGAAGTGAACTTAATGCAAAAGCTGTCAAGTATTTAAATTTTCCTGAGCACGACTGTTTGACGTTATGATTCGTCTTTGGTTTAAAAAGCTACAGCTTTTACTCAGTGAGTTTGAACGTGTTTCTTTTCAGCTTACAAGGACCTGCAGTCCAGAGAAAATACCAGAAACGCAGCCTGGCAGCGTGACGGCTGGGACGAGGTTGTTTATTACACAGGTTGGTTTCAGTCTGATACTTTTATACTTAAGCAAGTTTTAGTTACTGTAAGTGCTGAGTCTTGTTGTTCTGTTGTGGGCATAAGACATTAAAATTAACCTATTTTATATCTATTATCCATATTTGTGTCATGTTAACGTTAAATGAAAATATTAATTTCAAACATTTAAGCTCGGATGAACCCAAGCTGCCAACAACTTATTATAAATTGTCGATCAAGAATAGATTAAAACAATGAAGACTAATTACTAATACTGTCAACATATTCTCTTCTCAGGGCTTCAAATACTGGAAGTATTGACTTTTTTACACACCTTGGTAATAATGAATTTTGAGAACTAAATGCCGTGTTTTAAAAAGATACAATAGGTGCAAACCTACAGAAAAGAAATTGACCTTTTACAAAGTGTCTTTTTTATAATCGCTTTACTGGGAGAAAAAGCATCATGAGAGCAAGGAAAACAGTGAAGTAGAACACAGGACACAGGAAAAGAGACTCAGATTGCACTAAAGTGCTTGCAGTGTGTCAGTAGATGCTGTTGACTTGGCTTCGCAGCGTTGAAACTGCTATAATCTAAAGGTGAATTGCAAAATGCACATCTTTGATACTTCATCCTGTTGTGTCATTGCTGTGGTTGCTGCAGATCATATAAACAAAGACAACTTTGTGGTAAATGAGTTTTTCATTTAGCTGCTTTCTGCTCACATCATCTCTTCCTGCTGAAGAGATGATCAGTGTGGCATCTACTAATGTTTTATGTGAATTAATGTTATCCCTAAATGCTGGCGAAACTGCAAACTGAATTATGTTAAACCTCATTAATGCCAGTGAATTTCGTAAGCTGCATGAGGTGTAGAAGCATCGTATAATCTTTCTTTAGTGTTTAGAAAATGTAACCTCTTAGCCGGCAATGAAGTCTCCCTGTTAGGAAGCTTCCCAATGAAAAACTGACTATTCAGCTACAGCCAAAGTCTACTTGAGGAGGCGGGAACAATAGTGTCAGTGAGTTACTTTTGTTCATTCACTGGACATTTTAGCCACTAAAACTTGTCATGGCTGTAAAAGTTCTTGGGAAAATTAATTGCCCACTTCTGCTCTAAAGTGTGTTGGTTGTACATAGAGCTTTGCAGACTTTCACCAGTGAGCTGTGTTACAAATATAGCATCTTTATTTATAACACACTTTACATCCAACAATGTTGGCCAAAGTGCTACAAATATAAAATAAAGAGAAAACAGTTTAAATTACATCTAAAATTTCTTAAAATTAAAAATAATATAATTAATAAGAAAACATATTAAGAGACATCAACAAGTCCTTCTGTGCTGAAAGCCAAGGTAAATAAATGTTTTAAGACGTGATTTAAAAACGGATAAGGAAGGTGCCTGTCTAACATGTAAAGGCAACTCATTCCACAATTTTGGTGCTGCCACAGCAAACGCCTGATCCCCTCTGAGCTTACCATTAGTCCTAGGCACACTCAGCAGGAGCTGGTCTGCCAGGAAGGTATGTATGGATGAAGAAGCTCAGAGAGGTACAGAGGGGCAGCATTGGACAAACATTTAAAAACAAATAAAAGTAGCTTAAAATATGTGGAATAATAATAATAATGGATTGGATTTATATAGCGCTTTTCAAGGCACCCAAAGCGCTTTACAATACCACTATTCATTCACTCTCGCATTCACACACTGGTGGAGGCAAGCTACAGTTGTAGCCACAGCTGCCCTGGGGCAGACTGAGAGAAGCGAGGCTGCCATATCGCGCCATCGGCCCCTCTGGCCAACACCAGGTGCTCTGAGTTATTCTTGTTTGTGCTTTAGTCCATGCTTTTAGCTTTTAGCTCGTGCTGCAGAGAAGACTGTTCAAGCCTGATTTTCATCACCTTTGGGCTTCATTCCTTCCTTTTCTTTGGAGAACTGCACACAAGCATGTCTGTAGATTACATACTCATAATTCTTCACTTGTTCATACCTACACAAATGGAAACAAACGTGGCACAATAAATTCTACTTCAGCGTCTCTCTGATGCCTGAATCTATGAAGGATTGATTTAGCAATAGGGAATCATTATGTTCAATGGGATTACAAAGACACTCAGCAGTGTTGGTGTAAGGACAACGTACAACAACTCAGGCTTTAATAAAATGAGCTTTTATTGGGATGTTAACATTGAAACTAAACTGAGAACTCTAGCTATAAATTCATGAAACATTAGCAAATTTAAATGAGATAAAGTTGTGTTCCCTGTTGGAAATCTGTTGTTAAGACTGTTGTTTGTTCTTTACCTCACAGTCCCTCTTATTCAGCACATGGAGTCTAGAATAATGATTCCCATGAAGAATTCACCCTTGAAGTAACTACTAACACCTGAGGAGAATTCTCAGCCGCCACTGCAACTATTACACTGATCTGTCGAGAGTGTAACCAACCGTCAAAGTGTGCACTGCCAGGGAAATCTGCTCAACATCAACACAATCTTGTTTCCTTTCATTTGGTTTCTTTTCTCCCCTTTTTCTGTTTGGATGATGAGGTCAAAATGATTGTCACCAAAACTGTACCTGTTACAGCAGCTACTATGTTACTGACCTATTAATGTGGTGTGCTTATGATTTGGGGGCGCACTCCTCTTCACCTTCTGTCATTTAAAGGGTGTTTGAAATGTCTTGTCTGTCTTCATTTTCTTTTCCTTTCTTTGTTGTTTGTGTGCTGGTCACAGGGCCTTTTTAATGTACAAGAAAATTTAATATGATTTCTGAGTCCTGAAACAAAATAATGATTACCAGTGTCTTACAGCAGAAAATAAGAGCTCACAGTAGCTCACTGTCAAAATTACATGGCTTAAAATACATACTGAGTGGTCAGTTTCACAGAGATAAACCTGCAGTTTAAAGTTCAGTGTTATAAAATGAGCACTAAAGCTGAGCGTTACAGGTTTTGGTCTGTTTCAGAGCCACAGTCTCACTCAAAGTTCATCGTGTGTCCACTCCTCTTTTGTTACACAGCTTTGATACAGCCAACTTGGTGTTTACTCCTTTCAGAATCATTTGACTGGATGAACCAATTCCTGTCAACAATACTGCATACACACAAGTTGCCAGCTCATTGTTTTTGTTTTGTTTGTTTTTTTTGTCTTACCAGAATCATGAATACTGAATTTGAATTATTTGCCCTGTTTTTTTTTTTTTTTTTTAAACTGACCACAACTCCTGATTGTTCAAATTGTAACATATGACACACGTGGCTCTTCCACACAGAAGACATGTTTTTGAATCCAGCGGAACTAATCTGTATTTACAGCATAGCCTGCTGTACGCTTACTGACAAGTTTGGCCTTTCCCTATATCAAGTAGATGATGTCTGGGTGATTGTATGCTCTGACTAAGATCAATGTTTTCTTTCGTTTCTTTCTTTCTTTTTAAATGGGCAGATTGTAGATATACATAGTGGGATTATTGGCCAAACCATAGTTACAGACCTTCCTGAATCTGAATGTGCAGGGTCTTCTATTACCTAGCGGGTGTTGATAACCCTGTGAACAGGAGAGGAGTAGTATCTTGTGTGATAAATTGTAAAATGCAGTGCTTTAATAAGATTAGTTGTACATATTTAATTAAACTTCTGATAAAAATTAAGAGCGCTCTTTGTCATAGGTTTGAAATGATAGAACGTGAGTTGATTTTTGACTGTCAGACCACAATTTTCTGTTTTCTTCAGCATTAAAAAAAAAAAATCAAATATGCATATTAATTTTGCATGCTGAAGAAAGTGTGATGCTACTATATTAAATGGTAAGGCTTAATAATAATAGTAATCGTTTAAAATAACTAAATATCGAAATTTGATTTTATGTCGGCTCTGTGAGGTGTTCCAGTGGTAAAAGTGAGGCAAAATTCAGACCACAAACTGAATTTTGTGGTCTGTGTGTGTGTGTTGTATTTCCAGACATTGGTGTCTAGGTATGGAACGCCAGGACTGCCATAATGAATTAATTAAATACACCATTAAATAATTAATTAAATGTGGCAATAATTAATTAAAATTGGAATTAATTAATTAAATAAATAGTTATGACACATGTAATTAATTATTGACACATTTAATTAATTATTTATGTATTTCACATTTTAATTAATTATTGACACATGTAATTAATTAATTATTGACACATTTAATTAATTATTGACACATTTAATTAATTATTTAATGATATATTTATTTATTTCATTTTGGCAGTCCTGACGCCTGGCTCTCGTCATGAAATAATTTTATCTGTCAGCCTCACCCATCAAACTCAGGGGGCGGGGTTAACGCTGCCCATGCAGCTTCTCTAACATTTGATTGGTTGCCGTGCAAAGTAAGTCAAAACAGGTCGATCCTAGAAAATCGATTGCTTGTGTAGACTTGGGGCAGCCAGTTATCCCAGAATGCAGATCAAATCACAAGCAGCAATGGTGGTGGTGTAGTTTTAAAATACCCCGTTTTTCTGTCACCAGCTACACTTTTAACAGTGTTTTAGCCGCGAATGTCGCGACGTATGTCTGGTCAGGTTGTCAACATAGAACATGTTTGCAAAAGTGCACAGATGTTTTCAGAGATTTCACTAGCTCTGCTAACAGTTAGCATGCAGAGTGCACCGAGGGGGTTACGTTAACCGGTTTGTTTACATATTCCACTCTCCGTGTTCCACATGTTGCATTCGCAGATTCTCATTTTCACCGAACGATCGTCTCTTTCCGCCTGGTCTTGTGTCTCTGTGCTTCTGTAACATAAAGAACGAGCTGACATTTTTCTCACGAAACCAGCGATCAGCTCAACAGACCCTCAGTTTACCTGCATGCATCCTCCTCCTCATCTGTCAGCTGTTTAACACCTGCTGCTAATTCAAGAAACACGCCTAGTTACCTGGTGATAGTCACAGTTTAACTGGGCAGCCGGTGCTCGATATAACGCAATGTCAGCGCATTTTTCTGCACAAGATAAGTAAATATAGTATTTTCCCCGAGCGCAGAGCTGCTGGAGCTCGTTTCCTTACAGAGCACTTTATAGGCGAACAGCTTTATCAGCGGCTGATGTCCAATCACCGGCACACAGCTTTCAAACCTCAGCTGAGTTTTAGCTCTCAGTGGTTAAACGCTGGACTTCATTCACTCAGGTTCTGTCTGTCGGGTCACGTTTACTTCGCTGTTTTATTTACAACTGAGCAAATCGGTTTGGCTGAGGTTAAAGTTACGTTTCATAACTGCATAGTTTCACAGACGTTTAATGGTTCACTGGCACATGTGTTAGACTGAACTATCATCTAAATATCATCTGTTTTTTAATAGTTATTCAACTGTATTCTAAGCACCAGCTGTCTGTTAGAATGTGATTTTTTTTCTCTCTCTGTTGGCAGAGGTATAAAAATGCGCAGGAAAATCTGACATGCATGGCGAACTTCACCGACGATATTTAGGGAGGAATAAACACACATCAAACATAAATGAACCATTTGTCTGTCTCCATAATTGAGAGAATTTTCTCTTCTTATGTCAACACTCTCTCTCTTTTTTTTTCTTTTTTTTTTGCTTTTTCGGTCATGTTATGTTTACCTGTCAAAGGCTTGTTACAAACTATGAAACACATTGTGCAGACTTCTGGATGTTAGAAGAAAACTAATACTGCTCATGAATGAGACTAAAGGCAGGAAGGTGTCCTTTAAAACTAAACATGTTAATAGGACCTCCCTGTTTATATCATAGTTTATGATATAGCACGTGTATTTCAGTAATAGCCTGCTGAGGCCACTATACGTGCTGGCCTCATCAAATGTGAAGGCAGACTGAGTCTATGTTTGACGTTTTTTATATCTAATCTTCCTTTTCAAACATTTAAACAGCAGCGAGTCTGCAGCTGAGGGAATACAAATTCAAATTGTCGGAACAGGTTTGCTCGTTTCTTGGATTCATTTGGTGATTTATTAAATGTATAACTGTTATTCTAATCTGCTGCTGAGTCTCTTACACTTTTCTTTATGCTGTATATTTTCACGTCTCTGGAATAGTTGGCAGTTAGATAGTCAGCTGGGAAACTTTGTGTTAACTCATGGAGCTGAGGATATCGTGGATATGCTGACCTCGCTGCGTGGTGTACAGAGCGAGGTCAGCATGATTAATATTCACAATAAAAATATTAGCCGAACATCATGAAGTCTGTATGTGTTTCATAGTGTCGAACAACCTTTGTACAGTTAAAGCCAGCAGTTACTACATGACGGAAACACCAACGTTATCTCTTTTATGTGTTTATACACAGGTCACGCTGATTACTGAACAAAAACCCAAAGATCAGATGTTAAACAGATTTATTTGCTCTCTCTCCTCCTTAAACATGTTTTTAATGTTAGTTATAATTCAGAATTGGCGACTGAAACACGTAGGACACATAAGAACATCAGGAAATAAAACATCGATAAATATAACATCAGTAAAAGAAGTCAGCGGGGGTTACTACAGCTGTGTACCGGGGCCTGCGCTTTGTCGGTGGGATTGCTTGCGAGGCGAGCGGGTCTATCCCACGCTTTGCCGTGAGACTGGGCAGACATCTCCGAAATCATCGAAACACTTTTGCAAAGAGGCTGTATCTTGACAAACCGACCAGACACATGAAGATTAAACCACTACATTCTCGGCTAAAAAAATATTAAAACGGTATTTGGTAACACACAAACAGGGTTTTTCAAAGCTCAGTTCTGTTAGCTTCCACATGCCGGTTGTTGTGTGCTAGAAACAATGGCCACCAGGCCAAAGCAATGGTTTTGACTCGATCAGCGTTAACCCCGCCCCCTGAGTTTGATGGGTGAGGCTGACAGATAAAATTATTTCATGATGAGAGCCAGGCGTCAGGACTGCCAAAATGAAATAAATAAATATATCATTAAATAATTAATTAAATGTGTCAATAATTAATGAAATGTGTCAATAATTAATTAAAATGTGAAATACATAAATAATTAATTAAATGTGTCAATAATTAATTAATTAAATGTGTCAATAATTAATTAAAATGTGAAATACATAAATAATTAATTAAATGTGTCAATAATTAATTAATTACATGTGTCATAACTATTTATTTAATTAATTAATTCCAATTTTAATTAATTATTGCCACATTTAATTAATTATTTAATGGTGTATTTAATTAATTCATTATGGCAGTCCTGGCGTTCCATATCTAGGGTGTGACTTGTGCTGCCTTCATGGTGTGATGGAAATCTTAAAGGTTAATGCTCGGCACTAATGCTGCAAAGTAAGGAGAGGATGGATTCTGTCGGAAATTTTAAATATATATTTTAAATATGTTTCACGCAAAAAGTTATAACTTTTCAGGACATTGTTCACAGTTTCACTGTGATTTGCAAAAAGTTATAACTTTTCAGGACATTGTTCACAGTTTCACTGTGATTTGCTTACCGATATTGCCAGTCGGAAAACAAATGATCTGACTTTGTTGCCTTGAAGGTGTTCTAACGTTTCTTTTGGAGAAGCCGAGTCAACCTGACACGATATTCCCATGGGTTCGAAAAATGTAATGACTTTTCTGCACTGATATAAATCATGGTGTGGACCAGTTGTAATAGCTGTAAATGCGGAATGTCCCAGCGTCGGCGTGTCCCCTAAATGCAGCACGAGAACACGTGTTGGAGCCTTCTGGAAAGCGACTCCCCTTTCGAGAGCTTCCGAACCCGAGTAGCGTGGACTCCCTACCGGCGATACTTTTTACTTGTACTTCGCTGGTTGTGCTGCGCTATGGCTGCCGTAAAAGCTCTAAACCCCAAAGCAGAGGTGGCCAGAGCCCAGGCCGCCCTGGCTGTTAACATTAGTGCCGCCCGGGGGCTGCAGGATGTGCTGAGAAGCAACCTGGGACCGAAGGGGACCATGAAAATGTGAGTGCCGCCGGAGCTCTTTGTGCAGCACGCGTGATATGCTAACTCGCTAACGTTAGCAGCAATTCACCGGTTTAGCATTGCAGCCGATAGCGGTATGTCGCCACCAAAGTCTTTGTGCCTGAAAAGTAGAAACCATCCACTCTTTATTACAGAGTACCTGTCCAAAACACACTTAAAATAAATTGAGGCCTGCCATCGCTAAACGGTTAGCGGATTTTCCCGGCACTCGTTGCCCTGCCCAGTCATCGTCATGATCCGCTCTGACAGCCATAAAGCTAACGTTAGCATGCTAGCTTCAGTCGGTTAGCAGATCATGCCAGTTTACGTTAAAGTCGTAGTACTAAGTATAACGTGTCCACAAGTTTAGCCTTAACGCTAACTAAAGATACTGATGAGCGACTGAATAACTCAGTTACAGGTAGAGATTTGTTTGGGGATTTGTAGATGATGTGAGGAAATGGATAAATAAAAGCTAACAGCCATAATCTGCGAGTTCTTCAGCAGGCAAACAATAATAGGGTGAAAGTTTGCATTATCATAATATAAGCCGCTAGTAGGTAGGTTAACAAATATTAACCCTCTTCTGTCTCTGTGGATCTGCAGGCTGGTGTCTGGTGCAGGAGACATAAAGTTGACCAAAGATGGCAACGTCCTGCTACACGAGATGGTAAGGGACACGATGAGCTGTAAAATGAGGATCTTCTGTCAGTGATGTCATATTAGTACTGTATTGCCTATTTCACAGAGTGACCACACCCTAAATGTTTGTATATGTCTCTTAAGCCTTTGTTCTCACAAACAATGAGTTTAACAGCAGCATGTTATCTGACTGAGCTTTAAATATCTGGATAGATGTGCTTTAGGGTTTGAACTTGATGGCACTTTTTCCACATTTGTCACAGTGCACATTAATAATTTGACAATAATTCGTTAACCATTACAACGTACCTAAATTCTAAAAAATATATTGAACGCAGAAGTCTTTACCAGCTGACCGGGCCACACAACCTGCTATCCTCCTAATGCCATCCCAAGTACAGATTAATGGGAGGGTATCCGGTGTAAAATCTGTGCCTATTCAACTTGTAGATCTGTCTGTCCCTTTGGGAAACAAGGGAGCAACTGGAAATACCTTTTTTAGCACTTCAAAGCAAACTTAGTACCTTGTAATGCAACTGAGGATTCATAATAATTAATAATGGATCAGTAGGTTTAGCACTGCTGCCATGAATTACCCATGAATGAGGATTTTCATAAAATTTTTCCCAACCTGTTTCCCTTTCAGCAAATTCAGCACCCTACAGCATCGCTGATTGCCAAGGTTGCCACTGCACAGGATGACATCACAGGAGATGGTACCACCTCCAACGTCCTCATCATTGGTGAACTGCTGAAGCAGGCTGACCTTTACATTTCAGAGGTACAAGATAGTTCACAGTGTGTTTGTATTTGGCATGTCAGTCTCTCTAGTGAATGAATTGTTGAGGTATCTTTTTTTTAACCACAACTCCATTTTAATGGTTTGTTGCAGGGTCTTCATCCAAGAATCATTGCCGAGGGCTTTGAGGCAGCAAAAGAGAAATCTTTGGCTGTTCTTGAGGAAGTAAAGGTGACTCGGGAAATGGATAGAGAGACCCTCATTAACGTCGCACGCACCTCCCTCAGAACCAAGGTCCACGCAGAGCTGGCAGACCTGCTCACTGAGGTGAGACATGAGGGAATCGAGCACAAAGCAGATGTTAGATGTTTTTACCTTATAGCCAATTAGTTAGTTTACTTTGACATTTCAAAGTTGCCACAGACCTAAGGGCTTACTTATTCTTGAACCTTTATGGCAGTCTGTAGCTTGTTGTGAGTGCACTTCTCTATTCTCTAATCTTAGCTGTCGCTCATTTAGCTTGTGATCACCTTGTCTGTTTGCAGGCTGTAGTAGATGCTGTGCTCGCCATCGCTAAACCCAATGAACCCACTGACTTGTATATGGTGGAAATCATGGAGATGAAGCACAAGACCGACTGTGATACACAGTAAGTGTAAATACAGAGGTGGAGAGGGGAATAAGACAAGACTGTGCTTAACTGTGAATTCTAAATGCTGATCTGTTATTTCTTAGGCTGATCAGAGGTCTGGTGTTGGACCACGGCGCCCGGCACCCAGACATGAGGAAGAGGGTGGAGGATGCTTACATACTGACGTGCAACGTCTCTTTGGAGTACGAGAAGACCGAGGTCAACTCTGGCTTCTTCTACAAGAGCGCTGATGAGAGGGAGAAGCTCGTGGCTGCAGAAAGGAAGTTCATCGAGGACCGCGTGCAGAAGATTATCGCCTTGAAAAACAAAGTGTGTCCCAATGGGGACAAGGGCTTTGTCGTCATTAACCAGAAGGTATGCTAGAAAATGCGGATGTTAACATAGTTCAAAGGCTAAAGTTTAAAAAAAAAGAATTGTCAAACTCAGTTCAGTCTGGCTTGTACTACTAAAGATACAGGCTCGTAATTTGACTTTGTGTTTTCATATGAACACTAAGCCTTTTGAGACTGGCCCAGCCAATCTGGCTGCATGCACAGCGAACACCCAAGGATGCTATCATGGCTCCCCCTGGTTTTTGTGTCTGTGCTACAGTAACTCTGATCTGTACCTCTGCATTAGGAGAGTCTCTTCCTCCCCTACATGTATTCAGCGGATCAGGATAATCTTTACATCGCTTAGATTTACCGAACTATTTAGTGTAAACTGCAGTCTCAAGCATGTCTTCTTATTTTGTGTGTGTGTGTTTAGGGTATTGACCCATTCTCCCTGGACGCCCTAGCCAAAGAGGGCATTGTTGGGTTGCGGAGGGCAAAGAGGAGGAACATGGAGAGGTGAGAAAAATATTTTTCAGTGTTATAAATGTTGGTGGTGTTTTATAGTTGAGATGAGCAAAACATTACATTACTTAGATAAAAGTTCATAGAAGATTTTTGAATTGTTTGATTTAACATGCTGAGATGAGCTCATGCTTTATGTTTTGAAATTGGCACAGACACACCCGTACAGGTGCTTTACACTACCAGCCGGTGTCAGTCAGTCATATATTAAGAAGCTGAATTACACTCAGTGTGTCGTTCCTGTGACAGGCTCACCCTCGCTTGCGGTGGCATCGCCATGAACTCAGTTGATGACCTCACACCTGAATGCTTGGGACATGCTGGCCTGGTTTATGAACACACACTGGTGAGACTTTTTTTTGGGGGGGGGTCTATTTTTTACCTTTCAGTCCACAAAACTGTGAAATTTAAACTTTTTAAAATTAAAATGATATTAATGCTGCAACCTTGCTTGCAGGGAGAGGAGAAGTACACGTTCATCGAGAAGTGTGGAAACCCTCGCTCAGTTACCCTGCTGGTGAAGGGACCCAACAAACACACCCTCACACAGATCAAAGATGCCGTAAGGGACGGTCTGCGGGCAGTAAAGAACGCTATTGAAGATGGTAAGAGCTGAACATTTCCTCTATGCTTATTTTACTTTTTAAAATCCTTTTACTAAAAAATTATTAACATAAACTTTTGTTGATGATGAATTTCTGCAGTTTTGTTCTATCTGAATTAATCCTACTGGATGCTCTGCTTGACCATTAGTATGGCTTATAAAATGCTACCTTTTTAAACAGATTAACACTTTTTTTTTAATGTCTGTGTGCAGACAAATCAGTGTTTTTAGAATTCTTTAAGCAGAAATTCATTCATGAAACAACACTCTGAAGTCCTTTAAGGCTTTTTCCAAATATTGTGTGGACAAACTGTAGATCAAAATATCCATTTTCTCTTTATGTTGATAACAAGCTGAAATTGAAGGTGGTTAATTTGTCCTTAAGGAAAACAGAACAGGTCTCATTTGCACAGCGAACACCCAGGGATGCTAGTGTGGCTCTCCCTGGTCTCAGTGTCTGTGCTACAATGACTCTGATCTTATCCTCTGCATTAGGAGAGTTTAGTCTCTCCTACATGTATTCAGCTGATCAGAACAAACTCCACTAATTGTTTTAAATATTAGAGCTGTTCCCTCCCCGAGTGGGTTAATTTATATGACACATTTGTTTGCTTTCCTAAATATCTTTATTTTTCTGTCTTCAGGTAGTGTAGTCTCCGGTGCAGGTGCCTTTGAAGTTGCTGTGGCAGACGCTCTGGTAAAACACAAGCCCAATGTGAAAGGCAGAGCCCAGCTGGGAGTCCAGGCATTTGCAGATGCTCTCCTAGTCATCCCTAAGGTAAAGAATAATTCATTTTCTGTCATTTTTATTAACCGAAACCTGGTTTGTTTCTTGCTGCACCATTATTTGTCACCTTCTTATAGTCCATCCTGTATCAAAATTTACTGATGTTTTTAAAATGCCATCTTTCTGTTCTTAGGTTCTGGCCCAGAACTCTGGCTACGACCCACAGGAGACCCTGCTGAAGCTGCAGACAGAGTACAAAGAGTCTGGCCAGCTAGTTGGAGTAGACCTCAGCACAGGTGAGAACCACAGCAGCGATCAGTCAATCCTGAAGTGATTGCATTTTAAAGTTTAGAGTAAAACTCTATAATTGTTGTATTTAGCTATGTGAAGTTATTAAACAGTAACAATTTGGCAGAATTTAAACCTTTTTTTTATTCTAACCTTTTGCTTTGCAGGAGAACCAATGGTGGCAGGAGAAGCAGGCGTATGGGATAATTACAGTGTCAAGAAACAGCTTCTTCACTCATGGTGAGACGAAGGAATGTTTTAAATTACCCCGATGTATCGCCCACATGGGTCACTAACACGGGTCTCTGTTCACAGCACGGTGATCGCAAGCAACATCTTGTTGGTGGATGAGATCATGCGAGCTGGAATGTCTTCTCTCAAAGGTTAAAGTCACCTAAAGAAGCTGCAGCTGTTATACTCACAGGGATAGTTGTTTACCTAAAGGTTCAGTCAACGTGTTCCCGCTGTAGGCACTCTGAAGCACCCCCAGTCTGATGGACAGCCCGCTGTAAACATCCACGGCATCCATCGCAGCGCCTGTCAGACATCATTGTCATGCTAGTCATGAGGTTCTTTTTGTTTTCCATGGATTTGTCATCGCCTCCCTCTAAAATGATTGGTTTATTTATGAGATTTTGTTAAAAGCACTGACCTCTGCCTCAGTTTTGTTTCTACCCATTAAAGGTTTTCCTGGCTCCGTAAAAATGTGGTTCTTTGTCGTTGAAGAATTAATCAGTCAAACATATAAAAGTTAACATCTGTGTTTTTTCTGCTCTGAGTCCATGAATGCTTTGGAAGCTCATCAGGAAAAATGTGATCTGTAATGCACAACCAGTGTTGGACCGGAGCATAAGAAATTAAGCAGGTCATCAGTCTCCATCTCCTCTTATCTCTCCCCTTAGCATCCTTCCTGTCACACTGATCCTCTGCATGTGTCCTTTGTGTGCTTCCTCTTGCACTTTTCTACTGTTGTAAATAAGCTCTAGTTTCTAAAGAGTTTTCACGACACACCAAATCAAAACGCAAACACTTCTGAACTTTCTGTATTCACCTGCCTTTTGACATCAAAATGAAGGCTTCACAATAAATGCATCCCAGCAAAAGACCCCAATGAGTAAAACGTCATTGCTCACAAACATTGGGAGATCCCTGAGTTCTTGTAACATTAAAAAAAGTCTATATAATTAAGACATTTTAATTAAAAAGTAAATATGCTTAATAAAGCAGCAGTTCTCAAATTCACATTAAAAAATAGCAAATATCAGATATGTTAGTGGTTCAGTATAACAGAAGTCAAGTGGACAGTGCAGCGCATTAAAAGTGGTGTAATGTGTACTTGGGGTGTTGGGCTGAAATAGCCTATTAACACCAGAGAGCAGATGTACTTGAGAATTGAGAAAGGGTTACACAGATGTGCTGCATGGGAGTAAAACATAACCTGTAACTGTAATTGAGAAGCTGAATCAGTCAGATAGGGTTGAGTACGATTTATATTACACCAGCGCAGAGCATCGGTGTTTACGTCTTACTCGAAATATTTTCCAATGTAATACTCTTCCTGTTATTATTATTATTATTATTAACAATATTAATATTATTCTCAATATTATTAAACTACAAAGCTTTGAGAAAGAGGAAGTATCGCGTGAATTTGAAAAAACGGACGGAACCAATTTTGAGGTGCAACGGTGAAATCTGTCCGATAGAAACGACTAAAAAATGAAATTGAACTTTGAGAAGTTCTCCATTTGAACGTGGTTAAACGTTTAACGTGTATATTTTTGTTTAGACGTGGTTTCAAACCAGTTTTAGCAAAGACGATGGTATTCTGGATGTTTGCTGTGTTTTTACTGACAGGGGCCGGTAAGAGGACTCTTTCTTTCATTTCTGAATTTAACAAAAACATTAACACTTAAATAAATACCCATCGAGGCATGTTTGTTCCTGGCAGCCGCGGAGGAAATGGTGAACATCCCGGGAGGAAAGATGTCAATGGGAACCAGTGCACCCGATGGGAGAGACGGAGAGTCTCCCACCAAGGAGGTCGAGCTTCAGCCTTTTGAAATAGACAGACACCCCGTCACAAACGCCGATTTCAGGTAAATAAGATCTACATTGAAATGAATTAAGGCAGAACTAATGCACTGAAGTCGGTGACTTGTTCATTTATTTGCCACAGAGACTTTGTGAGAGCCCAGAAGTACAAAACTGAAGCCGAGACGTTTGGCTGGAGTTTCGTGTTTCAGGACTTCGTGTCAGAAGAGCTGAAGAGCAAAGTCACTCAGAGAATTGAGGTGCCGAGTTATTTTTCTCTGATTAATAGATCAGATTACCAGCTAGATTACTTATTTCACAATTTTAAGCATACATCTCAGATATGAAGATTTGCTGTTTTTATATGTCTAACGTTAGTGTTGTTCATAATAATTAATGAAACAATTTGTAGGCATCTCAGCATTTAAAGAGATTCTCCACAATAAATAAAATATATAATGTAGAGCTTCTTACTGTTGTAAACAGCTTCTGACCTATTTCCTCATCTTTTCCATCAGTCTGCTCCGTGGTGGCTGCCTATAGAGCGTGTGTTTTGGAGACAGGTGAGTTGCACATTGTGAGTTTGTTCCTATGTTTTTGACAGTTTTTGTTTACACTCACTTATAACATTTTATTAGGTAAACCATGCGAGTACTGAGTCAGACCCCTATTCCTTAAGCACTGCTGAATTCTTTGTGGCACAGATACAAGAAGGTGCTGGAAACATTCCTAGATACTTCGGTCCATGTTGACAGGACAGCATCACACAGCCGCTGCAGATCATCAGCTGCACATCCACAATGCAACTCTTCTGTTGCGTCCACATCCCAAATGTGCTTTATCGTAAATCGACACTTATCAAACCAAACCGCATTTTTCCAGTCTTCTGTTGTCTAACTTTTGCTTTGTTGAGCCCGACCAAATTGTAGTCTCAGTTTCAGTATTCAGAGGTGTTTTTCTTTACACATTTGTTGTAACGAGTGGTTGGTAGAATTATTGTTGCCTTCCTGCCATGCCTACTTTTTTGCCACGCACGTTGACCCTCTACTGTTCAGCCTTCAGGGCCTGGTTCGGGGATTCGAGATCGTCTGGACTTTCCAGTGGTTCAGGTGAGCTGGAATGACGCCCAGGCCTTCTGCAGCTGGAAAAGCAAGAGACTGCCCACGGAGGAGGAGTGGGAGTGGGCTGCACGTGGGGGGCTGCAAGGTATAATGTTTACTGCTATTATAGTCGAGTTTTTGACTTTCACTTCCAGCTGACAACATTTAAGTCACACACAGTGATGTTTCTGCTCAGCAGCTCCTTTGTTATTGTCTCGACAGAGGAACCCAAAACTGCTTTTGTGTTTCAGATTCAGTCAAGTCTTTGTGAAAAATCAGGAAACTAGTTTGAATAATGGACTTTTTCACAAAACTGAAATATAATTTTATTGTTCATCTAATCTCTTTCCTGGCTGTTATGCTGCAGGTCGGACCTACCCATGGGGAAACAAGTTCCAGGCCAACAGAACCAACCTGTGGCAGGTCAGCATGTTGCAGTCATGGTTAGGTCATCATTAGGTCATTAGTATTGTTCTCATGGGAGGCTCTGATTAGGTTTTCACTAATGCTTCTTTAGCCACTGACATTATGTTTTTGTCTTTGTTATTAAGTAAATGTATATTGTATATCTGAATACAGAAAAAACCCTCTGTGTTTATGTAAAACAATGTTTTACACTCGCATGTTTTGTTACTGAGGAACAAAACATGCGACTATATTTTGAATTTGTATGGATCCAGAGTTGGGGAGATTAATTTTTGTTGCTAAGACAAGACCAGTGTTGGTCAAGCTTCTTGAAAATAGTAATTAGTTACTAATTACTGATTACTTCTCCAAGAAAGTAATCCCGTTAACTTTACTGATTACTTCTTTTCAAAAGTAGTTGGTTACTTTATTACTTAAGTTACTTTAAAAAACATGATACACAACTTGAATACGTTACAAATACGTTATAAAGCTGTATAGGATCCGGGGGCTTCTCTGTGAATTCAACATTCCTGTGGCAGCTTGCCAGGTGCTTGCTCAGATTTAAAGTTAAAGTTTTTGCAGTAGAAAGACGTTTTCTTCCCACGCAAAGAGTACTGTGGACGCCACATGGTCGTACTCAGTACTCAGCCGCAGTCCATGTCATCTGTTGTTGATTGACACACGTCTGTTGCTGCCACGGACGTCGCACGCTCGTACGTCATTGTCATAAGACACTCTCACAAACAAAATAATGGTTTAGTAACGCAGTAATGTAGCCTGCTTACGGGTAAGTAGCAGTAATCTAATTACTTTACTCTTTACTTGAAAAAAGTAATCGGATTACGCTTTACTGCCCATCTGTGACTAAGACTCATGTAATTCTTCACTTACTGTATTGTGAGTCTGGACAAACATGGATTTAAAGTGTGGTATTGTGGTAATTCTAGCTTTCGTGTATTTTAGGGATCTTTCCCAGATGGAGACACTGCAGAGGATGGATACCACGGCATCTCTCCTGTTACAGCATACCCTCCCCAGAATAGCTATGGTAATCTTGTTTTAACACACATGTTATCAGCATGATGAAAGAGCTGATTGGTAGCTAAGATGTTTAAGAGGAATATTAACTGTGCATTAAGACTTTACATTTGTGTTTTGAGCTTTTGGAAACATTTGATTTTTCTTCTCACATTTTATGTTGTGAACATTAACACATAATGACAAATCTTCCTCCAGGACTGTATGACATGATGGGAAATACATGGGAGTGGACATCCACACGCTTTTCAGCAGCGAGGCCGATGTACGTGCTGCGCGGTGCCTCCTGGATCGACACAGTGGACGGTTCAGCTAATCACAAGGCTCGAATCACAACCAGGTGAGTTTCTGAGGTAAAAAAACAAAAACAAAAGATAACGTATGTTCAGACCCACCGATTTAATCTTGAGTAAGGCTTACAACTGTGCATCCTGCAGGATGGGCAACACTCCCGACTCTGCTTCTGACAACCTTGGATTCAGATGTGCTGCCAGTGATGGACAGAAGGGCAGGAAGAAAAAAGAAAAAGCAGAACTATAGCCTCAGAGGACAGCAGTGTGGATTTGAGCCAGCAGTGAACAGCCTTTAATAATAAATGTGATGACTTTAAAGTTTACAACAAGATGGAAGCAAAGGACTAAATAAAAATGAGGAAGAAATTCACATTAAACGTGAAGCTAACTATATTTCTCCTGTGGAGAATTTCATAAAGAATAAAGGAAATCTACCATTATGAAACATTTAATAAAAAATACTTTTTAAAATGATGAAAAAAATAATTTATTGCTATTTTCCAAGAACTTTCTGTTTACCTGTAACAGTAACATCATGCCAGATGCTAAATGATTACACCATGCATTTGCTACTTCGCCTTTAGAGGTCGCCACAGGAGATAAATCTGCCTCCATCTCACCCTATCCCTCACATCTCTCTAAATCTATGAATCTCCCGTCTGGTCTTCCTCTTTTCTTCCTGCCTGGCACCTCCATCTTCAACATTCTTTGTCCAATATATCCACTATTCCTCTTCTGTAAATGTCCAAGCTTGTTATCCTTGCCTCTCAAACCAAGACACTCAACCTGAGCTCTGATGATCATTTCTAATCTTGTCAATTCTGGACACTTCCAACATCAATCTAAAATTCTTCAGCTCTCTCAAAACTACTTCCTTCTTTCTAGGCTGGACTGTTGAAATTCCTCGTTTTGCAACCTTGCAGTGTGAGTACTGCGAGATCATGTTTCTCCCCCGTTAGCTTCTCTTCAGTGGATCCCTGTGAATTCCTGAATTTATTCCACATTTATTCTCAAAAGACCTCATTGTACTATATAATCCCCACGGAGCACTGCTGTTTGTGCTCCCTCTGTGACCCTCTTTTCTCTTTCTCCTCACTGGTCACAGCACATGGCTGCCCATCCCGGAGCTGTTTCTGCTGCGTAGTGCAGGCTTAACTAAAGAGACTTGGTTACATGCCTCTGAACATATCCAGTGAAATGAACAAGTGGGGCACTCTTTGCCAGCATTGGTAGTCTTCCTTCCATGTGGTGGGATGTGTCTTTTGTTGAGCATTTCTATGTGACTGGGTAGTAAATTGGTCCGTTTGTTCAGTCTAGGCTTCTCTAATCCTGTCCTTGGCTTTCTGTTTACTTTCCCATAGTGAGGGTCTGACTGATTGGGCTCATTCTGCTAAACAGACCAGAAATGTTTTGAAAAACTCCACTTTGGTTAAATACAGTAACAGTATAAAGCCATGACCTCTGACTTTGTGATGAAGTGTCTTAGCCCTGACCAAAGAATCAGTTTGAGTCCTGGTTATTCTAATAATCTAATGATATAAAATGGACAAACTGTTATCAAACAGCTTGTGCAGAGGTTGTTTTAAGCTGCATTTCTTGAGGAGGAGAGCAAAGTTAGAGGCAGATGTTAGGATGTCTTGTTACCAAATTCTGAATGACTTTGCAGAAAGTTTTTTTTTTTTTTTTAATCTTCCTGGTTAAGAACAGGCTAAATGTCTGTATTAATACCAAAGACCTGGGAGGTCCTTGATTCATTCAGTTGAGGAAAAACAAAAGGTGCTGTACAGTCTGGTATTTGTGCTCCACAAGGCTCCACCCCCTTTATTGAACCTTACCAAAACAGTGAGAATAACTCCAAAATACAGAACAGAGTTAAATGTGTTTCTTTGCTTACTGACTTTCTTTCTGATTGGAACATAATTACACAAGACAAAAATTAAACGCGCAACACTGCTGACATTTTAAAATTGTTTCACTGGAAATACAACAGGGACCGCCCTGCAAATGAATGCATATGAATAGCCTCACATTGTCACAGACCACCTCCACAGGTATTGTCTGACGATGCAGCTTCTTGGAATGCGTTATAATGTGAAGCAATTGTGCACAAATATTTCTGGAGCATGGTGAAGTTTTATTGAATATTTTTGCTTTGATATCAGAACGCAAAGTCATGGGATTATTTCATATACATTAAATACATAATATTAAAAAAATAGAATTGAAAAATCTAAATCTGACATATGTATCAGGGCTCAGGAGGACTTCATTAATAAACGTGGTGACAAAACTTGTTACATCAGTTACAAACAGCAGAAAGCATTCAAAACTTAGTAAATAGCTCTAATTTTCTAAAGCTCAATGAGGATAAAACTGAGATCCTCCTTATTGGCACCAAATCCAACCTTTTGAAGTTGAACCATTTCTCACTCACTATTGATAACGCCACAGTTTTCCCTTCTCCTCGGGTTAAGAGCCTTGGTGTCATCCTAGACAGTTCACTTTCCTATAAATCTCACATCTATAATCTCACCCGTTCTGCCTATTTCCATCTGCCCAACATAAACAGATTACGTCCTTCTCATTCCACCCAGTTTCCGTCCATTCTTGTCCACAGTCTCGTTACATCCCGTATTGACTACTGCAATTCTCATTTGCATGGTCTCCCCCATAAACCCTCCATAAGCTTCAACTGTTTCAGGACTCTGCTGCTCGCGTTATCACCAGAACCCCCTCCTACCAGCACATCACCCCTTTTCTTCAGGAACTTCACAGGCTCCCAGTAAAATTCCGGATAATATTCAAACTTCTTCTGCTCACCTTCAAGGCCATTCATAACCTTGCACCTCCTTACCTGTCTGACCTGTTAAGCACTATCTCTTCTGCCCACTCACTTCAATCTTCTTCTCCTATCCAGCTCGCTGTGCCCTCTTTCCGCCTCAGCACCATGGGAAGCAGAGCTTTTAGCTGCTCTGCTCCCAGGCTGTGGAACTCTTTACCCCCAGTTTAAATCTCAACTCAAAACCCATCTGCTCAAATGTGCATTTTCACTGTGAACCCACTGTTTGTTCATTTTATCTTGTGTCTTGAAAGGCAACTTCATAATTAAAATTTATTATTATTATTATTATTGAATAATAATAAGCTGTTCTTAATTCTTTACTCTTTTTGTTTCTGTTTGTGAGAATTAAGCCACATAAAGAGTTAATTAGAAAGCTTTAAATGTGCTGAGGTGCTTTTGATCTGGAGATCAAAAATGCTAAGCTAAGATAACCAATAGCTAGCTGCAACAGGCTCATAGACGGGACTATATGCAGATGGCCTTACAGCTTCTACAGGAAGCAAGTGGATAAGCAGCAGCCAGGTGCTGCTTATCAAATTTACTCGATTAACTAAGTAGGTGTGTGTTAGCTTAATGCTACAATCTTCTTAGGAGTAGATTTCCTAGCAAATTGACCACAAGGTCAGACAATGCAATACTCCGAGATGATACGCAAAAGCAAAGTGCGCTCATCTCAGACTCTACAGGCCTCAGTTAGCATGTTAAATGTTAAGTCCAAGACAGTACAATAAGAAAAATACTGAGCATACATGGCCTGTTTGGAAGGGTTTCCAACCAAATAGAAGATGGGAACACAGCTTAGGTTTGCATTGTTGCATATGAACAAAAGGAAAAATGTCCTTTTAACAGACAAGGTGAAACTGGAGATATGTGACGTAATGGACAAACGCAGCACATTAGCAGAAACATCTAGTAAAAGCTGTCAAGCACAGTGGAGGAGGGGTGATGGTTTGGGCTTGTTTTGCAGCCACAGGCCTAGTCCTCTATATACCAAAGATTCAAATGTGAAGCCGTCCATCCAACAGCTCAAGCTAGGTTGTATGGTCATGCAACAGGACATTGATCCCAAACACAGCAACAAATCTACACCAGAATGACTGAAAAAGAAAGGAGGAAATGTTGAAGCACATGATTGAAATGCTGTGCATAATGAAATGCCCACAAACCTCAATGAACTGAAACAACATTAGTAAAAAAGTGAGCCAAAATTCCTCCACATCGTTCTACAGGATTGTAGATAATAGGGTGTATTTAGTTTCTAGCGTGACTGAATGCAGTCCTGTGAAAACTTTCTGTGTCAGATATATCTGATTAAAACTCTGAGGCATAAATAAAGTTAAACAACATTTGTTCAGATAGGTATGTGCCTCAGTCTGTCATTCTACTGACTTTGATTAGCCACAATAAAGTAGTTGTATACTGCAAAAAAAGAAAAAAGGTAATTAAGGCAAATTACAAGATTAATTGTGGCACTGACGGGTAAAAAAGCAGAAGCACCTCAAAACAGTGAAATAGAGATGTCTGATTCCATATTTAAGAGAATTTGTTTAAAAAAAAAAAAGTGGGCCTATCTAGCTGAATATTTAATTTAGAGGCGACCTACTTCTTGCTCAAAACAGCCTTGGCTTAGTGGGAAAAACACAATCAAGAACCACTTCCTTGCTGCATCTTGGTGAATCGCATAACCATGTGAACTGTAATGGAAACAGCTTTTTTTAAATGCACATAACTGATGATGATCATTTTTTTCCTTCAGTCACTTACTGATTCATCTTTGCACAGGCATGTGGGAGGTTTGTCACAGAATCCGTTTTACCTCAGATATCAGGAATGACTCTAACTGGTGTTTTCCCCAAAGTCTTTCAGTACCAAAAATAAATCAGGGACTTATCAGAAGTGTGATTTTTCACAAGCAAACATTCACTTCCGCTGATGCTGTTGTGTAATTTATTTTCACCTCTGTTTACTGGCCTACTCCTAGTAGCTATGTTCTATGTATGTGTGACTTTCTTGATAAAGGAAGAGTTTAAATAAAGTTTCATGCGTCAGGTTTGAATAACTAGATTGTATCAGAAGCCCTCCTCCCATTTGTCTCCCTGCTGCTGTGGTATGTTTGCACGTCATGTTTTTGTAGCGGCAGAAAAAGGAGGAAGAAAGCTCAGACGGGCCACTTGAAGCCACAGCCTCCGCTGACATCACATCGTGTCATATCATGCCCCAGTGAAGACGCACACAGTTCAGGTAAAACAAGTTTAATGACATTCTATTTGTCATCCTCACTCCACCTTGTTTTATGGACTTCCTCTTGCTTTCCTGAGTTTGTTTTTACCTGGCGCTGTCTGCAGATGGTTTAACTGAGCCCACTTCTGCCTGTGACTTCCACAGAGCCGGCCATGGATTTCAGTCAGCCTTTTTCAGTCCTCAATGAGAAGCTGAGACCTCGAGTCACCACCAGCGAGCAACTCTACTCCTCTCTGAACAGGTTGGAGGACAGACAGCTGGGCTCGCTCAGGAACAAATATACTTATTACCGAGCAATGGTTTTGCCAAGAGAACCTGAACCAAATGCCACAACAAAGACAGACGATCCAGAAGAGTCTGTAGACGAGACAGAGAAAGATTACTCTAAAGGAAACACTGCCAGTCTGCTGGCTGGTAAAAACACATGCCTCATTAACGAATTGAATTTGAACGATATCAGCGAAGATGAGCTGGGTGACGACGAAAGCACCTCACAGTCTGACGAGAAAGACAGCGTGGGTGAGGTGGCCTCAGAGGAAGCAAGGGACTCTGAAGGGTCAGGATCCAATGAAAACACAAACTCTTTCCAGAGGAACTACCTAGACAGGACCCTACCAGACCTGCTAAACAGTGGCAAGCCGCTCAGCAGACGCAGAACACTGGGACACTACTCAGACACGGTAACGCCAAGATAGTCTTTTTAATATTCACGTGTGGAAAAACCACAAATATTTTAAAGCACCAGCGCTTGAACTGAGATCTGTTTGAAGAGGATTGTCAAACATGAAACCTGTAAAACAGGGAGGAGGCTGATTGAACTGTTGCTTAGCAGTGTATCAAAGGGTACAAACACACAAAGCGCACAGAGTCCTGCCATGCAAACATAATGAAGTAGAATAAAAACACGTTTGATGCTCTGCTGTCAGAGTGCAGTAAACCTCAGTTTCCAGTGACAATGAATGATTTTGGACACATGTTAACAGCACTTATTAGTCCTATATCTCTGATATCTGTGTGTACGCACACTTCCAGGATTGCATTCATGTGTGAAGACGTGAACGTCATCAAACAGTTTAGTGTTGGATGACCTCTCAACTAGTATGACTGGATTTTTTATCTGTTGTTTCACTCGAGATTGTAGATTAGCAGTTTCTGTTCAGATTGTGTAAAAAATGTCATGAAGTAGGAGCTTTTGAGTGCAGGCTTTGATTTACTTTCACAGCAAGAGAAACTAAACATTTTCTGATGGGATATTAAATTATGGTGTTTGTAGCTTAAAGAAGTACGGCGAGAAGTGGAGCTGTCCCGCAGACGAAGTATCAAGCTGAAGGCCCAGGTGGACAAACTGCAGGAAAACAGAGAAGGAGAGGGCTGGAGTCAACACAAAGATCGGGTACAGTTTACCACAACACAGTACTATGGTATACATCCGCAGAGCTCTGGAGGTTTAAAAAAAAATTTCTTTTCCGTTGATTTTTATTCCAGGTCACAGAGGAAGTTTTGTCTATTCTGAGGCTGCTGCACCCGCTGACAGAGCCAGAGTCCAGCCAGATCGAGCCGTCCGATGGGGAAAACCGCCTGGACGCCGCTCTGGGCCAGCTGCAGAACGTGGCCCGCAAACTGGCAATCAGCCACACCAAACAGGTCAGAGTAAATAAAGCTCGTCAGCACTTCTATTTCTCTGACGTCTTTGTTTGAGCTGGTTTCAGTGGACACGTTACTCAGACGAGTGTTTTTATGCTAGCAGAAGGTCAAAGGTGACAAATGATTGAAATGGAAATTTTAGTTTCAGTGAGCAAAATTATTAGTTGATCCCTCGCTGAATTCGTTAGTCAAATCAATTTATAACGTTTATGTAATGTGTGTTTTTTGGGATGCTTCTCTGTCTTTCACCATTAAAATGAAATTACTATAAAAATTAGTGATTGCTCATTTCTTTGTACGTGAGCAAACTAAAAAATTCAGCAAGATATCAAATATTTATTTGCTCCATTGTATAACCTTAAACATTAGTGATTATATAGTCTTTAGACCACTGGGCACTCCTGGTATTAACGTGACTTCAAAAGAAGCATTAATACATTTTTGTAGTGCTTTTGTTGGTTTTTGGCTAACAATGGGCCTTTTGGGGAGTCAGTAAACAGGAAATTATAGAGTAAAGGCAAAATTGTGTATTATACTTAAGAAAATGGGCCACAGTAAATAAAACAAACATCCTAACACGAGTAATTTTTCTTTGACTCTGGCTAACACCACAAAAATCCTCTAAGCATTAGCCCCGAGGCTTGTACACAGATACTAACGCTCACGCTGAGGGCATCTCTGTCTCCTCCTGATGAAACATCGTCATTGTTTGCCTCAGAAAAAAACATCATTAATTCCTCCACCCATGTGCTAAGCTCAGGTATGCAGTCGAACAAGTTTACAAGTAACACCATCAGCAAGTCTTTCTGGAGTTTGCTTTGTGAGATGTTTACAGAAACTTTCAAGGTGTGGAACTAAGGTAGAGGCCAGATTTCAGCTGATAAGAGAGACTAAAGTTAGTGAGATTAAATGTGGAAAATGTTAGGTAATGGAAAGAAAGATAACGCTGCCATGTTTGCCTGTTTGTCCATCCAGGAGTCCAAACCTGGAGGAAAGGTGGCAGAAGACAGTGCAATTCTCCAGCAGGCGCTGCGGGACAGAGATGAGGCCATAGAAAAGTGAGCACATACACAGTCACACTCCTCTAAAGAGCAAAATAATCGAAATGTAAGAGGGGGGAAAAAAGAGGGAAGCTGACTGTACTGCATCTATTTTTGTGGAGTGTGTCATTCTTTCTGTTCTTCTGTGCAGGAAAAAGGCGATGGAGGCCGAGCTGCTGCGGAGTAAGACGGAGATGATGACGCTGAACAACCACCTGCTGGAAGCTGCACAGAAACGTCTGGAACTGTCGCTGGAGCTCGAGGCCTGGAAGGTAAACCTGAGATGAGTTTAATGTTTAACAGAGACAACACAAGGGTGTGCTTCTCTGGGCAAACACTCAACCGAGATCTATAATCTGAGCACACTGGGCTTTACTGAGGAAAAGAGAGCTGGTGGGAAGGTGTAAACATAAGACACTCAAAGGAGTGGGGGAAAGTAGGACACACGCACGCACACATACTTTCACAACCTGGTTTCGTGTTCAGCCAATAAAAACACACACCAGACTGCAATTAAAACTCTCTTGTATTGAATTCAGCACGCCATCACGTGCAGGCGTTAATGCCAGCGGCTGTTCTGGCACTTTGGCTTATGGCCCACATCTTCATCTTCCGAGCACCTGACTGCTACAGCGTTAAACTGAAATGACACGGTATGCTCTTTAAGGTTGAGAGCAGCAGCATCTGTTTCAGGTGTACCTGAAACCTCAAGTCATTTCACGTAAACTGCATGAAAGATGGAAGACTTATGTTTGCATAGTTTAGAAGAAAAAATGTGGTTTTAATGCATCACACATCTGTGAGTAATTGAAACAAAACATCAAAACCTTACTGTCACTGTCAGTGTTCATCTCACTCCGATGCATCTCAGGATAGGATGTGAATCTCATTTAAGTGTGTTTCTGGCTTTCTGTAAAATATCAAAAGCCTACCCATTCATTATATCTTAGATTTCTTTGTGTTTAGACCTTCGTTAGCGCCATTTTCCTAGAATTTCTTAATTGTTGGCTTTTATTTGTGTAGTTTTAGTGATCCTTTTATCTGTATATCTTTATGCAGTCTGCTAAGTCACACAGTGGGACTCCACTGTTTATTTTGGGTTAATCCTAAGGACCATACAGTAAATGTTTTTAATGTTACAACCTTTTTACAAGATAAAGATGAACGTGGAATCAACGCTGGTATAAAAATACTGTCATCCCTTAAAGCCTTTATGCACTGAACAAGCTGTTAAAAACAACAACACACACACCGAACACGTTGCGATTTTGTGAAAAATTCGTCCTCAAAAGATGCACTTTGAAAAAACAGAGGTCAACATCAGGAAATGTGGAGCTGGTCTTGATGTTTCTAAACAAGAAAAGGAAGCGCTGTGGTGCTGAAAGTGGATCGCGGCTGCTTTCGTACATATTTCAGGATGTCAGTGTGGCAGTTTGAGCTTTGTTGGCAGAGTTGGGATCAAATAATTTCAGGGAGCTCATTTACTTGGAGCTGTCTAGCTGTGTGTCTGAGGTAAAATAGTCTATATAATCTATATTCCTTATTGGTGCGCGTTTTGAGGTGCACTCGTAGCCAAATCCAATGGTCTGATTGGTCAGATCTGTTTCATCCCTGTGGGAAAAACAATTGGAAAATTTAAGTTTATGACAAAAATAAAAAAAATGCTGTAAGAGAAGTGTCCAAAAAATATTTTTACACACAAATTTTGCACATTCGCTGTTTAAGGAGAGATTATTGGGAAGAACTCAACATGATGTTTGGTGATTAGACTTTGATGACCCCTCATAAGTATAGTGGTATCTGTGTTTTTAAAAAAATGAAATAAAGTTTGAATGATAGAGTGACACGAGCAGCTCGGAGAAAGATAAATGATTGGACTAGAGCGATGATGTCAGCATTGAGTTTTACAGTGTGGGAAAGAGGAAATATTGTAAAGCGTAGACTTGTAGTGGCAAGGCCTGGGGCGTCTGTATCCAGTAAGGGTCCTAAGGCTAGACCCCCTATGCTATGCGAGCCTACCGCAGACAGGTCCACGTCAGGTGTTGAGGAACCAGGGCACCCTGACGACAAGTGGGCTACTGGAACAAGAAGGCATCGGTGGGCAAGAGACGAAAACAGGGCGTTGTTGGAATGCTATTACGCAAGTAACCCCGGCGGAAGGGGCTACATGAATAGGATGAGGGACCTATGGATTCTTCGATACCCAACATTCGAAAGAAGGGACTGCTCTCACAGCTAGAGATTGACGAGGTACAACACAAATGCTACGGCAAGGAGGAGTCAGGACGCCAGGTCAGGGGGGCGATATCATCACCCCCACCCGAGATTGGGTACATAGCCCCAAGTGCGATAGGAGAAGGATCGTTGAGTGCGAGAGGAACTGACCTGAAAAATAGGATCATGGCCAAGCTTGAAACCTGGATCCCCCGTAGCCGGTTACCAAGATTACGTGAAGTTCCCTCAGAAGGTCTGCTAGATGATGTTAATGCAGCACTACGGGCAATACCTACAACCACGATTACCGACACTAACAAGCTGATCTACAATACGGCAGCAGTGATCAGTGAGATGCTTGGCTACAAGTTGAACAGCCACAAGGGGCAGTACCCTCCATGGAGAAGGAGGCTAGAGGGCAAGATCAAAGTAGCACGGAGGGAGGTTAGCCAACTAACGGAGTTGCAGAAAGGTGCGACAAATAAGGTGCCTAAGAAATACAGCAAGCTGTCCATACCTGAGGCCTTGGAAACTGCCAAGCAAAGACTCACAGCCTTGGCCAGCCGCTTGAGGAGGTACACCAGAGAGACAGAAGGCAGGAGAATAAACCAGCTGTTCTCCACAGAACCAGCAAAGGTGTACTCTCAGTGGCAAGGGAACAATAAGAGAACAGCACCACCAAGGCTGGAGACGGAGCAATACTGGAAGAGCATATGAGGGCAGACCACAGCGACCTCCCTGAACAGGGTCCAGTAACCATCACAGTGGCAGATATCCAAGAAAGGGTCTCCAGTATGAAGAGTTGGACAGCACCAGGGCCCGACATGGTTCACGCCTACTGGCTGAAGAAGCTGACTGCACTCCACGAGCGTCTGGCAGCACAAATGAACCAGCTGCTAGTTAACGAGATACACCCGGAATGGCTAACTGAAGGCCGGACGGTCCTGATCCCCAAGGACCCCAAGAAGGGACCGGTCCCCTCCAACTACCGACCAATAACCTGCCTCAGTACTACATGGAAGCTCCTGTCAGGCATCATATCGGCTAAGATGAACAGGCACATGGGTCAATACATGAGCGGGACACAGAAAGGAATTGGCAAGAATACCAGAGGCGCAAAACACCAGCTACTGGTAGACAGAACAATCAGCCGAGACTGCAAGACCAGACTGACCAACCTGTGCACTGCCTGGATTGATTACAAGAAGGCCTATGACTCAATGCCCCACAGCTGGATACTGGAATGCCTAGAATTGTACAAGATCAATGGGACCCTAAGAGCCTTCATCAGGAACTCAATGGGGATGTGGCGTACAACACTAGAGGCCAAGCCCATAGCACAAGTCACCATCAAGTGCGGGATCTACCAAGGAGATGCTCTGTCCCCACTGCTGTTCTGCATAGGCCTGAACCCCCTCAGTGAGATCAATTTCCATTAAACTCCAAGATAGTTTGCACCTGTGGGACAAATTCAAGTGTTATTGAGTTCCTGACCAGATATGCCGCCTTTGGTTTGGTCATCTTTGGACTCAACGCTAATACAATATTCAGATTGGTCTAATAGTCATTACGGATAAGGTAAGGTCAAAGAGCAACCATCACTAAAGCTGATGGTTGCTCAGAACCGGACTTCCTTGGAGGAATCTAAAAAGCAATAACAGCAACTCTGGGGGTGATCCAGGGGTGGATAAAGGCCAAATTTAATGTAGTTATGTTTTTTGCTTTATTAGACAGATTCACAGTATGCATGCATTATGTGTGAGCACTTATTAGTGGGGTAATTGTGATATAAAAACATGAAAAGCCCTGAATCTGTCTCTATGGCCTTCCCTTAATGCATTTCTGTACAGCCTCTTATTCAGTCAGTATACATGCATCGCTCTGAAAGCAGCTGCAGAAAAGGCATGTGTGACACAGATGTCACACTCTAATGTTATAAAACTGGTCAATCAGCATATTTTCTCACTTGTTTCCTACCTTTGCTTAGAGACCAGTCTGTAGATGTGCTTGAATGATTCTAATATGACCACAGCTGTGAATGTCAGAGTGAACTGCCTCTATGTGTTAGCACTGTGTCACACTGGCGACTTGTCAAGTGTCTACTTTGCCTGCCACTGTTATAACAGCTGGGATAGGCCAGTCTCTCCATGATCCTTATATGGGTACGCAGAAGAAAAGGGATGGATGTGCTGTAACGATGTGCTGACATTGTTTTTTCCTTGACTTACCTCAGGAGGACTTTCAGCTGATCCTCCAACAGCAGGTGAAGAGTCAGCAGCAGGCAGAGCAGAACCAGAAGAAGCCCTCTCGCATGGGCATCCTGAGGAGGACGAACAGAACACCCATGCAGCGGCCGACCACCTTCCCTGTGGCTGGAGCCGCCACCCCCGCAAACAGCTCAAACCAAAGCCCCACCTCCAAGTCTGCAGCATCTGCTGCTCTGGCTCCCAAAACGCCCCCTACCAATGGCAGAAGTAGCAACTGGAGGGACAAGCTCAGGATGGGCAAGAGCAGTCGTCAAGGAGACCAGGATTTAGCGAGAGGAAGGGAAGAAGACGATGGCTTTCAGGTCGTATCGCTCGACTGAAGTAGTGATGACTTCGAATGACTTCAAACACTCGTTCTGCTGCAAAACTTTGACGTGTAGCTCTTTAGAATTCCTCCACAATGAAAAACACGCTGCTTTTCGTTGCCCTTTAAGCCTCACTGCGCCGTTTGAAACTAAAAGACTGTTTTCACATTGATCTCCTTCTCTGCTCTTACTTAAAGTCTTAGTTGTTTGGACAGGATGATGTGACAGCTTGTCAGGAAGGCAGCCATAAACAGCTGAAACAAGTGTGATGCGAAAACGCTCCAGAGAACTGGGTCTGGAGTGAATAAAGGGACATCTCTGTTACACTTCTGCAAAGAACAATAATATTGCATATTGCAAATTCTGTTTAAGGAGTTTTTATAAAGTCACTGAACTTTTTCTGTGCAAGAACCATCATGTATTTTTTTTTAAATATCTCAACATACCTGGAGGAGATGTTTCAATATTCTTGGGAAACATATTTTGGATCTTGAATCTAGTGCAATTTATGTATGAAACATAATATGAAGACATTTAATTATTAAATACTGTTAATCTTATTCAGTTTTACAAATGCTGTTGTTGTAAATTAATTAAAATCCTATTCAGTTCTTATGCTGTATAAAAAGCACTCTTGGTGTCCAGCTTCAGTTTATTTTAAGTCCCTTTAAATAATAAACTTTATATGTGGGTTTTGCTTCAAGGCCTGAAAAGTGAATTAGTGTTTTGAACAGCAAAGGTCCACTCCTCTAGATTTTGAATAAAAAGGCTGTGACTGTAAAAATCTGAGGAGCCATTTAATCTCAGCTACCTTTAACATTTCCTGATATTTCTTTGGCAGGGGTGGTGGGGGATGGGGTGCTCTGTCACTACTTTTAAGTCTTACCATGGCAACATGATGCTGATTTGAAATTCTGGTCTCCTAAACTTAGAATTAATTCATTAGAAATTCACAGAAACAGGCGCCTGTTTGTGGAAGCTGCCATGTTGAATCCAGTATCCCAATGCACATCCCGCCTAATATATGTGTCATATATGCAGTATGCCAAAAGCAGAGGAAACAAGAACTTGTAGCCATTTGCGGATGCAAATTTTAATTCATGCCTTCACCTTCAAGATATAAAACTTAATATCTATTCTTTATCTTTATATTTCTGAGAAGAGGAACCTTTCACCAAAGAAATAAAAACATCTTAATAAAATGTTATCCTCTTCCTCCTCCTTACCGCAAGCCTCAGCTCCTGAGCTGAAGTCAGGGCTCTAACACGTGAGTGTTAAAAAAATAAGCAGCGATTACCACGTAGCATTTCCTTAACATTTTACCTTTTTATCATTGTCATCGGACAGTGAGCTTCTCTGACTCATACCAGACTCCTTTTATAAACTTTTACAGCCTCTTACAGAGTAAGTAGATGTGGACAAACCGAGGTAAACAGCATACTGACAGCCTACACTCGCTACAGACAAACAACACTCAAGAGTTGTTTGTTCTACAACGGCCACTGGAGTCAGGATTTTGTGCTTCAACTGGGAGAGGTAAGAAAACAAAACTGTGCAAGCTACTGACATTTAATGGTCAGATTTTACACACCGTACCTTTAAGGAAAAACCTACATGATCTGTGATGTAGGTTTAAGTAATTGCCTTCCTTGTTAAGTTATGAATTAACTGTGCTTAACCACATTTTTTGGAAAGCTGAGTTCAGGTTTACTAGCCACACCCGGGTCTGTTTACTGTCAGACCTGGTGAGTCAAGAAATCACTTAAAGGTCACAAAACAATCCAGAACATGTAAAGAACTGCAGGACTCACATGCCTCAGTTGAGGTCAGCACTCACAAGTCAGCATTAACCCCCAAAAAGTTGATTCTGTTCATCTGGACGTAGATGAACAGAATCAACTTTTTGGGGTTTTACTTACCTGGATGATTGAGAATGCATCAAGATAAGTCAGCATTAAGAAAGAGTATGGGCAAAAAGTACATCCATGACCAAAAAGAACGCAAAGGCTTATCTCACATTTTCCAAGAAGCATCTTAACGTTTTTGGAAAATATTCAGTGGACTGATGAGACAAAAGCTGAACTTTATGGAAGGTCTGAGTTCTGTTACATATGACATAAAACCACACCAACAATCAGACGTGATGGTGATAGTGTGGTATTGCTGCGTTAGGACCACAACAATTTGCTGTAATTGATGGAAAAATGAATTCTGCTCTCTACCAGAAAGTCCTAAATGAGAATGTCCGAACATCAGGACGTGCCCTGAAGCTCAATTTGGTTATGCAGCAGTACAACGATGCAAAACACATCAGCAAGTCCACCATTGAATGGCTCAAAAAAACCCCAAAAACCTGCAAAATGAAAGTTTTGAATTGATTCAAGTCTGGATGTGAATCAGATTGAGATGTTTTGGCATCACCTTAAACTTCCATAATCGAAAACCTTCCGATTTGGCTGAATGAAAACAATTCTGCAAATAAGATTAGGCCAAAACAAAAGAAATGCAATCAAGCGGTTACAGCAAACACTTGATTGCATTTCTTGGTGCCAAGGGTGAACCTATCAGTTAGTAGGTTTTGGCGGCAATTACTTTCTTACACAGGACCAGGAAGGTTTGGTAGTTAGGTTTAACCGTTTTCCTTAGTCAGTGAAATCATCTTTTAAAAAACTGCATTTTGCATCTACTTAGATGATCTTTTCTAAAATTAAAATTTGTTTAATGATCTGTAACACGTACCCTATTTTTCAGACCATACAGTGCACCACATTATAAGGCGCACTGTCGATGAACGGGTCTGTTTTCATACATAAGGCACATTAAGCAAAACAGTCAGATAAGTCAAACTTTACTCATTTTTCTTGCTTCCTCCACTTCCGTACCATTGATTCATTAATGTTGAATTCTCTCGCAGCTGCTCTATTCCCATGTTGTTGCAGTATATTAATGACTCATATTGTGGATGGATTATCTCAGTTGTCCTCCTGACTAAAGTTTAGTCCGTTTACAGCATCCTGCCATGCGATTGCATTTGTCCCTAACCATCAGGAACCCTCATGTTAACCTTTATCGAGCGAAAAAAACTTAGCGTTCATCCTTCAGCTTTACTGTGCTAATATTATGCTAACATAGCTGTGTCACTAGCGTTCACGTAGCACATCATTCTATACCAGCTAGCCCAACTTCAGTAACCCTACAAACGTCACTGCTGACGTGTTCTGTCTTTATTTATGGTGGAAGTGATAGCAGAGCTGTACTTTTTAATTTTTTCAGAAATCTCTCACTCAGGATATGCTGTCATGTTTAGGTGGAAATTAGTGAGCTAACTGCCCGCTAACTTCTACCTCTGTTAAATTTAATAAATTCTATTTTCATGGATGCCTGGATGTTAAACTTAATTCTTACGTCTAGTAAAGCAGCAACATTATTAAACATTTTATTAAAAATGTTTATTAAAAATATTAAAAATGAAGGAATTTAGACAGTTTTTAACTCTCAGTGATACTGCAGTGTTCGTTTAACTTTGGGACCTGAAGCAGATGGAGTTTTGGACCCGGATTACTCGCGCCTTATGGTATGGAAAATATGGTAAGTGTGACAAGAATTGGGAAGGGGACAAATACTGTTTCACAGCGCTGTATGAACATGTACTGCCCCTTGATTTCTCAGTGAAGTTATTTTCAAGTTGGAAAACGCCAAGACAGCAACAGTGAACTGGCTCAGCTTTGAGGCTCGACACAAACCTTTGAGCGACATCCATCATTTACAGTCTTCTGTTCACTGTCAGCATGTTTGCTTTTTGCAATATGAAAAAGAAAGAAAAATGACCAACTGTTTTTTTTCCTGGTCATTTTATTGTATAATATATTTTCAACAATATATATTCCACATATATATGCATCTTCCACACATTTAAAATTTATATACATATATGTCATTATCTAGAATGAATGCCATCATAATGGTAACATATTCAACAAACAGGGATGTATATAGCACAGTAAAGTCACACCTGACGACGAGAGAGAGAAGGCATGCTCAAAGTGAAACTATACAATCCTGAACAGATGGTTACAGTCTTCAAACAACTCGTAATGTTACTGAATAATTTGACAATATTTTTTTATACTGTTGCTGATGGAGAGCTCTGCTTTGTCATCCACTCATCCCACTGCAACAGTCCAGAAGCTTTAGCAAGATCTGCATTTAAGTGGAAGTGCTAACCAACTATTAATATTGTGCAACAAGACAAAATCTGTCTTGTGGGTTAAAAGAGGAAGAAAGGGTGAGTCTCTACTAGCTGGAGCTTCACAAAAAAAAACCAACTTAAGAAGAGTTTCACTCAACTTAATTCTGACCATTTAAACCTTTTTAGACGTTCGTGATGACAATAAAAGAACAAAAAACATTGACTCTGGTAAACATCTAAGTGCTTGAACTTTTCCTTGTGAGAAAATTCACACAGAACTGGCAACCCAGCTGCCAATCTAAACTCTACTAGATTATTATTGAAGAATAAAAGTTGTTTTTTCTTAATAAAGTTTTACAGAAATGTAAAAGGAGCTCTGGATAAAAGAGGCACGTATACAAATTAACAACACCCTGCTTATTCACACAATGGCAGTTTCACTACTATTACGATCACATAACAAGGTACAGTTGTACCTCGTTGCAGCATATATTTGTGAGATACCCATACGCGCCTTATTTGTAGAGATAAATGAGATACAGACTGGTAAAACATTATTTCATCAAAACACTATTTGGACTGACCACATACAAAGACACGACGACGTTACCGATGCTTATCCCCAGACAGACAAAACAATAGCATAAGTGTGTAATAAGTAGTATATCCAGTTATAACCTGAGACACTCAGGAAACAGTGCGATAATACTGTATGTGTGGTTTCTGCTCACCTTTCATAGATGCATGAGTTGGCCTAAAAAACACAACCATCGCTCTCCGTGACCTTGAGTTTTGCAAAATGCAACTGACCTGTAAATCCTCGTGTCCGACACACAGCAGATACACAAACGAAGAGACGCGTTCTGCACCAAAAGCTGAATATATCACTATTATCAACAGTAAAATAAATTCCTATGACAAACCAACTGACCACATAAATCCTGTACCACGTCCTCTGCGCCAAGCTCGAACTTCCTGATACCTTTTTTGCTTAACAGATTCATCACTTCTAAGATTTACAGTATTTGTTTCATTGCAGTGCTGTCATGACTTTCTACACTTCAGCGGTCCCAGATTGTCCTCGGCCTAAAGCCACTGGAAACAAACGAAGCACTGTGCAAATGAGAATTTCTTTGGATTAGTATACCGCCTCCAAAAACTGCCCCATTATGTTAAACTGGAGATTCTTTTGTTTCTATTATCTAAAAATCAACCAAAAAACAAACACACATCTAGAAACCAGCCAATCTAATAACACTACCTGTCTGGCAGAGAGGCTAAACAAAATAAAAGTTCACCTACAGTACATTACACTAAGTGCTATATTGTTAAAAGGTATGATCTGACTGTTGTATAAGGGTGAGTTTGGTCCAGTGTTGGCAAATACAAGCATCGTTAATAGTTACACTTGCTCCTGCTGAAGCTGCTGATTCGGCACCCTCAGTTTTTGACGAGCGGATGCTCACGGTGTCGAGCATAAAAAAAGTTCAGACCCGTACGCTGGAGGCAGCTAGGATTGAAGGAAGGAGATGATGGAGCTGATGAAATCTAAGGGTTTGTCTGCGTGAATCCAGTGGCTGGCATCTGGGATGTACTGGATATCTGCGTTGGGGAACAGCCTCTGGATTTCTGGGTAATCGTCGGAGCTGGATCAGGAGTGAACACGAGGAGGAGGAGGAAGAGGAGGGTGTTATAAGGAAGACAGGCGGTGGTAAAAGTCATGAATATGCAACTGAAAAAGTGCTAAAGGAATATAAATGAAACCTGTTAATCACTGGTATTTGGGTTCGTGTTTTGGGGTTATATATTGTTAAATGTTATGTTTATTTTACACTATACAGTCTTTTTATTTCATGTATATTTACATATATAATACATATATAAATATATATAAGAATTTATATCAGTCACAATGGATTTCTAAGTCCTGCTCGTAGAGGGCAGACGTCTCTTTGGTTTTAGAAATATTATAATTCATCATGGCATAAACTCAACAAGTGCTTGAAACTTTAAGTATAGTACAGTGAACTCACTGTCATGTTCAAGAAACCTGTGTCAGATAATCTGAGCTTTGTGACATGATGCATTATCCTGCTGGAAGCAGCCATCAGAACATGGATACATTGTGCTTATAAAAGGATGACCGTGGACAGCAACAATACTCTGGTGGGCTGTGACATGTACAAGAAATAATCCCCCACACCATTACACCACCGGCAACCAGGCAGAATGGATCCATGCTTTCATGTTGTTACGCCAAATTCTGGAGCTACCATCCGAATGTCAGACCAGGCAACGTTTTTTCAAATCATCTGTTGCCCAATTTTGGTGAGCCTGTGTGAATTACAGCCTATCCGCTATAAAGTTTGATATGTTAAACAATACGAGATGTTCTTCTGCACAACTTAGTTGTAAAAACTGGTTGTTTGAGTTACTGTTGCCTTACTATCAGCTCAAAGCCATTCTCCTCTGTATATAAAAGGACAGTCTTAATATATTTGAATATTTTTTGGTGTGACGTGCTTACTTCTAAGCTAAAGTCTTTCTGCTGCTCGCTTCACACAGCAGATGGATCCACATTTCGATTTTTTTTTCATCCTGGATGCCTTTCCTGAAGCAAACCCTCTCAGGGATAATCATGTGTTATTTTATTTCTCTTATATCCATTACTGTGCCTTCTTCTGTCTGAATAATTACGACAACATTTTGCATTCCAGTTGTTTAAACCTGAGTTCATTAGTATTTTCTTGAGCCACACATGTGCTCACAGCCAGTGGCTTTCAAGTTCACTTACCTGTTACAGATTATGTATGTTAGCTAGTATAGCCAAAGTCCTTTTAATACTAAGTCTCATCACTCTGCAGTCACTCTCAGGCACTTACTTTGAAGTAATATCTGAATTAGTTTAATTATTTAAATTAAAATTTAATGGTCACCTGTACATTAAAAACTGCATTTACAACATTAGAATTAATAGTTAAACTGGATAAAAAAAAACAATAAAAAATGATAAAAGCTCTCTTCTCTCTGGAAGTTGTATTTCTGCAAACGTCTTTGCTGTTGCAGAAAGTTCAACGTCTCTTATGCCTCATGTACAGCTTAAGACTAAAGGAGATATAATAAACAGAAACACTCAACAGAGCAGGAGAAAAGAAAAAAACATTCTGTTATTCAGTCTGTGGACTCTTGTTGTGATCATTGAGCGATTAATCCAGCATATAATAGATGTCGCATTACCTTTACACACAGTGCAAAACTGTTAAAGTTTAGGTATTTACGATAAGCTCAAGGTAACCTCTATCATTTTTAATTGGATTGTTTACATTTTTGTAATCAGAGAAACTGACTAAATGGTCAGTCCCAGCATCCCAGAATGATTTCGTGTCCACTTGCATTTTTTTTGTTAAATATTTTCCTATTTTCATAAATATATAAAATCTAAATACTTTAGTTTTAAATGTTATAATATGAACCTTTTTCAGGAAATATTTTACCTGTTCAAAAAAGTTCACAATCTGTGTTTTATACCTGATATAAGCAGAGCTAGCTCCACCCAAAAACAGAGTAGGTCCATCATAGCCGGTGTCAAAGTTGGGGAAACTCATGATGTCATCAAGGTGCGCTGAGATGGCCTCCAAGTTGACTCTCCAGGCGTAGTGTCCGTTCTGCTCCACCAGGTTAGTGAGAAGGAACTGACGCACTGAATGTTCCTGCGGAAGGAAACAGCAGGTTATTGAATAACGAGCTTAACTGTTAATAGAGGTGGGAATCACCATACATCCCACGATACGATATTATCACAATACTTAATGCACGATACGATATTATTGCGTTTTTTTTAAAAATATCTGGGATATTCAGATTCTGTACATAAAGGTAAACTTTGACATTCGATAAAATGAATATTGATAAAGTCTCGCACTCAGTCTTTCTCTCATTTCAGTCAGTTTTATTGTTGACAAACGGAACGGTTTGTATTACATACTAGTCCAACTTAACTGAATGTAACCATCTGGTACAATTATAGCTATTCTGAACTATGCAATTTATGAAAACTATGCAGCCCATTCGGCAACTGAAGAATTTGAAAGTAAATTAAAACAAAATATAATTTTACATTAAATAAAAAAGTTTTAACCTTAATTAAAATAAAACATGTCTTAAATTAAAATAAGTAAACTGTCATGTTTATTGCTGCCAAAAAAAAAAGTTAAACACATTTGGACAGTGAAGGAATGTCAGGATTCTTGCTCAGAAAAAGGATCAACATGCTCTGAAGTCAGAGCACAAAAACGTTTTTTGTAACAAAATATCGATTTCTGCTGTCCCTGTATCGATACATTATTAGCAAACAAAATATCACGATACTACACAGTATCGATTTTTTCCCCCACCCCTAACTGTTAACTGCATAAACACCTTTTTTTTGCGAAGGGGCTGGTATGTAGTGAATCTACATAGATTTATTGAAATATATTAACATTTTACAGATGTAAATTATTAGTTTATAGTTTTATGGAAAACAGCTTTCCTCTTTTACTTTACTCACATTCCTCACTAACATCCTTCTCAGATGTGACAGGGAACTTTTCTTAAGAAGAAAAGCTCTTAAAAACCTTCTGGAGCCTTCTTGCTCAACATTAACACAAACAAAGACTTAGGCCTGCCTCTGTGACTAGAACACAGTATACTGGTCTTATGTCATCATAATCAATGCCATTATTGTGTCTCTCCAAGACTCTAAAATGGTAAGTGGCTTTGTTATGGAACAATGCTGACCTCAAGTGGTCCAACAGATCAGCTATTACAGATTTAATATCTATACAAAAACCCTTAACAAAACAGATAAATGACACTTCTGACAAACTAACAATCGTTTTTGGGGAAAAGGTTGGTTTTATTGGTTTATTTATTTAAAATACTGACTGGTATCATATCAAAAAGCACTCACAATGAAGATAATTACCTACAACTAGTCTAGGTGGGAAAAACAAACAATACATTTAGTAAATGAAATAAAATAATAACACAAACTTAGAAAAAAAAACATCTCTGAATACTAACATAATAATAGAAATGCAATACCATTTAATAACAACAATATAAGAAATTAAATTATAGAAGTGTAATGGATTATCCTGACCTTCACTAAACTGCGCAGTTGATCCTCAGCCATCCGCCTTGCAGTGGAACGAGGGATGTCTGTGGAGATCTTCATCTCCTGCATTGCTTGGATGTAATACCGGAAGTTGGTCCGTGTGCTGCTTTGAGCAGGACTGATGTCAACGACCACCAGCCTCTCCACTAAAGCAGGCTACAGAGACAGACAGACTGAGGTAAACAAGCAGGACAATGGAAGTAAAAAATGCCACTGTGGGAAAACCAGTAGGAAAATGGAAATTGCTAGGACAGGAGGATTATTAAGTTCATAGGAATGTACAGTGAAAAAGGTCAGGTGACATCCAGCGAGGGAATTGCACTATCATGATAAATTCATGTGACATTTTGTGACCGCTGACCTGCGTCAGAGCGGTCGTCATGGCTGTTTTCCCACCCATGCTGTGGCCGATCAGGATGCACTTGTCGATATGGAGCTGGGCGAGGAGGTGGTTCAAATCATTCGCCATCGCCTCGTAGGTCAGCACGGGGTTGTGAGGGCTGTTGCCGTGGTTACGGGCATCTACTGTCAGCACCTAACTGGACAAAGGACAGTTAGGACACTTGGACTGGAGAAGAGGAGGCGAGAGAGCGTACACGCAGAATTGGCTCTTATGTCAGCTGTGTCTGTCTTGGGCCCAGCACGAACAAAGAATGTGTTGTGAACACGAGTTTCATCAAGGAAACACATGAGAGATTATCTGTCAGGGCAATTTCGCAACAGCACAGACTGCTGGGAAGCTGTATCAAATTACACACAACACACTGTCAACTGTACGTTCCCACACCTGCTTTTGTATGAAGACTATTAACAGGGTGCTTAAAGTGAACACATAAGTGGGAATGTTTTTGATGTAAAAACTGACAGGTCTGTTGTCTTCATCACTGCATTACCTTTCTGCCTGTGCGCTGCACCAAGGACTTCGCTATTGAGTGGAAGTTAGATTTACTGCCAAAGAGGCCGTGCAGAAACACCAGGGGAGTGCTCTCTCCCTTCCCATCGAAGACGTCGTAGGTCAAGTTGACAGGACTGAGGAGGCTGGGAAAGAAAAAAACATTCATGTTTATTAGAATGAACCTCTATGCTTCCAGCTGTGCTAAGATTTGTGTTACTACTTAGACAGGAACTGCAATAAATCCAACAAATAAAACTCTTATTCAACTTTTAGGGAGTAGAAATGCTTAAAGTCACTTACAGGGCATTTTTCTTCTCTAATATTAAATCCCATTCAAACTGCCCTGTTAAAATAATTTTTTTGATGGGAATTATTTTCCTGTCACCTACTGGTACAACACAGGCAACCACACACATGTACAAATAAATTTAATACATTTACTCTTACGTGCAAACATAGGATATCAATGTTAAACGTGTTCTTATTTATTTCACCGTGACTTTAAATTGTTGTCATTACAATGTTAACAAGGGGAAGATGACTAATTACATGACAACATGTACAAAGAGTTAATAGATTAAAACACTGACAGAAAACTGTGAGAAAAATAATACATTCAGGTTTTAATTGGACAATGAGACAAGGTGTTTGTGAGTTATTCCATCACTGACTCATCCTGTGATTGTTTGCTTGATTATTCATTTATTCAGTCTATAAAACATGAAAACGACACACTTTAAAGCCCCTCAGTGCCAGGCGACAGCTTTAATACATTTATTTTGTTAAACAGGAAGTCATCGTCCAGAGATAATCCATTCACAAAGACATAAATCAAAGATAGGCACTAAACATTTTAAGTTGACGAGCTGGAAACAGCAAATATTTGTCATGCTTGCTAGGAAAATATCACACAGTTAAAGCTAATTAAGCTGAGGTTTTCAATGTGTTTTTATTTATTTTTATATTGAAAATATATCTGAAATGGAAATTTACCATATCTGCAGGCAGCTGCCTGTTTACCGGGCACACCTTGCTTAAATAATAATAAACCTCTTAGTACCTCTCAATATTCATATAATATTAAAGTAATTAAGGTAAAATCATTTGTATGTATGTAAATAAGTAACAAAACAAAGGTAAGATTAAGGGCTTATTACAACAACGTTAGCATTTATTTTAATCAGGCTTAGCATGACTGCTAAACTGCTGGCAATTCAGAAGGTATGTAGCATATAATAATCGAACTAGATCACAGCAAAGACTGTTTTATTTATCCCGACAATATAAATATAAAATAATAAAAGCTCAGATCTAAAATCCTGTTTGTGGTTGTGATGATAGTTGAGCTGCCCGTTATCCATGCAGCTAACATCTGAATGTCATTTACGTAAAACTGTGAAAGTAACGTTTAAAGACAAAAATTATATGACATGGCCAGAGATTCCTTTGGTTATATAACGGTTTTAAACAGTTTTTATTTTATAGCAGAAACACCGGGCTGTCATATCTACCCAGAACCATGTCACAGACGTGACAGGCAGAGGGCATCTGTTAGCCGGGAAAGCTAGCACGGATACCTGGATGAGCTGGCTGACCGGACCGCGGGAGCCACCCCGCTAACATCCTGCTGTCCGGGGAATAAACGACACAGAGGCCGGCCGCTCAGCAGTCCTCTCTGAAGCAGGCGACACAAAGCACTCATGGCAGCATATGCTCCGTTACCAGGTAGTAGAAAAACAGCATGTGCGTCTCCACACGGCCACAGTGACAGCTGATGAGCGGGCATGCACAGAGCGGCCGGAGGTTGAAACTACAGGGAGAGGGCCTGGCTGTGCTGTGCGTAATGACGCAGGAGGCGGTTCTTTCCCCTGAAATTAGACTATCAGGCTACCAGCATGAGAAGCGCTATTTAGTTACTTTTCACATTCTACCATGTACAGTATTTTCGGGGGGTTTGTTTCGACCCAGGTCGAAAAGTAGGTACATATATACCTACAGGTGACTGTATGTATATACAATGCTTAACAAATTTACTAAACCATCTGAAAATCAAAAATTATATTGTTATTTATCAGGCAAATAAACCGATTTCACTTTTTTTACACAAATTTCAGCCCATTGAACTTCTGACTTCTGAGAAGTCAGAAAATAATCAAGTGTCCTAAAATATTTTTTCACGTTCAGGAAAAATTCAAATTCAAATTCAATTTTTATTTGTCACGTACACAGTCATACACAGTACGATATGTAGTGAAATGCTTGGACTGCTCGTGACCTAAAGAAAACAAAAAAGGAAAGGCTATGAATAAGATAGGAAATAAATATGAAAAATTAAAAAGGGTAAATTTAACTAGGAAGGAATAGAATATAAATTAAGGTTAAAAATGAAATAACTGTACAACACAAATTAGAATGAAGGGTAAATTTAACTGGGAAGAATAAGATAAAGATAAATATATAAATTAAAGTTGAAAATAAAATAACTGTACAACAAAATACACAATACACAATATAGAACTATATAAGAATGTATGAAGAAATCTAAATATAAATAAATATATACACAATAACAGCAGCTGTACAAGTATTAACCGGAAATGAAGAATATAGTGACCAGTGTTGTGCAAAACCAAAGTCCAGAAAGTCCAGTGGAATCCGATAAAATAATCTAAATACAAGAATAATGGGCTTTACTTTTTTTTTTTTTTCCAGATTTGTTTTTGTAAAACAGAACGTTGGAAAGTTTCTGGAACAAACATTATATTTCAGAAAATCCATCCATCCATCCTCTTCCGCCTGTCTGGGGCCAGGTCGCGGGGGCAGCAGCCTAAGCAGAGAAGCCCATCATCATCATCATCATCATCATTTATTTATTTATATAGCACTTTAAAAACACACCTGGTAGACCAAAGTGCTGTACAATACTAATATGCACACAGTAATAGACATAGCAATAAAGTTAAAAAACAATAAAAAAAAAAAAAATAAAAATAAAAATAAAAAAATAAAATAAAAATGTCAGTTACTCACAGAGTTAAAAGCCAGGGAATAAAGCCCAGACCTCCCTCTCCCCAGCCATCTCCTCTAGTGTGTCCTGGGTCTGCCCCGGGGCCTCCAACTGGTGGGACATGCCCGGAACACCTCACCCACGAGGCGCCAGGGGGCATCCTTGTCAGATGCCCGAACCACCTGGCTCCTTTCGATGTAGAGGAGCAGCATCTCTACTCTGAGCCCCTCCCGGACGGCTAAGCTTCTTATCCTATCTCTAAGGGAGATGCAAGCCACACTTCGGAGGAAGCCCATTTCTGCCGCTTGTATCCGCAGTCTCGTTCTTTCAGTCACTCTCCACAGCTCATGACCATAGGAGAGGGTAAGGACGTAGATCGACTGGTAAATTGAGAGCTTCGCTTTTACATTCAACTCTCTCTTCACCACAACAGGTTGACCAGAAATAAAATTGAAAAAACATTAAATTACAGAAAAGCAAAACACTAATGCAAACACACATTGCGTCGTTAAGCCACTAGGTGACGCCAGAGTTCATACTTTGGGCTACAGTGGCTTATCGCCAACTTAATGATTTTCTTGAAGAATTGCTTAAAATCCAATCTGTGAGTGCAAATCCTTTATTGTTGAGTTACATTGTCTTAGGAGGAACATTTACTGAAGACAAGTAAATCTGTAGAGATCAAAGAGGTGACTTTCTTGTTTCTGGACATGTCTCTCAGCAGACTGCTCCAAAATCATGTGTGACTTTATATTGTTGTGATAGTCAATGGAATGGATCGTAAGGATGTTTTCGCCAGAGCCAAAAAAGCAGTTTGTGGGTTTTTTAGTTCTGAAAGTTATTGGATCTTTGGTTTGAGTCTTTGATTTGTGTCATATTGTCTTTGTCGTGTCCTTCTTTCTCAATCTGGTTTAGTTTTTCATTAGTGAAGTTAGGTTTTGTCTTTATGCGTCTACATCATGTTCAGGAACACAAAAACAAACCACAAGAGCTCTTAGAGCCTGGCCGCATCTATAAACATTGATTGCTATGGGAGCTGTGTCTTGTGGGATAAAGCATGCCGCCAGCTGTCGCCGTAGTGATGGTGTGAGAGCGAGGCCCTGGGAGAGCATGTGGTGCACCCTGAGGGAGAGAAGAAAAGGGAAGTGGCAGACGTGCATCTTTTCACTATTGTCATGACACTGTGTTTTCACACAGAAAAAATTGAAAACAAGAAAACTTAGGGTAATAATTACTAAATGAATAGTTAAAGCATTTTCCTTTATTCTCAACTTCTTTCTTCATAGTTCCTGCACATAAACACATAAAGGTTATATAACTAGTGACATTTCTTTGTTCTACTTTTTCAGCTGTCACAGAAACGATGAAATGGAAACATTCAGTCTTGTGATGGAAGTAAATGTAAGAGTACTTCCCTACTTTGATAACCAAATGAATGATTTTAATCTTCGACAAGCATGTCACTTCACTTCCCACATGGCACAATGTGTTTTCTATTTTCCGATCCCGGAGCAGAAAACCTAAAGAACTAATATTCTAAAGAGTTATTAGTTGAAACAATAGTTCTCTTACTGCTTAAATTGTGATATTACATTCGGCAAGTGTTTTATTGACAAAAAGGTAATAAAATAGAAATAGTTGAACATTTAGCTCCTGGCAGACTTTTTAGCTGGTTTCCATAAGCTGAATTTCATCAAACGCATCAGTGAGGTGTGCTGTCTAGGTCACAGAGCAACCTTTAAAATGTTTAAAATTGCAGGATGGGGCTTTAGCGCAGGGAAACAAACCTGCTAAGAAATTCTGTGACACATTGCTGATGTGAAGCAACCTATAATGTCTTTTATGGAACTTAATGTTACACTTAACGCCAAACAAACCTGTCAGGAACCCAAATGCAGGACACAAAACAGATAGGAGTTGACTCAAAAGCTGTTGAAGCAGTCCAAGAAATTCAAAGTCCAAAAAGTAAAAGGCGAACTGACTCGTGAGCAAACAAAGAACATAAAGTGCAGGTTTACAAAAACTGAGGCAAGGTGGACGACAGCACATACAAGATGAGATCATAAGAGGGCAGGGCAGTGAACTATCTGGCCTGTAAGAAAATGGATAGGTGGACATACTAAGAGCTATTTCGAAGAATCGAGAACAGGTTTGTATTGAGAAACTGGAGAAACTATAAACAAGAAATATGAAAAGACAAGTGAGCACAAAAATAAGAGAGGAAGCGATTGACTAAAAGCAGAGACAAATGCATGTAAACTTGACATAGATAAGATACAAGGTGGAAGGGTATGAAAACAAGACAAGAGGTTACAAAAAATCAACACTAACAAAAAAACATGAAATAAGTTGCTATTTTAGTCTTTTACTACAATGATTCACAGGATGCATGACAAATATAAAAGGTTTATTAACTCCCAAAGTCATAAACGTTAAAATCCAGATAAGGGAACTATCTTGATGGCTTTGGAGAGGAAAGGAATGGTAATATATAACATCCGCACAATCACTCATTGCTGTCAACATCTAGGATCAAAGTCTCTCTCATTCGAGCAGCAAAACATTCAATAGACAGCAAAAGCTCAACTAGAACATTTGATAAGGGTGGGGACTTGGGTCAAGATCTTGCCTTCATCTCTGGGACACAATTATAGATGCAGATTATACTTTATCTGCTTCATGCAACTTTACATTCCATCTAATAAGAGGTTAAAGAAATCAGCGATAACCTGAGCCTGTGTTTCCTAGAGTGTGTTTGAGTTGGACCTTGTGATTATTGTTCTGTTTGTAAGAAATTAACTACTTGTCAGTTTCATGTGTCTCTGCTGTAAAGGGAACCTGACATTCAATTATGTAAGCAGTGATATTAGGTGACGGAAAAAACAATGGCACATCCTCTTTGTATTTGTTGTCACAATATTGAATGACTCCATCTTCTCTCTCTTCTGTTTTTTTTTTTTGCCCTGTCATACTTCTCTATTTCTTATTTCTCATTTTTTTATACATTAAACCTTTAGAGTATATAAAATAGGTTTAGGTATTATCTTAAAAAAGAAACAAACCTACATGTGAAAAACAACAACTTTCAATCCACTTGTTTTTAAAGCTTTCTTTACGTGTGGAAATCGATGGATAAATAGATAAATAGTTTGAATAGAAAAAAGTGCAAAGGCCTGGATTTAGCATCATAGGCTATGTGGGATTTTTTAATGCCTGAAGTCACCATTTGTGTATGCAAGGATGGTCATAAGGCATCAGCCAGCACAGCGCCCTACGATATCTCTGAGTGAAAAAAAGACTGAATGAGAAGTGGAAGCTGTGGACTGCTTTCCGCAGACACTAACACCTGCCAATTTGTGCTAGTTAACATAGAAATAAAATTATAGTCCACAGATTGCATTTAAAACGGTCTAAAAAGTGACAACCTGTCAGATTCAATTTAGCGATTAGATCTAACAAAATTGAAGCGCAGCAGACCTCTGTTCCTACAAAGTTGTGTCAGAGGTAGGAGTGGTTTGAGAACACTTCTGCATTGTTGAATTTTGAGCGCCAACATGGGGTTCTGTGCTATGTAGATAGATGAAGCGGGCAAACATCCAGACCACAAATATTGCCGAACTTTAAGCCCTAATATAGAGCAAATGAAAGAGATTTCACATGATTAGCATGCACTAATTCTGATGAGATGCTTCTACTTGCCTAATAAATGACATTCTTACATTGATTGTTATCAGATAATTAGTGAAACATCTTTGGGGAAAAAAAAAACGACAATTCTCTGGCACAAGGGATTGTAGTCTGTGTAAAGCAGTCAATAAGAATAAGCATTCATTCATAAGAGCTTAAAATATAAGGTAAACTGGTTTTAATCACAGTCAGATGTTTTCTTTTTTAAGCCTGGATTTTGATACTGAAATTGGAATGTTGATTTATTATCTTGTTTTATCAAAAAAAAAAAAAGATTACCACTTATTAGCAGAATTGTTGCAGATATTTTTTCTCCTCTTTTCTCCTTCTTCTTTTTTCTTCTGAAAAATCCAGTCATTGACCCAGCTCATATCCTTTAAGATTAATGGACCAGTATAAAGAACATGTGTGTGGCTTGTGAGTAAAAACTTGATAACTGTTAACTGTTAAAGTACGTTTGTTCCTTTTATTTCAGATGTAGAATGTGTAAAAACTATGGAACATGACTTAGTGATTCAAAGATGTGATGCTCAAAAATGACCCTCCAGCATTTACTGACGCTGAACAAAAGAAAAACAATATGTGAAATTAAAATGCAAAGAAACGCTGAAATTGCACTGATTGCACTGACACTTTATTTTGTGTATTCTTTCATGCTACACAGAGTGAACAGCCACTGCTAATCACAGTGTTCTACTTTAAATAAATAAAAGTTAAAACCAGGCTTAGCGCCAATATCCTACTGTGTAAAGATCACAGGCCAGGTGCCTGTGTTTTATTCTGTCTTTCTGTTCCTCTCTGCACCCTGCCACACCCAAGTGTTACAAAGGTCTCCCAATAAACCAAAAGAGAGATCCAACACAGCTGCTGGCTAAATAAAAAGTAACCGAATGGAAGCCAAACCTGATCTTCAGCCATCATTTGCTTTGGGGACACATGCTTTGTGATATCTATCTATCTATCTATCTATCTATCTATCTATCTATCTATCTATCTATCTATCTATCTATCTATCTATCTATCTATCTATCTATCTATCTATCTATCTATCTATCTATCTATCTATCTATCTATCTATCTATCTATCTATCTATAGATATATAGATATATCTATATATATATCCACGAGCACCTGGCAGCACAAATGAACCAGAGACACCCGGAATGGCTAACCGAAGGCCGGACAGTTGTGATCCTCAAGGACCCGCAGAAGGGACCGGTCCCCTCCAACTACCGACCAATAACCTGCCTCAGCACCACGTGGAAGCTCCTGTCAGGCAGCATAGCGGCTAAGATAAACAGGCACATGGGTCAATACATGAGAGTTTTTAAAAAAAATTTTCTCGTTTGGCTCTCGGTGAAGGCGGTCACACTTTTCTCCTCTCCTCCTTCCCCTTATCTTCCCTGCTTAGCCTCTTGTGTCCTTGTCTTGTCTCGTGTGTATTACTTTCCCTGGAACACTCTCTCACAGTCTGTTCTCTAAAACCTAAACAGAATTATGGATTTGATCAACTGGTCTCTGAATGCTATTGACACCCTCTTCTCAATGAGACGTCTGGGCTCGGGTGAGCCTGAGTGTCCTGGAGGTACTTTCCCTGCCGGATACACGATGGATGGGTGGCAGAAATGGAGGATCGTGTGCCTGGCGGGACTGTCGATCGAGGACGCTGAAGATATTGTCGGAACTATTCGGAACCATGATAACAGGGTTCTTGCTGATTGGAGCTGGCTTGGCCCTGGCTTATCGGAGAATTACAGTTTTTCTCAGTCGCTTTGGTGCGTTTCTCAGAACACCATTAACATTTGCACAGCAGTTAGTGCATTTCCCAAAACAATTAATGCAAACTGCAAAACCTAGTGGATAGCCTGCAAAAGCACGTCACATGCACAGAATTGATTATCCATACCTCAAAAGCAAGTATCCATGTCAATGAAACTGTCAGTGCCATCAAAATGAAAAGTCTTGACACCATCTTTATGAACAAGATAGTCAAATGGCATTGTCATGTTTCCACTATGACAGTTTATAATTTCAGTGTTTCCCATTGCAAAAACAATTGGTGACACCTGAAAATGCTGATGACAGCACTATGGCCTACCTGTACAGCCATCTGAAATGTGCAGTAAAGTCACTGTAGATGTTATGGGAGTCTTGGGAGTAACTGAGACACTGAATACGTACGTTTCACATTTCCATTGCGTAGAAGTGTTTGTAATCCTACAGAATTGTGCAAAAGAAAAATATGCTACAGTCACTTGTGCACTGTAGAATACATGTAAACATAAAATCACCCATTTGGTAGAGCTGTGCACTAATGTGAACAATAAACAGCACATGTAACAGTACAGTAAATCATTCTGGCACATCCAGACGTTCCTGTCTGTCTGGCCACATATTTTCATCTACATCACAACAGATGTTATCCCTCGCAATGCAGCGAGGAAAGTATCTCCTGGAGTGGCGAATCCATCCTCTGCAGGACCCTGCTGTGATGTCGTCACATGCTGCATCCATGGCTGCTAGCAGGGCCATTTGCTCATGTGGATTTCATTTTTCTTGAGTACTCTGTCAATTGTTGAAATTGAAACAGATTCAATATTGCCAAATACCGTGTAATTCTCTATGACAGCGCTTTGTATGTCTCTCAGCTTTATTGCATTGTTTGCAATGACCATTGCACAAATGGCTTCTTCTTGCTGTGGGGTAAAAAGGGGCCCTCTTCCGCCTCCGCGAGGTTGTCTTACAATCCTATGTGGTGCAGAGTGAACTTTTTGTGAAATTGCAAATACAGTACAGTAACATGCGATGTGTCTGAGATGGCACAGTACAGTACAGTGTATTACTGTTTGCATACCTGTTTTCCCTACGGAATGTTTGAATGATTGAACTGACAGTAGTTCTTCCAATATTGGGTTGCACCCTTCGACTAGCCTCCTCCATGGTGAGGCCGTGATTGACAACATGGTCCACAATTGTAGCCCTTATTTCATTAGGAATCCGCCTATATCTGCCTCTTCTCCCTCTTCCCCTTCCCCTTCCTCCCCGCATCCTCACCCCTCTTCCACGGTGCTGACCTTCCATTTTGTGTCACAGAAGTGTAGAAATGGTACACACTAGCTCCTGCGCAGTTTATATATGCTTGCCAATTGGGGATTCACAGGATTCATCCATAATTGACAGTGAACAAGTTGTTTGTCATTGGTTACAACTAAACTTTCACACGCCTCCTCATGAGTGACAGCTGTAATTCACCCGAGATCAATTGTTCAATTTCGGAGACATTTCCAGGAACAATGATACAGAAAGGTATAGGATTTGCTTGACAGATGGCCAATATTTGGCATGTGATAACTAGTTCAACAATTTTGTGTGTGATGACTCAAGCAATGGATGTATGACTATTAGTTTTATTGGGAACGACTATTCAGCATCCATAGGTATGATTACTTTTGACTGACATGACATAAGCAAATGGAAATGTCAGAAAGCAGCAGGGAAATGTATGGAAGCAACTGATTCATGTCCAAAATCATTTGCAGTTTGTTCAGAGAGAGGAGAAATTGCTACTATGATGTGCACAAATGACTGAGTGTTGTGGAGGTTGAACTAATAGTTATGAGAATTTCAATTCTGATCTGAGAAACGCACCAAAGCGACTGAGAAAAACTGTAAGAAAGTGGAACCAGCTGTTCAAACCCCCCCAAGGCTGCCCGCTGGGATTGAAATGATGGGACGAGGCGCGACTTCTCAGAATGGGCTCACTGAGTGCAGCATGGTTAGATCTTGGAGAAGCTTACGGCTGCCGTGAATACTCAGAATAAGACCTCTGAGCGTACATTGGACTACATCAAGGAGAAGTCCACTCAGAATAACATCTCTGAGAGAAAGTTGGATTACATCGTGGAGCAGCTCACTGCAGTCGGGAGTTCTCAGAATCGGCTCTCTGAGCACAAGAATGACAACACTCGCGGCTCTCCAACGGGAGATTGAGAGACCAGTGTTGGTGTCGGCGTGTTAAAGAGCAGCTTTGAAATTCTCATGAGTTTTTCGCACAAAAGAAAAATCACCATTTTATTGCGGCTATCCCTTCGGCGCAAGCTGTGGGCTCAAGGCTGGAGCCGAACAACAACACCCTGATAACGACTGTGTTTTTGACCGTTCTTCCCACTCTATGCAAGGCCACCTGGGTTGGCTGGAAGACTGTTTACTTAGCCTGGTAGGGCGAAGGACACTGTCTCAGCTGAACTCTGGACACACACACACACACACACTTACACTGATAAGCATTCACACATCCCCCTTCCCCTTCCAACGGCTTTGATGCTTGTTGCCTCCTGGGAACACGAGGCGGGTCTGGACCCGCGCTGGAGAGACGGCGCAGTGGCAGGATGGCTGCTGTGTTGCCTGGGATTACTCCTCATCCCCTACCCAACCCTGTTGCTGGTCACGTGCTCTATAATGTTGTACTTTGGACATTTATGTGCTTTCTGTGCAGAGGAGTTTTTTTTGTTTCCTGTTCTCATGCTGTCCTCCTATAGCCCAGCATGAGTAGAAGTCTCTTTTTTTCCTCTTGTACATTCCCATTGTAGTGTACATTTCAGTGGTTTTTCTGTAATGCAGCCGTTCTCTGACTTGTATCCCCATGTGATGTCTGTGTTGTGTGTGTAAGGTCGGGGGGCGGGTTCATTCCACTGCAGGGCAACCTGTCACTGCATGTGGCAAATAAAATTTGAACTTGAACTTGAACTTGAACTTGAGCGGGGCACAGAAAGGGATGGGCAAGAATACCAGAGGCGCAAACCATCTACTGGCAGACCAAGCAGTCAGCCGAGACTGCAGGACCAGACTGACCAACCTGTGCACTGCCTGGTTTGATTACATGGAGGCCTATGACTCAATGCCCCACACCTGGTTCCTGGAATGCCTAGAACTATATAAGATCAACAGGACCCTGAGAGCCTTCATCAGGAACTCAATGGGGATGTGGCGGACAACAGTGGAGGCCAACCTCAAGCCCATAGCACAAGTCACCATCAAGTGCAGGATCTACCAAGGAGATGCTCTGTCCCCACTGCTGTTCTGCATAGGCCTGAACCCCCTCAGTGAGATAATTGACAAGACTGGCTACGGATACCGACTACGGAATGGAGCAGTTGTCAGCCACCTCCTGTACATGGATGACATGAAGCTGTATGCCAAGAGTGAACGAGACATCGATTCACTGATCCACACTACCAGGATATACAGCAATGACATCGGAATGTCGTTCGGGCTGGAGAAGTGTAGTCGGATGGCAACAAAGAGAGGGAAGGTAGTCAGAACTGAGGGGATCAAACTACCAGAAGGCAACATTGCAGACATAGAGGACAGTTACAAGTACCTGGGGATCCCACAGGCGAATGGGAACCATGAAGAGGCCGCTAGGAAAGCTGCAACCAGAATGACCGAGCTAAGACAGACGGACAAAATGGTGGTGGCTTACCAACCGAACATAGTGGTGATAGACAAACATGAGAAGACGGCCGCAGTGATTGATGTAGCGGTTCCGAATGAGAGCAACATTAGGAAGAAGGAACACGAGCAGCTCGAGAAATACCAAGGGCTCAGAGAAGAGCTCGAGAAGATGTGGAGGGTGAAGGTGGCGGTGGTCCCAGTGGTAATCGGAGCACTAGGTGCAGTGACTCCCAAGCTAGGCGAGTGGCTCCAGCAGATCCCAGGAACAACAGCAGAGATCTCTGTCCAGAAGAGCGCAGTCCTGAGAACAGCTAAGATACTGCCCAGGACCCTCAAGCTCCCAGGCCTCTGGTAGAGGACCCGAGCTTGAAGGATAAACCGCCCGCAGGGGTGAGTGGGGAAATTTTTTTTTAAATATATATATATATATATATATATATATATATATATATATATATATATATATATATATATATATATACACACACCTATGTATATATATATATATATATTTTTTTAAATAAAGGAGTCAAGGTTGTTGCTTTAGCTAAGAAGAATTTTATTAAAACTATTATTATTAGCAGTAGTATTACTATTATTTTGTTAATTTTCAACACATTTGAATTTACAATGGCAATATAGAACAGCAAATTAAGCATAGACACGTATTTGAACAATTTCACTCACTTAAGAAATGAAGAAATTATAAACTTACACACACACACACACACACACACACACACACACACACACACACACACACACACACACACACACACACACACACACACACACACACACACGAACTGCACAAACCAACCAAGCAAATACACAAAGAAAACCAACCAGTATCTGTGAAATACAAACACATATGTACTTTGCAAACTGCTATGGTGTTACAAACATAAATATACTTTAAAGAGGATCTTGGTTACATACTTTTTAAAAGGGTCTAAACATGGGATCCTTGGAGCATCACGCACACATAAATATACACTAAAGAGGTCCTTGGTTATATGCTTAACAAAAAATGGACCAGACATGGGTTATAATCTATTCAAAAACTTTAAAAAATCATTGAGAAAAAATTGTGACTAACGCTCATTGTCAACTTCCAGAAAATAAAAAAATAAAAGAAAGGAGCATAGTGTAGAACATATTTGAATATTTGAACATTTTGAAATAAATTTTAAACACATGAATATACAGACATTTGAAATAAAGTTATCCTTACATGAAAAACTATTTTCTATTTGCACACACAGTGAAACTGTGAAAAGGAAGACAAAGTTTCACCTGGGGCAGTATTGGATCTATCTGTAGTTTCAGTCTCAGCAGAAACTCTCTTAAGCAAATATTACAGGTCATGCAAAACACACGCACACACTGAACAATCACACCAACCAAATGCATGTAAAATGAGAGCTGACTCTTCCTGGTCATTGTCAGTGAAATGACAGATCACATTTTAACAGCAGGTTTCAGTGAAACACAACACCACGCAACCAGCCAAGAGCTAATGAGAGGACGACACACAGGTGTTTTCAAATTCACATAATGCCAAGAATTTAGTAGAAATATTTTCCCAGTTAAAAATCTTAAAATAATAAAGTTATTTGTTTAAGCTCCCATGTTCAAGCACTGAAAAATCTAAGTCTATTTTTTTAAGCAAAACAAAAGGATGTGAATAAACATATCAGCTAAAAGCAAAGCAAAAGATTAATATTTCTACAGCATCTTCATCTCGGAGTCTTTCAGTCGGATTCACGCTGTGGTTTCCAGTAAAAAAAAGTAACATGCATACAGACAAAAACTCACACACAAAAATAATTTTCCTTTCATCCTTCAGCATTAATTCAGACGTAGTCTTTCTTGTCATATCCTCCACCTGCACTAATGCTGCGTGGGGCCGAGTACCCCATCCTGGGTGGCAGATATTTCTTTTCTTTTGGTGGGCAGCTAGTGCACAACATTGCCCCTCCGATCAGAAACAGTCCGGCTGCAGCCCAGCCTATGTAGAGTGACGCCCCTAGCTCCATCTTCTGAGACGTGAGCAGAGTAGGGTTGTAGAAATTCATGATGATAACATTGGCAGTCCAAGAAACAGGGATGAGAACCAAGAGGCCACTGAGGATGAAGAAGACACCAGCGATGATCATCACTTTGGCTTTGCTTCCTTCCTCTTCAATGCAGTTGGTGCACTTGGCGCCGACTATGGAGATCATGACGCCCAGCACTCCGAGTATAATGGCAACAACCATCATTGCTCTGGATGCCTGCAGTTCCTGAGACAAGGCCAGCAGCGAGTCGTAGACCTTGCACTGCATCTGACCTGTGCTCTGGACAACACAGCTCATCCACAAACCCTCCTGGATGATCTGAGCAGTGACGATGTTAGCGCCGATGAAGGCAGTCACCCTCCACATTGGTAGGGCACATGATAATATGGCTATAAGAAAACCAATGACTCCAAAGGCAATGCCCACGATCTCCATACCCATCGACATGTTCGCTCTCGTGTGTGGTGACAGAACAAAATCCAAAAAGCGAGTCCACAGTGTCCAACAAACTGAGTCCCTCAGGTGAGTCTTTGGTGAAAAGGATTCTGCTTTACTGTCAGGTGCTTGTTGAAGTGTGAGCAGCTGTATGAGGGTGTGGCGTAGCTTTAGGATGCTGCTACAGAAACAAGATATCTTTATACCTCGAGAGAACAAGGAGGAGTCCTCTGGTGTTGATGTCAGCGAGAGGCTGTCTTCACATACACACAGAACAAATACACACATGTGAACATACAGTGGAGGAAGGGAGCTTGAGGCAGAGCAAGAGAGCAGTGATGTGATGGAGGCAAGGTGTGGCTGTGGTTTGTGGGGGATGGGCAAAGGTAGTTCTCTCTTAAATTCCAAGAACTATGTAAAACATGTCACCTGTTTTCTCCCAGGAACTGATTTCACCATCACGTGGGTGGACTCACACATCCCTTCATACACGTCCCTACCAAGCACTTATCTGCAAAATCTTATACACAAACACATCACACTTCATACATCAAGTTACTGTTGCAAAATGCTCAGTATTTTGTACAAACCACTGTCATTGTTGCACATTTCTATAGCACTATCTTGTGTCTGCATCGTTCTGTTCTGTCTGATGTTACACTGACTTTGTTTTCTTTTTTTTTTGTTTTGTTGCAATTTTGGCACACTTGCACTTAATCTACTCCTGTGTTGATTGTCTTTTATATGTTATATGTAGCACCATGGTCGTGTAGGAACGTTGTCTCGTTTCACTGTGTATTGTACGGCTGCACATGGTTGGAATGACAATAAAGCCTCCTGACTTGACTTGATGTGTGTGATTAAACTGTGACTGTACAAAGTAATAATGAAGAAGACACCAAAACGAGGCACTTGACCTTCTAATTCACTGCATATGAATGAATGAAAAAAAAAGAGCATAAAAAAGTTACTGGCTAACTGTAAATGCTACTTTGCATTAAGTGATTAACATTACAGGGCAAAAAAAAAAATAAAATCCTTTGACCTCAGGCTACTTCAAAAGCTTTGTTGTGAATCAGAGACTTAACCATGGTGAAAAATAACCCTCAGGTAATTATTTTGTTACTCCCTGGTTTCATTCATTCAGACTTTTAACGACAGTCAGGATTTAGTGTTTACAGGCCTCCCAAATACTGCACAGACTTTTTTAATGACCTCAGTGAACTGCTGTCTGTGATCTGTGTTGATTTTGACTGTGTAATTATTGCTGGGGATTTTAACATTCATGTGGACAACCCTCAGGACAAAGGGACTAAAGACCTGAGTAACACTCTGGGCAACTTTGGGCTGACTCAGCATGTAACAGAGGCCACACATAATAGAGGACACACTCTTGACCTACTGATCTCCAAAGGCCTGAGCATTTCAATGGTTACTGTGTCTGATGTGGGCCTGTCTGATCATTACTGTGTTTTCTTTGAAAGTAAAATCTCAGCCCACACAAATATATCAACAACAGTGATCACAAAACGGTGTATAACTGAACACAGTAGTGCAATTTTTAACCAGGTCTTCCCATTAACACCTGACCTGCCCAGAGGGTCAGTCAATGAGCTCGTCAATAGCTTCAATGCTAACATGTTAAATGTAATGGACACTATTGCTCCCATTAAGGTGAAGGTTATCTCTGGAAGGAAAAAGTCTCCATGGAGAAACTCCACACTGGTGAAAAATGAAAAAAGAGAGTGTAGGAAAGCTGAGCGCAGATGGAGAAAAACAAACCTCCAGGTTCATTATGACATTTATAAAGAGAAACTTCACAATTATAATTTACAACTGAGGAATGCAAGGAGGTCCTACTTCTCTGACATCATCACTAAAAACAGCCATAATGCTCGGGTCTTATTTTCTACAGTTGACAGGCTAACAAACCCCCCTGTGTCAGTGGCAGCTGAACTTCATTCGACCATGGCCTGCAATGACTTTGCCAAATTCTTCACTGAAAAAATCCAAAAAATTAGACAAGCAATTGGTACATCAACAGCAGATCCAGGATATGTACTGTGTCCACCAAAAAACTGTTTAAACACCATGAAACAGTTTCAACCTATTAACAGCAAAGACCTGGAGGACATCTTAGGTCAACTGAACTCCTCCTCCTGCTGTTTAGATGTCCTGCCAACAAGTTTTTTCAAAAAGGTCTCAAAGACTTTAGAGTCAGACCTGTTACAGATCGTCAGCTTTTCTTTATTATCAGGTGTGTTTCCAGAATCACTAAAAACTGCTGTAATCAAACCTATACTGAAAAAGGACAATCTTGACAAGACACAAATGAACAACTACAGGCCGATCTCAAATCTCCCGTTTTTAAGTAAGATCATTGAAAAAGCAGTTTCCCAACAGCTCAGTTACTTCTTAAAACAGAATAATTGCTACGATGCCTTCCAGTCAGGTTTTAGACAGAACCACAGCACTGAAACCGCTCTGACCAAAGTGTTTAATGACATATGTCTGAATACAGACAGTGGAAAAATGTCAGTCCTAGTTTTACTGGATCTCAGTGCAGCATTTGATACAGTTGACCACAACATATTACTCAAACGACTGGAGAACTGGACAGGTCTTTCAGGAACTGTACTAAACTGGTTCAAAACATACGTAGAAAACAGGAAATACTTTGTATCAATAGGTAACTTCACATCTGAGCAGACAAGTATCACATGTGGAGTTCCCCAAGGTTCCATCTTGGGACCCCTTCTGTTTAACATCTACATGCTCCCACTGGCACAGATTATAAACAACAACAAAATAAACTATCACAGCTATGCAGATGACACACAAATATATATCACAATGTCACCAGGAGACCGAGGCCCTGTACAGGCTCTTGGTAAATGCATTGAGGAAATCAATGACTGGTTGTGCCACAATTTTCTCCAGCTAAACAAAAACAAAACTGAGGTAATAGTCTTTGGCGCCAAAGAAAAACGATTACAGGTCACCAGAGAACTTCAATCTATACATCTAAAAACCACAAACCAGGCGAGAAATTTGGGTGTAGTGATGGATGCAGACCTAAACTTAGAAAAACACATTAAGACAATAACAAAGTCAGCTTACTATCACCTCAAGAATATATCAAGGATAAAAGATCTGATGTCTCAACAGGACCTGGAAAAACTAGTCCATGCATTCATCTTTAGTAGGCTTGATTACTGTAACAGCATCTTTACAGGTCCACCTAAAAAATCAGTCAGACAACTACAGCTCATTCAGAACTCTGCTGCTCGAGTCCTCACTAAGACCAAAAAAGTGGACCACATCAGTCCAGCTCTGAGGTCCTTACACTGGCTGCCTGTCCGTCAGAGGATAGACTTTAAAGTTCTGATGCTGGCCTATAAAGCTCTGAATGGTTTAGGACCAAAATACATCAATGACCTCCTGACCCAGTATGAACCTTCCAGTTCCCTCAGGTCATCTGGATCCGGTCTTTTATCAGTTCCCAGAGTCAGAACCAGACACGGAGAAGCTGCATTCAGCTTTTATGCTCCATATATCTGGAACAAACTCCCAGAAAGCCTCAGATCAGCTGAAACACTCAGTTTATTTAAATCCAGGTTGAAGACTCACCTGTTCTCAGCTGCATTTGAATAAAGCACCAAATCCACACTTTAAGCTTAAATTTCAAAACTTACATTTAACTACTGATTTTATCTACTGTTCTGATTTTATCTGTTTTGATTTTATATACTGTTGTTTGTTTGTTTGTTAATTAGTTAGTTAGTTTATTTGCTTGTTTTATTCAATTTTAAATCATGCTTTTTATTTGTTCTTGTTTCTAATGTCTCTGTAAAGCACTTTGAATCACCTTGTTGTTGAATTGTGCTATACAAATAAACTTGCCTTGCCTTGCCTAGTGTCTGGAAAACAATCCCAGAGCTCTTCTGAGAACCGGAATAACTGCATCAAGAACAAATATGAAGAGAGAGAAAACATAACAGTGCTGTTGTCTGACACCCTAAGCATACAGAGAGAGCGTGACCATCTCAGTATCGGTTAGACTCTGACCAATCATTTTCCTGAAACACACACATGTCCACTCAAGAAAAAGCGAGCTACAAAAGCTCCCTATCACTTTGTAATTCAGCAAACAATTTATAGAATGAGTTCTGAAAAAGTATTATTTAAAAACAAAAAACGATAATGAAATGAACCCCCCTATGATTGAACTTTTAGCTGACCCCAAACTTTTGAGTGGAACTATGTGCTGTAATGTGATCTATATGGGTTTTAATGCATGTTAGGAAAGTAGACTCATTATATTTTTTTAAGAATTTTAAAATTTTTGGTAATGATTTTCTAATAACCTGTAAAAAGAGAGATTTTATTACATATGTAAAACACAGTTCACATAATAATTTCTGCTGGTTATGGAAACTAAAACTTTTCTTTCAAATGCACAGCTCACGATAACAAGCTTAGTGACTTAACGTTTCTGCTGTACACACAACTGCATGTCAACAATGTGCTGTCATAAACCAAAATAGGGCTCAAACATATAAAAACAAGACTGGAAAAAATAAGGGAGCCTGTTTGCAGTTTCATCATGAACATCGGGATCAGATGTTTATGTATTACATCATCTTTTCATGAATGACAACTGCTGTTATAACAGCTAACACCTGTGTTACCAAAAACAAACGCATGAGCATAAGCAGAACAGCAGCTGTTTCCCCCCCAGTAATTTAAGATAAAGATCTCCACCAAACAAATAGGAGAATACATGCTGATGGTGTTTCTATTACTGCATTACACCTTAGATGAACCACATTTACTCTCCTCACAAGTTTGCAGATTCAGATTAACGTCTGTATTTTCTTTAATACTTATTAATGGGAATAGATTTCCTTATCTATGGCCTTTATGTCTCATTACCAAGGAGTTTCAGTAGTTCCAATAAAAGCCTTTCCTGGTTGTTGAAAGTTTACTCAGTGTACTGATGAGCGGAGTCAGTCATGTGCTGTAATGGCGCAGCACAGGGTGGCTGCTCACATGCTAAAGGTCAGGATAATTTGACTATTCAAACCAGGAAAAAGTTGGTATCTGTGAAGGCACTGAATCAGACAGTAAACAGAAGGGACATTTTCCCAAATGACATCAGATTTCATGCGTGAGTTTCAGAAGAGACTCTGATGAATGTGTAATGAACTTGGTACATTTATTTATGTGACCTGTTGTGCTTTACTTAAAAAAATGTTGTTAAAATGTTGTCCAGTGGATTACGTATTACTCTTAGTTTCTTCTTCTTTCTACAGAATTTAGAAACCTGTTTACATGCACTCTTGTAGAACATTAAACAGTCAATCAATGTTAAACCAGTAGTTACTTGTAATTACTTTATTAACCTAAAGTATTTTAATCAAGTCAGATTCCAAAATAAAATATTTGTATTTATGGAGTCAAATGCATTATAAAAGTTGTATCAAAAATCAGATAATATTAAGATTTTTTTGTCAAACACACAAAGGTGAATACGTAGAAATGAAGGACATTAAGTAAAGTACAATACATGAAAGTTTGTCAGATTTAAAAACGGTAGGAATACAGAAACATCAAATGATAAAATACGGAAGAATGAACAAATAAAATTACTTACGTATCATTCTAATAAATCATACATTTGCCACCCTTTTGACCTTCGTTTGAAGCCGAGGGTGAGCTCCACTTTGCTCAGCTGTATGCTGTTTCACATCTGTGACTCAGCATGTCTGTTTTGTACGAACGTCCAAAAAGTCATCACATGAAACTTATTCCAGTTACGGTGTCTGTCTGCTTTGAATCTATGATAGTTTGTATATACAAAGTCATCAGTACATTGATCATTAGAATAACGACCGTCCACAACAGACACTAATGCTATGAATGTTATATTATGAATAAATATATATAATATTTTTTTCTCTGCAAATGTTTCTTCACAGTGCTGTGACAAAGAATCACATCGTTTGCCATAACTGATCATGATCACAATTTCAATCTGCTCAGTTAGACTAAATATAGAGAATATGTAAACATTGTCCTAAAGAAACTGCAAATTCAGTGTCAAGACTATATAGACATTCTTGTCATCCTAAATATTGATAGAATTCCGTACACCATAACATTTGTATCTGTTTAACTACATTTTTATAAAAATAGCATGCAATCCCCTCCAATCCTCTTTAGTTTTTGTCCTTTTCCACTCACACATAGTCCCTTCTAGTATAGGAGCTTTGAGCTGCCGACATCGGAGCGGCTGAGTACGCTGCACGACTCTGGGGCTGTATGTTATACTTCAGTGGTTTGTCTTCCTTTGGAGGGCAACTGCAGCAGAGGATAGCTCCCCCAGTGACCAGCAGGGCTGAGGCAGCCCATCCCACATACAGTGATGCCCCGATCTCCATCTTCTGCCCAGCAGGGACGATTGGACTGTAGAACTCGACAACAATGGTGTTTGCTGACCAGGAAACAGGCACTAGTTGAGCCAGACCTGCTATGATGAACGCCACTCCAGAAGAGATCATCACCTTGGCTTTAACCCCATCCTCCTCGATGCAGTTGGTGCACTTGGCTCCCACCATGGCAATGAGGAGAGCAATCAACCCCACTAGGATGGCAACAACTGTGAGTGCCCTGGCAGCCTGGAGGTCCTGAGGTAAAGCCAGCATCGAGTCGTAGATTTTACATTGCATCTGGCCCGTGCTCTGGACCACACAGCTCATCCACAGACCCTCCCAGTACACCTGAGCAGTGACGATGTTGGCGCCAATAAAGGCCGAGACCCTCCACATTGGAAGGGCACAGCTGGTCACAGTGAGAGCCCACCCCAACACTGCCAGGGTGATGCCGGCCAGCTCAAGTCCAAAAGATGCCATGGTGCAACCACGCAGTCCTTTTTTATATTTTCTCTCCCTGTGTTTCAAGACAAGATAAAGTTTTTTCTCCCTTCTTATTTTCTCAAGTTCTTTTTCCTTGTGTTTGCTTCAGTGACTATCTCAAGCCTTTGTTATTTGGTCCTTTAATTTCCTCTTTTCTGCACCTCTCTCCAAAAGGTACGCCCTTTTCTGAAGCTGTAGCCACTGTAGTTCCTGCTGAATCCACTCAGTACTTCCTCCAGGGACTTTCTGCACCACGTATTTGTCCGTTCTTGAGCAGCCGTTGACCCTTATCTGTGTACCTTTTTGTTATAAACTGGTGTGACCCACCTAGGGGATGACATCACTCGCCAAACTAAGCCAATCAGGTGAGTCCTGTGCATCGGCCTCATTTATCGCCTGGGTGTGTTGGCACTCGTTTGTGTGCTTTTTCAAATGAAGAGTGTTTTCATGGTTTAACCTTTTGCCCCTGGTAGCTCTAGGTGTGCCTGTTTTATTGCTGTTAATAGATAATGAGTGGCCAGGACAGACCTTGTTATGCAGTTGATAAGTGACCACACAGGACCGCATGCTTTCTAAAAGATTTGTATGTAAGCGTTAGCATACATAAAGCGTGTGTGTACACAGAGTGGGAGAGACAGAGGAATAAAAAGAATCTGCACAGATTATTATATTTGACTTGATGTTATTTTTTTCCATTTCCAGTTTTCTGTGTCACATTTTTATAGCCGCAGCTGACACACATTATTACAGTTTTAACACCAGTGACGCGTACCACAGTAGTTCCCGCAGGGTTAGAAATTCATAACTAGTTTCGCAGTAAAACTGAGTTAATGTTAAACTAGAAGCAGAAAGAATGCACTATATAGCTGTGTTACTATGCCTTGTGTGAACCTAATAGGTTGCTGTAAATTCTACTACTGAATGCTAGTCAGTTTCTACCAACAAGTTAATACTAGTACTATACATAGAAAAAAATTGTCCGGCTGTAATTACATTCACAGTAATTAAAGTTACAGAAACATTTTTTTAAAGGACACGATTTATACAGTGCCAAATCACAACAGTTGTCTCAAGGCACTTTATTGTGTATGGGAGCCAATGAAGGGAAGCCAATATAGGAGAAATATGCTCTCTCTTCTAGTCCCTGTCAGTACTCTTGCTGCAGCATTTTGGATTAACTGAAGGCTTACAGTAGTTATTGTAAATTTAATTAATGGTTATTTACTGTAATCTAATTTGCAGTAATTTTTTTTACTGCATTTATATGTACAGTATTTGCAGCATGTATTCATTTATAGTATTTTATTTTTCCATTTTATTTTACTGTATTTTAAATTATTGCACTGTTAATGTGGTTATTTTGTAATGTTGCAGGATTAACATAATTAATCAGAAAATTAGTCGTGAATGCCTAAAATGAATTTTAATTGTTGAAAGCACAAATTACAAGTGCGTATATACTTTAACCATTATGGTTAAAATTAAAAGGCAACAAAAATGCCAAACCAGAAGCGGTAAAAACGCAAAGTGTTAAATTCATGAGGTGCACTTGAATTGATGTTGTATTTGACGAGAGGAAAAAAGCAGTGGTACAAAATAAGCTAAAAATCCACCTGGCCCATCTGACATGCAACTGGTATGTTTGATGCTGCAGTGTTTGGTCTGATTTTAATCGGGTGGTTGCTAGATAACATGACGTGTAATCCAAGTTTTGTGGCTATAGGTTTGAATATTGTGCGTAAGGTGTGGTTGGGGCTGGAGATATATCTGTGTGCCAGTTTTGCTTGCTGACCTGATTTTGTAAAAAGAGGTCATGAGCAAACATAGGCTTATATCTATAGCTTATCTATCTACAGTTATCTCATCATTAACTAAGCTAAAGTGAAAAATTGATGATGTATAAAAAAAGTTTACTGTAGTTTTACAAATCATTCTGAGGGGAACATGAGTATCTGGACCACATTCATCATAATCCATCCAATAACTAGCAAATCAAAGTCACCATACAGCAGATAAAGTTCTAACATAAACCGTCTTTACTGTATTTCAGGTAGAGTTAATTTACTGAGTCCCAAGTAAACTTGTTATTCACTGGGCTTGGACACACAAGTCATCTTCAGATAGAAGTGATTTGTTAAAGCAGATAGACACTGCAGCGCAGAAAAATCTTTAACTTACATCAGCTCTGATCAGAGAGCTAATAATTAGCAGAATTATGAGGAACTCTTTTTCTTAATGTGTTACCTTCAACAAGTTTTTCTCAGTAACATCACACGTAACACAAGTAACAGTGGCTTGATGCAGAAAAATAATTTTAGTTATACAGTTCACATGTAAGCACAGTGTCTCTCTTTTTATTCGGGTTAGCATACTACACTGTGCTGTGCTTTTAAGCGGACTGAGGCAGACAGAATGAGGTAAATTACTTCTGAGTCGTGCTTAACGTGAAATAAGGATTTCTCTAATCTTTGATGACCCAGAAAAACTACATAATGCGGAAGAAGACTTCTTTACAACAAGACCTAATGGACTCTTAATAAAAGTCACTGACCCGTGTCTCGATACCTTTGTCAAACTCATTGCTGATATCCCCATTGCAACTATAATAATCTGCGGCGGAGTGGCGCAATCAAAGTCCGGGCTTAAATCAGATTGAGATGCTTTGACATGACCTTTAACGCCATTCATGCTTGAGAAGAGTGAGAAAAAATTCCTGCATGGCGATGCAAAAAATTCCCTTTCAGTCAGCACAGATGCTCAATTGTAGTTTTTACTCCCAAGGGTGGCACAGCTAATTATTTATTTTAGAAGGAAAATTCTGTTTTCACACAGGGCAACGAAGGTTTAGATAGCTTTCACCCCTTAATAAATGACATCACCATTTAAAAACTGTATTTTGTATGTACACAGGCTATCTTTGCCTAACATTAAACTGTGTTTGACAAACATTTAAGTGTGACAAAAATGTACTTGTTTCAAAACATGAAAATAAGGACTTATACAAAAGTACAGAGTAGCAAAGTATTGTGAAGAGACCTACTGTGTTCTTAGTATCAGTCACTGAGTCTGTATTTCCATGAAAGTGTCTCAATACTTTTGTCTACCTGATCACACTTTGTCTTGCATACGTGTACACTTTATCAAACTGTAATATTTGTCAAACACTCCCGGTCAAAAAAAAGGTGACCCAGAAACCACGATAAGATAAAGCCTAATAAAAGGCAATTATTAAGATAATGTTGTATTTGGGAAGGAAACAATACAGTGAACCAACAACTCAAATCTGATTGTCAATTGTATGTCTTTATTTGCGTGTTTAAACAAGAAATATATGATAGTGCAGTTATTATTCTTGCTTCCTTCCTTTCTTTGCTTTTGCTCCAAATCTATCCTTTGTGTACACAAGCCACTAGGCAAATTTTTGGCATCACTGTAGCTGCTAATAATGCATGATAGTAGTCGGACCTGACATTAAGCAAACTTGCCTGAACAATCCACCAAACTAGAGACCATCTGCAGCTTCTGGAGCATCAGCTGGCTTTAAAATTAATTTGTGCAAGTTAATGAATGCATCTTACTCATTTTTGCTGCTTTCTCACTGATACCATTATAATCAATATACTCAAACATTTGTGGTGGCTACTGCTATAGTCTCTACAACTTGCACTTGCCGTGGCAATTTTGGACAGATCCCAGCTGAAGGATAAAAGAGAAATTGATATATTTCAATAATATAGTTCATGTTATCATTTTTATACTTAGCTTCATTATCTGGTAATGTTTTAGCATTAGCTAAAATACACAACCATCAACAGTGAAGAGCCAAAAGAAGCAAATGATTAGGAACACTTGACAATGATTGCTGGCATTAGATAAAGGAAGGAGTGAAAAAAAAGGTTCATCATTGATCATAGGACCAGTATCTCATTTGCTTTATGGTGAGACCTTGTTTTATTTTGAGTATCATATCTGACCTTGAACTGTAAGATAATATCAGCTTTATTATTAGTACGATATTATTAGTAACTTGCAAGAAACTGAGTAAAACACTCAGTTGTCAAGAAACTTAAAGAATTCCAGGCGCTTTTCTTTCCAAGTTTCTTAGACAGCACTGTAAGCAAATTCATCCAAGATTTTGGGGTGATCTGGTGACTTTGCCATAATTATGTTGTTTCATCAGTCAGTGAAAATGCTAGCTCAGTAAACCTTGATTGATCACTAGAGATGTGTTAGTTGGAAAGATACAAAATTTCTACCCCACTAAATGTGATCCATGATAGTCACTTAAGTGATAAGTCCGGTGGTATTGATTTCAGGCAACAGTAATGCAATGGTATAAAGCAAAACTGTGTAAGTAGGAATGTTCTTCCTCAGGGGTGGTTAGCCATTTAGGTATAAGCAGCTTATGTCATGGTCCTGCAGCCCTGGGCAGTATGTGACTTACTCTGAATATTCTTGCATCACAAGTTTTCTTTGGGTTTGGCAGACACAAAGTAAGTTGCATAAAAGGAGAGTTGATGTTGTCATGGTCCTGGGTCGGTGATCCAATGTTTTGTGTTTTATTAATTAATGCTTTCATTATTATTTATAATTTCTAGTCTCTTGGTTTCTGTGCATTCCCTGTGGTTCCGCGTTTAGTTACTCTTGTCTCCATGTCTCAGAGTCTAGTCTCGTCTCTCTTTTCATGCCCCCAGTCTCGGTGTAATGTCTGCCTCGACAGACATTACGGCATACTTCTAATTTAATCACACATTCAAACCATTTGGTGAATAATGATCAGTCAGTGACCATCTGGTAACCCCTTGTGGCTACTAAAATAATAATAATAATAATAGTAAAGTATATATTTTTTGGTGTAGAAGGAGGGGTACATACATTTTTTCTTTGACATTTAGCTTCATTTACTCTAATTCATTGAGAACTATCTTGCGAGTGCACTAAGCAGTATCGTAAAGCTGGTTACTGCACTTTAGAATTAGTTATAAAAATGAATTTGTTTTTTGAACATAGAAGCATCTAAATGTCTTCCTGGAGGTTGGTAAAGATATTAGTTAATATATGAAGCTTTAAATACACATGGAGTAGTTTTAGATAATAAATCCATGGTTCTGCCTTACGAAGGATTACACGACCTACCGAGGCCTCAAATACCTTGTTCCTTGTAAGTATAATTAATGAAAGTTTCTCATCCAGAGTCAGTTGTATCTGTGATTCAGTTATGAGGATGGCCTTTTTCTTAAAAAAAAAAAACTAAGCAAAAGAAAAACCACATGTAAAACCAAACAGCAGATTTATCACCTTAAAATTATGAATCTAATTTTGGTGTGACAGTAATGTTTTTACATCCTTCTCTGCTAACTTGTTTCTGTTGAATGAATTGTAAATACTAGTAATACCCCAGCTTGTGCCTTTGTGGGAAATAGAACGATCGTATCAATACTGTACTTGCGTTGTGTTACTAATTAAACTCAGTACACTACAACTTCAAGTGCTATGTACTCAACAGGATAAGAGATGCAAAACAAAAACTAGAAGCATGAATGCTGACTCAAGTGTTTTGATCGGCCAGTTATGCAACCCAGTTCCTGGAACTGCCTGTTGAGAATTATTCACCAAGAAGCAACAGGAAGACTATGACTACTGGAAAGTTTAGATATTATTTTGCCATAAAATGGTCTCAGAGAGCTGGATCTCAATTGAAAATAATTTGAATATGTTATTGAGAATGGTCTATGATTATCAATAGTGATATTTTTTTTAATATAATTTTCACTGAAGCAGATTTACATTTTGTGGATAATTTCAATGGATTGTTTTGTCAGTTGATGAATTAGTTTCAGTTTACAGAGGGATTACCCATTTTGTGTTTTCTACCTCTGTGTGTGTGTTTGAGAACCTTCATCATATCTAAAGGGGGTGTAAACAGGGATTTCAAGCGTAAACAGCAACCGTATCATTTGGTTAACTACCAGAGGAAATCCAGATAGTATATCTGTATGAGTATCAACCCACTGCCAACACAAGGAGCATAGTAACCCGAATACAGAAAACATGAGAGGCACTTTTTCCTCTTTCACCTACAGTAACACTTAAACTGTTAGTCAGTTTTCAAATAATAGATAAAACTTTATATTTAACATATTTAACTGAGTATTTATCTCTTTCCAGATTACAGATTGAACTGTCTGCAGCGCTACTTCATATAAAACATTAAAAAGCTTCTTTCATATTAAGATATTAATCACAAGCTCTCACTGAGATACAGTACTCTGCAAAAGTCTAATGCCATTTCTTCATCCACTCTTTTTGCTTCCAGATTTCTTTGAATGCTTTAAAATGGTTTTGATCAAAAGTTCTCTGGACTTTCCCAAGGTCTTTCTCAAGTTTTTCTTTGGACAGTGTTTGCTTTTTCACTCATTTTCAACGACAAAAACATTTCAGTAATGTTTTTTTGTTTTTTTTTGTAAAGCCACTTTATATCTACAAAGGAATCATTGAAGGATAAAAACAGGCCCCTAACTCAAATAAGAACCAAATTTACATCTAAAAGATTGGAAATTTGGCTTATGTTAGCATGAGGAAATGAGAAAATTGGACAAGTGGTTAACAAAAAAAAGAAGTTACAGTATCTGAAAGTCATTTCTTCAATCATGAAAGCAGAAAAATGTCAGATTGTGATCCATCACGCAGTACTACTTGGAAAGCGTCTGATTGATAGCAGCTTCATTTTTAAGCACAACAGCGATTCCAAACACACTATTAGCCATTTTGGCCTCTCCAGAGCTTGAATGGGAAGAAAAGTTTGCCAACATTGAGAGCTTTGAATGTCCTTCATGAAACCTGGGAAATTATTCTTGAAGACTAAAGAAATTAAAAGGAACTTTTCCCAAGAGAGTTCAGGCTGTGCTGAAGAATGAAGGTGGACATACTAAATATTGACTTTTAAGCTAGTTAGAACTGTACAAACACGGTTTTTGCTTCATTTACTTTATTTTTACTGTTTGTATGTTTAGGCGATTTAAAAAAATTCTTTTTTCAAATATACTGATTTTTCAAGTTTCCAGCAAACTGTCAATCCCATTTCATTTCAAGCAGTTCAGTGCACAGAGAGATGGTGATTTCCACAGGCAGCCTTTGTTGTCTGTTCTTCTGTTCTAGAAGCAGAACGTTGGCTACAAAGCCATAAATGCTCTAAAGGAGGGTGGAGCCTTGCATTTAATGGGTGCTTAGAGAGTTATGGTCACATAAGAAATGGAAATAAAGGATGTTTGAGCACAGGTGATAGCACACTTTCACAATCTTCCAGACATATATCTCTTAGTACATGTACTGCATCGAAAAAAAGGTTAAAGTTGATATTATTTTCTGTAAATGCAAAGTTTCAAATTAATAGGCTGCTTCTACTAACTGCAACCTCAGATTCTGGTTACGCAGAAAAAGAGTTCACATCACCAACTGCGTGTGCATATGCCATACATGCACAAGCACAAAAATAGACACTGCTGTCACCTATTGGGCACAACGAGGAATAACAGATAAAAGGGGAAACATAGCAGACAAAACAGAGTTTATCATTCTCCTTTGATTTCAATGCTTTGATTTGCTGCAATAGCTGCAAAATCCAGACATGCCAAATATGTTGTACATCACCTCACTGACTACTCTTTGATGCCTTCATCCACTCACCCTAAATGAGCTTCATACACAACAAAAGCTCTTTTCTTGTAACCTTCAGCAAACAAAAAGCTCTTGTATGTTCACATTTACAATTGGCCTTCAGTCTGAGCTTCAGAACACTCACAGAGCTTCTCTCACTTCCAACCTCAGCCTGCAGTTTGTACGCCTTCTTAATATTTTTCCCACTTCATAAATCACATATTTATTTGAAAAATAAAGTTTGGACACTGTGTAAAATGTAAATAACAACAGACTGAAATGATTTGTAAATCTCATAAACCCCCAATAGAACATAAAAAACATATCAGTTGTTTAAGGAAATGCAATATTTTAGGAAATATATTTGCTGATTTTGAAGCAACATATCTCAGTTTGTAGCATTGCCTCTTCTTTTAACAGCAGTGTGTAAACATCTGGAAATAAGGTAAGCACCTGCTGAACTTTTTGGGAGAGCACAGTGTTCCCATCTCTGTCTGATGTAGGACTAACAGTTCATTCATTCTGGGTCTTCTTTTCATTTCGTAATGCTCCACATATTTTTAACTGGTAAAAAGTCTGGACTGCAGGCAGGTCAGTTCAAAACTCTTCTACTATGAAGCCATTTTGCTGTAATAGATGCAATATGCGTTTTAGAATTGTCTTTGTTAAATATGCAAGGCCTTTTCTGAAAAAGATGCCACCTGAAAGCTACTATATCCAAAGGCACTGCCATACCTTCAGAGATGCTGGCTTTTACACTGAGAGCTGTTGACAAGCTGGATGACCCTTTTTTCCTTTTGACATGTTCCCCATGTTCTATAGAGAATAAAACAGGAGTTTGGGAGATTTGCAAATCACATTATCTGTTTTATTGACATTTTAGACAGTGTCCAAACATGTTCAGAAATAAGATTGTATATTATTTTTTCTTTCTCCAGGAACAGTTTGAGAAAACAGAAGTGACAGGACAACAGGTGTGTCTTGTGAAGTGTTTATGGAAGCATAGGTTGATTAGATATCACACATCACACACAAGAATGTTATAGGATAATATGAGTTCGTCAGTATTGAGCTACTGGGAGAGGCAACAATCTCACAATCTGTAAAGCAAACAGAGTGGAAGAGTGACATCTGGAGCTGGTTCATCTCCTGTTTTCCTTCATGCTGACTGTAAGTGACACCCTACACTACGTGCACTTCTTTGAAAAAACCCCACACACCAGTAATTCATGAATTTGGTGAAGAGTAAGTGCTTGAAAGATTTACACTACTTCGCTTACATGTTATTTCTGCTAATTTTTCATTCGAGGTCAAACACAAATGTAGAGCAAACAGTTAGGTGTACTTTGTTCTTTTCATTTCAATTTATGATTTAATTATTTTACTGTTCTTAATTTACTTAATTTACTTTATCTGAACCTTTGTATTTTACACTGGATGCAGTTATCTAATAAAATAGGTCAGGGATTCCCGAAGCGTGGGCTGGGGCCCCTGGTGGGCTGCGGCCCCTGGTGGGCTGCGAAGGTACTGCAGGTGGGCCATAGTAGTAAGAGAAATTCTGTTTAAATTTACTCTCAAGTATGTACAAGTAGATATTTATATAAATATATTATTTTATATAAAAAGCAAATTAAAACTGGTAATAGGAGGTGGGCAGTTTGTGATATTACTTGTTACTCCGACTTGCATATGACTGGATAGTATTTTATAAAAAACTGTTTGTGTTATTTATGATTTCTTAAAAAACTAATTATAAGGAAATATATCACTCTCTCGTTGGGACTTTGGGAAAAGCAGATGAAGATAATTTCCTGTCAAAGATTATTAATACTCATATGAGATTAAAACTGATCATTATTGTTTTTAGGGACATAGTCAAAGCCTAATCAAGCAAATGATTGTACTCTTAACTACACTTTTAATATTAAAATCAATTAAAGTATTCGAATTAACTTTAAGTGAAAGAATAATATTCCCCTCAGTCCTGAGCTGTGTCCATCCCCCTCAACCTCTTGACATGCTGTAAAGTGAAAGATACAGTTCTTCCAGAGAGTCTTTTGCAAGGCCATTTATGTGCATTTACTTGAGAGAGAACTCCAGCGGGATGCCATCCATTATCAGCGCAGGTGTAACACAACAAAAACACTGAGCACATGACCATTTTTGGTTAGTCGGAAGTTTTGGTCAGAGGTGTTGTCATTTCAGACTGACTGAGTCACCAGACATTCAGGACATCACTCCACCCACCTGCTCACCGGCTCACCTGTTCAGGTGAAACTTTATATTTAGGGAGTGGACCTGAAGAGCAGGTGCTGATGACGGTTCGCTGTTTCTCCATTGCCCCTCCTCCATCAGGCATTTGTACCTGCTCCACTCCTCACCCATTCAGCAGACTTGTCTGACCGGCAGAAAACTCGACTTCATCGCAAGGAAGAAACAAATATTCAACAGCCTGTATCACTCCACAGTGAGAACGTCGATACGCACTCAGAGCTTTATCAGCAACCTCTGAAAAGAGAAAGGACTTTAGTTTGAAGCAGCTTGAAGAACAAATCTGACCAAAATGGTGTCTGCTGGCTTCCAAATGCTGGGTGCAGCCTTGGGGATCATTGGCTGGATTGGAGTCATCGTTGTGTGCGCTGTTCCCATGTGGAGGGTCACTGCTTTTATTGGCAGCAACATTGTCACCTCACAGGTCATCTGGGAAGGTATCTGGATGAGCTGTGTGGTCCAGAGCACAGGCCAGATGCAATGCAAGGTCTACGACTCCATGCTCGCCCTCACCGGAGACCTCCAGGGTGCTCGGGCCCTGACTATCATTTCCATTGTGGTAGGCGTCATGGCTATTCTGCTCGCTGTAGCTGGAGGAAGATGCACCAACTGTGTGGAGGATCAACAGCAAAAAGATAAAGTGGCTGTCGCAGCTGGGGTTATGTTCATCATCGCTGCGGTCCTCTGCCTTGTCCCTGTCTGCTGGACAGCCAACACTATTATCCAGGAGTTCTACAGCCCTCTTCTGAATGCGGCCCAGAAGAGAGAGATGGGTGCCTCGCTGTATATCGGATGGGGTGCTTCTGCTTTGATGCTTATCGGAGGGGGATTACTCTGTGCCAGCTGCCCCAAAAAAGAAAAAGAACCCTACAATGCAAGGTACACAGCTGCCACTAGGTCTGATGCCTCAGCACCAATATCTGGGAAAGGCTACGTCTGAAATATTTACTGGGACAGATGCACCAGAGTTTATGGGTTGTGTGTGTTGGTAATTCAGGTTACTTGATGAAACGTGACTCCTCATGAGAGTGTTGGAGTGTTTTGAGATGATGTTAACACCAAGAAAGGAACCACACCCAAGTCTACATAGTCTACAGCTGTGTGTGTGTGTTTGTGTCAAAAGTACTATGTTGTGTAAGTGCTAACAAGTCTAGTATATCCATATGCTTATGTATCTTTTTAAAATGTTCACTTTTGCTCCTGTGCTTGTAGATTGTTTTTCAGAACTATGTATACAAAATTCTCAATGCACCACTTCTACTGTAAATAAATATTTTTACTGTTTACAAATCTGAGAATATGTGTTACTGTTTTTTTGTTTCCACTCAATGTTTGTGTTCAACAGGATTCATTCAGTGGTCACCCACAATCACATTTAAAGGAAATTCTAACATTAAAAACAGTGTATTTACAGTATCCATACTCTTTTTATTGTGCGTTTGACACATTTTTAATGTATATTAATTGTAACATACATGTTCATTATGTAACACGGCATAATCAAAACAAGGATGCTTAAAAAACAAACGTCACAGTATGTGAGAAGCAACCATTCTCCGACTTTCTGGTTGAACAGGTTTGGGTGTGGCAAGCATAATACTGGCTGGAAACCGGCCTGTCTGGTTAAACTGTGAACCTACAACAAAGGTATTTGGACTTTGAATGTAGTCACAGAACCAAGTTTTATTTGTTAGGGGAGTAAATATTTAAAAAGAAACAAAGTCTTGTAGTAAGCAAACATTTCTGGAGTGTAAAACAATCCACGGTTCTTATATAGCGCTTTTCTACTCTATCTGAGCACTCAAAGCACTTTACACAACTAATTCATTCAGCCAATCACATTTTGTAAGTGTTTACTACATAACATTCATAGATATTCACACTCCGATGGATGTATCTTGCCCAAGGATATTTGGCATGCAGACTAGAGGAGCCTGGGACTGAACCACCAGCCATCTGGTTAGTAGCTGACCTGCTCTACCACCTGAGCTACAGTCAGCTCTTAATTTATGTCTGTGAAGGTCTGTGAAGGTTTTCAGTCATCCAGGTCATCGTAGTCTAAGGAGCTTGGAAAGAAAAGCGTCTGGAGTTGCTTGAAGACATAGAAGAGCCACCTCCACAGGACAAGACTCGGCGGTCCATCTGCATCTAAAGGACAAAGGTCACTACTTAGATGATGCCAATGTTCACATTCTGGACAGAGAAAACAGATGGTTTGAAAGAGGAGTGAAAGAAGCCATCATTGTTCATTGTGAGCGACCATCTTTGAACAGAGGCGGGGGTTTACGACACCAACTCTCTGCCATCTATAATCCAGTTTTGAGATCCCTTCCCAGATGCCTTAACGCCCACTCACATCCTGGGCCATCTGACCACAGGAAATCACATGAAAGGGTGGGGCCAGGTTTCACAATTAGCTCACCTGAAACCTTGGCTGATTGTTTCAAGGTGATTCAAAGTGCTTTACAAAGACATTAGAAACAAAAACAAATAAAAAGCATGATTTCAAATTGATTAAAACAAGCAAACAAACAAACAAACTAATTAACAAATAAACAAACAAACAAACAAACAAAACAGTATATAAAATCAAAACAGATAAAATCAGAACAGTAGATAAAATCAGTAGTTAAATGTAAGTTTTGAAATTTAAGCTTAAAAGTGTGGATTTGGTGCTTTATTCAAATGCAGCTGAGAACAGGTGAGTCTTCAACCTGGATTTAAATAAACTGAGTGTTTCAGCTGATCTGAGGCTTTCTGGGAGTTTGTTCCAGATATATGGAGCATAAAAGCTGAATGCAGCTTCTCCGTGTCTGGTTCTGACTCTGGGAACTGATAAAAGACCGGATCCAGATGACCTGAGGGATCTGGAAGGTTCATACTGGGTCAGAGGTAGAGGATCATCAGGGGCTCCATTGTCCCTCTTTGGAGGGACACACCCACAGGGCCACCATTTGACCCCAGAACTGAAGAAGCTTCTCGTACGAGTTTGTTTTTGCTCAGAGACTGACCTTACCTTTGTGTGCATGCACGTTTGTAGGTGTGTGTGTAGAGAGAGTGTGCGTGTTTGTGTGAGGACACCTGAGGATCTGATAGCACTGTTGTTCCCACTGTTGAAGTCTTGAACGACTGAATAAAGCTTGTTTGTGTGAGGACAATGAAGGAAGCTAGAGAATAAGGTCTGTGGATATCAGGTCTCCAGTTTCCCGCTTTGTCTGAGGACACAGAAACTCCACCCTGAAACACAGCAGCAAGCATCTATCTTCTCACAGCTAGGCACAGGAACATTAGACCACAGCAAATCCATCATCAGGCAGGTGTATCTGCAGCACATACAAGACTGGAGTGTGGTTCAATTTTCTGTGGTGCCAACTTTTTCTTTTTCTTATTTCTTGAATTTTGCGTAGAAATCTGTTACAGCAGCATTTTCATGGCTTCTCAGGGCCTCCAGATCTTGGGTGTTTTACTGGCCTTCTTTGGTTGGCTGGGCGCCATTATCACCTGCGGTTTGCCCATGTGGAGAGTCACCGCTTTCGTGGGGGCGAATATCGTCACAGCCCAGGTGATCTGGGAAGGCTTGTGGATGAGCTGTGTGGTCCAGAGCACGGGGCAAATGCAGTGTAAGATGTACGACTCCATGCTGGCTCTGCCTCAGGACCTGCAGACTGCCAGGGCCATGGTGATCATCTCTGTGATTGTTGGGATATTCGGCATCCTCATGGCTGTGATCGGAGGAAAATGCACCAACTGCATGGAGGATGACGTGGCCAAAGCTAAAACCTGCATCGTGGCTGGAGTGATATTCATAATAACCGCCTTGCTGATCTTGATTCCTGTATCGTGGTCAGCTCATGCAGTAATCAGCGACTTTTATAACCCCCTATTGGTTGAGGCTCAAAGAAGGGAGCTTGGATCTTCACTTTACATAGGCTGGTGCTCTGCTGCGGTGCTGCTGATGGGAGGTGGTCTTCTCTGCAGCAGCTGTCCCCCAAAAGTTGGTGGCAGACCCTACATACCTGCCAAATTCACACCTGTAAGAAGCATATCTTCAAATGTTGACTATGTGTGAGTGTCTCAGCTACAATGCTAATAAAAAGGCACAGCAGTGTACTCAAACAATTCTGAAGGCTGAAGGCATTAAAAAAAACAGATCACATTTTACTACATTTAATAGGTTTCATACATGTCTTGATCATATCTTGATTCTTTTTTTAAGTATATTTTAGGTTACTGAATGAATGTCAATGCTATTTTTAGATGAAATGTGTATTTTTCACAAATAAATGTTTTGCATGAATACCACCAAGTTTGTCATATATATCTTGTAAGTTGCATGTGAAGAGAAATGGACTTGATTGTATGCAGAATTTTTTAAAGCTCCCACTAATAATGGACAATGAGCCTTCAATTGCCAGGAAATTTGAACCTTTTGAAGTGGGAGTGTTTATCTGAACCTTATTGAACCTTGTGACAAATGAAAAAAGAAACCCAACTTGCATATAATGTCTAAGTTGTATTGTTCACAGTTTAGCTCAAAAACATGAGTGACTTAGGGTTTGAAAAAAAAAGATCCCACTGATGACGTCGAGGTCTGTAAAACTTGTGCATCAAATGTGACACACTTGGTGTTACAGGGTTTAAGTACCAAAAAGACAAAGCTTTGTTCATGCAGCTCCTCCTCCTTTCCTGGAACTCAGAGTACAGACACATTGTAACCCAAACTGGAACTATAAGCTACTTCTTAGTAACCTGTAATGACAAAGCGTTCAAGAATTCAAGGGAGTAGACTCCTAGGAAGTTGGCCGTGTAGTAAAGACAGGAATTTACAGTTCCTGTCTTCAGTAAAATGGACAGTCTGTTGTTCAGATTCGTGTTACTAAGGGAACCCCTTTTCACCTCTAAAGAATGGATATTTACACTTTGCCCAGTAAGAGGACATCTGCCAAGTCTTGGAAAGACGATATATCCTGAACCACCTGAATGGGTTTTTTTTTTTGTTCCCTGATTCTCAGTTGAAACCAGTGAGGACAACACAAACACATCACTGTGATTTATAAACACTGTTCCTGGACCAGTTTTGGCCTCTTGGTAGATAGCAAGAGGATAAAGTAGAAGTAGCAATACCATCAAATTTAAAAACAGCCCCCCACCAAAAAAAAAAGTTTGGCAAAGTGGTGTATACATTCAAAAGTAAAAGCAATGCAGAATTTATCTTAACTTTAATATTTTTGGGAAATTAAGTATTATCACGAGTTGTGTTTGAAAACCAAGTCTGAATTGTAAAAACAACTACCAGAGGGGTCGATCTGCTGATGGTGGTGGGGAATCAGATCCCAAAACATCTTAGTGAATTAAGCAGAATAACTACAATTAAAAAATTACATGTGGCAATAAACAGTTTATTGGTTAAAAATCACTTAAAGAACTTTAATATAGGAGTTAGAAAAAAAAAACCCAGCACACCAATCCTGCAGTAATCTAACATCACACACACTTTGACAGACAAAAGGCCATAGTGTTAGTTACACCTGCACTATGCATACACTGTGATAAGAAACAGGTTTGTACTCTTTGTGAAAGAGGTCATGCTCATCCACTTCTCATGTAATGCAATATAATCTTAGACAAATTCCTTCCCGGGTGTTGTTGATTTAGGTGCCGAGTACTTCGCACCACTGTAGCGGTTGTCTCCTGCTGGGCATTGACAACAGAGAAGTGAACCACCAATCAGTAGTAACCCTGCTGCACCCCAGCCCACGTACAAACAGGCACCCAGCTCTCTCCTCTGAGCATCTGGAACCATGGGGTTGTAAAAGTCCTTTATGATGGTATTAGCAGGCAGCGATACAGTCACAAGACACAGAGCCCCACTCAGGATGAAGAAAAAGCCTGCAGAGATAGCAACTCTGGCTTTTGCCATTTTGTCCCCAACACAGGTGGTGCATTTACCTCCAACCACAGAAAGCAGCAGGCCAAACAAAGAAAACAGGATGGAGATGACAATCATGGCTCGAGCTGCCTGGAGGTCTGGAGGCAGGGCCAACAGGGAATCGTAGACCTTGCACTGCATCTGGCCGGTGCTTTGCACCACACAGCTCATCCAGAGTCCTTCCCAGATGGTTTGAGCCACCACAATGTTATTTCCAATGAAAGCAGATACCTTCCACAAGGGCAGCATGCAGATCAGTATGTTTCCAATCCATCCAAGCACAGCCAGCCCAACACCCAGAATCTGCAACCCTAAAGAAGGCATAACAGCTTTTCCCCCCCCTTTTTTTAGACGAGTCAGTTCTTTGCAGGGTTTCCAAATAAGAGTCCACTCTCAGCAGAAGTTTTATATGACCTACAAATCCCCCCAGAATACAGCCCTCCTCTGGGTGGGCTCTGGCTCCACTGCATCAATCACGCTCCATTTGATTTCAGAGGTTTTCTTGACAACAAAGAGGCCCACTTGTCCCCAAACAGAGCCCAGAGAAAGAAAAGAAGCTTTAACAGTGCAAATCAAGGGGGAATACTTTTTAATTAATTTTAAATATATGGAATGATGCACAAACCCAACCACATCATGTTAGGTTTAATAAAAAAAAAATTCAAATGTCTGAGCAGCGACTCTAAAGAAGGGTAAACATTTTTATTGCCTCTGGAGAAAGAAAGTAAGAAATCCCACAATCATAAAAAAGTAGTAAGTTTGATTTGGTTAAAAATATCAAAACTATTAAAACCCATTACCTGATAAGATAGGCTCATTAAAAGAGAAACCAACCATACCAAGGAGGATCACAGGTTGAGAAACAACCAATGTGGTGCATGTCTAATTTAATACTGTTTGTTTCTTTTGTTTTTTTCCCCCAAGCCAATGCCTCACACCTAATTACCACAGGTGGACTCACTCAGCTTGATTGCTGCACTGGTAAAAGAAAATGAAATCAGATGTAAAACCAAAAGCAATCATTATGATCTCATATTGTTACACGAGATACTAAAGTCAATATTAAAATGCAATCTTTAAAATCACTCTTCTTCTCATTGTTATGTTCTTGGTAAAACTGCTACTTTTGTCTGAGTGAAATCATAGCCTCACAAAAAACACCCACAAAAAAATAATGAAAAAGACATTAATTTAGGTGGAAGATTTTTATTCTAAACATTCTTTTCATTTCAGTTTTCACAGCACTTTTGCAAACATTCATCCATTTTCTTATTGGCTTATCATAAGAAAATGGGTTGGAGGGGATCTGGGACATATGCCAGCTATCACTGGGCAGGAGGTCAGTCCTAATGACCACAGGTGTTTTCACTTTGAACACTTCTGAATAACCAATCAGGAGAAACCACGAGCCTCCCATGTGGATATAAAAGCTGCAGTTGAGGCAGTCATGTTGTCTTGTTGTGTTTCCAGTTGATTCTTTCTCACAGCTCTCTGTTGCGCCAGAAGAGACAGTATGGCATCTGCAGAACTTCAGATCTTGGGCATCATTTTGGCAGTGATTGGCTTTTCTGGAGACATAATTACATGTGCTTTGCCATTGTGGAAGGTGTCTGCTTTCATTGGAAACAACATCGTGACAGCACAAGTTTTCTGGGAGGGTCTCTGGATGAACTGTGTAATGCAGAGCACTGGCCAGATGCAGTGCAAGGTCTACGATTCCATGCTCGCTCTTCCTCAAGACCTGCAGGCAGCCCGTGCTCTGGTTGTGATCTCCATCCTGGTCACCCTAATGGGACTCCTGCTTGCCATCGCAGGCGGAAAGTGCACCAACTGCATTGAAGAGGAGACTGCCAAGAGTAAGGTGGCCATTGCTGCGGGGGTGGTGTTCATTGTTGGTGGCATCCTGTGCCTCATCCCTGTATCCTGGTCTGCTAATGAGGTCATCAGGAACTTCTACAACCCAATCATGTCTGACGGACAGAGGAGAGAGCTTGGAGCATCGCTGTTCATTGGCTGGGCTTCATCTGGACTCCTGATCATTGGAGGTGCACTCCTTTGTTGTCAGTGCAAGCAGCCTAAAGATGGTGGCTACTCTGTCAAATACTCTGCTCCACGCACTGCAACAGGTGGTGGAGCATATGTTTAAATGTCTGCAAGAGGTTGGAACGGCTGTAGACTGTCACCCTCAAGAGAAATGGACTAGGCTGTTTTTATGGACTAAATATTTAGGTGCTTTTACTTTGCTTTTGATTTAATAAAACTCTATTCACTAACTTGACTATGGTTGTGGTTTTTGTTTTTTTTTAAAATTAAAATTTAAACTTGGCTCTAGTGGAGGGTTTCAATGAGTAAAAGGCTGCTTTTGTAGACTGCACTTTCTAGCAAACATGGTAGACTTTACACTCCAGCTCACAACTAAAACTCTAACTCTAGGAATTTAGAAGGCAGCTAACCGTGTGCAAATTGTCTTGCAGAATTTAAACTAAAAGGTAGTGATGGGCAGATGAAGCCCCATGAAGCACTGAAGCTTTTCATCCAATTGGTTCACCCCAACGCGAAGCTTCATTTGCTCTAGCAGGACACCTACTGGACGTAAAAATAATAGCTGGCATGAATTTGAAGAGTGTGGCATTTTGCACACAGCCTGTAAATGTCAACAACAAAAGGAGTGTGTAAAACATGTATATTGTAGTGATGGCAGTATACTGTGTATATTTATACTGGCAGTATGGGAAATGATTATTTGGAAATGCTTGAAATGGAAATGATCATTTACTGTGAGGTGTGGTTGGGGTGTGGACAGTAGTTGTGCTTTTGTAACGTTGAGGTATGGACAGCTACACACTGAGGCTTTGAGCCTCAGTCCTGCCTGTTCACATTTTATTCTGTAAAAACTAAATTTTCACTGCTTTTATGACCTTTTTAGTGGGGAGAACATAGCTAGGATTTAATGATTTAACAAATCTTTTGAATCCTTTGTCCTCCACAATGCTAAATAGCTGGGAGTCCTCAATCACCATGCTAACCAGGTCTTCATCTATTTGAGATTGTTCTCCTGAGGAAAGACAATAAAGATAAAGCACAAATATAAATATCACATACGTAACTTATAACAGTTATATAATATTGTTATATCATTTAGTAACATTACTGCATGCTATATTATCATGGCATTTGATGGCTCACCTGGTCTTGCTCCACAATCGGTGTCCCCCTTATTCTCATGCAAAGCTCTGTAGTGCCTAAGCATGGATGAGGTGTTGTTGTTGTCATATCCCAGCTCCCTGGCACATAGCAAACACTTCACCTTGTACAAAAGTCAAGACAGCTCAACATAAATTGTATTGCACCATCAGTATCATGAAAATACATCTTCTGTAGAAATTTACATACCTTGTTGGGAGGAATAAGATCAAAATGTTCCCACACAGGGGAGGACATCCTCCTCTTCTTAGCTGGCTCCATTCTCTCCTGACTTTCCTCACTCTCATAAACCTCCAAACGGTCTCCAAACTCTCACTAACCGCAACTCTCCATCAAACACCCACATTTTTGAATGAAGTCTGAGGGGTTTATATCTGTCATAGCTCGCGGCAAAGTTCGAACCACTTCATGAACCAGTCACGTGGTACAGCCGGGCAGCGAGGCTTCGGACGTCATCATTTTCAGCTCCTCCCATAAATGAAGCAAGCCTCGATACGCGCTTCGCGGAAACGCCCCCTCCATTACTCGACACAGGCTCCGAAGCCTCGATACAGAACGTCCCATCACTACTAAAAGGCAACAAATGCCAAACCAGAATCAGCAAAAATGCGCTATAAATTCATGAGGTGCACTTGAATTGATATCGTATTTGAAGGGGGGGGCAGTAGTACAAAATAAGCTAAAAATCTAACTGGCCCGTCTGACATACAACTGGTATGTTTGATGCTGGAGTGTTTGGTCTGCTTTTAATTGCTGGTTGCTAGGTAAACATGTCATGTAATGAAGGCTTTGTGGCTATCCGATTGTTCAGTCTGACGTCACTAGCAGTGTCTGGGTCTAAACTCGCTGCAGGTCCATATATCAAACGATTACTGAGAGTTGAGAAACTGTCTAAAGTCTTTGATCTTTAAAATGATCAGTGTTCTGCTCTACCAGGTGTAACAATTGAGTTTAACATCCAGGCATCCATGAAAACGGAATTTATGACATTTAACTGAGTTGAAGTTAGCAGGAAGTTAGCTCGCTAGCTTCTATCTAAATACAATATAGCATGTCCTGACTGCGGGGTTTTGGAAACAAATTAAAACGTACAGCTCTGCTATCACTTCCAGCATAAATGAAGACAGAAAACTAAACAGCAGTGACGTTTGTAGGGTTACTGAAGTTTGGCTAGCTGGTATATAATGATGTGCTACGTGACCGCTAGCGACACAGCTATGTTAGCATAATATAAACAAGCTTTTTTTCCACTCGATAAAAGTTAATGTGAGTGTTCTCAGTGGTCAGGAACAAATGTAATTGCATGGCAGGATGCTGTAAAAGGACCAAACTTCAGCCAGGAGAACAACTGAGATAATCCATCCACAATACGAGGTTAGTCATTCATATACTGCTGCATGGGCTGGGCTGTAGTTACATCCTAAGGTTTTAAAAACTGAGCTTAAATAAATGATTAGTGGTAATAAAAGCCGAGGGAGGTCAACAGTGATCACTGACTGTTTTAGGAGCTTTTTGAGATCAAATAGAAGAAAATACATAACATTAAACATGTTAACAACACAAAAGCCATATTAAACACAGACTACTTTAGACCCGGAAGTAGGATTCGTCGCGTCATCACTGAACAACCGGATAGGTTCGAATATTGTGCTTTGGGACTTTATGTGATTGGTGCATAAAGTCCTAAATTGACAATTTTACCTTGTTATGTGGTTACTAGGCGACATCCTATCTGATATAGATTTAAAAAAATTTTCAGGGGCCTGTGATGTGTCTGTCTGCCAGTTTTGCTTGCTGACTTGATTTTGTAGAAAGAGGTCATGAGCTAACATAGGCTTTGTTTATTTAGTAAGATTAAAACATTTAAGTGCCAAGAAATATTCAGAAAAATGCATCAGTAATTTGATACTGGTCTAGTTTTTCATGCATTCTGGTAATATGTGAAAGTACTTTAAAATACAAGAAGTATACATCATGAAATCTGCAGTCTCTATATTGCTGGTTTAAATGAGCAATCTGTTTATTCTTTGCAATGACAAAGCAAGTTTTTATACACAATTGCTTCTGTTAATGGCCTTCTACTAGTTTTTCAGGTCAAGCAGGAATCAAGACAAACAGGAAACTTGCCACAGAACACCGTCCCCTCCCTGTTGCCTTTCTCATACCTGAGGAGCAAAACAACAAAGCAAAACCCAACCAGCAGCATTTACAGACAACTGAAAGCTGGAAGTAAAAATGATCTTAAACTCAACTGGAGGTTGATTTTGATGTCTTTTTTTTTTTTTACTTTAAATATAGACTTTATTTTCTGAAAACATGAAGACTCAGATCGTTGGTGTGTGTTTGGCAATCCTCGGTTTTCTTGGCACCATCCTCATCTGCGCACTGCCCATGTGGAAGGTGTCGGCATTTATACAGTCAAACATCATCACTGCTCAGGTGTTTTGGGAAGGCTTATGGATGAACTGTGTGTTCCAGAGCACGGGTCAGTCACAATGCAAAAACTATGACTCGGTTTTGGCTTTACCACAAGAGCTGCAAGCCTCCAGGGCTCTAATCTGCGTGTCTATTGCCGTCAGCGTGGTGGCCATCGGGCTCACAGTGGTTGGAGCTCGATGCACTTCTTTCTTTGATTATGACCAACTGACCAAATCCAATGCCGGCATTGCAGGAGGTGTGGTGTTTATCATAGCAGGGATCGTGTGTATTATTCCTGTCACCTGGTCGGCTTACAGCATCATCACAGGGTTTTATAATCCTGTGGCCACAACAGGAAGCCAAGGAGAGCTGGGAGCTTCTATATATTTGGGATGGGTATCTGGAGCACTCCTTGTCATTGGAGGAATTACTTTGTGCACCACCTACAGATGCTGTAGAGGATGAGAGAACATGCTGTAGAACATCCAATACATGCTGCAGTTAACAGTTCACAAGACAATGTGTGCACTCTCAAAGACTTTTTTTGTTTTGGGCTTTGAACTTCTATTTTCATCACTTTTGTCAACCTGTAATTGCACAATATTGAAATTTTACAACAAATCATAATGAAATGTGACACATTAATATAGTAAATTGCATGTATAATTATGTATTTTAATATTTTTAAAGAGCTACAAGGAAAATGAAGTCTGTTTGAGCTGCTCTTGGATTGTATGTATGTTGCATATGATAATACAAAATGTTTACTGAAAAAATCTCCGATATGCTGTGTAGAGCACATGTTTTAAAAATTTTAATGAATAGTATTTGTTTAAGGCTCATAATCTTTTGCAATATTTGTATTACTGCATGTGTGAAAAAGTCTTTTTATACTTTTATACTTTCAGTGAATTTCAGTGATAGTTTTAGTGGAAGTTAGACAAAATGAAGTAAACCAGTCAGCTACAGAAAAATAAGCTATTACCGTTTATTAAAAAATTTGGTAAAAATAGGTATGAATTCAGTGGTAGACTTTGTAACATTTTTAAACTATGTGTTCTTCATTGTTTGTGCATGTTGTACTCTGTAAATGAAATGTTTTTGATGGTCACTGTAGTGGCTACATTAACTTCTTAAAGCTCTCTTTTTTTCTTATATTTAAAATAACCACAATACAGAAGGATAAGTGACTGTTTTTATTCATTGGTTTGTTAGCAAAAACAATGGTAAACCCAGCGTGTAGCTCCGCCATCTGCTTATTTATTTTCCACATGAACCTTTCACAATAAAGCTGAAGTTCCTGTTGAGATTTTTCAAAATAAACTGAAATGATGACAAAATGCATTATTCTCAAACATTAAATTTCAGAATATGAAGATGAAACATTCACTGTACCAATTCTTCTTTTATGTTGCTCTATGTAATAGATATACTGGTGCAGTTTTGTTGTTGAAACTAGAATGTATCCCATGATGTTCATGCTCAAAGCTAGTTAGCCTGAAACTTGGAAAATATTGACGATATGAATATGAATAAAACGTTTTTACTTTGGCTTCAGTTAAACATACTGTAATAAGTTGTCTGATCTGATTTTTATTTCCAAAGACCCCCTGCTTGATGGTTAGTCAGTTAAATTGCAATAGTAAAAGGTCTCATTTTGTGTAACAACTTATAAAAAAAAACTGGGAGTGAGTTGGGCTTCTGTTTCTTGTCTGTGGACTCTGCGGCACATAAAGGGGCTGGGAAGCCAACCTAGCAATGAGTGGTCAACCTAACCAGACCAAATACTACACAACACCAAATCCACATTTTAAGATCTGGTATGTTTTCTGTTCACTACATAGAGCAGATATTCACTGAATACATATCAAGAAATTCTATATGTAAGAGGTTGACTTTGCATTGCATCTCGCTCATACAAATTGTACCCTACAAGCCTACTCAACCCCTCCTACCTGTCACCATCACAAAGCATTACTGATGTTTCAAAGAGGAGGGGTGGCAGGAAGTGGTCAGTGTGAGATTTTTTTTAATTTAGGAAAGAAGGAGAAATCAAGAGCTTACTCAAAGAGAATCGCTGGGTTTCTGTCAATTGGCTTGGTGCTCTGAGGGCTCTGAGTGCTCTGAGGGCAGTCCATACCCTCCACCCTCCTAGCTCTTCTACTCCAAAAGGTGGAGTATATTATGTGACATGCATGAACTTGACAACTTTGCAGTCACAACACTTGATCCCACAAAAGATTTCTCACATGTTTTGCATGTGGCAGTTCACATGCAAAACACTCTGAAAACATCCAAAAGCCACAGCACCAGCCCCCCACTTCAGCCTGCCGCCAGTCCTGCTGACCCATTTAAAAATTATAGCTCTGAAGCAATGAACCACATGAAGCAAGTCTTAATCATCCACTGCAACTCCAAAAAAAGAAAAAGACATTCAACAGACTCTCATCTCCTTTAATTTCAAGTAGAGAGAAAGATGTTTTCTTAAACTGTTATACAACAGACAAGGAGCTCAATAATGATATGAATACATCCTTTGAAAAGAGGCAGCTTCTGAGCTGTTTGTGGATGTACGCATAAAACAAATATTCAAACACCTCTGGGCTACACAGTCAGGTTTTCAGGCTTTTACACTCATAGAAAGGGTTGATATTGAGCACTGAGCCTCTGAGATACTTTCATGTAGAAAGTGCAATTAGGGATGTGCGACATGACCAAAATCTCATCTCATATGAGACATTTATCGTCCTTACATTTTCTGTAAATTGTGTGAATCTCGGGCAACTCGTGAAGTGTTTCAGCTGGGTGTCATTTACCTGGAGTGTTTTGAGCCGCCATTTTCTTTGTGAGTATAACACGGTTTGCCTTCTGTTTGGAGCTACCTGGTTCTGCCTCATCTTCACTGGCCATGCCGGTATTCTCTGTGCCTGCATCCACGTGGTAACTGTAAGCGCCATTTATAGTTACTTCATGTTTTTATTTGAAGAATTGGTACGGTGAATGTTTCATCTTTGATTTTTATAATAATTTACTGAAGAAAACATTAAAAAGTGCACATTGGGTAATCTTTCAAGATGTAGAATATGAAAAGTCTCATTTTTTGCTTACATTTTGATGCAAGCTTCTCCTTCTAGCCACGATTCCTTTTATTTGAAAAGAATTTTAACATAGTCATTTGTTAACACTTGCCATTGTATCTTATGGGTGTGAAATGTGGAAAAACTAATGGTGTTTACATGTTGTCATATTAATGAAGCAACGTTAGTTTCTTTAGTTTTCCAAAATCTTGTGGTATGGATGGAAAAGTTTCTCAGGATCAAATTTATCACTCTACCCCTGATGTATTCTGCATGTACACAATATTTACATGCACCACCCACAGATGCTAAACAAGAAGAGAAATCAGTACTGGAACAGACAGTGTTATCCACCAAATACAAAACAGTGCTGTAGTTGTCAGAGTACAATAATGTGTTCACTGATAGAATTCAGTTGTTTCAGACATTGATTGAAGCTCTACGTTAATTATGTATTATTATCTTGAACTTCACATCATATGAAAAATGCGGCAAATAGAGCTGTAAAGTAAATGGCTTTAGCATCTAGACCACAAATCATCAGTTCTGCAATAATATTGTCATGATGCAAGTGTATCTGGTATTATTCTGCTTGAATCCTGTGGTTTACTGTGTCCGCCCATGTGGGTGGAGCTCTGGGTGCTCACCTGTTTCTATCACCTGTAATCCATCAACAGCACTCAGCAGCTGACTCATAAGGCCAACGCCGTCCTGTCAGTTTGTCAATGACCTCACAGCCTCCTTGCGGCTTGCGGGAGTGTTTTGTTGTTCCTTGCTTTGCATGTACCCTCATTTTCTTTGGTTGTTAGTTTTCCTGCATCTGATTAACCTCACCTATGTTTAATCTCATAAACAGTGGCTGCACCTGGTAAGAATCTCCAAACCTGCTTGCAAACCCCTTCTTGGAAATGCCACTACTCATGGGACTCGCCTTTCGTCACTCCTGGATTCTCGGAATCACCAGGTTGAAACCTCACCTTTTACCAGTGTTGGGCAAGTTACTTTGAAAAAGAAATTAGAGTTACTAGTTACTTCTTGAAAAAAGTAACTGAGTTAGTAACCTAGTTACAAGATTCTAAAAGTAATTAATTACTTGAAAAGTAACTATTGCGTTACTTTAAGAAAAATGTTTAACCCTCTGGGGTCCAGGGTATAAATCACCATTTTTGAGTACTTTTGATTTGATCTCTACATATTCGCTGTAAAAACTATTTACTTTGCCTTGTTTGGTATCATTCTTTTCAGCACAACCTCACGTGTCTGAATTTACAGTTATATTTTAATTTTGACATACTGTATTAACAAAATGTATGTTTTTTGTCTGAATTTAGATCAAATCTGAGTAGAAAAATCTATATTTCTTTACTGTAACAACCACAAACATGTTTATTGAATCATGTTTCATAATTTTAAATGCAAATATAAATTGTCAATTTTAAGATTGTATGCATAAGTTTTGCAAACAACGTTATTTGCAGCCATTTACTTTTTGCCCTTTTTGTTAAAAAAACAAAACAATTTCAAACTGTTTACAGAACAATCAGGTGTTCTGCATTCAATAAGATGCCACACAAATTATTTGATGACATCAGTCATCTGCAACACAGCTCTGCACCTAACCACCTCTGCTTCAGTGCCTCGACGTCTGAGACCCTTGCTACATCCCCTCATTGTCTTTTGTACGTATTTCCTGTGCACAATAAAACCTGGTTAAATATGAACTTGTTTTGTCCATGTAGTCTGCTTCAGACTTTTGATAAACATTTTTCTACAATGTGTTATATTTACTAATGTGTTTTGGCAGTCATTGTCTAATTTAACTACACATGTTGTCCAAACGTGTGCTCCTGTTGTCATGTATAGAGAAAAAATAATAATAACACAATTTCTTTGGAGGTGCCTTTGAGAACACTCAAGGACACTGTACACAGCAGAATAATTAAAAGCAAGCAGTTTAATCAATCATAAAAGCACAAGACATGAAACAAATTTAAAATGGCAGAGTGGTTGGTTCTGTTGGATAACCATTTTATTTTAACAAGCCAAAAAATATACATTATATTTCTGCTTTTTAATGCATTTTTGTCTTACATGAAATGTATTTCAAATGTTTTTCATTTAGCAAACTAAGAGGAAAATAGCAGTTTGTCTCTGAGGCTCAGCACTCAACATAAACAATTTACATTTACAGACAGGTTTAAAGCTCCCCATCCCGGGACAACTTTTAAATATCTTGAGCTCGTTGTCTTAACCTTTAAAGCTAAAGCCAGCAGCTTTCTCTCTACTTACACAGCACAGTCAGCTTGCTTCTTTTGGTACAGTGGCTGTACTGTATTAGCAGATTATTATTGCATGAAATGAGAAACACACTAAGGATTAATATTTACAAATTTTGATGTAAGCTGGATTGAAGTGCCTGCCTGATGCTGGGACATCTGGGATATTTTTTTTTTTTTTTAAACTAAAGCGGGCCTTTTTCTAAATAAACGTAACAGCTCATCACCCCTCTACTAAAAAACAAAGATTAATGCTTATTGCCACTCCAATTATGAAAATACAGTCCATTGAAATACCTCAACATAAGGCACAATATAATATGTAGTAATATAACTAAAAAATTAACAACTAAAAAAAGCTTGAAAAGATGACAAATAAATAGCACACAACAACATGAAGCACAATGCAAAATACATTAAAAACAGTGCAGTGCAACAAGATGTAGTCATGTGAGAGTTCACTCTAAGTTAGTGGGTCTATATCTTACTTATTTTATAGTCAAACAGAGAAAGAACAAAGAATAAAATCAGCATCTAAGCAAGGAACCTTTTCACGTAATCCATCAAACTGACTAATATAACAATGGACATAAAAGGGAGACTGTTATTTATGTATTACCACTCAGTAAATCTAAACAAGTTCACCATTGTAACCAAGCTTTAATTTTATTCCCACTGTACGTCACCATGTTTTCCTTCACTATTGTTAGCTGCACATTTTTCTCCCTGTGTCTGTGTGGGTTCTCTCCAGGTACTCCAGCTGTCTCCACTCACCCCCCCCCCCCCCCCCCACCCCCCATTTAGTTTTAATGTCCTTGCATTTAAAAATTATTATGAGTCACTAAATTTTCAACCAGTTTACAGGTACTTTAGTGTGAACATAATCCCCCTATGGGTGTGGTTACTTTTATGGGTAATCTACAAATGTTGACTACAAACTTTTCTAAACACAGTCAGTTTATTTCGACATGAGTTACCCAATCTTGCAACCCTGTGCAATTTATTGCATGGTTGCAAACTAAGAGGTAATATTCAATATTCAGCTGTGGGTAAGGTACTAACTGGGCAGGCACAGCTTGTTAGAATCAGAAAAAACAATTAATTTAGGTCACAAATTTATGGCACATGTAAGCATCCAGTGGCAGTTTTACAGTGGAAGTCATGATAATCTGATGTAGAACTGTAAGCAGTGCAACAATATTTTGATGTTACGTTCTGTAGCATTCTTGTCTTAACCTGTATTAGGCTTACATCTTTTCAAGGGATAAAGGTATTAGCTGATTTCAGTGAAGTATTTGTGAAGGTCCACCACTACAAACAATCATGTGTTACATTCCAGGTCATACGGTTGAAACCGTGTGTGCTGTCAATGTCAATGCCTGAAATTATAACCATTTAATTTGTTTAATATTTCATTGTTTTCACTTGATTAATATTGTAAATACATTAATCAGAGCAAGAGCAAACAGCAGTGCGATACTATTAAATAAGAGATCAAAATGGAAAATTAACTGCTATTATGCCTGAGATCCATCCAAGGCTCGATTATGATCCATCCGAGGCTCGATTATTTTCAGGATAGGTTGAAAAGTCACTGTCATCATACCTCGGTTCTCTCTTTGAACACCATTGTGCAGGCTATGAAACACATAAGCCACAGTTAGTTGAAAGAGATGAAAAAGGTTTTATTGCCACTGGTATTGTTTGACTCCTTTTCATTGGAACAAAATTCACTGAGCAGATTAGGTGGCTTGGTGATCCATATAGTTTTTCCACCTCTTCATCTATCATTTCAAATATAAAGCAACACAGCTAATAGTTACCTGATCCAGTCTTAACTTTGCAAATTAAGAGAAATGGAGATTGGGAGAAATAAGGCCTCCCTTTGTCAACACGATTAGTACTTCTGCCATGACATTTTTGACCAACTGAAAGCTTTTAAAAGAGCTTGATGCTAAAGAATGAAAATAGTCATGCCTTGAATTAACAAAAGCATGAACTAGTTTCTAGCATTGCTCAGTAATCAGGTGAAAGAAATCAGTGCTGCATATTTGTTTTAACATGTGGACTGGAGGATGTATCCTGGTCAAAAATGACTTCAAGATCACAGTGTAATAATAGGCGATAACTAATATTCATCCACATATAAAATACAGAAAGCTACATGAGGGTCATCCTTCCACATAAGACAGGGAGTTCTTTTCAGTTACACTTTATTTATTATTCAAAACAACAGTTGCATCAAGATTCTTTAAATTGTGGATTCGAAGACATTCAATACAACCATTAAAATGAAAATAAGCACCAGGACCAAACTCACACAGCACAAAACACAGGAGACAGAAAAAAGGAACAAAAAGGCAGACGTCAATATTTAATAACATAAAGGAAACAAAAAGAAATAAGCATAACCACAGAAACACAGGTAAAACAGACACCATGTCAAATATTTAAACAATTATTTAAACACTAAACATTAGAAGAGCAAGAGGCATCACAGACTTTGTGAATGCAACACAAATAGGGTTTCACATAAAAGAGTAAGGCTTCACCTAAAGCAGTCATCCGAGATCCAACATGCTCATTACAGGTCATAGGCTCCCACCTAGTGGCATCAACTGAATATCACATTCATATTCTGCTGGTGCAGCAAATAACACTGATTAACAAATAATCAACTGAACACAAAATATATCTTAATATTATTCAAGAGCCATTTTGAATTCCTAAAGAAGTCATCAAAAAGTAAACAGCTTGAATTTGTCTTTTCCCTGCTCCAAAATAAAAACACTCAAAGTACAGTAATTCATGGTAAATTTTGTTTTTGTTTGTGTTTTTAACAGCACTTTTCTACTCTGAGCACCCTTTGCTATGCTTAAGTGCTTTCTAGCTATGATTCAAACTCTGACGGATGGGTCAGCGATCAATTTGGGGCTAGTGTCTTGCTCAAGGATATCTGGACCTGCTAGTGACTGAACCACCAACCTTCCAGTTAGTAGATAACCTGGTGCCACCTGAGCTACAGCCATGTGGTAGAGCTATTCTTTTGCTACTGTGTATCACATTAATAACAATTCACCAAGTCACTAATCTCAGGGCACTTCATAATGTGAAGACTTTAAAACATTAAAGAGGTAATTCCAAATATTATCTCTGAGAAAGCACTTGGCACGTGCTCGGAAAAAGCTTTAGAAAAGCTATTATCAGGATGTGCCAAATGAAGCCCTTGAAGTGTCTTTGGAGAAGACCCTGAACCCCAGCTTGCTCCCAATGGCAGGTGAACACCTTGTTATGGAACTACCATGCAAGGTGGTGCACGAGTGTTTGTTTGAATGGGTGAATAAGAAAGTCAATATAAAGAGCTTAGTTTTGGGTACAAAAAAGAATAATTCTTCATAAAAATCACCCATAAAACAATGTTTTGGGGGGCAAAAGTTGCACCATGACACAGATTAACAGAAACAAACATGGGTACCTTGGATGACATCTGTTTTGTGATAATTCACTGGAGGAAACTTCAAAAGGTACAGCTTGGATAAACTTTCAATGGTCATATGAAATAACCGATTGGTCAAAACAAGTTATAAGATATATTTTTTTAAAATTCTAACATCAGGTTTGTCATGACTCCATGAGTCTTTTTCTATTATTATTTTTATACACTCACAAATGTAGCTTACACCTGTTAAACGGAGAAACAACATGTGCACATGAATTTTGTAATACTGCAATACCCCACTTTGCAGTTATTTATTTGTAAAAAATGTTTGGAATCATGTATGATTTTCGTTCCACTTCTCATGTGTACACCACTTTGTGTTGGTCTTTCACGTGGAATTCCAATAAAATTGATTCATGTTTGTGGCTGCAATGTGACAAAATGTGGGAAAGTTCAAGGGGGCCGAATACTTTTGCAAGCCACTGTATCCAAATGATTAATCTGTTTTTCCAAAGTCTGTTTTGCTTTTTTTTTTTTTACTTTCTTTCGCCTTCTTGGAACTATATCCCACACATTTGCCATTTACGATTGTAAATGGCAAATGGACTGATTCTTATCTAGCGCTTTTCTACTCTCCCTACTCAAAGCACTCTATACAACATGCCTCATTCACCCATTTGTACAAGCACTTCTATTCACAAGTGCAAACTAACCTGCATTCACACTCTGATGAACGCATTGGGGTTAGTATCTTGCCCAAGGATACTTGACATGCAGACTGGGGAAGCCAAGGATCGAACCACCGACCTTCCGATCAGTAGCTGATCTGTTCTACCACCTGAGCCACGACCACTAAAGTAAAACCGTCATAATGGTGGTTTTACTTTAGTGCAAACAACTTACGAGAATTTCAAAGCTGTTCTTAGCACTCCGACACTGGTCTCTCAATCTCCCGTTGGAGAGTCACGAGCTTCTCCGTGATGTTATCAAACTTGTGCTCAGAGAGCCGATTCTGAGAACTCACGACCGCAGTGAGCTGCTCCATGATGTGATCCAACTTTCGCTCAGAGGTGTTATTCTAAGTGGACTTCTCCTTGATGTAATCCAATGTACGCTCAGAGGTCTTATTCTGAGTATTCACGGCAGCCGTAAGCTTCTCCAAGATCTAACCATGCTGCACTCAGTGAGCCCATTCTGAGAAGTCGCGCCTCGTCCCATCGTTTCAATCCCAGCGGGCAGCCTTGGGGGGGTTTGAACAGCCGGTTCCGCTTTCTTAATTCTCCGATAAGCCAGGGCCAAGCCAGCTCTGATCAGCAAGAACCCTGTTATCATGGTTCCAAATAGATAGATATCTTCAGCGTCCTCGATCGACAGTCCCGCCAGGCACACGACCCTCCAGTTATGCCACCCGTCCATCGTGTATCCGGCAGGGAAAGTACCTCCAGGACACTCAGGCTCACGCAAGCCCAGACTTCTCGTTGAGAAAAGGGTGTCAATAGCATTCAGAGACCAGTTGATCAAATCCATAATTCTGTTTAGGTTTTAGAGAACAGACTGTGAGAGAGTGTTCCAGGGAAAGTAATACAAAAAACATGAGACTAGACAAGGACATAAGAGCTAAGCAGGAAAGATAAGGGAGAGGAGGAGAGGAGAAAAGTGCGACCGCCTTCGCCAAGAGCCAAACGAGCTTATTATCTGTGGTACTTTTTGTGTCATAATCAGGAATCATTGAGATCATTTAGAAAATGGGAAACGTATACCTGACCTAGAAGATTTTGAGAAAAAGCATAAAGTGTAAGGAACAGAGACGTGTTTGATGTGCAGATTGTGAGAGCTCCGTCTTAAAATGTTCGTGCATAAAAGTCCCGTTTTTACCTACATTTTGATGCTCACCTGATTTCTGATCTACATTCAAATGCAGTCATATCAAGAAAGATATACTCATAAAATGAACAGAATTATAAGTCGAAGCAGTCAGATTTGCTTCTTTTTTGTTTTTTTTCCTCTGGGTCTTAATTTCAGTTTAGAGTTCAGCCAGCTGGGTAGCAATAATTTTCTGTCTGTCTTCAATTTGTTCTAAAGAGTCTTCTTTCAGCTCTCGGTCAAGAGTCTCTACCTTCAAATCATCAAGGGCCTTGTTGGAGCAGAGCTGGGATTTAAGGTCCCTGATTTCTGTGTTGAGTGTCTCTTGATCCTACCCATGTTTAACTGACTGCTCCTTCAGTTGATTTTGAGCTTCTAGGAGCTGTTGCTGGAGCATTTCTATCTGTTCTTGTTGATTCTTGCACTGGACCTCAAATTCAACCTCCTTAGAAGATTTCAGGCTTACAAAGTCTGTGTGTGAAGCCTCTGTGGTTTGAGTGGCAGACTCCGCTCTGTTGCAGGGTGGCTGATTTGTTGCTGCAGGGAAAGGATCACATCATCCAGTTTGGTAATATAAAGCAACCTTGTTAGCAACTTCCAGTTTCCAAAAAAAGCTGGTTCTGATGATAGTGGGAAGCTTGCAGTTGCTGTCTGAGAGCAGAAATCTTGTCCCATGGATTATACTGGCCTTTGCCCTTATGAAATCTAAATTTGAAATAGGGCTGATGTTGCCAAGTCCCTCCATTAGGCCTAGGGTTTTGTCCGCTGGGGTTATTCACATTTCCCTGTGTGTCCATATTCATGTCCTCCTTTGCTTCTGAAATAGTGAAGGATTCAGGGTTTCCTCTTACAGAAGTTGCTTAAGTGTTTTCTTGCATTTCTTGATTTTTAGGGCTTGTTCCTCAGCCATGCTGTTTTGCGAATCAAGAAGAGCCCGAGTATATGCCCGAGTAACTGCTCCTCAGGCACTTTTTCGTTTTTTTGCACTTTTTTTTTCCTTGGTTCTGGTGACCATTTTCATTTGTGCTTCTGCCATTGTAGATTCTTCAGCGTTTGCATCTACGTTTCTCTGCGTCTGCGTTTCTCTGCGTCTGCCTTATCTTAGTTTTAACAACCAGGTTGTTTTTACACTAAAAGCACTAAACAGTAAAAGCTACTCTAACAGAATTGCAGTAAAAAATAAAACAAAAGCAAAACATACGTTTTAATAAACGGATGTTAAAATAAACCTAACCGAAGTAGAAGATGACTGTTTAGCGGGAAAGTATTAGACTATCAAGAGATTCTCACTCATAATAAATTCTTTCATAATGTAAACTAAGACAGCGGTCCCCAACCCCCGGACCGGTACCGGTCCGTGAGAGTTGAGACTCGGGTGTGAAACTTATCGTTTTCAGGGTTTTTATTGGTTTTTAGCGTTATTTTGTTATCGTTTTTTTCCATTAACTCTGTTTTTCTGGTTGTGTTATGAATAAATCTTTTTTTCGGTACCGGTACTAGTTTTATTTTGTTGTATTTATCCGCGACACCTTAAAGGCCGGTCCATGAAAATATTGTCGGGCACAAACTGGTCCGTGGCGCAAAAAAGGTAGGGGACCACTGAACTAGGACATGTAGAAAACTTTCATATTTTGGAAAAGATATTTATTAACATTATCCAGTGATCATCATATTGTTCTGAGTGTTACTGAATGACTGTAGACAGCGGGATCTTGGTGGATGCCTAGGGGACAGAATGTCATCTATGTTTATTTTTAAATCTAATTTCATTGCTGAAACTATGAAACAACAGGCTGTAGAGGGAGACTTTAATACAGGTTGACTAATTCGTACTATCATATCTGATGTAGAAAAATATGTATAGATTTAGCATAATATATTAAAAGTTTATTTGAATAATCCAAGTATGCAAACTAAATATCACAGGAGAGCTTATGAGACCCCAAATACTGACGAGGTCCAGTTCAGAGATGCAGGATTAGCAGAGGTGAAGCCTAGAAGACAGCTGGCAGCTGCAGCCATGCATGTCAGTACCCACCTGTCACAAAGAGCATTCCTAATTCTGCATAACTGTAAGCATTGAAGCAAACTGCCAATTGGATACTTCTTTACACTCTCACTGTCCTTTGGATGAAACCCCCCCCCCCCCAAAATTCAGCCAACAAGATTTTGACTGGTCTCTTAATGCAATTGACACACTCTCTTCGGCAAGCAGCCTGGGTTCGGAAGAGCCCAACCGTCCTACAGGGACGTTTCCTGTCGGATACACAATGGACGGGTGAAGGAATTGGTGCGTTGTGTGCCTGGGAGGACTGTCGATTGAGATTTATACCTATTAAGAGCCATGATAACAGGGTTCCTGCTGATTGGAACTGGCTGGGCTCTGGCTTATTGAAGAAAGCGGTTACAGCTGTTCAAAACCCCACAAGGCTGGCTGCGTTGATCGAAGCGATGGGAAGGGCCATGAGTACTCAGACTGTGCTCATTGAACGCAATATGGATAAGATCTTGGAGAAGCTCACAGCTCTTCAACGAGAAATTGATAGACCAGGTGACCAGTGACGGACATTAGACCAACTGTGAAAAATGCAGTTTCCCCGAAAGTTGATTCTGTTCATCTGGATGTAGAAACTTTCACCACATACCCACCCATGTTGCTTGTCACGTGAGTTTATGGTGTTGAGGTGTGAATGCATGTTATTGTTGTGCTGAGAAGTTAGTTTTCCATTCACATACTTATCCTCTACCAGCCCCCACCATTCCATTGTACATGTCATTGTTTGGCTTCCAAGCTACCTGTTCTGCCCCATCTCTAATGGGACTTAATGTGTAATGTTTGGAAGGGGTCCAACTTCACTGCAGGCAACTGAGAAATAGAGGCTCAATCATAATGAAAGGTAATCAGGCCTGAGGAGACTCCACTACCAGAAGGTGACACTGTAGACATTGAGAATAGCTGCAAGCACCTGGAAGTCCCACAGCGAAAAAGAAAACATGAAGTGGCTGCAAGGATAGCTGCAACCTGGAGGGTTTTCACCATACACCACATTAGTTTAGATGAGTGGGACCAAACCTGAAGTACTGGTGTGCTAATGCTACAAAAATTAGCGACTTCTTTGGAAAGGGATCAAGTAGGGTATTTCTTGAGTGTCCCTTAGAGAAGGCTACATAGACCATTCTGATAAAATTTGATCATGCACTAGTTTAAAGCCATTTTCCTCTTAGTTTTGTAGGTATTGAGACTAGACATTCATAGACCATTGTTCTTTGTCAGAGCTGCAACCATAATCTTAAGACATTGAAGCCTAAAGTTTGTTAAAGTTGGCCTGAAGTCTAAATCCAGCAGTGACAGAAGCATGTTAAGTCTTCAGATGCACAAACTTGTCACCCAATGTTAGGGTTCACATTTCTAGTTCAAGTCAAGCCTGAAATGAATCCACTCTTAAAGGGCCTCAGGATTTGAGTACTATGCAAACACATCCGCTCAACTTGAGTCGGATTAAACCTTAGACAGTTGTGTCAAGAAAAGTTACCATGTGAAGACAAGCACTTTCTCAATTTGACTTCTTTAAGCATATGGAGCACAAAGCCATGTTAAGGTCATACATCCTTTGACACTAAACATTTACAGCACCTCAAAAATTACTAGATTACACAGCAAATAATCTAGTCAGAGATTTAAGGAATGTGGCTGAAGTAAAAAGATGAAATCTACCAGAAGCCAATCACTAAACATTTCTGGCCAATGTAAATATGGTGAAGAGCATAAATGTAGGTATAAGTCTTACACTGATAACATTAACACTTCACTGTAGCAATTTCAAGACTTGAGGTAGTAAAGTGAACCTGATCTTGTCCTCTCTGGTGTGAGGCTCAAGTTTAACGTACATTGTGTGCATTAAGGACAGGCGGTTGTCAAAAGCTTTAGCTAAGAGACTTCAGCTTGGTCCACAGGTTTGTTCCGCGCACCTCAAAAGGCGGCTCATTGTAGAAGATGTGGTTGCACAGTTCTTCCAGTGGGGGCTCTGGGTCTGTGGTGGCAAACTGAGCTGCATCCTCAATCTCCTTCCTCACTTCCACATCAATTCCCTACAGAAATGACAGTTAAACAAGGCATCTCCCAGTATAGGAGGCAATTCTGCAAGACATGTGATGAAACCTGGAGGATCTCATTTTAAATGGAGTTGCAGCCCTTTCATTATCCTCACATGTAAAGCATGCCATTAATACTAGTTCAAGTGAGATCACAAATGTTAGTATGCTTAGCTAGTCAGACTTCCATTACTCGCTGCAAAGAAAAGGTCTAAACTTTCAGAAGTGTTGCTCATAAGTTTGATTTCTGCATCTCCTACCTTGAGTTCCTCCACACTAGCCATGTTGTGGCTGAGCATGTGGTCCTTTAGCATGGCGATGGGGTCACTCTTACTGCGCACTTCCCGGATCTCCTCACGTGTGCGGTAGCTAGAGGGGGAGATGGTGCAGCAGTTGTAGGGATGCACAAGGGTTGCCAAAAAATGTTCTTTGAGCATTTAAGTGATTTAGATGCTCAAAGTGAAAAATTAGTGCCTTGAAATTTTCAATAAGCCATTTCTATGCAGATTAGAAACTGATAGACTTAAAAGTTATTTTGAAGCATCAAGTCTGTCAAATGGAGAAATCTAGCAGAAGATACTGAAATTCTGTAGGCAGAACTAGCCACTACAGAGGGCATACATGAGACCAAGGAGCAGAGATCAGAGCCACAGGAATGGCAAAGGACATTTGTAAGATTAAACAAGAACTTGAGCCAGCTTAAGTTGCAGCAACTTAAGCTGGCTCAAGTAGATGTTTACCTAAGTCCAGGATTGCTCATGCTGTGTCCATGATAGCGGTATGTCTGGAGTTCCATGAGAATAGGACCCTGAGCAAAGGACAAAGAATTTCAGCGAGACAAGTTTCATATCCTGCACATGACAATTAAGCATTTTAAACATACCTTCCCAGAGCGACAGTGATCAGCAGCAAATCTGGTTGCTTCCCGGACACAGAGAACATCCATTCCATCCACCTGTGCACAGTTACTGAGTTTTAATCTCATCTTACCAAAAAAACCAAAAAAAAAAACCAAAAAAAAAAACTGACAGGGTCCATATGCAAGTCCATGGTTGCACCAGACAAATTTTAAATTAGTCAAACCTACAAGGAGTCAGACTTGGTATACTTTTCTGTATTGCAGTCTGATAGTGAACTTCAGAATTCAACATTAGACTAGTGTGTGAGAATGGGTGGATGACTGAATGTGTTAAGTGGTTTGGGGTCCTTAGGGACTAGTATAGCACTATACAAAATACAGGCCATTTACCTGACCATTTGAGGCTGCCATTTCTCACTTCCAGCTAGTTTGCATTGTGTTTGAAACAAGGAGTTCAGACATGCATTTTTAACTAAACAAACCCAGATTGAATAATTGGCATTTTGATTAAAGAGTGCAAGACTTTGCAAAATGAGAGCAACTGTCATTTTGAGCTGCACTATTTTACAAGTAATGAGAGATGTGCCGAAGCACGCCAGACCCCCTACCCTCAGACCAGGAATGAACTCTCCTCTCTTGTAGTAATCTGTGCTGGCTGCAGCTCGCTCCACTGAGGTGCCCATGGCATAGCGGTTGTTCTCACAGACAAAGATAACAGGCAGCTTCCAGAGAGCAGCCATGTTGTACGTTTCAAAGATCTGGCCCTGTTGAATATACACAAGGCTTTTTAAAGGTTGTCCTGCAAAGTTGTGAAGTTACAGCTTCAAGACTTCCTAGAGTTTAGTCATGTTGTGCATTTAGCACATATTTGACAGATACTGGCCGTGCAGAGCCAAGCGTTGCTCTTCAACCCATTTACATACAAAATAAAAACTACATACCTGGTTGGCAGCACCATCACCATAGAGACAGACACACAGCTCATTGTTGCCCAGGTAATTGCAAGCAAGTGCAACACCAGCACCCAAAGGAACCTAGAGAAATCCCACATTGTGTGGACATTAGTGTTAAAGTCTAAATGTACAACAAGTGTCAGTTCCAAACCAATGACATGTTTAAACCATAGAAGGCAAAAAGACACGTAGATGACATTTACCTGAGCACCAATAATTCCATTTCCACCATAGAAGGTTTTGCAGTACATGTGCATAGAGCCGCCCTTGCCCTTTGCAATTCCACCTCTTCTGCCTGTGCATGGAAAACATTAGTTGACATAACGAAAGTATTTCCATCTCAGAGTACTTATTGCCATTTGTTCCTTGATTCAGTGATGCCAAAAACATCTTAGAGCCTTAATCTCAGGGAGTAAACCACCAAGGGCAAGCCACAATTGTGCCACCTTCATCCAATTAGGGAGACATTTCTATTGTCATCTTGTAACTGTAGTACTCCATGTACTGGGCTCTTTAGGATAATCTTTAAGTTTCTGAACCTCAATAGCTTGACTTTTGGGAAATATTAAAACCCTGTCAAGTTACTCTGGCAAGAACTGAACACTTACAACTGCCACGTTCACAGTGGAGTTGCCAAAATGAGTCCCATGTTTACTGATCTTTAGTCTTCAACAACTCACCAGTGAGCTCAGCCATGATCTCCTTGACAGTCCCTCCCCGGGTGTAAGTGTAGCCATGGACACGATATGCTGTGATCAGGTGGTCTGACAAGTTAATTGAGGCTTCAAGACCAACAGCACAGGCTTCCTATTATGAGAAAACAACTTCACGTGTCTGGACCTAAAGGGAGATTCTGAAGAGTAGCCAAAGAGTATTTTACAATAATAGTACTGTGTTACTGCAATCTGATTGCAGTTCAAAGCCAGTTTCAGATCTTTAGCAGGTATTCAATGTATACCAGCCATGAGTTTCATTGTAGATGAAGAAAAAACCCAACCTGGCCATCATACAAGTGACAGAATCCTCTAATCATCTTCTGCTTGTACAGCTGATCTGCCTTCAGCTCCATACGTCTCATGACCTGCATTGTGCGGTAGTACTGCAGACCCTCATCACGAGTCAAAACCACCTGAGTGGCAGGGCCCTCATCCAGCAGGAAGAGGTCACATTTCTGGAGAAGCAAATACCCATGAGTCAAAGTGCCAAGTGCCAGTCTGTGTTCAAGACCTCACTGTCAATCTTACCTTTATTTCAAAGGTAGCCCGAGTTGTGAAATCAGTGAATGTGCGTGCTGACATAATCAGTGCAGCTCCCTGTTGAAACAAATTTAAGCACTTAGTCTTTAAAAGCAATGCATGTCATATGGAGACAGCCACAGAGATGATGCTTCCAAGACATTTTTTTCTCAAGTGCTGTTCCCATTAATCACTCAATGCAACTAAAACACTAGTGGTTCTTTCCCCAACAAGCCAAAAGAATGTCCTTTGTAGAACCAGGTTTGTAGTTAAGCCATGCACTGAACAGTCTTTAAGCCAACTGTCAGTTTCCAGTAGTCTCAAGCCATCATCTGAAACAAATTAAAAGTTCTTATCCAGTGCAAATAATATTTTAGCACTAAAGCTTTAATGTTTAAATAAAAACAAGAACAAAAAACAAAGATTTTAACTCAGGTCACAATAAAATAAAAACTGAGTACTTGCATTCTTCCAGGCAGTCACTCGAAACACACTTGCAATACTGGCCAACATTTCACCTACACTAACCCAAGACACAACTGTCCTTGTGGCTTAGGGCCTCTTCCCTGTCTTAAATATTGGCAGCTAAAAAACACAGCTGACGGCGATCCCTCTGATGTGCATAGCACAGAGTGAAGTGAAAGCACCGGAGGTAATCAGGGTAAAGTGACTGCACCTGCAGGAAGGAGTGGAGTTTGTTAACAGTTTACTGATTAAAGGATTGGATGCTGTTGATTTTAAAAGAAAATGTAGGCATACTATTGATGATCATAAAGAGCCTGATACTCTCAGGTGATCTGTGTGCCGTGATAAATGGGGTGTGTTTTATTGAGTAAAGGGTGTTAAATTATTGTGTAGAAGGTGTAAAATTGGTGTGATAAAACTTGGCCATAGCCGTGTTTGGCCCACTGTGGTTGCCACATTTCATACTGTGTTGTATACTTTTTAAACAAGGAAAATTGCTGCATGAGCTTGTTAGGATCCTTGAAATCAATTTTTAAAATAAAATAAAACATAATAAAGGATCTGTCTAACTTGGGAGCTGCTGTCATACTGACGTAACCACAGTCTCAGGCCTTGATCTGTTTCTGTTACATCCTACATGTCTTTGAAGAAATATTCTCAGTCCAGCTGAGGATGTGGTCCCTGCCAGTCATAATGGTAGTTTAAATGCCCTTTTAGGTATGACCTATACGTTTCTGCAGTATGTTCATCCACTTTGTAAAGGCATTTGTATAAATTTGTGTTACAGAATCAATCACAACCATTAGTTTCATATCTGCAATAAAACCTTTCACCTATATAGCATAACAGTGCAATTCTTTAATGCTTCTTTAAGCTGTTTCAGCTATTAAACTTTGATGATGGCTATAACTTCACCTCGGTGTGTCCTTGGTCCTCCAGGTAGATGCCCGAGGTTTTTGAAATCTGGTGAGTGAGATCAGACTGCAGAGATCCTGATCCTGTAAAAAAAATTAGGAGAAAAAACATCACTGCACACTTTCATGAAATGAATTAAAGTTGATGAAAGGAAGAAAAACAGGTTAAATTAGAGCAGAGCTCTGGGAAGCAAAACAATACAACATCATCAGTTTTTATTAAATGTGATCTTCAGCCATTAAATTGTGATGGAGATGGCAAATGGTAAATGGCCTGTATTTGTATAGCGCTTTTCTAGTTCCTAAGGACCCCAAAGCGCTTTACACAACCTGTCATCCACCCATTCACACACACATTCACACACTGGTGATGGCAAGTTACATTGTAGCCACAGCCACCCTGGGGCGCACTGACAGAGGCGCCCCAGGTCGCAATACCAAGCCAAGTGTATGACCCGGGAATCTACTGAGCAGGCGATCGGTTTATAGCTTGAAACTTACACACACGATCACTGAATGCACTTCCTGCTGTGAGACAACAGTGCCAACCACCACTGTCCACATTGTCCACATTCATTTAATTTTTTTTAAAAATGTCTTTGTAGAGTTTAATAAGTTCTCTCTACTATACAGCATATGCACTTTGCACAGGCTATAAGCATTCATCTGCACAGTAAAATGGTTACATCTATGTCACTCATTTATTTTTATTTGGTTTTGATTTCCTGCCCTGTATCAAATCCATCATAGACTCTCAGCTACAAGTACCGATACACTAATAAAATATTGAAACTGATTAGGTACAGTCTACAATCTTTCCATGCATAACATGAATAATCCAGATTGAGGTTGTCATAATGAAAGGGTTAAATAGCTGTTAGTGTGCCTTGTTTTGCAGCATGTTTCACAATATAAAAAAAACATAATGTCACATCTGATTTAAAAACATGAAGACTTACACGTAAGCTGTAAATAAGCCGTCCTTATCTTTGAATCTAACCTCTCTTCTTCCTCTCTTGTGCGCTTTCTTATCTTTCTCCATCTCTGAGTGAAGTTAGGTCTCTTTTTTTTCTCTTCCTGTGAAATATAGCAGCTGGACCTTTAGCTAGCAACACACTGTGACAAACTGCACACAAACAATTTGTGTGCAGTTTGCTAATGTTTGTTGGTTTCTTAAGGCTCAAATAGGTTTGACGTGATGATAAAATAATTACCCCCAAATGTGTTAAAGCAAAAGTAACAAGACTGTTTTGAAAAGGAATAGAAAGTACATATATTTATTTAAAAATGCATGGAGTAAAAATAAAAAGTAAAAACTACTCACGGAAAGTACAGTACCTGGAAATTGTAATTTAGTACACCAACAAAATATTTGTACTTTGTTACTTCCCACCTCATGTGACAACGAGGCGGAGAGAGGTGCTTCAGCCAAGATTTTCAAAACATGATGTGTCCTAAAAAACCATCAGAGTTCAGAACAGGCTTAACCTATACGTAAAGCTATCACCTGGGGATTTAACTGCAAATTAAACCATAACATATGGGCTCCATGGAGTGCCAGCCTGCTGCCTCAACATGCAGAAGCTGCCAGTGGCAGTTTGGATAGAATGTAGAAGGTAGGAGAATCCAAACAAAATATCACTGCAAACTTTAAATATGCAAGTACAAATCTAGCAGCACCTTCTGGATGAAAGCATGAGGAAAACTCTCTCTGGGTCCCTCCCATGTAGCTTTGACTGGAAGCAGCTTCTGCAGAAGTGTCTCCTGAGCAGTCCCAGTTATTATCGCCACATTCATCAGATTCACAGGATACGGTCATCCTTTCAGACAGCCCTTTTAGGAAACGTCAGAAGCTGGATGCAGAAGCTAAGCAAGTAAGAGTTAGCAGAGTTCCCCATTCTTCTAACAGTATCATTTTTGTTTGTAGCTTAAGTGCTCTGAACTGTGGTTATATCAACATGTAGAATGTTTTTTATTGTGTTTTCCAATTGTTGGAATCGATTCTCACCAGCAAACCTGGTGGAGAACGTATAATAAATGAATACAATCAAATATAAAGTCCCTGGTGGATGAAACCAGAAGAAAAATGGTCAACATACTGGTAGCTGACTTGACAGAAAAAAATGGGTAATTTATTTCTGGCCCTTTGATTTTACTATCATTTTCAAATGATTTTAAATCTCTATTAATTCCAGGGAAGCTGACTAGTCCTTTTCCTTTTGATCTTGCAGTACATCACCACCACGACAGGTAAAAGAAATGTATGCCAGAGGAATTGTAACCTTTTTCCCTTACCTCAGTGACCCGTACTCCAAAAATGGCTATGTAAGTAGCTCACAGTAATAACTGATACAACTAAAATCGCATTTAATCATTTTAAATCCTGCCAAAATGTACGTCCTTATCAACTGTTCATTGTTACATAACTGATAAATGAATAAACAAAATGTCTGTACATGTCACTCTCCAAGGAACATTATTATGATTGCGAAAGTGGCACTGGTTACTTGGCCTGGAGGATAAAAAACCATACAGAGATGGACTGCTAAAGGGAGGCGATTATCATCTGGAGGTAACACTTATAATTCAGTGGAAATACAGTATACAGTTCCAAATTGTGGTACTGTATTAATAATGGTTATCAAATGTTGTTATTAGTTTTGATAAAGCTGTATTTCGTATTGTCTAGCACCAGGAGATGGATCATCGGGTGAAGTCCGGTGTGGTGGGCCAACTGTCAGACGAGAGTTGCAGTTTGTTACAGAGAAGTTACTGAGTGAGGATGAGTGCAAGGAAGCAATCTCTCTGATGAAACATTCAGCTGATAAAGACACAGTAAAGAAGAAGATTAAGTTGACATTTGTTTATCGACACAACATGGTCCTTGACCCCCTGCTGTCAAGCAACATACTGTCTGTTTTTCCACATTTCAAAGATATCAAAGGCTTGGTGAATATTTGTCATTACTTTGACAATGTAAACACATTTTATTTTTTGCAGATAGCAGATATAATTCTCTATTCTCTATCCCTGTTACAGATCGAACAGGATTTTGTACTGATGTTTGGTGAGGATGTATCAGGCAGGTTGCTGAAAAGGTGGCCAACAACATTCAAAAGAAAGATTATCCAACAAGGCAGAAAGCTTCCTTCAACCAGTGACCTGAAAAAACTCTTGCTGGCAGTTGACTCTCCTGAGGATGCCACTGAATTTAATGTTGACATTGGTGAGCTTGTAACAAACCTTTTGGGTTATAGCACCACTAGGGGGGGAGTCTCCTAGGGGGTGTGTGAGTATAGCGTGGCAGCCATTACATGCTGCTCGTGTTCTGTTCTCAGGATAGACCTCACCATTGTAACGGCCTGGCACCGGCGACTACCGATCCCCGCACATGTATGTACGGACAGTGTAGAGCCGTGGAGACCTGGCTTGTATGGTCTTATGTTGCTGACAAGGAATAAAGGTCTGTTGTTTAATTTAACTGACTGGCTCCGTGTTATCCGGCTAACCTCCACACCACATGCCCGCTGGACCGGCTAGCCGCTCCTTCCTCGCCAGACTGCTGTTACAAGCTGTTGTTTCTTGGATTAGCACATTTATAGCATATATAATGTTTGTCACAGAACAGCTATCCTTTTTGTATTTTGGGTCTACTCAAACATTTTGTCAATGCAGATGCATTGAAATATGTTGTTGATGCTGATGATTCAACTTTATTAAAAACAAATATTTTTTGCAGGCTGGGACAGTGACCTCTCAGCAATTCTGTTGCTATTACATCTGATTCCACCATCCGGTCAGGGTCAGAAGAGACCAGGAAATGTATCAGCTTCTTAAACAGAACGGCATCTTGTTGTCTTCAAGAAGGTTTGTGTTTCTTTTCTATTTTTGTGTTATGAATTACCAATTTAAGAAACACTTGATTCTTATTGCTTGTCTGTATTTGTCTTTTCATACTGGAGCAAATATCCAAGAGCACCTTGATGCCATCACTACCAGCACTCAACCCTACCTCCTGGCTGTTGGGGTGAAAAAGAATGACATCCACCGGTTCTTCATTATTCTTGACAACAATGCCATACCATGCAAGTCTACCTCTTCACTTGGTGCTTTTGATGAACTGTTTAAAGCACATTTTGTGTTTGGCACATCTTACAACACCCTGCTTCACAACATAAGATAAGATAAGATAAGATAACCTTTATTAGTCCCACACGTGGGAAATTTGTTTTGTCACAGCAGGAAGTGGACAGTGCAAAAGTTATGACGCAAAAATTAGAATACAATAAGAATAAATACAGTACACAGCTGTACAGAATAGAATAAAATAATATACTATATACAGTAGAATAAAATAGAATAAAAATATACAATAAGATAAAAATAGAATACGAATGCTATATACAACTGAGTAAAAATACAACGATGCCAGAAAAGATTATTGCACTTAGTGTTATTTCACATGTGTGGATGTGTGTGTTTGTTCAGTTAAAGTCTTTGTTGTGGAGTCTGACAGCAGTGGGGAGGAAAGACCTGCGAAATCTCTCCGTCCCACACCGTGGGTGCCGCAGTCTCCCACTGAAGGAGCTGCTCAGTGCTGTCACAGTCTGCTGCATGGGGTGGGAGACGTTGTCCAACAGGGATGACAGCTTAGCCGCCATTCTCCTGTCACTCACCACCTCCACTGGGTCCAGAGGGCATCCTAGAACAGAGCTGGCCCTTCGGATCACCCTGTTCAGTCTCTTCCTGTCCCCAGCAGAGATGCTGCCGCCCCAGCAGACCACACCATAAAAGATAGCAGAAGCCACCACAGAGTCATAGAAGGTCTTCAGGAGTGGGCCCTCCACCCCAAACGACCTGAGTCTCCGCAGCAGGTACAGCCTGCTCTGCCCTTTCCTGTAGAGGGCGTCTGAGTTATGAGTCCAGTCCAGTCTGTTGTTCAGATGAACACCAAGGTACCTGTAGCTGTCCACAGCCTCAATGTCCATACCTTGGATGTTCAGTGGTTGCAGTGGAGAATGCTTGTGCCTGCGGAAGTCTACCACCAGTTCCTTGGTTTTACTGGCGTTGATCTGGAGGTAGTTCAGCTGGCACCAGTCCACAAAGTCTTGAGTCAGTCCTCTGTACTCCTTGTACTCCATGTACACATTCATCCAAACCACAGGTTTTAGAAAACATTTAAATACCAAACATGTTAACTATTTTGACCAACAGGTTGACACTGATGTTAATCTACAGCCTGATGTGGAAGTTAAAGTTAGCATTACAGGGGAGGTGATGTCAACTAATGTAGAAGAAACACCCACAACATCTGAAAAGTTGAAAAGGTCAAATAAGAGCACTTTGGATATGTGTGCCTCTGCTGTTGCACAGCTCAGGGCAGCAGGATTAAGCCAATCTACTGTGAATAGTTTTGTCTCCTCAATGGAGGAAGTGTTTTTTGAGATTCATACTCAGGCTAAAAATGCAGCCTTACAGAGCGTACCTTCACAGTACACCACAAGTAAAAATAAAAAAGACAAACAGTATCCCACGCTTCAAGATTTGATGTGTTGGAGCCGGAGTAAGGTGCACGTTATGGAGTAGACGCGCAAACCACGAGGTCCCAGTTATTTGTTAAATTACTTTATGGTTCACCTATTGTGGCCCGATTTCAGAGATTCCTTAAGCTCTATTAAGAAAGTCAACATTGTTTTAGTAGTTGTTTTTTCCGTCTTTTTGGCTTATCCTGAAGTGAAATACCTCCTAAGCAGTCTGCTAAAAAAAAAAAGGCTAGCTGCTCAGAGACTGCAGCGAGCAGTCAACTGAAATGTAGCATTTCTTCAACAAACACACCTTAAGAGTAATGACCATGCTAGATTAAGACGAAGTTGGGTTGGACACATTTTTCATTCCAAATTTAATGGTAAAGCCAGAGGCGCAGCAATTTTGATCAATAAGAATATTCCATTTATAGTCTCTCACACAACAGCTGACCCAGGTGGTCGATATGTAGTTGTGACAGGATTCCTTTTTAATACTTCACTTTTTTTGAGTGCTCCGAATGGGAATAACTCAAAATTTTTCAGTTACTTTCTTAATTCCCTTCCACAGATTGATACACACCAATTGGTCCTTGGAAGAGCCATGAATACTGTTACGGATCTAGCACTAGATTGCTCCTCAGAGAAAAGATTCATATGGATTACTTTTTTTCGACAAAAAATTGCTTCCTAATATCAAGACTTGTAAATACAATAGCACAGTAATATCACAGTCCACTTGTTTTGGAACTCAGCTTCCCGGATGATCCCTTTGTGTACTCCTGGAGACTCAATCCTCTTCTTTTGTCAGATAAAGAGTTTGTGGAATATCATTCCAAACAAATTGATATCTTTATAAGAACAAACATTACGCCTGGCATGGCCTACAGTACAGTTTGTGAAAACTTAAAAGCATTCTTACGGGGCAATATTATATCATACTGTTCATATACTAGAAAACAGAAACATCTATCTGAATTGATACACCTTATTTCGCAATTGGATGAGCAACACTCTACAACCCCCTCTCCAGATCTGTATAAACAAAGATTAACTTTACAAACTGAACTTAATTTAATCTCAACCCAGCAGTTAGAGTCTATGATTCTCAAATCTAGGGGAAGATGGTTTGAGTACAGACAAATCAAATATGAGGCTATATTATGGGAGCGTGAAGGTATGCCAGGGGGCGGGAAGGATAGAAGTTACTCGGTTCCCCTGGTGTTAGGATTTCAGCACACTGTCCAGGAGGTGCCTTTTAGAGGTAGTCCGGCAGGTATTGCAGCCTATGAATCTGAATTACAGGAGTTAAAAGAGATTGTTAAAAGTCAGCAAGAGCAGTTGAATTAGCTCGCAAGGAGCTGCTTTGAATAGTGCTTATCCTAACCATATCCTGCCATATCCTGTAATAAGGCCGTAATTTGCAGACGGTGCCAGAAGGTTGAGCATTTTGCCAGAGAGTGCCCTGGCGAGCCCACAGTTATGCCTACGCAATCCAGCGCAGGCCTGTTCAAGTAATGTTGCTTGCTCTTCCATTCAGGGAAACTTCCGCCCGGTGAACCATTGAGCCGAGGTTCGGTTGGGGCGTCCTAGGCTCACAGCCTGTAGTACCTGACCCTTTGCCCCAGGTTATTGGTAGGAAACCACTAACCCCTGCTGTTCAAGCCACTACCTCTGTCTTCCCTGGGTATGCATTGTCTGACCTTCGTGTTTTACAGGAGACTGACCCCTTGATTGGAAACCGAGATGGTGGCCTGATGCCAAGGAGCGTGGTCGCACTTCAAGGCGGGCTCTCAGGTTGGCCAGGCAGTGGCGTAGGTCAGTGGAGCGGGATGGCGTCATCGTAGGAGAGGAGAGGCGCCGCAGGTATTGTTGCCCAAATCCCTTCAGGGTCAGGTTTTGTAGTACGGTTATCAGGGTGTTCGGAGAACAGTAGATGTGGTTTCTCAATGGTGATACTGGTTAGGGATGTATGGAAACAGCCAAAAGTGGTGCCAGGAGTCGGCTAAAGATGCACAAACCCATCCTAATGTTTATGTGGGTCATTTGCTGGCATCCCGACCAAAGCAAATCCCTGCAGCTAAATGGCGTAAGACGCGCCACGACCAGTGTGTAAAGGATGCTCCCCTGCGAGAAGGTCAGTTGGTTTACCTGAAGGAAGTTGGGCTTAGAGGCCGTCATGAAATTCAGGGTGTTTGGAGTTAAGTGGTGTATAAAGTGCTTGAGGCCCCTGACCAAAATGGGTCCATGTACACTGTTGCTCTGGTAGATAACCCGAGTCACGTGAAACATGTTCGCTGTTCACAATTAAAGAAGAATGTGGAATTTGAGAGCCTTTGTCCCTTCAGTGCTCCAGTTCAACTACTAGAAACTGCCCCTATAGAGGAACCTATGCAAGATTGTGAGTGGTTTTTATTGGTTTTTGAACCTAATCCGGCCCCAAGAAATTGCCAACCAAGACTGAAGACTCCTCGCCCACGTAGATCAGGCTAGCTAGAACCCTTAAGATCCACTGTGGTGTCGGTTTGCACAAATCTGTTGCCAGGTATTGCTGACGTCCAGAATGGTGTAGCCCCTTTACGTAGGACTACTTGGGCTAATGCTGGGACACACTCGAATCCGCATAATCTTCGCCAGGTAGCAGGGAGTAGAGCAATCAAGGCTGGGAGTCCCCAGGTACTGGTGCCCAATACAATTACCCAGTTTAGTAGGGGTGCAACAATACTCGTATCGGTATCGAACAATACAAATTTTTTTATTTATTTTATCAACTTTTCTTCTGACGATGCGTTCGACTACTCCGCCTAGGCTGCACTGTCGAGCGCAGATCCACTGAGCGCAGCGCAAGCTAGCGAGACAGAAGTTAAGCTCGTTGCAACATGGCAACTGCCTCAATGCTACCCGAAATTGAACCTCCCCCACCCTCATTCAGCTCTGGCGTATGGAACTATCTTGGTTTTCATGTGAAGCATGACCCTGATGTTAGCGCGTCATGGATAAAAGTAAAACAGTATGTTTGATGTGCCACGCAATGCTCAATTACATTTGTGGGACCTAGTGCGTTAACGCAGTTAGATCGTGTTAGATTATAATATTATTTTATGGCATGTTATACCCCTAATTAAAGATTGTGAATTATTATGTAGTTTTAGTTTGCATTATTCTCCTGAATTAGAAGAAGCTGATAACTATTGCATTAGTTAAACTGATTTGCATTACATTAGACTGCTGATTTATTGTGGATGAATGATATTGTTTTATGATGCATTATACTGCTGAGCTATAAGAAATACTGTTTGCAGAAAGTCATCGCCTTATTTGTCTGATTAGAAGAGAACAGAATATACTGGAGTTTTCTGCCCCATCTCAGCAGGAGCAGATGAACGGGGAGCCAAGGTCGTAGCTTAGGCGCCGTGTGAGAGAAAGCATGTGAATGTTTAGGCTTTTATGATAAGGTGGGGGGCACCAGAGGCTATAAGAGTTTGAGCAATGCTCCACCATTTTGAGATCCGAGGCTGTCTGCATACAGTGTCCATCTCCCACGCGTGTGATCATTAAAATCATCGTTTGACTTAACCCGGCCGGACCAGTGTTGTTATTGTGGTTTTTTCTCTTGTCTCCATCCCCAATTTTGAACTCGTAACAATCGTTAACGTGTTGACGCCATCCAGCCCGATCCGCGGTAACTCGTTAACGGAGATTTGCGACGTTATGGCTTTAATGTCATTTTAATGAGATTAACGCTGACAGCACTAGTGGGAACACAATGAATATGACTGCACATTTACACCGACATCATCCTACTGCAAAGACAAGTGGAAGCAGACAAAAACAACAAGCACGCATGCTACAAACTTTACCCGAGTCATTTAGACAGCATATGATTCTCCTTATGGGGACCTGATATGTTTAATATGCTGCTGAGAATATAGCCCAGAAGAAGCGTATACTATAGCTTTTATTTTGGAAAGAGCCATTTCTCTGTAATAAACTCTCTTTTCCAAATATGAGTGATTTCTCGATCAGATAGATTTATTTATTTATTTTATTACTTTGTTGTTTCAGCAAAATTACATATAAAAACTGTACTTTTGAGTTAAAATATATATTTATAATTTTAATAAATGACAACTTAAAAAGGAATGAACATTTTTTTGTATCGAAAAAATATCGAACCGTGACACCAAAGTATCGAACCGAACCGTGAATTTTGTGTATCGTTGCACCCCTACCGTTTAGACCTTGGCAGTAAATGTCAATAGTCAGGACGATACAAATCCCGGGGGTTAATTGTAGTGAAGTCTGCGAATGCAACGCAAAATCTAATATTCTTTCCTGGGGTGTAACTTCCCCGAGGTAGCACCCCTCCGTAATCCCTCGCACCGCTACAATTTGGTGTCTGTCGACAGGATGTAGGTTCAGTGTTAACCTGCCCCAGCCAAATCCTTTCCTCCCCTCCTCGTGCCGCTACATTATAATTGGAGTATATTTGTCTTCTCTCTTGTTAAAAACAAAAAACAGAAAAACCAAACAAAAAACCCTAACACTAGGTCTGCACTTGCAGGCCTCGCTGGTTCAAAGATTTATCCCCATAAACAAAGCAAGACAATCAGAGATCAATCTATTTCAACTTGCAAGGGGAGCCGATCGGATCAGGGTCTTAGAGCTGAAAGCTCCTCACCTGATCCCAGACAACTAAAAAAAAAACAGTGTCCTTACATTCCTTACCAAATAAGAAAACCAGGACCTTACATGAAATGTGCCTGCAGTTAAACACTATAGCTATAACTTCCTCCACCATCCTACAAGTAAGAAAGGGACAGAAAAATATCTGAACATGCAGTTCAGGACAAGGTTTACAAATTTAAGTACAATGACAACTTTTACCAAAATCACCCTAACACTATAGGCTGCACTATTTGGTTATGAAACAACATCAGCATCTTGGCCACTCTGCATGAAACAGACTTTTTGTTAAAATGTTTTTTCAGCAAGTTGAGAAGAACATTGGGTCAAAAGAGCCAGGACCACGACATTCACATTCGTATCATTAATTTTCTGTAGGGGAAATCGGGAGAGAAAGGAAAGAAGAAAACTGTTAGTAAAACATAAACATAAAGATTAAAATATACAAGAATTAACAATTAACAGCACAAACAAAGTGAAAGAAAATCAAAGGAATTAAAAAACATTAACAATTGTTGCCAGTAAACAGGCGTGATATAACACCAGAAAAGGTTTGGTTTGGTGCCTAATGTGTTGCCGGCTTTGTGTGGTTGTATTTCTCACACTATATTCTGCAGTGAAACTGCTTTTCACACAGGGTATTGTTTCTCATCTTTCTCCCACTGCTTCAGAAATATATTCTGTATGCAATTATTACTTCCATGCATTAAACACACACACACACAGACTACTGATCTCACATGTATATGAAGTTCTCAATCATAGTTTCCACTTTAATTTAAACACAGCATTTCTTCAGAAGGATTGAGATTAACAATATAACAACACAAGGCTCAATCTGCTGTGAATAAATCTCACTAATTTTAGTGATCCTGAACAAATTTTGATTTCTTTATTTGCACTGAAATAATTTACTTAGTGACTTTGTGATAAAGTGAATAAAAAGTTAACACTGAGATTAAAATTGTAACAGAGATGTGGCATTTTTCAGCAATGATGATGCACATTTAGTAGGTTCCAATCAAATACTACTTGCATTTTTCAAAGTCAAATTATTATTAGTTCTTCTGTGTGCTATTTTTTGCCGTTATGTGTCACTTTCTTTAGAAACCAGTTTCAACTCAGAGGCAACACTAAAAGCTGTCATCTCCTGTAGAAGTGTGAACAGGAACCGTGGAGGCCACAGTAGAATTCTGAGTATTAAAACCAAATGATAACCACTTCCTTCTCAGCTCTTCAGATAAATTCCTGAATCTCCTGTTAACACATCACCTTTACTCTTTGAAGAGTAAAGGTGCTTCAGCGTCATCATGGTGGCTTGTGAAAGACAGCTTCTGGGCCTGGCCTTGGCCATCATTGGCTTTGTGGGGACCATTAGCATCTGTGCTCTTCCCACATGGAAAGTGCATAAAGTCGACCATCAATCATCGAACAACGTGCAATCTGAAGGTTTGTGGAAAGCCTGTGATACCGTCAGTGCAGAGCATGTGGAGTGCAAACAATATGGAAAACGACTCTATATAAGTCTAGACCTTGAGGTTGCCAGAGTGCTCATCATCATTGCCATTATTATTGGTGTCTTTGGGATCCTGCTCGGTGTTGTTGGGAGCAAATTCATCAACTTTGTGCCAGATGAAATGAAAAAGAGCAAAATAGCTATGGTTTCCGGAGTTGCTATTCTCTTTGCTGGCCTCTTTGTGCTAATACCAGTCTGCTGGACCACCATCACCATCACCTATGTTCTGCAGGGTGACCGTGTAAAGAGTGAACCGGGAGCCTTGCTTTACATTGGCTGGATCACCACAGCACTTCTGTTCCTGGGAGGAGGCCTCCTCTGCAGCTCCTTTATCTGCAGAGATGGAACTGACCAAGATGTTGAGTATGTCAACCCTCACTCTTTGTAAATAGTCTTTTTTACAAAGAGCAGTTACTTAGTTACTCATATTAACCTAAGCTTTGAAATCCAGCAGTCTGTTAAAAAGAAAAAAAAAGGTTGAATGAGTAGTACAAGAAAGTTTAAAATGTAATTAAAATAGGAAAAACTTTCGGCAATTAGGTATGATTGTATTGTAACAGTAAAATTGTCACATTAAGTTGTCGGTTAATAAGAGAATGAGATCATGTTTTGGGCATTTTGAGTTTTGCTTAGTGTTTTTAAAGATGTCTTTTTGGTGGCTGTTTTTCTGAAAGAAGCCAATTAAAAATGTTTGTTTTCTTTTGTTTGGATTTTTAAATGTATTGCATCCAGTGTTGGGCAAGTTACTTTGAAAAAGTAATTAATTTAAATATAAATATATAAAGATAAATCATAACAGACTTCAAAGATACCACAGTGTACTCCTGCTGTGGAGAGGGTTTGTGGAAGAAATGTGAATTCGCAGAAAGCTCATCCTTTGGTGTGTGTATGGATTACGAGCACATACCATTACCTAAAGAGCTGAGGGCTGCCAGAGTACTTATGATCATTGCCATTATCATTGAGCTCCTTGCGATGCTGCTTGGTGCAGCTGGGAGCAAGTTTATTAACTTTGTGCCAATTAAAAGGCAAAGGAGCAAAATGGCTCTGACTTCTGGAATTGCCTACCTCATTGCAGGCCTCTTTGTTCTCATACTAGTCAGCTGGACAGCCAACACCATCAGTGATCATTTTCATCCTGCCCAGTCTCCTTATGATCCTCACCATGGGATGCTTAGGAAGATGGAGTGGGGAACCTCGCTCTACATTGGCTGGTTCACCACCGTCCTTCTGTTCCTGGGAGGAGGCCTCGTCTGCAGCTCCTTTTTCTGCAGGGCAGAAACTGACTAAAACATTAAGTACTCCAACTCTTACCATGTAAGCAAGGCCATATGTAATAAGGCTTATTTTTATACATCGAGCAGTCTATTGGAAATAAGAAAAAGGTTTTCTGAAAGTTTTCATCTTTACTTTGTCCTTTGAATGAGTAGATTAACAAAGTATAAAATCAGATTAAAAAAGAAGAATTTTGCAGTTTGGTTATGTAACTTGCTTCTAAATCCGTTTTGTTGTATCCTACACCATTATAACCACCTTTGCATTTTTTAAAAATTTATTATTTGTGTTGTTCACTTTGTTGTATGAAAAGAGACGTTCCTTTTTTGTGTAAAATCATACAAAGCATGTGCATTTAAAAATGCTATAAAATCTGACTCTGTATCCACTGGTTTAAGTCTATGTTTTATCTTTTAGTATCATCTGTTTATGTGATTGTATACAAGTAAGACTTATCTCAAATGAGAATATATATTTCTGAGCATGTAAAATGATGTGTATTTTTTTATTTCTCTTTTTGGTTCCTTTTTTGTTAAAGTGGCTAAACGCAAAGCTCATTAACCGCAAAGCCGTTTCAGCAGGCTTTTTGCTGACGGTTGCTTAGCCTACTCCAGTTACACACAACAAGAAAGAAAATATAAGGATTTATATATATTTAATACATTTCAATATATTTACCAGTACATTTCAGAATAAATGTAAATATATGTGTGAAAATACAAACAAAATAAACAATCACGTGTACTTGTAATGCTGTGAAGATGTATTCGCATTTATCTGATTTCAGATAAAATATATTTCCCTATATTCTTTATATTGTGAAATAAAAACACTAGTAACTGACACAAGCACAAGACTGCAACACCAGATTTTTATGCTAACAACACCTTTTTGAAGGAATTCTCCTGAATTTCACCAGCGCAAACCGTGCTCGTCCTAAAGATTCAGAAACTAAAACTGTGACAGGAAAAAAAGGAATACAAACGCTTTCGTCTTTTCCTTCATTTTTCTTCCGGTCTCTGATTTAAAAAACAAATTAATGTGAAAAGCACAGCAAAACCCTGGTTAAAATTAGCAAGTTGATATCCAACTTTGTGTGACTGCTTATCCCGTTTGCCAGCGTTAGGGAAAGTGAACCCAGATAATTGACAGTTACCCTGGTTACGCTGAGCTCACTTTGTAGTTTAAGGTTTAAATTTACAGTAAAACTTGCTCTGTTTCATTGGTCTGCCCACAGCAGGAGTCTTCCTGCTTGAGAAGAACTTTCTGCACCTTTTCTGAATGGAGTCATTAAATCTGGTATAAGGCTAAGTAGATATGGTCAAATAAAGCTTCCTGAAGCACCGAATTACTCACAGATTTTCAACACAGTCCTCTTTGGTGACATCTGGTGGCAAAAAATATGAAGAGCAGCTTGAATCTGCAAATTACGAAATACCTCATTATGATTGCCCCCTCTACAGATGTACGTGTTTTGGCAGTTCTCTCTGACATCTGGGTACCGCAGTGGTCCTTTAACACATATTTTTGGGGTGAAAATATTATGTTGACAATTTGTGGGGAGAGTTGCTTATGAACTGGTTTTTATTTATGAAGAAGCAGAACACTGACTGAAAAATTGACAGCGTATGACCCCACTTCCTGCTCAGATCTTCCCTCACAGATAAAAATTACAGCTCTCAAGGACACACTATGTCCATCCTTCCATTCATCCTTTTCAGGGTTGCAGGAGGGCTTTAAGCCTATCCCTGCTGTCTTAGGGCAAGAGGCAGTGTACACCCTGGGCAGTCTGTCACAGGGCTAACACAGATACAGAAGACAACCATTCACACTTAAATTTACACATATGGTGGTGAGAGTCCAATTAACCAACACGAGAAGAGGAGGCTGCATGTGTAAATATATACACTTTGAGATCCTATAAAGAGTGCAACGAGAGCATAAAGTGTAAATGACATTTTCACACGATGTGCAGATACTGAGAGCTAAGTGAACTCTTTCCAACTCTCATGCAAAAGAAAAGTTACTGCACAAAGGTCTTATTTTTACCTGCATTCTCATACTCGGCTCTTCTTTTATCCATAATTCAAGAGAAGTCAAAACTATTTTAAATGACAGTCATATTTTATAATGTGCCGTATGGCTGTCAACAACATTGGTATTCACATGTTCTATATTTAATTTGTGGCTTGGAGATTGCAGCATCAGTACAATCTAATGTGTGCTTTCTCATGCAATGTGAGTGAGCGAGTAAGGAAGCCACTCGAGTGGTTTCAAGTGTGAAAACCACATAAAAACTAGTTCCTGCTCAGCTGCCGCTCACTGTTAAATAACTGGAGCACTCAGACCACATCACCCCTCCTCTTTGAAGCGGTGGAAGACAGTTTCTTGATTTGGCCTCGGCCATCGTCAGTTTACCTATATACAATTAAATCTATCAATCACTAAATTAACTGAAACTGAAAAGAGAGTTAAACACAAAATGAGAGTAAAGAAAGACAGACAGTCAGAGACCCTGTATACTGGCAGCTCCTTTACTTTTGGTTGTTCTGTGTGGGTGAGACAACTAATCTCACCATGTACATCTTGAATAGGTTGAGTATAGATGATATAGTTTCAATAAAAACAATTTTATGACAGAAATTTATTGGACATATCACATTAACCAACTTTAGTTCCTGAAGAAGATTTTTAAAACGTATCCAATGTGAGCACACAGAAGCACATGGATTACAGAAGATCATTAGATGATCTCATCTGAGTACGAGCCAACAGATGAGTAAACTGCACTGAATAAAAGTTTCAGACCATGTGGATGTTCCCCTCTAAATTTAAGTAAACTGAGCATAAAGGACATGCCACTTCATTTAAAACACATGATCACAAGTTGAACCAGGCACAAAGCAACAAATTGCAACAAGAACATCCGGTGATGAAGATGAGTCTGTTATCATCGTTGCAGCTACATATCAGTGACTGAACTACAAGTATCTACTGGTAATGAAGATAATCTGTAGTCACATCTTCTTCCTCGGAACTCTACATCAGTATCTGCTATGAGTAAATCTCACATTTCAGTGAGAATGAAGGAATTTATATTCCTCTATTCATGAGGAAACAATAATGTTTGATTTTGTTTGTATTTAGTCACAAAATGCTGAATCATTAAATACTTTAATGTAATTAACTTAAACCAGGATTGCCACAGACCATTTTAAAAAAATATAATCCAATTGTAATTTTCTTTAGATTTAATTAACAAAAAATTGCGATTTCCTTTGCAACCTTTTTCTAATTATACTTTTTACTCTCTCTGAGAGTCTGGGTTTCCTTCAGAGAACATTTTCAGCTTAAAGGCAACAATATGTCTTTTCCTTTAACAGCATGATTAGTGAGTTGGAAACTAGTCAGCTCCTCTGATCATGAAAAACACATAAAAACCACTTCCTGCCCAGCTCTTTTCTAAATTACTGCAACTCTCAAGAACACACTGTCTTTCCTCTTTGAAGAGCTCAAGAAAACTTCATCATGAAACCTGGCGGGAGACAGCTTCTAGGTTTGGTCTTGGCCATTTTCGGAGTCCTGGGGAGCATCATAAGCTGTGCTCTCCCCACATGGAGATCCCCTGAGTGGGGGAAATCAGAGGGTTTGTGGAAGTCCTGTAACTTTGATTATCGTTACTATCCACGACCAACAACAGAGTGCAAATCTTATGATTCTCTGCTGGCCTTACCTCAAGACCTGCAGGCTGCCAGAGTGCTCATCGTCTTCGCCATCATTGTCGGGATCTTTGGAGTCATAGTTGGTGTTGTCGGGGGCAACTGCACCAACTTGGTGTCAAATAAGAGGAAAAATAGCAAAGTGGCTATAGCTTCTGGAATTATCTTCATCATATCAGGTGTCCTGGTGATCATTCCAATCTGCTGGAGCACCATCACAACTCTCACCATGGCGAAAACGTCTTACTACGGACCTCCATTGATGGGAGCCTCACTCTACATCGGCTGGGCATCTGCAGGGCTGCTGTTACTGGGAGGAAGCCTCCTCTGCTTCTTTTGTTCACGCAGTAATGAGAATGAATACTCCAAACCTAGCTCTGTGTAAAAATATATAAATACTTCTATAAACTAAATAAATTTAAATGTATACAGTCTCTAGGGATCAAGAGAAATGTTTTAGAAAAGCTTTACTGTATTTTTCTTGACTGAGTAAAAAAATAAAGCATGGAATGTGACCAAAACAGGCAAAAATGTTTGCAGTGTAATTGTGTAAAACAAATATTTCTTTTAGTCCAGGGGTTTTTCTAGGTAGTCTTCTTCATTTCAACTTTCAAAAAAGTCTGACAGGGAAACCAATGTTTTAAGTGTAGGTCAGGTCTGTGATTACTCTTTCATCACTGAACTGCTGTCACTGATTTGTATCCACGGTGTGAATAGTGTCCTCATTTTTCTTTTCTTTTCCTTCTTTATGTAAGATTGCATGCCAGTAAAATTTTATAAGTGATGGTGTATATTTACTTTTTTTATCTGATCATGATGGATCTTTTTCTGTGAAGGTTTAATAAACATAATCAGAATGTATTTGTGTTTATGTAGATCTCTCATGATTTAAAAGACTAATGAGAATTAAGTTTTTTTTTCATTGAAGATCAAGAGGAGAGGAAAATATTTTTAATAAAGACAACACTGTTGAGCTTCATTTTTTGCATTTCTAATTTACAGTGTAAAATATTTGTTGTAAAAACCAAGCAATTAGTGTCTGTATACGTGTGTGTCGGTCTGTGGTTACACTTTATCATTCAAGCAACAGGCTACATGTACTGCAGGAAACACATGTTCATCATAGTTAATAAATGTAGTTGCATATGCAGTCTAGTTCAACATTAAAGAAAGTTATTTTGTAATACATTAAACCACAAATTAAAAATCATATGAAAGAAGAGTCAGTTTTGATTTTCTTTATTACTTTGAAAGTGCTCCTAGGCAAAGCTAAACTAAACTGACATTAAATAGCAAACCACTGCCACAGAACATTGAGCTGCTATCTCCAAGTTGTCCTATAAATAGTTCAACCTACTTTCTGCACACATTTTCTGCGCTAAATGAAATGAAATAACATGTTAGTATCAAACCCAGCATTCACATGTGAAGACTGATAACATTTGTTTAATGCTAATGTTTTGTTCTAGTTGTGAGGGGAAACACAAAAATTCTTGTGTAGATATTTTTTTTCCACTTTAAAAACATGTAGTAGTTTGCCTTTGCATGCCAAATTATAACCTCAGTGTGTGAGATGTTGGTGTTTTTTCACCTCTGAATGCAAACATAGAAAAAAAGACACTGGATGGTCTGTTTGTCTTTTTCTAAATAAATGTGTTGTGAAATGTTTAATTCATATTTAACAATTAAATTATAACATTTTCTTATCCTATAATATATTCAATTATACCAACACTGTTATTATTAGTTTACCCACAGGGAAATGTGGCATTTCCAGTTTTAAAGCAGGATTGGAGAAGCTTGGGAAAACTTGTACAAAAATAAAGAAATTACTGTAGATCGTACATCGGTGGAAATCATACATATAGTAGCATATATTACCACATTAGATTGGTTACTTTTTATAAATACTTAGAAGTCTACAATGTCTATAATGTGAGTGTGTTTACCTGTCAAACACGAGGAAAGTGTTTGTGTGAGAATCCATTAGTGTTTTCATTTTCTCTTTAAAGAAGACTGATATTCACACTGTCATGGTTCTGGGTCATTCGACCCAGCATTTTAAGTTTATGATTTCTTTCTGTTGTATTGTTATGTTTTAGTTTTCTGTTACTTAGTTTAGTCGTGGTTTTTCCTGCTGAGTTATTTCTACTCCTGGCACATGTTTTCACTTTTCATTAAGTTCCTGTCTTCCTGTGTCGCCTGCTCCTGGGTCCTTAACTCGCCACACATGATTTGCTTCCAGATCGTTACACACACACACACACACACACACACACACACACACACACACACACACACACACACACACACACACACGCACGCACACACACACACACACACACACACACACACACACACACACACATGGCTACATGCCAGTCCAGAGAGACAGTGAAGTCACTCTGAAAATCACCTGTTCTTCCTTCAAACTCTACTTTAGCATCTGCTGTGAATAAATTTCACACTTTTCAGTGAAAAATATTTGATTTTGGTTGTGTTTTATCACCTTCAATCTTAATAAATGAAAAGTTGACAGTGAAACTAAAGTACCCCTGAAGTAGTGTTATTTTTTCCACTATTATCTGTTGGGGACATATAGCAGTTCATTTAGAACAGTTAGTATCATTCGACTAAAAAAAGAGCTTTTTCAAAATATTTCAAATGATAAAATAAGCAATTATATCTTTGTGCCTCTTTTGGTACATGCATCTCTGTAACACTATGTTTCATTTAGAAACAGTTTTTTAGCTAAAGGGTAGTACTAAATAATCAGCAAACTTTAAATATGTGAATACTCATTGAGGAAGCTACAGACATCTCTGGTTATAAAAACCACCTACAAACCACTTCCCACTCAGCTCTTTGCTCACATATAAGCTACTGCAGCTCTCAAGAATACGCCAAGAAATCATTATAATGAAGGCTAGTGGAAGGCAGCTTCTGGGTTTGGTCTTTGCCATCTTCGGCTCTCTTGGATGCATGGCCATCTGCATCGGCTCCACTTGGAAATTTGCTCAGAATAATGGGCTGGGTTTGTGGAAGTACTGTGAGAGTCAGGACTATTACTACAGGACAGCATGTGAAGCTTATATTTCTCTGGATGTACCTCAAGAACTGAAGGCTGCCAGAGTGCTCACCATCATGGCCATCATCATCAATGTTTTTGGCATCATGCTTGGTGTGGTAGGGGGCAACTGCACCACCAATGATCAGGATGAAAGGCAAAAGACTAAAGAGGCCTTTGTTTCTGGAATTGCCTTCATCATTGCAGGTGTCTTGGTGCTCATACCAGTCTGCTGGACCACAATCACCATAGCTCATGAATCCTACAATGAAGAATACAGAATGGGAGCTGCGCTCCACATCGGGTGGGTGTCTGTAGGGCTGCTGATACTGGGTGGAAGTCTCCTTTGCAGCTCCTGGCCACTCAAAAAGGAGACTAGCTATGATGTTAAGTACTCCCAACCTCCCTCTGTGTAAATCAGGGTCTTGTAAAAAGAAAAAGCAGTTAATTAGAAAGAGTAAAAGCTCTTTGAAACTTAAATGTGTGATTTGGATGAGTAGTAAAGTTTGTGTATTTAAACTTTCTGTAAAATCTGACTGAGCAGCCACAAGTTTAAATCTATGATTTATTAAACTGGTTCAATATTGATAGTGATTTGGATTATTGTCTTACTTGCTGTTTTTAAATACTTCTTTTTATATTTGGTTTTTGCTTGTCTGTTTAATGTGTGAGCATGTACCATTAAAATGTACATTAAATTTACTCACAAGCATGTGAGAGCAGACATTTCTTCGTTGCATCTGATGGCAGTGGCTCTTTATTTTCAAACATCTAAATAAAGAGTCTGATTACAATTTGTGTTTATGTCTTCATTTATAAGATACTAAGGAGTTGTGTATATTATTGCATAAAGAGTGGGTCAAGGGAGAGAGAAATATTCAATTCAGTTCAGTTGTATTTATTTATGCAGGTACCTCAAGGTACTTTGTGCTACAATAATAGTATAGCCAACAGTAGTGTGTGCCCTCATAAAGACGTATTTCATGTTTTTTGTTTACAAATAGTCTGATAATGGAATACAGTATAATACGGGGACCTCAAACATGTGGCCCGGGGGCCACTTGTGGCACACGTCACCCGTACTTGCAGCCCATATATCGACGTGACGAAATATAATGCAGTTTGGTACTTGAAGTTACTTTTTTTGTTACGAGAGTTTGTTTGTTGTTGAGTGCAATGTTAAAATAAGTTCTTAAAAAGAAAAAAAATTAATATGAATGCAATATGAGCAGAGAGCACAAACCTGTTGAGGGATTCACAGTGTTAGTTCAGTAGTGAGAGACTTATTTCTAAAGAAAACAATTTTCACTACAGTCAAAAACTAACGTGTACATTTATGTCTGCATTTTTATTTTGTTAAATACAAACAAAATTATAGCAGAAGTGTTGCCACGTATCTGACCAGAATGAGAGCGCCAATGTGTTTATTTGGTAGTTCAATGAAAGGCTTCGGTTAGTTAAGAGTGAGAAAAAGAAATTGTGTTCATGTTTGCAGTTTTGTTTTGTTATACAATAATCAAAATTTAAAAGAACAAACAAAACACGACGTTTTCAGAAATATTTGTGGGCGTTTGTTTGTTTTTATGCTTCTTGAACACTAAAGTGGCCCTCCAATGAGATGACGGTACCAGCCGTGGCCCACGGCTCATTTCAGTTTGAAACCCTTAGTGTAGTGGGTGATTTAAAAAGCAAAACTTTCACAGTCCTCATAATGACACCGGGAAGGGCTTGATTAAACACTGAAACTGCTAAAATTAGCTTTGGACTTTTAATCATATGTTAGCTTGTAGTGATTTAATCACCAAAAATGTTTTTAGGAATTCACATTATGTACAAATGAAATGAAAAGCCAAAAAGTAATAATAATAATAATAATAATAATAATAATAATAATAATAATAATAATAATAATATTGTTGACACAGAATATCTACGAGGCAAAGCCTCACAAGTGGGGGGAAATACAGGAACCACCATGAGGCCACTTCTTTTTCAGTTTAGAATATAATTTAGTGCCAAACAGGTCTGATTATTAGTCTATTAAAGACACAATCATCCTTTAATGAGAAAACCGCAAATCAAAAATCAAATAAAAGTTGAAGTAAGATGTTTTTCTTTGCTTTATTATTTTTTCATTACTCTTCTAGGCATAGCTTGAAATAAAAAAAAAGTTAAGTGAGCATCAAACCATTGCTACAAACGTTTGTGGCTTTTGCTGTTTGATGTGGCAGTCCAAAATGGCTCTTAGAGCCAGATCTTTGACGTGGACGACGCGAGCCGGCTCCTTATCTCGAGCTGTGTTTTTTTTTTCTTTCTCTCACCCTCTCTCTCGCACTTTTTTTCCGCTTCACTCTGCACGCGAGCCTTGTACTTTACGCTGGGAAGAGGGGGGAGGGGCGGTAGTTACACTCGCAGTAGCACAGGAACAGAGCAAGAGAGAAAGAGAGCCAGGGTCACATTAGAAAGGTATAGTAATCATCCACAACTATTTTCAGTTGCGGATGATAAAGGATTCAGAAAGTTTATTCATGCAGGCCCATATGACAGAGAATGTGCATCTTCTTTTTGTTTTCATATTTTAATTTATATTTAATTGTGTTGTGGTTTGCAGCGTTTTGTGTTGTTTCACTTTAAATTAGTTTAAAAGGAAAAAGCTGAAAATTTAATTAGTTAAAAGTTGAACTGTGAATAGTTGGTTTTTGTCTTATATGATTTATTTATTTTAATGTGGAGTGAATAAATAAAAGTATATTTACGGTGGCCCCTACACAGTCAGAAATAGGGGTACGGAAGGGGTACATTACTGTGCCCCAAGGTACAAAAATGACATTAATACAGTCTAAGGACAAATATTGGACCTCGGGGTAACTATCTGTACCTTTTTTAGCGTCTGAAAGGTACATACATGTTCCTTAATTGTGAAAAGTACTTATTTGTACCCATTCTTTCAAAAGATAAAGTACAGGTTGATTAAGCTCTTTTTGATTAGAGGTTTTTTTTTTTTATTCTTTTTGACAGTAATTTATTTGCAACTGTATTGATATAAGCATATATTTTAGTGTTTTTATTTTTTATTATTTTCATTGCTGTTGCTGTTTTTGTATTCCCTGAACCCCCCCTTATTTTTAAGCTGCTTTAAGAACAATGAATTTATTTGAAAGAAAAAAAAGTAAAAATGCATTTAAAAATTTTTTTAAGAGAGTGTTTTTTTTTTTAAGTATAACTATTTGGATGAATTGCAAAAAAGCACCCTTATTGAACTCGGAGTGCGAGTTGAGCCCATCCTCACAACATCAAACAAAAAGTAGAAGAAGAAACTCAACGAATAGCTGGTGGATTCTAGAATTTTCTGTAAATGCAGCAGGTGCCATTTTGTTTTATCAACGGAGGGAGATGGATTACGAACTTGCAAGTCCTGGTGTGCTCTGTTCACTTTCAACCGAGGAACTCTTAACAAAAATACAAGAGTGGGGCTTAGATGTCACCGAAGCTGAAGCTCAGCATTTCAGAGGTAAGTTTTATTTTAAGAAAAATGTAGCGTAATTACTAATTATTGGTTTAGCCTAGCTTAACGTATATTAGCAATTTAGCTAGTTTCGGCACTCTCTTAGCTCAAATTATGTCTTTTTACAAACGTTTTTACAAACGTTTCATGTGTAAAGTTGAGGTCACAGTTCTGAAAAATGTGTACACATAGTATTTGTATAAGTTTGAACTTATATATGTGGTTTGGCCACAGTCTATGGGTTCGGTAACCCCTGCGCAGCGGAACGGCGCGAAATTTGATTCCCTGGTAGCTGAATGCAGTTTACCGTTAGTGTATTAATGGTTTAATAAAATCACGTTTTTACATCCATTCCAAGGCCATCAACACACATGGGCGGCTGAATATAACGTCTAAAGGAAATATCTTAACACCGCACTTCTTTAAAATATAACAAGGGTGTCGCAGCTGGGGTTTGATAGTCGCGTTTTAAGCAATGTGGGAACTTTTTCAGCATGTAATCTGAGCTTGTAATACGGTCCTGCGGGTGTTATCGCTATAAGTAATCGGTCTGAAAGAACAGACGGCAGAAACTGTCGGAAATCTGGAGAAAGGAGTCACCTTAGTAGTGAATATTAACAAATTACAGCATTCTAGTCTTTTTTTTTCTTCCAAACTTGAAAGGGCACAAAAGCATGCTCAGACTCTGCTCTCCTGTGTCCAGTAGTCCCAAACAAACATCTAAATTTAAAAATGAAAACTTTGCATATCAAGAGGATTCACTCTAAAGATTTGCTTTATTTTATTTAATTTACTGATTTTTTTAAATGAATATTTCTTTGAACTGAAAGAAGTTGTACAAAAGGTTTTAATGTGTGTGATATACGGTTTTTACCCATGTAAAAATGTGGTGATAAATATTCTTACATGGAATTTAGAGTTTGTACTACCATTTATCTTGCAGACAATGAGGTTGATGGTGACACAGTTGACTGCGGTCTTACTGAGACTATGGTTGCATACCTTTTCCAAGGATCCTTCAAAAAGCAGGTTAAATTCAACCAATTTGTGTCAAGGATGAAGGAATCTTCAGTGACACTGACTCTACAGACTGTCTCTCCAGAAGACTGGCAACCATCTACTTTGTCAACTTCAATAAGGTATTTTCTTATTTATAATGAAGTTAGTATGTCTGAAACATACATGTTGGCTGTTATGCACTTTTAGGATTTAGTTAATATGATCATTGTTTCTACCATATGTATTGTTACTGTAGTGTTTTATACTTCAATTCATGCAATAAAAACAAACGCTTAACTGTTTTCACAGCAATGAAAATACTTTGAGACTACCAGCGTCTTTTGAAATTCCAAGATTTCCCAAAAATCTCCAACTAAAACTGGACAACAAAGAACCGTGCCATAAAAATCCAAGGGACAGACACACAATAATCAGAGTTCTATATGAAGCTGTGGCACAGTATACTATGTAAGTTAATCAGGGTAATGTTAGCTTGTTGCTTTAGAAAAAGCTGAATCTGTCATATTGAAAATAAACGCTACATTACTAAGAAACAATAACTGATACTTGATAAAGTTTGTTTGTCAGCAGTTGCTCTAACACTTATGTTTCTTCTGATATTACAGGTAACCCACAAATTCTGAATATGTGCAAGCTGTGAAGACGCTGGTAATGAAGTATCCTTTCCTCAAGGATCGTGAGGGAAATGGTTATGTAAGTTAAATTTAAAATTTGCATAAGGTTCCTTCAAGATTACAAAGTAAAAGTGAAGCTTTTTTCAATCTTGTTTTGTTAGTAAGACAATCTGTAGCCTCTCAGTAGGTTTGTATGAAGTATGTTTACTGATTCTTTGTTGGGTGTATTTTGTGTAGATTGTTTTTACAGTAACTTATGTTTCTGTTCAACAAGCACACATGGCATATGTCTTTGAGACGTAAATTCAAATCAGAGCGGGCACCACTAGTCGACAGTGAGGCAGTGAGGCGTTGTAAGGAGAAGTTTGGTTCTACGAGGAGAGGGCAGCCTAATAAATGTCAATGAACAAGTCAGAGAAATGTTTGTCAGGTTGGTGTGAGGGACATCTTGAGCTATAAAATGTTCTTGCCTCTGTTATTACATCTAAAACTAAGGATTAGGGATGCAACTGTACCCCTTTTTTTTCAAACCGAAACAATACCAATACTTGGATTAGAGCACTTGCTAATACAAAGTACCAGTGCTAATACTTCTACCTCACAAAATATTATTAATTAGAAGGCGCTAAAAGAGGGTGAACTAGATTTTTTTAAAAAAACAAAAAACATTTTAAATATGACTCCAAAACTAAAATTTCAAGTTAACAATTAAGATTTTATGTGAAATTATTTCAGACTTTCCATATTTTAAATATTGGTTCATGGTATCGGTTAACTTTAACCGATACGAGTTCTTTGTGATGCACAGATCGTGTCAGCTCTAATTGTATATTTAGTCTTATGTTGGGTTTCTAATCTGTTTTGACTTTCTCTTCTCACTCTTGCTTTCTTTCAAGGGACCATGCGTCCAAGGAGAGGATTTATTATCCATAGACGCCCACTTAAAGGTCTTACAGTGCCAATTAGAGCAGGGCGATATGGCCAAAAATATTTATCACGATATATATTTGAAAATTTGCGATAACGATATAACTGACGATATAATTGATGCGAGACAAAATACAACTCCACAACATTACTAGCGCAAAAAGACAACCTTCCATTTATTTTCACGTAAACAAGAAGCTGGTTTTTATGTACATTAAAGCTTTATAAAAATGTAACAGTGCAAATGCAAATTCCTTGCTGAAAGTTTAACCCAAAGGCATTTCCAGTAGAAATGGGCTGACATATCCTGAGCATAACCATGTATAATATCCACTGAAGTTAAAAAGAGGTGCTTTGCAACATTAAACTGCAGTGTGCAGTACGCATTTTTCGGACCATAAGGTACACGGGATTATAAGGCACATTAAGCGAAACAAAGCAGTCAGATAAATCAAACTTTATTAAACTCATTCTTCTTGCTTCCTCCACTTCTGTACCATTGATTCATTAATGTTGAATTCTCTGGCAGCTGCTCTATTCCCATGTTGTTGCAGTATATTAATGACTAACCTCGTATTGTGGATGGATTATCTCAGTTGTTCTCCTGACTGAAGTTTGGTCCGTTTACAGCATCCTGCCATGCGATTGCATTTGTCTCTAACCATGAGGAACCTTCACGTTAACTTTTATAAGTGGAAAAGTGTTAGTGTTTGTCCTCCAGCTTCACTGTTTATGTTATGCTAACATAGCTGTGTCGCTAGCGATCACGTAGCACATCATTATATACCAGCTAGCCCAACTTCAGTAACCCTACAAACGTCACTGCTGTTTAGTTTCCTGTCTTCATTTATGTTGGAAGTGATAGCAGAGCTGTACGTTTGAATTTTTTCAGAAATCTCTGTCAGAACGTGCTATATCATGCTTAGGTAACTAGCGAAACTAGCGAGCTAACTTCCGCTAGCTTCCTGCTAACTTCTAACTCCGTTAAATGTAATAACTTTTGTTTTCATGGATGCCTGGAAGTTAAACTTTATAGTTACACCTGGTAAAGCAGCAATGCTGATCGTTTTATTAAAGATCAAAGAATTTAGACAGTTTTCAACTCTCAGTGATGCTGCAGTGTTGTTTGACCTGAAGTCAAATATACGGAGTTTGGGACCCAGATTACTCCCAGATTTAAGAGCATCTTAGTCCGACAAACACGACAATAACAACGGCCGCTTGCATGTTCTGCAAAAAAATGTGCTTTGTTGTGTATCTGACGGACAAACACCAAACCAGTTCCACATCACGGAAGTTGCACCATTTTTACAAACCAACAATCGGCCATGTGCGTATGAAAACAAAGGCACTGCGCATGCGCGTTTTACTCCCATTCTATCGCAATATTTCATTTTCCTATCGTTGCCTAACATTATACCGGTATTACCGTGAACAGTATAATATGGCCCAGCCCTAGTGCCAATATCAGAAGATGCAACCAGATACGATGGTGGTTCATAACCGTGTGCAGCAAACGTTTGCTTGGCGGCAGAAAGAAATTGCAAATGGTATGCCTGTGGAGGATGTGTTGAAGAAGTACCCCTTCTTAGGGATGCCTACTGGTGTAAGTCAGAAAGCTGGATTGAACTTGGAAATAGCTGTCACATTTAACATGTTTATAGTAGTAAATTTTATTTGCCCTTGACCTTGTTTTCTTCATCTGTCCCTCTTTCCTTTTTTCGTATGTTCATGTAACTTCTTACAGTATTGTTGTTAAATTCTATAAAAAAAATAATTATGCAGCACCATACATAATTAATATCAACTTTAGATTATTTCATTTTCATACACTGTTATTTTGTACTGAAAATGAATTTTTTACTTGTAGCTGTGCAACGAACTCGGGTGGATCCAACCAACAACGGGTAATGTAAGCCAGCGATTTCGTGAAGGGCTCTCATGTGTTGCAGCAAAGGTGATTGACCTTACACAAGGGAAAACCCCACTCTACCAGCTCTACCTTGATGCAAGAGAGGAGGCTCTCACTGATGACCTACCGGGTATTTGCTTTTTTTTTTTTTTTTTTTTTTTCTTTTTTTTTTTTTTTTAACTTCAAGGCTTCCATTTTATATAATTTTTATAGGTAACTGGAAATGCCAGATAAAATGCATGGGTGATCTTGTGTTTTGTTGTTCTTTTGGCAGATCTTGACACAAGGGCTGCACTTTTATTCCTGCCATACGTCTTCAAGGAGAAACTGGATCTCTTTGTCATACTTGGAGAGGTGTGTGTATTAAAATATTTAGTCTATATAAAAGGAAAACAAATGTATCTTTTGTTAAGAGACTAATATATTGCTTTCCTCTACCTTCTCTTTTGACTTCAAAGGTTCATCCTAAAACCCCCTATCCAACTGTTCAGCTACTTCATGAAGACTGGAAACCAGTGTTCTCCAGAAGCGCTCCAAATATTGTGAAGTTGGATGGCAGTGAAGTGTGCAGAAGCTCGTGTATTTTTGAAGGAATCATCTCTTCTTTCTGCTTGTATTTTGTCTTCAACCTTGCTTATCCAAAACATCTGAAGAACACCCTGATTTTTCTCCAAAAGTACATTGTGAAAATAGATGAGGGTGAGGATCGGCCTCTGCCAATCACAGTCACCAGACAAATAAATCTTCTGTATTGACCACCATGCCTCAGCCATATCAGTGCTCCAAATGTGGCAGAAGAACCTTTAGTTTGACAAAGCTTATTCAGCACATAGGACTTATTCATTCCCATGATGCCAATTTTGATATAACCTGTGGACTCAGTGACTGCTGTTCTTCCTTCAAAAAATATGAATCTTTCAGACGACATGTGTATAGGAAACACAGAGAACAGGTGTTGTGTTAATATTGACACAATGTGGGTCTTTTGTGGAAAAATTCTCATTCCTCTGTTATATGACAACCATTTTCATTCATACAGTGTTAGAGTTGATAGTGAATGGACGTTGCTAAAACCTGGACAGGAAATTGATGTTGCAGCTTATGACACATACTCTGTTGATAACAGTTTGTATGTAACAGTTAAGCAATGTATTTAAGAAGGTAATAAATGTGACAAGTATTTTTGACTTTGTATCTTCAATTTTTCAAATCTTGAGAGGAAAAATATAGGAAATCTGTGTGTAGATACTGAACCTTTAGAAAGACATTTTTGTACTCCTTTTAAGGGTTCTTTTTTGTACTTTATACTAAGGGTACAATTTTGCCCTTTAAAGTACAGGTTTGACGTGTAAAAGGTACAAATTACAAGGGTACAAATCAGTACCCACAGTTTAGGGTACAGAACGGTACCTTAGAGGGTACCACCCCAGTGACAAGCCATTGTACCCCTATAGGTACATTTCTGTACTTTAATTTCTGAGTGTGTAGAGACAAAGCATGTGCAAACTCCAAAGCACGTACAAATCACAACAGAAGTGCTCCAGGATGCTAGGGGCAGTGTTGAGCTTTTGTTACCTAGTGGCTACACAAGCCAGGAAGTACCAACGACCCGATTTTGTGTGTGGTAGTAACAGGTAAATGAACATTTTCTTTTTTAAATTATTTGAATATATACAGTGCTTGTGTATAAATACACAAACAATACACATATGCTTTCAATTGTGTAATTTGAGTGATCTGGGTAGCTCTGTTTTGGAAGTTCAGTTAACGCTAGAAATGTGTTTTGGAGTTTGTACGTGTTTTGTCTCAAGAGGCCACCATAAATATTTATATATAAACATATATAAATAAAACCACTTTTTTTTACATTAGTAATTCCTATTGTGCATAATTTTATATTATTGTTAATAAGAAATTAATTAAAGCAACAAAAAAACCAGAAGAGCCGGTTCGGAGCCGGTTCGGAGCCGAAAGAGCCGGCTCTCTAAAAAGAGCCAGAAATCCCATCACTAGACTGCGGTTATCTCTAAGTTGTTCTTTATATAGTTCAGCCTACTTTCAGTGCTTATTTCCTCTGCTAAATGTTTCACGCTTCAACAGATTAGAATCAAACCCAGCATTTACATGTGAAGACTGACTGATCTAATTTGTTTATTGCTGTTTGTCTGTTTCCAAAGAAAGTTTACCTTTTTTTTTTTTTTTTTTTACTATTTTGATGTTTTGTTTATAGGGGTGGAAGGAAACACACACATTTTGGTATAGATCATTTTCAATATTAAAATGATGTAGTAGCAGTTGGATGTGTAAGTGTAAGCATCAAAAAGATACAGTGGAGCAGGTTTAACTATGCCTTTCTTTAGCAAAGAAAAAACAAACAGTCATAACAATACACAATATTTTATAATACACATATTTATCTTTAGTTGCACGGTCTTATCTGATTGTCTGTTTCTGAAAATATTTTTCTTTTTTGCTTATTTATTTGTTTTTTAAATTTGTTTATTAATCAAGGTCTGCATTTGCTAATGTGGCTGTTTAGGATTTTTGTTTTTGCTATACTTTTTGTTTTGTACTGTAAATGCAGAAAAGTAGTGTTCACATATTTTATATACTAATTTGAAACTAATGTACTCATCAAATAACTTTGACACAAGTCACAGAGCATTTGGATGTCCCCCTCTACAATTCAGTAAAGTGAGTAATAGTTGTATGCTATCTCATGCTAAAACAAAATGATCACAAGCTGAACAGGGAACGGAGCAACAAATTGCAAAGAGGGCTTCCCGAGATAAAGATAAACCTGATATCATTCAAACCACCAACATGTCAGTCCATGTGTGCCATATGTCCTTTCCAGGAACTTAACATTACCATCTGCTGTCAATAAATCTCACATTTCAGTGAAACTGAAGCAAAGACATTGTGGCAGTGCAAGGCGAGGAAAAGGGTGAGGTGAGGCAAAAAGAGAAAAGGGAACAAATGATGATGTTACAAACACAAAGGCAGTGGTGTGGTGATTGGGAGTCTGAAAGCTTCACAATTATAGAGTTGTGAAGTTGAACAACCCAACAACGTCACACTGATAATTTGAAACAGATAATCTGTAGTTTAACACTATGGTAATTACCAAGAAGGCACTCAGGTTGGTTATACAGAGATGTGGTTCAGAGTATAAAGTAAAAAATGTAATGCTTAAGTGAGGAACCCAGATTCAGCCACTTCCTGCAGAAGTCTTTTCTGCAGCTTTCAAGAAAAACCATCAGCTTAGCTTCATCATGACAGCTGGCTGTAGGCGGATTCTAGGTTTGGTCTTGGCTATCATCGGTTTTCTGGGGAGCATCATCACCTGTGCGGAGAGTTGGGTCAGAGTTGTGTTACATCAAGTGCAGCAGATATTCATATGAATTTTAGGTGATGATGCTGAGATCCATTCACTGAATTCCACCTTCATACCAACTTTAGAGTGTCCAATATAAAGACAGTATAAACAGTGTACTCTCAGTGTAGAGGATGGAAATCAACCATGACATATATACCTGTTTACACTGAACATATACTCACATATGTACTATGTCACCATATGTACTCGTATACACTGTATACATACCTACACTTGGATGTTTAGACCCACACTTTTAGATCAAATATTATTCACAAGTATATTAATGAAGTTTGTGCCACTTGTTGAATGAGCATATGTGATCAATACTGTCTGAAGTGTAGTGATTAGGAACAAAAAGTAACCTTTGATTGTATTATGGCCAGTGGTAACTAGTCCAAACAAAGAGTTAAATAAACTTGGTCCCACTAAGCTGCACCTGGGAGCCTATCCGCTGCCAGAAGGTGGTGAACCACCCATCTCTAACCCATGAAGTAAAGAAATTTTGACCACCTGAGAGTGCACCGGGGACACTTTTTGCCTGTCTCCAGTTGCCAAAGTTGTGAAAAACCCTTCTTTAACAGATATAGTAGCCCACCCCTGGCAGCAAACCTGACAAAGCTGTCAGGAGGATTCATTTTTTTCTGTCTGCAGTATGTTTGATATCTGACTTTTGCCCTTAAAACTGTCAAAAGGACCCAATTAAAATGATTGATGTTGGGAACAGCGCTCAGAGTTATGGAGTAATGCCAGAAAGTTATCTAACGCAAGGGGATGCATCCATTGCACTTTTGAATGTGTGTGACTGTTAGAAAGCACTTAAGAACAGAAAAAAGTGCTTGTGTGAATGAGTGAAAGAGGCATGTTGTCTGAAGCGCTTTGAGTGCTCTGGGAAAGTAGAAAAGAAGAATCAGTCCGCTTACCATTTCACAGATTTCTTGAAAAGTCTGTGTGGGTCATCCAATAAATAACTCCATATCTTTTTCAAATGATTGATTGATTGATTTTTTAAATCTGCTAATATCTAACATACAGATTTTCTGTATGAAATGTTCTTTTGGGGAGTGATTGGTCTTTATATGTAACTTTGCATGCATCAGTGAAGACGCAGTCAACTTCTCCTTTAATTATTACAAGCACCTAAAAACCACTTCCTGCCTGACTTTCATGCAGATAAATTACTGCAGCTCTCAAGAACACACCATCTTTCCTCTTTGAAGAGATCAGCAGATCTCATCACGATGGCTGACTGTAAGCTTCTGGGTTTGGTCTTGGCTATCATCGGCTTTTTGGGGAGCATCATCACTTGTGTGCTCCCCATGTGGAGAGTGACAGCCTTCATTGGTACCAACATCGTCACAGCTCAAGTAACCCATGAGGGCTTGTGGATGAGCTGTGTGGTCCAGAGTACGAGCCAGAAGCAGTGTAAGGTCTATGATTCGGAGTTGGCCTTATCTCAAGATTTGCAGGCTGCCCGAGCGCTCATCATCATCGCCATCCTGTTAGGGTTCTTTGGGATCCTGTTTGCTGTAGTTGGGTACAGGTGCAGTAACTGTATAATGCATCAAAGACAAAATAGCAATGTGACTATAGCTTCTGGGGTTATCGTCATCATTGCAGGTGTCTTGCTCCTAATCCCTGTAACTTGGACAGCCCACGCTATGATTAAGGATTTCTACAACCCACTCTGGTCCGCTTCTCAGAAGAGGGAGCTGGGATCATCGCTTTACATCGGCTGGGGCTCTGCAGGACTGCTGTTCCTGGGAGGAGGCCTCCTCTGCAGCTCCCGTCCTCGTATGAATGACACTGACTGTGAGGTTAGGTACTCCAACCATCGTGCTGTTTAAGTCCTACATTTAAATACAAAACTAATGAGAACAAGAAAAGTTTCATCTCCTGTTTTTCTCCTGAGTAAAACAACAAATTAGATATTTTATTTGTACGCTTTAGGAAAACTGTATTGCAGCAGAAATCACATCGTACTTCCGTCAATTAGGAAAGTAACATGATTCAAATAAGCAGCAATGTTTGCAGTACAAGTGTTTAACTTTACTGAAGTTTTTACTTCTTACTTTTTACTTGCATCCAGAATATATTGAGGGAACACAGTTCAGTGTTTTGAATCTCTTTGTGTGCTTAAAGAGATTCAAATACAGCAAATTACAATACATTTTCTAAGATATTTTACACCATGATAGAGATTTAGTTCACATTTCTTTGTTGTTCATGCTGTGTAATATATATTATATAGGTTATTCTCACTGAGTTTTTTTTCTGGGCTCTTTAGGAAATTCAAAGGATGTGCATTAGAAACTGCCATGAAATCTGACTGTGTAGTCAGTGATTAAAGTCTAGAAGTCTAGGCCTCATCTTTGACTGGTCTTTCTTTTTTTGTTGAATAGTTTTCTTCTGTTTTTTGTGTCTTTCTTATAATGTATATGTAATATGAAATTAAGGTAAACATTAGAAGCATGTAAGATCATGTGTTTGCTTTTTTAATCTTAGCATAGCCACTCTTTTTTTTTTCAAGAGTATAATAAACAGAGTAAAAAGTAATTCGTGTTTTCAGTTTATGGAGTATTTCTTATATTTATGGGACTAGATGCGAATTAAATTGAAATCAGTTTAAAAATATATTCTGTGTTTTTATTGGTTTGTTTGTAGTACATGAATTTTAGTCTTTCTGTAATTAACTGGTTCAATATTAATGATCATGTCACAGATTTGCATTTTCTAGCTGAATAGTTTTCAGATTGTATTTGTTTTGTGTTTGTTGTAATGCATATGCAGCAAAAATTATCAAGCATTTTTACAAGCAGGTGATTTCATGTGTTGTTGTTTTTTATCATGGTGGGGGGTTTTGTCAAAAGGTGAAATAAAATGAGCGAACAACTCTGTGTTTATAGACTTCTCCCTTTTTGAAAGACTAATGAGTTTTGTAGACTTTTTTTATTCAAGAATGAGATGAAAGATGAAAGACAACGCTACCACACTTAGCTCTTATTTCCAAGTTTTATTAGAACATACTTAGTCATTTTGTTTCGTGTTCAGCATCTATCGAACTTAATGCAATTTATGAAATTTCTTTTTTTTAAATTCTGTCACAAAGTTGAAGAGACTCAGCATTAAAAAATTCTACCAATTATGTCATGGTTCAGGTTTTATAGGGTTAGAATAATGGTTCAAATCTTTGGTTAAAACTACTCAATTTAAAATGGGTCCAAATGTCCAACACTTTTTACAGTTCTGGTAAATTTTATCACCCTGAATAAAGTCAAACACACAGTCATTTTTATTTCTTTTGATGTGTGATACAAAGGAGATGGAACCAAAAACCATTGGTGATTAAACGAAGGAAATGAAAGCAATTATCGGAACATATAAACTTAATCAGATGGCAGTGATGACTGGAAAAGAACAAATGAGGAAAGTAAAAATTTAGAAAAACACACAGCCTGCAAAGTAAGCCAGAAAGGTCCAAACTCACACAGAGGGGAACAGTGGACCCGGCCCACTTAGAGCTCAAAGGCCGGGTCCTCAGGAGGATGCAGCCTCTGAATTTGGACACCCCCGCTGATTCCGGCCGGACAGTAATAACGGTGACATTTAACTTATTTTATCCGATAAATAAACACTGTAAAATTACAATTTCTTGTATATGTGTGTGTGTGATATATATATATATATATATATATATATATATATATATATGTGTGTGTGTATATATATATATATATATATATATATATATATATATATATATATATATATATATATACATATATGTGTGTGTGTATGTATGTATGTATTACACCCCCCCACCCCCCGCCCCCAACAGCACTGACGCAGTCTGACCAGAAAGAGAGTACCAGTGTGTTTATTTGGTAGTTCAATGAAAGGCGGCAGTTAGTTAGGAGGGAGGAAAAGAATCAGCGTTCATGTTTGCAGTTTTGCCTTGTTATATTTTAAAAAAAACACACACACAAACACCACATTTTAGGAATTATGTGTTGGTGTTTTCTTGTTTGTTTGTTTTGTTTTTGTTCTAATTGAACACTAAAGCGACAGCTCCAGCAGTGGCCAATGGCTCATTTAAGTTTGAGACCCTTGGTGTAGTGGGTGATTTAAATTCGAAAACTTTTACTTTCATTATAATGATATGGGGAGGGGCTTGATTAAACACTTAACTTGCTAAAATTAGCTTTGGGCTTTTAAGCATATGTTAGTTTGTAGTTATTTTAACTAACAATATTTTTAGGAATTCACATTATGTACAAATGAAATGAAATGAAAATTTAAAAAGTAGTAATAATAATAAGAAGAAGAATAATAGCAATGACACAGAATATCTGCAAGGCAAAGCCTCGTGGGGGAAAATACAGGAACCACTATGAGGCCACTTCTTTTCCAGTTTAGAATATACGGTAATTTAGTGCCAGGTCTGATTATTAGTCTATTAAAGACACACAATCATCCTTTAATGATAAAACCTCAAATCAAAAATCGAATAAAAGAAAAGCCAAAGTAAGACGTCTTATTTTCTTTGTTACTTTTTCATTACTCTTCTCTTCTAGGCATAGTTTGAAATGACAAAGTAAAGTGAGCATCAAACCATTGCTACAAACGTTTGTGGCATTTGCTGTTTGGACTGCGGTTATCTCTAAGCTGTTCTTTATATTTCAAACTACTTTCAGTGCTTTCAGGGTTTCTACGTAACCATGAAGTGAAGACGCAGTCAACTTCTCCTTTAATTATTACAAGCAACTAAAAAACCACTTCCTGCCTGACTCCTTTCATGCAGATAAATTACTGCAGCTCTCAAGAACACACATCGGCTGGGGCTCTGCAGGACTGCTGTTCCTGGGAGGAGGCCTCCTCTGCAGCTCCCGTCCTCGTATGAATGACAATGACAGTGAGGTTAGGTACTCCAACAGCCGCCCTGTGCAAGTCCTACTTTACATGCACAACCTGCTATTGAGAACAAGAAAAAAGATTTTCACCTCCTTTGTGTGCCCCGGGTAAAACAACAAATTAGATATTTTATTTGTACGCTTAGGAAAACTGTATTGCAGCAGAAATCACATCATTTTCTGTCAATCAGGAAAGTAACATGATTCAAATAAGCAGCCATGTTTGCAGTACAAATTTTTAATCTAAGTTTTTACTTTTGCATATCTATATATATCTATATATATCTATCTATGTGTGTGTGTGTGTGTGTGTGTGTGTGTGTGTGTGTGTGTGTGTGTGTGTAAGAGAAACAAAAGGAAGTTTCAGACTCGGTCCAGCAGATGGCAGATATCTCTCTTAACTCAAATTGGTCGAATAAACGTTAGGTGATTACAGACATGGAAAATGAAGATAAAAAAAGAGGCGGGCATTCAGAGGTTTTTTTTACAGTTAGGAGGAGGGTTTCCAAACACCTGTGTTGTACTTCAAAGTGCTTTACAGTCAGAACGGTGCCTTAACGTCAGTGTGGCACATCGCATACTTTTTTGTTAAGAGGTGTATTTTATTTACTAGCTGTCAGCGATAAAGCCAATATCGACAATGTTCTTCTGTTGCCTACGTTGGCATTTTAGCAGACTTTTTGCGTTGGTTTTCTTTGTGCTTGCAGTTTTGGAAGCAACAGAGTTCGAGGGTCGACCCCAGAAGATGCGGGAGATTCGGGCAACCGTGGCTGATTTGGCCTGGCAGGGAAGCACCTACCTGGGCAGGCTAGTAGGGGAGCAGACTTTGCTGTCGGTGGAGAAGGTAGCTGCTATCTTTCTATATCTATCTATCTTAAAGAAAAACTATCTCAATATATTCATTCATTTATTTATTTATTTATTCATTCATTCATTCATTCATTTAGTATAGTTTTTCTTCAGGCTATGATTCTGTATTATTTTTTTCTCATTGTAGTTGGAATTATTTTTGTGTTTAATTCTTTATTCTGAGAATCAAGTTTTGATTTGTCTCTGTGTTTGTTTATCTTTCCCTCTTCGTGTCTGTTCCAGCGTGTTGCTTCTTCCTGTTTTATTTTGGCCATCTTTTGTCTCTGGTGCTTTGTGCTAATAAGCAACTTCAGCAGAGTGTTCACTTGCACTTTGACATGTACTGTGTCCCTCGTGTGCGTTTCTAAGAAGAGTTATAGTTTAAAATTTTGTTGTTTTGACCTGCATTGTTACTTTACTGAGCAATACAGCTGCCTTCTAGTTTACCTTTTGCTTCTGAATGTTGCTGTTTGGGTCCAAGAATGGAAATAAAAAGGCCTTGGATTGTTTTTCAATTGATTGAGTCATTCATCCAGTTTATTTTGGATTAGTAAGGATAATAAAATTGAGAGAAAAAAAGTAAGGATAATAAAAGTTTATCAATGTCGACATTAAGCCCACACACTTTTTTAAACAAACAAAGGGCCATCATTCAGGTAGGGTTTTCTCACTTTGCTCTGACTCCTACTCCCTGCTCTGGCATGTTTAGCTTACTTGGAGTCATGTGACTCAGTGGCACTGAGCAGGGCCATGTTGGCTGAAGGGAGTGAAAAGTGGAGTAATGTGTAGATGTAATTTACAGTTGTAAATGGAACACTGCAAACATAATGTGTGCTGGAGAGAAAAAATTATACTTTGCCAAAATCACCAGTTTATATAAAGATGTGAAAAGACAACATGGTTTTTAAGAAATTTCCATTCCTGTTTTATCAGTGTCTCAGTGAAAAAAGCAGAGGCAAACTGTGACCCCACTGCTAATGCATGGTGTGCATATATAGATTTAATGACTATGGACATTCCTAAATGGAATATCAGTAATCCCTCTTCATAGATAACTGTGTGTTTGTTTTGGCCCACAGTTACTGTATATGTCTAACAAGATCAAACTGACAATTCACATGAGTAGATGCTGTTTGATACACTGAGTAAATGCAAGCAATATGAGGTATAAATGAGGTAAATCTAGGCTGTAACTTACCATGTCTCCATCTGTCCACCCCCTTCTTTTTTTCTTTTTACTTCTATTAACCCCTGTTTCCCCACCTTCCAGGATTTCCTTCAGGTTATAGGTGTGGTTGCTGAAAGTGTGGCTAATCATCTAAATGCAGTACTACAGTACATCTTACAATTCCTGAAGGCTAATGAAATTCAAGGTAAGGATGTTTTTTTCTGATGGGCCAGTGACTAGAAAACTACAATGAAGTTTTAATTTTAGACATGCTCAAAAAGTGGCATTGCCCTTCACCTACCATTTACACTCACCAGGCTCTGGGGAGCAGATGCTTAGATAGCACCAACAAAGCATAGGCTGTATGTAAAGATGGAAGACTTGTTCCTTCTGCACAAAAGGGTAATTTAGACATTTCAGAAATAGCACTGCTATTGTGACTGGCAGAGGAAGGACTGTGTCCCCACAGCCTTTAACAATCATTTAGGCCTGTTGCTGCAGTACTGAATTTTCTTTGCTGTTTTGGAGCCTTACTTTTTTATAAAAAGAAAAGATTCAAGATTCAAACCCAGTATCCCAATGCACAGCAAATTGACTGAGCCCAGATTGTTGGGTTAGGCTCAAATCTACAAACAACATTCTCACTTGGATGTTTTTTCTGGTCTAGTTTTGTAAGAGCTGATGGAGAGCTGTGATGACTGCATCCTCTGTCAGTCTCTATGCTCGATATTCAAACTGGTGCGGGTGAACGTCAGCAGGGGGTGAGGATGTAAGAATGAGTCTCAAAACAAATCATAAGCAGACAACAAAAAAAGTAATATTAAATGTAGAAACTGATCTATAGTAAGATGTTCTGTTCAATGTAAAACTAAAGAAAAATCTTGGTGTTTCACTCCACCTGCTGATTGGACCTACCAGACTCGCATTCAGATGATTATTCCCAATAAATAATTGATTCAATTCAAATCATAGTGCGATGTGCTTTATAGGAAAGCTATTAATAAACACACAATAAAGGATTATTATATTAAATGTCATTGCTTGTGTTTGTTGTCCACAGTTGATCTCCCCATCAGCAAAGTCACCCCAGAAGGACTGATCTTTATTGCACAGTGGCTTCTCAAGGTTATTTTTTGGTACTGCTTAATTTCTCATGCCTTCCAGTTGATTGGTTGGTTGCTCGTACGGCTGCTGAGACTCATGCTAAAGCTGCTGAGAGTCATGGTGACTTGCTTGCTTCCAGGCTGGTCGGGAAAATTGTTGGCCTGGAGGAGCAAGTTGAAATCCTGGCCAAAGTTGAAGGGGGAAATAAAATTGAAAAAAAAAGAAGAGCAGCCAAAAAAATTGATTGAAAGATTGAAATCCCCCAGCTTATCTTTACCCAAAAAGTGAATAGAAGGACGCAACATTTGGCCTTTGTAACGGAAAAGTATTAAAACTGAGTTTATTTACTTGTGTTTTTGCTAATAGTTAATCATGCTTAATTCTAATCATAGTATAATGAAGAATAAATCTAATCAATATGAGGAGTAAGATTATGTTGTTTGAGTAATGAAATAATTTTGATGCCTTGCTTTTTCACCTAGATTGTGGGAGCATTGTTATGACTATAGTGCATCCTTGGCTCTTTCTTTGCGAGTGAGTGTGTAAGATTGTCAAAGACACAGTCATAACACAGTCATAAAGAGAAAAAGTATGTTTATATGTGATTGAGCTATTGAGAAATCATGTTGAAGTAAAACAGCATATAAACTGAATGAGACATGATGAAGAACATATTCATGTGTGGCTGAGCTACAGCATATGAATGTACAATGAAATACAGTATATGTATGAGAAAATGTAACCATTTTAATGAATGATTGAACTTTTTAGTTAATCTGTCTGAAAGGTTATAGAGAGAACAAGAGGGTGTGGCTTAACTTTGGGACAACGTGAATGTCATGTGGGCTGATGGTGGGGTTAAAGAGGGGAAACGGAGATGAGAACAACATGTATAAAAATCCCATGCAGATAGAAGAAGTTGTTTTTTGTTGCAGAGTGTTGTTGAGTGGAGAATTAGAAGACCTTGGAATTCACAGTTAGGATTTTCTGCAAGAAACCCAGAAGATTTCACCTTCTTTTTCCAAACCACCATGGATTATAAATTGGATTGACTATTTTGGGGATTTACTCTGCTCACTGCCACCATGTTGGATTGGAACTTCGAGGAAGTTTTGGGAACTTTGTACAGAGTTCTTTGAATGTGCATCAATCTGCCTGGTAAGGAAGAGACTCCATCTGTTGCTAAGATGTTCTCTCTCTTCTCTTCTACAACAACATCAAGACCAGTAGTAGATATTTAGCAACATTTTAAACTTGATTATTTTTAAATTTCATAATCTTTTATACATTTTTAAGATGATTAAGATGTTTTCATTGTTATTATCTTGTTGAGCTGTTTGTTTTACTCCAGCTACTGTTGCTTAATTAAAAAAGCTTATCTGCAATTAAAGTTAATTTTATGAATGTTCCTTTTTTTGGGTTCTTTATTTAAAGTAAAGGTAAAACTTGTGAATGAGTACTAACATCATTTCAGGGTTCTGGGGCCTATTTTCCAGGCCACAAAAGTAAAACCTGGCAAACCATAGATCATTTGGGGGGAGCGAATGTTAATGGATGTGGCTGCTGATTAAATCGTACTGACAGTTACCGACAGAGTTGAGGCTCAGGTGTGAAATGTATAGTTTTCAGGGTTTTTATCGGTTTTCAGCATTATTTTGTTATCGTTTTTATCGTTTACTCGGTTTTCCTTGGTCTTTTCATGTGTGTTATGAATAAATTTTCTTTTTTTCGGTACCGGTACTAGTTTTATTCTGTTGTATTTATCCGCGACGCCCAAAGGCCATTCCATGAAAATATTGTCGGGCATAAACTGGTCCGTGGCGCAAAAAAGTTTGGGGACCGCTGCTGTAAAAGAACTTAAGATAAAGTTATCAGGCTGCATTCCATTTACTAAGACAAACTTGTTTGATAAGATATGACGGCTGTTTTTTTAAGTTTGTTGTTTGTTTTTAATAGTCAGCTCATCGCGTAGTGGTATAGATCCTTGCATAATATGTGAAAGAACCCTTTGAAGTCTCTTTCCCTGGAAGCAGACATAAAACCCTTGGGGGTTGTGCAAGAAATAGTATACTTCAAAGAAAATATGCAGGCAGCTGGGTTACCTAATGGCTTACCTATTGTAACCCCTTGTGAATGAGGGAATAACTGAAAGTAGCTCTTCTTGTTTTTTAGTTGGTTTGTTTTTATTTTTTAACAACATTCTGGGCAGCCCACTGTGGGCCTTGGTACCGATGTGAAATGTAGGGCACATCCATGCCCTGCACTGTTAGACCCACTGTGGGGCTAGATCTGCTTAGTGTGGGCAGCCAACAGACAGCCTATACTATGGCCTCGCAACATTTCACTTTGATACTGTGATTTTGTGGACTATGTTTACTTGGATTTTCACTAAATGATTCTAGTAAAGCCACTGGTAAACATTCCTTCCACAACTGCGTGTACATACAAAAGCAGAAATATTACTCAATGCAATTTCTGGAGAAACTGCAATGGGTTTGTTACTGTGCTAAACGGTTGAAAGTAAATAGGTTAGCTAAAAAAGCTGAGGAGAATTGGCACTTAAAAAAGTAGCAAGGCCTGTACCTGATAAATTGTCCATGGGCATACCTAATAATTTGGCTGGGTACACAGGTTTAACAGCTGTAGTGGCTAGGCACAATGGCATACTTAATAAAATGGGCGGCCACTTTATTAGCCACATAAGTGTGCCTTATAAATTTAACCAAAGGTGTATGCCAGTTTGCTGAAGCACAGATAATTGGCTGAAAAATATTGGCATGTTTGTATATCCCATACTGTATATCCATTGTCAAAATCCCAGAGAGTAGGCTGTTAACTATCAGTTCTTCCCAGCTGTTTCAATTGCGTGGCTGTGAATCACCATGGTAATGGCATTTTGTGGAACTGGAAGGATGCAACTGTTAGAATTTCTCTGAAACATGCTTGGCACTCTGGCATAACGACTTATAATACTTTATAACAACTTATAATACTTGAGTAATTTAAATCTATGAGTATAATAAGAAGTTACTCTATAGATACAATGGGACAAAAAAGTATTTAGTCAGCCACCAATTGTGCAAGTTCTCCCACTTAAAAAGATGTGAGAGAGATGACTTTGTCAAAGGGCCATATTTCCTACCTTTACAAACTAGTTTCTCCACCTAGCGAATCTCTTTTCCATAGGACCAAGATGAAATGGGAGTCACAACTTCACATGCGTCTTTCTGAGAGGAAGCTGTAGGGGCCATTAATTCGTCTTTTAGTTGTGCCAGACTTTCATTAATACAATTTAAAGTTTTCTACCGAGAGGCGACCGTGGCTCAGGGGGTTGGGAAGCGTATCTATAACCGGAAGGTCGCCGGTTCGATCCCCGGGCTCTCTGTCCTGGTCATTGTGTCCTTGGGCAAGACACTTCACTTACTGGCGTTGGCCAGAGGGGCCGATGGCGCGATATGGCAGCCTCGCTTCTGTCAGTCTGCCCCAGGGCAGCTGTGGCTACAACCGTAGCTTGCCTCCACCAGTGTGTGAATGAATAGTGGCATTGTAAAGTGCTTCTGAATGTTATAAAAAAGAGAGAAAGAAGAGACTATCATTTCTATGTGTACCTATGTGCTTTATGACTGTCTGGCATTTGAAAAATAAAAATTGGGGGGAAAAAAAGATGAGAGAGGCCTGTAAATCACAATCCAGAAAATCACATTGTCTGATTTTTAAAGAATTTATTTGCAAATTATGGTGTAAAATAAGTATAAGTAAAATAAGCAAGATTTCTGCCTCTCACAGACCTGTAACTTCTTCTGTTGGAGGATCCTCTGTCCTCCACTCGTTACCTTCTTCTTCTTCTGTATAGGGTTTACTGGCGGTTGGCAAACAGCAAAATGGTGCATTACCGCCACCAACTGGTATGGAGTGTGGACCGAAATGACAAAAAAAAAAATGGGTCTGCCTTAAAAACCAAAAAACAGCCCGATAACTTCCACTTACAGAGGTCGTGCGAAACAAATCAATCAAGTCCAACTTCACTTCCATATCGTCCAGCTCACTCGTTACCTGTATTAATGGCACCTGTTTGAACTCGTTATCAGTATAAAAGACACCTGTCCACAAGCTTAGTCACACTCCAAACTCCACTATGGCCAAGACCAAAGAGCTGTCGAAGGACACAAGAAACTAAATTGTAGAGGCTGGGAAGACTGAATCTGCAATAGGTAAACTCTGGGAGCAATTATTAAAAAGTGGAAGATGTACAAGACAACTGATAATTTCCTGGGGCTCCACACAAGATCTCACCCCAGAGGGTCAAAAAGATCACAAGAATGGTGAGCAAAAATCCCAGAACCACACAGTGAATGACCTACAGAGAGCTGGGACCAAAGTAACCAAGGTTACCAATAACACAATACACCGCCAGGGACTCAAATCCTGCAGTGCCAGACGTGTCCCCCTGCTTAAGCCAGTACATGTTCAAGCCTGTCTGCTAAAGAGCATTTGGATGATTCAGAAGAGGCTTGGGAGAATGTCATATGGTCAGATGAAATCAAAATAGAACGCTTTGGCCAAAACTCTACTTGCCGTGGTAGGAGGAGAAAGAATGCTGAGTTGCATCCAAAGAACACCATATCTACTTTGTAGCATGGGGGTGGAAACATCATGCTTTGGGGCTGTTTTTCTGCAATGGGACCAGGATGACTGATGTGTAAAGGAAAGAATGACTGGGGCCATGCATCATGAGAGTTTAAGTGAAAACTTCCATCAGCAAGGGCACTGAAAATAAAACATGGCTGGGTCTTTCAGCATGACAATGATCCCAAACACACCGCCTGGGTAACGTAGGAGTGGCTTCATAAGAAGCATTTTAGGGTGGAGTGGAGTGGCCTAACCAATCTCCAGATCTCAACCCCTTAGAAAATCTTTGGAGGGAGTTGAAAGTCCATGTTGTCCAGCAACAGCCCCAAAACATCACTGCTCTAGAGGAGATCTGGAGGAGTGAGCCAAAATACCAGCAACAGTGTGTGAAAACTAAATAGAAAAGACCAAGGGAACTAAAAACAAACAGACAAGAAGATCCTAATCTAAATAGGAAAAAACGTCAATAAAAAAAACTAAATTCAAAACATTAGTAAAGTAATCCAGGCATGTGCAAAAACACCATCAAAAGTCAAATACAGCCTATTGAATAACACACTTCACACAGGTTTACTGAGATAAAAACCTCTTTAAACATTCTTCAGTTCTATGGAAACTAAAGGACGTGTTAGATAAGACACATCCTCAAATTTCCTTAGAACCCACTGTGATGTAAAAGAGAAACTTGGCAGAAAGAACAGCTTGGCTTGAAACCCAAAGTTGAGTTATCATACCACTTGCTGTGACTGACATATGAAGTCTTTCATTTTCTGCAGGCATTTGTGATCTTTGAGATTTAAAATATATGCCAAAACTCTGTCTACAGAAGCATATGTCACAAAACTAAGTTAATCATTTTAGTATTTGAATGATGTCCCTATGACTAATAGTATGGGAGGAGATAGGTGCCAAAGCTGCAACTGATGTATCTAATATAGTGGCTGGGCACACCGGCATACATAATTATTAAAAACTTCAATGCTGAAAGCTTGAAGGTTGTTGCCTGCCATTGCTATAAACATTTGAAATGTCTGAAGCTTTATTTTATTGACCCAGCTCAACTGCATTGTATTATGAAAACATGTACCATGCATTAATGTAAAAGCAGAATAGGATGCACCGAATGAATCAGAAACTGGAGCTGCATTTGTTGAATTTGCTTTAAAAAATGTAAATAACACATAAATGGGATCAGAAGTGCCTGAAAAGCTGAAAGGCCTTGGAGTTAAATAATCATTCCTGGACAATGGAGCTGACTTAATGCCCTGCTTTATTAAGGATACTGATTAGTTTGTCAAAGCTGAACCTAATATAGTGGTTATCTGATAAACTTTTCCTGATACAGGAAACAGACTTGCCTAATAAAGTAAACAGGTATAGAAAACCTACACATTAACTTTCATTTGACCATTGTCTATCCAGACTTGAAAGCTGAGTTGGACAACTTCCACAAACCAAACAACCTCTTTAACACTAATGGCAAAAGAAAATTACAACTGTTTAGCCTCCCAGAATGTTAAGTAGGAGCATGCAATCACTATTTTATACCAGCTGCAAAACTAATTGACAACTTCTAACAGAAAAATGGGATGTGGCTCCAGAATTCTGCACAGCACTCTATTACGCCCTTATAACTACATATTAAATGTAGAGTGGAGTACGCTCCCTTGGACTTGTTCGTGCTGTTATAGTTGCCATTATCATGTTGGAGTTTTCTGAAGGAGGAGTTGGTATACTGGCATCAGGAAGTTCAAGGCATCCAGCAAGTGCAGCTTTCAGGAGGTGAGTGATTATCACCTCCTGAAAGCTGAAGTGATTCACTTCCAAAGAATGGAAATGAATCACTTCAGCTCCTGTTCTGCTTTCTTTTTCTGTGCTAGTTTATTAATATGAGTCCTGTTCTTTCCTCTGAAAAAAGGAGCACTGCAACAAATTTCTGTAAAAACTGCAGCACAGTTTTACAGTAAGAAGGCTGTATTTTAAAAATCCAGTAGTATTCTGTAATCAGCAAAGCATGGGAGCTCTTGGAAGTTAATTCGATTGTTATGTCAAATATACAGTCTATTGAGGTTTTGCAGAAACTTGACCGCCTGTGACATTAACTTGTCAGCCATTGTGGACGTGTAAAAATAATACTGAAACATAGTGAGAAAGCAGCTAACTCCATTGCAATATATTTCACACCTCAAATATTTAGTAAACAATTAAACAAATAAAAGTAAACTGCAACAAATTACAGGTAAACTACTAACTCTTTTACACTACATCCACACCTACATGGGTATTTTTGAAAACGCAGCTTTCTCTATGTGTTTGGGCCTTTTGTCCACAAAAAACTGCATTTTGATTTACCGAAAACAGAGACTTTAAAAAAAACCCCACTCCAGTCAGGTTGGAGATATTCGAAAACTCAGTTTTTGCATTTACATGTAGACAAGGAATACGGTGTTCGTCATGCAACGTCAAAGGTATGCCTTTTTTGGGGCAGGGGCGTTTGTGTGGGAGCCCCATTTATAAAAAAAACCAAAAAAACAAACACAGTCCATTATGCTAGCAGTGTCCAAGCTAGCATAATTTATTTATACACCCCGTCCCCCAGGGCATGAAGCAGCAGATGGAGGCCCCAGAGTGCAAGAGCCCAAGGAGGACCATCAGAGGGGCAACCGTGTCACCCTCGGTTGAGGAGCTGAGTGGAGCCCCAGATGAGGGGTCACACAGCAGCCAGGGAGCAGAAGCCACAGGGGTCTGCAGTGATGTGCCCGTGGAGCTAGATTTTTATCAAATTTTAAAGAATTAGTAGAGGTATGGTAAATACAAACCAAGCCAATTAAATCATGGTGGCTCAAGAGTTAAGGAAATACTATGAAATAACTAAGTTTTACATGTCATATCCTAATTTTCATAAACACAATCTCACCCATAATCAAGGCAGCAATAAAGCAGCCAAAGTGATTCATTTGCTGATTTATTTGATTGCTTAATGTATGTGTGTGTTATGATTCCTATATTATCAAATGAATAAAACCTTTCCTCCCAAAAAACATGCTGCCTTTCCGCTCCAAGCTCAAAGTACTGCTGAAATAATGTGTGCAACCAGGCGTGCAGCGCGCATCCAGACAGGAAGAACAAAGTAGGAAAAACAATATTTCCTTCAAGGGCAGAGAGAAGAAATGACCAAAGTATAGCAATCTTTCTCCTTAGATACATCTAACCTTTACATTATTGCCATCTTGTGGCCACAGTCTGCTATTGTTGATGAAAACTGATTACCTCAATCTCTGGCAGACTCTCACTTTAATGTGGGCGTGTCCATCTCCCGATTACACTGACTGAGCTGGGCAAGCTGAGACACCAGCAGCTTTTTTCCCCCCATAGTTTTCACATGCGCATTGTGGGTGAAACTCTGGTATTTACCGGTATAAGCTGCCTTTCACTGCTCTGAGGCCATTGAGAGGAATGAGATTTATCTATCTAGCAGTATAATTGTAGTGCAGTATAATTAAAAAAAAACAAAACTAAATGTGTGTTTGTTTTTACATGTGTTGTAAAAACAAAAGTAATTAGTTACAGTTTCTAGTTCTTCAAAAAAGTAACTGAGTTACAGTATTATAAAAGTAATTAATTACTAGGAAAAGTAACTTTATTACTTTAAACTGCATTTCATTTCCTACATACAAATCCTCTTTCCCATTAATATAACACTACACTCATGGGTGAAAAAGGAACAGGAAGAAGAACAAATTCTTATTAGCACCTGCCCCCTATCTGAAATCTAATTATCCCTACAAGAGGGCGCCAACAACCCCAAAAACACTCTTGCATTGTTACATATCAAGACATGTTAAACTAAACAATAAATCAGTATAATCAACAATATACAACACTACTAGATGGCAAAGAAATATTGTTCCTTCCATATTTAGCCCAAATTACTTTTGTGTTCTTCATACTGATTTATCATTTTAAGTATTTAACACATTTTAAAACTGTGCATATTTGAGATTGAGATTATCTCGAAGAGAATTCCATATTCTTATACCTTTAACTGTCGGACACATTTGCCTTTGTGTGGTCCAGACATCCAGAGGCCCCAGAGTATGAGGACCCAAGGAGGAGAGGGGTTGCAGTGGCGTGCCCGCGGCTCTGCCGGCAGCCAGCTGTGCCAGAGGACCAGGCCTCAGGCCCAGAGCCCAGAGGGCACCCCACACCCCGGAAGGGGCCCAGCCGGGCCACAGGCGCCAGGCCCCGCCAATCGGCCACCAGGAGTGAGTCGGTACATATGAGCGCCCAGCCCCAGGCACCAAGAACCACCAACACACCAACGTCTGAGGGCATCAACCACCGGCAGGGAGTGTGGTGAGGGGAGATAGGCCTCCATTCCTCGGAGAGCCTGAGATGTACCCAGAAAGGTGGAGTCTAAGACCCAACCTGACATATAGACACAGACGAACAGGCGCACGCAGACACAAACGTGCATTCCCACCCCCATATACACAAATAAATACTCGGCACTCACCTGACGTGGAGACAGACACAAATAGACACTGTACACAAAGTCACACTCCCCAAACATACTCCATATCCCAAGTCCAGGTACCCCTGCCCCCAGAGGGGTAAACTGCACCCGGACCCAGGAGATTCAACCCTTCTCTCTGGGGTGGAGGAAAGCAGACCACCTCCTTATCTGCAGTAGCAGGGAGGCTCCGCATCCCAGACCCCAATCCAACGGCCAGCACCTCCTCCCAGCCCCCCAGCCCCGACGGTTAACGGAACGGGGGTGTGTAAAGACCCCAAACCTCCCTCCACCTGCTCATATGTAGTGTTGCTGCCTGCTGTTCCAAAGTGCATTTAAAACACAGGAGGGCATGGTGCTTCCTGCCAGAGAGCAGCCCAGCTCCTCCTGAAAACTCTCAGTGTCTATATGCATTTAAAAATTAAGGTAGGGCACCAGCGCCAGAGGTGGGTTTGAATACACAGACCATCTTCTGGACGCTGTATAACGGCACGTTATTTTAATTTGGTCTGAAAAAAGGTCTGAAATACAATTTTTGACTCTTTGACACTATGCAATATATTCATATTTATATTTATATTCACTATTGACTGTAACTACGCTCAAACTGTTAATGCTATCTTATTTTAATAAACAACACTGTCATATGCAAAACTGGGGTGGCACTTGGGGTGGCAAGGGATCATTTTAGGGTGCCACTTGCCACCCCATGCCACCCTTCTTGATCCGCCCCTGGTGCTAACACTTAATGTGATTTATCAAAAGCAATGGATAAATAAAATGGGTCTAGTGGTTTGATTTTATGGCAAATAATCAATTTTAATAACATTTAGGTTATGTTAGCAGTAGCACCATAAAGTGACAAATAAACCATTTGGTTGACCACTTTAAAAAAAAATTATTTAACACTTAATTTCACTTTTTTAATGCTGTCCAGTGACATACATCTGTTAAGCAAGTCCTCTAACACTATCATATATCAAAAAAGTATATCTTCCTACCTTAGTTTAATCAAAAACACTCAAAATATGTTGGATGTTTTTTTAGTTTCTGACTTCCTGGTTGGGAGAGGGATAAGAAGAGCCAACCTTTTACATTCACAGTGCCTTCTGGTGGATTTTTTGGGCATTACAGATGTAAACCAATTGGTAGAAAAGACTCATTAAGGTAGGCAAATTGCAGTGAAAGCCTCAGTTAGATATAGGACCTGAAAATGTGCTCTACCAATTAGTTGAGCAGAACGCTAAAGAATTAAATAGAAAGAAAATTAAAAGAGAAATTTCTTCCCTTTAATTATCTTTTTTTTTAATCTTTTGCAGCTTCAAGTCAAGCTTGCTGAGGTCACAAAAACAAAAGGAGAAACTCGACTTTGCAGCAGTGTTTGGAGCTTTGTCATTATCAGCAAAGCAATAAGTTCTGTACAATATTTAGTTCCTTCAGAGCTACATTTTGTAAAATAAAAAACCCCCATATAGTTAAACCCAATATTTTTTGATAAATTACTTTGACACATTAATTGAAAATGATGTCATACTGTATTCGTTCGCAATCAGGAGATGCTGCACTGTGCATTGGCAATAACTGTGAAATGCTGGATGTAATTAGAAGACACCAATATGTCTTCTAATCTCCTGTCTGTTTGTAATATTTAACCCTTTTATGCATGAATTATGACAACCTCAATCAAGTATTTTTATTCATCTTTAGGCATAAAAAAATATTTTTTTGAACTTAATTTTTTAAAACATGTGCTTTTAAAAGAGCCACTTACACATGTCCACTGGTTGACCAGTAGGTGTCAGGGTATGGAGTGACACATCAGTGTCCAATGTAGTGGTTTATGTGCAAGTCAACACTGACACAAATACAAGAAAACAGCCTTTGAATAGCTGTCCACTGTAGTGACCACTGTCCGTGAAAGGGATAATGTACTGCTGCATGGGCTGGGCTGTAGTTACATCCTAAGGTTTTAAAAACTGAGCTTTCAAATGAATAGTGGTAATAAAAATCAAGAGAGGCCGATAGTGATCACTGCCTTTTTTAGGGCCTTGTTCAGATTAAATAGATCAAGCATTAAAACATGTTGAAAGCACAATAGCCTTAATAAACACAGAGTTGTTTGAGCCTGGAAGCAGAGTTCATAGATCATCTCTTAAAGACCAATTGACCAAATTGGTTTTCGTACGCTAATAGATAGAAGTTGACATAAGAGGGAAAGATGAGACACCGCCCACCCACACTCATTGGATTAACATGTAACAGAGTTCCTATACTTAAAAAACTGAAATCAACTTTGAAGGAAAAAAGCAGCAACGTTTTTATAGGGTTTGGCAGCCATTTAACTTGTATGTAAGTATGTCAACAAATGAGCTCGCAGATGAGGGCAATAATTATGCATTTATTTGTATAATTTTTTGCCCTAAGTTTTGTCATCTCGGTTGGGGAGGTTTGTTTGTTGTTGCCATGAACTGGCTGTGTACCAGCCAGACTGAGGACATCAAGTGCAGGACTCAGGAGACAAAACATGAATTTTACACAGCTTTTCTGCAGGGGCTTATGAACTTGAGAATAAAATACGATCTAAGAAGTACTATAGCTAGGATAAGGATCAGGATGCACACAGCATTAAGAGTATGTAAGACAACAATATGACAAAGAACAGGGGGGAACTGAGGACTTACATGAGGTAATCAGGGAGATGGAGCACACCAGGGACCACAGGTGAACTACATTTGATTAACGAGACAGGGAGAGCAAAACTGAGGCTGTATCCCAATTCAGGGTCTGCAGCCTGAATTGGCCCACCTGGCAAATGCTCGGTGGGCCGAAGATGGTCACTCACAGTGGACATAAATGGCTTCTTTCACTCCTCTTTCAAAACTCAAAGGTCACTCTTTCGAGGATGCCAATCTTCACGTTTTGGACAGAGAGGACAGATGGTCCTCTTTGAACAGAGGCGGTGGTTTACGACACCAACTGTCTGCTATCTATAATCCAGTTTTGAGATTCCTTCCCAGACGCTTTAACGCCCACTGACACCCTGGGCCATATGACCTCAGGAAATCACATGATAGGGTGGGGCCAGGTTTCACAATGAGCTCACCCGAAACCTTGGCTGATTGTGACCCACACCCGCTTTCACACCTTGGCTCATGTGATTAGGTAGAGGATCATCAGGGGGTCCTTTGTCCCTCTTTGGGGGGATACTCCCACTAGGTTTAATGCTTTGTATCTTGTTCTATTTAATCTGAACAAGGCCCTAAGAAAGCCAGTGATCACTATTGGCCTTTCTCAATTTTTATTACCACCACTCAATATACCAATATACTAAGTATATTGGGTTTCACTGTATAGGGTTTTGTTTTTTTATTTTACAAAATGCAACTCTGAATGAACTAAATATTGAACAGAAAATATATTGTAACATTCTGCAATCTCAAATACAAATTTCAAAAAGTAAATTCTTGAAGAACAGAAAAGATATTCATTGTCAAAGATATTATTATATATTATAAAAATATTAATATATTGTGGAACTATGAGCAACTATGAGCAAAGTTGTGTACAGTATTGTGTACTTACTGCTTTGCTAATAGGGACAAACTTCAGGGGAGTTCATAATGACAAAAAGCTCCAAACACTGCTGTAAGTCAGGTTTCTTCTTTTGTTTTTGTGACCTCAGCATGCTGAGAGACTTAAAGCTGAAAAAGATTTTAAAAAATGATAATTTTAGGGAAGAAATTTCTCTTTCTATCTATTTAATCAAACATTTTATACCTCAGCTATCTCATTCTTTCTATAGCGTTCTGCAAACTGTGACTAACGTGAGGAGGCTTATTTTTGGCTGCAGGTATCCCTGTATCCTTCTCAGCAGCACACATGTGGGGACCATATAACAGTTTAATAATACTTCTCCCTGAGCTTTGCTTCCTCACAAGACCAAAGCTGTCATCCTTTGTTACACAGTCTTATCGTCGTCCACCTGGATGAAAAAGAATTTACACTAAACGTTGTTTTTGTTTTCTGATTCTGCAAAAAGACTGAGATCAGCAAAGGCCAGAGAACACAAGATACACAAGATCCAACAAAAAAAAATAATACCAGCAGGGAAATGGAAAATGCTGTCTTGGTCTTACTAGATGTTGCTGGTCAGAGTCCACACTTTAGCAGAATGCTTCTTGTTCCCACTGGCCCATGCGGACAGATAACTATGCAGAGCTGCCCTGGTAATCTGAAAAAAGGGAAACAAAATAAAACGGGATTTCCCTAAAAAACATCTTGGAATCCGTAATCATAAATGGATCACAAATTTATAGAAAATAATTTATTTTTATTGATTCAAATCAATTCAAATCAATCAAATTAACGGATTTGTTTTTTTATACTCGGAGATTGTGTATTTAATTGTGGCTTCCTCGGTGTGTAATGATTTTAATGCAATTGTTTAACCAAAGGACATAAATAGAAGCACCAGTAACGAACACAGGTCATCCCACTAAGACAAGGCATTACACAAGGAAAATAATACCTTTACAAAAAATGTAATCATTTAACAAGAGCAATACATTAACCTAACAACAATTCTTAACAAAAAGAATACAAAAGTTAAATAATACTCGACCAAATGCACAACACAAAAGTAAATCCATCTCATATACACTATCAAGAGGTTACTGTAAAATCTACAGCAATTAGTTGGCAGGTAGATACCAGTAACTTACTGTAAAATCACAGTAATATTACGAGTACTGTAATTTCCTTTACAGTACTAGTCCTGTACTTTTGATTGACAGCATTACTGTGATATCTTTTATAGTACTTCCAAATGTGATGATGATGATGAGATAGCCTTTATTTGTCAGTTGCAGTTGCCCACAACCGAGATGACAGACCTTGCCGACCATACATACAATACACAAACATCACATTGGGGAGACAGGTCAGGCTAGGTAGCAAGGGAAAAAAACATCAAAATGTGTAACACAAAAGGATAGTCCAGGAATGTACAGATATCAACACACCATAGCACAATTGTTGGGTCTGCGCTTCCACAGGCCCCGTTGGTTTAGAAACGTATTCCCGTTAACGACAAGGAAGCAAGACAATCAGCGATCGATCAGTTTTACTTGCGCAAGGGAGGCCCCGGTCAGTGTCTCAGGAAAGCACTGTGAATCCAACCACAGATGACCTCGACCCCGGCCTCTGCTTGCCGCCTTTTATTGAAAACAGTTACAGTACACACAAGCACCACCCACTGTAAAACACCCCTATGGTTCTAAAAGATAAGGTACTATGTGTGTATGTGTGTGCACGTGTAAGCACGTGTGTGTATGTGTGTGTGAGTATGCATGTACGGGAATGTGTGTGTGTGTGTGTATGCATGTATGTGCTAGCATCTGTATGTGTGTGTGTGTAAGTGCACGTGAATGTGTGCGTTTGTGTGACCTCCTGCTCACCAAAAGGGTCATAAAGGCAAGAAGTTTACTAAACAAGAAAACAGAACCCTCACATAGGATGTGTCCTTATAATAAAAGACTATAGCCTCCCCCACCATTCAACAGGCCGGGGGTCAGATACAAAGGAATGTCTTTGATCATACAGTTTGAACCGAGACTTACACATTTAAGTACAATAATGGCAACATTTAACAATTTGACTCCAACAACAATAAAACACAGACAAGCAACATGGGAGAATATCCCAGTGTGCACAGCTGGATCTGGGACCGCTACAATCTTCAATCACGCCTCCAGCTGATTCGCTGTCCCCATCGGATGGGAGGTAAGCATGGGAGGAGGCGTTGGATTCAGGGGAGGGACGGTGATAGTGTTTATCAGTATCAATGTACATGTTCCGTGTGTGTGTGTGTGTGTGTGTGTGTTTCCCGTGTTCAGCTGAGAGAAAGTGTCACCACGCCCGATTAAGCAAAGGTCAACAGTCTCCAGTGGACCCAGGTGGCCTTGAAGGAGGGACAAAGAGTTCTCACAACAGTCCTGTTTAATAAATGTAATTTCATTTACAGTGGAATTTGTAGTGGAATTTCTTGTACAGCACACTTTTTTCTGTATTATCCATTTACAGTAGTAGTGCAATTTATGGTACTTTTATTGTTACTTTTACTATTTACAGTGTTACTGTAATATATTCTGCAGCACTTCTACTGTGACCTCTGTAATTTTCTGTATGGTAGGGGAGACCGGGGATAGTTGTACCATTTCTGACATTTCTGTCTGTAGCTTGGAGCTCTTTTAAGGTTGTGGATCCAAAATGTAATGCAAAGGATTTACATGTCTCTGTTATTAAATAGTACAGCTATTTTCTGTGCAACACAATTACTAATTGTATGGTATGGTCTCAAACACAAAAAGTGAAATGTTACAATTAACCCCATGGTCTGGGTTAGGAATTACACCTGTGTTAACCTGGTGTAATTCGACATATTGTGGCTGTCAATTTTGTTCGGTTTATTAGTTTTATTTTTCTGTATCAGTAGCCAGTGCAGATATTGTCTTTCACCCTTTTTTTTAATATGTATGTTGTTGCAGACAGTGATAGTCTCTAAACTGAGCACTTCCTAACTACATTCATACACTTGATATACAAACTGGAGGAGCCAGGGATCAAACCACTAACCTTCCAATCAGTAGGTGACCTGCTCTACCTTCTGAGCTACAGCCACCCGGTAGTAAACATGAGTGAACCCTCACTAGGTTGTGGATAAAGTGTACACTCACAAACCTGTCAAACCTGCATTTGAAACGTTGGCTACCATAGCAGTATAGTATTGCAACATGGCATTCGGGTCTTCTAACTAAAATAGGAACATAAATAGTGCCATCATTGGCGGTCCTGACCCACATCTGGTTGACATACACCCTGCCATGACACCAGTCAGTTAGAAGTGCCGGCTTGATGCCGGATCGGGGCCAGACCCGTTTTCTATGAGCCTGGGCCACATAAACCAAACCATAATCGGGCCAGATGTGGCATGCCATCACATAGTGCTATCATTGCCAGGCCTGGCCCATATGTGGATGACACACACTTACTAGGGGTGCAACGATACTCGTATCGATATTGAACCGTTCGATACAGTGCTTTCGGTTCGGTACGCATATGTATCGAACAATACAACATTTTTAATTTATTTTATCAACTTTTCTTCTGACGATGCTGTCTGTGTTGAGCGCTCAGTGGATCTGCGCTCGACAGTGCAGCCTAGGTGGAGTAGTCGAACGCAGATTCACTGAGCGCAGGGCAAGCTAGCGAGACAGAAGTTAAGCTCTCCTTGCAACATGGCAAATTGAACCTCCCCCGCCCTAATTCAGATGTGGCGTTTGGAACTATTTTGGTTTTCATGTGACGTATGACCCTGAAGGTAAGCACGTCATGGACTAAAGTAAAACAGTATGTTGGATGTGCCACGCAATGCTCAATTACATTGGTGGGAACTAGTGTGTTAGCACAGTTAGCTCGTTAACGTGTTGGCCGTCCAGCCCCATGCACGGGGCGATCCGCGGTAGCTCGTTAACGGAGATTTGCCGTGTTGTGGCGTTAACGTCATTTCAACGAGATTAGCGCTGACAGCACTAGTGGAAACACAACGAATATGACTGCACATTTACTCCAACATCATCCTAGTGCAAAGACAAGTGGAAGCAGACAAAAACAACAAGCACGCATGCTACAAACTTTACCCGAGTCATTTAGACAGCCGTTAGCACATGATTCTCCTGATGGGGACCTGATATGTTTAATATGCTGCTGAGAATATAGCCCAGAAGAAGCGTATAGTATAGCTTTTATTTTGGAAAGAGCCATTTCTCTGTAATAAACTCTCTTTTCCAAAGATGAGTGATTCCTCAATCAGATATATATATATATTTTATTACTTTGTTGTTTCAGCAACATTAAATTTAAACACTGTACTTTTGAGTTAAAATATATATATTTATAATTTTAATAAATGACAAATTAAAAAGGCATGAACATTTTTTTTGTATCGAAAAAATATCGAACCGTGACACCAAAGTATCGAACCGAACCGTGAATTTTGTGTATCGTTGCACCCCTAGCACTTACCATACCAGAAGTCAGCCAGCACTGCTGGCTTGACACCAGATCTGAGCCAGACCTGTCTGCTATGTGGGTAGGCACTCTCCACCTGCTAGTAAAGTAAGACCTAGAAAACCAGTCTGTCACATCTTCATACCCAGTATCCCTCCTAACCTCTGTCTCCCTCTGTTTCAGAGACCCATGTTTGAGTTCCGCACCCCACACACATTTCCCTCGTGTACTGTCTTTCTCTTGTGTACTTCAAATCCTAGTAAAGATTGATTCCAGCTGTCTGCATCCAAATCTGCGTTTTGGGTTCACATGTACTTACTCTTCCACAGGTCCGCCTTGACAACAATACCAATGAACCAAAAAACTAAAACAGTACAAATGTACATGAAACAGCAGGGCATCCCACGGAGCGGCAGCTGCTTTAGTATCTAAAAAGTAACAAATTGCATTTATTAGATTGCCAATTAAATTCAAAGCCAAATGCAAAGGAAAGGGCGGCTGATACATACGAGGCCCAATGAAATACTCCACTTAGACAGGAGAGGAGGCTTCCCAACCCAGCAACAACAGGTGACACATCATGCCAGCAATTTCTACCGTGCAAATGGCTCAAGTCAAAGATTAGGTCCAAAACGAATAACACATCAAACAGTTAAATACATACTTCTTCTGTTGTATTATGCTTGCCCGGGGAGGAGTAGTAAACCTTGCACCCCAGCACAAACAGGAGATGCCACAAGCAAGAATCCTCTAAGTGCACAAACAAGTTGGATTAAGCAGACAGGTCATAGGTCAGCAGATTCAAAATGGCCATGATCACTCATTGACAGCAGGTTTAAATCATCCGGCTACATTAATAAAACCTTTCCCCCATGAAAGAGAGAATGCTCTTCCTGTGCAAACGGGGTGAGTGAAATGCACAACGCTGAACTGTTGCTGCATTTTCTGTAGTTAAATTTCATGTATAGTCCACCTGGTTAGTACAACCACATGTGTCAGTTCAGTTAAGTAGCAGTTTTAATGTCCACAGAAAACTAGCACAGTGGGTATATAAGTATTATATGTTAGTAGTTGTGTAGTTGTCTACATCCTCTGAGTGCTCGATGTTTCTGGTGATAATGGTGGGTATTGGAAATTTGATCTATTTTCAAACAATAAGAAAGCATGTACATTTACAGTATTTTTTGGCTACCAAGCAAGTAAAGCAGACTTGTAACCAGTGTCTAATACATGTAGGCTACAAGAAATCAACAATGTGAAGTTAAAATATAATTTAAAAAAAAAACGTGCAGAATTTAAGTTTTTTTAAATAATTAATAGAGAGACTATGCTGTGTGTGCAGTAAACATGAGCATTGGTCAGTTATAAAGGTATGTGCAATGTGTGTGTAAAATGTAATACATTGGTTTAGCACTATTGTCCCACTTGGTTTCCTTAGAAATTTCCCGACAGGTCTTGAGTCTTGGGTTGTTGTCATTATGTTTTCTTGTGCTGACCTTTATGCTTTGATTTATTCTATTTGCTCAAATTTTTGTTGTCATTGTGCAGACTCTTCTTCTTCTTATCATTGTTATTGTTGATTTAAAAATCAACAATAACAATGATTTTTAAGAAAGATTTTTAAGATTTTTAAGTTGCCTTTCTGACTGTCTGCAAGTGCAACTGGATTTTCTCTCTGTGTTTGAGTTGAACAGTCTAGTTTAGAAAATATTATATATTTATAAGTGTAAATTGTAGATTTATCTGTCAGTGTTAATTACATTTAACTCATTCACTGCCATTGACGTCTATAGCCGTCAATTGCAGTGAATGAGTCAATGGGTTTAACTCATTCACTGCCAATGGCTGGCAGTGAATGAGTTAATTACTTATTTAATTAAACAATATTTTTGTTTGAAGGAAATCTCGGTCCCCGGTTTCTCCGTGGATCGGGTTTCCTCCGAGGCGTGGGCACCTATAAGCAGAGTTTTGTATAAGATTCAAAATTATTCAAAGTAACACTCAGGTATGCCGTTCAGCTGGGTTAGTTACGACGTCGGGAGCAGTTAGGAGAACAAAATGATACAGAGACTGTTCAGGTTGCTTTCCCAAAATCAACTCAAAGGTTTATTCATCAGACAACAGTTTATATAGAGGAAAAAGGTTCGTGTGTCAGCAGATTCTCAGTTCAAACCGGTACAGACCAAATAAGGAAACGTCTTCCTGCCTTGTGAGCAGAGAAGTATCCTTTGTATAGTTTATCAGTTCAGCTACAATTTATGATCATCCCAGCAAAATACACTCCTAGAGATAGAATACAGAGTTCTTTCATTAGTGAATTCTGAAACAAACCACCTGGCCTTTAACAAGCTCTTTTCTAGGAGATAAAGAAGGGAGGATGGGAGTAAGGGAGTGATCTCTGTGGTGTTTTCAACCTTGAGGTACCATCCTGTGATTCTTACACATTAATTCTTGGGTCACAGAGAAAGAGAAAAACAACTAGTAAATGGGCCTTATTGAGTAACAGTTTTCCTGTATAATATCACTATAAAACAATATCCTGTAAATGCTACCATGGTATCAAAATATCACAACGTTGTTCAAGTGGAAATCTAAAATGGATGTTATAAATACATATTAACAAATGTACTTAAAAATAAAAAACAAATCTGTGCTGTATTTGTTAATATTTGTTTTCTTCAGGTCTTCTTCTGTCTTTTTTAAAACAGAAAATATGTCCCAAACTAAAATATTTTTTCAGAGTCTTTATTTAGGCTTTTAACATTAAAACAGAGACAGTGATGTAAAAGATTAGCAACACATGATCTCTCATGATTAGAAATATAAATTTTAATTTGACCAAAATTGTATTGATATGCAATAAAGCAATAAAAGTAAAAAAACAACAACAACAACAACAACTCAAAAGAAAAGTATTCAAAGAGTAAAAGAAAATCACATTATCATCAATATGGAAGCAGTTTATAAGAAATATATTGAAATAGTTATCAGGCTTAGACTTAAACCACTGCATACACATTCTATAGGAATATTACACACACAGCGTAATAATTTCACACGGGAGGGGGGGGGGGGGGGGGATAAAGAAAGAACTTAAGTTACACATTCATATTGATAACATTTCTTCTTACTTTCATTAAATTTCAGGCTCTATTATTGTCATCACTGAAGGGAAAAACAGAAGTTCATAAAAGAAATGTTTTATGAAAACACTGGAAACAAACATTACTCTTGTTTTCAATGGGCTGGGGGGAAAAAAGCAAGCCTTACATAGCTGTGATAATGAATGCCTTTCTTTCAGTATGACAGTATCATTCCTGTCGGTACAGGAGCAGGCCTCCTGCCAGGACCAGAAGCCCAGTGGTGAACCAGCCAATGTAGAGTGAGGCTCCCAGCTGTATGCTGACACCACTGTCATATCTGTCCTTGTAGGACTCACGAATGGTGATGTAGGCCATCCAGCAGACAGGTATGAGCACCAAGAAACCTGCAATGATGAAGACAACTCCAGAAGCAAAGCCCACTTTGCGTTTTTGCCCATCATCCAACATTAAGTTAATGCGCTTGTTCCCGGCCACACCAAGCAGGATTCCAAAGATCCCACTGAGGATTGCGATAATGACGAGTGCTCTGGTAGCTTTCATGGCGTCTTCTACCAGTGGTGGAAAAACCTCATATCCAACGCATTCCATCTTGCCTGTGGTGTATATTTTACAGACTTTCCATAAACCATACCAAGTCCCATAAATGTCATCACGGTACACAGAAGTTCTAATGAGGACTTTCCAGGCAGGGAGACCACAGATCATGATGGTCCCCAATACACCGATGATGGCTAAAGCCAAACCCAAAATCTGTCTTCTACCAGCATCCATAATGAAGCTCTTTTGATCTCTTCAAAACAGGAAGTTGGTGTGTGCTTCAGAGCTGCAGTAATGTATCTGTTCAGTAAGTGCTCAGCAGGCATCTTAAATACTCAGCGCAAATGGGTTGTGGCTTTCTCACTCACTTGGGGGTGTGTCCATATGAAGCCTGTGTTGATGCCCCTTATCATTATTATTAAGAGCAGCAAAAATTAAGAAAAAAGCTAAAATAGAAGATAAAATAGAATAGTATACTATACAAAATACAGGGTGGGCTATTTATATGGATACACCGTAATAAAATGGGAATGGTTGGTGATATTAAAGTCCTGTTTGTGGCACATTAGTATAGGTGAGGGGGCAAACTCCTCAAGATGGGTGATGACCATGGTGGCCATTTAGAAGTCGGCCATCTTGGATACAACTTTTGTTTTTTCAATAGGAAGAAGGTCGTTGTGACACATCAAACTTATTGGTAATGTCACAAGAAAAACAAAAACAAACAAACTCACACTCTTTGTATGTATTTCTACTGTCATATTGCAAAATAGGAAGTTAGAACAAGTTATTTTTCCATTTTATTAGTTCCTCATATTTACTTACACTAACAATGTGAACATTGTTTCTCAATCACCATCATCCCTAACTTATTCCAGTGCTGAAATACCGCAGGTGTGGTGACACATTCCATTATGGGAATGGCCACCACTTAAGCTCTCTTCAAGAGCGATTCCAGCTGTGCAGCTTCCAGCTGGACTTTTTCCATCAATTTAGCACTTTTGCAAGTTTACACGGTTGACTATGATGTCATCATTTAACAGTTCTCCAGGTCACAAAATAGGCTTGAATGATCCCTTCCACGATTGTGTGTGTGTGTGTGTGTGTGTATGTGTGTGTGTGTGTGTGTGTGTGTGTGTGTGTGTGTGTGTGTGTGTGTGTGTGTGTGTGTGTGTTTCTTCTGTTCAGTTTTATTGCTTTTTCAGCTATAGCCTTCATGGACGATACAGTCAGAGGTCTGTTTCTTCACTTTGTCAGTGAAGCCTTTATTGTTTTATGTGTATCTTGAGATTTGTAGCCTTGGTACACATCTCTCCTGACTTTATTTGCTAAACTGTTTTGTTTATTTTCAAGCACCATTAGTGTAACAGTGGTGGCTTGTCGACCAAGCATGAAATGGAACAGATGGTTACAGAGGTAACACTAGTTCTATGAATGAAGATCAATGACCCTGTTGGTGTGGTCACTCAACAGGCTGGTGTGGTCAAGGTGAAAAAAAACTGAAAATGATCCCATGGTGGCACAGCTGTATATATGCTATATTAACAGGAGAGTGGTTAATTTGGTATTTTATTTCTCCTAAACAGCTCACACTAGGACAGGCTGACTCATACTGTGTCATTTCGTGCTTCATTTAAAAGAAAACCCCCACAGTAACCTCTGGAGTCATTGCTCTCTTCCTGATTTCCTTTTTGTGTATGTTTGGAACAATTAACATTTCAGATCATCTAAAATATTAAAATATTAGAGAAACATAACAAAAATAAACACAAAATGCAGTTTCTAATTTAAGATGTTCATTATTTTGGCCCACATCTTTGCAGTATTCTTGTATTTCAGCCACACTGGAGAGAGAACCAGCTAATTGTAACTGACGTCCAAATACTTTTTGAAACATATGACACATACTTTTTTTTTCAAATGCAGCTTTTCATATATATATTTTTTTTTTTTAAAGAAAGAAAAGTAAAGAAAAGAAAAGATCTGCCTATTGCTATGTGGGTAACTAATATCACAGGTCTGTCTGTGTTGGATCTTTTTCTCCATATGTTTATCTTCGGCTTCTGTCACCTATATTTTCTCCCCATTAGGTTACAGCTGAACAATTAGTTTTAAAAATCAAATGTTCAATTAGGATTCCAGCTTCATGTAACAAAGGTTCAAGTTGAGCAAAAGAAAAGATGTCTGTGAAGGTTCTCAGTCATCTAGGTCATCGTACTCTAAGGAGCTTGGAAAGAAAAGCGTCTGGACTTCTTGTCATGATCCTGGGTTGGTGACAAAGTGTTGAGTTTCTTGTGTCTCAGAGTTTTTTTATTATGATCTTAGTTCTCTTTGTTGCCCCAGTTTTCTATAGTCTAGTGTCTTAGTTTGGCTTTCTTGTATTCAGTTTAGTTTTCCGAGTTTTCAGTAGCTGCCCTCTGTGTCTCTTTGTTGTTGTTGTTCTCTGTGTTTCTTAGTTGCTCTGTCTCCCCTAGTCAAGTCTGCGTCTGTGCTACTTCCTGTTTTACTTTGAAGGTCTGTGTCTCATGTGAGTGCATCCTACTTTGCTTCCTTGTCTCATCAGTTCTGATTTCCCTCATGCTGTGTGTGATTCTCCGTGTGTCTCCTGGTGTACATTATAATTCGTTTTTCCCAGTGTAGTTTTGTATTGTTTGTGATCTGTTTTCCAGCAATAAAGCTGTGTTTTTGTTTTTGTCCCCATGAGTTTGCATTTGGGTCCAATTCCTGCCTGCACATAGCCGGATCATGACACTTCTTTAAATTGCTTGAAGACGTTTCACCTCTCATGCGAGAAGCTTCTTCAGTTCTAAGGTCAAATGGTGGGGAGTCCCAGATTTAAAGGGTTAAAACATGTTGAAAACACAACAGCCTTAATAAACACAGGGTAGTTTAAACCTGGAAGCAGAGTTCATAGATCATCACTTAAAGACGAGATTGGTTTTCCTACACTAATAGATAGAAGTTGTCATAAGATGGAAAGATGAGACACCGCCCACCCACACTCATTGGATTATCATGTAACAGAGTTTCTATATTTAAAATAACTGAAATCAACTTTGAAGGAAAAAAAGCGGCAACGTTTATTCCCTGTTTTGTTTTCCCTAAGTTTTGTATTCTCATACACAGTAAAAATCGGAGTGTTAAAATAACACTTAAAGAGTTAAATTTAACACTGGTCCCGAGTCTATTTGGTCCCATTCGGAATTGGTGTTAAATCAACTCTTTCTATAGTGTTAAAATTTTAGAGTAAAATTAACTCTAAATAGAGTAAAAATTTAACACTGAGTAACACCGCAGAGTGTTAAATGAACCTAACACTACTAGTAGTGTCATATTATTTACTCTAACATAGTGATAAATTAACTCTATTTGAGTAAAATTCCACTGATTTCTAACACTGAATTGAGTTATTTCAAGTTAACACTGGGGGTTCAAATAACTCTGATGAGAGTTGATGTTACTCTATACTGTGTTATTCATACACTTTTTCTTGTGAAAAATTAGCTCTCATAGAGTAAAATTTTTAATTAATTTTACACCAAGTAGTGTTACTAAAACTCTTCCTCTTCCAGCATGAAAACCTGGTTTCTAATAATGCTTTAAAATATAAAACAAGTAAGCAAAAACCACAACTAGATAATACGTTTAACGGCTTTATTTTGATGTCAGGCTCAAAATATTAAAACATCTCATGTAGTGTACATAAAACACTACACACACAAAAACAGTCATAAAACACTTTAAAACAATGAATTTAGTTCGGCATAAAATGACAATATGGAACCACATACAGGGAGGAATCAGAAGTGCCATACTTCATTTGAAGATCAAATGGTTTGAAGTAACACAGCTCTTTTATGTTCAACACCTTCAGCACCATATTGGGGTGCATTCTGACCTTAAATGCATGATAATGGTCATCAAAACACAGGGTTTCCATCAGTTTTCCACAGAGCAATGCAATGTCATCTTTCACAACAATACTTTTGATCTTATAAAACACTGGAATCTCAGACACTACCTCTGTACAGATGATAAAGTCAGGGCGGTACTCTGTACCATGATGTTTTATCCACTTAGCTGAAAAAACACTGGTAGACAACGCAGCTCCAAATTTTAAAGCAATTTCTGGACCTTCTTTCAGCTCTCCAAGTGTCACCATCTTTCCTGGTCCTAAAGCTAATCTTTCGAGGCTAAAAGACTCCCAATACATGGCCATACAACTTTGGTGTTTCTTGGCCAATGTCATTGTAATGTTTTTAAAGCTTTTTAATTGCTTCTTAAAGAAGTTATGTTTGGCTTCGTAACGCATGCACCACATGTGCAGAATTGGGCCAATATTTCGTATACTGCGAGGGTAATGTATCATGAAGTGATGCTTTGGTAGGAGACTGAGTGTAGGAAATAACTGCTTAAAGAGCTGATGATGATCAATAATTAAATGTTTGAGGTAGATGGTCATACCTTCTGACAGCACTGGTGAAAACACAATATTGACAATTTGTAGAAGCAGAAGTAGAAGATGCCAGTAGCTATCACCCACCTGTACCAAATCGCCAAACATCAAAGGTACATTACGCAATAAGCACCAAGATTGAATTGCATTTAGTCCTAAATCATTACTGCCATCAAACAACTTTACCCTTGGTGGGCGATTTCGCTGCTGATTGAAGCCATAGTCAAAGGCATGTATTCTACCAGCAAGTTGTTCAGCACTTAGGAAGTTCTCCTGAATGTACTGCAGCACAAGTTTCACCTCTAACTGAGCAACTCCCTCCAAAATGTCATGCATGATATCTACAGAAAAATTGTTGGCTGTGTTGAAATATTTAAGTGAATTCAAGAGACAAGTGCGTTTCACACCACATACATGAGGTAGCGTAGGATCTCTTTGTACACTTTCACAGTGCTGCTTATGCATATCAAGAGTTCTTAGTGCAACACCAGAATCATCTTCACAGAACACACTTTGAAAACAATCCTTCTCAAGCAGACAAAAACGACAACAATATCGAGCTGCAAATGATTCCACGAACCCAAACAGACTATGCAAGCCAAGATTGTCCCCAGTGACCTGGATTACAGTGCCATGAACCAAGTGTTTAAACATGGGAAGTTTCAGTCCCTCTGTCTCAAGAACTTTCAGATCATTGACAAGTGGCTCAAGGATTGAATTAAAGCCATAACGCTTTGAGTCTTGTGCATGAAAAAGAGCACACAAATGAATATTGACCAACAACGAATTAAAGATTGGAGGAAAATTCCTTAGTGTAAAGTATATTGCACCTAATTTATGTACACCCTTTTTAGAGCCCAGGGGATTTGCAGTTTCAAAGTCATCATAAAACAGTTGAATTTGTAAGGCATCTTTTTCTGCAGAAAATAGGGGACATCTTTTAACATAGGCAGCATCGATTAAGTCTGCATACACACCTTCTCTGGACATATTCCTCGACTTGAACATGTCGACAACATGGTGGTTTTGAAAGATAGTTTTCAGTGTTTCCAAAATAGGAACATATGCAAACCTATCGGTTACAATGACTTGATCAAAAGTCCCTGTGATCTTGTTTCTTCTACTGTCAAATCTTGTGCCAAGCACCATTTCAACAGGTTCAACAGTTGCCCATTTTTGTTTAAAGTGCCTATTTCGTTTAGCTTCTGAATTTAACAGTGTGAATGGGTTTTCAAAGTTTTTGAATGACTGCTCTAATTTCTTTTTACTTGAAGTGTCCTGTGAAGGTAAGCTCTGTAAAGCTGCATCTTTAGCCTGAGTATGAATCTCAAAAAACACTTCCTCCATTGAGGAGACAAAACTATTCACAGTAGATTGGCTTAATCCAGCTGCCCTGAGCTGTGCAACAGTAGAGGCACACATATCCAAAGTGCTCTTATTTGAACTTTTCAACATTTCAGATGTTGTGGGTGTTTCTTCTACATTAGTTGACACCACCTGCCCTGTAGTGATAACTTCTTTAATTGCCACATCAGGCTGTAAATTAACATCAGTGTCAGCCTGTTGGTCGAAATAGTTAAGGTGTTTGGTATTTAAATGTTTTCTAAAACCTGAAAAAGTGCCAAACACACAGCCACAGTCACGCTGGGCACATTTAAGGCGAAGATTTCTTCCAGGTAAGTAACCATGGACTAACCGTAAATGCCTAACAAGCATGTTTGAACCAGTAAACTCAGCCTGACAGACAAAACACTTCATGATGGAGAATTAACCTTCAAGCCCTAACGAAGCAACCTTGTCCTTATTTCAGCAACTCTGGGACTTTCTTTGATTTTGCCAACATCTATATTGTACACAGTGGTTTGGATGAATGTGTACATGTTGTGAAGCATGGTGTTGTAAGATGTGCCAAACACAAAATGTGCTTTAAACAGTTCATCAAAAGCACCAAGTGAAGAGGTAGACTTGCATGGTATGGCATTCTTGTCAAGAATAATGAAGAACTGGTGGATGTCATGCTTTTTCACCCCAACAGCCAGGAGGTAGGGTTGAGTGCTGGTAGTGATGGCATCAAGGTGCTCTTGGATATTTGTTCCAGTCTGAAAAGACAAATACAGACAGGCAATAAGAATCAAGTGTTTCTTAAACTGGTAATTCATACCATAAAAATAGAAAAGAAACAAACCTTCTTGAAGACCACAAGATGCCTTTCTGCTTGAGAAGCTGACACCTTTCCTGGTCTCTTCCGACCCTGACCAGATGGTGGAATCAAATGTAATAGCAATAGAATCGCTGAGAGGTCACTGTCCCAGCCTGAAAAAAAAAATTGGTTTTATAATAAAGTTGAATCATCCTCATCAATAACAAATTTCAATGCATCTGCATTGACAAAATGTTTGAGTAGACCCAAAATACAAAAGGACAGCTGTTCTGTGACAAACATTATATATCCTGTGAATGTTCTAATTAAAGAAATAACAGCTCACCAATGTCAGCATTAACTTCAGTGGCATCCTCAGGAGAGTCAGCTGCCAGCAAGAGTTCTTCCAGGTCACTGGTAGAAGGAAGCTTTCTGCCTTGTTGGATAATCTTTCTTTTGAATGTTGTTGGCCACCTCTCCAGCAACCTGCCTGATACATCCTCACCAAACATCAGTACAAAATCCTGTTCGATCTGTAACAGGGATAGAGAACAGAGAATTATATCTGCTATCTGCAAAAAATAAAATGTGTTTACATTGTCAACGTAATGAAAAATATTCACCAAGCCTTTGATATCTTTGAAACGTGGAAACACAGACAGTATGTTGCTTGACAGCAGGGGGTCAAGGACCATGTTGTGTCGATAAACAAATGTCAACTTCATCTTCTTCTTGACTGTGTCTTCATCAGCTGAATGTTTCATCAGAGAGATTGCTTCCTTGCACTCATCCTCACTCAGCACGTTCTCTGTAACAAACTGCAACTCTCGTCTGACAGTTGGTCCACCACACTGGTCTTCACCCGATGATCCATCTCCTGGTGCTAGACAATATGAAATACAACTTTATCAAAACTAATAATAACATTTGATAACCATTATTAATACAGAACCATAATTTGGAACTGTATTATACGTTTCCACTGAATTATAAGTGTTACCTCCAGATGTTAATCGCCTCTCTTTAGCAGTGCATCTCTGTATGGTTTTAATCCTCCAGGCCAAGTACCCAGTGCCACTCTCGCCATCATAATAATGTTCCTTGGAGAGTGAGACATACAGACATTTTGTTTATTAATTTATCAGTAAGTTATGTGACCATGAACAGTTGATAAGGACATACATTTTGGCAGGATTTAAAATTTTGATTTTAGTTGTATCAGTTATTGCTGTTAGCTACTTACATAGCCATTTTTTGAGTACGGGTCACTGAGGTAAGGGAAAAAGGTTACAATTCCTCTGGCATACATTTCTTTTACCTGCCGTGGTGGTGATGTACTGCAAGATCAAAAGGAAAAGAACTAGTCAGCTTCGCTGGAATTAATAGAGATTTAAAATAATTTGAAAATGATAGTAAAAATCACAGGGCCAGAAATAAATTACCCATTTTTTTCTGTCATGTCAGCTACCAGTATGTTGACCATTTTTCTTCTGGTTTCATCCACCAGGGACTTGGTCCGATTGTACTCATTTATTATACGTTCTCCACCAGGTTTGCTTGTGAGAATGGATTCCACCAACTGGAAAACACAATAAAAACATTCTACATGTTGATATAACCACTACAGTTCAGAACACTTAAACTACAAACAAAAAAGACACTATTAGAAGAATGTGGAAATCTGTTAACTCTTACTTGCTTAGCTTCTGCATCCAGCTTCTGACGTTTCCTCAAAGGGCTGTCTGAAAGGATGACCGTATCCTGTGAATCTGATGAATGTGGCGATGATAACTGGAACTGCTCAGGAGACACTTCTGCAACAGATGTTTCCAGACCTTAAAAATAGGAGCAAAACAAATCAGTTTACATGGTCCCTCCATAGACTCATTTTATACACTCTTTGATTAAACAATGTAATAATGACACCAAAAAAAAAAAAAAAAAGACATCCAATGAAACACAAATCACTCAAACAAACCTGTTTCATATTTGATGGTTAGTACCCCGGTTGAGGGATCTGTTACTATATCCTCAAAAACATCCTCATCCAACTCAGTCCCTGAACTATCAAAAACTTTCACTCCTTCTGTTACGGCTGGCGCACCAAACTTTGCAAATGCTGGAAACAAGCACACAAGTTTGTGTAAACAAAAAGACATGACATTTAATGTTTTGTAGCTTAAAATGAAGATCATTTCAAGATACTCTTTCAAAAATGAGTCAGATAAACAAAGCCTAAATTATTAAGCGCCTCTAACATGCTTGATAAGTGGTAGATTAAAAGGAGTGACACTCACATTATGCAGTTTTCCCCCCCACTAAATATACATTCATAACTAAGATGCTTCCAAAACACAGATCATTTTCAATTAATCATAAAATGCAGTTTGAAGAGACTAAATAACAAAAAGAACTTAAAGCCTCTTGTACACCTTTTTAATACAATGTTGGTTTCTTACCGGCAATCAAAAACTCCTTAAGGCTTGGCTCAGATACTCTAACAAATTTCTGCACACCTCCGAGTTTTGCTTTAAGCAGCATGCTTCCTGTAGACAGTAATTTCTTATAGTCAGTGCTCTTCATTGAACTACAGTAAACAGAAAATGTGAATATTAAAACAGTCCCATAAACAGCCTTGCAATGTGACTTCTTACACTGTATGTTACTTTTATGTCAGTGTAACAAGGTGTCAAGATATAATCCTCAATACAAAACTAAAATAATAACTACTACTTTTTACCATTTGTCTGACCTAACTTAGCACTAGGGAGCCAGTATTTTGTTCATCTTTAGTTTAACATACTGAACAGTCTGGTAACCAAAATGGAAAAAGCAGCAGGGTAACTTTTGTCAATACCATCAACTCACAATAAATACAAACGCTGTCATCTTAAATTCAAACTACTAAAAAAATGCATTAAAAACTGAATCCTGGACATTTTGGATATTTTATCAAGCTTATAACACCTGCTGGTTGTAATCCTGTAACTGTAAAATCGCTGAAGACAGCCGAGTTAAAATAAGACAATAACCTTACTAAAAACGACCTCTATATCTGGTACCTAGGTATCAAAAAAAAGAAAAAAAGAAAGATGTAACATTTAGTGTACAATTTTAATTAGTTAATGCTTGAGTTAGGTAATTTAAAATTTAACGCTAACTAGCGAATTGCCCGCGCACTGAGCTTAGCCAAAATGCTAGTTAGCTAGCTAATGTTAATATATAGATCCCAACACATGGAGGGTTTCATTTAATGGAATTTCGAACATGCTAGAACACAACACAATCACCACTACACACTGAAATAAATTTTGATAACAAGCCTTACAGTCCAACACTGATATCAGTCAACTTTTTTAGCTAATTAACAACCTTACATTAGCATACAGATAGTGTCACATTTGCTTCTGGTACAAAATGAAATATATAATAAACATGGACAAAAGGAATGTAACCTTATTTTAACGTGCTACCTGTGCTTAAAATGTCGAATTGTTGGTTTAATAAGTAAATATGAACAACTTACCCTGCAACTGATGTGAAGAAAATGGCGTCGTGAAAAATCCTCTTGGTTTGAAAACCAGTCTGTGGTGGGAGGAGCTTTCTAGAGTAACGTTGACACTGTCTCTTTTAACTCCAGGAATCATCACCCACACTGGGGGGCGTTTTGCTCCAGCTGTTGTTATAATGACTCTATTAGAGTAAATACACTTTAACACTGCTGATTTAACACTGGGAAATTTACTGTGTAGGTTTGGGTTCTTGTTTGTTTGTTGTTGTCATGATCTGGCTTTGTACCAGCCAGACTGATACAGGACTCTGGAGACAAAACGTGAATTTTACACAGCTTTATTGCAGGGACTTATGAACTTGAGAATAAAATACAAACTAAGAAGTACTATAGCTAGGATAGGGATCAGGATGCACACAGCATTAAAGGTAAGACAACAATGTGACAACGAACAGAGGGAAACTGAGGACTTACATACACATGAGGTAATCAGGGAGATGGAGCACACCAAATTTGATTAACGAGACAGGGGAGCAAAACTGAACATACATGCGTGAAACAGGGGGCTAACAAAATAAAAGAGGAAGTAACACACACACTCTAAAACTTGACACTGGGATTGGGGACAAACAGACATGGAGACATGGCAGACTGATGAGACAAAAGGATGAAACGCAACAAAAAGAATATGGGAACAGGAAATGAAAAAACACAGGGACCAGGAGTACAGGTGTATTAACCTGACAAGGAATGAGAAGACAAGACAGGGAATGCAGAAAGCCATGGAGAGAGAAAAAAAACAGATGACGACAAACGGGGACAATCAACCAGGAAACGGACCCAGAAAGATGGATAACAACAGAAGTAGAATGTAAAAAATACTGGCTCAAGGAACCATGACAGTTGTTCTGGGTACAGGACTCTGGTAGACAACATTTGTGTCTATGGCAAGGAAAACAACCTCATCCTCAATACAGATATGACCAAGGAATTAATATTGGACATCAGGAAGAACCCCCCTCCCCTGCAGCCTCTTATCATCAAAGGGACGGTGTAGAGGGCCAATAGCCACAGATTCCTGGGACTGCAGGTTACATCAGACCTGAGCTGAACTTTCAACCAGAGATGGGCAGTAACACGTTACTGTAATCCAATTACTTTTTTCAAGTAACAAGTAATGTAAGGGATAACTATTGCAAAAGATGTAATTAGATTACTATTACTTTCCCATAAGCGCGCTGCATTACTGCGTTACTAAACTGTCGTGATTTTGTTTGTTGCTGTGCTCTCAACACCACAGCAACAGTGAAAAAAAAGCCCAGGAAAGACTTCTAATTAAATCTGCTCCTTACTACGTAAAATAAAACAGGACAGTGGGGTAAATTTTCGACCATCTCACACTTCTGTTTAATCAGTTTTCTGTCTGACATTTTTTCAGCTGTGTGAAAACTATAACTTTAATCTCAGCCACACCGATTTACTCAGGAACAAATAAAACACTGAGAAAAGCCAAACAATAACATTTGTAAGTTATCTCAGTGACGTATATATCATGTTTAACTTGAGTAGCGAAAGACCACGGGGGGTTTGGAAACGATGTGCCGGGAGTTCACTGCTAGCTATGGAGCTGGTGGGTAACGGATGTCTCAGAAAACGCTGGAGCACTTTTGTAAATATGTGATATCTTGATAAACCGAGCTGATATTTGAAGTTTACACGGCATTCTCGCCTGAAAATATCTTAAAAGTTTATTTTGTGACCCAGAAAGAGTAATAAAAGTAATATTAAAACTAAGTAGATGCTGCCATTGTTGGAAACTGGAATTGGCTGAGCCTCGCTATGAATTCTGGGATATGGTGGGTCACGAAGGATACACCCGACCCATCCTTCAAATCTGGGGAAAAGAAGGACGCATTTGTCAGCTGTATTTGGAGGAGTCTTCGAATTTAGACAGCCTTTGTCGCGTCACTGTGATGTAATCAGCCTACAAATGCGGCCTCAGGAGGATGCAGCCTATGAATTTGGACACCCCCTTTGTTTCAGTCGGCTGCTTGAACCACCACCGTCTCACCCAGGGCTACAGAGGACTCATACACAGCATCCTCAGCACAGGCATTACTGTCTGGTATGGGAACACCACACAAGTAGAGAGGAAGGCTCTGCAAAAAGTCATAACGTCTGTGGAGAGGATCATAGGAACAAAACTTCCTTCCATGGGCTCTCTGTAAACACAACACTGCCGAAAAAGAGCAGAGAGAATTATTAGGGACCCACACCATCCAGCTCACCCTCTGCTCAGACACAAATATACAAACATATAATCTGAGACACAACAGAGTGGACACAACAAGGTTTTTCAACAGCTTCTTCCTCGCAACTGTCAGACCGATGGCAAAACCAAAAACCACTGAAATCTTAAAATAACACAGCACTACCTCACCTCATTTTGAATGTATGAATGTACAATGGAATTAATCACTGATTGATGTGCAATATACTCACTGAAACAGATTTGTGAAAATGTGCAATATTATGTGTGCAATACTAGGAAGTATATTGCCACCCTCTCTGTACAGTGTTTTTGTATATAGTAAATATTATGATTGCTCCATTCTTTGCTTTATTTCTATTTTGTTGTTGTTTTTTAAGTTGCTTTCTTTTTACTTTGTAAAAAATGTAACTTGACCTGGAGAGCTCTGCACAAGAATTCAAATGTGCATGGACTGTTGGTCCCATGCTCAATGTAACAGGGCGGCCCTTAGCGGCTGGAAATACAGTGAGAAAGACCAAGGCAAGTGTAGTGGAACAAAGTATTTATTTGCTATATGGCTCTCCTTAAAACAATTAACTTGTCGAGCTTCTTCACAGCACAAAAATCCCTCCTCTAATGACAACTGGCAGCCTTAAATATGTTCAGCTGTCACAGACTAAACCATTATTCCACTCTCAGGTAAATTTTTAATCCCAACCTTCCACCACAGTATACAATATATCAATAAGAATAAATAAATACATAAATACATTTTCACATTTACATATTAATAAATACTTCACACTTTAATGTTACACCAAACCCAATATTATAAAAACCCAGAAACCCAAGCACAAAAAGATTCACCACACTCTCTTTACCAATGGTCGCTCCCGGAACCTTTAAATGGTGTCTGGACCCCCGGGGAAACATTTGCCCAAACACCTTGAAGAGGACACAGGCAAGAAAGGTGAGTAATCATTAACTTACAAACACTTATTTGCACCACTTTTATCCCTAGATTTCACACACACATTTGCATTAGTTTTCCTTATTGGTAAACCTTAATCACAATCTCAATCACCATTCTTCTCTCCTGACAGACAACCACCACATTCCTTGATGAGGAGCAGCTGTGCAGGATCTGAAACAAGGCCACCAACTGATTTTAAAATTCCCAATAAATAGTCAATAAATATTTAAACTTCTTGTGTGCAAATCCATGCTTAAAGTGCAATGCTAAATAAAGTGCTTGATAAGGTGCTTTTAATAAAGTGAAAGGTGTGCTCTAAAGTGCTATACAGACAATACAATATAAATAAATGCAGTAAGGGAGTCCTCTTCCTTACACTCAAATAGCAAATGAATCTTGAAAATTCAAAATAGGACAGGAAGTGAATTGAAAGAGGAATTGGTTGGGCAGGTCACGCAGAGACACAGACAGAAGTTAACACAAAAGCCACATTTCAGTGAAACTGGTTCTTACATGGGAAATTGTTTCTCCTCATTTTCCACCGGCTTCTCAGATAGATTCTGTATGCACACATCAGTCACATGCAACACACACATAGAGAGACCACTCAACTCACACATGTATAAAGATATGAGACAAATCAGATTCCTCTTTAATCAAATACAGCATTTATTCAGAACAATCAGATTAACAATATAACAACAAAACAGACCCTTGGTAGTAGCAATGTATAATATCAATATGGTTTAAATCCAGAGCAATAATCTTCTACATTCTGCCTTGTTTTTCTGCTATACCAACCAAGAGCACTCAGTATGGAATATAACCATCTGGAAAATGCACATCTGTAGAATAGATCAACAGTTTCATTATGACTGCTGGTGTAAGACAGCCTTGGTCATTGTCAGCTTTCTGGGGAGCATCATCATCTGTGCTACACTATCCATTAAAAAAAGCCAAAAGTACACAGACAAAAACTTACATCAGTAAATGCGGCTTTTCAACATGACTAATTTCTTCTTTGAAATGTTTTTTTTAATAGTGGGTACAACTATGACAACCTGATAACGACTCAGGGTATGGACACACAGAATCATCTTCAAAACAACCCAATCGACAAGAAAAGGCCAAAACAGATTAAAGATTGTTCTAAGCCTGTTTAAAAGGCTTGATCTCGTGGTGCACTTGCGATGGTTGGTTTGTGTGGATATTTTAAACAAGTGTTTCTGTAAAGTATGTGTGCTGCCACAATGAAACTGGAGCAATAACAACCATAAGATACTGTGGCTCATATCACTCCACTTCCACCCTAAATACGTTCTGCATGCACATGTTATTTTCATGCATTGCATACAGAAGCAATCAGGTTAGTTTTTTTTCAATTTCTATTTAAAAAAAGCGCCCTCTGCTGCATGTGTACAAAAACAAAGTCTGAAATTTGGTTAAAATAGGCAGAAGTGTTTATCTTTTTGGTTTAAAACACAGACTACTGTAAGAGCACGGGTGAATTTTTGGTTCCACAGCAGCAGACCAGAGGAAGTTCAATCAATCTGCCTATGTTTAAGCCAGAGCCTTTGGATAAGTCAGAGTTGTGTCAGTGGCAATTTTTTTTACCTTCTTACCATTTAAAAATGCATCTCAAACTTATGTGTGGCTATATCTCTATAGCGAGGCTAGTGTATATTGATAACTTTTAGAACTATTGCGAGAAAAAAAAGTGAACGGAAATGACATGACTCTTTCATTCAACAGCTCTGGTTTAAGCAAGTGCATGTGTAGAGAAATCAGGATTACCGTGGCAACAGGTCAATAAAGAGCAGACTCTTTTTAAATCCGGAGGACTGAGGACTAAATGAAAACGTGTCAGTCCTGACCATCAAATTTATATTATAAGAAAACAGAGAATTGTCATATTAATTTTTAATTTCATTTGAAAGCCTGATGCTTAACATTGTCCACCCCAGCTGTGAAACTCAGAAACCAGTCTTACTTGTTATCATCTATCGTCCACCTGGGCCTTACACAGAGTTTCTGTCTGATTTCTCAGACTTTATATCTAATTTAGTTCTGAGCTCAGATAAAATAATTATTGTGGGTGATTTTAACATCCATGTAGATGCTAAAAATGACAGCCTCAACATGGCATTTAATCTGTTATTAGACTCAATTGGTTTCTCTCAAAATGTAAAAGAACCCACCCACCACTTTAATCACACTCTAGATCTTGTTTTAACATATGGCAGAGAAACTGAACATTTAACAGTGTTTCCTGAAAACCCTCTCCTGTCTGATCATTTCCTGATAACATTTACATTTACAATAATTGATTACACAGCGGTGGAGAGTAGACTTTATCAAAGTAGATGTCTTTCTGAAAGCGCTGTAACTAAGTTTAAGAATATAATCCTCCCACTGTTATCATCTTCAATGCCCTGTACCAACATAGAGCAGAGCAGCTATCTGAACGCTACCCCAACAGAGGTCGATTATCTTGTTAATAATTTCACCTCCTCACTGCGTACGACTCTGGATACTGTAGCTCCTGTGAAAACTAAGGTCTCTAATCAGAAGTACCTGACTCCGTGGTATAATTCTCAAACACGTACCCTAAAGCAGATGACTCGTAAGCTGGAGAGGAAATGGCGTGTCACAAATTTAGAGGATCATCATTTAGTCTGGAGAAATAGTTTGCTGCTTTATAAGAAAGCCCTCCGCAAAGCCAGAACATCTTACTATTCATCACTGATTGAAGAAAATAAGAACAACCCCAGGTTTCTGTTCAGCACTGTAGCCAGGCTGACAAAAAGTCAGAGCTCTTTTGAGCCAACCATCCCTTTAACGTTAACTAGTAATGACTTCATGAACTTCTTCACAAATAAAATTTTTATCATTAGAGAAAAAATTACCAGTAATCATCCCACAGATGTAATATTATCTACAGCTACTCTTAGTACCATTGATGTTAAGTTAGACTCTTTTTCTCTAATTGATCTTTCTGAGTTAACTTCAATAATTACTTCCTCCAAGCCATCAACGTGTCTTTTAGACCCCATTCCTACAAAACTGCTCAAAGAAGTCCTGCCATTAATTAATTCTTCGATCTTAAATATGATCAACCTATCTCTAATGATCGGCTATGTACCACAGGCCTTCAAGCTAGCTGTAGTTAAACCTTTACTCAAAAAGCCATCTCTAGACCCAGCAGTCTTAGCTAATTATAGGCCAATCTCCAACCTTCCTTTCATATCAAAAATCCTTGAAAGAGTAGTTGTCAAACAGCTAACAGATCATCTGCAGAGGAATGGCTTATTTGAAGAGTTTCAGTCAGGTTTCAGAGCTCATCACAGCACAGAAACAGCTTTAGTGAAGGTTACAAATGATCTTCTTATGGCCTCTGACAGTGGACTCATCTCTGTGCTTGTCCTGCAAGACCTTAGTGCAGCATTCGATACTGTCGACCATAATATCCTATTAGAGCGATTAGAACATGCTGTAGGTATTACAGGTACTGCACTGCAGTGGTTTGTATCATATCTATCTAATAAACTCCAGTTTGTGCATGTAAATGGAGAGTCCTCTTCACACACTGAGGTTAATTATGGAGTTCCACAGGGTTCAGTGCTAGGACCAATTCTGTTTACATTATACATGCTTCCCTTAGGCAGCATCATTAGAAGACATAGCATACATTTTCACTGCTATGCAGATGACACCCAGCTCTATCTGTCCATGAAGCCAGATAACACACACCAATTAGTTAAACTGCAGGAATGTCTTAAAGACATAAAGACCTGGATGGCCGCTAACTTTCTGCTTCTTAATTCAGATAAAACTGAGGTTACTGTACTCGGCCCTGAAAAGCCTAGAAATATGGTATCTAACCAGATTCTTACTCTGGATGGCATTACCTTGGCCTCCAGTAACACTGTGAGGAACCTTGGAGTCATTTTTGACCAGGACATGTCCTTCAATGCACATATTAAACAAATATGTAAGACTGTGTTCTTCCATTTGCGCAAAATCTCTAAAATTAGAAATATCCTGTCTCAGAGTGACGCTGAAAAACTAGTTCATGTATTTATTACTTCCAGGCTGGACTACTGTAATTCATTATTATCAGGATGTCCAAAAAACTCACTGAAAAGCCTTCAGCTAATCCAAAATGCTGCAGCAAGAGTACTGACAGGGACTAGAAAGAGAGAGCATATTTCTCCTGTTTTGGCTTCCCTTCATTGGCTTCCTGTTAAATCCAGAATTGAATTCAAAATCCTGCTCCTCACATACAAGGTCTTAAATAATCAGGCCCCATCTTATCTCAATGACCTTGTAGTACTATATCACCCTATTAGAGCACTTCGCTCTTGCTCTGCAGGCCTACTTGTTGTTCCTAGAGTATTTAAAAGTAGAATGGGAGGGAGAGCCTTCAGTTTTCAGGCCCCTCTTCTGTGGAACCAGCTTCCAGTTTGGATTCGGGAGACAGACACTATCTCTACTTTTAAGATTAGGCTTAAAACTTTCCTTTTTGCTAAAGCATATAGTTAGGGCTGGACCAGGTGACCCTGAATCCTCCCTTAGTTATGCTGCAATAGACATAGGCTGCCGGGGGATTCCCATGATGTATTGAGTTTTTCCTTTCCAGTCACCTTTCTCACTCACTATGTATTAACAGACCTCTCTGCATTGAATCATATCTGTTATTAACCTCTGTCTCTCTTCCACAGCATGCCTTTTATCCTGTCTTCCTTCTCTCACCCCAACCGGTCGCAGCAGATGGCCGCCCCTCCCTGAGCCTGGTTCTGCCGGAGGTTTCTTCCTGTTAAAAGGGAGTTTTTCCTTCCCACTGTTGCCAAAGTGCTTGCTCATAGGGGGTCATATGATTGTTGGGTTTTTCTCTGTATCTATGAAGCGCCTTGAGGTGACTTTTGTTGTGATTTGGTGCTATATAAATAAAATTGAATTGAATTGAATTAAATTGAATTGAATTAATGAGCTCAGACTGTTCTTGCATTATCACAGACAAAATATATCAAATTAATAATTTTTTTATAATGTCTATAGTTGTCTTTTGCTCAACTTGGACTTTTGTTACATGATGCTGGAATCCTAATTGAACATTTGTTTTTTTAAAACTAATTGTTCAGCTGTAACCTAATGGGGAGAAAATGTAGGTGACAGAAGCTGAAGATAAACATATGGAGAAAAAGATCAGACACTGACAGACCTGTGATATTAGTTACCCACATAGCAATAGGCAGATCTTTTCTTTTTTTAAATAAAAAGCTTCGTTTGAAAGTTTTTTTTATGTGTCACATGTTTAAAAACATATTTGGATGTCAGTTACAATTAGCTGGTACTCTCTCCAGTGTGGCTGAAACACAATAACTCTGCAAAGATGTGGGTCAAAATTCTTCCACAGTACTGTAAAAGACTCATTGCCTGTTATCACAAACACTTGCAGATTGCAGCTGTTGCTGCTAAGGGAGGCCCAACCAGTTATTAAGTTTGAGGGCCAAATAACTTTTGCACACAGATTTGGATTTAAAAAAAAAAAAAAAAAAAAAAAAATATATATATATATATATATATATATATATATATATATATATATATATATTTTTTTTTTTTTTTTTTTTTTTTTTTTTTAGATGATCTGAAATATTAAGCATGCCAAACATATACAAAAAGGAAATCAGGAAGGGAGCAAACACTTTTTCACCCCACTGTATTTTGAAGCTGTTTGCTATGCTTTTTTTCTGTGTGGAAATAACAGATGACTTCAGAGGTTACTGTGGTTTGTCAAATGAAGCACGAAAGGCCACTGTGTCAGCCTGTCCTAGCAGGGCTCTAGAGTGCGACCAATTTGGTCGCAAATGCGACCAAATTTTTCAGTGGTGCGACTAAAAAAAAAATTTGGTTGCACCTGTGCGACCAACTGTTCGGGTAGCAAAAAAAAAAAAAAAAAATCTGCAACCTTCCCTGTGGTCAACAACAGACACACATTATGCCCCTATCGTGGACTAAACCAATCAGAGATAGTCAGGGGCGGGACCTCTCTGATTGGCGTGGTCCAGTGCAGTGCAAGTGCAGATGGAAGTGGGAGGTGAGTAGCTTGAATAAAGCGATATCAATTCATTAAATCCTGAATCGACTTTTAAATATAACTGTGTTTTGCCAGAAACGCCAGTTTCTCAGATTAAAGCTCACAAAACCATTTCTTTTTTTTTTTCTTTTTTTTTTTTGCCTGTCCCGTTTGGCTCTTTTGCCATCAGAATTGTTGTCTAAAGGCAAAGAAAGATGCCCAACGGATTTACTTTACCAAACTGACCATCCCAGCCTTGCCGTAATGGTCCATTTGATTCACCTTTTATTGTTTATTTTATTTTCACTTACTGAATACGGGACAGACTTGACTGGGGGAAAGAAGGGGAGAAAGAAAGAGGGAAAGAGAAACAGCTGAGAAGAGGGACGGGGGAGAAGGGCAAAAGACAAAAACCAACAGAACGGGCAGAGAAAAAAAAATGCATATATCAATCACCTGGATCACCTGCTGAGAAAGAAAAAAGAAAGCAAGCAGAAGAGAACAAGAGTAATAGAATAAACAACATCACAATGATATATGGGAATATGACAGTAAATACTAAATGTTAAACATTATTGTGCAGCACATAAGATCAACAGAACACAGTGTGCTTTGAGGTAGGAGCCAAAAAGGGTGTAGTTTGTGGGTGTGATCACCCGTGTGTACACCTGTGAGCATGGACGCGCTTGTTTTTTGTTTTTTAAAAGGTTCCTTCATGTAATAATCTGCTAGAGGGTGTGGGGGGGCCACAGCCCCGTCCCCCAGGGCGTGAAGCAGGTGTGGAGGAGATCAAAACTCCAGACATCCAGAGGCCCCCAGAACACAAGAGACCAAGGAAGACCAACAGAGGGGCAGCTGCGCCACTGTCCCGGAAAGAGCTGAGGAGAGTCCCAGATGAGGGCTCACTCAGCAGCCGCGGAGCAGAAGCCAGGGGGGGTTGCAGTGACGCGCCCGTGAGCTCCGCCGGCAGCCAGCTGCGCCTGAGTGACCGAGCCCCAGGCCGAGAGGCCGGGGGCACCCCACCTCCGAAGTGGCCCGAGCGAGCCCCAGGCTCCAGGCCCCGATAAGCGGCCACCAAGGAGTGAGCCGGTGTGTACCTGGACGCCCATCCCCGGACACAAAGAACCACCAACGCACCGATGTCTGAGGGGGTCCGCCACTGGCAGGGGAAGTGGTGGTAGGGGGAGATAGGCCTCCAAACCTTGGAGGGCCTGAGATGTCCCCAGAGAGGTGGCGCCTGACACCCAACCTGACATATAGACACAGACATACAGGCACACACAGATACAAACATCCATTCCCACCCTCATGCTCTCATATGCACTTACTCCACACTCAACCAACGTGGAGACAGACATAAAGAGACGTTGTACACACGATCACACTCCCCAAGCGTACTCTACAAACCGGGTCTAGGTGCCCCCGCCCCTGGAGGGGGGAACTGCACCCAGACCCAGGTGGTGTTTCCCTTTTCCCTGCAGTGGGGGGAGGCAGACCGCCCCGACTCCGCAGCAGCAGGAAGGCTCCACACTCCAGACCGCAGTCGGACGGCCAACTCCTCCTCCTAGTCCTAGCCCCCCTGCTCCAGCAGGTCGCAGAGAATGGGGGTGAGAGAAGACTCCAAACCTCCCTCCACCCGCTCATTGTAATGTTGATGCATGTGTGTTCTAAGGTGCATTTAAAACCCAGGAGGGCTTGGAGCTACCTGCCAGAGAGCAGCAGGTAAGCGCATGGTCCCTCCTGCTAGCCCTCAATGTCTACGTGTATTTAAAATTGAGAGGTGGGCAACGATGCCAGGGGTGGGGTGTACACCCTGATGGTACTTTGGACTCTGTGTATCGTGCCCACCCCCAAGATCCTATATGTATGTGTAATGAGAGTGTGAGTAATGTGAATGTCTAAGTTGTGGGATAAAATTGAGGCAGAGGCAGCCAGAAGGGGACAGAGGGGGGGGGGGGGGGGTAGCCTCCTCTGCACCCTGGTGACATACCCCTACTCCAAGGCCCTGCATGTGTGGGTGGTTGTGGTGGAGCGGGAAGAGGGAGGCAGCTGGAGATGGGGAGGGAAGGAAGGGAGGGGCAAGTGACCCCTCCCTGGGGCCAGCTCCCCCGCTGACCCCAGTAGGCACCCCCATACTCCGCGACCCGCCAGGGAAAGGGGGCCCAGGCCCATCCAGACCGGGCCCAGTGCAGCAGCGCCGCCCGGCCCCACAGAGCCCGGGACAGTCCACCCAACCCCACCACAGAGAAAACTGCACCCACCCCACCATCCACTCATCTTCCAGACTACATAAGACAATAAACACCCAGGCTGAGATCTTCCTCCACCTCTCCTGTATCTCCCCCTCCTGCAGAGGGAGCTCCTGAGGAGAGGAAAGCTCCTGCAAGATGTGACAATCTCCCCCACCAGTTGAAGAGCCCCCCCAGGTGGCTCGACGCACCGGCGGCACCCTGCTCCAGGGCTTGTCCCCCATGCACCCACCCGCCCACAACCCCGGCAACACACCAACCAGGACCCAAGCCCCCGAGGCCCGGTCCGGGTCCCAGCCCAGAGATGGAGCGCCCCCAGAACCTCACGCCCATCCCGGACCCACCCAGGGGCAGCCAGGCTACCAGGTCAGTAACCCACGTCCGTCAGCACAGACCCTCCCCTAGCCCCGCTGCACGCAGCCGCGAGGAAACAGTCACCTGAGAGCCAACAGAGCCCCTAACCGGACATGACCGCTACCCCGGGTTGAGCCCCCCAAGGAAGATGCCTCCGGGGAACCCCCCGACGCCCTAAGCCTGTCCCTACCCCCACACCAATCACAACAGTGAAGGCGGGACCAAACTATGACCCCCCACCCCCACTAGGTGATGGAGCTGATCAAAGGAGCCCAGAGCAATTGATCTGATGTGGTGGCAGAGGCTGTATCAAGACTAATGTAATCTAATAGATAATTTCTATATTGGTTAGAATTAAGATTATTTTTATTTTTCCAGTTCATGAGGACTGTTTTCTTGGCTATGCATAGGGCAGTGAAAACCATATGGGCGATATTCTTTTCTGAAGTGACATTATCTAAGCTGCCCAACAAACACACTAAGGGGGAAGTTGGAATGTTACATTTCAGACACTTCGATAAGTCTTCACATATCTCGCGCCAAAACTTCTGAACTGGTGGACAGAACCAAAGAGCGTGGATATAATTGTCCGGTGAATTGGTTTGGCAGTGTGAGCAGTTGTTGGTAGACGAAAAGCCCATCTTGAACATCCGATGACCTGTATAGTGCACTCTATGTAATATTTTGTATTGAATTAATTGAAGACTGGGATTTCTAATTAGATGAAAGGTTTTTAAGCAAATCTGAGACCAGAAGTTTAGGTCTAAGTTAACTGATAAATCCGCTTCCCATTTTGCAATAGGAAGTGATATTGATTCATCTGTTTTAGAAAGCATTCTGTATATTTTGGATAGTAATTTGGGGGGTTTAAGAGTAAGAAATTGAACCACACTTGGTGGTGTTTGTAGTTCAACTTGACCCGGTTTAAATTTCTTTTTTACTATGGATTTAATTTGTTGATATTCTAAAAATCTTTTCTTGTTGATCCCATATTGTGTAACTAGTCCGTCAAATGAAATAAATTCTGTTCCTTCTAGTATATGTTCTAAATATTTGATTCCTTTATCACTCCAATCTGAAAAGTTTATCATATTATTGTTTTGTAATATGTCAGGGTTGTTCCAGATAGGTGTACGTTTGCATGGGATTAATGAAGACGCCGTCAATTTTAGAAACTCCCACCATGCTGTCAGAGAAGAGCTGATGTTGATGCTTTTAAAGCATTCATGTCGTTGGATGTTTGAGCTGATAAATGGTAGGTCTGAGATCTCTAGATTATTGCAGAGTGCTTGTTCTACATCTAGCCAAGGTTCATCTAAGAGGGTGTGTTTTAGCCATCCTGAGATAAACTGAAGCCTGTTGGCTAAGAAGTAGTGCTGAAAGTTAGGCAGTTCTAGTCCTCCTTTATCCTTGGTCTTTTGTAGTGTTTTTAAGCTTATACGTGGGGGTTTATTTTTCCAAAGGAATTTGGACATACATGAATCTAGAGATCTGAACCAATCTTGTGGCGGTTTAGTTGGGATCATTGAGAATAAATAATTTATTTTTGGTAAGACCATCATTTTTATAGCGGCAACCCTTCCCATGAGTGATATGGGTAGACATTTCCATCTAGCCAGATCATCTTCTACCTTCTTTAAAAGTGGGATATGGTTTAATTTAGTTAGATCTGCAAGCTTGGGAGAAACATTAATACCTAAATATTTTATATTTCCCGATTGCAGTGGTGTAGAAGAGGAATTATGGAAGGAGCAATTAATCGGTAGGACTGTAGATTTTGACCAGTTAATTGAGTAATCTGATATTCTTGCAAAAGAGTTTATCAATTCAATCACCCCAGAGATATTGGTTTGTGAATTTTGGAGAAAGAGTAACACATCATCCGCATAAAGGCTGATTTTATGTTCCACGTTCTTGCATTTTATGCCCTTAATTACTGAATTCTGTCTAATTGCTGCTGCTAGTGGTTCAATAAAAATTGCAAATAGTGAAGGGGAGAGTGGGCATCCCTGCCTGGTGCCCCTCAAGAGACAGAAGCTGGAGGATGTCTGGTCATTTGTTCTAACACAAGCTGTTGGGGAATTATATAATATTTTTAACCAGTTTATGAAAGAGGATCCAAAACCAAATTTGTGTAAAGTTGCAAATAGAAATTTCCAGTTAACTCTGTCAAATGCTTTTTCTGCGTCTAAAGAGAATATTGTAGTTTCTAGGTTTTTACTGTATGAGTGTCATGGTCCTGGGCCATGTTGGCCCAGTATTCTTGGTTTCTTGTATTTTCGCTCCTTATTTAGGCCATGTTTTCTGAGGTGTCCTGTTGTGGTGTTCCCTAAGTGTTTTCCCTTTGTGACTCTTACCCCCTTTGTGCCCCTCTGTGTATTTATGAGCTCTCGTCTCTCTTTGTGTTTATTCCATGTTTCCCCCAGCCTGTTATGTCTGTATTCTCCCCGTGCTCTCTCTCCTCCTGTCTGAACCTCTGTGTACTTCCTGTTTTACTTTGACAGTCTCTCGTCAGTATGCGTCATGTTGTGTTCACTCCTGCCCTGTCTCGTTATGTTTATCAGTGTCACCTGTGTTCCCCACCTGTGTGTAATCTCCCTGTGTTCTCTGAGTGTATTTAAGTTGTGTCTTCTGTCATGGTAATTGCTGGTTCGTCTGTGTTGTTTCCCCTCGGTCTCCCTGCGTCTCCCCGTATGTATTTCTCCGGACCTCCCTGCATCCTCATTCTGGTTTGTCTTATTAGTTTACCCAGTTTAGGTTTCCGGTTTCATGTTTTGTCGCCACCGCTGTTTGTACTTACACCCCTGTCAATAAACACTCACCTGCACCAGAGCTGCCGCCTTTTGGGTCCTTTTCTACATTCCACACGGCTTGCCTCGGCAATCCGTGACAATGAGTAGTCTATCAAATTAAGTAATCTACGTGTATTTGTTGATGAGTGCCTACCTTTTATGAAACCAGTTTGGTCAGGATGAATTAAGAGGGGGGTTATTTTCTCCAGTCTCTTTGAGAGAGCTTTGCAGATTATTTTAAGGTCTACATTTATAAGGGATATTGGACGATAGCTTGAGGGATATACAGGGTCTTTGCCTGGTTTTAGCAGGAGATTAATGTTTGCAGAATTCATATTTGATGGAAGTCTGCCCTTTTCTTTAATTTCCAACAACGTTCTGTAGAAAACTGGTGCTAGAATCGACCAGAATTCTTTGTAGAATTCTGCAGGAAAGCCATCTGGACCTGGAGCCTTATTATTGTGCATACTTATCAGGGCTTCCTGGAGTTCACCTGGTGTCAGTGGTGAATCCAGTGCCATTGCTTGAGTGTCCAATAATTTTGGAAGAGTTATGTTGTCCAAAAACTGATCAATTTCTTTTTTAGATGGGTTTATTTGTGGTGAATACAACGTTTTATAGAAATCCCTGAAAATGTTGTTTATTTGTATCAGTTCATATAATGTGTTCCCAGATGAATCTTGAACAGCACATATAGTTGTTTTTTCTTTATTTATTTTTAGCTGGTTTGCTAGAAATTGACCGGATTTATTACCATGTTCATAATTTTGTAGGCGTAGTCTTTGTACTAAGAATTTTGTTTTTTTTTATCAATTATCTCATTTAATTCTAGTTTTGTTTTGCGTATTTTGTTCAATGTTTCCTGATCTTGGTGGGACGCGTAGGCTTCTTCTAGTGATTTGATGTTTTTTTCTAATTCCTGAATATTTTTGTTTTCTTTTTTCTTTTTATGTGATGAGAAAGAAATTATTTTACCTCTCATCACAGCTTTCCCTGCTTCCCATAGAACAGAAGCTGATGTTTCGGGAGTGTCATTATAGTCCAAATATGAAGTCCACTCTTTTTTAAAATATTTAATAAAGTCTTCATCTTTAAGTAGTGATATATTAAATCTCCAGTTTTTTCTTGGCGTAGTATTATTCTTGTGCATTAGTGTTAAAGATACAGGACCATGATCGCTGACAGCTATAGGGTGAATCTCAGTGTCTGAAATGTCGTTCAGCAGTGAGCTGCTGACCAAAAAATAATCCAGACGAGAGTAGGAGTGATGGACATGTGAGAAAAAAGTATATTCCTTACTGGTGGGGTGAAGGGAGCGCCATGCATCGCAAAGACCAAAGTCACTCATATACTGTTTGATTATATTTGTGGACTGCCAATTACGCTGAGTTCCCGCTGTATTGAGCCTATCCATGTCTTCATTTAGTCCAAGGTTGAGGTCACCTCCAAGAACAAGTGTGCCATCTAAGTGTTCAGAGAGTGCACTGAAAAAACCGTGAAAGAATGAGGGATCATCAACATTTGGACCATATACACTTGCAATACATAGCTTTTTATCACGTATAGATAGTTTAATGATTAAGAATCTGCCCTCTGGATCTATAACTGTATCGAGTACTGTGAAATTAATATTTTTATGTATTAAAATTGCTGCTCCCCTTTGTCTAGAATTATAACAAGCTGAGAACACATTGGGAAACTCAGGTGTTTTAAGTTCATTCGAACCTCTAAGAGGTCTGTGGGTCTCTTGTAATAGGACAACATCCGCCTGTAGTTTTTTGAGTTGGTTAAATATTTTTAACCTCTTTTCTCTGGAGCCAGCTCCATTTATATTCCATGTAATGAACCTCAGTGTACCCATAGATGTTTGTGTATAACTAGGGATGTATGCTGTGTGCGTCGCTTAGACAGGTGGAGAGAATACGTCACTTGTTCATAAATAAAGAGAAGGAGAGAGAGAAAAAATGTGTGGCAAGATGCTCCCTGAGTCTGACTTTGTGTATGCATAGTTACTAATATGAGTAGGCTTGGCTTAAGTGTGTGTGTATCTTATATGACTGTGTGCGCTGTCTGACTGATGTAAATGTGCTGCCGTTGAGCGCATGGTGCGTATGTGTCGAAATAAAGGATGTTTGTGGATGAGTGTCGAAGCAGGTGATCGAGGCAGTGAAAGGAATAAAGAAAGAAACCAAGGACAGGGGTGAGCAGCATAAAACCAAGAGGGGGAAAAGAGAGGAGGGGAAAAAAAAAAAAAAAAAAACGAGAAGAAAAAAAAAACAGAAACAAAACGTAAACATTCCAATTAAATCACTGACGGAGAGTGACGGTGTTAATTCTGCTATGAAATCACACTTTAAGATGCAATTTGATACTGGTAAGTTAAACAGATGTTAATGCAAGTTAGTGTGAGTGGATAGGGAAATGGTGTAGCTGATTCTTATCTGGTGTGAGGTTAATACAGCCACGGAGTGATGTTGGGGTCGCGGTGGAGCTGTCCGTCCACGTACAGCCGGTCCACAGCGATGACAGCGCGGGAGCCCTTCTGGATGAAGCCGCGTCGGATTGGGAAGAGGACCCTGCGTCGTTCCAAGATCTCTTTGGGGAACTGGTCGTTCACACTGAAGTCCGTTCCTTTTAATTCCCTGCCGCGGCTTTTCACATGTTGCTTTTGTTTGAAGTGGCCGAATTTGGCCACGATAGGACGTGGTCTCCCGGCCGTAGCCCGAATGGGGCCGAGGCGATGTACCCGATCGAAGACGATGTTCTTCACAGTGACCTCCGGCAGCTTCAGGTGGGTTTTGATGAAGCTTTTTACCGTGGTCTCCGCGTCCTCTCCAGCGGCTTCTGGAATACCAGAAAATACCAGATTATCACGCATGCTACGAGCTTGTAGATCGATAACTGTTTCTTTTATTTTTTTATTTTCTCTATTGAGCTGGGTAACATTATCTGTGAGACATTTCACCGACTCCCTTAGCGTGGCATTTTCAGCAGCAAGCGTTTCCACCTGCTGCTGGCTGTACTCCAGGGATTCTCGCAAGCATTTAAATTCTCGGTGAAGAATCTCCACCAAGGACAGCCTTGCGTCGAAACTGGACAATCGCTTGTCGATTGACTCCAATATGTCGGCAATATCTTTGCCGGCTGGCGATGTTGAGCCGGGGAAATCTGCCGGGCGTTGTCTTTTCGACGACGGCGTCTCAGCTTTGGCCGGGGAAGCTGCACACGGGGTCTTCTTCATCACAAGATCCTGAAAGCACTGATCGATGTAATCTTGGAGAGTCTCTAAACTCTCCTCGTTGTTCTCCAGGGTGTTGGAGAACAGCAAATGAGAGCAGGTACACGGATTCCACACAAAGACGTAAACACAGAACGGACCGACGCATCAGAATCAACTTTGTCTTTCTCGGCTTTCTCACCCGACGGCCCGTAGACGGACACGCTGTCGGAGCTTAGCGGTTCTGATGCGTCCGGTCCGCGCTGTGTTTACGTCTTTTTGCGCTGATTCTGAGCTGCAGGTTTTGTCTCTCTCCAACCAAAATTCACCGAGCCAGCAGCAAAAGAAGCAGCAAACTGCGCTTCACATTTGATCAATGTCGTCATGAATTTTGCTGTTTTGCTTCCACGACTATTAAAATCACACTTCATGCACAGCTAGCTCTCTCTCTATCTCTCTCTGTACTTCAAGAACAGTTTTCCGTCTCCAATCTCTGTTTTCTGTATTATTCATTCGCTTATTACCCACCAGTCTACCGTTGTTTACAGCGCTGTCGGCTGCTGTCTTTTTCTTTTCTTTTTTTCACTTAAATGACGGACAAGAAAGCCTATTTTTTCTGTTGTTCAATACTGAAGAAATTTAAACTTTATATGCAGAACATTGTAGAATATTTTTAAGCTTATCTGCTATAAAAAGCCAGACCAGGAAAATCTCCTTCATGTTTTTCTGTGTTTTATTCTCAGTTACTTTCACACAAAGGCATCTGCTGTGATGTTCACAATTCTGAAGAAGTCAGTACTGATAAATGATCAGAATTATAATATTTCTGACTGACTGAGGCTAAGTTGAATCGAATCGGGACTTTGAAAACCGGAATCGAATGGATTATAGAAATCAGTGATGATACCCAGCCCTAGTGAGCAGCCTAGGCACGACAGAAGTGGATGTAGCTATAATAGGAAAAGAACTATTGCTAACTTTTCTGTTAAGTTAAGGCCTGATCCTTCTGAAATTCATAGCCAGTGCTCTGACATGGTGTCATCAATCTTTGAATGCTGAAAAAGCACAGTGTATCCAGAAAAACACATTATATTATATAAGTTATTATAAAATTTGTGTGCGCCTAACTTGTGTGCCGGTACGCCTAACTTTTTAAAGTTAGGCGTACCGGTACGCCCATGGCAAAAAGTTAGTCTAGAGCTCTGCCTAGTGTGAGCTGTTTAGGAGAAACCTTGACCACACCAGCCTGTTGAGTGACCACACCATCAGGGTCATTGACCTTCATTCATAGAACTAGTGTTACCTCTGTAACCATCTGTTCCATTTCATCCTTGGTAAACAAGCCACCACTGTTACACTAATGGTGCTTGAAAATAAGCAAAACAGTTTAGCAAATAAAGTCAGGAGAGATGTGTACCAAGGCTGCAAATCTCAAGACACACATAAAACAATAAAGGCTTCACTGACAAAGTGAAGAAACAGACCTCTGACTGTATCGTCCATGAAGGCTATAGCTGAAAAAGCAATAAAACTGAACAGAAGAAACACACACACACACACACACACAATCGTGGAAGGGATCATTCAAGCCTATTTTGTGACCTGGAGAACTGTTAAATGATGACATCATAGTCAACCGTGTAAACTTGCAAAAGTGCTAAATTGATGGAAAAAGTCCAGCTGGAAGCTGCACAGCTGGAATCGCTCTTGAAGAGAGCTTAAGTGGTGGCCATTCCCATAATGGAATGTGTCACCACACCTGCGGTATTTCAGCACTGGAATAAGTTAGGGATGATGGTGATTGAGAAACAATGTTCACATTGTTAGTGTAAGTAAATATGAGGAACTAATAAAATGGAAAAATAACTTGTTCTAACTTCCTATTTTGCAATATGACAGTAGAAATACATACAAAGAGTGCCCGTCATATCAGGTGTGGTTTTCCATAATCAGAGCTTATTTATTTCACTAAAAGAATAACTGCTGTCAAAGAAAGTGCAAAATCCTTCAAAGTAAACGTACTTTTCGCTTGGGTAGCTCTGTGCTGCTGAGTGGGTCACACAATGTGATCAGCTGGATCGTGTGGTATGCTGAGTAGATTATGACCTGGCTCCATTTGGATATCAGTGGCTTGTTTTAGTTTAGTTGAATTGTTGAATAGTTTGGCCTCAAATAATAAGGGCCTAAAAAATCTCTTCTTCTATTTTGGACTGCGCTTATTTCTAGGTCATGCTAAAAATAGTTCAACCCACTTGTAGTGTTCCTTTCACCCTGCTAAATTCATATATAAAGAAGAACTGATGGTCTTTGTATACTACAGGTGTATTTTTCATTGTCTGGAAGTAAACACTGTGTTATGTGGGTGTTTTTTTGTTTTGTTTTTTTAAATCACATTCAGAACATGTAACATCTTTAAGTATCATTTTTACTTTGGATGTACAATGGTTAGTCTGCATTTTGAAATGTCACATTCCAGGCACTATAAGTGAGATACTGATTATAGTGTGACACACCGTATTGTATAGTCACGTTATATGTTTTCGTGTGCAATTTTGTTCATCAAGGGCCTTAATTTTGTGATTTTTGTTGAAGATCCAACAAATTGTGCGACCTTAAGTTGCACCACAAGGGGGCACTTCCGTCCTAGTGACACGGTTTAGTGTGCTACCAGCTCTGTCTCGTCGTCTATCTTATCATTTACCTGTTTTTTCCAGGACCAGATATAATCTGTTGGTTGCTGTCTCACTAGGGACGTGTTACAATAGCATGTCAGTGTGTGTGTATCAAAAATATTTTCTATTTTGATGCTTATTGGCATTTTTTCAATAAAGAAATAATTATATGAAAATTACATTGTTATTGTGCTTCCATGGCTTATTGTTTTTTTTCCAGGCAAGTTTTGATGGGTTGTTATTAGGGGTGCAACGATATTCGTATCGATATTGAACCGTTCGATACAGTGCTTTCGGTTCGGTACGCATATGTATCGAACAATACAACATTTGTAATTTATTTTATCAACTTTCCTTCTGACGATGCTGTCTGTGTTGAGCGCTCAGTGAATCTGCGTTCGACTACTCCGCCTAGGCTGCACTGTCGAGCGCAGATTCACTGAGCGCTCAACACAGACAGCATAGTCAGAAGGAAGAGTGCAGGGCAAGCTAGCAAGACAGAAGTTAAGCTCTCCTTGCAACATGGGCCTCCCCCACCCTCATTCAGATCTGACGTTTGGAATTATTTTGGTTTTCATGTGACGTATGACCCTGAAGGTAAGCGAGTCATGGACTAAAGTAAAACAGTATGTTGGATGTGCCATGCAATGCTCAATTACATGGGTGGGAACTAGTGTGTTAGCGCAGTTAGCTCGTTAACGTGTTGGCTGTCTAGCCCCATGCACGGGGCGATCGGCGGTAGCTCGTTAACGGAGATTTGCCGTGTTGTGGCGTTAAGGTCATTTCAACGAGATTAACCTGAAAGCACTAGTGGGAACACAACGAATATGACTGCACATTTACGCCGACATCATCCTAGTGCAAAGACAAAAACAACAAGCATGCTACTAACTTTAGCCGAGTCATTTAGACAGCTGTTAGCACATGATTCTCCTTATGCTGCTGAGAATATAGCCCAGAAGAAGCGGATAGTATAGCTTTTATTTTGGAAAGAGACATTTCTCTGTAATAAACTCTCTTTTCCAAAGATGAGTGATTCCTCAATCATATACAGGGCTCGCAAAATCGCTAGCCCGACGTCCCGGAGCTAGCGATTTTTTCAGTCGGGCTACCAAAATCTAGCTCTGCCCTGCCCGTCGGGCTATTGTAGGAAGGAAAAATATATGTCAATGCTTTTGCATTCTTTCAGAAATGTAGCTGGGTAATTATGTCATTGGCATCGGTGAGCCACTGTCAATATGTGACATATTGAAATCGCGTTTGAATTTGCGCTTGTTTTTTTGCTTTCACTTTGCAATCATGCGAACTGTGTATAGAGAGCGACAGCACTGATCTGTGAGTGATGATAATTTGTGCACCAATTCCTCTGACATCGTCTTATTAATCGTTAGCTTACTATGCAAACATGACAAGTGAAATCTCCCGCAGCAAGCTTAAACATGTGAGAGGTTGATCGCGCAGAGAATCGCTGAGCTTATGTGAGTCCGTGTGTAAAAGCAGCAGGATTTATATTTTAGTTCTGCTGAGCCAAATAAGACAGGTCAGGGTGAAGAAGTGACAGCCAAAGAAAAGCTTACCACAAAACGGAGAAGTTATGACAAATCAGACTATAAGGCAAAAAGAAAGTGCAGCTTTATGGTTTCATGGACAAAAGAATTTCTGTGGCTGCAATATGACGAGCTAAATAACCAGGGCTGCACATAAGTGGTCCGCAGGTGCGCATTCGCTGTCAAAATAAAAAACACGCACAAGGGTTAGGGTTAAATTTAAAAACTGTACTTTTGAGTTAAAATATATATTTATAATTTTAATAAATGACAAATTAAAAAGGCATGAAAATTTTTTTTTGTATCGAAAAAATATCGAACCGTGACACCAAAGTATCGAACCGAACCGAACCGTGAATTTTGTGTATCGTTGCACCCCTAGTTGTTATGGGTTATGTTCTGTCTGGCATCCTGTGCCTGATCTCAGTCAGATGGTTAGCAGCTCCTCAGCTTTCATTTTGAGCTAACATTTTATATTCACATGGAATAGGTGACTGGTTAAAAAGAAAAAAGAAAGCCGTATCTTCTACTTGTAGCATAATGAGTATTTTTCCGTTTCACCATCTCAACGTTGCTGTGGTTTAACTGCTCGGCAGTTTGTAGAAACTGTGTAGGTCTGGTGTGAGTCACTACTCCCCCCACTCGTGGTGCAGAGTACACCCTCTTGTTTTTCCACACTGTGGCCAAGTGAGCCCTCACTTGTGGAGTGAGTCACAATAAAGCTAGCCGCACTGCCAGCCGCACCTAAAATGTTGTTGCACTCTTATACAGCTACTGAAAAATATATCCACCTGTGCATATTTTTCTCCCAAAAATGTAGTAAAGCAGGTAAAAGATACCTCATGCCAAAAGAAAATTATCATACGCTAAACAGACAATGAAGCAGGAAGCTTTAACAAAATGACTAACACTGAGCAGTGCTGATTTTCTAACACTGGAATATTTCTAACATTTTGAGTTATTTTCCAGTGTTAGAAAATCAGCACTGCTCAGTGTTAGCCATTGTTAATCTTCAAAACTGACTAGGTTACTTTTAAACATATAACACTGCCAAAAGTGTTAATTTAACACTCAACAGTGTTGTATTTAACACTCAGAGGTGTGGACCCATATAGACACTCTCTAGTGTTAATTTAACACTGGAGATTTTGCTGTGTGTAAATAAATACTCAGCCGTTACCTGCCTGCCTCCACTCTGCCACTCTTCATCCCTGGATTGCCTTGTTTTCCCTCTTCACCAGTAAACTAAAGCAAGAGGATCAAGAAAGCAATGAATCCACAAAATAAGAGTAATACTGTCAACTGCGGTGCAGGGAACCCCCGAGGATCGCCAGCCTGAGGTAAGTATAAAAATACGTAAGTCCTGCCTCCTCAGACCCAGACCATGATATTGACTGCATTTAGCTGGATTTGAACAGACAGTATGTCTCTGAACACCTCAGAATTCATCCGGCTGTTTCTGTCCTGTGTCACATCATCAATATACAGTAGTGTCTCAGTGACACTGGCAGCCATGCACACCCAAGCCATCACATTCCCTTTGCCATCTTTTACAAATGATGTGATACGCTTTGGATCATGAGCTGTTACATGCCTACTCCATACGTTTTTCTTGCCATCATTCTGGTAGAGGTTCATGTAGGTTTCATCTGTCCAAAGAATGTTTGGTCTCTTTATGTTTTGATCAAGAGCCATTTTTTGTGCATCTGAAGAGGAGAAGTCTATCTTATGGCCAACCTCTGGCTGTATCCAGTGTTGGGAAGGTTACTTTTAAAATGTATTCCATTACAGAATACAGAATACATGCCCCAAAATGTATTCTGTAACGTATTCCGTTACGTTACTCAATGACAGTAACGTATTCTGAATACTTTGGATTACTTAATATATTATCATGCTTTTTACAACAACGTGAATGTACTATTGCTGTGTGATTTATTACTATTACTGAAGGTCCGCGACTCCGAACTGTAGTAAAGGGACCTCTGACTAATACGGCGGGGTCCCTGTCGGCTCGTAGCCGAAAAATAGCTTTACTTTGTTGTGTGGGTCAACTTTGCTTGCGAGAGACAGAGAGAGGCGTTGAAAGGCTGCTCCAACGGAACTTATTGTTTTCGGAGGAAAACACGAACAAAGTGTACAGTCGAGTCTTAATAGCTTACTTACAACTGGGCTCGTCAGGCTCTCTTCTTGGCTGCAGTGGTTATTATTATATTTACATGCTTCCAGCTCCCGTTTTTCCTCGATGACAACTCGTACCTTTCCACTCCCCTTTTTCTCCCTCCTCGCGCTCACAGACCCATAACGTGTATGGCAGTCCATTCTCCCTGCAGCACGGACTACACTGCCCATGATGCTACATTCTTTAGAGCTATGCTTGTAGCATTCTGCCTGTTAGCTTAGCACAACAACAACAACAACAACGAAAAGGCGCTCTCTCACCCAGAAACACACAGTCGCAGAGAGAGAGAGAGCGTCGCCCTGTAACCATGGCAACCGTAACGCTGCCGCCTGGAACAACAGAACGTAGCTGTCAAACAAAACCCAAACAGTCCTGACCCGCGACAATATGAAACAGGAAAGTACCGCAGTGTAATCCATTTATTTCAACAAAGTAACTGTATTCTAAATACCACCTTTTTAAACGGTAACTGTAACGGAATACAGTTACTCATATTTTGTATTTTAAATACGTAACGGCGGTACATGTATTCCGTTACTCCCCAACACTGGCTGTATCTTCCTCTGGCTGTAACTTCCTAGATACGGGTTTGTTGGCATATTGATCAACGGGTTAAAGGACTTACGGTGAGCCTAGCTACAGTGCTGAAGAAAAATCGAGGGTTGTTCTTATTTTCTTTAGTGATTAAATTATAAGATATTTTCAATCAATCAATAGATTCAAGTACTTCCAAACAAGTTGAGTTAAAGAGAAAGAGTAGGTTGTCAGTAGTTAAATGGGTGGGCCTATTTGCAGGTAATGCATGATTTAAATTTTTACACAAACAAGCGAAGCGATCTGCAGTATTTGAGTTGATCATACGAGATCTGCATTTAGGCACATCTGATTTCATGGGCTGACCAAAGAGAGGAAGCTCAAATACTACAGGCATGTGGTCAGAAAAATTTATGTCACAGATTTCAATGTCAAGATGTGACAAGCCACAAAATGGAACCAAATCAAAAGTATGACCATGTTCATGTGTTGGGCCGTTAACTGATTGAACAAGAATAAACGAGTCTATCAGATTTAAAAAGTCATTGGCCAGCGGAGTGTTTGAGCAGCAAACGTGAATGTTAAAATCCCCCACAATTAAAACACTTTCAGAACTTGGTAAATTCTTGTCAAGAATTCAGAAAACTCTTGTATGGAGTTCTTATTATATTTCGGAGCACACATTGCACCGGAGTAGACAAACAAATTTCAAATAACTGCAGTTCAAAGCTGCTGTAGGCGTCTGCTGTTAACTGACAACAGTTGAAGCTGTTTTTATAAACAGTGGCTAATTCTCCGCCCCGGCCCGTGATTCAGGGTGAATTGAGGTAGTAGCAGTTTGGAGGAAAATGGGCTAAACTCACACAAGTGGAGGCATGTTTCAGTCACCAGGAGAAAGTCCAAATTACGAGTGGTGAAAAAGTCATTCAGGATGAAGGTTTTGTTAGCTAATGACTTGGCGTTAACCAGGGCCAGTTTAGCTAACGTATTCACCGCGGGCTCGGATGATCGACGTAGAGGGCGAAGATTCTGGTAATCCACTCCACCCCTGCGAAGACTAGGGGAAGGATACTATGGATGCTGGATATCTTGAAGTGGAGTCACCAGTACAATCCAACGAAGTGCCAATTACAGGGAACGCCAGGAGATAAACGACTTGCTGTCCGAGGCAAAGTTCTTTAGAAGAGCATGAAGATTAACCAACGAGAATACTGCCGTGTAAGTAGCAACGCAGTTTCTGAGTTTTACCAGTATTCCACCCCGTTTCCCTCGTCTTACGTAGGAATTCTTCCTGAGGGGAAGGCTAGGTGGATAATGGCGGAGAAACAGTGGTACGGTTAAGGTGGGACTGGGTAATTGTTACACAGTGGAAAATTGTGTTTTTATATTTTGTTTTGGATCAGACTGTGTTGGTACATAGTGTCGATTTTATTTGCATGATTTTATTGTAATAGTGATATTGCATGTTTGTTTATTGATATTCCTATTGCATGATTTTATCCCCATATTTATAGTGTGTGTTTAGTGTTGATTGAACAATATGCTTTCTTTTATTCCACTGTGGATTAAGCGGACAATTGTAGGCATCTGTGAGGTGGGGGCGTTCCCCGAGGTGGCCTATCAGCCGCCAAACTGACTTAAGGGAGATAGTGAGTGCAAAGACTGAAAGAGAGACACACGAAAAGTGAAGAGCTGGAAACAAAACGTGTGCAAGCCAGCATATGAACAAAAGGACCTCCGGCCTAACTGTGGGGCGCCACGAGACATTCGGGGATCTGCTAGCATAACCCGGCGATCCAGTCCCAACGGACAGAATAGCGACCGTGGGAGGCGACGCGTGAAATCAACAGTAGGGCAGGGGTACGCCTCTGCCTGCATCTGTGAGTATCGCTTTCCCACTGTTGGGCGCTAGGCGTAGCTTTGCCGGGGAAGGGTAACAGCGGCTGCGCCGACAACATTGCTGGCCCGTGTCTGTTGTTTCAGGGCGGAGCTACGAGGGAGGCCGTGCGCGGGTGTGGAGAGTGGCTGGACTGCATGATCGCGCACAGTCAGGTGGAGATAGGAGCCTCCTCCCTGGTCGAGTTTTTAGCATAGGGAAAAACATTCATTAAGCTTTGTATTTTTAGTGTTTAATCATTCCTGCCGGCAGGGTTTTTAGCGGGTTGTAAACACTATTTTTATTGTATACGGGGATTTTAGCTTGTATTTGGGGTTCTGACCGTGTTTTATCCTGAAAATAAATGGTGTGTTTGAAGCCAGCTAAATTTCTGTGCTCTGAGCGCTGACCCACTCACTCCTCTTTCTGCTTGTATGTATACAGACGTGGTGGTGAAGATTTAGGTCCACCAGTTTAGCGGCTACATAATTTTGGCGTTTGTCGACAGGATACAAGTTTGGGGAGCAGTGTTCCGCACCTGGAGTGCAGATATAGAGATGATGATGCCAGTGTATCCGGGTGCCCCTTGGGTACCAAAATATAAGGGTCCTGAAGCAGATGTTTCATATGGAGACTGGAAAGAACAAATACAAGGTTTATTCAATGCTCAAGAAATAGCTGAGGCCCGGAAAGTAGAAATTTTAATTGGGGCTTTAAGCGGTGAGGCAAAGCGTCAAGTAAGCGTGTTAGAAGAAAAAGATAGAGACCAGATTAGGAAAATATTCGCATATCTAGATTCTCTATATGGTGACAATACCTCCCTAGCGGTTTTGAGGTCACCGTTTTTTAGCTGTATACAAAAACAAAATGAGTCTGTAAAATCTTTTACCTTAAGGTTGAGGGAGTTGCACTGCAGGCTACAACAGCGCAATCCAAATCAAGCACCTACTGAAAAGTGTTTACAGGAACAGATGCTGTTGGGCCTGCGGGAGGGCCCGTTGTCACAAACCCTGCGAGCCTACGTGCGTCACCATCCAGAAGAGGATTTTTGCAACAGTCCATCGGGAGGCGTTGCTCCTAGAGGAGGAACAGTTGGGACACCAGGGATTGCAAACTACGTGCTTGGCAGTGGGTGAGTCCAGGTGTGTTAAGCCACCTTATGAACCAGACTGGAAAGAGACATTTAAAAAAGAAATTATGGAGGGATGTCAAGGGTCAAATGCGAGATCTCGTCAAAGATGTTGTTAATGAAATTAAACCGCTCTTGCCACAGCAAAGCCCAGCCGGCTCAGCTTTTAATAAATCAAGGTTTAAGCCAAAGCGTTCTGGGTATGCTAATAACTGGACCCGAGAGGGAGCACCCATTTGCCATCGTTGTAAACAAGCTGGGCATATTGCCAGATTCTGTCCGAGCACACTAGACCAGCAACTACCTTTAAACTAATAAACCCCGCTGCCAAGGCCCAGGCGGTGGGGACAAGGGACTATTCAAACAATCAGGGGGCCAGTACAGCTTTTGTGGGAGAATGTCCACTCATTGAGGTGTGTATGGGAGGGGTTAAGATGACGGGATTATTAGACACAGGCTCTCAGGTTACACTAGTGCAACAGCAGGTAATGGATCTCCATTTCCCTGAAGTGAATAAAACTGACACACCCCTGTTGTTCGCCTTAAAGGCAGCCAATGGACTTGAGATACCATACTCAGGCTATGCGATTATGGATTTTGAGGTAGAAGGGGTGGAGATACCAGGTAAAGGGGTTGTGGTTGTGAGAAATGACTGTTCCACGCACCCTTTAATTATTGGTATGAATGTTATTAGTGCATGCTGGAATGATGTTTTTGCCAAAGGCAAGTCTGCTTTTCATCCTCAAAAGCTGAAGTCCCGCAGAGCATGGAAAGAGGCATTTGCCATCTGTCAACAGACTGCTACCACCAAGACTGATGGCTTTCTAGGCTATGTTCGACCTGCTAGCCGCAGAGGAGTCAAGGTGCCCCCAAACTGTGAAGTGATGGTCTGGGGCCGGACGTGTAAAGGTAAGGGTGGGACAGAACACTTGACACTAGTGGAAGCCTTACCTGATGCTGGACCCTGGGGGGTAACCCGAACCCTGTCAGTAGTCAAAGGAGGGAGGCTCCCTATCCGGGTCTGTAACCCTAATCCATACGAAGTGACTATAGGACGCTACCAGAAAATGGGCCAGTTGTATCAGGTGGAGGAGTCGGACGTGGAGATGGACAGTGATCTTAGCCTGACAATTGGATCCAATGGTGTGATCGAGGTGGGCGTAGTTGAAGCAGCTGGGCCCGAAGAGCCTGGGATCCCTGAAGAGGAGGTGAGTCAACTGCTTAACGGCATAGACTTGACCCCCCAGCAGAAGGCCGAGCTCCAGACCCTGCTGCAGAGGTGGCGAAAGGTGTTTGCTGTGAACGAGGAGGATTACGGAAGAACTGATTTGGTCCAACACCAGATCCACACAGGTGATACACCACCCATTAAACAAAAATATCGCCCTTTACCACCACTGATGTACAAAGAGATTAAGATACTTCTAGCAGATATGCTGAAAAAAGGTGTCATTCAGGAGAGTAGCAGTCCCTGGGCAGCCCCAATTGTGTTGGTGAGGAAAAAGGATGGCAGTTGGCGATTTTGTGTAGACTACAGAAAATTAAACGCAGTAACTCATAAAGATGCGTTCCCGCTCCCCCGAATTGAAGAGACTTTAACATGTCTGACCAGAGCTGAGTGGTTTTCCACACTGGATCTTGCCAGTGGATACTGGCAAGTGGAAATGGATCCTAAGGATCGGGAGAAAACTGCATTTACCACTCCTCTGGGTTTGTTTGAGTTTGATCGCATGCCTTTTGGACTCTGTAATGCCCCTGCCACCTTGCAGTGCCTGATGCAGCGGTGTCTAAGTAGTCACCTTTCTGAATCTGTTTTGGTATATCTGGATGATATAATAATCTACTCACCTGACTTCTCTACTCATCTACAGCAATTGGAGAATGTCCTGCAGAAGCTGTGGCAACATGGTCTGAAGCTGAGGCTGGACAAATGTAAGCTGTTCCACCGTCAGGTGAAGTTCCTGGGGCATCTTGTCGCCCAACAAGGGGTAAGACCGGACCCTGAGAAAATCCAAGCTGTCCAGAACTGGCCTGTTCCCTCTACCACCCATCAGGTCAGAGCTTTCTTTGGCCTGGCAGGTTATTACAGGTGATTTGTCCCAGGGTTTGCTAGGTTGGCTCGACCTTTAAATGCTCTGCTTGTGGGAATTTCTAGCAGGTCAAGCATGCAGGTCCAGTGGTCTGCTGAATGTCAGGAAGCCTTTGACAGCTTGAAATGTGCTCTGACCGAGCCCCCTATTCTGGCTTATGCAGATTTCCTGGAGCCCTTTGCACTTTATACTGATGCCAGCAATCAAGGCTTAGGTGCTGTGTTAGCTCAGGTGCAAGATGGCAAGGAACGGGTGATTGCATATGCCAGCAGGAGCCTACACCCCACCGAACGAAATGACAAAAACTATAGTTCCTTCAAACTGGAACTTTTAGCTCTAAAATGGGCCATTACTGAGAAGTTCAAGGATTACTTGACAAGTGCCAAGTTTGTCGTGTATACCGACAACAATCCTGTGGCCCACTTACAGAATGCTAGACTTGGGGCAACAGAGCAACGCTGGGTGGCACAGCTGGCATCCTTTGACTTCGAGGTTAAGTACAGGGCTGGAAAAGAGAATGCTAATGCTGATGCTCTCTCTAGATTTCCCACAGACTGTCAAACAGCTTACATAAACATCACGAGTGCTCCACGTCGGGATCCACAGGGGCTGGTGCCGCAGATGAATGACTGGAAGGAGGCTCAAGAAAAGGACATGGATCTGCGCATCCTGAGGGAGTATGTGGAACAGGGAATCCCCCCTGATGCACCAACGAGGAGATCCCTACCTAGCCCTGTACAGAAGTTATTACAGCAATGGAGAAGGCTGCAGGTTTGCGAGGGTACGCTGTGCAGAGGTAAGGGACCCTAACACTAGGGCTGGGCGATATGACCCAAAATTCATATCTCGATATTTTTTAGCTGGATGGCGATATAAGATATATATCTCGATTTTTTTTTTAAAGCCATAAGTTAAGAACAAAAAGAGAGTTCTTAGTCACACTGTGTCCCAGATGTCACACGGGCACTTTTATTTACATACAGCGTAGATGTACATGAAGAAATTACTCAAAAATAAATTATCAGCATTTATTAAATAATCATGGTCCATAAATGAAAGAAAACTGTTGTTTTTGTGCATAACAAAAAGCTCACAATTGTGCAGTCAAAATGTAAACTAATAGACGCTGAGCATAATAACAAAGAGACAGATTTCACAGCTGCACCACGTCTCTGAACAGGTGCCATTTGTGGTCCTTATACACACAGTACGTATCACTCCGCGAGGCTCCTCCTCGGTAGCCGTAATCCTCCGACAATCCATCAAGCGGTGCAGCTCCGTAGTTTAGCAAAGTCATATTAAAACATTTTTTGACAGATTGCTGAGCGCTGTGTCCCACATAAAATCGGTTCGCGGTCAGTAAGCACAACCAGAATTCATACATAAGGCGCGCTGTCGATTTTTGAGAAAATGAAAGGATTTTAGTCCGTGCAGCCCCTCCTGGCTGCATGTCGTTAGCGCGGTTAGCTCGTTAGCGCGGTTAGCTCGCTAACACGTTGACACCGTCCAGCCCCACGCACGGTAACTCGCTAACGGAGATTTTCCGCTTTCATCTTGTCATTGCCTGCAGGTGAAGCTATGGGGGAGGGGGAGTTGTGTTCAGTGAAGGAGAGGCGAGGCCGAGTAACGTTGCGTAGAGACAAAAGTGGACCAAAGAGAGGCAAACCTGCGGCTCCACAAGTATAATTATAACGTAACATAGACTATATCGATATAAACGATATTGTCACATCTTATATCTCGTATGAAAATATATCGATATTTTTAAAAAACTCGATATATCGCCCAGCCCTACCTAACACTAACGAAATGTACCTTCAGATCCTATGTCCTGCAGAGAGACACAAGGAGGTGTGGGAGAAGTATCACGAGGCAGCGGCGCATGCGGGAGTGGAAAAGACACTGTCCAGGATACGTCGCTTCTTTTATTGGCCCAGCATGGAAGAGGAGGTGCGCGAATTCCAGCTAGGGTGCGCTGCGTGTGGCCTACGAGATAGAAATAGGCCTAGAGCCCCCTTGCATCCCGTTATTGTGTCCTATCCCCTTGAGGTTGTGGCCCTGGACTTTCTTACATTGGGGAGGCCCACAGACAGGTACCAGAATATTCTGGTTATGACTGATCTTTTCACACGGTACGCCTGGGCAGTTCCTACCAAAGACCAGACTGCGGTGCATGCTCTTTGGGCTCACGTGATTCAGACCTTCGGTTGCCCGACCAGGCTACACTCAGATAGAGGTGGTAGTTTTGAGTCTGCCCTGATGTACCAGCTGTGTAAGTGCTATGGCATTACAAAAAGCAAGACCACCCCATACCATCCGGCTGGAAATGGTGGGGTTGAGAGGATGAACCAGACATTGCTGCAGATGCTTCGGTCCCTAGACAATGACAATAAATAAATAAATACTAGAGTCAGAGAGACAACAGAGGTGGCCAGAATATCTCCCAGAGCTCTTACAAGCATACAATAATACTGTCCATAGTGCCACAGGGTATGCGCCGTCATACCTGATGTTTGGGCGGCATTTGAGGCAGCCAGTGGATTTGAACCTAGGTGTTGAGCGGGATTCCCCATGCCACAACCTGGGAGGGTGGGTTAAGGACCATCACCAGAAACTATCTTTTGCCTATGAGATGGCTAGGAAGAAGATGAGGGCAGCAGCCACCCAAAACAAGAGGGCTTATGACCGAAGTGCGCGGGCCCTGCCGTTGGTGCCAGGCGAGAGAGTTTGGATAAGGGACAGGAATAGGCAGGGACAAGGCAAGTTGCACCCAGGTTGGAGCTCAGAGCCGTATGTGGTAGTGGAAGAAGTTGGCAATACAGGTGTAGTATATAGGGTGCGTCCGGAGAAGGGGGGGGGGGGAGAAGGTCCTCCATCGGAATGCACTACAGTTGTGCGTTACCCCTGCAGCAGACTACCACTCAGAGGGGCAGGAAGTCAGCCTTGAGGGAGAGGTGCTAGTTGAGCCTCCATTTTATGGTTTTGTGCCCAGCGCTCCAGCCCAGCAGCCGGGAGAGTTGTCGGAGGTGCGGCGCTCGACGAGGCCTAATTTTGGTCAGCCACCCGCCCGTTACAGGTCGCTTGACTAGGGTGACAGGGACTGTCACAGGTAAAATGTGGGGGGATGTCACACAGTGGAGAATTGTGTTTTTATATTTTGTTTTGGATCAGACTGTGTTGGTACATAGTGTCGATTTTATTTGCATGATTTTATTGTAATAGTGATATTGCATGTTTGTTTATTGATATTCCTATTGCATGATTTTATCCCCATATTTATAGTGTGTGTTTAGTGTTGATTGAACAATATGCTTTTTTTTATTCCACTGTGGATTAAGCGGACAATTGTAGGCACCTGTGAGGTGGGGGCGTTCCCCGAGGTGGCCTATCAGCCGCCAAACTGACTTAAGGGAGATAGTGAGTGCAAAGACTGAAAGAGAGACACACGAAAAGTAAAGAGCTGGAAACAAAACGTGTGCAAGCCAGCATATGAACAAAAGGACCTCCGGCCTGACTGTGGGGCGCCACGAGACATTCGGCAATCGGCCAGCATAACCCGGCGATCCAGTCCCGACGGACAGAATAGCGACCGTGGGAGGCGACGCGTGAAATCCACAGTAGGGCAGGGGTACGCCTCTGCCTGCATCTGTGAGTATCGCTTTCCCACTGTTGGGCGCTAGGCGTAGCTTTGCCGGGGAAGGGTAACAGCGGCTGCGCCGACAACATTGCTGGCCCGTGTCTGTTGTTTCAGGGCGGAGCTACGAGGAAGGCCGTGCGCGGGTGTGGAGAGTGGCTGGACTGCATGATCGCGCACAGTCAGGTGGAGATAGGAGCCTCCTCCCTGGTCTTCTGCTGGCGAGATTCCCCATCCCGGAAGAGGAGTTCCCCTCCTGTCTCTTTCAGCTCAGGCAGAATCTTTTATTAGTCTTCTCCTTCCTCTTTGCTCCCTCCTTTAGCTTTTTAGACTTTTTTTATAGAGCAACAAACTATTTTTCCAGGATAAATGATGATCTTCTGAGTTAGTGAGAAACCATTTCCTCCCCAGCTTATGAGTTATGAGCAAACAATCTCTGTAAGGGAATGGGGTTCTGGAGGGAAAACGGGAAGAGAGAAGCTGCAGATAAGTGATGAAGCATTTCTCCCACTGAAAACACTTCGTCCAGGTGAACAGAATCAAGTTACTAGCCTAAGTTAAGAGCTAGGTAAGAAGTAAGTTCGTCTTGTTCAAGACAAGCAGACCTGTGGTCTGACAATGTTTAACTGAATTATCAAATTAAATTCTTAAATAAAACAGGTAATCTGTGTCAATTGATCAGGGACACACAATATTGCATGCCGAGGGGCAAATTCCAAGCTCCAAATGAAAATTTGCCTCAGACTCTGATGAAAACATTTTGGCCTGTCTTGAGACTCTGAATTTGCCAGCATCCATACAAGGAAGTTGATACATAAATCTATTATTTCCAAGAACTTAGGGCACAATGTAATGAAGTTTGACCACAGAATGGATTCTGGAAAACGCATGCAGGCAACCACACATATTGTATAAACTACACTTCTTTTTAATATATGTAGTACAGTATTTTTAGAATACATTTTTATGGCGATATGCCAAATTCTTGAAGGGAATAAACAAATAATTTTGCAAATAGGTGACTGAATTATCACCTCAGTGATGTCTGGCAGTAACATTAATATAAAACTTCCATCACAAAACGATGGCTTTTCAAAATTACTCATTTCTTTCTTAACTTTTTTCTCCACAATGGTTCACACCAGCATGAGAAAACATTGCCAACCTGACAAAGAATCAGGCCATAGAAACCCACAAGACACTAAAACACTAAAAATGAAACCCACATATGGGTCTAACATTTAAACTAAAGGAAGGAAACAGACAGAGGCACCAAAACCACACTGACGTAGAGAGACACAGAGGGGCACAGAGGGTGTAACTGCTCCTGAAGGTTTTTCATGTTCGAAGTAGAATAAAGGGCCATGCTCCAACTGATGTTCAGCCAGTATTTTAATCTTCTTTTCACCAGCAAACACCGTGAAAAACTATGGTGAAATGATCAATGAAAAACACGGATATTACATCAGCAGAACAAAAATTACAACTCAAATAAAACATACACACAAAGTAAATGCACCAACATACCGTGTGCGCCTTTCTACTGAACATTCATGAGCAATTGTAGTCCATATCTTCTATATTTCCACCCTTTACACAGGCCAGCATTCTCTTTCTGGCTCGAGCCTTCAGTCTCTGGTGACACGTGCGCTTAATTGAGCCTCACCCCAAAGCATGCGCACCACAAAGCACCACACTCAGGCCCACCAGTAGGTGGCGAGAACACAACATGAATCCAGATTAAACACCAAATTTTGAACATTGCAATCACATAATAATTACATTTCAATGCGACGGCTACAGAGGGTGTTACGGATTCAAATATTGGGGATGGATACAAGAGGGAAAACCACAATAACAACACTGGTCTGGCCGGGATGAGTCAAACGATGATTTTAATGATCACACGCGTGGGAGATGGACACCGTACGCAGACAGCATCAGATCTCAAAATGGTGGAGCATTGATCAAACTCTTATTGTCAGGGTCCTGGGTCTGAGCGACCCAGGATCCCTGGGCAGTCATGGACTGACGATATTATATGTATTTTTGGTGTTGCTGCTGCTCTTCTCCATGCTTGTAGATGCATGTGTGTGTGTGTGTGTGTGTGTGTGTGTGTGTGTATGGGTGCAGGTGTGTATGTACACTGGTTTACAGGCGCCTTCAGGGGGAGCTACTTAGGAGAGTCTTGGAGCTCCCACCGACGCGGGGTCATTCCATGAGACTCCACGTTAGTCATCCAGTTGAACTAAGTTAGTGTGTGTATGCCCGCGGTTATATGTGTCCTGACAGCTGCGTCTATTGTGTCCCCAGGAGAAGTGTAGAGCGCCAGACAGCAGCCAGCACGAGGGGTGCTGAGACACGGGAGCGGAGAACAGGGAGCACAGACTTTTTGGGAAGACACGACACGGGAGTCACGGGAGAGCACGGGGATTTACTGTTATTGTTTCCAATAACAATAACGCACTGTTATACACAAAGCACCACACCTGGGTCCTCCTTCCCCACACCTCCCACGGTTTGCCATGCCGAACCGTGACACTTATAGCCTCTAGTGGCCTCCACCTAATCATAAAAGCCTAAACATTCACATTCTTTCTCTCACACAGCGCCTAAGCTACGACCTTGGCTCCCTGTTTATCTGCTCCTGCTGAGATGGGGCAGAAAACCTCTCCAGTATGTTCTGTTCTCTTCTAATCAGACAAATAAGGCGATGACTTTCTGCGAACAGTATTTCTTATAACTCAGCAGTATAATGCATCATAAAACAATATCATTCATTCACAATAAATCAGCAGTCTAATGTAATGCAAATCAGTTTAACAAATGCAATAGTTATCACCTTCTTCTAATTCAGGAGAATAATGCAAACTAAAACTACATAATAATTCACAATCTTTAATTAAGGGTCTAACATGGCATAAAATAATATTATAATCCCACAAGGGGAATTCAGGGGGCAAACAAAAGAAGAAAACTCTTAGTCAAACATAAACGTAAAGGTTACAATAAAAACACAATAATTAATATATAAGTAATATACAATACAAACAAGGAAGAAGAAAGTCAAAGAAATTAAAAAGATTAACACTTGTTCTGAGCATGTGGTAAATGGTTTGATTTCATGTTGTACTTGTGGTCACTGGTTTGTACGGTTGTTTCTGCAAAGTATACATGTTGCCACAATGAAACTGGAGCAAAGAGGATCACAGGTGGTTCTTATTCACACACATTTGTGCACATTGCATGCAGAGGCCCCTGATCTCACAAATCAGATTCCTTTTTATACTGTTTGAGCTTTTCTTCAGAAAGATAACCAATTCATAACTAGTCAGCACAGTCAGTGTATTAAATGTTACAAAATCAACTGGCCCACAGTTGATTGCGTGACGAAATCTGATGAAAAACAAAGCCAGGTGCAAGTGCATACAGTGGAGGTGGGGTGGCGTGCAGAAGGGGCTTGAGCACCTGCACCCTTTTTAATGTGTATGTGTGTGGAGTCCTGGCCGTGCTCCTCAACAATAACATTTCACTATTAATCACAACTTTTCTAATTAAAAGGATCTGGCTTGCATCAGTTACATGACTCTCATTAACCAATGGTCAATCTTAACGGCACAGAGAATGCTAGTCAATGACTGTAGAACAGGGGTCTCGAACTCCAGTCCTCAAGGGCTGGCATCCTGAAATGTTTCCATGTGTTCCCGTTGCAACACACTTGAACAAAATTAGTAGGTCATTAGCAAGTATAGAGTATAGAACTTGACTGCATGCTGAAGTGGCAACCCCGAACCCTACTCAAGTAAATTTAAGTAAATGTTACTGTTTGAAAAAAAAATGCACTTCTAAAAGTACTTTTATTCCAGCATGTTCATTCACTCATGAGCTGCTGTAACATGAATCAAATGGCTGAATTGCCACCTCAGCACGCAGTGAAGTTTTATAGAGTCTTGCTAATGACCTACTAACTGTATTTAGGTGTGTTGCAACCTAAATACAACTGTCCTGATGACAGTGATGTAGTATGATGCCATTCCATATTAAATTCTTGGTGAATGTAGGTTGCTGTTATTCTATGTAACTTTGAGCACCCGCCTCTTCAAACATCTGCACAGACCTGCCCAGGTGCACCAATACACTCAGAAAGTTACATTTATGCACTTGCGTTACATTTATAAGGGGTTTGAGGATGGCTGCACTATTTGCTTAGGAATCAAAATCACCATCTTTGTAGGGAACTTTTGGACAATCTCCGTAAAACACGCTTTTTGTTAAAAACTTTTCAACAAGTTGATCTACAACCATCATTTGTCATGAACCAAAGGGTCACCCTAGGAAAGGACCCAAATACAGACACCAAGATGCAGAGGAAACTATTTACACGAGTGTGTATTTGACAGCAGAGATTGTGATCAGAGTGGAAATGGCTACGGGGATGTGGCGACTGGAGCTGAGTGAACCACTTTTCTAGTAAAGAAAATTCAGGGTAACACCAAAGTTAACCCCAAAGACAAAATCATAAATGGTAGTTCACACTTAGTCTGTCAGGGTTGGGTTTTCTTTTCTTTCTTGGGGTTGCTGGGCTTGCGCTGTTCTGATGGTCTGCCCACAGGAGGACTCTTCCTGCTTTAGAAGAACTCAAGTTAAGTAGTGATGGGCAAATTAATTTCTCTGAAGAATTGACTCTTGTACTGAATTACTCAAAGCTTTTTAACACAGTTCTCTTTGCCCTCAAAGTTTGATTCTGTTCAGCTGGATGCAGCGTTTTCAGTTGTAGAAATATTTCGTCACTCATCCAAGTGACTTCTTCAGTATCTTTGGTGACATCTGATGGCCAAAAATATTAAGAGCAGTTTGAATCTCAACTTTAAATGAACTACCACATTATAACTGTACAGAGCTAAATTGACATCTTGTGTTTAATATCATGTGACAGTTCTGTCTGATATCAGGCTACCGCTGTGGTGCTTTAACATGTGTTTTGTTGGGTGAAAGAATTACATTGACTGTTTGATTAATTAATGACAGTTAAATATAACTATATGTATAGTGTATTTCTTATGTATGTTTTAGACCTGGGTTAGAAGAACTTTGGTCTTTTCTTTATTGTACAAAAACATTTGTAGTATATAAAATACATTAATGCAATTAAGTGCATGTTTCCCACCTTTTTGTATAAATAAAAATAACAATAATAATAAATTTACACCTTTGTTTGTGCTTATTGATTTTTTTCTTCGCCCACGTTCTTTCCGAGGTCACGGGCTGGCTGAAAAATAAACGTGACGTGGGTGTTTAACCCTGATGTACCCGCCAGGGGGAGAGCGGCGGGGTCGGGGGATGCGGGTCCCCCGCGGAGGGAGGGAGGAGGTCGGGGTCGCGAGGTCCCCCCCCCCCCCCCCCCCCCGCGAGGGGATGGGACGGGATGGGATGGGAGGGTGGGGTCGGGGGATGCGGGTCCCCCGCGGAGGGAGGGAGGAGGTTTGGGGTCGTGAGATCCCCCTCGGGACGGGATGGGATGGGAGGGCGGGGTCGGGGGATGCGGGTCCCCCCGCGGAGGGAGGGAGGAGGTTTGGGGTCGTGAGATCCCCCTCGGGGGATGGGATGTTAGAGAGAGAGAGAGAGAGATGTGAGTTTGACAGAGAGCACACGTGTAAGCGCGGACGATAAAGTTGTGTTAAAGGTGGCCGAGAAACACCCCGGCAAAAGCACAGCGCGTCGCGCGGCGAGATGATAAGAGCGCGGATGGCGGGTACTAAGCGCGTCGGGGTTACGGGTTACAGAGGCGGTGTCCGGGCGCGTGCTGTACAACAACAACAACAACGGCCACAAGGTGCCAACGAGAAAGAAGAAGACGAAGAAGACAATGTCACGCACTAGACCGTGGGAGCCAAAGAGCACTAAGGTCGGTACAGGCGGATCACAATCGCCGGCGGTGTCATCCTCGTCCTCCTCCTCCTCCCGCTCACCATCACCGTCGCAATCACCATCGTGTTTGGCGTACGCTCCGTTGTTGCGACCGGCCACGTTTCGCTATCGAGGGCTAGGGGTCGAGGAAGACCAAGAGCAGCAGCGGCAGCAGCAGCGGCAGCAGCACGAGAACTCTGAGGAGGAGGAGGAGGAGGACGAGGAGGATAACGACCCGACGGCCCGAACGCTCGCAGACGAGGAGGAGCGCCACTCGGAGGATCAGGAGGACGAAAACGATGGGGTGGATAGGTATTTCGGGGAAGAGGATCGCGGTTACGAAATGGCGTCGCAACTCTGCCAGGACGGCGGCTCGCAAGGCGAGTCGAACCGCCGAGAGGGAGAGGAAGAAGAAGCAGGCGCCGACCCGGGGCGGGGGACTCGGGAGATTTGGCAAGAGGACGACGCCGGCCGCGCTGCAGGTGGCGTTCATGATCCTGGGCGCGATCGCGGCCGCGGCGCTGTCGGTGAAACTCGCGACGCGGATGTAGCCGACGATTACGACTACGACGATGACGAAGAAGACAAAGACTATGAAGAAGAAGAAGAAGAAGACGTCCTCGCCGATGATGATGATGATGATGATGAAGAAGAAGAAGAAGAAGACGTCCTCGCTGATGATTATAACGATGACGATGAAGAAGAAGACAAAGACTATGAAGAAGAAGAAGAAGAATTAGAATTAGAAGAAGAAGAAGAAGACGACAACGACGACCTCGACCCGCCAGGACGAGGCCCCACCGAAGAGGCCGTGGCGGCGGCGCGAGACGAGGCCTCCACGTTCATGGCCTACTTCCCGCCGGAGATAGAGGACTCGGTGATCGCCATGACCAACCTGGAAGCGGGCAGGCGCAGGCCCGCCATCGACGGATGGAAGCCCATGGGCCGCGTCGAGTTCCGAGCCTACGTGGGGCTGCTCGTGCTCGCCGGCGTGTACAGGTCCCGGGGAGAGGCCTGCGAGAGCCTGTGGCACACCGAGAGCGGCAGGTCCGTGTTCAGAGCCACGATGCCGCTCAAGACCTTTCGAGCCTACTCGAGCGCGCTGCGCTTCGACGACAGGGAGACCAGAAGGGCCGGGCGAGGCGAGGGCGGCGAGGGCGATAGCTACGACAAACTGGCCCCCATCAGAGCCGTGTGGGACGAGTGGTGCGCGAGGTTGCCCGCCATGTACTGCCCGGGACCGGAGGTCACCGTCGACGAGAGACTGGTGCCGTTCAGAGGTACGTACTATGTGGTGTGTGTGTGTGTGTGTGTGACTGGGGTAAGAGAGGAGGAATAGGAGCGGGAATGGCGAAAACAGGCTAGTTCGCTTCGTTGTATATTCGTGTTGGGTTCCGCATTTGTGCTTTCGCATGACTCTTTATGTCTTCCACGCTTGCAAGCAAGCAAGCGCGTTCTCTGTCAAACTCACGTCTCTTCTCCTTGCGTTTCTGCCCCAATCTCCCCCACACTTTCTCACATCTCTCTCTCTCTCTCTCTCACTCTCTCTCTCTCAATCTCTCTCAATCTCCATCTCTCTCTCTCTCTCAATCTCCATCTCTCTCTCTCTCTCTCTCCATTTCCATCTCTCTCGCTCCCCATTTCCATCTCTCTCTCTCTCTCTCTCTCCATCTCTCTCTCTCCATCTCTCTCTCCATTTCCATCTCTCTCTCTCCCCATTTCCATCTCTCTCTCTCTCTCTCCATCTCTCTCTCTCTCCATCTCTCTCTCTCTCTTTCTCTCTCTCTCTCTCTCTCTCTCTCTCTCTCTCCCTCTCCATCAGGACGGTGTCCGTTCAGACAGTACATGCCCAGCAAGCCGGCCAGGTACGGGATCAAGATATGGGTGGCGTGCGACGCGCGTTCCAGCTACGCGTGGAAGATGCAAGTCTACACCGGCAAGCCCGACAAGCGCGGCCCTCCCGAAAAGCACCTGGCCACTCGAGTGGTCGTGGACCTCACCGAGGGACTGACTCTGGGACGCAACGTCACGTGCGACAACTTTTTCACCTCGCGCGAGCTCGCCGACAGGCTCTATCGCGAGAGAGGCCACACCGTGCTGGGAACTCTGCGATCGAACAGACCCGAGATCCCCAGAGAGCTGCGCTGCGTCAAGGGCAGGGCCGTGGGCTCCGTCGAATCCGTGGTACTCGGCGGCTCCGCGGGACGAGGGGGAGGAAGAGGAGGACGAGAAGGAGGAGGAGGAGGACGAGAAGGAGGAGGACGAGGAGGAGGAGGAGGAGGAGGAGGAGGGCCCGACACGATCATCCTCTCCTACGTGGCCAAGAAGAACAAGAACGTGCTGCTCCTCACCACAGCTCCTCGTTACCACCATCGCTCCGGCCCCGAGCCCCGGCCTAGCCGCCGCATCAGCAACAGAAGGCAGCAGCAGCAGCGGCAGCAACAGAAGCGGCGCGAAACCGCCCTTGGTGCTGCATTACAACCGCACCAAGGGAGGAGTGGACAACCTGGACAAGGTCGTGAGCACGTACAGCTGCAGGAGAAAGACCCGCAGGTGGCCCGTGGCCCTTTTCCACAACATGGTCGACGTGGCGGCCTACAACGCGTTCGTGCTGTGGAGGGAAATTCACCCCGACTGGATGCCGGGCAAGCTCAACAGACGACGGCTCTTCCTCGAGCGACTGGGCAAAGCGCTCGCGCGCCCCATGCTCGAAGCCAGGGCGTTAGCGCGAGGAGGAGGAGGAGGAGGAGGAAGAGGCAGAGTCGCGGCCCGAGGCGCTACCGCCGAGGCAGCCTCTAACGCTACGCCACGCGACTCCTCCAGCTTTGTCCAGCCACTGGTAGGATTTCTGGATATCAGCCACCTCCTCTATCTGCCGGTGGTACATACCGTGCAGGGGCCTGTCCTTCCACGATGGTTCCTCGTCTCCCTCCTCTTTCTTGGGTTTCTGCTGCCTGAGGTATTCACTGAGCACTCGGTCAGTTGGGGCCATCTTCCCAATGTATTCTTGGATGTTCGTTGTCTCATCCTGGACTGTGGTGCTGACACTCACCAGTCCCCGGCCCCTTTCCTTCCGCTTAGCGTACAGCCTCAGGGTGCTGGACTTGGGGTGAAACCCTCTATGCATGGTAAGGAGCTTTCTTGTCTTTATGTCAGTGGCTTCTATCTCCTCCTTTGGCCAGCCTATTACCCCAGCAAGGTACCTGATCACGGGCAGGGCGTACGTGTTGATGGCCCGGATCTTGTTCTTACCATTCAGCTGACTCCTCAGGACTTGCCTGACCCTCTGCAGGTACTTGGTGGTTGCAGCTTTTCTAGCGGCCTCTTCATGGTTCCCATTCGCCTGCGGGATCCCCAGGTACTTGTAACTGTCCTCTGTGTCTGCAATGTTGCCTTCTGGTAGTTCAATCCCCTCAGTTCTGACTACCTTCACTCTCTTTGTTACCATCCGACTACACTTATATATATATATATATATATATATATATATATATATATATATATATATATATATATATATATATATATATATATGTACACTAAGTTTATTATTAATTAATAAGAAAACTCCAGATGATTCCATTCTGAGCTTAAGAAGCTTCTGATAGGTTAGTAAAGTCCATCTGAGTAAATTGGTGGCACACACGTGGATGCACCCCCAAAACACAGAGCCTGTTTCTTTGACATGGGAAAATCAAGAGATATCAACCAAGACACCAGAGGACCTCCATAAGTGTGGCTCAATTGTGAATACAATTTAGGTGCCATTTGCAATTAAGAAATACATACAATTTATCTCTTTACTCTTAAATTTAACAAAAATGGTATTTATATTTTTATATTTATCAGAATAAATAAACATTTAGTCCAATTTGATGGTACAATTAAAAAGTGTTTGTGTTTTTATCTGAAGACTATGTAAATATCTGGTTTCAACTGTATATTTAATGATGTTGGTGTTTGGAGAGGAACAGAGAGGGAGAGAGAGGAACAGAAAGGGAGAGAGAGGAACAGAAAGGGAGAGAGGGGAACAGAAAGGGAGAGAGGGGAACAGAATGAGGACAGAACAGAGATGGAACAGGAGCCAGGTGAGACAGAGATGTTAGTCAAATGGTTGTTTGCCAAAACTCATCAGAACATGTATCTAGTAACTAGTGTATCTTTTTAGATACCATTTGTTACTTTTCAAATTCTATATTTATTAAGTTATGCAGGCTTGTTTGCACAACAAGGCTAAATAGTTATATAAACTTTTCTGAATCTAGTGTACTTTGGTAGTGTAGTGCAAGTGTATGATGATTTTTAGTGCTACTATCATCTAGTTTTGATTCTGGTCCTGTCTCGATTAAGTCCTAAGTAGTCCTGATTTTGAACTGTTGTAATCCTGTTTTAATTCTGGATCAGTTCTGGTTCTGGTTGAAGGTTTAGTTTAGTCTGGTTTAGTCCCTGTGATACAGCCCCGACTTTGTTCTGCCTCGCTGCTTAATTATAAAACTAGTTTAAGGTCTCCTGCACATGTAATATATTCTTTTTCCTATATGAAGTCATTCTTTTCTGAACAAAACTTAAAACAGAGCATATTAATCTTTCAGTCATTTCTAACCCCCCCCCCCCAAATCCCACATGCATACTACCCTTTTGGACTAAGCCCTGGGTGTATAAAATGTCTGCCTCCGCTTCTGGAGTCAACAGTATCCATGACACACAACGTAACGTTCGATAATGTGTCATGCGCAAAGGCATCAGGTCTAAGAGCCGTGCTTAGAGAGTGCTTTGTAGTGAATCAGAATAGTCGACTCCCATTGAGCGAGAGCCGGCTCCTCACTTAATTTCCTTTCGCTGCTCAGCTCTCGGACATTGGCTCAGCTATGCTCCAATCCCTCCATATTGTGGCCAATCATATGCGAGAATATAGGATATTATCATTACATGAAAAACAGAGAGGGTGATGGACGCGACAGTCAAGTGGAGCGTGTGTCTGTCCTCTCAGTAAGTGAGTGAGACAGTAGACAGCTGTGAGGAGAGCTGTGGAAAAGCAAAAACACATAAATATACCTCACACCCGTAAACGAAGCAGCATCTGGCTGCAGTTTAAAGACATTTTTTTGTTGCGGTCTTGGTCTCGCCTCGACTTGGTCTTGTCTTGGTCTCTGTTTAGGCGGTCTTGACTACAAGTCTACCAAACATTGACAAAAAAGGGAAATCAGGAAGAGAACAAACACTTTTTCACACCACCGTATTTCAAAACTATTTGCTGCACTTTTTTTCTGTCAGGAAATAACAGATGACGTTACTGTGCCCATATGGAAAAGATATATATATATCTTATAAAGTTTGTATCTGTCTTGTGTGAAACTTGTATGAAAAGCATATAAGAGTGAAAACAGATATAAGATCCCTTGAAAAATTATATAATGAAACTTGTATGTTTTGGATACTTACTAAAACAATGTATGAAAGTAATGAGAAAGTGGCCACTTTCATGAGTAAATCATGTAAGCCTTATATGATTTACTCATGAAAGTGGCCACTTTCATGAGTAATCACATATAAGTTTTTACTATTTCTTTTCCAGATGGGTGGTTTTCAAATGAAGCACGGAATGCCACTGTGTGCATCAGCCTGTGGGTGACTTGTTTATAAGAAATAAAATCCCAAATTAACCACTCTCCTGTTAATATAGCACATATACAGCTGTGCCAACTCATTCTCCGTTAAGTCTGGTTCACTGACCTTCATTCATAGAACTAGTGTTACCTCTGTAACCATTTCTTTTATTTCATACTTGTAACCAAGCCACCACTGTTACACTGATGGTGCTTGAAAATGAATAAAACAGTCAAGCAAATAAAGTCAGGAGAGACGTGTACCAAGGCTGCGAATCTCATGACACATGTAAAACAGTAAAGGATTCATTGACAAAGTGAAGAAACGGGCCCCTGAATTCATCATCCATGAAGACTATTGCTGAAAAAGCAATAAAACTGAAGAGACCTACGTGGCTTCTGACGACAAAGTGGTAGTCGTCTCGGTAAAGTAACTGGCTAGTTAGCTGCCAACATTAGCGAGCTACTTACTCGTATTGATAGCTGTAAACGTTACGTTACAGTACTGCTAAACAACATGTTCGTCTCGAATGGATGAAATGTCACCCAGCCAACAACATGCACACCTCGGCATCTACAAATTTCATTGAAAGTGTAATAAACTATGATGCACATGCCTTAAACACTTAAAGCTGTAAGCGGATGATAGTTATACAAGAGCAGATGCATGCTGGTGCAATAAGCTGTACATTTTATGTCCAATGGATGCATAATCTGGTTAGTCAACTAATCGCAAAAATAATTGGTAACTAGTCAAAATAATCATTTGTGGTAGCCCTACTGTGTATTCAGAGAATTTCTGGAGGAGCCAAGTTTCTGTGAAGTACTTTTAGGGCTGCCACAAACAATTATTTTGATAGTCAACTAGTCACCTATTATTTTTGCTATTAGTCGACCATAGCTGGACTGGCCATCGGGCGTACCGGGCATTTGCCTGGTGGGCCGCTGGCGATTTTTTGTTTTTATGGGCCGATGGATTTTTTTTTCTTTAGGAAGGGTATATATAATGAAAGGTGTTGGATTGGCCAATTGGTCATGATCGACTCTGGGCTGGACCAATTACAGCCGAGGAGGCCGGATGCACCCTCCCCCTTGTTTAGCAATCACGTGATTTTCGCGCATTGCATGCCGGGAACTCGTGGCAAAACAATCCAAGTACCGCATCAAATGCAAGCATTTGCAGCACCGCAAAACGTTCATTCTCCAGTTCCAATACCTTCTTGTTTTTCTTTGCTGCACAAAAAAGTATGTACAAAATGTACAAAACAAAAGGAGAACAATGCCGGTCCGTACAAAGACAGACTCGACGAAAAGACAAAGAAAAGATACGAGGAAAAAAAATCAAAGGAGTGAAAGGGTTAGACCAGGGGTGCCCAATCCCGGTCCTCGAGAGCTACCGTCCTGCAGCTTTTAGATGCATCCTTGTTCCCACACACCCGAATCAAATGAATGGCTTGTTATCAGGCCTTTGCCAAACATGATGGCATGCTGAAGAGGTAATCAAACCATTTGATTCAGCTGTGTTGAAGTAGGGATGCATCTAAAAGCTGCAGGATAGTAGCTCTCGAGGACTGGGATTGGGCAGCCCTGGGTTAGACCCTTACGAGTGGACAAAAGACGTTAGCGTGCTGCCCAACTTTCACCACGCTCAGATTTATAATTATACGGTTCTTGGAGTGAGTGCATACACTCATGAAGTTTAGTAACTTCAGGTCACTGCAACAAGCCCAGGTACAGTTTACCGACGGATGGGTACAGGACCTTGAAATGCACCGTGTAGAACGAAAGACCATCGTACGAACAAAGGTAAGTTTACCAACCTCACAAATCGTCGTCATAAATACACATTCGTTAACCGTTTATTAATATAACCTTTGAGCTCAACGGTAATTAATTAGTAGTGGAAATAATTTCTGGTAGCATCACAGAAATGTAGCAGTGACAATAATACTGTATGCTGTAATCGCACTGGACAATTAGTGATACAAAACAACTGTTTTATTCTGTGAATAAAAGTATATGTTTTTGTCAATGTACCATAATAACAGAAGCGAAACGCAATATTGTGTCAGGACAATTCACTATTTATGCACAATAAACACAATAAACAAAGGAGCATAGCGCGACAATTTCTGTTCAGCGCCAGACTTGCTTGTAACCTATATCACCAATTATGTTAAGAAAAATGACGTATTAACTACTACAAAACTCTGACCTTTGTGGGAATGCTCGGAGCAGACTAACATGTGAGCTGGAGTGTTCTGAGACGTTATATTTGGTATATCCAGACCATCCGTCGGCTCTTACTTCGGAAACATGGCTTAAAAAATTTCTCTTCAACGACTTAATCCGATAAAAAAAAAAACGATCTCTTTACCCGTCGGCTTCCCGTGGCTGTCATGCGACTGGCTATTGCAGTTAATAATACAAGAGCTTCTTGCCATTTTTTGGGTTTCTTTTTATCGCTGTGTAACTGAGTTCAATTGAAAGCCTGCGTGCGCTAGTACCGCTTGCCACGAGTTCCCAGAATCCTTTGCGATTTTACCACTGAATGACGTCACATTTATCCTGGTGGGCCGGTCTCTAGTCAAAATGCCCGGGCCGATTTTTTGTCCCAGTCCAGCCTTGTAGTCGACTAATCATATCATGCATCCATTGGACGTAAAGCGTACAGCTTATAGCACCAGCATGCATCTGCTCTTATATAACTATCATTAGCTTACAGCTTTAAGTGTTTAAGATATGTGCTAACTAAAAATAAAGACAAGATGATAGTTTATTAAATTTTAATGAAATTTGCAGATTGTTTCGGTGGAGTTTAATAAACTCAGCCGTCTGCTCCGTGCTCTAAAATATAACAGGACACCGGAGTATATTCTCGAGCGTCTCACACTTCTGATAATCAGTTGTCTGCTTGACGTTTATTCAGCTGTGTAAAAACTATAACTTTAATCTCAGCCAGACCGATTTACTCGGGAACAAATAAAATACTGAAAAAAGCCAAACAATAACATTTTTAAGTGGCTGCGATGGGCCAAGTAGCAGCAGTGGGCTTCCCACTGACTCCCTCTCCTGAGCCTGGATACTTGTAATCCTTAAGGCAAAGGAAATCAAAAGTGACAGTAGACAAATAAAAACCACACAACTCTTAGTAATTGCACATTTATTAACTTGTGTTCTTAAGAATTATTGTCTTGATAACACTAGAGATGAGTATCGTTTAGGTTTTACCCGATACTGGTGCCAAAACGGTACTTTTGAAACGGTACCAGTGCTTAAACGGTACTCGAACTGGTGCTTAAAGAATGGAGAACACAAACTTTGTCTAAAAACCTCTCATGTTTAGCTGTTTTTTTTGTGAAGTCTGCACATTCGACCCAAGTTGAAATGGAGACTCTGGGCCCGTCGACCCCAGAGGGTTAATCAGAAAGCCTTAAGTAGGCTAGTTATGTATCGGGCTAATGTTTAAAGCTTTCACTTGAGCAAAGTAACTCATATTACTGCTAAGTAATGTTAGCTAAGTTCACAACATATTCCATAATAGCACTGCCATACTGCATCACACTCAGTGCATTTCAATCATTGCTCCAGCGAGTTTGATAGCTAGCAAAATAATCATAATTTTAAAAAATAGCATGTGTAACGTACACGTACTGGAAAATTATTTACTAGGACTCACCTATCATGCGACTGTCTTTTTCCATCAAACACTCATTAAAACAGCAACATACAGGTATGTTAGTGCACTCATCAACGACTGTCCGAAGGAGGGGCGGGGTCACACGTTGAAACAGAGGTGCAAGGCAGCCCAGGCGGGGAAATTTTGCTTTTATATTTTGCAACTCATTTTATTTTTATATCTGATAAGAAAACTATTCAGTCAGATAGTTATTTGTGGTGAATGAAATGGGACATAATTGTGTTTATAAAAAATCTATTACTCAGAGTCTTACAGAAAGCACAGGAAGTGAAATTGAATAATTGTGAAATTTTGTGAATTCACTGCTAAAGAAGCTTGGCTGAGAATCAGAAACAGCCAAAATTTTCCAAAAAAGAGGGCAAACATGGTCACAGTGTTATCAAGGAGATAGACCAAGACAAAGCAAATTCCATATCAAGCTAAACTTGAGATGGCAAAGGCCTATCCAAAATGATAGTTATGATAGTTGTCATAACATAGAAAAAGTAAAAGTGATTATTTTGAAGCCATATGTTCACATAGGCAGCTGTTTGAAAGTCTACAATAGTGGCAGACTCACCCTTTCAGCTGACTTGCTGAGAAACTAACCGGAAGTCTTGCAATGATCCAGCACTGAGAGGTGCTCAGCCACTCTGGTAAGACTGCTCCTGAGATGAGGCTGATCAGCTGCAGGTGTGTGATAGCGTTCCAGGTGCAACAAGCCCCATGACAGGGACACCACTCTCTGGGCCCAGACTTGCAGAGAGACCAGAACACAGACAGAGAACATGAGGAGAAGGAGACGTTATCGACCATCTCTTCCTTCTGTAATTATTGGAAACGTAAGATCTTTGCCCAATAAGATGGATGAGCTCACGTCTCTAACCTGGTCACAGAGGGAGTACTGGTATTGTAGCATCATGGGATCCCAGCTGCCGTGAGCAGACAAGACAAGAGACAGCGGTAAGAGGAAAGGAGGGGGACCCTACCCTAACCCACAGTGAAAGAACAACTCTGCAGCAGAGACATTGAGCTGTTAGCCGTTAGCATGCGTCCGTACTACCTGCCCAAACAACGTTGGCGAAGTCTGGAGAGGCCTCAGAACCATCTCAGGCCACAAACATCAGAACTCTCTGCCTGGGAGGGATGTGAGGTGGGCAAATGAACGAAATCATTTCTACAACAGATTTGATTCATCCATGAGGCAGTCTCCAACATCGGCTGCAGACTCACCCACCCCCACTACTGCTGTTCCACCTCTGACACCTCAGACACTTCACACCTCCTCTACTCACCCTGCTCACTCCTCCCCACCCCCAATAACAGCATCCAATACACATTCAACACAAGGCTCCAGCCTGTCTCTCTCAACCGCCCAGGTTAGGAGGGAACTGAGGAGGATTAAAGCCAAGAAGGCAGCGGGCCCAGATGGCATCAGCTCAAGGGTTGTCAGGTCCTGCAGGGACCAACTGTGTGGGGTGATGGAGCACCTCTTAAACCTGAGCCTGAGGCTGGGGATAGTTCCACAGCTCTGGAAAACCTCCTGTGTTGTACCAGTGCCAAAGACTTCTCGCCCCAAGGACCTCAACAGCTATAGGCCAGTGGCTCTGACATCCCACCTGATGAAGACCCTGGTCCTGGCTCAGCTTCGGCACCTGGTGAGCTCAGCCGTCTGGACCCACTTCAGTTTGCCTACCAGCCTGGCATTGGAGCAGATGATGTCGTCATTCACCTCCTACATCGTTCCCTCGCACACCTGGAGACCGCTGGAAGCACTGTGAGAATCATGTTCTTTGATTTCTCCAGTGCCTTCAACACTATTCTTCCCTCGGTCCTGAAGGACAAGCTGGAGAACTCTGGAGTGGACCATCACCTCACTACCTGGATTTTGGACTACCTCACCAACCGATCACAGTATGTGAGAACTCAGGGCTGTGTGTCGGACAGGGTCATCTGCAGTACGGGGGCCCCACAGGGAACGGTTCTGGCTCCGTTCCTCTTCACCATCTACACTGCAGACTTCTCCCACAACTCCACCCAGTGCTTCCTGCAGAAGTTCTCTGATGACTCTGCAATAGTCGGCCTCATCACTGATGGGGATGATAAGGAGTACAGAGGACTGATCCAAGACTTTGTGGACTGGTGCCAGCTGAACTACCTCCACATCAACACCAGTAAAACCAAGGAGCTGGTGGTAGACTTCCGCAGGCACAAACATCATCCACTGCAACCACTGAACATCCAAGGTATGGACATTGAGGCTGTGGACAGCTACAGGTACCTTGGTGTTCATCTGAACAACAAACTGGACTGGACTCATAATCCAGACGCCCTCTACAGGAAAGGGCAGAGCAGACTGTACCTGTTGCGGAGACTCAGGTCGTTTGGAGTAGAGGGCCCACTCCTGAAGACCTTCTATGACTCTGTGGTGGCCTCAGCCATCTTTTATGGTGTGGTCTGCTGGGGTGGCAACATCTCTGTCGGGGACAGGAAGAGACTGAACAGGGTGATCTGCAGGGCCAGCTCGTACCCCAGTGCAATACTCTTTTTCTGACAAAGTTGTATTTTTACTCAGTTGTATAAAGCATTTGTATTCTATTTTTATCCTATTGTATATTTTATTATATTTATTCTACTGTATATAGTATTTTATTTTATTCTATTCTGTACAGTTGTGTACAGTATTTTATTCTTATTGTATTCTAATTTTTGCTATATAACTTTTGCACTGTCCACTTCCTGCTGTGACAAAACAAATTTCCCATTTGTGGGACTAATAAAGGTTATCTTATCTTATCTTATCTTATTTTATCTTATCTTAGGACACAACAAATAAACATGGTCGGTAAACCAGCGGGGACTGCCAGTCCCAAAACAGACCTGCAAAAGTACAGAAGTCCATAACGCACACATGAACCATGGGTCCCCAGACCCAGGCCCATGACAGGAGTAATACATCCTGTTGATTGGACAGGCGACCTAGTACCTGATTGTGTTTCTAAACCAGGGCTAGCTGGCTGGCGAGTGAACGACAGGTCAAACAATGTAAAGCATCTTAGAGGTCAGAGAAAAAAAGCACAAATCTTAAATCAGCACAAATATTTTTTAAATGTTTGCTATGGAAAAACAAAACCCTTTGAAACATAAATATTTATACAAATTTTAAATAAACATAAACACTTCAACACAAGTCAAACTGGGGCAAGTATCTTCTACTACTATGAGTCTAGACATGATGTGATTTTTTTGTTGTGCTTTATTCTGATAATTTGATAGCCTTCTTCCAACTCTTCTGCTATGCTAAGCCTCCCAAAAAGGTGTAGCCTCATGCTATTGTTCAAATTCCACTTTTCTGTGTCTTAAGTCCTGACCACCTGTCGTGGTCCTAAGTGTTTGGGTAAGAAGACTTTGAAGCAGCAGACTCAGAAAGCAAAAGAAGGAATTGCACACATCACATGTAATTAGCAAACTCCACTTTTCATACAGCGTGTTGGAGAAGGTCTGTGTATATGCTCTCCAATGATCTTTGCACTGCTGCTGAATATTTAATTCTAGACGGTTAGATCTCTTTAACTCTTTTTTTTTTTGACCGACTGCCTTGAAAATTGATGTTCCTATAAATGAACAACTGAATTTAATTTTACTGTTTCAGCAGCATTGAAAGTCGCATTCTTATGTTAAGAGTTAGCTTATGAGTGAGTTCTTCTTCAAGACAAGTAGGTAGGTCTGACAGTCTAACAGTGAAATCAGATTCTTAGACGGGTAATCTGTGTCAATTGGTTGGGGGATGCACAAAATTGCATGCGGGGTTGGTGGTGGGGGGGGGGGGGAGGGGATTTAAAGGTCCAATTGATAATATTTCTCAGAGTCTTGTGACCGAAACATTTTGGTCTGTCTGTAGACTCTGATTTCGCCAGCGTCCATACAAGGAAGTCAATACATAAATCTATAATTTGCACCTAATGCACAATGTAATGAAATTTGACAACAAAATGGATTCTGGAAAACACATGCAGGAAACCAAACATGTTGTATTGTTGTACAAACTTTACTTATTTGTAATGTAAGTTGCACTTTTATAATTATTATTATTATTTTTATTTGTAATGTTGATATGCCAAATTCTACTGGAGCTGGAAAGTTGGTGGTTTGATCCCTGCCTGCTCTCAGTCTGCATGCATTTTGCATTTTTCCTGGGAAAGATACTAACCCAAAGTTTCTCTAATTTCATAAGATTTAGACTTATTTCTTCTTAAAGTTGACCACTTTTATGGGGTAGCTAACTTCAGCTCAGCGTGTTGATTCATGAATTGTCTTCACTGCTGCAGTCCTCCACTGATAACAATGCTCTGCATTAATAAAAGCTTTTAGTTAAAACCAGTGATGAATGAAGGGAATAAACAAGTAATTTAGCCAATACTGGACTGAATTATCACCTCAATAATGTCTGACAGTAACATTAATATAAAACTTGCATCAAAAAAGATGGCTTTTCAACAATACTCATTTTTTTCTTAACCCTTTTCCCCCCACGTTTCACATCAGCATGAGAAAACATTGACAACCTGACAAAGACTCAGGTCTTTGTAAGTTACATGTGGGTCTAACGTTTAAAAGGAAGGAAGGAATCAAACAAACAGAAAGAGGAACCAAAACCACACTCACGTAGAGAGACACAGAGGGGCACAGAGGGGAATTCCGGAGGGAAATGAAAGAAGAAAACTCTTAGTAAAACATAAACATAAAGATTACAAGTAACATACAACAATAAATAGTACAAACAAGGAGAAAAAAAATAAAAGAAATTAAAAAGATTAATGATTGTTCTGAGCATTTCATGTTGCCACAGTGAAACTGGAGCAAAGAGGATCACATGTGGTTCTTATTCACACACATTTGCACACATTGCATGCAAAAGCCCCTGATTTCACAAATCAGATTCCTTTTTATTCAGTTTTTTATTCAGACCTTTTTTCAGAAAGACCACCAAATCATAACTAGTCAGCACCGTCACAGTAAAATCTTATGTTACAAAATCCACTGGCCCACAGATGATTGCTTGTCTGATGATCATGCAGCAAAGCGAAATCCCATGAAAAATATAGCCCAGGTTTGCCAATACACTCAGAAAGTTACATTGGTGTACTTGGTTTACATTTTCTATGGGCTTTGAGCAAGGCTAGGCTGCACTTTTTGCTTAGGAATCAAAATCAGCATCTAGCCAGGGAACTTTTGGCCACTCTCCATGAAACACACTTTATTGTTCAAAACTTTTTTTCAACAAGTTGACCCTCAACCATCAATAAAGTCACTCTGAAAGATATAAATTCTTCCTGGAAACTCTATGTTACTATCTGCTTTGAATAAATCTCACACATTTCAGTGATAATCAGTGTTGGGATCAGCTCTTGTTAGAATTTATTTAATATTAATTTCTAGTATGTAGGCTAAGCGAGCCTACCGCAGACATGAGCGAGACAGATAAATATGAAGGCATGCCGGCTCGGACGTCGCCCGGATCAACAAGGTCCGCGTCAGGTGTTGAGGAACCAGGGCACCCTGACGAAAAGTGGGCTACTGGAACAAGAAGGCATCGGTGGGCAAGAGACGAAAACAGGGCGTTGTTGGAATGCTACTACGCAAGTAACCCCGGCGGAAGGGGCTACATGAATAGGATGAGGGACCTATGATTCTTCGATACCCAACATCCACAATGACGGCGAAACAACTAGTAGCCCAGTGTTCCAACATTCGAAAGAAGGGACTGCTCTCACAGCTAGAGATTGACAAGGTACAACACAAATGCTACGGCAAGGAGGAGTTGCAGAAAGGTGCGACAAAGAAGGTGCATAAGAAATACAGCAAGCTGTCCATACCTGAGGCCTTTAAACTGCCAAGCAAAGACTCACAGCCTTGGCCAGCCGCTTGAGGAGGTACACCAGAGAGATAGAAGGCAGGAGAATAAACCAGCTGTTCTCCACAGAACCAGCAAAGGTGTACTCTCAGTGGCAAGGGAACAATAATAAGAGAACAGCACCACTAAGGCTGGAGACGGAGCAATACTGAAGAGCATATGGGAGAAGGACGCAACCCATAACGGCAATGCTCAGTGGCTAGTGGATCTGAGGGCAGACCACAGCGACCTCCCTGAACAGGGTCCAGTAACCATCACAGTGGCAGATATCCAAGAAAGGGTCTCCAGTATGAAGAGTTGGACAGCACCAGGGCCCGACATGGTTCATGCCTACTGGCTAAAGAAGCTGACTGCACTCCACGAGCGTCTGGCAGCACAAATGAACCAGCTGCTAGTTAACGAGAGACACCCGGAATGGCTAACCGAAGGTCGGACGGTCCTGATCCCCAAGGACCCCAAGAAGGGACCAGTCCCCTCCAACTACCGACCAATAACCTGCCTCAGTACTACATGGAAGCTCCTGTCAGGCATCATATCGGCTAAGATGAACAGGCACATGGGTCAATACATGAGTGGGACACAGAAAGGAATTGGCAAGAATACCAGAGGCGCAAAACACCAGCTACTGGTAGACAGAACAGTCAGCCGAGACTGCAAGACCAGACTGACCAACCTGTGCACTGCCTGGATTGATTACAAGAAGGCCTATGACTCAATGCCCCACAGCTGGATACTGGAATGCCTAGAACTATATAAGATCAACAGGACCCTGAGAGCCTTCATCAGGAACTCAATGGGGATGTGGCGTACAACACTAGAGGCCAACTCCAAGCCCATAGCACAAGTCACCATCAAGTGCGGGATCTACCAAGGAGATGCTCTGTCCCCACTGCTGTTCTGCATAGGCCTGAACCCCCTCAGTGAGATCATTAACAAGACTGGCTACGGATACCGACTACGGAACGGAGCAGTTGTCAGCCACCTCCTGTACATGGATGACATGAAGCTGTATGCCAAGAGTGAACGAGACATCGATTCACTGATCCACACTACCAGGCTATACAGCAATGACATTGGAATGTCGTTCGGACTGGAGAAGTGTAGTCGGATGGTAACAAAGAGAGGGAAGGTAGTCAGAACTGAGGGGATTGAACAGTTACAAGTACCTGGGGATCCCACAGGCAAATGGGAACCATGAAGAGGCCGCTAGAAAGGCTGCAACCACCAAGTACCTGCAGAGGGTCAGGCAAGTCCTGAGGAGTCAGCTGAATGGTAAGAACAAGATCCGGGCCATCAACACGTACGCCCTGCCCGTGATCAGGTACCCTGCTGGGGTAATAGGCTGGCCAAAGGAGGAGATAGAAGCCACTGACATCAAGACAAGAAAGCTCCTCACCATGCATGGAGGGTTTCACCCCAAGTCCAGCACCCTGAGGCTGTACGCTAAGCGGAAGGAAGGGGGCCGGGGACTGGTGAGTGTCAGCACCACAGTCCAGGATGAGACAACGAACATCCAAGAATACATTGGGAAGATGGCCCCAACTGACCGAGTGCTCAGTGAATACCTCAGGCAGCAGAAACCCAAGAAAGAGGAGGGAGACGAGGAACCATCATGGAAGGACAGGCCCCTGCACGGTATGTACCACCGGCAGATAGAGGAGGTGGCTGATATCCAGAAATCCTACCAGTGGCTGGACAAAGCTGGACTGAAAGACAGCACAGAGGCACTAATCGTGGCAGCACAAGAACAAGCTCTGAGTACAAGATCCATAGAGGCTGGGGTCTATCACACCAGGCAAGACCCCAGGTGCAGGCTGTGTAAAGATGCCCCAGAGACAATCCAGCACATAACAGCAGGGTGCAAGATGCTAGCAGGCAAGGCATACATGGAACGCCATAACCAAGTGGCCGGCATAGTGTACAGGAACATCTGTGCCGAGTATAACCTGGAAGTCCCGAGGTCAAAATGGGAGATGCCCCCAAGGGTGGTGGAGAATGACCGAGCTAAGATCCTGTGGGACTTCCAGATACAGACGGACAAAATGGTGGTGGCTAACCAACCGGACATAGTGGTGGTAGACAAACAGAAGAAGACGGCCATAGTGATCGATGTAGCGGTTCCGAATGACAGCAATATCAGGAAGAAGGAACACGAGAAGCTGGAGAAATACCAAGGGCTCAGAGAAGAGCTCGAGAGGATGTGGAGGGTGAAGGTAACGGTGGTCCCCGTGGTAATCGGAGCACTAGGTGCGGTGACTCCCAAGCTAGGCGAGTAGCTCCAGCAGATCCCGGGAATAACATCGGAGATCTCTGTCCAGAAGAGCGCAGTCCTGGGAACAGCTAAGATACTGCGCAGGACCCTCAAGCTCCCAGGCCTCTGGTAGAGGACCCGAGCTTGAAGGATAAACCGCCCACAGGGGCGTGCTGGGTGTTTTATATATATATATATATGTGTGTAGTATATACATTGGGTGAATGTGCAGTAGTAGCAGCAAGCAGGTGCATTCTGTACATTAATATGAATAGACATCTGACTATTTTACAGGATAGACAATATAAACATATTTAAAATTAAAGGAATTGAAATGTACATTGTGCCTTGGTTTAGTGTCTGGAAGAGTCCTGACGCAGTCAATTATAGATGATGTGAGAAGGCGGGTGTGTGTGTTTAGGGCCCGGATGGCTTGGGGATAGAAGCTCCTCTTGAGTCTCTCTGTCCTTGCCCGGATGATGCAGAACCTTCTACCAGATTGCAGAAGTTGGAACAGTTTGTTGCCAGGATGGGACGGGTCCTTCAGTATCTGCGCTGCTCTAGTCCGGCATCTCCTGGTGTAGGTGTCCTGAAGCGGGGGGAGAGCAACTCTGCAGCAGCGTTCTGCTGTACGGATCACTCTCTGGAGAGCTTTTTGGTCCTTCACACAGCTGTTTTAGGTGACATGAATGAGTTGAAGGGAAGTTATGAACTGTTTCTGAGAGACAAATAACCCCAGGATCCTTTTTTAGGTAGCTGACAGCTGGTAACTGTGCAGGTTACTTTCCCTAGTAACTAGTTACTTTGAAAGTAACGAGTAACTTGAAGTAACTGAGTTACTTTTGAGAGAAGTAACTAGTAATGTAACTAAGTTACTTTTTTAAAGTAACTTACCCAACACTGGTGATAATGAACACATTTTCTTTATTTGCACTGAATTAACTTACTTAGTGACTAGTTTGTCATGAAGTTCTAAATATTAAAAAGTTAACAATACAACTATAATTGTAATGACGATGTAGCATTTTTCATAATTCATATTTAGTATGATCCAATCAAATACTACTTGCATTTTCACAGTTAAAGTAGAAGCCACAGTCAAATTCCGAGTAAAAAAACCAAACAATAACCACTTCCTTCTGAGCTCTTCAGATAAATGTGTGACCTCCTTTGAACACATCATCTTTGGTCCTTGGAGAGAGTCACAGAGCTTCATTATGGTGGCTTGCGAAAGACAGCTTCTAGGCCTGGCTTTGGCCTGCATCGCCTTCGTGGGAAGCATCATAAGCTGTGCTCTCCCCACATGGAGAATCATGACAGCCTTCAAAGATTTAGAAATGCTCATGTGCATTGTGGAGGGTTTATGGAAGAGATGTGCGATCTCACCAACAGGTCAAATGCAGTGCATGGGGTACGAATATATGCTGTTACCTGAAGACATGAAGGCTGCCAGAGGACTCATCATCACTGCCATTTTCATTGAGGTCCTTGGGATCCTGCTTGGTGTGGCTGGGAGGAATTTTATGAACTTTGTGCCAGACGAAAGGCAAAGGAGCAAAATGGCTCTGACTTCTGGAATTGCCTTCCTCATTGCAGGCTTCTTTTTTCTCATCCCAGTCAGCTGGACCACCAACACCATCAATGATCATTTTCATCCTACCCAGTCTACTTATGGTCCTGATCATGGGGTACTTAAAAAGATGGAGTTGGGAGCCGCGCTCTACATTGGCTGGTTCACCACCGTCCTTCTGTTCCTGGGAGGAGGCCTCGTATGCAGCTCCTTTTTCCGCAGAAATGGAACTGAGTAGAACATTACTCCAACTCTGTGTAAGCAAGGCCTTACTTATCGCTTTTAAAATAAGGCCTATTTTCATACATCGAGCAGTTTTTTGGAAATAAGAAAAAGGTTTTATGAAAGTTTTCACCTTGAGTTTGTCAGTGGAATGAGTAGATTAACAAAGTATAAAATCAGATTAAAATGGATAGAAATCTTTACAATTTGATTGTGTAACTTGCTTCTGAATGTATTTTGAGGTATCCTACACCATTATAACCACCTTTCCTATTTTTTTTTCCATTTATTCTTTTTGTTATTTACTCTGTTGCGTGGAGACAGACTTTACTTTTTTTGGTAAACTGCTATGATTTCTGACTATGTATCCACTGGTTTAAGTCTATGTTATATCTTTCATTACCATCTCTTTATTAAATTGACTCAAAATTGATGATCATGGAATTGTTTTTTCGTTCTTAATATAAATATATTTGATTGATTGTTTACAAGTAAAATTGATCTCAAATGAAAATAATATTTCTGAGCATGTAAAATAATCTTTTGCATCTCTTTTTTGTGTCTTTTTTTTGTTTGTTTGCTTGTTTTTGTTTTGTTTTTGTTAAAACGGCTCATTAGGGCACCGGTTATCTTTAAGCGGGCAATCACATGCCAGTGGCCAGCCGGGTTCGAGTCCCCTCGCAGCCCTTTGCCGCATGTCTTCCCCTCTCTCTGCCCTTGCTTTCCTGTCCTCTTTACACTGTGCCTATTGAATAAAAAGTTGAAAAAGGCCAAAAAGAAATATTACAGAAAACGGTCAATAACATATTATGAATGACTTTATAAAAGACTCATCATTTGAGAGTTTCCCATTTTAGAATAAAATGACAAGATGTTAACAAAGACTTGAGTCGGTGTGTTTTTAAGTTTACAAATGATACATTAAAAGAGACAACTAAGTTTTTAGGTTTTTAAGTCGTGGAAGATAATTTAGAGTTGACAAAGTGTCGGTTTCTGTACTTCAACACATCTGTTGTGTCAAACAGTAACTACCAAAAGGATTTAGTTTAGACTGGAGACTGTTTTTGTTGTTGAATGTTGTCATAAAATTTTTAATTACAAACAATACTGAATTATGTTTGTGGGCAATACTTTGTCTATGGTGTAATAAATGCTATTAAGCTTACTGAAAATGAAGATTAGTGTTTGTTTGAGTTTTTTTTTTTTCATAAATTACCACTCCTGACTTAATAAAAAGAATAAATAAACTTGTTGCACGTTTCTTTTCTGGGGGGTTTTGTTGGGCTTAGTCCAGTTGGTTCGATTAGGTTTAGAGGTTAAACACAAAGTCTAAACCTAATCGAGCATCCCGTCTTTAATTTTAAGAGGTGTATTTTATTTCGAGGCTATCATCATTAAAGCCGATGTCAGCAATGTTCTTTGGTTCACCAAGATTTCTTTTCCGCAGGCTTTTTTGCGTTTTTTTCTTCGAGACAGTTGTTTACTTCCATTTTACAGAAAACTGAAAGAAAATCTAGGAATTTATGCACATTTTGTCAGGGCTCTGTGTGCGGGCAGGCAGAGATGAGGATCCAAATGCAGGACTCGAACACAGAATTGAAACTCAAAAACCTCAGCTTTATTGCTGGCAGGAAAACAAACATGAAGTGATGATGGAACACTGAGACCAAGGACACATAGGCATAATCTGATGGTACGACGCGACACTGGGCATGGGAAAACACAGGGCTTAAATACACAGGGTAGTAACGGGGGAATCGGCAACAGGAGGGAGACACAGCTGGGAGAGATCAGGGCTAACGAGACAGGGGGAACAAAGCTGCACATACTAACATCAGACAGGAACAAGAACCTTCAAAGTAAAACAGGAAACAAAACACACTTTACTAAGACACAGACTAGACAGAGACAGACTTGACACTGACCAAAGGCTACTAAATGATAATCATAATCACAACAGTATCAGATCATAAATCATAATATAGAAAAAACACCAAGATAACTGAAACACCAAGTACCAGAGAAACATAAAGGAAAATCCATGATGCAAAAGTACCAAAACATAATGAACTCAAAATACTGGGTCCAACGGACCCAGAACCGTGACACATTTAATACATTTTAATATATTTATCAGTACATTTGAGAATAAATGTAAATATATGTGTGAAAATGTAAGGAAAAACAATCACATGTACTTGTAATGGTGTGAAGATATATTCACATTTCTCTAATTCAGATCAAATATATTTGCATTACTCTTTATATTGTAAGATAAAACCACTACACTAGTAACTGACACAAGCACTGCAACACTACACTTTTATGCTAACAACAGCTTGTTGAAGGAATACTCCTGACTTTCACCTGCACAAACCACGCTTGTCTTAAAGATTCAGAAGCTAAAACGATGCACTTCAGGCCTACAGGGAATATAAATGCCTCCGTCTTTCGCTTCATTTGCCTTCAGGTCTCTGGTTTTACAAATAAAATAATGTTAAAAGCACAGTGACACCCCAAAGACAAAATCATACTTGGTAGTACACGCCTAGTCTGTCAGGGTTAGGTTTTCTTTTCTTTCTTTGTTTCTCTGCACTAGTTCTATTTCCCGTAACTGCCAGTTGGTGTTCCTGTTCTTGATCTTTTCTGATGGTCTGCCTAAAGGACGGCTCTTCACTAGAAGAACTTAATGCTCCATTTCTTAATGGAGTGATTAGATCTGGTATAAAGTTTATTCGTGATCGGCAAATGAAGATTTCTGAAGCTACTGACTCTTGTACTAAAAACCGAATTACTCAAAGCTTTTCAACACTTTGCTTTACTTTACTGACATCTGGCGGCCAAAAATATTAAGAGCAGCTTGAATCTACAACTTGAAATGAACTACCTCATTATAACTCTACAGAGCTGAATCTTCTGTTTAATATCGTGTGACAGTTCTGTCTAATATCGGGCTACCGCTGTTACAATGTATTTTGTTGGGTGAAAAAACTATGTTTGATTAATTAATAACGATAAAATATAACTATATGCATAGTGTGTTTCTTTTGCATGGGGTAGAAAAATTGTTGCTCTTATATTTATTGCCAAGAAACATTTTTAGTGTATAAAATATATTAATGCAATCAAGAAAGTGTGTGTTTGCCCCCTTTTTGTGCTCACACGGGCTTAGTCCCTGCCCCCACTGCTGCCACTAAGGCAGTGTAATTCTGTACAAAATGCTGATTTTAGAAACAAATTATTAAGACAAAACTTTTGCGAAATCTCGCAAAAGTTCATATAAATTTTTTTTTCTCCCATGTCCCTTGCGGGGCTCCGTAGATAGGAAACTTCTGCATTTAACTAGAACTCTAAAAATGTTTCCTGCAATCATTAGCCACCAAATTTACTGCATAATTTACAAAATTTACATAATTTAAAATATACCAAAGTAAAGCTCACGCTAATAGGTCTTTGGAGTTGACGTCACGCTGCAATGTATATTGGGAGCACGGCGCCATATATCTGGGCCACGAATCAAAACAAACACAGTGTTGAAAGGACGGTTGCTAGAAAGCCGTTTAAAAGAAAAAGGACGGTAGCGTGCATTGGAAATGTGGACCCGTATGAAATATGGCCGTGGAGTAGAAACCCTGAAGACCCACCGCTATTGACGTAGCCTGATATATTTTCGGACCTTGTCTGTGGAGTCAGCGTATACAAGGTGAACCAGTTTTGCAGTTTTAAATCTCTGGAGGGACACATCCAGTTCACCAAAGATTGGGTACAAGATTTGTGAATAGGTCGAATGGCATGGTGGTATGTTTGAAGCAAGGATTTCGGAGTGCCCCTTGTGTAGCGCTGGAACCCAGTCACAATGTGTTTCATCCATTTCATAGGCTGGTTGGCCTGCAATAATGCCAAATAATTAGCAACTCTATAAATAGAAAGTAGTTCTGCAAAATCAGTCAGTAGGATGTTTGTTCTAATTTGCTATGACCTCAACGTGCATTGAAAATAAAACTAATAGGCTATAAAGAGTCATATAAACCTATTTAGAACTTACCGGAATGAAAATGTCTGGAGCACACCAACAGATATTTGGAGATGGAAGAGAGCTGCATATCAGCTCGTCTCACAGCTGCTATCCAGACTAGATGCCTTCTTTTGGTAAAATCTGATACACGAGCTCCCTCATGTTGCTTCCAGGTGGGGAAAGAATGAAAAGATAAACCATTGTCAAGCTTATTCCCTTGCTGGTGTTGTGCCAAAAACTGATTTCTAATGTTTCCTTGTGTTTGTTATGTGTAATATCGTCACATATGTTGCTAAATAGACTTTGGTGAACAGGTATTACAAAGGGGTTATATATAAAATTAAAAAATTACCTGTTTCTCAAGTATCTTTGTAACTGTGTTATTGTTCTTACATTATAATATATCAGCTCCCTTTTGTCACTTGGAATATGTTTACAGAACTATTTTTGCATTTGTTGCAATTTCAGCTGTCCTCTTGGCCAGATTACTCTAAAAGAGGCATTTTTAAATTCAACAAGAATTTTTTTTAACTGTATTAATAAAGGATACATAAAAGTCACTGCCAAAATCTGATTGCGGCTTCTACCTTGTTATAGGAATGTTGTTTGTTGCACAAAATTACTTGATATCACTGATCACGCCACAATGCATTGTGGGAGCGCACCGCCATCTTTGAGGGCCACGAGTCAAAACAAACACACTGTGTTGGAACTGTGTTGGAAGGACGACTGCCAGAACCACGCTTAAAATCAGCGCGAAAAGACAAAGGGCTGTATCGCGACCAGACACCAAGAGACGGTACTTGGAAAAAATAGCGTGCATTGGTAATGTGGACCCATATGAAATAAGGCAGTGGAGCGAAAACCCAGACCACCTACCGCCGTTGTCCTATCCCGATATCTTCGCACACCGTGTCTGTGGAGTTAGCACATACATGGCGAATCAGTTTAGGAATTATAAATCCCTGGAGGCACAAATCTAATTCACAAACGACTGTGTGCAAGATTTGTCCATTTTTAAGCCTCCACGCTGTGAATACGTAAACCATATGACCAAGATACAGCCAAAGGTTGCACATAACATTGACTTCTCCTCAGCAGCAGCCCCAAAATTTGCTCTACATGAAAACATAAACACACCGTCCGCAAAAAAGGCAAATTCCACTTGCTACTCTGGAGGAGTTGTCACCAATAAGCTATTCCATAAACAGAACACAGTTCTGCTGCATCACACATTAGGATGTTTGTTATAATTTTCTATGACCTCAGCGCATTGAAAACAAAACTAAAAGCCTATAAAGAGCAAGTTTTGAGGTGATTTGTGCCCCAACCCTCGTGCCTGGTTTAAGTTGTGCCAATGGCACACCAAGCACACCATTGTTTTTCTTGTGACATTTTAAGTTTGATGTGTCACATGGCCCTCTTCCTATTAAAAAAACAAAAGTTGTATCCAAGATGGCCGACTTCTAAATGGCCACCATGGTCACCACCAAGGGCGTAGATTTGGCATGGACGGAAGGGACGTGTCCCCACCAATAATTTGATCTCTTCGAGTAAAGAAAAACAACCCGATAGAAAGAAAAAACCCGATCTGTCAGCGTCTCATTCACCCAGCGGTGCAGAAAGAGTTAAATTACGTCCTCTACTGGAGTCCTATGTCATGTGACAAATATGGCCAATGTGATTGACTGAGCCTTTCGGGGAGCTCTGTTTAGTTTTAGCCAGTGTTGGGTAAGTTACTTTAAATTAGTAACTTAGTTGTGTTGCTTCCGTAACTGGATATCCAGCAAGAGTGCCAGTCTTCTAGCTTGCTTACTTGCCACAAGTGCACTGTGCCACCTACCAATAGAAAGGAAAAAATAATGTGCATATTTCCACGAGAGAAATCCCACATCTGATTCTATCCTAGCCTGCTTTTTACATCCAACACGAAAACCGCAGTCGTGGTGCTTTCGATTGTACTCAGAACTTGGAAATTCTGCCTTCTGAATAGGAAGATGTAGGTAACACCAGACTGAAGATGAGCTGCATACAGGGCTGGACTGGGACAAAAAAATCGTCCCGGGCATTTTGACCGGCCCACCATTATAGGAAAAATCATAAAGCCTTTGAATGAAAATAAACACTGTTGTGACAGTGATGTACACAGTTCTGATGGTATATATGTATCAGTCTATCAATTGTTTGTTGTAAGACTCAGATAATTATTTTTTTTAAAGTGAGACATTTTAAATGAGAATAAGAAAGTATTTCCTTATGCCCCCCTTTCCCTGTTAATGCCCTACCTGCCCCCCTGGCAAAACTTTGCTAGACCCGCCCCTGCACAGTTACCAGCTGTCAGCTACCTAAAAAAGGATCCTGGTGTTATTTGTCTCTCAGAAACAGTTCATAACTTCCCTTCAACTCATTCATGTCACCTAAAAGGTAAACCTGTTTCTCCATCACAGCTCTGATGATTCAGTAAGGACATCTCCTGGTTTCATCTTCATGTTTCCCTCTCACCAGATAACCAAACAATATCATGACCAGCAGGTTTTACAGCTGTGGCTCCAGCAAACATCAGCTGATACTAGAAATTAATATTAAATAAATCCTAACAACAGATGATCAAGCTTAAACGTGCTGCTGTTGTTTACTGCGACATCCGCTGGTTTCCTCTTTCTGGCGCAAAGTGGGAGATAAACAAATAAGAGAGAAAAGCCGATCAGCTGATCATTGATCAGTTTCATGATTGAAGTAGAAACAGGAGAGGGAGGGGGAGAGAATGAAAGAAGAAGAGGCAGCTGTGCAGCTTAAACACAGAATAACTCCAGCTTTGTGTCTTTTTCATTGTAGCTGAAGTCCGGGACAAACTGTGTTCCTTTTCACCTCAATACGAAACGCGTAATATTTTCTCTGAATACCAGACGATTCCGTTTTTTACTGGACTGTTGGCAACTCTAATAATTAACCTTATGAACAAAATAAAGTTCAACATCAGTAACATAGCACCCACCCAGCAGTATAGAAACTCCGTCATGCTAGCTAATACGCAGTATGAGTTATTGTAACTGACGTAACTGACTGTAAAAAGTCAGCACAACGAAAATAAACTCCACCTAAACTTGGTTTATATCTGACCCAGATGGACTGCAGGTCATAACTTCTTACCTGAAGTTCAGTTCACCTGACACTCTCGGACCAGCGACCGCTTCGGGTCTCTCCTCCTGCGTCCCCTTTCCTTCATACACCTGCTGGCCTCCACCACTTGCTAATGTTATTGAATCTGTGGAAGCTCCGCGATAGCCACCACACGAAGTAACGAATAACGAGCCTATCTAAATCCCAGTAACGAGTAACGCGTTCCTGGTTTTGGCATAATAACTAGTTACCGTGCTTGTTACCACAATAATAACGTAGTTACTGTAACGCATTACTTAATAACACGTTAGTCCCAACACTGCATATAAAACTATCAATTGTAATTTTAAATGGTTTAAAAGCATGTGGAATAGCATATGTAGGCAAGTACATTTCTCCTTTTGTTATCAAGAAGCAAAGACAAAAAGGAAAAAAAAACTGAATCATTCGTCCCCACCAATGTCAAAATGAAATCTACGCCCCTGGTCACCACCCATCTTGAGGAGTTTGCTCCCTCACATGTACTAATGTGCCACAGACAGGACTTTAATATCACCAACTATTCCCATTTTATTACGGTGTATCCATATAAATGGCCCACCCTGTAGAATAGAATAGAATAGAATAACCCTTTATTGTCATTTTACACATATAATGAAATTGTGTGTGCTCAACACCAGGAATGTGTATTTTATTCTGTGCAGGAATGGCTGAGTGGCCTGAGTGATAAGGGTTACTCAGATCATGGCTCAGATTGGTTGGTGCGTGGGCAGGGGTAGGTTGTGGGCAGGATAGTGTTTGTTAACAGTCTGAAAGGCCCAGGGGAAGAAGCTGTTTTTGAGTCTATATCAGTGGAGAACCAATTCCAACAGTCTTAGAGAAGCCCATAAAGAGCCTCTGACGGTGGTATAATGCAGACCTCAATGATACGTGGCAGCTAGAATAACTAGGCAGAATTTGGCTGATGACCTCAAGCAGATTAACAACACTGCACTCCCAGGGAAACTGAAGCTCTGGTGCTTCCAGTTTGGGTTATTACCCAGACTACTGTGGCCACTGACAATGTACGAGGTCTCACTCAATCATGCCAATCGACTAGAGAGCCTAGTGAGCTCCGACGTTAAGAAATGGCTTGGACTTCCCAAATGCCTCAGCAGCGTTGGACTCTACAGCGACGGGATACTGTCATTGCCTATCCCTAGCCTGGTTGAGGAGTTAGGGGGTTACGTGCAAAAGTGAGGCTTGAGATGTCACTCACGGACTCCCGGGACCCCATAGTGAGAGGCACTGCTCCCACCCTAGCAACGGGGAGGAAGTGGACCCCAGCCACATCTGTGCTACAGGCGAAATCCGCTCTTCAGCATTGTAGCGTGGTGGGTCACGTCCAACAGGGTAGAGGAGGATTTGGTCTTGGCGCAGTAACACCTCGGTGGCAAGAGGAATCTGTAATCGAACGTCGAAAAATGGACAGGAAGAAACAGCCAGACATGCCAGAGCCGTGGCAGTGGCCAAGCAGGGTCGCTGGATGAATTGGGAGAGTGTGGAAAAGAGGAAACTCTCATGGAGGGAAATCTGGGGCATGGAGTCTAATAGACTAAGTTTCATCATCTACGCGACATACGATGTGCTACCTTCCCCAATAAATCTGCAGCTGTGGTTTGGAAAGGACCCATCCTGCCCCCTGTGTACAGTCCCAGCAACACTCAAGCACATCTTGGTCGGTTGTAGGACTAGCCTTCCGCAGATACACATGGAGACACAACCAGGTTCTCAGGTGTCTAGCTGAGAAAGTTGAGTGCAAAAGAAAATCCATCAACGCTCAACCTTTCACAAACCAAGAGGAGCGTCAGTTTTTATCAACATTTGTGCGGGAAGGAGACAAGCCGAGGACAAGCCCCTCAAACCCAGACCTGGGCCCGGTGAAGGTTGCCAGGGATTGGCAGATGCAAGTGGACTTGGATCAGAGGCTAATTTTTCCCACAGAGATCGTAACAACAACTCTGCGACCAGACCTTGTCCTTTGGTCTAACTCCCAAAAACTTGTGTACGTCATTGAACTAACAGTACCATGGGAGGAAGCAATTGAGGAAGCGTTGAAGCTGCGGTATGCCAACTTGGCAGCTGAGGCAGAGGACAGAGGCTGGAAGATCAAGGTGCACCTGGTGGAAGTGGGGTGCAGGGGCTTTGTTGCCAGTACAACACAAAACTGCTTAGAGAGATTGGGATCAGAGGACAGGCTATAAGAGAATTAGCTAACACTGCTGAGAGGACCAGTCACTGGCTATGGTTAAAAAGGGCTGACATCACTTGGGCAGCTAAAGCAGTCAGCTAGCTGCAAGAGAAAAGAAAATATTCCGGCTCTCCTCTCTGCTCTCTCCTATCTTGTCCCTTTTGTCTTACTTCTCTCTATCACCTTTTCTATGGCTTTGAAGAAGTGAGGCTCCATAAATGCTAAAGAGGTAAGTATTATTTCTTAGTTGCAGTGAATAGATGGGAGAAAATAAACTGCAGAAAACTAAAGAGAAGAAAGAAGAAGAGAAATAAGAATTTAGCATAAACCAGTAAAACCCCCCGGGGCCTGATCAACCCTGGCAGGGCTTCCTTGGATGAGGGTGTCTAATGATAATGGACTAAACACCCAATGAATCCAAGGTCCGCTACTGGCGATATGTCCCAAATCTTAATATGATAATCTAGATCAGATCTCTAATCCCCCCACAAAAAATGACATTTAAAGCAATGCATTATCAAGGACTGTAACATCTAGTCCTTTTACTAAATGAATTAGAAATATAGAAATTGGTTGCTCACTTAGAGGCCTCTTGCTGTGGCATCTCCTGTTGCTGTTGGGCTGGAAAATTTACTACTCCTTCCCAGGTGCGCACACTACAAGAATAAACAATAGAAGAGGTATGTATTGCATTGTTCACAGTGTTGTTAGCCTTGGGACTAAACTATCCTGATGTGGGCTATTTGTAAGGTAGAAATCACTGGGATGTTGGGTCACCTGTTGCTGCTGGGTCAGGAAGTGCTCCTCTATGGTCTAGGTGCAGTAGTTTAGTGGGCCAGGTATGTACTGTATAAGCTGCCCTTTCCGGCTTTGAATTGAAAGTGGTGTTCCACTAAACGCAATTTGTCATTTTACAGATATTATATATAATAATTTTAATGTATATGGGTGTGTGTGTCTGAGGTGGGCTTCATTTTGCAATTTTTATTTGATCAAGCCTTTTTTAACTTTTGTTTTTTTTTTTTTGTTTCCAAATGGTCGCTTGATTAATTGTTAAAGGATTTAACAAGTATAATTAAAGTATACACTTAAAGTATAATTTCTCCTGTGTGTGTGTGTGTGTGTGTGTGTGTGTGTGTGTGTGTGTGTGTGTGTGTGTGTGTGTGTGTGTGTGTGTGTGTGCGTGTGTGTATGTGTGTGTGTGTGAGACCCTGCTGAGTTCATGTCCTTTTTGTGTCCAGGCCGAGAGCTGAAGGTGATGGAGGGTCTTCCAGGTAACTGTTCCTCTGTGCTGTGTGTGTGGTTGGTATGAGGTGCCAATAGAGAAATTATTACTGAAACGCTCTCACACACTAGCTGAACAGGGAGGAGTTTCCTGAACAGGACAGTGAAGAAGGAAATTACTTAACAATATATTAGTCTCAGCAGAGACCATCAGAACTCTGTCAAATGCGACAGTCGTAGGGCAGCAAAACGTTGCAAGTACCAGTGTAGATTAACAGGATAGTCACTTGGCATCTCTCTTTCCCTCACGTCAGCGTAGCGGCTTGTCCATGCCAGTGGCATCTACGGTCAGGAGAGAATGTGCACCTGCACCGCGTTATTAACCTCAGTAATGCTTCGGCAGTTGGACATCAGGTACCAGAAGAAAAAGGTAGTTACAAATGAAGTTTAATGAGTTTGTATTCACATGCTTGAAATGGGGCAATATTTAATAGTCTGATATTTAAGACTATACCGAGGGCCAGATTTAATAAAGAGGGAAAAATAGCGTGTGGTAACAATCCCCAAATAAAGTTCATAGGTGTTGTGCACTGTTTTCTAAATCACTCAGTTCATTTAGTATCAAATTTAGTAAACCGGTTCGCGGATTTGATTTATCGTATACCCCCCCCTCCATATTTTGTACATTGAGAAATTAAGTCCCAGAAATGCATGTCACAGGGTCAGTCAGAAATTTCTAAGTTCCATCTCTTGCACGCAATCTTGTCACTGCATTGTTTGTTTTAAAATACCAACAAAATTTTATATTATTTTATATGTGCTGGCGCAAAGCGTTAGTAAGTCTGGCTCCTATGTACTGCAATACCTTAGTGTAACATATTTCTATAATCGCAAAGTTTCCAGTCTTATTTAAAAACTGCCACTGCCACTCGTTATCACACCACCAAGGCAGATACTATAATTCAGGCAGATGCAGGGGGGCAGGGGGGGCTTGAGCACCTGCTTTTCACTGCCTTTCTGGAGGGCTTATATTTCACTAAAAGCTATCTAATATGCTACGGAAGCGTAGAGCTGCCACCCAGGCAAAAGAAAAATACAAGTGTATCACGTTATAAAGTGAAAGGTTTATTGTTCTAACAAGATACTTTTCCTGTTTGTACAATATACTATCATGTTTGTACAATATACTTTTCACGTTTGAACAACATAATATCACGTTATTACAATATAATATTTATATTGTACGAACGTGATCCTATATTGTACGAACGTGATAATTATGTATATTGTAATAACGTGATATTATGTTGTTCAAACGTGAAAAGTATATTGTACAAACATGAAAAGTATCTTGTTAGAACAATAAACCTTTCACGTTATAACGTGATACACTTGTATTTTTCTTTTGCCTGGGTGGCAGCTCTACGCTTCCGTAAATATGCATATCCACATAATTATGAATGATTAAAATGACCATATTCAAAAACCCACTATATTTTAAAGAAAATAATTTGAAAAACAGATTAGATTTATATTTCACATATGACAAAATGCTGATTTTACAGCAGCAAATTTATTGTATCTCTACAGTTTAAACATTTAAAAAGCTTTATGCCTGCACAGAGTGGATATTCAAACAAATTTAATTGTCGTAAATACATTGTTTTATATTTATTACTTTATTTTTTGTTTTAACGACTTTATTATTATAGCACTAGGAATACATGTTAAGGAAAGGATTCTGGATCAGCACCATGATGCAAACTTGTGGCCGTAGTATATACAGTATTCTGCAGAAGGTATCAAATGTCACTGTATGTGTATGTGCGTGTGTGTGTGTGTACGTGTTTTATATGTATAGGTTTTCTTTGAATTTTTACTCATGATATAACATTATCCAGACATGCCCTGTAAGGTCATGAGGAGGAAACTGTGACAAAAGGAGCTGTGTGAGGCAGTGGATTCCTCACCAGCTGGATTAAAAAGAGTACAATAACATATGTACTGGTTGTTGCATTGCAGAGGTATTCAAGTATGAAAACAATAATAAAAACAATATTTTGGTTCTTTAGCCCTTGCCCAAGCCTGGGATCGATATTTTCATTTTTAAATGAAAATATCACTTGCATTTAAAGTAAAATAGCTTCAGTATAAATTAATTTACCTAAACGTGACCACACGTTAGTTGGTATCGCACATGGATGCCATTGGGACAATCTGCTCTTTGACAACCGTGGCTCAGGGGGTTGGGAAGCGGATCTGTAACCAGAAGGTCGTCGGTTCGATCCCCGGGCTCTCTGTCCTGGTCGTTGTGTCCTTGGGCAAGACACTTTACCCTCCCGCCTACTGGTGTTGGCCAGAGGGGCCGATGGCACCCTCGCTTCTGTCAGTCTGCCCCAGGGCAGCTGTGGCTACAACTGTAGCTGCCTCCACCAGTGTGTGAATGTGAGAGTGAATGAATAGTGGCATTGTAAAGCGCTTTGGGTGCCTTGAAAAGCGCTACATATATATCCAATCCATTATTATTTAAGTGATGAAATGAAGGGATTGTGTTAAAAAAAATGCTTTAGTGCGTCACATTTTTATGCAATCTCTTTGTTCAACCCACTGAATTAAAGGTGAAAGTTTGCAGTTCAACTACATCTGAGTTATTTCATTTAGAATTGCGGTAATGCACAGAACCAAAATTAGAAAAAAATTGTCTCTGTCCAAATATTTATAGACCTAGCTGTGTATGTACCAGGTAACTCACCTGGTAAAGTAAAAACTCCAATAACATATTTGGATGATGTCTTTATATGTTTTTCTATTAGAAAAAATAGTATAGTACAGTAAGTGAAGAAAAAGAGGAGGTTAAATATAAGTTAAAATTGCGCCTAAAAAAATAAGTTTTTAGGCATAATTTTAGATTCACATGTACGAGTGAAGTACATAACGATGATTTCAAAGACTGTTAAGGCTAATCTGAATAGCTTTTAGTTAATTCAACACCCACGTTAGCAGCTCAGTTATTCATGCATCATATTATTTTATGTATATCCAATCCAATCCAATCCAACTTTATTTATATAGCACTTTTAAAAACAACAAGTTGACCAAAGTGCTTTCCAATAATAAAACAGAGATAGCAGTTAAAAACCATACTTTAAGCATACAATGAAATCAATAAACAAAATAAATATATAATTAAAAAAGATAAAAATAAATCAGTGTATATATTAAATATCACAACATGAGTAGAATAAACAATAAGATATACAATGAATAAAATTAACAAGGTAGAAAGATTAAGAATGATCAACAGCTGACTAAAAACTGACTACAAACTGACTCTGATAATACTCCTAGAAAGCCTTTGAAAAAAAGTGTGTCTTTAAAAGTGATTTAAACATTTCAAGTGTTGGGGCCAGCCTGATATGGAGGGGCAGTTCGTTCCATAGTTTGGGGGCCACAACAGCGAAAGCTCGGTCCCCTCGGTGTTTCAGTCTCGACATGGGGACAGTAAGGAGTGACTGGTCAGATGATCTGAGAGATCTTTGTGGAGTGTATTGGTGTAAAAGGTCTGACAGGTAAGACGGAGCCAGGCCATTTAAGACTTTAAAAGCAAGCAATAAAATTTTAAAATGAATTCTAAAATGGACAGGCAACCAGTGTAAGGAGGCAAGAACAGGGGTAATGTGCTCATGTTTGCGTGTCCCTGTCAACAGGCGAGCAGCAGCATTCTGGACCATTTGCAAGCGCGATAGTGAAGCCTGATCAATACCAATATAAAGTCCATTACAATAATCAAGGCGAGTGGTCACAAATGCGTGCAAAACTCTCTCCAAGTCACAAAAAGAAATAAAAGGTTTTACTTTAGAGAGCTGCCTCAACTGAAAAAAGCTTTTTCTCACCACTGTATTTACTTGTTTGTCCATTTTAAGAGCTGTGTCAAATTTTACTCCAAGGTTGGTGACAATTGATTTGACACACGATGTAAGAGGACCCAAGTCAGATGGAGGGACACCAGATCCACTCGGCCCAAATATAATGACCTCAGTCTTCTTTTCATTAAAGTTTAAAAAATTCAAAGCCAGCCATGCTCTGATATCCTTAAGACATTCTAAAATAGGCCTGAGGGGGTTAGGGTCATTGTGTTTCAGCGGTAGATAAATTTGACAATCATCTGCATAAAAATGAAATGAGACTTTATGTTTTTTAATAATATGGCCAAGGGGAAGTAAATAAATACTAAAAAGAAGGGGCCCAAGGATGGATCCTTGAGGTACACCACATGGGAGGGGGGCGGAAGATGAATGAAATTTACCAAGTGAGACTGAAAAACTTCTATCAGAGAGGTATGACTTAAACCACTCCAAGGCAGTGCCTCTAATTCCAACATGATGTTCTAGACGATAAATCAAAATATTGTGATCGACTGTATCAAAAGCTGCTGTGAGATCCAAAAGCACAAGTAAGACAGACTTGCCAGAGTCAGCAGTTAATAAGATATCATTAAAAACTCTCAAAAGTGCAGTCTCTGTGCTGTGAAGTGCTTTAAAACCAGATTGAAATACCTCAAAAATGTTTTGACTCTCTAAAAAAGTCTGCAGCTGTGAGCACACTTCTTTTTCTAAAATTTTAGAAACAAAAGGAAGCTTTGAAATAGGTCTAAAATTACTCAACAAAGAAGCATCCAAGCCAGGGCGTTTCAGCAGAGGCTGGACCACTGCCTGTTTAAAAATTACAGGTACATGGCCTAAAGTCAGGCTGCTGTTTATAAGCCTTTGAATATAAGGTCCAATAGTGCCCCAAACTTCTTTTAAAAAGCGAGGGGGAAGAACATCACTGGGAGAGCCAGACTTGATTTGGGTGACAATTTTACCCAGTTTAAATAGAGACACTGGTTCAAAATGGCTAAAAATTGCTAAGGGCGTAAGAATAACAGAAGGGTCATAAGAAGGGGGTAAAATATGTGCTCTAATAGATAAAATCTTCTCCACAAAGAAATTTAAAAAAGCTTCACAGGTTTCAGCAGAGGCTTCTATACAGTTGGATTGGGGAGGGTTAAGAACAGAGTTTAAAATACTAAATAAGACACGGGGCTTATGGCAGTTGTCATTAATAACACCTGCAAAATAGGCGGATTTCTGGTTCTTGACAATTTTCTGGTATCTATGCCAGCTATCTCTTAAGATATCATAAGACACTTGTAGCTTGTCTTTTTCCCATTTGCGTTCTGCTTTTCTGCACTCTCTTCGTGCAGCCCGAGTGATGTCGTTCAGCCACGGCTCAGACTTCAATTTAGGCCGCCTGATCTTCAGGGGAGCAACAGTGTCCAGAATGATTTGACAAGTAGATAAGAATTTTGCAGCCAGCACCTCAGTGTCAGCACAGACTGAGAGCTCTGAGTCAACAATTAAGGCCTTATTAAAGGCAGTAGAAAACTGGACGGCACTTGATGGTTTAAACATGCGAGAAGCAATAGGAGGGCCACAGGTAGTGATATTACAGGGAAGAGAAGTTTCAAACAATACAGGCATATGATCAGAAAAGACAACATCATAAGTTTGAAGATTATAAATAGGTAAACCATAAGACAAAACCAGATCCAGAGTGTGTCCATATTTATGAGTGGGACCAGTGACAGATTGCAAAACATTAAAAGCATCAAGTAGGTTTAAAAAGTCCTTTGCCAATGGTTTAGTAGGACAACACACATGAATATTCATATCACCCAAGATTAAAACCTTGTCGTACTTTGGCATTATTTCAGCCAAGAACTCAGAGAAGTCATTAACAAAGTCCCTATTATATTTTGGTGGACGGTAGATCAGCGCACAAAGAACAGGATGACTGCTACCAAGCTCAAACATATTCAGTTCAAAACTGGAGAAAGTGACAGGTGACAGCTGGCGACAGTGAAAAGTAGATTTATAAACTGTGGCCACTCCTCCACCTCGGCCCGTAGTCCTTGGTGAGTTAAAATACGAACAATTTGGCGGTAATAGTTCTGAGAAAGAGCTTAACTCACCGTCACTTAGCCAGGTTTCTGTCACACAGAGGAAATCCAGATTATGAGAGGTGAAGAAATCCTTCAATATGAACGTTTTATTTGCTAGCGACCTAGCATTAACAAGGGCAAACCTGGTAGGGTCCGTCAGACCGGTGACAGCCATCCAGGGAATCTGTTTCAGTTGCCGAAGGTTCCGCGAATTCACTCCACCGCAACGAAGATGAGGTAAGAGAAGGCGGGGATGCTGGATCTCTTCAGCCAAGCCGACAACAGGTACCAGCCAGGTGCCAATAGGTTCCAGGAAGCGACGGGAGACAAAACGCCAGTGCAAAGGTCTGAATTCAGTCAGAGTGCATTCGGAAATTAATCTGTTCCTGCCAGATGAAAGAGCCAAGTATGATTTCAGTTTCACGAGTAGCCCGCTGCGTTTTCCCCGACGTTTAAAGCGCTTCCTCTTATGAGATGTAGTAGGGGTGCAATCCAGGTGATGCAGTACTCCAGATAGTAGCGGAGGTGGAAAAAAATCCTGTCCATCAGCGTTAGTCCTTCCCAAATTCCCTGAGGCAAGTCGAATATTTAACAGAGCTTCACGATCGTAGGTCAATAGAGAGTCAGCGTTGTTCAATAAAAGTGACAAAAACAATAGAAACAGGCAAAGCAAAAGTGGGTCCGACAACCGTGGACGGCGAGCCATGCACACCGGCGCCATCTTACACGTTGAAAAAAAAGGAAAGGTATATGTGACAGTTTGGTTACAAGCATCACCTTATACTGTATAATTAAGCATCTGATACTATCATTCTCTGGAAATAATGTATAAAAAGCCAGTTTATTAGCATCATTGCTATATTAAAAAATATATATAACTTGGTTTTGAGAGTTTCATTCATTTGCAAAGTACCACATCACAGATCTCTATCTCTGTGCATCCCCTCTGTGCAATATGACGAAATACAGAGGCTTGCAAAAGTATTTGGCCCCCTTGAACTTTTCCACATTTTGTCACATTACAGCCACAAACATGAATCAATTTTATTGGAATTCCACGTGAAAGGCCAACACAAAGTGGTGTACACGTGAGAAGTGGAACGAAAATCATACATGATTCCAAACATTTTTTACAAATAAATAACTGAAAAGTGGGGTGTGTGTAATTATTCAGGCCCCTGAGATAATACTTTGTAGAACCAACATTTGCTGCAACTACAGCTGCCAGTCTTTTAGGGTATGTCTCTAGCAGCTTTGCACATCTAGCAACTGAAATCCTTCTTCTTTGCAAAACAGCTCCAGCTCGGTCAGATTAGATGGACAGTGTTTGTGAACAGCAGTTTTCAGATCTTGCCACAGATTCTCGATTGGATTTAGATCTGGACATTGACTGGATGTTCTTTCTTGGTTTTTTGCATGTCAATATGAAAGTTCCTGTGCATGTGGCCTCTGCATGTTTGGTTGTTTTCTTATTTTCTTATCATTGTGAAGCCCTTTGCACATTTTTTTAAATGTTATTTTCTCACTCTGAAAGTACAAACTGGTTTTGTGTCTGCATTTGGTTTGCTTTTTTCTATACAACAAGAGAAATAGTAATGTAACTTTGCAATGCTTGAATTTATGTATTCTAATTTTAAAAAAAAAATCACAGTATATATACATTAGTGATGTGTTTTCTGGCTCCTTTTAGAGAACCGGCTCTTTCAGCTCCCAACCGGCTCTTCAGGTTGTTTTGTTGATTTAATTAATTTGTTATTAACAACAATATGAAATTATGCACAAAAGGACTTATTAATGTAAAAAAAAATGTGGTTTTATTTATATATGTTTATATATAAATATTTATGGTGGCCCCTAGAGACAAAACACGTACAAACTCAAAAACACATTTCTAGCGTTAACTGAACTTCCAAAACAGAGCTACCTAGATCACTTAAATTACACAATTGAAAGCATATGTGTATTCTTTGTGTATTTATACAGAAGCACTCATATATATTCAAATAATTTAATACAATGTTCATTTACCTGTTACTACCACACACCAAATCCGGTCGTTGGTACTTCCTGGCTTGTGTAGCCACTATGTAACAACAGCTCAACACTGCCCCTAGCATCCTGGAGCACTTCTGTTGTGTTTTGTACGAGCTTCGGAGTCTGTATGTGTTTTGGAGTTCGTATGTGTTTTGCCTCTAGGGGCCACCGTAAATATACTTTTATTTATTCACTCCACATAAAATGTAATAAATAAATCATATAATACAAAAACCAAATATGTACATTTCAACTTTTAACTATTTAAATTTTCAGCTTTTTCCTTTTAAACAAATTTAAAGTGAAACAACACAAAATGCTGCAAACCACAACACAATTAAATTCAAATGTGAAAAAATGTGAAAACAAAAAGAAGATGTACATTCTCTGTCATATGGGTCTGCATGAATAAACGTTCTGAATCCTTTATCATCCGCAACTGAGAATAGTTGTGGATGATTTCTATACCTTTCTAATGTGTTGTTGTTGTCCCTGGCTCTCTTTCTCTGTCTCTCCCTCCTGCTCTGTTCCTGTGCTACTGCGAGTGTAACTACCGCCCCTCCCCCCTCTTCCCAGCGCAAAGCACAAGGCTCGTGTGCTGAGTGAAGTGTATGGAAGCCCGTTTCCGCCACTAAAAAAAAAAAAAAAGGATCCATAACTCAAAATTTCGAGTTATTTTTTTGAAATTTCGAGTTATTTTCTCAAAATTTCGAGTTATTATCTCGAAATTTCGAGTTATTTTCTCGAAATTTCGACATATTAACTCAAAATTTTGAGAAAAGCAACTCGAAATTTCGAGTTAGCGCTGCCAATCAGTAATCTACGTGAATGACGTCATTTCCATGTTACCCGGAAGCTGAAGCCCTCAGCTACAAATACTACAGCTAAGCTACCGGTATTACATCCAGTCGTGAATGCACAGATTGCTGAGTGTTTTCAGCCTGGCTTCACAAATGATGAAAACCCTGTGTTATTAGCTGAATCACATGGTGTTACTATCAGCAAACATACTTTAATTTGTTGGGATCCGTTTTTGAGTGCGCGGTCCTGCGCCATATGCTTCCGGGTAACAAGAAAGCGACCTCATTCACGTATATTTTTGATTGGCAGAGCTAACTCGAAATTTTGAGAAAAGTAACTCGAAATTTCGAGTTATATTTCTCGAAATTTCGAGATAATAACTCGAAATTTCGAGTTATGGATACTGGCTTTTTTTTTTTTTTTAGTGGCGGAAACGGGCTTCCATAGAAGCGGGGAAAAAAGTGTGAGAGAGAGGGTGAGAGAAAGAAAAAAAATCTCACGTCGTTCACCTCAAAGAGTCGGCTCTAAGAGCCGTTTGGTTCGCGACCGACACATCACTAATGTACATACCACAGTATTCCACCTATTCACATGCACTAAATGTATTATATACTGAGAATATTTATGTGTTAAATAATATTTGATTAATATGAAATATTGTAAAAAAAGGCAAAACAATATAATACAACATATATTTGAGCAGCAGTGTGATGTGATGAGTTTAACAACAATTATAATAACACATTATTCAAAGCATTTTCAAAAACAGAGTTTTTAAAATTGATTTTGTCAAAATCTGGCAAAATTCTGTTCTCTGTTCTTTCCCTTCGAGGTACAAATATCAGCTGACAATGCAAATTTTAGTTTTTGCTGCATTATTGAGTTTCAATTCCCCTTTTTGATTTTATTGCTTGGACTCCTCTGTGTTTTCTTGTTTCTGTTCCTACTGCCTTGTCTATGTGCCAGAGTGCAGTGGCATATTTGAATCCCTAATAATGACTTAGACACTTTCGTTGCTATGTATTTATGTAAGTGACTGATACTGCTGCTTTTCTGTGGTGTTTCGGGTGTATTTTGTGGTTGTGTCCTGGTGTTTTATATGCAGTACAGACCACGATAGAAGGAAATAAAGTGCTCGAACTATTTACATTTTTAAAGAACATACAGATTGTTTTTGTGCACTTTTATGCTACTATATGAAATTTTTCTCTTCATCTTGAAGACTCTGAATTCTTTTCAGAACCACTAGGCAACAGTAGAAATTCTAAGCTCCAGTGCTGCAGAGGTTGGTGGCAGAGGTCTGTGTTAATCAAGGCAGGCTGTTGGGGCGTGAAATACCACCTTTCTGGTGGGGAAGGAGCCTGAGCTAGTGCATGGGGTTGAGACGCACTGGTGATACCTTAAAGCATAGCTCAAGCTCTGGTACCAGTATCCTGGAGAGGGATTGGACTCTATTCCAGTCTCGAATTGCCCTTGGTAAGAGGTGGCTGTCCTAGAAAGGTATTCTTAAATCACCTCATCTTGCTGTCTTTTCGTTGGAGTTTTTAATTGGCAGACAAGGGGGATTCTTTTCTCCGCCTTCAGGCTGGTCAGTGGGCCCTGACTGTCATATGCGGTTATGTACACATCCTTCTTGGAGTCACTAGGTGCAGTGCTTGAGTGTACTCCATTTGGTGACTCTGCTATCCTACTTGGAAAATTCACAGATCCCGTGGGCATTTACAGAGAGACCAGGATTGGTGCAAAGTGAATGAATAAAATGCTACAGTTACAGTTTTCAAGGAAGAGATGGCAGCATGGATGTTCTTTTCTAAATCCGGCCACTATGGAATTCCCTGCCTGAACATCTCAAATGGGCAAACTCTGTAACCTCTTTAAAATATCTTTCTAAAACTTCCCATTTGGCTTCTCATAAACACTAATGCCTTTTAATGTCCTGGATTATATATATCTGTGTGTATCTAGTGGTTTTTAACTTGTTCAATTGTATTTATCTAAAAAAGGTTGTATTTGTTTGTTTTATCATTGTTCATTGCTTTGTACTACACAGTCTTCAGACTCAAACAACATTAAGCTGGTTTGGGATGAAGTGGACAGAAGAGTGAAAACAACACAACCTTTAAGTACCACACATTCATGGGAACTTCTGCAACAGAGTTTCAGAAAATATGACTAGTATCTGAGGAATGCACTTTCCACTTCCCCTCTAAGTTACTGAGCAGCAGTTTTGTCAAATATAAATTACGGCAGCTCTCAAGAAGACACTTTCCTCCTTGAAGAGATTTACAGAACTTCACCATGAGAGCAGACTGTAGGCAGTGTCTGGGTTTGACCTTGGCTATCATCGGCTTTCTGGGGACCATCACCACCTGTGCTCTCCCCTCATGGAAAGTCACAGCCTTCATTGGTTCCAACAACATCACTGCTGAGTTCATCTTTGAGGGCTTGTGGATGTACTGCGTGGTTCAGAGTACAGGCCAGATAAAATGTAAAGTCCACAGTTCTGTACTCACATTACCTCAAGACTTGCGGACTGCAAGAGCACTTGTCGTGATCTCCATCATCATCGGGTTCTTTGCAGTCTTGCTTGGTGTGATTGGAAATAAGTCTGTCAAGTAACTGCGGGACAAAAAGCAAAAGAGCAAAGTATATAGCTATAGCTTCTGGAGTTGTCTTCATCATTGCAGGCATCTTCGTGCTTATAGCAGTTTGCTGGAGTGCTAACACCATCATGAATAATTTCTACAAACCTTTCATGAAGATGGAGCTTGGAACCTCACTCTACATTGGCTGGACATCTGCAGGACTCCCGTGCCTGGGACGAGGCCTCCTGTGCAGCTCCTGTCCTCCAAAGGGTGAAACTAAATGTGAGGTCACGTACTCTAAAGCTCACTCCTATGGAGGACCACAAGAGCCCCGTGCATCAAAATAAAGAATTCTTTAGAATTTAGTATATTTAGATTGTTAAAATACATTCACAAATGTATCACGATTTCACAAATATCTGTCCGTTATTTGAAAGATTGAACTGTTGAATTCAAATGTAATGCTATGGGAAAGTATATAACATGATCCCTATAAGCTTGTGTTACATCACATAAGTATTATTATTATCATTGCTATTTAGGGCGATCGTGGCTCAAGAGTTGTCAGTTCGCCTTGTGATCAGAAGGTTGCCGGTTGAAGCCCCGGCTCGGACACTCTCGGTCGTTGTGTCCGTGGTCAAGACTCTTCACCTAGTGTGTAATATCTGGAGATATGTGCTGCACTTTCATTCCCAATAACATGATCCCAGATGGTTCTGTAACTAGAGCCCTGGGAAGATTCAGGACATCATTTAAGAAAATTAATAAATAGAATAGAATAAATGCATGAATATTTGGAATTGATGATTCATTGGAGGAGTGGGTGGCATCTGTCCTTGGGCAATGGAAGGGATGTATTATGTCCATTAGGGTTTCCTTATCTGTTTTTACAGCTTAGTTGGGTAATTTGTGGTGGTGTGCCTTCTATCTGAGGATGCTTGTTAAGGTTGGTTAACAGGGCTGTTGGGGATCTGAAGACAACATGATCATGCTTGATGACTTTTAGTAGTGTCGATCTACTCTGATCAGATCGAAGGAGGGACTGTTGGGAATAAATCATTTTCAGTGCCTCAATTATGCTATTCTTTTTTATTAATAAGTGTTATAAAGTTATATAGTGTAGTATTAAGTGGACACAGCCCTGAAAATAAAGGGGAGTAGAAAGCTGCAGACTCTCTCTCATGCTTGCCTGGGAAATTAAAGATAAGAGGAAACCATTTTCTGTGGAAAGTTACTGGAATTGTTTAGTCTAGAATGAGAGAGCTTCTGTAATAAAACTGTTAGGGGCACACCACCATTTTGAGATCCGCAGCAGCGTGTCATGCAGGACGCATCTCCCTTCTAGAAGTAATAAATGGTCTACTGAGCAGTGTTTTGTTGTTTTGTCTTCTATCGGATGCCTCTGAGGAATCAAAAGAACTCGATGAAGTGTTGATATTTACAGTGGCTAATGCACTTTTCTGTGCCTTAAGTCCTGTACATCTGTGGTAGTAAGGTTTTGACTTATTTCTTCACTTTTATGGGGTAGCTATTTTCAGTGTGTTGACTCATGAATTCCTCTTGTGTGCGCTGCTACAGTCCTCCACTCATAACAGTGCTCTGTGTTACGACCCCCTCTGCTAGGGGACAGGGAGGAGTAACATACATAAGCCCTCACACAGGAAACTAAGTGAAATAAAGGTTTTATTGCAAAATTCAAACAGAAAACTGACAGGGCTGCATTCAGCAGACCACTGGGCATATAATCAGCACACAACTAACACACACACGGGAGTGAAAAACTAAAGCAAACTAAGGCTAACCTCACAAGCAGTAACACCACAAAAATCTGCTCCAGCTAAGTTCAACCATAGAGATTAACAAGCAAAGTTCAAAAAGAGAGGCAAGGGGGACAAACTGCATGTTCAGTCCTCGGCAGCAGCCCACAGTGTGAAGAATCTTCAGCACAATCAAGCCACTAATTGCTTCATGGAGCGTCACAGGATCCCAAGCAGCCAATTGTCTATGTGGGTTGCCGCACTGCAATCTGCATACAGGGGGCTGGCACGGGTTTCCAGCTTGCCAGCGAGTCCTGGCATGTTTACTTTTTGTCTCTGCGAGTTTGCGTTTGGGTCGTACTCTTGCCTGCACACAGCCGTATTGTGACAACTGTATGCTAGCACACACAACACAGCCTGTCTCAAAATGAATAAAAAAGAAGCATTAATCCCTCATATTTTCCATGCATGCTTAAAGTTTGTTTCACATTTACGTCATGTTAGCATCCACGTGGTTCAGCACTCTGTTATTGTGCAGCTTGTCCTGATAAAGGCACACTCTGCTTCCCTGAGAGACGCTGATATGTGGTAGAGAGTAGAGAGTTCTAAGTTAACTGTTGAGTCCATATAAGGAACTAGGAAAGAAAAGTGTTTCTTAAAGACGTTTCATTTTGGATGCTTTCTCTGGCCCACAACATTCAGTCTTGGTGATTTCATCCTTTGAAGCTCTATTTTCATCATATATGTCAACAGTTAATTGCACTCAACTGAAATTTTTGGCTACAACTCCTCTAAAATGTTTAGCACATTTAACTGTGTAGTCCATAGTCTGCCTTTATGTTTTGCAGGGGTTAAGCAAGAGAATGCCTGGGGTACTAGTTGCTTGAGATAATTAGCAGATGTAACAAAAATGTATGCAGGTAATTGTGTTTGTTTTAAAGAACATATTCATGCAGAGCAGAAATTTAAAGAGGTACAACTTTAAAAGGTATATTCTATCTTAAGAAACTGACATATTCACTGCATATTTGTACTTTCTGTGATGAGTCCAGAATATATTTCTATTCTTCATTATTTTCTTAAACTTTAAATTAGAGAACATAAGTTTCTCTCAGACACTGCACACTCTACATAAACCATTTCCATTTGTAGCTTAGAAGCGTTTGGATATTCATTTTATATTTACAGATGGATCACAAGCAACATCTTTGAAGACTATATTTACATTTTAGGAATTGCTTTGTTATGTAACCTCCATATGTGGTGCAAGGGATCATTTGTGGGGTCAGACGTTTCGATTCCACAAGCAGCAAGTTCATTCACATCATATGGTTTCTCTACTCTTCCAATATGATGACTAACAGCTATTGTGTTTTGTGAGATTGTTTTTTACCATTTCTATGGTATTCTATTTGGTTAAGTTGTGTTTTCTATTCTATTGCATCGTTTTTTTCTATTTGCTGTTGTTTTCTTAAGTTGCATTTTATTTGACCTTTCAGCTCCTTTGTAATTTATCCCATTAAGTTTACTTCAATTCAATTAAATCCAATTCAATTTTATTTATATAGCGCCAAATCACAACAAAAGTCACCTCAAGGCGCTTAATAGGTACAGAGAAAAACCCAACAATCATATGACCCCCTGTGAGCAAGCACTTTGGCAACAGTGGGAAGGAAAAACTCCCTTTTAACAGGAAGAAACCTCCGGCAGAACCAGGCTCAGGGAGGGGCGGCCATCTGCTGCGACCGGTTGTGGTGAGATAACAGAGACTTTGAGGAGAGAAACCTAATATTTAATAATCCACATTTCACTGTTTTACTCTTTAGTTCAGATGTGGATTATGTACTGTTCTTTCTTTGTGATTGTTTATGTTTAAGTTGTGAAGAGCTGTGATGGTTTGTTTGTTTGTTTGCTCGCTTTTAGTTTGTATTTGTCTGCTTGGGAGCTGACACAGTCTCTATGGAGATGGGTTTTTGGCGGGGTAGCATCAGGAGAGAAGCTCCAGAGAGGCGTGTTCCATGTTAAAAGCTAAAATATAACAAAAGAAATTATGCTAAACAAAACAAAACCTTTCAATTGCCCAACCCTATCTGTCCCCTCAACGGGTTGTATGTTTTCAATGTTTCCTTATTATTTTTGTCATAAAAATAAATCAAACAAATAAATCAAGCTCTGTGACATCACCTTGCATTTACGCCGGGCTGTGAGCTGCCCTAAATCTACTTCCTACACCCCCTTTTCAACTACACTCAACAAAAATATAAACGCAACACCTTTGTTACTGCTCCCATTCCCCATGGGATGGACGTAGAGACCTAAAATTCATTCCAGATACACAATATAACCATCCCTCCCAAACAGTGGTCACAAATCAGTCCAAATGTGTGGTAGTGGGCACATCTGCTATATTGAGATAATCCATCCCACCTCACAGGTGTGCCACATCAGGATGCTGATCTGACATCATGAGTAGTGCACAGGTGTACCTCAGACTGCCCACAACAAAAGGCCACCCTGGAATGTGCAGTTTTTTGCGCTATTGGGGGTCTGGGGACCCAGAACCGGTCAGTATCTGGTGTGACCACCATTTGCCTCATGCAGTGCAACACATCGTCGCATGGAGTCTATCAGATTGTCAATTGTGGCCTGTGGAATGTTGGTCCACTCCACTTCAATGGCTGTGTGAGGTTGTTGGATATTCGTGGGAACTGGTACACGCTGTCGTATACGCCGGTCAAGCACATCCCGAACATGCTCAATGGGTGACATGTCCGGTGAGTATGCTGGCCATGCAAGAACTGGGACATTCTCAGCTGCCATCTGCCCTGAACAATGTGAACCATGATTCATCCGTGAAGCGCACACCTCTCCAACGTGCCAGACACCATCGAATGTGAGCATTTGCCCACACAAGTCTGTTACGGCGACGAGCTGGAGTCAGGTCAAGACCCCGATGAGGACGACGGGCATGCAGTTGAGCGTCCCTGAGACGGTTTCTGACAGTTTGTGCAGATATTGTTTGGTTGTGCAAACCAATTGTTCCAGCAGCTGTCTGGGTGGCTGGTCTCAGACGATCTTGGAGGTGAACCTGCTGGATGTGGAGGTCCTGGGCTGGTGTGGTTACACGAGGTCTGCGGTTGTGAGGCCGGTTGGATGTGCTGCCATATTCTCTGAAACGCCTGTGGAGACGGCTTATGGTTGAGAAATGAACATTCAATGCACGGGCGACAGATCTGGTTGACATTCCTGCTGTCAGCATGCCAATTGCACGCTCCCTCATTGCTTGTGGCATCTGTGGCATTTTGCTGTGAGACAAAACTGCACATTCCAGGGTGGCCTTTTGTTGTGGGCAGTCTGAGGTACACCTGTGCACTACTCATGATGTCAGATCAGCATCCTGATGTGGCACACCTGTGAGGTGGGATGGATTATCTCAATATAGCAGATGTGCCCACTACCACACATTTGGACTGATTTGTGACCACTGTTTGGGAGGGATGGTTCTATTGTGTATCTGGAATGAATTTTAGGTCTCTACGTCCATCCCATGGGGAATGGGAGCAGTAACAAAGGTGTTGCGTTTATATTTTTGTTGAGTGTAGTTTAAAACCACTCCTGACTTCCCTCAGTGCACACTGTAACCTCCAAAAGATACAATTAGCTTTTCTGGTAAAAGGTCCTAGATCATTTTGTCAACCTTTGGAAACATCCGCTATAGAGTTAACCCGTTTCATCTTTAAAACTTAGGCCTGGTTTCTTCGCCCCCTTTAACGCGTAGCGCATATCCAGCCTGAACACTGTGTTTGGGCAATTTACATAACATAAAAATCCTGCAACTATTCCTAAAGTCCCTCTCATTACTTTCATGCTCCCATTATAACCTGTGTCTAACAAGCTTTTGCTCTTCTTTGCAATGTAAACAACTAGGTGTCTTTGTGCTCTGTTCTTCTCCTTTCTCTGGTTGGTTCCATTCGTTCTCGGGCTTCCAGGATTCTCGCGACCCCTGTGGTCGCTGTGGTCCTGAAATCTTCTCCTGTAAAGGATAGAAAACAAAAAGCCTCTCTCTGCTACACAACCTGCTAATCTACTGTGTTCATCTAATGTTCCTTTAATCATTCAAAGTTTTTTCACCATATCATGTTCTGGGCTCTAGTCTTTATATTAACTTTACTTAATCTTTATTTACTTAATCTCAATGCTCTTTATGTGTGTGCGCAACACTTTTAATTTTATTAAACACACCCAGGGTAAGATATAAGATATAAGCATAAAAACAGACAGAGATCTTCTCCTAACAGCTCAATTCAGAATGGTTTGAGAGATCAAACTGTAAAAATTTTTAAGCCAAAGCCTGGCCTGTTTCTCATCCCAATTCTGTTAATCTATCCTTTTGCCGCTGTACCCATGTGTTTAGGTTGAGAAGAGTCCACCTGTACTGACACACTAAAACATGTAATTAATATCATTTTATTACTTTTTCTTAAGACATTCAGTCTCTAATTCCTCTGCTTTCATGTTGCAACGTCTCTCACCAGCTCACAAGCTATATTCAGACTTGCTGTTTGATGCACACACACACACTCTCTTCTCTCAGACTTCCTCTTTTTCCCGCACTCTGCTATGAACCTACGTAGTGTTATTATTACTTATTTATTATTTTGTACAAATCACACAGAATCACTCAAATCCAGTACTCACAACATTCACACACTTAGAATCACTCAAAATATGCTTTCCTAAGAGTATTTTATCAAACATGCTTTTTAGAATCAGAAAGAGGAAGTAGACCGCACCCAGTTAAGTGCGTATGTCCTCTTAAAAGAGAAGAGAAATAAACACATATGGGACAATTCTCCCCATCTTAGACAAAATGTGACATTAAATGTCCTTTTCTAAGTCATGTTCTTCTCTATATACAACTCTTGGCCTCCAGGGCATAAAACTTTGAACATAATCTTTTACTTTACCAGAACTAGACCTAATCTAAATCCTGTCTCATTCACTGCTGAAGTTCTAGTTCAATGAACACCTGTGTCACAGTTTAAAATTAAAAGAGGAAGTAACTCACACCCAAGAACTGTGTGTGTAACCTTTGGACTTATAACTCTGATATAAGTCCAAGTGTTTTTTGAGGGTGTTTTGGGTCCTCCAACCTAAGGAGGTCAGGACCTTGTATGGCAACCCTAAGGGATTCGGCTGTAAGTGTGTGTGATTCATAGATACACTTTAAAGCACTCTTTAAAACACAGCTGAGCTCGATAAATGCAATTTTTCATCTCACTCAGTCACAAGAACAGACAGTTTCAGTGTAGAAACACCTACATCTATTGACATCTATTAACCTATGAGCTACAGGTATCGGTTGACAATGAGCTCACTCTGAAAGTCATGTGCGTCATTTTTCTAGCATTGTTCATTTGGTAAATCCCTGTTTGGTATTTAGTATCACCCAAGTGACTAGTGTTCTCATAAATATGCCAGTTCAAAATATTCATTTTATTGTTTCACAGAACATAAAAAATTGATGACATTGGTGGCAGTCTGTATTTCTGTGTAACTCGTTTTGGTGTTTTTTGGTGTTTTTTTCCCATTATATTGGCCTTTGTTATGCACATGAAACTGCTATCTTTTCTACAAGTGTTGAAAAAAGCTGGTTGGGTGACATTTCTTCACAAACCTGTTTGACCTTGCATACAGCACTAGAAAAACACCTCCTCTGTCACCTCCTTTAAAATTTTAACCACTGAGCAAGGAACTCACAGTCAGCTTCTTCTCTGAGTGATCAGCTGAAACAACTACCTGCTGAACTTTTGTTTCACACACAAAGCTCTCAAGGACGCTCAATCTTTTTTCTTTGACAGGATCAACATGGTTGCTGGTTGTGGACAGCTTGTTGGTTTATTTTTGGGAGTCATCGGCTTTCTTGGGTCGATCATCACCTGTGGACTCCCACAATGGCGAGTCACCGCTTTCATTGGTGCCAACATCGTCACTTCTCAGGTCATCTGGGAGGGTCTGTGGATGAACTGTGTGACCCAGAGTACAGGCCAGATGCAGTGCAAGGTCTATGATTCTATGCTAGAATTAGCTCAAGACCTGCAGGCTGCCAGAGCACTCACTGTCATCGCCATCATCGCTGGAGTTTTTGGGATTCTGCTTGCGGTGGTTGGAGGCAAGTGCACAAATTTTGTCGAAGACGAAGTGCAAAAGAGCAGAGTGGCAGTAGCTGCTGGAATTGTCTTCATCATTGCCGGCCTCTTGGTGCTTATTCCAGTCTGCTGGACCGCTAACACCGTCATTCGTGATTTCTACAACCCTACCCTGATTGCTGCACAGAAGAGAGAGCTGGGAGCATCTCTGTACATCGGCTGGGGAACTGCAGGGGTTCTGATCCTGGGAGGGGGCCTGCTCTGTAGCTCTTGTCCCCCCAACAATGCCACTGATTATGACGTTAGGTACTCCAAGGCTCGCTCTGTTGATAGTCATAAGGAATATGTTTAGATAGCGAGCATTCTGCTGGATATCTTAAAGAGTCCACCTTTTAGAATTACAATGTCTGTGATTAAAATAAGTTAAGTTAATAACTTAAGCTTTTTTTCTTCAAAATATACACACATGCAGTATTTTCAGCCTGTTTTTGAATATATCTGTTGTTTTTATGTTTTCTACCAGAGATTTTTTTACATTTTTATTTTCTGTTCTTTTTTATATCAATATGGGATACTTTCTTTCAGGGTTATGTCTGAAATCTGATGCTTGTTTAATTAAAACCATTGTAAATCCGTATTAACACCCTTGTAACTCTAGACCTCATTTTTTTGACTGCTTTCTCTGTTAAACTAGTGGAATACTGATATATATATGTATTATGGATGACTGTATGTCAATAAAATTGTATTAAATGTGCATGTGACATTGCTTGTGTTTTTTTTTAAAATTTCATCATAAGATGAGTCACACTAGTGACAAACAGTAAAGAAATTCAAACAGAAGATCTGGTTTTGCGAGTGTCCTTGAAAGAATCTTTACAAACCGGTTTTGGGACATTTCCTTCTCATCAAAGAGCCTGAAAAACAGACACTGGATGCTAGCATTTATGTAATGCTATTTAGTATGTGTTCATTTCTTTATTTAGTTTTGTGGATTTCTGAATTAAACACCAAAATCAGGATAAAAAATATTCTTAAATACATCACTGAAAACTTGGCTCTTTGTATCTGATGTTAAAAAACATTTAAAAAAAAAATAATGTGTAGCATTTTTAGTGAACGCACATTAAACCAGTGTTTCAGTTCCTTTAAAATCCTTATTGTCTCAGACAGTAGATATAAAGTTGAGCTAATTATACATAGGAAGAGACTTTATTTAGTCCCACACGAAGGAAATTTCCTTGTTACAGTAGCACAAGGGACAGAAAGAAAAAGTGAATTAAAAATATACTAGAATTTTTTTTTTAATTTGCAAATTTGCAAAAACTACTATACTATGTAGATATGTAGTATATACAGTAACATATACCCCAATTTTTTATATGTACATAATGTGCAGTGGGACCGATAGTAATACACATGTAATACACTTAAAAAGTACGTATCCTGTGTGGGTACTGTGCTCTCTGTTGAAGCACCTGTGATAGCTCTTCATCTTACACCACGGTAGTAACAATCTACTGCTGAAGGAGCTGCACAGGGACTCCACAGTTGTATGCAGGGGGTGAAAGGTGTTGTCCATAATGTACATTAGCTTAGCCATCATCGAGCTCTTACCCGCGTCCTCTATGATGTCTAGGGGACTGGCAAGGCCAGGACAGTTAGACTCAAAGAATGTTCAAATGTGTTTTCCTGAATCAGCTTAATCATTAAAACCGTGCATAGTTTCTGTTTCTGAGGAAACAAGGGGGGAAAAGTCATTCACAGTGGTACAAATTACAATACATGAGCTTATCTACACAAAATATCTCTGTTCAAATAGGTAAACCTTAAAAAGATTTCAAATTAAATGCACTGTGTTGTATCAGGCTTAACCATAAAATTAATTCCGAAAATAATTTATAGCCCCTGTAAAGTCTAACCTTTATAAGTCATAGAGATTAAAAATGATTTCGAGCTTGATAAAAAGGTTTCATTTTCTGCCACACAAGTTTACATAAGTGTGTGTTCTCTTGTGTAGTACGGGGGTTTTGCATATTTCGAACAGGTTTTTCTGCACTGTGTGCTATTCAAGTGAAACTTCTGTCCTGTCCTCTCCCAGGAAACTTTCCACCCTCCTTCTGTTTCACATACTCTGCATGCGCACATTATTCAAATACATTAGCTGCGTGAAGAGGCCTCTGACCTAACACATGTATTAAGTTCTTAATCAAATTAAATCACCTGTTAATGAAATGCAGCATTTTCGCAGAGGTATTGTATGTGACAGATTAACATCAGAACAGACCATTGGTAGGCGTTGGTTTATACCTGTCTCTTCTGCCTACTTCATAGCTGTTGTTTACAAAATGTTCTCATGAGGCAAAGATAATGAGCGAGGGTGATGTCATTGCCTATTCATTTTCTTTCTCTCTCTCTCTTTCTCTCTCTCTGTCAACTTCCAGTCCTTTATTTTTTCTACAGAGTAGGTGTGGCACTGTCTACACCTGTTCAGTACCACATAGGCGTCTGCTCAGGTGACAAAAAAGAACGAATGCTCTCAGGTGCTTAAGTAAAAAGTAAAGAAGGAAGAGGCAGAAAGGCATGGTACAAAAGGGGAGGGACATATGCTGTAAACAAATGAAGTGAGGCTTAAGTAAGACACGCCTCGATCCCAGTAGCAAAAAACTGTAGGCAGGACAACAACTGCAACAGACTAGGCTCTCCTGACATACATAGTTTACAACACTGCAACAGTAGCAAGAAAAAGTACGCACAGTACGCACATGTTGAGAAGGACTGACAAAGAAACACTCACAGAAAGATACAAGAGAAGAGCAACCAGAGGAAAAGACAAGCAAATGCAAAAGAGACTCAGCAGAAATCAAGAAACGCAGCAAGTCACCTTTTAAAACTCTGCAAGGATTTTACAAAAAAGATTTTTTTTTTCTCCAGACCTACATTATGGCCTCGATGGGGATGCAGATGTTTGCTAGTGGCCTCTGCCTCCTCGGTTGGGCAGGGGTCATCGTCATCTGCTTACTGCCAATGTGGAGGGTCTCGTCCTTTGTGGGCACCTCCATCGTCACCTCCCAGATTTTCTGGGAGGGTATTTGGATGGCCTGCGTGGTCCAAAGCACAGGTCAGATGCAGTGTAAACCTTACGAGTCCCTCCTTGCCCTCAGTGGTGACATGCAGGCTGCCAGAGCTCTCACTGTCATTTCAATCACTGTAGGTGCAGCAGGACTTATTATGGCCTTTGTTGGAGGAAAGTGCACCCGCTTCTTGGATGAAACTGGAAATGGGGCAAAGGGCAAGGTGGCTGTTGTGGCAGGAGCAATGTTGATGGCTGCAGGTCTGTTCTGTTTGATTCCTACATCTTGGGTGGCTGGGGCTTTAGTGAAGAACTTCTACAGTGCCTACAGTGATGCTCAGAAGAGGGAGATTGGTGCCTGTCTTTACATTGGCTGGGGAGCATCTGTTTTGCTTGTTCTGGGAGGCGGTTTATTCATCAGCTCCACACGCCCCATAAAAGCCCATGACACAGAGAAGAGGACGTCTGTGCGTTACCAGGTGGTTCGCTCCTACAACGGGTCCAACCTGGGGGGTTCTCATCGCAGCAGGGCGCCATCAGCAAAGACACTGCCTGTTGGAGTGGACTACCCCAGGCCTCATGGCTATGAGGGAGTGACTTCAAAGCCCCAGCAGTACCCAAGGCCTCCATCCTATCAGTATATGTCTGAGCAGGGCTCAAAAGAGGAGTCAGAGAAATCATGGGCACCTTCAACAAAGTCACAACTGAAAAAGGCAGACTCGACAAAATCGAAACACAGTGATGTACCATCTACAAAGTCTCAGCTGAAAGAAGCAGAAATGGACACCTTATCAGTTAAGAGTGACGGGGAAGATTTATCCTCAAACCCACCAAAGACATACTTATAATATAATTACATATAATTAAATATGTGTACTTATGTTGGCACAAAAGACAGTTTACTATACTGCTATTTATAAGTTGCCTTTTCTTTGTTTGTGAGTGTGTACTGACTTTATTTGGGTATAAATATACTCCATGATGCTTCCTTTTTAAAGGATGAGATAGAAAAGTTCAGGAGTACATTTATCAACATGCCAAAGAAATGTGTGAAGAATGCGACAAATTAACTTCTAACAAATTCCTATTTAAACTCTGTTACTGTAAATGTGAAACATTAATTTGCTACCAGATATATATATATATATATATTTATTTATTTTTTGGTGTTTACCTCAGACTTTTAAAGTTCTCGTTTAAAATGGGCAGCAGGGTTTTACCTTCGAGTAGACACATATTTTATTAGACACATACACATTATATATTATACATTAATTGAAAGCATTACATTATTAAATGTGCTCTTTGGTGAATATCTCTATGAAGAAATTCAATTATTGAAAATACAAAGTTTTGTTATTTTGTTATTTTAATGATCATGCCATTTGGCACAGTGAAATGTCATTGCACTATGTTGACTGATACTTTTGCATTTGCTGTTCAATAAATGACTGTGAGCTGATCTGAAAAGTATCCAGCTAATTTTTACATAATGTGAGGCATGAGGTGGAAAAGGGCCTTTTAGAATCCCCCTGGACTCTCAGTCCTGTTCCTGGCAATTAAAAGCCACAGGACAAACTGGTTTGGCAGAAAGTAAAGTTACAGACAGGTGTGCAGTGTTAAAAGAGGAAGCATTGTGTGTTTGTTGAGGATTCAACATTTAGTTTCAGTGAATCATGCTCGTATCATGTGATCATGCATGTTGTTTTAATTACTTAGTGATATTTTGAGCTGCCCAAAATGCAGTTCCTTAAATAGAAATATGCATCTGTCATGTTGTGTCATGTACAAAAGCTTTCTCTAAGGTTATGCCTGTTGCAAGCATGTCTTAAAGCATGTTTTAAGACCTGATATGACTTCACTTGTATAATCTACACTGTACTACAAAAGCATTGCACTACTCTACACATCACCAGATAAGCACCCATCCTCTTGCCTTCCCAGAGCTCTTCTTACTCCTCAGCTTCAGCTCACATGGTTTTGCATTGACGATCGTCATGGTGATTTCAGTAGGCCATGCAAATGTATCTATCTGGTGGTAACAGAAGGTAACCTGGTAACCTTTTTCTGCAGAAAGCAGGAAACATGATTAGGAGTGATCATATTTTGTATTACAGATTTTCCCTCAAGCAACATTTGCATGAAAGTGCTGAAAATTCAGTATGATTAAAACAAAAAGTGGCTAAACTGGATTTTACCAGGTCTGTTGACATTGCACAGCTTTCTCATGACAGCAACAGAAATGTGACTAAAACTAAGAGCTCAAGAAATCTTAACCACATCACAAAATTCTGCAGAGGTGAAGGAAAGTGTGATTGAAAACAAGATAATCTACATATGTAAACTGACCTTAAATCAACTTTGCATCATGCAAAACCTGACAGCCAGCAGACAATTTCACAGCCTTGACATTGTCGAACAATTAAACATCCACACACCCAAGAGAAAGAGCAAAATTAGGACTTACTATTAGGGCAAAAGGTAGCAAATGACTTATGTTATTTTCTTTTTATTCCAAAGATCTCTTCAGCTCATAATGCACTGCGATAAACCCAGAGAGAAATATGACCAATAACAAAATGGGTGACTGATAAGCAGTCATCCAGCCAGAGCCTACAGATGGATAGTGCACGCAGATAGTGCATGCAGAGCAGCACTGCTATATCAGAGACAAAGATGTGAAATTTTCTGCATAAATGGACCAGCAGGAATACTGAGTGACACTTTAAACGTGGTTTGTTTTTTTGTTTTTTTTTAAACATTTCATACACATTGCTGTTTTGTCCTTCACAAAATGTGGTATGGTTCGAGCTTGCTTACACTGCCACCTGTTGTCCTTTTCTTCGTCTCTGGCTCCCCCACCTTCTGCCTGTCCCTCCTCTCTGTGTGTGATGGATGCCTGCATGTCTTTTTTTTTTTTTTGTTCTATAGACAATTCATACACTCTAGGCTCACACTTACATTTTTATTGCATTCTTTTGTTTGTCTTTAGTCTAATACAATGTAACATTTGAAAAGAACATTTAAATATATTGTTAGTCCTTGGGTGAATGAAATTAAGTCTTTCTAGCTTTCTAGACTAAGAATCGGGTCTGAAGAATCCATGTTTTATCCTCCAGAGGAGGAGGATAAAAAAGAAAGGAGGAAAGGAGGAAAAAAAAGGTTTAGTTTAACTTTTTTTGTGATTTGTGTCCACTACTGGATGAATGGAATGGAACAGATGGATAGGCTGGGTCTCACAAGGATATGAACACTGGTTGTATGTCATTGGTAAAACATCTACACTTCATCTTGGTTGCTTAACATAAAATCCACTGTGGTGGTGTACAGAAGCATAATTGTCCAATTTCTCATCGACTTGATTAGTTTTAAAATTTAAAACAAATAGCAAATAAAGTTAATAAAGTTTTAAGCACAAAGGGGATAACCTAACATCTGAGCCAACTGAATCACTGAATTAGAAAATGTAACCTCATAAACTCACTTATTAGTGGATGGCAGATATTAATGCACAAGAGACACAGTTACAGACGCAAGTTATACAACCACTTATTTAGAAAATGGTTCATTTACTTTCAATAAGGAAAAACCTGTTACTCAGTTGCAAGATACTCATTTGGTTGAAAGCAGCTTTCCATCTTTGAGCCTACTTAATTCTGCAAATGCAAAAATCAAGCCTTCCTTTTTAATCTTACGTCAATTTTATCCAGTTTTTGTTTCTTCTCTAATAAGTCTATTTTGCACCTTTGCTGGTGTGATTTTAAACCACCATACACTTTTGTGATATATGTATAATTATAGTTTCTTGTAGAGATATACAGCGCCAGATATGTAGCCATCCTCGTGCTCCGACACAGCTCTCTCCCAGTTTTCCACCTCTGTGACCTCCACACAAGTCCAAAGCCCCTCGTTCTCCATCTGCCTGAGCTCAGAGTCAAGAAAGCCTTTGTACTCCAGATTGTCCTGGTTACTTCTGGTAGTCATGCAAATGTAGCCACCTGGTGGAAAGAGATGATAGTGCAGTAAGTGATGAGAGCTCATCTTCAGTAAAGTGATGGGAAACTGTAGGTGAGACAGCACTGGAACAACAACAACAAAAACATATTCACACCTGGTTTGGTGGACTTGCACAGATCTCTGACCACAGCAGGAGGGACATGACCAAAACTTAGTCCTCCAACAATCACAACCACATCAAACGAATCTACTGCAAAAGGTAGAAAAGGGGAATTAGTGCTTTAAGGATAAGGCTTGGACTTAAAACATGGGCATAATCTTTTAACATGAAAGCATGTCCTTATAAATGGTAAGTGGCCTGTATTTGTATAGCGCTTTACTTAGTCCCTATGGACCCCAAAGCGCTTTACACTACATTCAGTCATCCACCCATTCACACACATTTACACACTGGTGATGACAAGCTATATTGTAGCCACAGCTGCCCTGGGGCGCACTGACAGAAGCGAGGCTGCCGGACACTGGTGCCACTGGGCCCTCTGACCACCACCAGTAGGCAACGGGTGAAGTGTCTTGCCCAAGGACACAACGACCGAGACTGTCAGAGCCGGGGCTCGAACCGGCAACCTTCCGATTACAGGATGAACTGCCAACTCTTGAGCCAATTAAATTTATAATTTAACAACATATAAAAATTACCTTGAGCAGAAATAAGGACAATTTCCTAATATGAGTACAGAGAATGACAATGACATAGGAAAGCAATAACAGTTGTTGTATAAAATATAAAGATAAATAATATCATATGACAATAACAGTAATTCTTTTACTTTTTAAAATTATGATTTTAGATTTCATAACAATAAAAAAACGTGAAAACAATCACTTGAAATGCGATAATTTTAAAATAGCTCTGAAAAATAGAGACACACAAGCACTAATTAAAAGCATCTTACCTGAGAACCGAAAATTTAATTACACAGTAATTAATGACTTGGATAAAATAATAATAAAGCTTTAAATACCCCACTGGATAGGCAGTGGCTCCTCTCCCAGCATGATCTGCTTCGAATCCTGGTACAACCCGCTCTGTCTTGCCAACTCCAACATAGCTTTGCTTCCATCTACCCCCACAAACTTTCCAAATCCAAGTTTCTTCAACTGTGCAACATGTTTAGGTTGTTATCAGACACATAGTTATTAAGTTGTAGAATCAAGAAAGAAAAGGTCACTACATTATAAGAAATTTCTAGACATTTATTAAGACTGAAAAAGATCAAATATCAACAATGTTTTCAAAAAAGGATTTGTCAGATATTAAATTGCAAATCACTTCATTAAGACTGCAGATTTACAGTTTCTCCCTGAGGCCATGTGTTCTTTTTCTATTTTACCTGTGTGGCCACCAGTCCTGTACCACAGGCCACATCCAATACGACGGCACCTTCACGATCTCCACTGAAATGGGAAGAGATGCAGTTTGCTGCCAGAGTTGGTGCACGGTAATCCAGGACAGCCACATCCTACTCAAAAACATGAACAGTTACCCATTAATTATGTATGAAACACATACATAACATTGTTCCATCAGATAAATCCTATAGAACTGTAATTTGTACTCTTTTACTTTATATTACATATGTAACGATAAATTTCACAACATTGTATTTTCAGATGCATATTCTTCTTATAATAAAATTGCACTGTGCTAACAATTTATTTTATTGACCTGGAAAAAAGTACCAATATTTTCACTATTATCCATTACATATCCATCCAAAAGATTAGTACGTGTCAAACATTGCTAAAAAATTACAGTAGACTAAAGGTTATACCATACAAAACAACAGAGTGACAAATGTAACACTAGTGCCTAAAATTATAACAATACAGATAACATTTAAGCATGTAAACTACAAGGAACTAGAATAGAAAAACAAGCCATATAGGCAGTGATGTGGCTAATAATAAAAATCAGCAAGTATTAGTAAAATATAAAAGGTAAGGTTATCTCACCTGATCATAGTTCTCTGCCCAGGAGTTGTAAAAGGAGACCTTGTCCCTTGATGTTGTGTTTTTATGGGCTGATAGAATAACTGCTTTCACATTTTCAAATGTGTTAGCCACAGCTGACATTATATACACACCTGCTGAGAAGAAACAAACATAGTCAAGCAAAATCATAACAACCAGTAATGTAAGATAAAGTCTTAATATACAGGCAGCGTACATTCTTTGGTTCATTTTCTAGCAAATTAAATTTTTGGTTTTGAGATTTTAATTGCTCTGCCAGTCATCATAAATTTAATTTGTTCATCTACTCAACAGATCTGTTGACTACTTTCACATTAGCCTAATTAAAGAGCAAAAATGAACAGTTTTGGAAACTAAAACCAGCATACGTTTGTCTGAATAGACTGAATCATTAATCAATTAACACAACAGCTGCACATTATTATCATTATTATTTTTATTGTATTATTATAACTTCTGCAATGTAGTAAATAACACGGGCTCTTTCGGCTTGAACACTCACTCGTCTGATTTCTTTTACGGTTGTAGAAGACACAATCTGCTACATACATACATATATGTATGTATACGTGTCAAGATACAGAGACAGGGCGCCAGTTTACCAGCGGTCGTCTCCCTGGATCTTTCTTCTTTCTCCGTTCACACTCCAACAATAAAGACAGGACTACTGCTGCAAACTGAATCGGGGACACCGAGAGCCTGTGCAGCAACACCAGGAAGCAACCAATGACTGTATAAAAGAGCGGGCACGCTATTCCCTCAGTAAAGTCTTTCAGGTAAAGAGGCAGCTTTCTCTGCTCTTTTTCCGCCATAAAGAGGCGTTTACATTCTTTCAAATTATTTTCTTTCCTATACATTTTATTTTATAGTATGTGATCTTTGCTAGCTGCTGCATTCACGGCCACACACCACGCCTGGAACCAGAATTTCCCAACAACCACCGAAGGAGGCCTTTGAACTCGCGCTTGCTCATGCGCAGTAGCGTTATCCACAGTTGCTATTCGTGTTCCCACCTGTAGAGTGTTTGGGAATCAAAACAAAAATCTTCTGGAAAGTCGTCCTAGATTTTAACAGAAAGCTAACCCACCTAAAATCGAGAGAGTTAGCACAGTTGTTCCCAAGTGTTATTTGAATCAGCTTTAACATCTGAATTTCGCTTAATTAGATGTATTTCATCATGGGAGTTTCTCAAAAGTTTCGCTCTTTCTACAACTTTTTTTGCTCGGTTTTCGTGGCATAGCTGGGAAGCTAACTGCTGTTTGTTGTAGTAAATGTTAGCCTAGCATTGCTCTCCCCACACAAAAGCCCTGCCTCTTCTCAGAGTTGTTGGACACCAGAAGTTTCAAACTTTATTAAGCGGTAATGGCCCCATCTAACTTTTTAATGCATGTTGTTTTGATTAATTTTTTTCGTATCTCTAAAACCGCTGGAAAAACTAAATTATCGTTTGGATGCTAAAGAGAACATGATCAAGAAGCAGTTCCTTCCATGCGCTTAACACCGTAAATTACATTAAAAACATGCTACTTAAGTCATGAGTTGGTTCATCGTATCACTTGTTAAATGTAATTTGTAGCTCTATAATCTGTTGTGTTAATTTTTTTCCACAGCTTTTTGACCGAAACGTCTTCAAAATGTCTATCCTGGGATTAAAGAAGAAGCAGCCAAAGACTTTTAAAGTCAAAGTTATCACTATGGATGCTGAAATGGAGTTTAGCTGCGAGGTATGGATATATGCGAGCCTGTATGATATGTCGAAGTATAATAATTAACTGTGATTACATTTTTATATATAATCTTTGGCTCATTTAAAATGAACCCCCAGATTAACAGTAAAGAATTGCTTGAAAAGTCCATGCATCACACCTTGCAAAAGTTAAATTGGGCAAAATTGTACGAGGCCTTTCACTGGTTTTAAACGTGAAGGGCACTGCTGTAATCTAAGACGCATGTCATGCAACCTCATGTGTGGGTTTACCCAGGAGATAGTTTATCAGCAGCAGTTATAGATCCTGACACACGTTATCTTGTGATTGATTGAGCAAGTAAATGACAGTCAACAATGGCTATACTCATGTGGGGCCTCTGCTGTGTGAAATAATACCACTGCTTTCCCCCCACAAACATTGATATGTTATCTTTTTAAACCACAGCTCATTTTTGTCCTGTGAAAGATTACATTTCACAGGATACATTAGATTCTTGGGGATGTGTCCCACCTACACTATAACACACTGCAGGGAGCCCTGCCAGTACACCAGGATTGAAACATTCTTATAATAATTATTCTTACATTTTTCTTTATATTGAGACAGGACAGTTAAAGGGCTCCAGCTGCAAATACCCTTGCTTTGAGCATTTTCACTTGCTCATATCTTTCTAACTCTTTTCTTTTCAGGTCAAGTGGAAAGGTAAAGACCTCTTTGACCTGGTATGTCGAACTGTTGGTTTGAGGGAGACCTGGTTTTTTGGACTTAGGTACACAGTAAAGGATACCTATGCCTGGCTAAAACCAGACAAGCGGGTAAGTGAAGGAATAATTCTAAGGAGATTGGCTCTGAGATCCAAAAATAAACAAATAAACCCCCAATTAAAAAAAAAAGAGTGTAAAATGTCAATAAAAACATGGCGCAATAATTTACAGACCTCATAGAGCCACATGTTATTCACAATAGACTATAAATGCATATAAAATCTTTGAACGGCAAAAATGTCCCATTTTAGGAAAGTTGGGACAGGGTCATGTTTACCACTGTGAAGCATGCACTATTCTTTTAATACCAGCCTGTAAAAATCTGGAAAAGGAAGAGAGCCGCTGCTGGATTTCTGGGAGATGAATGTTGTCCCGTTCTTGTCAGAGTTAATATTCTAGTTAATATTCTAGCTTTTTCGTATTTTTTTGTACCATGGAGTACCAAATGATTTCAGCTGGTGAACTGCAGCCAGGCAGTACCTGGACTCTACTATGAAGTATGGAATTATGGAAGGCTTTCCCGGAAAAAGAGGTCACCTGGATATTTGGAAGGTTATACAGGTTGCTTAAATAAGACATTTATATTGGCTAGATCAGTCAGCGTTGTATTTCAGCGTGCAAATATTTCTTCATGCTGGAAGAGAGAAATTCTAAATGAGTTGAGAAATTTGTTTTCCGTGGAATGGAACATGATGTTTTCTATGTTCTTCTGTAAAACGTATATGGCTTTATAGGATCTGCAGATCACTGTATTCTGCCCAATACCCCAACTTTTTTTGAATGGTTGTATAAACACAATATAATAACTTTTCCTTTTCATCTTTCATCAAGGTCTTGGACCAGGAGGTTCCTAAGGACTCTCCCATAACATTTAATTTCCTTGCTAAATTTTTCCCGGAAAAAGTAGAAGAAGAGCTGGTTCAAGAAATAACTCAACACCTCTTCTTCTTACAGGTACTCTGATAACTTTGTGGTGAAACCTTTAGGTGAATTTCTTTCTTTTAGTTTATTTTGAATTTTAACTCGACCTGTGTGTAGCATTTACCTCACGTCTAAGAAGCTTTTATGTAGCTCAGTACATGTTCACACATGTTGTCAAACTCTTGTTTAGGTAAAAAAACAGATATTAGATGAAGAGATATTCTGCTCCCCTGAAGCTTCAGTTCTGTTGGCATCATATGCCGTCCAAGCTAAGGTAAGAAAATTTGGAGGGTCAAATTCTCACTAAACCAGCAGTTGCTCGGCCTTCTTTTATCTGAAAATAATTAGTCTCCTGGAGTACATTTGCTGCTGGAGACCATCATGCAAATATGAAACAAAATCAATATAATGCAGATTAGTTATATGGACAGCATGAAGAGCAGTGCATTCATGAGATACAAAAGGGCTAAAATTTGATAAAGGGCAACTTATTTACTGCACAGATCCTAATGACCTATGTTATTCAACCAAACTCTGAATAAATATTTTCCTCTGTGTGTCATTAATGTTTGATTTGTTGTTTACTGTTGTTTCCCTTTCAGTATGGAGACTTTGATACAAACTTCCATAAACCAGGCTTCCTGGCACAAGATGAGCTTTTGCCAAAAACAGTAAGTATACAGGTCTCTGTGCAGATTTGACCTATGAAAACTGGTGCTTCCCAGAATTATTTTCTTTTGTTAGCAGTCATTTCTGGCCGAGTTTGTCAGACACCATCTGTGCATTCAGTGTATTAACATTTTCCCTGTGATCCTGTGTCTTTATCCCAGGTTGTGATGCAGTACCAAATGACAGCAGACATGTGGGAGGAGAAGATCACAGCTTGGTATGCCGAGCACAGAGGCCTCGCCAGGTACAGCTGACCCAGGGGGCTGCTGAAGACCAGCATGTGAAGACTTATTAACACCTTTAGCAAAAGATTGCACGAGATCATGTAGTTTAAGTGTAATCGGTGTATCATTGTGTGATCCCCTTTCTTATTTTCACATCGTCCATATAGAGATGAAGCTGAGATGGAATACCTAAAGATTGCTCAGGATCTTGAGATGTATGGTGTCAGCTACTTTGAAATTACTGTGAGTGTGAATTAGTATGACTTGATTTCACATTTTTGAATCTGACATTTAACTTTGCTGTCTCTTGGGTTAACATTTGTGTTTCTACATATATTGGCAGCAAAATAAGAGGGACACAAACCTCCTACTTGGAGTTGATGCCCAGGGTCTTCACATCTACAGCCCCAACAGCAAACTCGCCCCTAACAAGTCCTTTCCTTGGAGCGGCATCCGTAATATCTCCTATAGTGAAAAGGAGGTAAGGGCAAGGAGTGGGCTGTCCTGCAGACAAACTGGGCATAATGCTCACATCCAAAATAATATGCTTAAAATACTCTTAGATTGATATATTTTGTCTGCAATTTTTTTGCCTCTCATTACGTTCCTGCCACCTGAATTGAAACACTTGTGGGTATTTTTAAATGGCTGTTTTGTATTACTGTGTCTGTGTATCTGAGAATCCATTAAAAACATAAATGCAGCATTCATGGGCACGCTTGGATTGTATTCCACATCTTTGGTCCTATTCCAACAAATTTGTATTTTCAACATTTTAATGTCATCCAGTCATTCTGGCCTAGGCAAGAGTTGGTGAGTACAGATTCAGTAACAGTGAAAGTGATCAACAGTGAGTAACAGCCAGCAACCTCCATGGGTTGCTGGCTGTTACTATATGAATTCCGTTACAAGGTTTGCTGCACTAGAAACCCTCTTGCAATTTGTTTTGGGTCCTAACAGACACTTTGATTCATAATTTATTTCAAACATGTAAACAATATACAGGTACATTTAGAAAAGAAAATAAGAAAGAAAAAATAATAATATACAAAAAAAAATCAATACATTTCAATATAGCTACCGTTCTGATTAATTTACATGTTGAAACGGAGTGGGAAGAAGTAAACGCTTATTTAATCCCACCCCTTTGCCATAAATTATCAGTTAATATTTAGTCAGCTTCCTTACTGCTATAATTTGTAATAAAAGTAGTGAACAGATTTCTATAATATCACATCATGATTTATTTATTTTTTTAAATAGAGACATTCACTTAATTTTAATATTTTCCTTTTCTTTTCAACCATAGTTTGTGCAAATATACCAGATTTCCTGGAAACACTCGTTAAATACTAGCTGAGTGTAAGTCTGGACAATATATTGAGTTTTTAAGACATATTAAAAAGGATGCGGGATGAGACAATGTTGTTTATGTTTCATTAAAATTATACTCGGATGAGCAGCCGTAGCACATTCGACTAAAAAGAAAAGATCACTGGCAAGCTTCTTGGAACATAGACTGTGATGCTGATTCTCTCAAATGGTGGAAGGAACATAAAGTTGGCTATCCAGCAATGAACTGCCTGGCCAAAAATTATCTTTGTGTGTCAGCTACCACACACCCTTCTGAAAAGCTTTTCAGTTACAGCTTAACAATGTAACCTGTCACAGGGCATCTTGCTCTGTTTTGTTGTTGTTGTTTTTTATATATCTATATCTATATGTATATATCTTTATAATTATTCCCAGTTTTTACAAAGAAACTCACTGGCTAGAAAAAGGGATAGAATTTTCCTCATTTTATTCCATTTCATACTTTTGCATGCAAGCGTTGCATTTTCTTGATTGCACAAATGTGAGTCTTTGGTATGCAAGAAAATAACATTTTATTTAAGGGGCATTGTTATTTAATATATGCAGATAATTAACTTTTCTTATTTATATTTTTGTAACATTTTCCATGTACATCTTAAGTTGTATGTTAACAAACGTGCCTGTGTGACATTTGGTTTTGATTTTGAACTGCCTTTTTGTTATATTATTACAGCCTTACAGCTGTGTATTGGAAACTGCTTTCTTTCAGTGTCATATTTTCTTTCATATTGATCTGTTGTAAACTGTGCTCTCGGTTAATCTGCATGTTTTGTTTTGTTTTTCTGTTTTCATGTTGTTCCAGTTCACAATCAAACCTCTGGACAAGAAGAAAGATGTTTTCAAGTTCTACTCATCTCAGCTGCGTGTCAACAAGCTGGTTGGTTTGCCTCTGTGTTTGTGATGTCATCTACTTAAAGGTTAAATGTTGTATGTCGTAAGTTTGTGCTGATTATGTTTCACCTGACTCCTTAGATCCTGCAGTTGTGCATTGGGAATCATGATTTGTTTATGAGGAGGAGGAAGGTGGACTCAATTGAAGTGCAGCAGATGAAAGCTCAAGCCAAAGAGGAAAAGGCCCGCAAGAAGGTCTGTGGTCTCAACTCCATTGGAACATCACATTAGATAGGATGCTCACAGTGATCCATCATAAATCTTTTATTGTGGTTAACAAACTTTAAATGGTCCGCCATGTAGATGGAGCGCCAGATCCTGGCACGGGAGAAACAGATGAGGGAGGAAGCGGAACGGGCAAAAGAGGAAATGGAAAGAAGGCTGTTCCAGCTGCAGGATGAGGCACGACTGGCTAATGAGGCACTGGTGAGAATATTGTCATTTACGGTACCTGAGATAACTGTTGGATTTTCAGAGTTTATCTTATGCAACTTTGTAAAAATTTGGATTAAATGTTAAATAAATTTTGTCCAGCTGCGATCTGAGGAGACAGCAGACCTGCTGGCAGAGAAAGCTCAGATTGCTGAGGAAGAAGCGAAGCTGTTGGCCCACAAAGCTGCAGAAGCTGAGCAAGAGAGGCAGAGGTTAGAGGTCACAGCCATGAAGACCAAGGAGGAGAAGAGGCTCATGGAGCAGAAGATGAGGGAGGCGGAGCAGCTGGCTGTAAAACTGGTGGAGCAGTCTGAGCGGAGGTCTGAAATCATTTGAGTTTTTATTTGAGATATTTTCATTAGTTAAAATTTAATCCCCTTATAACTTTTGTCCGTGCATAACATTTATCAACTGGTAACTAAATAAATGAAACACTATTAATAAAAGTCCTCTAAAAATATTTCACATAAACCTGCAAAGATTTAGCCGAAGCTGGCATGTGGTGGTAATTTTAAAAAGAGTTTTCCACTTATTCTATTTTCAAAATGAGTAAAAAAAAAGATGCAGGAAACCCGAGATATGCTTTTGATTCCATCCAGTTTTCTTCCCTCTCAAAACCCAGCATTCCTCCTCAACCACCAACAGCATTGGGGTTCACTTCTAAAATGAATGTGTTAGAAAAACTGGGTCTGTTGCTCTGTCATTATCTTGATTCTGTTATAACATTAAGGCTGGGTTTAAACATGGATTGTTAAACTCAAAGGCACATGATCCCTTAAACTTAATTACTGAAATCACCTAAACTCAACCTAAACCTAAACTGCTATATATAAATGTGCTAACTGTGCTATGCATAAATAGGTCTGCAAATCACTTCGATAGGAGGATAAAAGCCCCCCAATTGTCATGTCATCGAGAGACACATGATGATCTTCATGTCTTTGATAAGAAGCCTATAATGCTTCATTTGTGTTCCTTTTGTTTCAGAATAAGTTGTAAAAAGAAAAGAAAAAAGTACTGCTCTGATAATAATCACATGTATTTACTTTACTCTTAGTTGAACTGACTAAATCTTTGATTCCAGGTTGAAGGAAGCTGATCACCTGAAACAGGACCTGACTGAGGCAAAGGATGCTGAGAGGAGAGCCAAGCAGAAGCTGCTGGAGATCACCAAAACAACCTACCCTGTACGTTGATCACACTACTGCTTCTCTGATCTCTGTGATGCCTGGATTTCTTTTGTAGATTGAAGGAGTTTGTTTTCATTATAAAAGCTCTGATCTCCGTGTTATTACGCTGCAAAGGCCATTGATTAGCTGCTCTAGGTAATTTATGAGCTTAATATGGACCATCAATTTGAGATCTTCAAAGTTATTTTTTTAGGGAGGATTATCATTGTTCTATAACTTCCCTCATTTATTTCTTGAAGTTAGCGATTTCATGTCTCCCAGAATGTTTTTAATGGCAAGAGAAGAGGTGCGAAATCTGTGGGTGTTACTAGTATTGCAGATTTATATTTATTAGTGTGGATAATTGACGAGAAAAAACCCACAAAACATTAATGTGTTTTATATCATTCACTATAAATGGACTTTGTTAGTAACCAAGTTAGATAGAGAAAGCTGTATGCTTTTATGTGTTATTCCTCAAAATGAGGGATTTCAAATAGCAGTGGTATTACACACAAAACTGAATGTTCTGATAATGATAATTCAGTGAATTATTTTGGTTTTTTGCCCTCATGTGACCCCAGATTTTAAAAGTGTAATGTGCTTTACCTTTGTGAATATTTATACTTAAATGACATCTGTGTGCTTGTCTTCCAGCTCATAGCAGCTTATTCTGCTCCCCCTGCTCCTCCTGCTCCTCCTGAAGCAGCCGACTTTGCCTGCGAGTCACCACCTGCACGCCTCGACTTCAAGGACTCCGACATGAAACGGCTCTCTATGGAGATTGAGAGAGAGAGGTAAGCTGGGGTTTAAATCCCCTGCAACGGCACTTTAGAGTGACAGTTTGGCTGTTTGTTGATGATACTGTGGCATGCATAAATACAGGCTGGAGTACATGGAGAAGAGCAAACATCTTCAGGACCAGCTGAAGGAGCTCAAGTCTGAGATCGAGTCTCTGAAGCTGGAGGAGCAGCAGCAGCAACAGGCCAGTCTCTACAACCTGCACAGTGAGGCGAGGGGGTACATCCCAGAGCCCGTCTACATAGCTCACAGCAACGTACGTATGAGCCATTCATGTAATGTCATTAGTTTTATTGATGCTTAGTTATGTGTCAGAGTGTTAGTATAACCAAACCAGTAACTGCAGCTCACGCCCACTAATGATCCTAAGACCCAAACTCTTCCACAGCATGCATTTTGAATTTCTTTGATATTTGTGCTGATTGGGACCTGATGAATGTAAAAACAAAGAATTACCAGATTTTTTTTTTTTTTACCTTATTTTTGTTTTTAAGAAAAATGAGAGCCACATATGAGGATATTCGTTTAAAATTTTGATAGAACAGTAGCAGTATAATGTCCTCGTAAGTAGATATCAGGCCCTTGTAGAGCAAAATTGAGTATTTTGGTCTAAATAACCCAAAATGTGATGTCCACATATGTGGATGCCAGGTCCTAGGAGATTAATCAGGTTGTGAACAAACATCTGATATCCAAACATAACCTTTTCATTCAAAATGAAATTTTGGACAGTTTAAGTGCAAAATGTAATTTTTTGGGGTAATATTTCTTAAAATTTCAAAAATTCTAGATTAACATTAACATGCAAAAAGCAGATTGTGTTTATCATTTATTTTTATCTTATATTATCTCCTAAGGTCATTGATTGTTTTCATTTGTAGCACATTTATAAATGTTCTAATTTAAAAACTCTTCAGCATAAACTAGGTTTACAAGAAACACGCAGTCCACCACAATCAGTTCAGTTGAATTCAGTTTTTATTTGGCCTGTGTACTCACTGCATCACTGGTAATTACTGTTTGTCCTGTTGAGCTTGAATCACTGCTGGAATTTCAGATCTCATTATCCAAAGGACAACCAGAGCACCACAATATCTCTCGAACACGAATTTAAGAAAAGTCTAGATTAAAGAAAATGTTATAATGATGACAAATAAGGTTTAAAGTGGAGTGGTACTGTACTCAAAGGTTATCCATCGTCCTGGCTTTCTTTCATATTAAATTCAATCCTTTGACTATACTAATGTGAAAACATCTTCAAAGGAATTGCTTTTGTTATGTCAATATTTTACCACATAGAAGAAAATGATTTCAAATTGCATCTTAACATGTAACACAAACCGTTGCACTTCGAATTCTCGCATTTCTGTTTCACCGAGTTAGCCCTGAAGATAGCAGAATGTAATATGCAGCCGTATACTGATGATTCAGTTAAATTAAGGATATACCGGATCAGCAGACTTGGTAAATAGTTACTGTTGTAAATACTTTGTAATGCCAAAAGCATTTATGTGGCAAATATGAAATACTTGAAAATGTTTGCATTTGTATTTTTAGAATTACTGATTACTCCATGATTGCTCATGCTTCTCTTGTTTTGCAGAGAAACTCTGCATACATGTCTCAGATGGCCTTCTTTGAAGAAGTGTGATCCTGGCCCTTTAAAATTGAGGGAGCAGTTGCTGTGACGCTCTGCTTCCTCAGCCTGTTTGGTTAACGTTTACCTGACTGAAGCTAACAGACAGAAACTCTATGTTCTTTGGAAAGACTTTGAAATGAACTAATAACACTTGTGTGGCTTCCTGCGCAGACTGTTAGATTAAGTTTTGCCACCTGCAACACCTGCAGCATGTCAGCATCTAGAAAGAGTGCATTATTGGATGAGCGCTTCTTCAAGATATGTTGCTGAGGAGTTTTTATTTCATGCTTTTTGTTTGGTTTTAATGAATACTTAGCTGTAATGTGGTCAAATACAGAACTATGCCTGCTTAATGTCGAGATATCCATTTGTGCCTTAAAATACTTTAAGACTGGGATTGTGTTAAAAAAGAAATTACGCTGCAACGTTGGCAAAGTTCAGATCAGTTGTGATGTCAGCTGCGATGAATGTCGTAAACAGGGTTCCTTCCACAGAAGCAAGATATTCTTCAGGCATGGGTTAGAGTTCAGATTTACCAACTGTTGTTCAGTAACACTCTGAACGTAGACTGTATGTAAACGAAAGGCTCTGGCCCCAATATATAGAAATCTATGAAAAACAATCTTGCTGCTCATCTTATTTTATTACCTAAACACTTTGGTGATGAAGTTATGGTCTCACTCTAGCTTCTAAGGTTGTTTTGTGCTTTATAAATAACGTCCCCATTTAGAGTGTAACAGATGATAAAATGCATGTGATTTACAGTGTGGTTTCCTTCTGACTGACAAAATACCGTCATACGAGGATGTAGTGCGTCTGGTTTCTCACTCACTCAGATCCTCCTCTTGCTTAAAATGCCTGGTTTTAAAAGGCATGAACATATATACATGGTGGTGCTGCCAGTGGATGCTTCTCTGCTCCTACTGTCTGGCTCAGGAGATCTGACAAAGATCGCTGACCTATTCATGCATAAAATGCCAGACTTGTGTCCACTTTTGTTGATGTTTTAGTGAAAGAAATGCCAAAACAAAGGCAACAGAGAAAAACTTTCCACAAGTGAAAAGTTGTTTCACATTATTTTAGTCTTTTAAACATGTTTAATTTGATATGTCGACATCAGTAATCTGACTTTAGGCTAACTTAATGTTCAGTCGCTGTTATTAACATTAAGTTATATTAGCTAAAGAGGAAAAAATGGAAAGGTTTTTATTAATGTAATAAATTAGAGTTGAACTGAGAATGATATTTGGCTACTGTTGTTGTATGTGTTCTTATTAGGTACTTCTAAGTAGAGCAGGGCAATATGACCAAAAATATTTATCACGATATACATTTGAAAATTTGCGATAACGATATAACTGACGATATAATTGACACTAGACAAAATACTTTACAACTCCACAACTTTATTAATGCAAAAAAAACCCATCAATGTATTTTCACTTAAACAAGCAGCTTTTTATGTGCATTAAATGGTAAATGGCCTGCATTTGTATAGCGCTTTTCTAGTCCCTAAGGACCCCAAAGCGCTTCACACTACATTCAGTCATTCACCCATTCACACACACATTCACACACTGGCGATGGCAAGCTACATTGTAGCCACAGCTGCGCTGGGGCGCACTGACAGAGGCGAGGCTGCCGGACACTGGCGCCACCGGGCCCTCTGACCACCACCAGTAGGCAAACATGGGGTTAGTATCATTAAAGTTATATAAAAATGTAACAGTGCAAATGCAAATTCCTTGCTGACAGTTTAACCAAAAGGCATTTCCAGTGGAAATTGGCCGACATATCGGCAACATAACCATGTATAATATCCACAAAATTTAAAAAGAGGTTATACACACACAATACGGTAATATTATGTTGAAGCACAGTACGTATCACTCCGCGAGGCTCCTGCCTACGATAGCCGTAATGCTCCGACAATCCATCAAGCAGTGCGGGTTCATAGCTTAGCAAAGTCGTACTAAAACATTTGACAGATCTTCGAGCGCCGTGTACCACATAAAATCGTTTCGAGGTCAGTAAACACAACCAGAATTCATACATAAGGCACACAGGATTATGAGGGGCGCTGTCGATTTTCAGAAAAATCAAAGGATTGATTTTAAGTGTGCCGTATTTTCCAAACAACACGGTAATAACGACGGCCCGCTAGCATGCTCTACCGCAAATAGTGCTTTGTTGTGTATCTGACGGATGAAAGCCAAACCAGTCCCACACCACTGAAGTTGCAGCATTTTTACAAACCAATTCTGGTTCATCCGTTTCATTTAACGATCCACTTTCGCTCTTCTCATTCTGCGTCGCCGCCATGTGCGTATGTAAACAAAGGCACTGCGCATGCGCGTTTTACCCATATTCTATCGCGATATTTCATTTTCCTATCGTTGCCCAAAATTACACCGGTATTACCGTGAACGGTATGATATGGCCCAGCCCTACTTCTAAGTACTTAAGAAAAGAAAAATCTGCCCGAGTGTACCTGAAGCACAAAGAAATGGACAGAAATATAAATTTATGTACAGAAGAGACTTTGAGCCGCATTACAAGTCAGGAGACTCCTTTGGTGGTCCTACGTGTTTCTTTTACTTGGTTTGTGAAATGCCTTCAATGAAATCATCACACAGGAACCTGTATTGTTTAATAGAAATGCTGTAAAATCTTGAGCTCTGCCATTTCAAGGTTTTATATTTTGTACTTTACTGCTGATGTGCCTTAATTTTATGTTATTTTATTTTTTGCTGTTACACTTTAAGACACTAAGATTTTATTTGGTGTCGTTGTGCTTTTTGATCTTAGTATTAGGGTGACTTTGATATCTTTCTCTTAATTCCTTGACAGAGTGGCAGATGGATGGCTTTTTTTTTTTTCCCCACATCACACACTTCTCAGGGTTAGTGTTAAACACCCCACGCCTTCACCGTCACCACCACCAAAGATGCAGTATGGTATCTAACAGCGTTTAAATTAGGTTTAATAATAATACGCATGTAGAAGACTAATGCAGCGATCTTTAGACTTCTTTTATATTCTGAAAAAAAGCAGCGGCTGGATGTACTCATTGATCGTGTTTGTTTATTTGACCAGCCTATCAGAGAGATTAAATTATGGGCTCAACATGGGGTCGTTACACTAACCTTGGTATTGTGTAAATGGTATTTTCCTTTGAAGTGTTCTTAAGTGCTTTGTTTTTTCTGTTTTTACCTTATTTATTTGTGCTGTAAGTCCTCAATTAACGTCACATTTGCTTGATATCTGTTATTGGGGGGAGAGCGGGTGTTTGTAATTTAGTCTTTTATTTTTCTATAATGAGATTCAAATCCAGTGTTAAAGAATGATTTCACATCAAAAAATGTTGGGTTATGTTTAATTTGAAGTGACAAAATGTTACAGTTTCATGAGTTTTGTCATTGATTTGTAACCAAGTTATTATGTGTATATTATTTCATAACAATGATAATACAACAGTGTGACTGTCCTGTCTGATCTGTCTTCTCATAGATTATGAGTCAGGCATATACACAGCAATTTAAGCGTGAGGAAGCGCTTTCAAAGCAGCTAAGGCTGTGTGATACAATAAATGAAAGTTTGCTAGATCTGATGATGCAGGTGTGGAAATTATCTGTGCATTATGTTATTTTGTTTATTGGAAACGAGTTAAAACAGAAAGCTAAACCATGCTAAAATGAAATTAAAAAGGCATTTAAAAGAAACTGACAAATTGTCAGTGTCATAATTACAGCAATCAAATATTAGCAAAAAAAATTAAGACAATGGAAAGATGTTTATGTAATGAAACAGTATAGCAACACTTGATGATTTGAAGGTGAGAATAATCCAAGACATGACTGTTTTGTGTTAATAATCCCTGTATTTTGAGACAAACTAAAATCTTCTAAACCTAACCAACAGTTTTGCACACCCTTAATCACCCTTAATTCGACACCCCTGGTGTATATAATGGGCTTATATAGTGCTGGAGCTGTGGGCTATTGAGGAAAGCGTTAATAACAATGAGATGGGTAGGAGCTGCAAGCTAAACTAAATGTGATCAGAAAATTCAATTATTCATTTTGAGTTTATTACAGTTTTTTGCTGAGCAATGTAAAGTGTAAGTGATGTATTCTTTTTAGATGAGTGATTTTAGATTGTTGATCTGAATACATAACCAGCAAACATAAAATAAATCTGAGCATAAACAGTGAAAGGAGAAAAAAAGGGCATGCTGCTTTGAACCTTTTTTTTTTTTTAATGAGCTCTTTAAGCAAAACCATTGTGCAAAGATGCAGGCAAATATCTTCTTGTTTAAACTACTAACAACTCATAAACAAGTAGTATAATATAACACATTAATATTAAATTGTGTAAGATTAACAGACTTTACATCAAAATATTTAACGTAAATACATTTTAAGCTGAAAATTTTCATCTTGAATTTAAGTAGAGCAGATGTTTAAACTACAGAAACAAACGCATCTCAAATTTTAATCACATACAGCATTTTAGTAAATATACATCACTTCTCATTGTAGTAGTGTATGCAGATTTCCTTTCATTAATCTTCAGTTAGTGGCTCTATGTCTTTCTTGTCGTCGATCCCATTTGCCTTGCCTCTTCTTCACGGAGAAGTGATGGAAGTCATATCTGGAGTGTTTATTTATCTTGAGTAAAAGTAGCAATATGAAGATGAGAAAATATATGCAGTACAATAACCTCTGTGACTGTAGTAGTAGTAGTGTTTTAATCACATTACTTGATTATTTCTTTATGGTTTGGTCACATCACAGTACCATCCAAAGTCCACTCAAGGACACCATCAGAGGTGTGCAAGGTGTAAATATTTAAAATTGACTTGATGCTGTTTTGGGAAAGCAGAGATCCTTCCATAGACTGTGGCTTCTACTGATGTCTTCAACAGAACAAATCAACAAATGTTTAATTTCCATTTCAACATAGTGCAAAGAAATCAAGGGGTCTGACTTGTCTTTGATTTTTTTTTAAATAAAATTCAGCACATGCTAATGACAACAGAGTGATGAAGATTTAAATTTGTGTTATTTATAAGAATTAGAATTTTAAAAACAAACCACAGCTGTGTTGGTAGCCACATCAAGGAACACACAGACAGAACGCGTTTTTTATGATAGCTCTGTCAGTAAAAGACTTCATGTGCACATTAGTGCATGTAGAAGTGAATGCATGTGAAAGTTTGGTGTTCAAATATTTTAAAATGTTTTTGTGTTGAGCAGGAAAAAAAACGTCTGTCTTAATCTGAAGAATCCCTGGATGTAAACTAAATAATTATTTTTGTCAGCACCAGAGGGCGCTACATGACGGAGTTTATTTTTGACTGACAAACCAAATCAAACAAAGCTTGATTAAACCCAAGGAAAGACTTTTTAAAAAATTGTTTATCACTGTTTTTATATTTCGAACGAGAGACAAAAGAAAAGGGTTCTTCTCTTAGTCTTAAATCAGATAACCCTCAGTTACTAGCAAAGGTATCAGGTTCACTGCTTTTCATGGTGTGTTGTTAAACATGTGCACAGCTATGACTGTATATGAGATCAGGCCTTGAATCTTTTCCTAACTGCTGAACTAAATCACTTGCTTCCACAGTCATTTATTCACAAGACAGTTTGGAAATCATAAAAATAACAACTTTCCTGGTATCATAGACATCGAAGAGGGCATGGAGAGTTGATCTATAGCAGACATATGGGAGGAAGTCAGAGCACTGAGAGATGGGGTGGTGGAGTCCAGTTTAGAGCTTGGGAACATGGAGGACAGACTAAAGGACAATGGCAAGAAGGTGAAAGTATTAAAAGCTGAGCCGACTAATCAAAAGGTAAATTAAACCCACACAAGAGAAAATTTTTCTGTTAAGCGTTAATATAAAGAAATTGGTGATATTTAAGCTACAGCTTCAGTTCATTTTAGCTGAAACATATGACCAACTACACTTTTATATAAAATTATACTTTAGGCCTCTAGGACATGTAATATTTGAAAATGCTTAAAAGGTTTCATGAAAAGAAAGAATGAAAACAAGGTAAGCAATTTCAGGTTGGTTACCAAAGAGTCTCTTTGTCTTTCTAGGACTGGGATTAAACACAGGTAATGCTAGGGAACTAAACCAGCTCCTTTCTTCTTTTCTCCTGAGAGCAGAGCTCCAGTGCTGTAGTAGGTGGGATGAGAGTGGGTCAGGCAGAAAAGGAGGTAAGTCTAGTAGCTGGCTTCCAATATCTTTCTACAGAGGGGAATGCACAGATGCATAACTACAGGCAAAGGATCCAGGAAGTGATAACTTTGGGACTGCCGACACTACTGTACTACAAGTGGACGATGACCATCTGGTAAGATCTTTAGGTCAATACCATGAACAGAGGTCTTAAACTCTGATATCAAGCATAAAAAAATCTGACTAACAGCTCTCATTCCAAAATCAAAATTGAACTCATCTTAATAACCATGATTAATCCCTATCAAATTTACAAAACTTTAGAGTCTGTATATATTTATATTTAATATGCACAGACTGAGTCAAAGTGAGATTGAATTTCTCATTTTCAAATCCATGATTGATCAGCTGGAGAGAGAAAATGCAGGTGATGATTTCATCTCTTCATTCATCACAGATACGTTACATAACTCATTTAACCCGATTTAAGATAAATGATGCATTCCCTTTTGTGTTAGAGAGGCCTTCTATACAACTCTGACAAATGACTTTTACACTAAACCCAACAAAACAGATATCACCCTGAAATTCAATGTGGGGTTCATCAACACTGGTGATTACAGAGGAGGGTTTGGGCCGCTGGGGAAAAAAGGTAAGTGGAGATGAGCTTTTTTGTTTCCCTTTTCCAGTATTCTGGGGGGGGAAGTCAACAAATTTTGAAATCTCAAAAATTCTGACTTAAATCTCAGAATTCTGAGATTAAAGTTAGAGTATGGATAAACAAAAAAAAAAGACGTTCCTGCTTTTTTTTTCTTTCTTCCAGTGGCCCTAATCCTCTTCCGTAGGTAATGCTTAAAATCCAGCTACAGCTAAATATTGGAAGAAATATTAGTATTACTAGGATTAGGGTTCTACTATTTCTGTTTTTACTGTGTGTGGTAACTCCTGATGTCTTCTAGGTGTAAATTTGATCCTGGCAGGCTTGGTGTTTCTTGCTCCCAGTTGGAGTTGCAGGTGGAGTTGTGCACAAGTGTCTCTCGCTGGTTTGCCTGTGGGTGGAGACTGACTTCCTGGATTTTCCCTTATGCACCCATTCTGAGTTAATCCATCAAGATCCTGCTATTTAAGGACTGGATGGTGCAGTTGCTCTCTGCCAGAGTTGATAAATAGGCTCTCTTTGAAGTTAGTTTACTAGTTTGTAACTTCACTTCTCTAAAAGCTGAACCAGTTTCCCAAGAATCCTGTTCTAATGAGGAATTTTGTAAACAATGTTAGTCACACTCACCTGAAACATCTTGCTGAACTCCAAACCTGAAAGAGGAAATCCCTACCCAAGTAAGGCCACTAAACCTGATCTCGGGATCCTTACACCTAGCACCCTTTAACTTTTCTCCTCTCTGGCAGTGACTCTGTTTGCAAGATCTTTATTGACTTTTAATTAAAATTTCAAAACTGCAGTGGGTATGTGCAGTCTGCTTTTTGAGTCTTCTTTTAGCCCAAACTTGACAACATACTGGTAATTGCTGTGATACAAATCTGTAAAACAGCATGTTGTAAAGTCTGAACAATCCCCTCTTTTCCCTTTTCCCCATGCCATTCCATTTAAAAAAAAATCCTTGAAATCCTGAAGTTCCATTTTGAAACCTTGTAATGAGGATGTGCCAGCAAGGGGTGTGTATTACCGAGAAACGCCACGCTAACTGGCTAATGTATTATCAATTATAAGTCATTAGCCAGTGAATCTACCCTGGGTAATCTGCCTTTTTGACATGTAATATGATCAAAATTTACTAAATGGACTTAATGTTGTTGTTTTTTCAGTGTGACCAATAATGACTGACAGCAGAAACTCAATGGAAAAGTGTTTACAGAGGCCAAGTCAGAGAACCGTTTTCCCATAGACTTCTACAATACCTGAAGTCTTTTTGCAACCACAGCTTTGTACTCCAGGTGTCATTACAGATGGGGGAAGTTTAGCTATGATAATGCAGGAAATGTTGGAGAAGCTGACTGGAAATGGGACATTAGCCTGGACTTTTAAGATTAGCCATTCTTATGGTTCTTTGTGCAGGCTGCTGGGGAATTCCCATGATGCACTCAGTGTTTCTTCTTCACTCACCTTTTTTACTTCTGGCATTTAATCATGAGCTATTATTAATCTCTGGCTCTCTTCAGTGTTACTTTGTCTTGTCTTCCTCCCCTCAGCTGATGGCCTCCACTCCCTGATCCTGGTTCTCACTAAAGTTTCTTCCTGTTAAAATTGAGTCTTTCCTTCCCACTGTTGCTAAAATGCTTGCTCATAGGGAGTCAAAGAATTGTTGTCCTTTTCTCTGTTTTCACTGTATTACTGTAAAGTCTTTACCTTAAATATAGGACACCTTGAGGCAACTGGTGTTGTGATTTGGTGCTATATAAATAAACCTGAATTGAATAGCCTGCTGACGTGATTTAATGATGTGAAAGGGTGAATTTTACTTGAAACTCTGTTTTTCACAAACCCTAAACAAGCAGTTTTAATGTCTAAGCCGAAGTGGGTAATCCAATGGCTGAACTTAAGTAAATTTTCATTTTCAATTTCAGTTTAAGTTTTAGTTTAGTTTTGTTTAACTATAATAAAGTTGGTTAGAGATCATGTTACTTTATTGTTTTCACTTTCATGTCATTATTCTTCCTGACGTTCGAGACAGATGATAAATCCTTTTAAAATAGAAGCCGTTCCTGACAAAAGTTGGGAATAAGATGCAGCCCACCCAAGCCATCCTCAAATCCAAAGTAATTTTAAGCATGTTTGTTAGCAGCTAAGGCTGCTAGACAATACAATTGAATTTTCGAAAGCCTTAGTGATTAAAAATTATCAACCCTAAAGCTCATAAATAAGTCAAAACTTAATAACAGGGGAGTGTTTATTCATCCATTTATCATAATTTCATATGAAACAATGTGAGATAAGTAATGAGGTGAATAAAAGAAAGAGGCACTTCTCTTGGACTTAATTTATAAAATAACTCTCAGTCACACTAAAAGGAGTGAGCATAATGATGTGTGCTTCTCAGTGTGTGTTATGAAACATTATGTATGCACAGCTGTGACTGAATGAATTAATGTGTATGAAAGCAGCTTGAGTATTTTTTTCTCACCAGCACAAAGATCAGATCTTAAATCTTCTCCGAACCCGCGTTTCCCATTCAAACTTAGTTTGAAGCTCACATACAGTGCTGTGGAAAAGTCCTTTTTTGAATATTTGCCACACTAGACTAGTCACATTAGACAAAGATCAACTGAGTAAATACAAAATGCATTTTTTAAAGCGATTATCACCCCAACATATTATTTGTGAATAACCACATTTTGTGTAAAGCTGAATTCAATTTTGCCTGATGATTGCCAGACCTGTTCAAGAAGAGATAATCAAGAAATCGCTGCCTGGCGAGCGATCTAACGAAATTCAAGAGGAGATGAGAAACAAAGTCACTGAAGTCTGTTTTTTACTGTTATAAGAACAAAAAAACAGAATTTTGTTGTATTTGTTCTCACATGCCAATACAAAATAAGCTTCACATCTTCAGGTAGTCTTGATTTATTTTTGGTTTGCAGGCTGTTTTTTTTGGGGGGGGGGGGGGATCGTCTCAGAGGATTGTATTGTCTGTGCATCCGCAATGACTGAGTGCATCTGAAGGTTTTAAACTTACTATGCGTTACACGTATGTGGACTTGATTCACATAATCAGTATGTAAGCCATCGTGCAGGATGATTTGGTATGAGTCTATTTCATTCTTCTTCCACAATCCCACTTCAGAAGTAAACTCACAGGGAGAGGCTTCAGCAGTGGTGGAAGCTGCATTTGGATCTCTTATTGCTCATAACATTAGAATGCAACAGTGGAAAAATACAATACATGCTACAGTCACACAAGGGAAAATGGTGGTTGGGAACCATTGCACAAAGAAAATTAGAGTGACCATTTGCAATGAACTTGCTGTCTTGTTCCCTTTTTAAATAGTTGCTTGACAAATGGAGAGCAGATGTAGGGTGAAGTTTGCAGATACATGCAATTAGTTTGTAATGATACAGCGAGTAACTGAGATAAAGCAGTCAAAATCCCAATTCTCTTTCAAACTGCTTAATTACTTGCAGCCAGAACCCCACAGAAATTCAGACATTCCTCCACAAATAGTGACATGGTTGCTGTGATTTAACTGTAGAATGAAATGAGGGCTTGACAGCTTTGATTTTAAATAGGAATAGAACCAGTCGGCAGCCAGTTATGTCAGGTATCCTACTGCAGAGAGACGTGACACAGATGAGACACACCCATCAGCACAGGCTGACTCAGACTGGTTGCAACATGTTTGTCACAGTTTTTAAATTCGACTTCCAAACCTTTGCCAGTTTCTCTGAGAGTGATTGCGGTGCATCTGAATTGGACTGCAATTCTTTGGAAACAGGTTCATCGACAGTGGTCCCCAGCTTGTCCTCTGGATGAACAGTTTAAACTGTTTAAATTCCAGGTTTGCTCAGATGAAGTTCATTCTATACTTTCTTCATTGTTAGCTTAACAATGCTCTTTAATTTTTAAACTGATCGTATCTGAATTTCAACACAGGACTTGCATTGCAGATTTTCTGTTTCCTTGCTGCAGGGTTTCCCCGGCTTTTGTTTGTTTTTACTTTCATGCAAAGGAAGCTGAAATGAGGTGATCTGGTTGTTTCATAGTAATATATATTTAAAAAAACAAAAACCCTGAAACATACCTTTATTATTACTATAGGGGCTTTTGTCTCATTGACAATGATAGATCTGCCAGGATGAGATTATGATTACACAGAAAAAAGGATTTTCAAAGAACTAAAGAGTGCGGGAGATAAGTTGGTGGTGAAGGAGAGGGTTTCCTTCACAGGGATTCATCACAGCGTGGTGTCCAGCAGCCACAGGAATATCAGATTTGGGAGAATGAGTATCATTCAGAGAGTTCATTTTGCCTGGAGATTGGTTTTTTACCTCTTTAACTCTGGACACCCTGAGACTGTTTCTTCCATCTGTTTTAACTGCGATCTGTCCCACGGCATTTGGCACACAGATTAGAGTAACAGTGGAGAATGGGCAAGGGTACATTTAGAGACTGTGAATTGCATTCAAGGCAGGGCTGACTGGAGAGGAAGGGACACGGAGATATAAAGGAGTGAAATCACGTTCTACACGGCGAGAATGAGCGAATAGGCCTTTGAAGGGGTTTTGCTGTGAAGGCATTTAAAAGAGTGAAATAATTGGATGCTGGAGGCCTCGTCTCAGCAAAAGCAGGAATGCAAACCTCATTCTTTCCATGAGTGTGCTGCATGTGAAGGAGGCAAAGTGAAAGGTGCTGTCATCCAACGAAATTGCAAACAAGAGGTTTTAATATTATCTTTTCCCATTAGACCATATATTCAATCTAAACAAAATCATTTTTTTCTGCAAAATTTGATCTTGGGAAAAAGCCAAGTTATCCACAGGTATCAAGGGATGTACACAGTGTATTGCTTTTTCCCAGATATTGATTTTTTTTCCATCCTTTCATGGCTATTCTGCTTTGAGCAGCCATGTGCTGCCCTGCTTTGTATCATCCTGGTGAACCTGATGATAAACGAATGAATTCCTGAGAAAGAAATGGAATCAGAACACTTGAATGTAATCCTGTGACTTACTCTAGCAGCAACTGGGCTGTGGTTTATAGAACAATACAGCAAGGACGGACAAGTTCATCTTTATTCATCCTTTTTCTGCTGATGACAACTGACTGAAGCTGAGCTTAGGTTATTTAACCCATTTCATTCAAAAGTATCACTGTTGAACACGTTAAGATTGAAGTAGTGTTGCAGTGTTGGTTGATTGGTCTCTAACCTGCAGATATATGCCTCATCTGCAGCGGCTACTGAATACAGACACCAACAATATTTATTTAGCGTAACTGTAAGTCATACTTTATATTCTCCAACTGTAAAAAATTATTAGCTTATAAACCAACGTTTAAAAAGAATGTTGAAATGTGAGTCATTGGCTTTTTTCTATCAACTGATACCCTGTCCTCTTAATTTTTTTGAACATCAGTAGTGGTAGTGAGCATGATGGAAAAACATGCACTGGCCACTGTTCAGCTGCATGTTAATGCAAATATCTCATTAGCCACACATATGACAACAGAAACTGTTGATCTCCTGGGATTTTCCCACACAACCCCCTCTAGGGTTTACAGAGAATGGTGGAGAAAAGAGAAAATATCCAGCGAGCAGCAGTTTTCTGGGCGAAAATGCCTTGCTAATGCCAGAGACCAGAAAAGGATGGCCCAACTGACTTGAGCTGACATGAATATGGCAGTAACACAAATAACCACTCATTACACCCAAGATATGCACAACACATTGAACCCTAAAGCAGATACATCAGCTGAAGTCTAGACAAAGTGCCACTCCTGTCAGCTAAGAACAGGAAACTGAGGCTACAATTCACACAGGCTCACCAAAATGGCACCGTAAAAAACTGCTTTCTCTCTGAGTCTTGACTTCCTCTGCAGCATTCGGATTGGTAGGGTCAGAGTTTTCCATAAAGGACAAATGCATGAAAGCATGGATCCATCCTGCTTGTATCAGCAGTTCAGGCTTATGGCGGTGTTATGTTCTGGGGGATATTTTTTAACTGATATCCAAGAAGTTATCAGTTAAAACTGAAAATTAGATATGTAATATGAAGCAGTAACAGGCACAATTTTTATACATGTGTATATATTTTCTTGACACAGTTTGCACCCTTTAATACAAACTGACCATCATTTCAATGCCACAGTCTACCTAAGTATGACTGCTGTATGTTTTTTGAATTTTGACAGTTAAACACAAAATACTATTGATATTATCACATGTTGACTGTCTAGTCAGTAGTATTTTAATCTTTACTTTGTTGCTGACTGGTGATAGTCATGAAGACACCAGGCACACAGATACAACTGCAGTATCAACAGCACACACACAAACAGGCAAAGCAAAGGAAAATATAAATATATCCCAGAGTATTTGCATAAACATGTTATGCATGTGTGTGTGTATTTTGGTGTGTCTTTCTGTGTGTGCACCATTTCTCTGTACCTTGCAAGGTCAATGCTGTTCATCAGTCATCTAGGCCATTGGGATTCCTCTAATCTGTCAAAATCTGGCATCACTTGACTCCATGGAACAAGTGACAGATGTAGACTTTCTGTTTTATACCTAAAGGGCTTGTTTCAATGCAATTTATATGCGTGGTTGTGCGTTACTTTTCTTCCGTCTGTGGTTTGCTGAGACAAACCTATTTATGAGTATTTCATTTGTGATACTGCAATCACTGCAGCCGCAGAGCGGACTAAACAGGAAGGAAAATGAGAGCTTCGTGTTCCATTTAAATTGACACAGAGAGTACAGCTAAGGAAACCAATGATTTTCTTGTGGTCTAAATGGGCCGTTACAGAGCCTTTTTGGTGCAACTAAAAAAGAGGGTCTTCTTTAGCTGATAAACTTTGTCAATGAGATGCAAATCCATGCAGTACTGAGGAGAAAAAGAGCCAGCGGAGCTGGGCAACTTCACACACACACACACCGTTAAAACAGGTGCTGCTGTTCATGCTTCGTATACAAATTAGGTCATTTCGAGCTTCACACAAGAACTTTTTTCTTTGAAATATAATTTAATTGTCATTGTGTTCGTTTGCATAATTTTGGCTTGCAATGGTTTCCATTTTTGGAACTTACTTTTATTCATAATGCATGCCTTCTATTGCTTGCCTATGTTTACATGTACCTCCTCAGAGTGGAACATGCAAACACACACACACACACACACACACACACACACACACACACACACACACACACACACACACACACACACACATAAAAGCCTGACTTTCTTCTTCAAACATGCATGCGTTTTCTGAGACACTGCATCGTAAAAATGTCTGCCTGCTTGATCAGTCACTTAGTGATTCACACACCATCAGTGTCATCTGCAGCTACACAAAGCCGTCTGGGCAATCCTAAGCACAAATTGAATCAAGCCAATCATCCTCACAAAATCCAATCATTCTGCAATACAGATATGCCATGTGGGGCTTTATTCAATAAAAGAGGAATTATATTCCAAAACATGATATATCCATTTCAGATTTAAAATATATAACCAAAAGTTTCAGTTAACTCAGAGGGGTTGATGAGATTTAATTTGTAAATGCTATTATCACAATCAATGTTAAATGTTCCTGGAGGTAAATCCAGCAGAGCTGCAGTTACAAAAGCAATTAGTGTAAATTAGAAAAGCTTTAGTGTAAAAGCTTTAGAAAAGTCAACACATTGAAACTTGAGGATTCGTAGAATTTGTGCCATTTTGTCTTCGGTAACGAGGGCCTCAGCCTGGGAAGACAGGCAATTACTGTGACACCGACTCGAACATCAGTGAGTGTAAAACCATTTTGTCACTCCTGCTTTTGATGTGTGACTAATTTTATGGATCTGAAAACACAATGTATTTTTGTTTACTTTTTTTTTTTTTAAATAGTGGCTGTGAAATATTAAGCCAAAGATAAATCATAAGTCATAGAGAAATGCTCAGTGCAAAATATAAGTCAATAAATTTCCAGAGACTCACCCACACAACATGTCTGAATTTACAGTATAAGAATGTTTCTAAAAGAAATACATACATTTCTTGATATGTTTGGAATATAGCCTTGGGTTATTTGACAATGAGGTAGAGGTCTTTCCATATTTGCAGTTGCGAAGAAAAGTAATGGAGGAAAAGATACAGTAGAAGTTCAGTGTGTAACAATTTTTGGTAGTTACACATGTTGACCCTGGAAAGTGAAGCTATATGCCATGCAATATGAGTATAAGATTAGTGTGCTCATAACCAATGTTGGGATTGTTGCTCATGTTATAACACACTACTTGTTACTTTTAAAAAAAAAAAAAGTAATTCAGTAAGTTACTCAATTCCTTGACAAAGAGTGTAACTTATTATACTACGTATTACGTTACTTTTGTGTTACTCCATAAGATAACATAATAATTTATATGAACAATGAAAAATCATTTTGCAGCTCTTTGGTTTAAGAGAATAGCTCTAAAATACACTGTGACATAATTACAAGTAAAAATTATAAACTTTAGGCTACATTTCCACAGACCAACACAAATCTCTGTCCTATATGATCTTTCTTTCAGCTTTAGCATATGAACACAAAAATGACAACACAAATTGGTTGAAAAGACTTCTAAATGATCACCACAATGAATTTACTTTTACCCCCGCCACACGTACACACACACACACACACACACACACACACACACACACACACACACACACACACACACACACACACACACACACACACACACAAATGTCAGTGTTTGCCGATTAAAAAACGCTGTATAGTCACATATAATTTTCCTCCTCCCAGAACAATCGGCTGATTGTAGTGTAAGTGTGCAGGAAGAATAATTCAGATTCAGATAATTGAAGAGCCTTTGTAACACAAGCAATGACATCATTCTGACTTAAAGTAATCACTGAATTTAGTACAGTAATGTGTTACATTACTGCATTACTTAAAAGATTTCATATGAGCAATGTCTTACTTTGGAATGTGTTACACCCAAGACTGCTAATAACAGTGCAATACTTCATTGGAAATGCAATACACTGCAGACTAAATGGTTTCTATCTTGACTTCATAGAGGGGCCAACTCTCAGTTTTCATCCAGTCACTGGAAAATGTGTCAGTGAAGATGGTGTTGCCAATGCTACCACTAGTATTGGCTAGATAGCCACGCATTGCTAGGTAGTTGCTTTCTAGCAATGGCATTTTGTGTGTTGTCTGGATAAATTGTACTTGATGTAGAAGAATTTAGGGTAACACGTGTAGCTCAAACTGAGGCTAAACAAGTTGTAAATCTTCACAAAAAACATCACAATGAAATGTTGCTGTAGATATTTAGTGCAACTTGTCATGTTTAGAGAGTTTGACATACCATTATCCTGTATGAATGTACCCACTGTGATGGTAAAAAAACAATTTGTTTCTCATCAAAGAACAGCAAACAATGTCTCAAATGAGAGATACTGGTTTTATAACCCTAAAAAGGCAATTATTATGTATGTGTAATAGACACACCGGTCCACCGTGTCCATTTCACAGTTTGCCTCTCCAAAGCATGAAATGTACACGCATGCAGAAGTTGCAGTAAATTGCTGTAAGCTGCAGTAACAGTAAAAAGAAAGTGTTTAAACAGACATTATTAACACATTTACATGTAAATACATATTAGCTGCAAATGTTTTTCGCTCACTACCGGCTTCTTGTCTTCAAATATATTATCTGCCCCTGCTGGTAATGCAACTTCTGTATGCAGTAATGTGGTTTTTGAAAACATGTCCATATCTAAATGGACACGGTAGACCGAAGTGTCTATCACAGGCTTTGTCGTGATAGTGCTGCTTGGTTGTGTTTAACTGTTACTAGTGTTATGGCCCTAGCAGGGCCTCCTCCTGAAGTTGCCTGTGTGGGCGTGTCCTACCAGCTCTCCTTTTCCTTTTCTTCTCCCTTTTCAGATCCCGGACGAGCCCCCACTTGTTATGTTCCCCTAAAAGGTTCCAGGCTGTCAGGGGGGGAAGGCAGCTGTACAAGAGAAAAAGGTGGCACCTAAGGCAGGAGAGCTGGTAGGACACGCCCACACAGGCAACTTCAGGAGGAGGCCCTGCTAGGGCCGTAACACTAGTAACAGTTAAACACAACCAAGCAGCACTATCACTATTGTAACACTAGATTTTCATCCTTATGTGGCAGCAATATTAACTGAACTTTCTGTAAATAATCAAAATTAAGTGCTACTAAGTGCTACTAAGTGCTATTAAGTGCTATTAAATACTAGGGGTGTGCGATACTGCATATATTGGTATCAATCCAATACCAAGTAAATACAGGCCAGTATGGCCGATACCGATACTTTTCAATAGTACCGGTATCGTCATTGAATTGATGCGTCATTGAATTGCTAAATCTCAAATAATTTTCATGACCTGAAGTGTTTTTTATGATGTTTACTTTTATTATTATTATTATTATTATTATTATTGTTGTTGTTGTTGTTGTTGTTGTTGTTATTATTATTATTATTATCATTATATAGTTAAAACCCAGGACATATTAGGACAAAGTTTATAATTAAATAGAAAATGCTTTATTATCAATTTTTTTTTAGAAGACTTAAATAAAAAGTGCACGCAAACCAGTAAACAAATTAAAACAAACAAGTACTGTTGAGAAACTATAATACAAAACTTACAATTAAAATGCTCAACAACAAAAACAACAACTGGTGAAAATATAAATAATATGTAAACAACTTACACAGACTGAAACAATGAAAAGATGTCCAAGTTGCAATTTCTTCACTTGCAACTCTTTTAGTGAACCAGAGACCTGAGTCTTTTCTTGTTTTCAATTATTTAAACAACAGCACATAACAATATGGATGATACTTTATGACACACTACTGAGAATGAAATGAATGTTATCTGTGTTCCTGCATGCACTCAGGGGGCGCTATGATCTCTCCCACTCACTGAAAACAACCTGTATGGTCACTGCTCATTGTTCGGAGGTCATACTGTGTTTTGCTTTGCTCCGCAGATCTTGTGAAGTGGATGGCTCTGTCAGATTAGATATTGATTTCATGTGTGAGCTTATGTAGTCTTATTTTTCCGGTCTCCCTATAATCAGGTTACCTTAATAGCCTTATAGTTTTTGTAAGCTGCAGGTCATTCTTTGATAGCAAGTAGCTCGAGGCATGTTGGTAATTAGCCAGCAGATTGTTAAATATTTGATGTCTTTTTTCTTCTGTGAGTGATGTGAGTGAGTGAGTGAGTGTGTTGCACTGAGGAAATATTAATGAATCAATTCTCGTTTACGTGGACGGACTCTGAATTTGAAGGTGGACTTTTTTTCTTTTTATCTGTTACACTGCTCACCAGCAGGAGGTGACATTGTTAATTCAATGGCGGATCAATGGGACAGGATACTGCCAAACCAGGGGATAATTAGACATCTTGCATCATCAGGTGTTTATTGAATACATTTTATTGATTACTTATTTTGAAGGCTAAAATGTGGGGAGGATAAGGATCCATTTTTCAATGTGAAACACATGAACTGCCACATAAAAGTTTATTTGGACTTTTTTCAGTTTAATAGTTTCAGGGTCTATAAAAGCTCTCAATCATTTTTGGAAATTTTAGCAACGAAGTAAATGTCCAATAATTTATTTTTATTATTCAACAAAGTCTAACTCTTTGCCCACTTTTATACTCTATTATTGCCATGCTATCAAATCTCTGAAATTAAATACAGACTGTACACTTTTACTGCATTTTCTGTGTATCTTCTGCTCTGAAAGGGAATAGTCCAGAATAATTTATTTAGAAATCATTACCTAGCTTCCTCAGTATTTCCTTGAGCTTAGATATTTTCAGTCTGTAACATGATGCATTTGATCCCCTTAGTTGGCCTTCGTGTTAAAAACTTCACCTGAATGAATGAATAGGTTATAGTGCACTATGATGTCTGCGGCTGAGCCTCTGATGATTAGATTTATGAAAAGTTTTTATTATGAGAATGTAGCTACAGCACAGCAGAAGGGAGTTGTTAATGATATTAATTCCTTTTAGGGAAAAGAAATTCACAAGCAAAGACCTTAACTCAGTAGTGTGCATATTATTAGACATTAAATGATGTTAACAATCTGGATAATTAGTAATTGTTAAAAGGCAAGTAAGATAAAGAGGGGAAGCCGCTGAGTTAGGCTGGTCAGATTACAAGGTCGAAAAGAAAGATGAACTTCCAAGATATTAAGTGATTCTAGACACTCAACTTCTATAACCAGGAAAATTACAAATTTATAGAGAATGATCCAAATCAGTGCAAGTTTTTGTGAGCGTTTTGCTGCTTCTATGCTAATCAAGGTTGCCCTATATACTACATCCAGGGAATAGGCATACTCTCTAACATCAGACATTACAGAAGCACTGTCGTTCTCGGCTTTCATATATGGCTTCACCTAAGGCAATTTAGATTTTAAAAACACACACACACACACACACATGTGCAACTTTATTTTCATATATTGCCATTTACAGGTCCCCAAGAGAGGTAATCAGACTTTGATATGTAAAACTGGTGGAGTTACCCTTTAACTGTAATATATGATAATTACAGTAACTTAACTGTACTGCACCCTGATTGTTTCTATATTAGCGGTGGATCCAATGTGCACTGTGAAGGGGGTGACCTATACTGATAAATAATCATCCTGCTCCACGCTTTAACATTTTCCATTTCATTATTTTGGTTTAATGTTTGTTTTCTCACTCTCAGTGGTGTGATCAGCAAAATTTTCCATCGACACAGGCAGCTGTTTTCAGCACAAAAAGAACAAACCCCCCCAGTATCCCCCTGTATACTACCTGCTCAGCACCATACAGCAGACAGACTTAATGACTTGCTGGTGAACATGTGGAGCATTTAGTAGCCAAAGAGATATATATTTCTCTGAAGAGACCAAAAACAGAGATAAAAGCGAGAGAGCGCTGAACTTACTTTTCCCAGGTGGGCAGAAAGATGACTTCAAATGAATGCTTATGAATGTTTATAGTGCTCTGTGTATATATATATATATATATATATATATATATATATATATATATATATATATATATATATATATATATATATATATATATATATATATATATATATATATATATATATATATATATATATCAGACACAGACAGACACAGCTGTTTACAATGAAAGCCACCCACTTATATGATTACATCAGCCACAACACTGAAACCTCTGACATATCAACAAAATAACACGTTCTGTTTGAAAGCCTGTAGCCCAGGTATGTACCACCATCCTAAAACACTTTCATATTCATAATCCTCTTTACAGCCTGCACAACATGCACAACAAATTCAGGCCTAAACAACCCACTTTAGATCACATCTTGAACTAATTGCAATCAACCACATATAATATGTTAATATAGAAATGTAGCCACCGTTATAGAATTGCAAAAATATGTGCCTTAGATTGCAAAGTGTACAATACAGGAGAGACATTTTCTCAAAGTGCAGAACTGAATTGCACAAGTTGGCGTCACTAACTGTCAGTGCAGAGTCTCCTTGACACATTTCCATTTGTTTTGCAATTTGTGACTGGAATCATGCTTTAAAACTAGCTGCACAAGCTAATGTGTGACATCTCTTTGCTTCCAAAGAGAGATAAAGGGGATGTCTGACCTGCATAGCGCCCTCCACTCTAAAATCAGTGTTTTTCTCAACTGCTGTTGATGCACTAATTTACTGTTGACTGAAAAGCTTGGTTATTACTGCGATAACTTATCAGCTAAGGGGGTCTTTAACCTTTTTATTGCAGAATTGTATGATTTCATTTTACTTAAAGTTTTAGTAGAGTTGTGCTGAGGACGTACAGTGTCCTTTTTGGTCTGGCCTGAACCGGTGGCCCCTCCATAACACTGTGATACTGTGTCCAAGGTACTGGCCTCAAAACAAACCTGACTAACAGAGGCTCCACCCCATCACTGTCAGGTTCTCCCAGTGCCAAACATCGCAGGACACCTCCAGACATCTTGTGTCCATGAAGTAACAGTTGAAGTTCTGAGTGGGACCTATAAAATATTAAACAATACTAATTTTAATATCGTGTCTAATCGCTCTATATTGTGTTATTGCAATTAAAGTCTCCTTTATGCCAAACTGTGTTTACAATTTCACAAATTACTAATTACATTAGGGGATTGTCGGAGCTGCCAGAGCCACAGTTTCAGCTGTCTGCTTTAAAAAATGATTTGGAATGAACAAAGACAATTTGCAGAAGATGAGTCAGCAGACAAAGCTGCAGAATGATAGATGTTTGCACAGAACAACAAGCTGCAGCTCTGGCCTCTGTTGTCAGAGGCTGGTGCGAGAGGAGGATTTTTTCCTTATCTCTGAAAACATAAAATGCTTGTGCGCATTTGCGCTGTCAGAGTTTGAAGATGCCATCTAAAATAGATCTGTACTTATCTATATGTAACACTGTAAACGTGTAAATAAAATCAAAAGATATGGATGTGGTGGTGGTGGTGGTGGGGGGGGGGGGGGGGGGGGGGATCAGGTGCTGCTTATCTTTAAGAGATTTCAGTAGATTTGACTGAGAGACTGAGGGTGAGGAAGTGTATGTGTGTATGCTCATGTCATAGGGAAAGAAATGTATCACATTTACTGTTGTTTAAAGGTTAAAATAAGCTAATATCTGGGTTAGAGTTAAGCTAAGAGTTACTTTTACTGTACCAAGTACTGCTTATGGCTTGAATGAGCATATGTCTCCAGAAAATGAATATAAGCCAATGTAATGTCCTCTGAAAAGATGGAAGCCGTGTGTGTGTGTGTCTGATTTGGCACAGCCTCATAAATCCTTGGGCTGTTCATCTTGTCATCTGAGATTTGGCAGCTTCTCCCTGTTTGTGTATGTATATTTAGATATTAAAATGTGTGTGTATGTGTGCCTCTGTGTGTCTTGATATGTGCTGGTGGTCTAAGTATGCTAATACTCTCTCTTTTTTTTTCTCAATTATGCTTTTGCTCTTTCTCTGTCTCACACAAAAACCCCTGTCTCATGCACTTGTGGTTTTCCCTGCTTGTCTATTATGGCCTAGTTCCTCTCTAATCATGTGACCAGCAGGTAAGAGAGTGGGAGAACTGCAGGTCTAATGATGCCAAAGGGCACTGCAGGCCCCGGGGTGGAATGGGGCGCTGCTCTGCTTTCTTTGGCCTCTTGAGAATCCTCTTGTCGGTAATTACAAAAACTCTGGTGTGTGTGTTTCTCTGTGTTTGATAGGTAGATTTTTGTTTGCACTTCTAACAGAGAATATCCAGGCCCGAGCTGTTCTCCGCTTTTAGTCTAAACCTCCAGTTGTTGTGTATTTGTATATTAAGTGCTTTACATTTGTGAACAAAATGGAACACACTCTGCAGCAATAAAATCCCTGTTGCAGATGTACTTATGTCCTTTTATGGCATTTTGCAGACACTCATCAATTTAAAAAGAGTGGAATTTCTTACTAAAGTGCACTCTGACTGGACTTTTAAAGAACTACAGTTGCTTTGTGAAGGGACTGAATTAAAAAGTGATATCTGAATGTCTTTAGCAGCATTACAAATCCCTCTAGACTCAACAGAGAACACAATCGCATGCTAATTGTAGAGAATGTAAAAATTATTCACTTTTCTCATTACATTACTGAGGGCTGATGGGGCTAACACAGAGGTCCAAAGCCAGCGATTCTCATCTACAATTAGAGTGAGAAATCTTAACATTGTAATTTCATTAGCAAACAGCAGATTAGCTCCACATTAACAGCTACCTGCTTCATTTAGCACTGCAAAGGTTTTGTCTACACAGTGATCCCATAGGCAACTGGATTTTGTATTTGAAATGAAAAAATAAAACCTGCATTATCCAGAGCTGTAAGCTCGGGATAGTAACAGAATACATGCACTGGTCAGTTATAAAAGCTCTCTGCAGAAGATCAGAGTCATTTTAGTATAAATGTTTAGTGTGCTTCCCGAATGCAATGCAACCAATTTAGCAATATAAAATGTATTCTGTTAGGCTGCCTACCCACTCTTCAGCAAAGTCAGACAGTTATTACTTTGTGCCGGTACAGAAATAAAAGATATGTCTCCTTCTAAAACATCTGCTCTGTGACCTCAGCTTTACCGTTAAAGGAGAGCACAGAGGTTGTACTGCAAACTTATTTCCATTCATATAAGGGTCAGGATGAATGTATATCAGAGGTGGAAATGACTAGCAAGCAAGACATATGTTCAGTTGTATCCTTCTGGCTAAATCAGGGTGTCAAACATGCGGCCCCTGGATAACAACTGGCCCTTCTTAATAGTCCAACCTGCCCAACTGTAGGGTTTTGCAAGATCCACTAAGTGCAGATAAAGAGAGCATCATTTTTTAACTTTTCTTTTTACTTTGCATTGGATTGTCTTGTTAAGATTAACTCACAAAATGCTCTCTCAGTTTTTAAATTCATCCAGACCAGAGGTCTCAATGATTGTCTGTTTTTCAACTGTACCCATGGCCTGCCACACCACAGCAAACTAAGACGTTTAAGTCAAGAAGCCATGCGTACAGATTTCTTTAAGTAAAGTTTCTGCAGAACGAGTCAAATGTGAAAAAACTATTAATAACATACAGTTCTGTGCAAAAATGTTGAGTGACCCTTTACATCTTTTATTTTTTTCTAGGGAAATAGGACATATTTTTATTCAAACATGTGCAAACAAACAAGTAAACACAGCAAAAACAGAGTTTGTACAATTCTAGTTTTGAAAGGCCATTTGGCATGTACACCTTTATTCTTCAACACAGACTGGGCTCTCTTAGCCACACTTTCTTGTAATTTCTGGCACATTTTAATAATAATTCTCAAGGCTTCCTAAAGGACATTGGATGTTTTCTGCCTTTGTTTTGTTCTCTGTCGAGATGATTGCACGCGGCTTCAATAATACTGACTGATCATGACTGATAGCGCTCTATTCTGTGTTTTTCTATCCAGGTATGCTTTTACTGCATCTCTACTATGTTTAGGATCACTGTCATGCTGAAAAATGATCCTTTTCAGCTTTTACCGTATGGTGGATCAAAATCAGACTGTGAATTTCTGTGTTCATAATTCCATCAATTTGGACAATTTCCGACAGACGGATGTTGAAAATTACTGTTGTAATTCTCTGGCACCTTATGTACATATTGACCATAACTTGAACAAAAAATGTAAAATTTGAATTGTTCACTCTATAAAAGCTGTTGCCAATGATTTTTTGTCCTGTTCTTGTGTAATTTGGAATTTGTCCTCGTTTCCCTTCCTTACCGATGGTTTCTTGACCATTTCTGATGAGGTTTCAGTGAAAAATAGATGGATCAACTGAGGGAACAGATACATTTCTCATGTAGGTCTCTGCTAGATTTTTTCCAATTATTTCTTTCTGATACTGTTGATCTGCTGTAGATAGATTTTTAGACGTGTCACTTCTTTGTCCTCTGCTTGTCCAAAGTTTCCTGCTTTTATGTTTGTTTGTTTTTAATTGTGGTCTACACACCATGCAGAGATATGCCAAGTTTTCAGGTAATAGCTCTACGAGAATCACCTTGTTGGTGTAAAAGTACTATTTCATGTCTGTCAAACTGTGTTATCTGTAAATTTGTTGTAAATTTAACTAAAAAAATAGGAATAAATGATACAAATGATTGCAACATGCTGGTAATGAAGTGATTACAGATACAATTTAAAAGTAATTCTTTGCAAAGTTTTCTCTTTTTATGCTTGAAGGATTCATAATTAATAAACAAAATAGTAAACAAAACAAAATAAACAACATACCTCTGAAATTGCCAGGTACAAAAGTGAAAACATGAGTGAAAAAGCAAAGAGAAAACTTCGAAAGAATATCACAACTGCTGCTCAAGAGCACTTTAAAAATCATTAGAAAGTCTGGCTCCTTGGATACAAAACATAAAGAAATGATGGCTCAAGTCATGTACCGTACTGTAATTGTCAAGTCTTTTTGTCATTAACACTTCTCATACTTTTCATCTATTGCTGTGTAAACAGATATATAATTAAATTCGATTTTTTTTTGTCAAACGGTACTTGAAATTGTTTACACTAAAGAATGAAACATTTTTTATTATATCGGTAGGTTATTATGCAGCAGTTTTAGTCTGGCAAGGCAGAAGACCTAACCCCTCCCCTGGGCTAAATAGTCAATAGCAGGGATTATTCAATAAAAAAATAAATACATTAAAAAAAAACTCTTTTGCTCACAGTTCTCCTGAAAATAGCCGTGACAAAAAGAGTAAAGCGAGGGTGTTCAGGTGCTCTCGTTTGGTTGCTCTTCAGTTTGCTGTCATGCTAATGGGAAGCATCTCTCCATATTAAGTGCGCCCTTGATCTTGTCGTCCTTCCACCAGTGTGTTTCTGAATCACATTATAATTACACACAAACATGTACACACACGTGCATTTTAAGCTCACAAATCCACGCACGTGCACAAACAACAACACGCACACACGCCCATTCACCCAGCCTTGTTTTATGTTATCCAAAGTCCAATCACCTCATTCACTCAAACTCTATCGGATCCACTCGCTTATCATTTCCCCATTCTTTCCACATTACGTCGCTGGCTCATGGTCTCTCTTTTATGATGAAGCTACTAAGCAGACAATGACAGAGGAAATTAAAAAATTAGTTTAGACACAACCCTCATTATTTCCACTCACAGCACCAATTGCAGAAAAACCTTCTTTTTCCTAACATGCACCATTTAGGGCTGAATCCCAGAAATAACAAGTGATTGATGTCTCTCGCTCTCTCTCTCTCTAAACCCTCCACTCCCCAATTTCCTTTCCACGAGCTCTCTTTCATGTTCTTGGAACATCCGCCACACATGAAAAGACCACATGAATATTAAAGGAAGAGAGGTAACCTTCAGCAAGCGGGTGAAGTTCTCTGTAGTCACAGTGAGTGACACAAACTAACCTCCAAGTGTTCGCTCAAAAGCTTGCTTCCCACGTGCCTTTGATCTTCTTGTTGCAGAATCAATACTGTGTTTAGAGACACACATGGATGCGTACTGACAAGCACGTGCACACCGTCACAAATGAGGACACACAGAAGCGCCGGCATTCACACATAATCGATTGGCGCATTCAATCTCAGTGTTTTGATTGGCTCTCTCGAAGAAGTGAAGAAGTGAATGTAGGAAAAAACAGTGCTCTTCAATCTGAAGGTAGCTCTCTCTCTTCACACCTATAACAGACAGACATCAGTTGCCACCATCTGCGATCGTGGCTCAAGAGTTGGGAGTTCGCCTTGTAATTGGAAGGTTGCTGGTTCGAGCCCCGGCTTGGACAGTCTCGGTCGTTGTGTCCTTGGGCGAGACACTTCACCCGTTGCCTACTGGGGGTGGTCAGAGGGCCCGGTGGCGCCAGTGTCCGGCAGCCTCGCCTCTGTCAGTGCGCCCCAGGGCAGCTGTGGCTACAACGTAGCTTGCCATCACCAGTGTGTGAATGTGTGTGTGAATGGGTGGATGACTGGATGTGTAAAGTGCTTTGGGGTCCTTAGGGACTAGTAAAGCGCTATATAAATACAGGCCATTTACCATTTACCATGCTTTGTGTTTGTGTGTGCAAAGTGGGTGCATGACGCTCCCTGACAATGTGACATAGAGATGGTATCACTGCTAACCCACTCTTCTGCTTGTTGTTTTTCTGGCACCACATGAAAAGGATAGATAGCTTGGTCTTTGATTGGCTGTTCATACCAAGGTGAAGTTGTCCCTGAACATCTACCCTGCTCTGCTCTGTTCATGTTTCAGTCTCTGCAACTAAAAGCAGCAGCCTGTGCTTCAGTATGCTGTCCATCCATCCATCCATCCATCCATCACTTGATTTTACAGCTGTGCGAAGGTTAAACACCTAGACTCAAATTTAATTTGTGTTTGATGGCACGCACAGTAAAAGAGGAAGCAGTTTATTATGAACACCTGGATATGTGTACATGCTGCATGTATGTTTGCTCAAGCTGATGGCAGATGGTGCGGCAAAGAAGATAGATCTAATGAAATATGAACGAAGACCTGTACAACAAGATTTAGAGATTTTTTTCACCTCACTTTCACTCAATTTCCTACAACACCCTAATGAGTGGATAAGTATTGGAGATTTCGTTTTGTTAGAACAGAAAATGTGTGACGTCAAACCCAAACCAAATGTAGACCTTTGCCCGCAGTTCAAGATCAACAAGGGCAAGGGTAATTTTGTCTTGTTCCTGGTCTCATTTGAACCTGTGCAAATTTGTGTGTGTGTGTGTGTGTGTGTGTGTGTGTGTGTGTGTGTGTGTGTGTGTGTGTGTGTGTGTGTGTGTGTGTGTGTGTGTGTGTGTGTGAGAGAGAGAGAGAGAGAGAGTGAGAGCGAGAGAGTGAACTCACACCTGCTTGATGTTGCTAATCTGCGCTTTATAAATTAGTATTAATGAATCTTGCTGCATCTTATTATTTCTGTCTCTTTCAGATGAATTCAGAGAGACATTATTAGTGAACATGAAACAAAATATAAAGCACATAACAGGAAAGACAGAAAATCAATATTTATGACCTATAATGACCATGGCCATGGATGATCAGCCTTCAGACTTCAGCACAAAAATATGGATGTCATGTCTGATATTTAGAGAGCTTTAGCCATTTGTTGATACCATGCAAACTGCTTGCAGAGTGAGCAGCAGCTAGCACAGATTAGTGTACACCTAGTACTCTGAGACAGAGCTTCTCGAAATCTCGATGACCGAGTGCCAATTTGGGACCACAGCATGTAACTGAGCTCTTTACAGGAAAAATTCTCACACTACAGTCAAAGATTGTAACGTGTCTGTGCAGTCTTTGGCCGTTTATGTTGCTACCTGATATTTCTGTGCTAGTGTAAATGTTTTGTAAGCATTACTGAGGTGGTTACTTCTTTCCTTGGTTCCTACTGTATTTATCAAAGTCAGGAGGGTTTGTTCTGGGACAGCACAATGGTGCAGTGGTCACCTCACAGTAAGAAGGTTGTGGGTTTGTGAGGTTGCATGCATTCCCTGTGTGTACCCCAGCTTTCTCTCACAGTCCTAAAATTAGGTGAAACTGTGATTCTAAATTGGCTGCAGGTCTGACTGTAAAAGTAAATGGTTGTCTATGTCTCTGTGTTGCTTGTGTTATAGACTGGTCACATGTCCAGGGTGAACCCTGTATGTGTATCCTACAGCCAGGGATAGGCTACAGCCCTCCCTGCAGCCCTGAGTTAAGCAGTTGGGAAAATGGATGGTTTGCGCTATAATGACTCAATTAGAAAAGTTGAAATTTATGAAAAGTGCTTCCTTAGTGTTGTTGGGCACTGCTGCATCATGGTATGTCATGGATTGTGGAGGAATGAAATGTACAGCAATGCTTCTTTCCTTGTTGTGCCTGAGAGCCCCATAAAATGTTACCAGTGGCCACTATGGGCCAGAAAACTGCACTTCAGGAAATCTGGCCCTGAAAAATCAGCAAAGAAAGTACTACAGAGCTATCCATCCATCTTTCCACTTCGCCAATTCATAGCTGGAGCCTACCTGTGCTGTCATATTGCAAAAGCTGGAGTACATCTTGGACAGTATATCGCAGGGCTATTTCAAGAGATGCCACGTTCAATTCATGTGCTGCACTAGTAAAAAATGAGAGAAGTCTATAAATGTAAATTGGAAAACAGGTCGATGAAATATTGCCCATTTTTCCAGTTACTTATGCTTAGCTTTGTGTGGTAGCAAGGATCCCAGCTGATGGTCCTTCTTCACCTTGGTCAGACTGTTAGGATATCACAAGGCTAAATCGATAGATGCACCCACACGGGCACAGGGAGAGTGTGCAGTCTCCACACAGAGACACCAGTCAACCAGCAGTTTTGTACCCACAACGTGATGAACCTGCTAATCACTGCAGCATAGTGATGTGAATTTTGCACCTGCACTCAACATTTAAAAAGTCTTTTTTTTAAATATTTTCACTGCCCATAATTGTACTGTCATAATTCACTTGTTGTTCTACTCAGTCTTGTTTTAAGCCAGCAGCTGTTTCCATTAGTCAACATAAGAAAAATTCACTGTACTAAATGTTTCAGCACCAAACAACAGGTTAGAAAACAGCTGGTGTTAGTGAAGCATTTAGCAGAAATTTCCCTCTGGACTTGACCAAAATAGAGCTTCAACAAGAGAAAATATTGGACTTCATTCATCAGGTGGACAAACACATGAATGTTATAGTTGCGCCTCAGTTTCTCTATTTGTACATTAATGACTTTTCTCACACCACCATTACATTCATGACAACCTAAATTGAAAGACAGACTTATCTTCTTTCTACTTTGTTATCTTTGGTCTTCTTTAGATTCATTTCTCTCTAAATGATGATGTCTGCTTTACAGCTGCTCTCTAGCCCAGTGGAAAAGCCCCAAACCATCAATTCAAGATCCAGGCAGCCCCATCGCAGTGGCAATGAAATGAGAATCTATGTTGTGACAAAGCTGACCTCCTTTTCCTTGTCTCGAGAGATTTTGCCAGTAGGAGGTGAGAAGAGAGGATGGGGGAGAAGGGAAAAGGGAAAAGGGAAAAGGCAACTGTCAACGAAAAACTGAGAAAATTGGGTTGGTGGAGGCACAGATGAGGTAAGGCAGTTAAATGAAATCTGCAGAAGCACTGGAATGTAATGGGGAGGGGGAGGAAACTTGCAGGAATGTAAAAAGGAAGAGGCCAGGAGGTGGAAAAGTATGGGGGAAAGAGAGGGAGATTAAAGGAGAAGAGAGGTCAACGAAATAAGGGTAAGTTACTGCCAACAGGAGTTGGAGTGCTATCCTTTTCTCTTGTTTCATCCTCCTTGTGCCTCTAGCAGGAGTTGATTTACTGCCCACTACCGAATGAAGATACCCTCCACGGTCATCTGCCTCCATCTCCCCAGTTTACTGCTCCTTCCCAGAGGTGATATTAACACCTGAGGAAACACAGTGCTCCTTTTCCCCTGCTGTAGCAGGGTCTTTATGGAGCCCCGCACTGGCAGAGAGAAAGAGCATTACTCAGGCAAAAGTGTGTGGTGCTATAATAGTTGCAAAATATCTCTGCTTTGCAATAGCGACACTCCACAGAGTTGTAATGGCCCTTCAGCAGAACTTGAATGGAACAAAACAGCCTTTTGTTGTAATGCTGCACTAAACTCAGTGGCAGTCTGACTCTAAAATCTGGAATAATATTGTCACAGAAATTAGTGCTATCTCTAATTTTGTCCCAAAGAACACATGGGTAAGAAAGCCAGCACACACAGAAGGTCCTTCTGACTCCTGTGTGTGCTTGTGTACTCTCACCTCTCTGATCTCTCTTCTCACCACCTCGTGTTACTCCTTCCCTGTTTCATTTTTGCTCCCTTACTTCCCTTTCCTCTTCTCTCCCATCTTCACCTCTCTCCCTCCACGACCTTTCTTTCACCTTAAAGCCATATAATCAGTTTTGCTGCCTCTCTTTGCCACTTCTCCTTCCCTTCACTGTCCCCACGCCACTCTTCCATCCTCTCGTCCATGCTCCGCTGTGATGTTTCATTTACTTTAATCTAATTTGATGTTATTTAATTTAGAGCGCAGTGACTTGTGATGGCTCAGCAGGGATTCGGGGGTGTAGCTGCACTGTTGCACTATTATGTGTGTCTGTGTGTCTCTGCATGTGTACAGTCACACATATGCATACGTTCACAAGTCTGCAGTGTGCACACATGCACGGATGTGCCCTTCGGCAGAGCAGAAATGTTTAATTTTTGCAGCCTGTGTTTGTCTCTGAGAAAACAAACGAACTTACAATCATGCCAAGATGGTCATCATTTATTTACATGGTTGAGTAAGATTTAGGAGACAGTGGGGAGAATGAGAATGAAAAGATGATGTGGGTAATGTTTAGACAGCCATACTTACAAATAAATGAGGGGTGCAGGAGGAGAAATACATGGTGAGAAGAAGGGGAAGAAGACAACGAGTGACCTTGGGGAGGACAGATAAATAGACGTATTGTGATTTATATGACTTCATGCATTATTGACAAGGAAAGTATTAGCTGCAGGGAACATTTTTCACTTGCAATAATCTCCAGACTGTTATGACATGCTGCTATAGACGCCGACTATCAAGACAGAAGTGTATTGAACATTAAAAATTCAAGCCAGTGGACATACTCCAAGCTACAGAGGACAGATCACAATGTATGAGATAAAGTAAAATCTGGTTTCTGCATTACTATCTTTGATATGTATCTGTTGGAATAAGGTGCCTTTGGCACAAAGCTGCTACGAGAGGAATAAAGTTACAAATTGATTGTAACTACAGATATTTTTCAGATATCTTCAGTACAATACAGCATGCCGGTGAACACAAATAATGAAGTAATGTTGGACATTTGTTTCTTTTTTTTATGTTATATACTGTGATAATACTCTTGATTTGTGAATTCAGGTGTTTTCAGCCACATTGCCACAGGTGTGTAAAAACAGCTTAGGCACAAAGTGGGAGACCACATAAAGTTACAGAGCAGACTATGTGTTGAGGCACGTCGTGTATAAATGTAATCAGTCCTCTGCTGATTCAGTACTCTCCAAGTTCCAAACATCCTCTGTTATTAACATCTGCACAAAAATCATGGAAAGTCATGGAAGCCTGGAAACCCACGTTTCATGGTGTGGATTTCTATGGCTGATCAGCTCCTGCAGGTGTGTAGTGTGCGTGACCAATACTTTTGTACATATACTGTATGACTAGAAATATTCTCTTACATATTCATTTGCTAATTGAATAGAGTGAATTGTTTCCTGATGTAGTTACTTGTCATAATAAAGAATGCAAATGTAAGTAAGCAATACAAATACAGGAAAATATGAAATCCAATTTCAGAGTGTGTTTTTATGTCCACAATTGACACTTTGCTTTTTTGCTTCACCATTGTGTATTCTGTATTGTTTGTTTACCTAGAAAGTCTCAAAGCTTTGAGCTCAGATGAACTTGTAATCCTGTTAGTTTTATCCCTCAGACGTTCTCAGAGAGCAGCAGGGATGCCAGCAGCATTACCATATCATGAATTAAAAGTAATTTAATCGTGTTTTAATTAAACCTCATTTGGGTCTGTTGCCAGCGTGTGTGGGTGTGTGTATGTGCATGTGTCTTTGTTTAAGTGGAAGATGGGTTTTTTAAAAATGACTGTCTACAGACTTGAGCCTTCTCTCTATATCGCTCTCTCTTTCTGTGTGTGTTTGTGTGCGTGCGCACATGCGTGTGTGTGCTTTACACAGTGTGATGGGTTTTTTCTGTCTTTTTAGGGGAACTCTTCTTGTTAGTTTGTGATGATGCTCACACAGAAAGAGGGTACTTTTCTCTCTTTATGTCATTTATTAATTTTTTTGTTTGTTTTTTTCTTTTTGCCACTTATCTCTCACTCTGGGGTTTTTGTATTTACCTTTCAATGGCCTAAATTAAATCAGGTATGGCTGTGTGACTTTAATGTAGCTTTTAAAACTGTTATACACAAAGATCCAAATATATGAACACGGAAATAATACGTGAAACATTTTTATTGGTTTGCTTGTGCCTGCGTTTGCACTTTTTGGATATAACTTGCACCTGATTCAAACTCAAACCATTTGGAACTTGACAGGGATGAGAAGAAAACTGCTGCTGCTGCTGCTGGATTCGGATGTCTGAAGGGATGATGGACTGGCAGCTGCCTGGCTCAGAAGAGAAAACAGACTAGAACAGCTTAAACCTACCAAGGTGTGAGATTTATTCATGCCGTGTGTGTGTGGGTGTGTGTCTGCTGAGGTTCAGCTGATATGGGTTTTTTGGATTTTCTGATATTTTTGAACTAAAGTTTCCTGCAGCTGGTGCATTACATTTGAGCATTTCATGGTGAAAAGGACATGCACTATATCAGTATATATATATATACACATATATATACACATATATATACACATATATACACACACACACACACACACACACATATACATATATATGAACCTTTGGAGGTAGCATTTAGCAGCCAGGGGCACTGAAACACTGAAAGTTCCTCTCGAACACATTAAATATGTAACTGTTCCAGGATTTAGCAGCCTCTATTGAATGCTCAGGAAATCTCTGGGATAAAATGAGTTTTTAATCTGCTGAAACATTACTAGGTAATTAAACGAAGGAATGAGATCTGCAGAGAACATAAGAGATGGATCTTTGCATCAACATATCCACAATAATAAACACTGACTGTCAGTGTAGCAGGGTGATTTAAATGCTCCGTTATTGTGCGAGCTTTCATGCTTGTTAGTGTTTGTGTGCCGCTCATGTGCATCACTAAGTGTATCCAGCTATTTCAAGCAGATGATGAGTCACCAGTGGTAATCTCCAAATGACAGTGGGTTACATTTTGAGGGTATATCCATCATGTTTGTGGGAAGTACCTGCAGGTGATCAAGGTAGTCCCTGTGCACAGTTAACTTGTTAGCTGTCCTACCAACTCTGACTTTGCCAGCCGCTGCTCTAAAAGGGGCAGTAATTTCTAATTTTATGGTCTTGTGGGCAGCGGGGGCAACAAGCTATGTTAAAGTTACCGTGACTAATGTCATTACAGGCTGTCAGACAGACTTTGCTTTAGATGTGTAGCTCACAGCTTACAAACAGGGAGCAGGTAAAGCTTCATTGACTTTCCCAAAGGCACTCTCTGTCCCATTACAATTCAAACTGTGTTTTCATTTGTGCAAATACACCACTTTTAGAGTGGAAAAAGTTTTAGATTAGATATGCCTAATAATGAAAGCATGCAAGCTAAACCAAGTTCATTTTGAGTGTGGCACTGATACACACTGTTACACCCTAATTCAATTTGCAAAGGAAATGGAGGATTTATCACTGAAAATAAATTGTGGAAACAGTGGATGGTTCTGGAAATATATCTTAATTTTATATGCACTACTTGTATATGCGCTAATCAGCCACTTTATTTGGTACAACTGATCGACTGTTTGCTAACACAACTATGTAATACGCCAACCGCATTGCAGCACCTTAGTGCATTTAGGGATATAGATACTGATCCACTGGAATTTTCCCAAATAACCACAGTATTTGCAGAGAATTGTCCAAAAAGAGAAAATATCCAGCAAAGAGCAGTTTCCACTGTGACAGTGCCTCCTTCATGTCAGAGGTCAGAGGAGAAGGACCAGAGTGCTTTCAGATGATGGGAAGGTACCGGCTGATTACAATAAATAACTACTTGTTACAACCAATATGCAGCAGAGCATATTTAAACTCACCAGGCATCAAACCTTGAAGCAGTGGTGTGATGAGTCAGAATCTGGTGTAAACAGCATGAATGTGAGTTTAAAATACACATAATTATCTGAAAAAATGTGTTAGCCCTGTGACAAACTGGTGACCTGTCCAGGGTGTACCCTGCTTCGTGCCCTAGGATAGCTGCGATAGGCAGCTCGACTCTGACCCTGATAAGGATAAGAAGAAGAGAATGGATGGATTACTTTAAAACTATTCAGATGTAAGTGGCATTAAAGTTGTATTCAGATTTTTTTTCATGTGCAGTGGTGATTGAAGTTTTTTATTTTATTTGTGCAGAGCTACATGTCTCATGATGTTAGTTATCTTTCTCTTTTTTTTATTTTTCAGTGTCACATCTGTCAGCAGCTGGCCCTCCACCCCCATTCTCCATCACACATGCTTGCACACACTCTTTCCTCCAAAGGTCTAGATGTGAAATCCCATAAGCGTTGTATTATTGATGTGGTGTTGCAGATGTAACCTTCTGAGAGGGAACTTTACGTTTTGCCCCGGGGCTTTTGAGCTTATTACTTTTTATAGAAAGCATATTTATTTGTGTTTAGGAAACAGTTTGAGGCAGAGTTTTATAAGAACACTCGATGGGCAGGCTTATTGTTGGCTGTCTGACCTTTCAGCCGTACCGTTATGTGTAGTATATTTATGTCTGTTCCATTTCAGGCATCCAGCTGTTTACCACAGATTTCTTGTGATCTCTTCCTCACTTACACACTTTGTCCCTTTGTTCAACCTGTATGTATTCATGTATGCAAACACATATGGTAGAGCCAAAAAGGCACTATATCACTGATTTTTGAGTATCTCCTCATAATGTTCCCGATCCTGGGTACATAGGTGAAAGTGAATTACCCCGCATAGGGAGTTTAAATTTAATTTTCGATGATGCCCACGGTGCTAAACTCTAGCTGACAGGATAAATTTTTTCCCCATGGAAGGTCATCATTGCTTCAGGACTTCAAATAAGCATGGCAGGGAGGTGGAGTGGAATGGATGATGACAATATTTAAATGCAAATGAAAATGAGGTTGGATTTGGTGAGATGACGCACGTATTATCGAGCAGGGTAGTGATCTGAAACTGTAATCTGGTTTCTCAGGTTTCCACTGCATGAGGGAGCAGGAAACAAGATTAAGGCCCAGTTCCTCAGCCAGCTGCAAGTTTACTAAGTAGACAGAGTTTATGTAAAAAGTATTTCAAGTACCACCCAGATATAGAATATGGTGTCTTATACACTTTTGCACGGCAGTAAAAAAAACAAAACATAAGGTCACAGTTCATTTTCAATTATTTCTCTACTGAAATTACAAACGTTGTTGTCCTTCAAGACAGTCCTTTCATTCTCATGAAACTGTGGAGGAGGCTATTAAAGCAGTACATTATCATCACCTTTCACTCTGGTGGAGGAAATAAACTGCCATATCTGAACGTGGACTTTGAAATGCTAATGTTCTTGCTAGGAGGCTGATGTACTATGACCTCAACAGAGACTCTTTCAGTCTGTATACTTAATCTGGCCTGTTTCACTTAACGATCTGCTCCTGCACAATTCTGTTTCCCTGTTTAACTTGAAACGCTTGATACTGTTATTTTACTTACATGCCAAATATGTTTTGACTTGATTTGAGTCTTAGGGGCATCTTGATGGCAGGTCAGAGTTTCAATTCTGACCTTTCTGTTTCATTGCATGTCTTTCTGTATAATTTGTTGGCACTCTCTGCTGTCAACAATCTAAATGTGTGAAGTCTGTCTCTCCGGGCTATGATTTGGTCATGGTCCCATTTATGTAGTGATTAAAGCTCAGGAGGCCAAAAGCGTGCCTCTATTACCAAGCAATAAATGGTGTGTGAGAGCAAAACATGTCCGTGGTAGAAGATGCAATTTTATATGGTGCAGTTTGCTGATGCTGATGGTTGAACATCAGGGAGGTTAGTAAACTTAACAAGCTCCTTAGGGTTGCCAGTTCTGTCCTAAGCTCCATGGACACTCTGGGTGCAGCGGTGGAGAGAAGGACTTTGTCCAAACTAGGAGCTATAATTGACAACCCCTCAGGAGGAGTGTGTTCAGCAGGATGATCCTCCAGCTGAGATACAGGACAGCAGAACCGAGTGCCGGGATGCAGCTTCTGTCTGCTATATAACCATGTAATTCCTAAATAGTTAATGCAGCACTTTTGTTAAACCCTTTGAATTAAAACTGAAATTCTGCAGTTTAATCACATCTTGAATATTTGATTTAAGCCCCTCTTTGGTGGTATACTGAAGAAAATTAATTCAATTAAGTGTTATTTCTAGGGCTGGGTATCGTCACTGATTTCTAGAATCGATTCAATTCCGATTCACAAGGTCCCGAATTGATTCGATCCACGATTCGATTTAATTCGATTCGATTCGATTCGATTCGATTTGAATCTGGGAAATTCTGACAGTCAGAAATATTATAATTCAGATCAGTAGATTTACATATTTTTGTATCTGTAAAAAGGAAGCTGACACACGCAAGACTTTATCAAAGGTGTAAGCGTCACAGCAGATGCCTTTGTGTCAAAGTAGCTGAGGATAAAACAGAAAAACATGAAGGTGATTTTCCTGGCCTGGGATTTTATAAAAATATTCTGCAGTACATCAAAAACGAAAGAAAACCATTAATCAACACATGAACATTGCCTCTGAAGTTACAGAGGTTTTACTAGAGACACGGCTAGCCGTTTTGCATTTTGCTAATTTTAAAAAGTTTAAATTTGCTCAGAAGCCTATTGAACCTATTGAGAAATTAGGTTTTCTTTTCGGAAGTATATAAAACGGAAAAAAAAAACGTCGGCCGACAGCGCTGTGGTAGACTTGTGCTTAATAAACAAGCGAATAATGAAGAAAACAGATTTTTAGACGGGAAACTGTTGTTGAAGTACAGAGAGAGAGAGAGAGAGAGAGAGCTGTGCATCATGGTCGAAGCAAAACAGTAAAAGTCAGAGTGAATCCATGACGATGTTTATGTGAAGCTTAGTTTGGATCTTCTTTTGCTGCTGGTTCGGTCAATATTGTTTGGAGAGACATCAAACTAACAGCTTTAGAATCAGCGCATAAAGGGCGTGAACACAAAGTGCCGACCTGCCGACAGATCAGAATCAGCAAGCTGTCGGCTTTCAGCCCCGACTGTGAGAAAGGCGACATCTAACTGATTCTGATCCGCGGGTCGCGCTGTGTGTCTAAGTCTTTGTGCAGAATCCATGTTCCTGCTCTCATTTACTGTTTTAGCTGTTTGGTGGTTGTTGAAATTTTGTGAGATGTCACCAGAGATTCTGGCATTTCGGGCAAAATAAATTTATATTAAAAAATCGATTCAGGATTTTAATGAATCGATTTTACGTTATCCAAGCCAGAATCTATTTTAATCAATAAATCGATTATAAAAACCCACCCCTGGTTATTCCTATAGTGCCAAATCATAACAGCAAGGTGCTTTATAAAGTAAAAGACCCAATAATACAGAGAAAACCACAACAATCAAGCACTGTGAGCAAGCACTTGGCAACAGTGGGAAGGAAAAAACTCCCTTTTAACAGGAAGAAAGCTCAGGGAGGGGCAGTCATCTGTTGTTGGGGGTGAGGGGAGGGAGACAAGACAAAGACATGCTGGGGTTGAGAGCCAGATATTAATGACAACTAATGATTAAATGAAGAATGGTGAAAAAACATAGTAAGTAAAAACAGTGAGTGTAGAAGAAATACTCAGCAGCCTGGCCCTAGTGCAATGTAACTAAGGGTGGATCCGCGTCACTTGATCTAGCTCTACCTAAAAGCTTTATCAAAAAGGAGAGTTTTAGGCCTAATCTTAAAAGTAGAGAGGGTGTCTGACTCCTGAATCCAAGCTGGGAGCTGGTTCAAGAGTAGAAGGGCCTGAAGGCTGAAGGCTCCGCCTCTCATTCACAGAAGTACGCCTGTAGTCTGAGAGTGAAACGCTCTACTGGGGTGATCTGGTAATATGAGATCTTTGAATGTAAATGTAAATAGAAGTCAGTGTCCAATAATTTATGGATGTAACTAAATATATATGATCATTTCAGACCATTGTGATGGATTGCTGACCTGTCCAGGGTGTACCCTGCCTCTCCCCCTATGACAGCTGGGATAGGCTCCAGCTTGACTCTGATTCTGAATTGAATAGGCACAAGAAAATGGATAGATGTTCAGATTTAAAACTTCTTCTCGTCATTCCTCTGTTCGTATTTGAAGCTGCATGTTTCACCAGTTGTCAGTTCTCCAAGGTCACTTGGCAGGATCCAATTGTGAATGTGAAATCCATGTAATAGTCCAGGTGAGGTGTATTATTCAGTCAGCAGGGAAATGCAAAAGCATGAATGAGGATGCTGAAAATAATTCAGATTGTTAGACTCGGCGTGGAAACCAGTTATGAAGCAAACATAAAAAAGAACTGCTGACATTTGAGTTCTCAATACTGAAGAAAACCACAGTGAGTTCAACATAAAATTCAGATTATGACCAGACACCATCTGCACAGCTGGGTCAAGTGGATATTAAGGACGGATGGACAGATGGACTCCAGAAATATGGCAATGATGAAAGAAGGGACTGGACAGAATCCAGTAGTGGGCTGAATTTGAGTTTTCAATTCTGAAATTTTATATTTAGAATTTTGTATTTAGGAATCCCTGCTGTAACAGTTCAATAGTGGCAGAAAAAGGCCAAAGTTCTAACTTGTAAAGAAGAGGCACGGACTACATTGTAGACCTTTTACACCACATTCATCTAAAAATGGAATTAGGTAATATATATTTTAAAGAGCTCTCAGTTCTGCACTATATTTGAGATACTTGTAATACATGCAGGCTACATGGAGAAAAGGGAAAAAAAAACAATACCAGTGTTTGGTTGATAATTTTGTTGGATGAAGATATATTTTTTTGTACTTTTGCTTCTGGATGCTGTTACAGTTCTTTTAAAATTAAACAGTCATGGTTAATTAATATGCAGATGTTGTCCACGTTTCAGCTGAGATTCAAGGGGTTTTACAAAAAAATTCTAGTAAATGTTTACTCACTGGAGATATAATCAGCCCATTTTCAAAGGCTTAAAGTTAATTGGGCTACTGACTGTCCAGCTATTTTGTGGCCAGGTAAGGGCTGTCCACTTGTTATTTAATGAGAAAAGAAGCAGACATGATATAAGAATCAGAATCAGCATATTTTATTAATCTCTGAGAAAATTAGTTAGTCGCATCTGAAAAAGTGTTGAAATGTGTTTTATGGCTTTTACTGTATTGATAAAAATGAGGGCCAAACAAAGAGCTTGTAAGTTAGTGAGGTTGCCAATATAAATAGATAAATAGATAAACCTTTCATTGAGATACTAAAAAATGTAGAAGAGGCCAAATCAACAATCAATGGAACCTGGCCAGCTTAGCAACATCTAAAGACCCAAAAGGTCTAAAAAAGAAGAAAAGTGCATGATGACAGAATTATTTCTATAGTTAAGAAAAACAACAACACAACATCTGTCTTTGGACAAATGAAACCAAGATGAACTTGAACCAGAATGATGGGAATAAAGGAGTAGGAGAGAAACAGCTTATGGTCTTAAATTAATTAAACATACAACATTATATGTCTAACATAGTGGAGGTAGCATTATGGAAAAGGTATGTATGGCTGCCAGTGGAATCAGGTCACTAGTGTTTATTGATAATGTGACTGCTGATAGAGGAAGCAGGATGAATTCTAAAGTGTGCAGGGCTATACTCTCTGCACAGATTCAGCCAAATGTTGCAAAACTGATCAGTGTTTCAGTGCAAATGGATAATGACCCAAGGATGCTCCAAAAGCAACCCAAACGTTTGTCCAGATCAAAGAAATAGGATATTTTTGAGATCATGTGACCAAGAGCATGCTTTTCCAGCACAGAGGCCTACAAGCAAGCAGCAACTGAAGGTTGCATTAAAAGCCTGGAAGAGAACCTCAACAGGGGAGACGCAGCATTCGGTGATCCATTTGTTCTAAACTTCAGGCAGTCACTGATTTTCATCCAAGTGTTAAAAATCAATCATTATTTATTTAAAAATATAAAAAATACAACTGCAGGTCAAAGCTCTATCATGCACAGAAGAAGCCAAATGAGAGCATGCAGCTATCTTAAAGCGAATCTAAAATCAGCTGATCAAAAGTAGAGAAGTGTTTTGTGGTAAGATTAATCAAAATTTGTAATTTATCATTTCTTTTTAGAACTCGTGGAAAAAGCATTCTCCAGACTAAAGAGGATAATGACCACTTGCCTTGTTATCAGCGCTCAGGTGAAAAGCCTGCATCTTTGATGGAATGGGGGTACATTAGTACCTATTGTATTGGCAACTTGCACATCTGGAAACGCTCCATCCATGCATAAAGGAATATACAGGTTTTAGAGCAACTAATGCTGCCATCCAGAAGACATTTTCTTCTAAGGGAAGGCCTTCGATACATTAGTAAGATAATGCTAAACTGCATACTGCAGCTATTACAAAACCATGACTTTCCAGTGGAAAAGTCGGATGCTTAACTGGTTTGCCTGCAGTCCAGACCATTCAGCAATTAAAAACATCTGGTGCATCATGAAATGAAAAATACAACAAAGAAGACTCAGTACTGTTCAGCAGTTAGAATCCTGTGTCAGACAGGAGTGGGACAATATTCCTCTTCCAAAAGTCCCGCAGCTGCTTATTTTTTCAGTATTCCAGACACACTCAGGATCACCTTCACTTCTCAGGGCATGTTGATAAACCTGCAGGTGCAGAAAGAAAAACAGAGGAGAAGGTTTCAATTTTGTTTTGCAGTTTAACCAGTGTTCTTAGTTGGTTCGCTAATCTTAAGTTAATGTTCCTTGTTTTTCTTTTACAGCTTCACTAACATATACTGAAAAAAGGGGACTGGCCATCTCTTGGATTTATGTAGGCATCTTGCGTGTATTTAACACAATTGCCTCATGCTTTAAAGTTCAGTGTAACTATAGAAATTACATGATATGCAGAGAGGGTATATTAAGTTGTTCATATCTTGTTCGAGTGAAGTACGTCAATAATATAGCAATGTTAAATCTCGCGACACCGCACGTGATTTTGTCTCGCGCCCTTTGGATTGTGGTTTGAGGAAGGCGTCCATCTCGAGTCTCAAGTCAAGCAGCCGCCTCTGCTTTTTTTGGTATACCAAAAAAGGAAATTGGGTACTTGTTTCATTTACAAAAGTCTAACTTGTAATTTGAACAAAATAATTTCATGTTTCTATGGTGAACGCAATTAAATCATGTAGGGTCTTAATGAAATTCAGCAACTTAATTTGTTCTTGTTGAGATGACATGATAGAATCTAGTAAGAGTGGTTAGTAGCTGGACTCATGAAATTCACAAGATCACATAAGATTTCAAACTGCAGGAAAATCACTGGAGTTATAAGAGGCAGACAACTATACACACACCATCCTAGCTGCTATCTGCATCAAGCCTTGTAATCATAGCTTTCTTACTGTTGTTAAGCCTGGATTGGTGGCGTGGTGGTTAGTGCTGTTGCCTCACAGCAAGGAGGTCCTGGGTTCAAATCTACAATCTAACTAGCTTGCAGTTGCTTCTCTCTGGGGATTCTTGTTTCCTCCCACAGTTAGAAGTCCTGTACTCATTAGAGTTAGGTTAATTGGTCATTCTAAACTACCCATGTATGTGTGAGTGCAAATGGTTGTTTGTCTCTATGTGATAGACTGGTGAGCTTTCCAGGGTGGACCCTGCCTCTTAACCTATCACTTTGGGGTTATGCCCCTGCAACTCAGATAAAGATATGGAAGTTGTTGTAAATCCATTCAATTTTTTATGTTAACTAGACTTTGTTGATGTAATATGAAGACAACATGTAGTATTTAAGTGACCAAGTAGTACTGGTTATTGAATAGTGTTGGAATAAAAATGACAAAATTGTGAAGGATTAATATATTCCAAGAGCTCAACTTACAGTGGGGCAAAAAAGTATTTAGTCAGCCACCGATTGTGCAAGTTCCCCCACCTAAAATGATGACAGAGGTAAGTAATTTGCACCAGAGGTACACTTCAACTGTGAGAGACAGAATGTGAAAAAAAAATCCATGAATCCACATGGTAGGATTTGTAAAGAATTTATTCGTAAATCAGGGTGGAAAATAAGTATTTGGTCAATAACAAAAATACAACTCAATACTTTGTAACATAACCTTTGTTGGCAATAACAGAGGTCAAACGTTTACTATAGGTCTTTACCAGGTTTGCACACACAGTAGCTGGTATTTTGGCCCATTCCTCCATGCAGATCTCTCAAGAGCAGTGATGTTTTGGGGCTGTCGCCGAGCAACACGGACTTTCAACTCCCGCCACAGATTTTCTATGGGGTTGAGGTCTGGAGACTGGCTAGGCCACTCCAGGACTTTCAAATGCTTCTTACGGAGCCACTCCTTTGTTGCCCGGGCGGTGTGTTTTGGATCATTGTCATGTTGGAAGACCCAGCCTCGTTTCATCTTCAAAGTTCTTACTGATGGAAGGAGGTTTTGGCTCAAAATCTCACGATACATGGCCCCATTCATTCTGTCCTTAACACGGATCAGTCGTCCTGTCCCCTTGGCAGAAAAACAGCCCCATAGCATGATGTTTCCACCCCCATGCTTCACAGTAGGTATGGTGTTCTTGGGATGCAACTCAGTATTCTTCTTCCTCCAAACACGACGAGTTGAGTTTATACCAAAAAGTTCTACTTTGGTTTCATCTGACCACATGACATTCTCCCAATCCTCTGCTGCATCATCCATGTGCTCTCTGGCAAACTTCAGACGGGCCTGGACATGCACTGGCTTCAGCAGCGGAACACGTCTGGCACTGCGGGATTTGATTCCCTGCCGTTGTAGTGTGTTACTGATGGTGACCTTTGTTACTTTGGTCCCAGCTCTCTGCAGGTCATTCACCAGGTCCCCCCGTGTGGTTCTGGGATCTTTGCTCACCGTTCTCATGATCATTTTGACCCCACGGGATGAGATCTTGCATGGAGCCCCAGATCGAGGGAGATTATCAGTGGTCTTGTATGTCTTCCATTTTCTGATGATTGCTCCCACAGTTGATTTTTTCACACCAAGCTGCTTGCCTATTGTAGATTCACTCTTCCCAGTCTGGTGCAGGTCTACAATACTTTTCCTGGTGTCCTTCGAAAGCTCTTTGGTCTTGGCCATGGCGGAGTTTGGAGTCTGACTGTTTGAGGCTGTGAACAGGTGTCTTTTATACAGATGATGAGTTCAAACAGGTGCCATTCATACAGGTAACGAGTGGGGGACAGAAAAGCTTCTTACAGAAGACGTTACAGGTCTGTGAGAGCCAGAGATTTTCCTTGTTTGAGGTGACCAAATACTTATTTTCCACCCTGATTTACGAATAAATTCTTTACAAATCCTACCATGTGAATTCATGGATTTTTTTTTTCACATTCTGTCTCTCACAGTTGAAGTGTACCTCTGGTGCAAATTACTGACCTCTGTCATCATTTTAAGTGGGGGAACTTGCACAATCGGTGGCTGACTAAATACTTTTTTGCCCCACTGTACTTCATCTAGACATGTTTCAATCATGTTTTCTCAACACAAAATGCACAGGTTTATTGAATATGAATGAGTTGTGTTGATTTAACTCAGTTGTTTAAGTTTCTGCCAAAGCAAAACAATTGTGTGCAACCAATGTCCACTATTGAATTAAATAAATCCAACATGCTCTGTGTTTCAGAGTTGAGATGGACAAGATTAACAAAACTCATCCTGAAAGACACGTTTTGAATATGCAGAAAGCTTGAAATCTTGCAGAACTACATCAGAATATATGCACATCTTGTTACCCTCCAACATCTGAACCCAGGCTAACAGAAAAGGAAGAAGATTAAATCGCTCCTTTGTGTGTCTTGAATAATAAGACAAAATGAGAAATGTTAAGAAATAAATCTATTTGAAACCAATACAGAAAGTATTTCAGCATAGTGATGCACATGGATGTATAAAGATTCACATGAATGCAGGGCATAAACAGTCTGATGCTCAGAATTTCCTCGAAAAGGACAACACCTTTCTCAATGTCCTGTCATAATGTTTAAGTTACATATATACATAGATGTTTCCTTGTGGTACGTGTTTTAGTGTCCACCAACTGTACTAAAAAAATACATTATTATTTTTTAAAGACACCTTTTGTATAGTTCTGTCCTTAAAGTGCGGATCTTAAAGTATTAGAGAAGTACAGAAATTAGATTTTGACATTTAAAAAGGTCAGCGAGTGGCCATAGAGTGTTATTTTAGAGATGAAGTATGATAATATGTTTACGTGTTTTTAAAAAAAATATCGTAATAGATCCCAAATCCTTCTAAATGTTGAGGCATTTTACTTCACCTTCATTTGTCCCGCCTCTAATGGAAAACAAGGGGGAGCCATTCAGCACCATGGACAGCGCCCCCTTCAAGAAAAATGCTCATGTTTAGGAAACTTTAGAAAAACAGAAGTAAAGTTCAGAGCTTTGTAGGTCAGGTTCAAAACCTTCGATAGCCTCATTAACTCTGTACCCAGCACCGTCAGAGCGCCACGGTGAAACATTTATGGCTCGCTTGTGTTGTCTTTACTTTTCACTGATGTCTCAAATCCCAGGGAGAAACAGCAGTCTAGCGGCCCATCACGCTGCTACATCCCTGAGGCGAACGCATAATGTATTAACCCTTTGCGACCAGCGCGAGGAGAGTGCGCCGGGTGTTGAAAAGGGCTGCTCCAACTACTTTTAAATATTACGGCGGAGCAGCGCGGTAGACACAGTTTTCAACCTCAAGGCTAAAGACTGCAATCGAGCTGCTGCGGTCCCACTGATGGGGGGAAGCTGAGGCTTCACATGGTCTATTATATAATTAGTATACGGAGTGTAAAATGGGGGTATTTTCATCAGAGGCTGGAAACACAGACAGCCTGATAAGAACGAAAGGAAGGTCTAATAACAGTGGTTTAAAAATAAAAGGAAAAGAAAGAAAAAGGCTTGGGTGGAGGAAGGTGCCTTGAATCTTGCAAGAAGATGAAAAAGATGAAGACCTGGGAAGGGTGGTGGGAGTGAGGGATGGAGTGGGGGGTAGACACACTGCATCATTTAAGTACTGCGGCTGATGTCACTTCCTAAACACCATAATTGGTCATCAATGACTCTTATAGCTGTGAAGAATGGCTAAATGAAAAAACACAAACACACTTCCCCGGGGCTTTGTTTCAGTGATTCGTTGAACCCTTAATTGCTCGGACCTCACAGCCTCTCTCTCTCACACACACACCTGATAGAAGGGCAACTCCCACTGAGGACGGCGTCGCATATCTTCCCGCTCACCTATACACAGCCTGCTGCCGTCGCCCCCCTTATGTGCCCCCTCCCTTACCGGACTGGACTGACAAATGGGTTAAATCTGTCAGCAGGAGTAGCCGTGATAGATGCACCAGGAGCGTCGGGAGATCCCTTCCCGTCCCTTTGCTGCTTGACAAATCTGCGCTCAAAGCTTTCGCCGTGCATCATCCACGCTGTGGTTTGAATTCGACAAGGAAGACTGAATTAGATCGTGTTTTTTCTTCATTTCTTTCTTTTTAAAATTTGTTTTATAACAGGCGACTGAGAGAAGCAGCTGCAACAGCAGCACCGGTTCTTAGACCCAGACCCGTGGGCGGCTGGGTGGCGTTCGTCTGGGCGAGCTGATAGGACGCAGATTTGGCACTCTACCTACCAACTGCTTCATCCCAAAACGACCCCAAATTCTCGAGACATGGCGATGAGAAGTGAGATGTAGGAAGCGGACATAAGGCCATTCATGTGGGTCTGTGTTTCAGCCAAAACGGACAACATTTCACACCATCACCACCACCAGCGTCCTCCCCATCTAACCAGTTGATTTTTTAAAATAACTATCTAAAAAGTGTGGAACACATGACACGCTGGTGAATTCCCCAGGCAGGTCCAACACACAGACTGAATGAGTCCATCTTTGACTGTCGGACGGACTCCTCAAGAGCACAGGACGGATGCAAACAGAATAAACACATCTTGGCAATTCACACAAACACCTTCAGCGTCTCCGCCAACGGTGCTCTAACAGAACGGGGTGACTCGCACACCGGAGGAAAAGTCGTTTCACGGGCAGGTAGGCTATACCCTCACGGCCAATTAGCGTGCTGCCTCCGGGGCGGCGTGTTAAAGGTGATAAAGGTGATTACCGCGACCTAGAGCCCATGCGTCGGTCCTTCTGATCGCCGTGGAGACGCGCAGGCGACTGCACCTGTTGTAATCTCGTCCGTGTGAATGTGTAGGGCTTGTGTGCGCGTGGGCGTATGCGCGTGCGGAGCACATATAGACCTCAGTATGCGTTGACGAGGTGTGAGCCGTGCTTTTTTTGTTAATGGGTGACAAAGTGACAAAACAGCGTGGTGTGTGTGTGTGTGTGTGTGTGTGTGTGTGTGTGTGTGTGTGTGTGTGTGTGTGTGTGTGTGTGTGTGTGTGTGTGTGTGTGTGTGTGTGCATATCTGAAAATATATATTATTTCTTAAAATCTTTCTGTCTGCGCGAGTCAGAGCGCTGTGTGGGTTTGATCGATATGATTAGGTGATTATAGGTCCATCTCACACGCGCCATAAGTGTAATTACAGTATGATTGTCTCAGTACGCAGCAGGGTGCATAACACTCCATCTCACTCTATGCATTATGCTCTGTGGCTTCTTCAGCCGTTCTCCGGTTCTCTCAGGCTTTAGCAGCTCACATATTGGTTCTGATAAATGGAGACTGGCTGCAGTCTAAAGCCCAGTTGTATTCGTTCTCATTGCCAGATGCTCTAAAACTCCACAGTCATAAAGCGTGATGGCCAAATCTGTCACCTGCCTTACACACATTCATCATCTGATACCCTGGAGGAGACTCGCCTGTGGATGGTAACGGATGGTGGGTATTATAGGTAATTGGGAGTGTAGATTTAGTTTGACTTTTTTTTTTTTTTCGTGTAGTCTTCGTTTAAAGAGGTTGAGGTGGGGGGTGGGGGGGTATTAGCATACATGAATGTTTTTCTTTATTTTCAAATCCTCGCACACCCCATTATGCGGTGAGTGTGTGTGACAGATCAGCAGCTTGGCAGCTTGGAGTGGTGTGTGTCCAGCTGCGCTCCCTCCGCCGCAGAGGCGCGCAGTATGGAACACTATCATGAGTGTCCAGCTTTTTTCCCCCTTGTTGGGTGGGATGCTAACAGCCTCTTTCAAAACACCTGATATAAGATCACATACTCAGCAGAGCTGCTCAATTAGCGCAGCAGCTGCAGATGGGGATTGAAATTGACCCAAGTTGAACTCCAGCAGAGGGGGTTTGGGGCGGCAGGATTCACAGCCCATACAGCGCCTCGTTGGAGAGATGTTTTTAGAATACAGCCTTGATGGGCAGAAGAAAGACAACTGATATCACAGCTGTGCAGTGACAGCTAGACAGTTTGCCCAAGGTGACTTCAGTGGGATGCTGACAATGTGACATTGTGCAGAGGCACAGTGAATTATTTAATTAACCATTTCTGTTGGTTTAAAATCTGTAAATCTAATAAGACACAACTTTATTGTGGGCTTCTTGTCGATCTTACACATGTCTTTCTTTGATCCATAAATTCACAAGACCTTCTCTCCATATTTCTTTTTCCTTTGTGGTTTATAGTAACTGAAGGATGATGAATCACAGAGTGGCATTTTAGCTGTTTCCAGCACTGGTGCTTCAGATGATCAGCTGTGCTCTTTCATTGTTGTTGGCAGGTGGCATAGGCTTTAACTGAAAGTGAAGGAGACATGAAGAGAAAAAATGATGTTTTACTGGCTTGAAGTGCAGAGAGGATCATTGGTTCGTTTATCTGGTATCTATCTCCTGGGCCTGCTTACAGCTCTTGTGCACATCAGAGAAGCCTTGGATGATGTTTAATGGCTTAGTTGTAGTTAGTAGTTGTATGTTTCGATGGTTAACTGTTGGCTGCAGTAGAAGTAAAAACCTGTTCTCCTTGATGTGGAAGAGAAAATCTGATATTGTTAATCTGTTGTAGGATTGCCTGCTTTTGATGGTTGCACTGTGCATATGCTGCTGGAAAAAAAGCAATGGTGTGATCCCCTCATCTCTTTCCTACTATTCTGCTAATGCATTTTACTCCATGGGGAAGAGGTGAGGAAGGTGAGAAAAAAAACCATTATTCTCCATTTTCCCTATGCAACGCTTTTTTTTTTCTCTCTCACTCACAGTACCTCGTTTCGCTTCATCTCAGCCTCTCCTCTCTGAGCTCAAATCTGTTCTGATCACCACCATTGCAGACTTGAAAATGGGCTACCTGGGGTGCAAGTGACCCCACAGTTCAAACACTGTCAGTCAGCCCACTTTGATTCGCTCCTTTCATCCCCTTTGCCCCTGCATGCCCCACGAACACACCTGCCTTTATGTCCACTATTCCACTATTCCTCATCCTGCTCTCACACAGTGAATGAAGCTTATCAGATGGTGGCTCTCTGCTAAATCATGTCAGCGCTAATGTCCATCTCTGTGACAACAGTGGGTGATTTCACAAGTAGAAAAAAACCCACCATCCAAAAATATACAGGAGAAGGATGGAAAACAACAGAGAGAAAGGACCGGTGTGCAAGTGTTTGATTTTTGTGCACGCGTGTCTGCTGGTTTTTGCCACGAGTGAGTGGGCGTTTCTGTCAGGGGAACAATTGTGTGAACAGATGGACTGTTGCAATACATTCTCATATTAATTTCATATCATATGTCTTATTTATTTGTCCGCTGATTGAATAATTCCCATTTCCTGCTCATTTGAGTCGTTGAAGAATTTGAGAATTTATTCTGTGGCTAATGTTCACACATTAAATCTTCATTACTGCCGTCGTCGTTTTGTTCCCATAGGCTAAATACTGGATATCTGCAGCAGACTGCTAAACCATGACAAATAAACAGCATGCATGCATACATCAGAACAAATGTGCCAAAAGCAAGGATCAGGTTATGCACATGACTTGTTCTGAATCCCCCAAATCAAAAGTAACTATCGTATAGCTTTTAACTGCAGCACTGGAGGGTGGAGTGTCTTATCAAATATGCAGATAATGCCACATTTTTAGGCTGGACAGCATTCATAGTGCTCACATATGGGGTTAGATTTATGTCACTGTGAATGAACAAAATCTGACAGAAAAAATAAAAAAATTAATTGAGCATGAAAGATATAAGTCGAATGAAAAAAAATGATGTCAGTGGCAATAAAATTCGGCATCAATGCTGCATTTGACTAGGAGATTGTCACCTTCTCATCTTTTGCACATTTTCCCAGATGCAATGTTTATTGTTTTAGTTTTAGTTCAGACTGAGATGTCATGTGTATCCCAGTGCTGGGTTACTTAATGGGAAATATTCATTTTAAGTTATTTTATTACATTTTTTTTCTACCACAATACAAAGTAAGAGTCATTTTAATTGTCTTAATTTATTGTTAATACTATTTCGTTAATGGGCAGCAGGCTAACATAGACAAAATTAAGAGGAGTCTTAAGTAATAATGTGATTAGGTGAGGGGAAGACAGTTTATAAAGCTGTTCAACTACCTACCTGCTGCTGCTGAGCTTAGCAACAATGAAACAAAATGACTTGACAAGTATGACCCAAACCTTGCTTTAAGTTATTAAATTCTGCTGTGAGAACGTGAAGATGAAGGATTTGAACCTGCAGCCATGCAAGCCAGTTTCTAAATGAGCTGAATCTCAGTGTGGTTGTATTTCACTGATGTTGCCAATCCACACAAAGCACCTTCGAGTAATTTTTGGAAAACAGGAGCCAGCGTGGCAGCAAAGTGCAGTAAATGTGGGGTAAAAGCAACAGAATTAATGAGCCATTATCACACATGCACTGCAGCCCTGGAGTGTTTTTGTGTTGTTTCTCACTTCTCTGTAGTGCTGCATGTGACAAAGCAAATGTCCGAATAGCTTTGATGTGATATCAAAGCCTCTTTTACCTGCAGCTCCTTATAGTTTAAAGTCTGCGAGATGACCAGTCAAGCCCATGTGGTCTTCTTTGTGCATGCTCTAAGTAAGCACCACCCTTCTCCAAAACCAACTGGAGCTCTAGTAGTGAGAATGCATTTGAAGTTTATGTGTGAAAACAGCTCAGTGTCTGTTACAAAGCAACAGTAGTTAGTAACAACCACCCTCCACTGGTCACACCAAAGTAAGTATAGCTGAAGCAGAAAGCCCTGTGATTCTATTAAACTGTTTGGAAACATTTGAACTTTTTAATTATGAATTAACGCAAATATTCTCACATTAAGCTTTCATTTTATTTCTCCATGTGACATGCAGCCACTGCAGGTAGTACCTGGAAATGTTTAATAATGAGGCCTCAGTGTGTCTGTGTGTGTTTGCGTCTTGTTGGCTGAGACCGATGTCTGCAGAACAGATATATGTTGCCACGGTGACCGCAGTACCTTTAATGTGCAGGTGAGGCACGAGTAGACCCAGGAGCAGATGGACCGAAGAGCAAATTTCCTCCGAGCGCACAAAACTATGGATACATAAATACTTCCCCGCACGCACTTTGTTTGCTGTCTGCCTCTGTCTCATGCACATATGCAATTTTCACCCCTGATGCCCTCCACAGATCATCAGAACAGGCAATCGCACTGCTCTTAACCTTTTAGGCTGTTTTTGTCTTTGCACACTTTGGGTAATTTTCTTCCCTCTGCTCCAATTCCAAAATCCAAAAAGGATTTCAGTCTAGAAGGAGAGGAGATGGTTTATATTTCTGCCATGTTTCCCATCTCATAGATACCCCCACTTCCAAATCTATCTCTCCTGTCTGGCAGTGGCTGGCTCGCAAAATCCTATTGGGATCTCTATCTCTTCCTACCTACCTATCTATCCATCTATCTTTCTTTCTTTCTTTTTCTCCCTCCTTTCAGCTCAGTTCACTGTGTACTATTGGCAGGAATATAACATGAAGCATATCGCCAAAGTGTCAAAATATTACAAGCCCTCAGAGGCATGACTCTCATGAATCAAAACAGAGAATGGCTCTGATCATACGACAGCGTGGGCCACGGTTGATTGATGCCCTGTCTCGCCCCGAGGTGTCTCAGCGAGGTGTTGGGTGGCGTTTGGGACTGTCTGGAGGGACAGCTAGTCAGTAGATCTGACAGGGAGGGTTAGAAGAAATTATATCTGGCAAGCGTGTGGCGCTTCTCCTCTGTGGACCAAGGAGACTGAACAAAGACCAAGCAGGACAAAGACAAAAGGAGATGAATCGCCTGACTGTACTATGAGGGTATTATCAGAACAATAGTAGTGGAATATTTTCTGTGACTCCGTTGAATTATAATGTGATTACATAATTTGTCACTGCGATTCTGAAAGGAGGAGACTGGATTGAACATTAGAAGTGTGGAAGGAACAATGTTGCCTCAGCAGGACCTCGTGTTTCTAAAAAAGGGCTCATGACTGCTTAGAATACCCATGCGTTGCCACACATTCTCACCTCATTCTTACCTGTGGCATGCATAGCTTATTTAGATTGTGTGTATGTGTGCTCTGCAGGGAGAAGATGCCATTCCACCATGTGCGGGCGGGCCTGCTCTATCCAGACAACTACCTGAGCAGCTCCCTGGCAGAGGGGAACGAAGCCTTCCAGCTAACCAGCCTCTCCACTGAGGAGCTGGGAGGTGAGTGTGCTGACAAAGGGAGCGAGAGAAGGGGGGAGTGTGTGGGGATGCAGAATGAAGTGTGAGGTACTAGCAATTAATGGTTCGCTGCCAGAACAATGCAGTTACACTGCTCCAAGTCTCCAGAGGAAAAGTTTTTCCATTTAGCCACTTTGTCTGAGCTTGACTGGATTCATTGGTTTCCAATTATAGTGCTCAGGAAATAAAATCAATTCAATGGGCTCAGAAGGAAGCAGTGTCTGACAGAATGTATATATGACCAGTTGATACTGGTATGGTAATTTAAGTTTTCAATTCAAATTCATCTTCCATGAAAATTGATGTTACGTGTTCACACCAAAGGCTTTGATGTGGCAAATAGATTCTTGGAAAGCAACGCTACACATTAATAATTTGAGCAAAAATACACCTTTTTGTAATGTTTGTGTGTGTAAATAACCAGAAAAAGACTATTTTAAGGAGGTTTATTTTTGCAGCTCTGACCAATACTTTTATCAGTTAAGATCTTAATCTACTACGAGGAATCTAGCAACATTACTAAAAAAAAAACATGGATTCAGTACAGCAAGTGTTCCCTTTAAACTGGTTCATAGACTCTTTGTAAACAAATCCCCACAGTTAGTCAGATTTATAAGGACCACGAAAGAAAAGTGATAAAACTGCAGCCATGTTATAAACACAAGAATCAACATCTAACCCACTGTGGGGCCCAAGTTTTATCTGTTTATTGCATCATGAAAACTAACTTTTTGAGCGTCTGGCTCATAAAGGTCTGATGAAGAGCTGCAATGTGCAGGCTGTTTATTTTTCTCTAGTGAATGCTGGGTTGTTTCAGCCCAAGACTTGCCTCGACTCTTGTGTTGATGCGCATGTAACCGTATAAACATTCACCACAGTAGGAAGAAAGACTTCCTAAATCAAATTCGACATCCAAAATAAACAGTAGATGTGTCCTACAGGGTTGATAACGATCAACCCTGTAGGTGCTAACTGCCAGTAGTGCTGGTAAATTAAATGGCAACTAATCTGACGTAATTATGCTTTTCTTTCCCGGCGATTACCTTGGTGAGTGAAAATTTATCTTTATTGTGCTTTAACCTGGGAAAACAAATAGGGTTTTCCTTTAAACTGGCCTTTACTGAATTTATACATCATGGGCGCACTTCACTGAGTGCCAGCTTTTCTGCAGCGATCCAAAATCGTGCTGTGCATGCAGTACATCTGGGTCCTGATTTGATGTGATTGACCAGGTGTAAAAAACAAAGACTTCTTACCCTGTGGTTGTGCTTTGATATGAAACAAACCGCTAATCCTGCCATAGACCGAGGAATGAGAGCATGAGCGTTTGTCTCTGACTCTCTGACTGTGCCTGTTTGTTTGTGCTTATACATGTGGCCCATTGTAGCTTGCTCGAATGAGCTTTAGTATGAAGTACTTTGTAGTATAAATCTTTTAATCCAGCGTCCCTTGTGCACAACTAAACTCAACCCAGTTCAATAAAACAGTTGCTTTACTGCGAGCAGAGCAGGTACAGTAAAACGTCTCATCATCATTAGTCTGGTTGGCCTCTGTCTGTGTCTTGTTAGTCAAGGGCAGCAAGAACGTGAAAGTAGTCTGGCCGTGTGTAGAGCTTTTATATAAATTGAATCTGGACTCTTAGGTTCCAGACATCCTGATGTGGTCTTATCTAGTGCCTGTCAGCTACAGCTTCGTTGTAAGCAATGGGACTGTTTGATGTGGACCAAATATCAGTGGTATATGCTGCCAGCATTTGAAAACTCCTAATCCCACTTCAGAGAGATGCTGAAGGTTCTTCTAGGATCATCTGTTACTGCAGATAGAAAGCTAGTTAATCACCCCTGTGTAGATCCCTCCTATCATTTCTCTAGTTTTAAGGCATTTCATCAATCACATCAAGAACATGTATAGTCCTGGGGGTTGACCACATAATACCGAGTCATGCACAGGCAGGGTTGGAGCCTAACACACGAACACACGCAGGCATTTCACAGTAATATATCAGGGACTAGCTCATTTGTACCCTGTTGAAAATCTACTCTTCACTGTTGAGCTGCATACAAATACATTTCACTTTGTTTTGGGAGGCCGCGCATTCACCCGCATTCCCAATCCCTCGCCTCTGTTTCTCACTTTATTTTGTTGGGGGAGGCAGTGGCATGGTGCTTGAGTCTAGTTATCAGCCGTAGGGGATATTTACAGGCTTAGGCGGGGGCTGTGACTGAACTTCAGCTCTCACGCAACTGACAGTGAAAAGACAGGCATAGGAGACAGATCTGAGGCTGACTTAATACACAAAGGAAGGAAGGAGCTGCATGTCAGGATAAGAATATTAATGACACGAGGCCTGAGAGAGACACAGAGAGATGAACTTCATGTAAAATTCATTGTTTAAGGTTTGAAAAAGGGATTAGTCTTTGGGAAATTGTGCTTTTGGTTGTGTTCCTTCTGTAAAGATTTGCAAAACGCTAGGTGAAATGGCACCCGCTCCGACCCCTGAAGCAAAAAAAGATCCGCAACGCACTGAATGCTTGCTCGCTAAAAGATATTAGATAAAGTCCTGCAAAGCTTGTCCCACCTCTGTCGTCTTTATAGCGTCGTTGAGTTCGACCCCTAACTCCAAATCAGAGCTCCCTCCTCTTCTCAGACAGCGCTAACTGATTGACAGGTAATTAGCCCCGAGATTGACCAATGTATTTTGTAAGACGGTCCTCGGAGGTTTGAGTAATTCTGCTGCATGAAAAGATAGATGCCTTGCAAGCCGTGTGTTTACTTACAATTTGAAGATAGAAGTAAGCCTTTTATGTGGGAGGAGAGAGTCGGAAATGCTCTTGGCAGTTCTTGTGGTGATTGTGCTGCGTGGAGGGATTGGGACAGTTCCCTCGGGGTTTGTAAAATACACTAAGTACACAAAGATGTAAAAGAGCAAGAACAGGGAGAGAGGGACAAAGGGAGCGAGGGCGGGAGATCACTCTCACCTTGATTTGTCTGTGGCACTTCCAGTTAATGGGGAAGCCTGTTATCAACACCAGGGAAGCACCTTTCAGCACCAGCTACAAACCTGCTAAATCCTGTTAATGATTAATTTCTTTCCCATGGATTAGTCCATCTCCCTGACACCATCTGATGACTCACAATTGCATTTTTAGTTTTTCATTTTATGAGGCTGGAGACGGTATGAACATTGTTGTTAAATCGAACCAGAGAGCGGGTTGTTTGCAATCCGATTGTTCAGTCTGACGTCACTAGCCGTGTCTGGGTCTAAACTCCGCTGCAGGTCCATATATCAAACGATCACTATGGCATTACTGAGAGTTGAAAAACTGTCTAAAGTCTTTCATCTTTAATAAAATGATCAGCGTTCTGCTCTACCAGGTGTAACAATTGAGTTTAACATCCAGGCATCCATGAAAACGGAATTTATGACATTTAACGGAGTTAGAAGTTAGCAGGGAGTTAGCTCGCTAGCTTCTATCTAAATACAATATAGCATGTCCTGACTGCGGGGTTTTGGAAACAAATTAAAACGTACAGCTCTGTTATCACTTCCAACATAAATGAAGATGGAAAACTAAACAGCAGTGACGTTTGTAAGGTTACTGAAGTTGGGCTAGCTGGTATATAATGATGTGCTACGTGACCGCTAGCGACACAGCTATGTTAGCATAATATAAACAAGCTAACTTTTTTTTCCACTCGATAAAAGTTAACGTGAGTGTTCTCGGTGGTCAGGAACAAATGTAATCGCATGGCAGGATGCTGTTAAAGGACCAAACTTCAGCCAGGAGAACAACTGAGATAATCCATCCACAATACGAGGTTAGTCATTCATATACTGCTGCATGGGCTGAGCTGTAGTTACATCCAAAGGTTTTAAAAACTGAGCTTAAATAAATAATTAGCGGTAATAAAAGCCGAGGGAGGTCAACAGGGATCACTGACTGTTTTAGGAGCTTTTTGAGATTAAATAGAAGAAAATACAAAACATTAAACATGTTAATAAAACAAAAGCCATATTAAACGCAAACTACTTTAGACCCGGAAGTAGGATTCGTCACGTCATCACTGAACAACCGGATTGCCCTCATATTTAAAACATTAAAATGTATTTTAGTTTCCCTGACAACATTTCAAATAAGTCACATGACTTTGACCTGCGATTAAAATGATTAGCATTGATTGTGGCACAGAAATTGTTGGGTTAAATTACACACACACACACACACACACACACACACACACACACACACACACATATATATATATATATATATATAGATAGATAGATATACTTTTTTTTTTTCGTTTGGACTTTGTTTTTGTCTCTATAAACTCTCAATGATCTTCTGTCCTGCCGCTTCATGTCCATCAGTTAGCAGCTAATTTGTCTGTCTGCTGTTTGGAGCTGAGCAGGTTGTGCACAAAGAGGTCAAGGAAGCCTTTTAGCTCATTCATCCAAATGACCAGTGAGCCCATGCCATACAGAACCTTCATTGTATCTTTATCCATTCATTCATTTGTCAGGAGTTCACAAGAATTACTGCTCCTTCTGCAGCATTGCCCAGAATTTAATCACACTTAAACACAATGATCACCCATATTATGCTCAAGGTCAAGGTCATATTTGTTGTTTTACGGCCAATAACCTGTGAGATGTGGTAGATTGTGAGGTGGGAAGCTACGATGCAGAAAACAGCTGCATCATGCAGCAGCATGCGAGACTGAATGCAAACAGTCACGCTTAAGGCTGGAAATTCAAAAATGTGAGCAGAAACTCTATAGAGCTGAGAGGAACTGACTGTCACTCGTTGTGACCCATTTAACGTACAAGTAGGCATTTGATCGATTGCTGATGTGAAAAATATTGATGTTCGCCACTTTTTTGTGGTTCATGGTAATCTTGTTTAATGAACAATCCGTGCAGTTCAGCTGCTAGACATTTAATCGACACCATGCTGCTTTGTTCCCAGAGACAGAAACAATTACTATTAACGCAATTGCATTTTGCGTATCAATCAAAGTAACTTAAATATGAATGAATTAATGTAAATGAATAAAACAAAACATAATTTAATATAAACACAAGAAAGAGGTTTGGGAAATGCCAATAAAGAGATTTCACTGGCTGTTTCAGTTTCCAGCTTATAACATAAATTAAGAAGTTTGCAACTTTATTCCCAACTAACCAGAAACCAACACAGTGACCTCAACAAGATAAATATTTACAGAGAGTTTTATCTATGATAAGTGTGTAGGTTTAACTTTTAAAACATGTGTCTTATCTCCTCAAACAAGATAAAGAAGCTGAGAGACTGACAGTGATGCACAGCGATGTGTTGTATGTTTGCTGCGCAGAGATCCGTGAGGCATTCCGTGTTCTGGATCGTGATGGGAATGGTTTCATCTCCAAACAGGAGCTGGGCATGGCCATGCGTTCCCTGGGTTACATGCCCAGTGAAGTGGAGTTAGCCATCATCATGCAGAGACTGGACATGGATGGTAAGATGCTACATAAGGACACACTCTTGGGTGCATGCATGGAGCAGCAAACCATGCATTTTCACATATGCAAAACACAGAGTGCAACTCTGCATGTGCGACTGTTTTACATAAAATATTTGTGTTTATATTGGAATAAAAAATGTTGTAATGTTATCCTTTTAGAGAGAAGCTTATCATTATGTTTAAATGTGTTGCATTTTTAATGAAGTGTAAATGACTTAAGTAATGCAGTCTTGCAGAACTTAATTCCTCTTTCACTTGCTTGAGGCTAAAAAGGGGTTTTAGTTTTAGTTACAGTGTCCTTCAAACTTTGAAGTGCCTAAATGGCAGCAGGTGGTCACTTATCTAAAATTAATTCACCTGGAGACAACAGAGAGAGAACCTGCCTCCTCCTTAAACTCCTGCTTTGCTTGTAAATTCTCAGAGGGCCGCAATTTCTCATCAGCAGTCCCTGAATCACAAACCAGCTAGTCAGTCTTTCGGCCGGTTCTTATCAGCCTGCTCTTGATTTCACGGCTCGCTGTAAATATCAAAGGTCAAAGCTAGAAGCTTTTTGCGTCCATGAGCAGCTTGAGAGCAGCACTGCCATTTGTTCTGCTGAGAGACAGTATCTCTTTTAAAATCCTTTACCCCTGACTGCTATCATCCCAATGTCACCGCTCATAAAGCACTGAAAGGCAAAATTATTTTAAGAATGAGAAATTTTATAAGGTGTCAGAAAACCTGCGCAGTTCTTCGGATGTATTTTATATGTATAATTAAATCAGTTCTTAAGCATTCTTGATCCTCTGATATCCGGCATTATCCTTTTCCCTCAGCTTTAGGCAAATAGTCTTAAAAAAATAAGATTATTCTATATTATGTTAATTCAAATTTCTTTTGAGAAGCTGTAGTCAGGCTTTGGAACCAAGCTGATGCTCTTTCATGTGCGCAGTATCCTATAATACAAGATAATGGTTTATTTTATGGGTCTGTAATCTCCTAGTCATTTTTGAAAAATAATTTAAAAGTGATAATAAGACATTTACTGCAAAAAATGCATAATTTTGTAATAAGTATAGGAAGATATATTTTCTTCAGAAGAATGACTTCATATACCAAAAACTTAATTTTGTATTCAACATACTGAATTGTTGGTGTGTTTATAGAACATTTTCAGGCTCTCTAGCGTTATCTGTGGGTATTGTTTGAATCATTTTTTTCTCTATTATATCTTCCAAATTACAAATAATTTTCAGGAGGGAATAAAAAAAATAATTGACACACACAACGGTGTTCTCACACAACATTACCGCACCTTGTCCAGACTACTAATGCGTCTAATATGCTCCTTACGATAACACGTAATAATCCGAACATTAGATAACAATTTTAACTGGTCATAAAATCAATATTGGCAATATACAGTGTAATAAGTCTGGGTGTTTTATGGTGTTTACAATGTGCTGCCATAGTGCGTGTATTTATTCCACGGGGCGCTGCCTGTTGACTGTTATCTATAACAACATACGGCTGCAGAATACATAATGCAAGCACACGCAAAGTTGTCTCTTTTGAATTTAAATCTGCCAAATGATCCCTGAATTGTCACAAAAATCAGTCACACAGACACACACAGGCACACACTCGTGCAGGTCCACGCATTGTATCCGAAAGGTGAATTAAGGCCGATGCTGCACGAGTGCTCGTCATGGATGAAAGCACACACCCATCTGTTGATCTATCTCCTTTGTTTCTGGAAAGAAATGAACTTTGTCATAAAATGCATTATTTAACTCTGCTTTGCCATCCTTCCTGTCTCAGTATCTGATTGTTTTTTTGTGCTGGTCTGTCTCCTTGCTCCTCTTTTTCTGTGTGTGTGTTTGTCTACCTGCAGGGGACGGCCAGGTGGATTTTGAGGAGTTCATGACGATACTGGGGCCCAAGCTGCTGTCATCTGACAACAGAGAAGGATTTCTAGGCAACACCATTGACAACATCTTCTGGCAGGTGAGAGACAAAGATTCCTCCTCCCAGCTGGTCAACAGTCTGTTGCTCATCACTCACTCTCCTCATCATTTATCAGTTCAATCCCTTATGCTTCCTCTTACTTCTTCCGCCTCACCTCTGACTATGTATTTTAACAGTCAGAACAAGTCTTACATCTTTGAGAACAGCCCTAGTTTCTCCAAGAACTCTGCAGGCAAGCATAAAACATACACACATACAAAATACACTCTCAGCCCCCCTACCTGCCTTTGCTGTTCCCTTGCATGGCTTTTTCCCCCCCTTTTTGGATCTGAGTCTTAAAGGAAAAGAGACCTGCTGAGAATTAAGTGTGTTTCTTTATGTACGTTTTTGGAGATTTTTGGGCATACATGTGTTTATCATTTAATGTGTTGCAGAGAGCATTATCATAATGAGGGGTTTGGGGATGCACTGTTCAAATTAGGCATCACAGTAAATAAAGCTCATTTGCATGTGCTTACTTTGTTTTTGAAAATTGTTGTAGACAGAAATTAGCTTCTCTCCGAGTCTTTTTTCTGTGCCTCGTAGGTAAGACATGCAACAATAATGAAAAGTGCAAAGTTTTGAGTTTGTGTACGTGCGCTTTTGATGTGTAGGGAGGAGGCTGAGTGCAAGGACGGTTGGATGAGCACAGCGACAGTGCTCAGGAAGCTGTTCAGTGCTTTCCTTGAGTCAAATGAGAGGAGAAACAGGGTGACTCATTGAAATGAAGAAGTGTGTGTGTGTGTGTGTGTGTGTGTGTGCCTTTCAGGTTACAAACACACACAGGGCCACATTTGCATTCTTCATCCTAGGTTTCAATGTTCAGTTACTTTAGACAATATAACTGGTGAAACAATGAGCCATTCACGCGCATTCACAAAACAAAGAAAATTCTTGCAAAAAACAACAACCAAAAAAAAGGCAATTTTTAAAACGAGGAATGCTGTGTGAAACAGAACACCTTTTATAAATGAGACACGCTGAATCTCTGACAAATAGATGGAGCAAGACAGACAGTGTGCAAGCCAGAGAGGCTGAAAGAGATGACAGAATAGAGAGAAGAGCTGGACAATAAGCGGGGAGTTTGTGGGGGTGGTGTGGGGGGATGCCCCACATAAAGATATCGAAGTACAAAGGAAAAGCACACAAGAAAAAAAAAGGGGGGGGGGGGGGGGGGTGACAGACGGAGTAAGAGAAACTGTGAAGGTCGCAGACAGTGTGCATCTCAAGGGTGATTTGAAATGTTCACCTCACAAAAACAAGAAGAAGAGATGGGGGAAATGACAGTAGAGTCAAGAAGCACAAGGGAGAGAATGGAGCAAAACAATGTAGGAAAAGCAAAAGGGGGGGATTTTGTGTGTGTGTTTGTGAGCCTGTTTATTTTCCACAGACCTCAGTGGGAGACGGGAAAAGAGGCAGAGCCATCATGTTGAGAGAGATGGAAGAGGTCCGCCATGATGGATACATTGTGATGGGCCATAATGACTCAGTTCAGTATGTTCGAATAATATCTGCGCTCTGAGAGATGCATGATGGTTTCACTGGGGAGAGTGGAACTGCCGTGCGTACCTGTTTATTGACTTCTGTGCAGTCGTGTGATTCTGCGTTCTTTTTGTTTGGTGTACCTCTGAAAAAACTCCTCTGGTTCACTGTTGATTTTCCACTGTAGCGTGGTGTGAGTGCGATCTCACTGAGCTTTAGATATCTGCTTTGAAAAACTCCCGAATCAAGTTACCGCATTCGCTCTGACAGCCAGTAAATTAGATTTGAGAAAGCTAGCACCCACTCTTCCATTGCAAATTAAGCTGCAGCACCTAAAGACAGTCACTTACAAACAACAGTTTTTAAACCAATATCTTAACAGTGTTTATAGCTTATGAGAAATATGTTTATGCTGAGCGAGTGGGAAGGAGGTCTGTGGGATCGCCATCGTGTTATGATTGTGGCCAGCCTTTCATTACATTTATTTGGCAGGCATGTTTTGTCCTAATGGGCTTCCACATTTTTCCAAAACATGCCAGGAGCATTTCCTGGATTCATGTTCACAGGCACAACATGCAGACAGGAGGAATCGGGCATTGAACCAACCCAACATTTAATGGCCAGCCTGCTCAACCACCTAAGCTACTCCTGCCACCAAAGCATGTTTAACCTCATTTGCAGAAACCATGTATAGTGTGATGTTACAGTGATGACAGGACCCAAACACTGGCCACCAGAGTAGAAAGTGTGGCAGGATGAATGTTATCCCTCGGTCCAACCCACTTTTAGCCTGGCCCATTAGGGGGCGCTGGTATAAATAGTGGCCATTTGAGTGTCTCTGCATTGCTTGCCTGTGATCTCCTTTTTGGTCACCTGACTTCCTCGGTGTGGTAGAGATCGTTTGTGGGTTACTCCTCTAAAGTCTCCATCGCGGCTGGTCGTAGCTATAGAAGCCTCCTCTGAGCTATTCTGCTTACATTCTATGACCCGGCTTACTTGGAAGTGTGGACCTTAGTTTTGCGCCAAGCTACGCGAACTGAAGTGCTGCTGTTTTGCCTTGCTGTGCTTTTACCGTCTGTTCCCGTTGTGAGAATTCTTTCCCTGCTGCTGTCGGCTTTTACAGTGGACGTCGGCGTGGACAACGGCCATATGCATGCCGGTTATCGGAGTCAGCTGGCGTGCATATTGATCGACTGTTAACTTTTCGTCGTGTGGACGGCAAGTTGGAGCAGTACGGCGATTCCGTTTGCTCCAGATTTTAGAGTTTTATCCAGATTGTATGTTGTTTTATTGCTTTTGATTTGTAGTTTGGATTTTTGTTACACCACTGGTGGGAGGCCCTTTTTCTAGCTGTAGATCACCAGTGTGGTCTTGCAGTTGGGTTATCCCCCGGTGCTACACATTAGTTTGTTGTAATATATTAAAAATTTTTTTGTTTCTTTTATTCAGATGCGGAGTGCCGACGTGGAGGAGACTAGGGTGCCTTGGTGGTGGGATCCCTTGAGTGTACACACCCGCCTTGTTTAGTTTATTAGTGTGATAGTGTGTTGCACCTGTGTGTTGGTGTGTTTTCTTTCTTTAGTTTGTGTGTGGCATCCCTGCCCCTCCACTGGTAAGCCTCAGCTCTGAATACCCTTTTAAGCATATTTGTATTTGAATATTTATGATTGTGTTTTTATATGGTGTTTTAAATAATTATTAATAAATTGTCAATTTGTTTATTATTGAACCTCGTCTCTGGATTGAGTATAGCGAACCTAAGTGCCTTTTTGGTGATTTAGTGTCATTTCCAGTATTCTCTGGGTGAAATTCCCAGGGTGGCGTTGTCGTTCTTTAAAACTGAAGAGTATTTACGTTATATCCCAACCTCGTCTCGCCACAAAAGCCCAAACCTGTAATGAGGCATGCAAGGTTTATGAGCCAGTGGGGCAACCAGAGTAGGCAGGGAGCAGGGAAAAGAGACAAAAATATCACAGATATAGTTTATAAAAAGAAGATTAAGTAGGAAAGAAAAGGTAATCGAGAGCACAGAAAGGATTAGATTATTCATTAGAGGTAAAGGGTTAAATGAAACAAAACGATTTTTAAGTGACTTATTTTAAAACATCATGTTTTATTAAAAATAAAAAAACAACATCTCAAATTGTGTATTGCTATACTTCTTGCTATACATGTAGTTGTAACTTCACTGTGAATTATAGCTGATGAGCCCAACAGCTTTCAGAAAGCAGCATCGTATGTCATCAAAATCTGTCAGCAGATTCTTTCCAGGCATTGCAGGTAAAATGTGCTGTAGCCTTGTTTTTGTTTTCACTGTGGAAAAAGTATATGTGCAAATGTTTGCAACAATTGTCAAATTGTTGTGTTTGGTACTGAAGTCAAATGTTGCTGTTGTTGTTTTTCATTCAAGTTGTACAAAAATAATTAGGTAGTGTGTATCGCAGCTGACATACAGAATAATATGTGTAATAATAAGTGTTACTTAACACTCCTGCAAATCTTCAAGAGACTGAACTTGGTTCTACTTTGCTGTAGTAAAATCTACACTTCAGCAGGGCAAACTTCAGAGCTGTGTAGATATCCGTAAGTTGTGTTTGTAGTAGAGATGGCACGATACCACTTTTTTATGTCCGATACCAATATCATAAATTTGGATATCTGCCGATACCGATATGAATCCGATATAGTGTTTTTTAATCAATAAAACTGTTGTTTTTTTTATCTTGCTGCATTTTGTATAAGTTCATACTGAAGTTTATTTATTTATTTATTTATTTATTTTTCTTCTTTTTTTTTTTCTTTTTTTTTCAGGAAGTAATGTTTGACACAGCAGGAGTCCTGCCTTTCAGATGATCAAAGTCATACTCAAGTTTAAAAAAACAACAAGACTAAAGGTATTCTGTTATACCTGTATGCAAAAAAAAATTTTCATAGTTCAGCAATACTGATCAATCTAATAAACTTAAACCTACTCCATCCTCCCTATTCTGGTATTTTAAAGAGTACTTAGCGTAAATATTAAGCAACCTAACTAATCCGGTCGTTAAGTGATGACATGACGAATCCTACTTCCGGGCCTAAAGTAGTCTGTGTTTAATATGGCTTTTGTTTTATTAACATGTTTAATGTTTTGTATTTTCTTCTATTTGATCTCAAAAAGCTCCTAAAACAGTCAGTGATCACTGTTGACCTCCCTCGGCTTTTATTACCGCTAATCATTTATTTAAGCTCAGTTTTTAAAACCCTAGGATGTAACTACAGCCCAGCCCATGCAGCATATATGAATGACTAACTATCTCAGTTGTTCTCCTGGCTGAAGTTTGGTCCTTTTACAGCATCCTGCCATGCGATTACATTTGTTCCTGACCACCGAGAAGACTCACGTTAACTTTTATCGAGTGGAAAAAAAAGTTAGCTTGTTTATATTAAGCTAACATAGCTGTGTCGCTAGCGGTCACGTAGCACATCATTATATACCAGCTAGCCAAACTTCAGTAACCTTACAAACGTCACTGCTGTTTAGTTTTCCGTCTTCATTTATGTTGGAAGTGATAACAGAGCTGTACGTTTTAATTTGTTTCCAAAACCCCGCAGTCAGGACATGCTATATTGTATTTAGATAGAAGCTAGCGAGCTAACTTCCTGCTAACTTCTAACTCCGTTAAATGTCATAAATTCCGTTTTCATGGATGCCTGGATGTTAAACTCAATTGTTACACCTGGTAGAGCAGAACGCTGATCATTTCATTAAAGATGAAAGACTTTAGACAGTTTTTCAACTCTCAGTAATGCCATAGTGATCGTTTGATATATGGACCTGCAGCGGAGTTTAGGCCCAGACACGGCTAGTGACGTCAGACTTAACGACCGGATAGGGTTCCAACTCCCAGCAACAAAAAAGCAAAAACAAAATAGGGAACTACCCCTCACGCTGCACCTCATGATACTTAATCGACGTAATCAACCTTAATTTGATGCAGTGTGAAAAGAAAATGCACAGAAATCAATTATTTTTCAAGAATAATTAAATAGATTCAACATCTTTCTTTAACAGAATTGCAGACTGCACAGATGGTACCTTCCCAAAGGAAAAGCTTACTGGGGTATATATTAGACTTAATAGTTACTATATACAGTAATGGACTTCTATTCATTTTACATCAAATTAAAACTTTGGGTGTCAGATAATTATTTAATAAAAGCTAGACATTTTAAATGAGAATAAGAAAGAAAAGTATGTCTTTGTGCCCCCTTTTCCCTGTTAATGCCCTATCGGCCCCCTTGGCTAAACTTTGCTAGATCCGCCCCTGCACAGTTACCAGCCGTCAGCTACGTAGAAAAGGATCCTGGTGTACAAAGTAATATTAAATAAATTCTAACAACAGCTTAAGCTTAAACGTGCTGCTGTTGTTCAGTTGCTGGTTTCCTCTTTCTGGTGTGAAGTGGGCCAAAAACAAACAAGAGAGATGGACTCCTGACAGAAAAGCCGATCAGCTGATCATTGATCAGTTTCATGACTGAAGTAGCAGCAGGAGAGGGAGGGAGAGAGAAGAGGCAGTCGCTCCATATATCGGTTGTTAAGCTTAACGCGGAAATGCTTTATAAACATTCAGAGACGAACTTACGCACTTGCTTTACTTCTCTCTGGGATAACTTCCTTGGAGATGAAATGCCAGATGGCCGCTCTATCACGTGATGCACACTGCTCCGACGTGCTACGGTTATGAGCCGAGTTACGCCATGTTGCAAGTTTTGTGAGGTTTTTTGATATTTAATGGATCGGATTACATTTTTTATTTCCCTCCGATATCCGATCCAGTAATTGACGTCAGTATTGGACCAATACCGATACGTAATATCGGATCGGTACATCTCTAGTTTGGAGTATGTGAGTATCTAGCTAGCTCTACAGAAGAGGAGCAAGTATAAAGGGAGCAACATTTTTTAAGTGGCAGGCAATTTCAAATGCAACATTTCAAATGCAGCTCAAGAAATATCAGCAAATATACAGACTGTTTGTGCGCAGTTTGTCACTCACCGTGTCTGTAGCTACTCTGTTTCCCAGCCAGAGAAAAAAGTTCTCTCAGAGATGGAGAAAGATGTAAGAAAGACAGGGCAGGACAGGAAGAAGAGAGGTTAGATATAAAGGTAATGTAGTGAAGTAGATTTTTACGTGATGTCCGCAAATGCAGCACTAACATCCACACCTTCCCAGCTGCTAATTAGAGGCCCTATAAGAAACAGCTGCGCTTCACTACCACATGGAGGTATTTGGCAGTCTTTTCCCATCCAAGGTAGCTGAGACCGTTAGGCAGCTAAGCACTGCAGGTCTGCTCATGAAAGCTGTTCATTTTAGTATCGCCCTTTAGAAAGTGGATTGTGCCATACTGCTGCGGTCTTGTTCGGTTTTATTCTGTCTTGTTGTGGCCTGTTATCTTACAAACGTTTATGGACTGGCCTCGACTGAGTCCTGGTTTTATGATCTTTTACTCAGAATTATTTTCTGTATTTTAAATCTTGCTTTTATAAAGTACTGTAACTTAGGGTGTATTTGTTTTATCTTTTACTAATTTGTTTAAGGTTTTATGCTGTGTCTTTAGTGGCGGTGTGGTCGCTTGTTGAGGGGCTAGGCACGATGTGGAATCCCCTCCCCGATGCATAAGAGTGTACACACCGAGCATAGGTAGATTGCACCATTTAGATTTCAGTGTGAGTGACAGTGAGGTTTGCAGTGGAACTACACGGGTGAGTAATTGGTGGCACCCTGGAGCACTCCTCTCTGTAGGTTCGATTCAGGAGGCACCTGAATAGTCACCCATCTACAATGTAGGCAGAAAATATAACTATTTCCCTGCCTGTGTCTTACATAAGAGATTCCAGCTAAGTACATTCAATAGATTTAGATTGGCATGACATTTCATTCTCATGTGCTGGTATTATTTTGTTTGTTTGTTTTTGTTTTAAACACAAGTGTCTGTGCTTCTACTTCAGTAAAGAAAGTGTGTACTTTAGCCACCTCTGGAGTCAGTGCCATTTAAAATACAAGAGATGAATTTTTACAGGGACTGCACTCAGAGGTTTAATTCATTCAAGTCATGTAATGTGTCAAAGAGATGATTAATCTGTGTCAAATATTCATTAAAAATATTAACTGATATTTAAGTCAGGGTTCTAAATTTCTATCATCAACTTGTTAAGTTTTCATCTTTTTTAAGCGTAGCCAGCTGTGAGTTATTTTATCAATGAAAACTGAAACCCAAAGGAAAGACTGTCTGCATCTACAGCTGTTAAAAACACACCACAGTGTTCATTCTAATAAGCAAAGATTAGTGCGTTTTAAAAAATGTTGTGTCCCTGCTTCCCCATATTTTAAAGTGCAGTGAGATTAAGTGGATTACTTTAACACGTGTTTGAAAAGTGACCAGTATGGTGCCTAGTGAGTTTCAGCAACTTTCAATTGAGAATTTTCCTATTTTCAGTTTTATTCCCTCACATACATCTGCAATTGATTTCTGTTCCCGTGGCTCTTGTTTATCTATTATTCATTTCTGGTTGACTGTAGCTTCTGCCTTTTTTAAGTCAATTTTGCACTGCCACATGCAGTCAAACCAAAAACTTTACTTGAACTTGAAGATGACGCCTAACTGTGACAGCACTGCTGCAAGACAGAAGAACTAGGTGGTGAGGGGGAAGTGTACAGAATAAAAGAAACATTGCTTTCGGGATGTCGCTCTGGGTGACTTTTTAGAGAAAGGGTCAGAAGACGAAGCAGGTGGACGAATGACGAAACAAGCCTGTGTTGTTCGAGGACAGGAGGATTAGTAAGGAAGGACGGCGTGTAAGCACCTGTTCCTCTGATTGATGTGTCCTGGCTCCTTCGATATGTCACCGGTCACTGCTCGCGATCCCCTGCTGCTTCTCTGTCAACCATTCACTCACATACAAACACACATTTCTATATAGAGAGACACACAAATGACATATTTGAGCTCAGTCAGTGAAAGACAAAATGCTCTGACAGGAAAACTCTTGGTCTTCATTGTGTGTGTGTGTTTGGGGAGGGGGGATGTCAGAGACCTGGCAGGAGGAGAAATCACTCTGCTGCTTAGTAACAAGTACCACTGTGGATTTCACCCAGTCGATAGACAGTCAGGAACATTGTACATTCTCCATGCTCCTGCCTCACCTGTCATGTCGTCTGTCCTGCGGCTGCAGTCCGAAGAGGTTTTCCTCCATTTCCTTGTATCTATTCAATTTAGAGACAGCTATGGCAAGAAAGATAGCAGAAGTCAGTCAGCTCATGCCCTCCAACTGCTGCTACCAAACCCTATTTATTTGCCCTGGAGCACCAGACAAGGCAGCATTATTCAGTTAAAAGTCTAAACAGGTTTTTTTATGCTAATTGCAAATTTAACAGAAGTCAAGACAATTTATTTTCATAGACCAATATCACAAATTTGCCTGAAGGTACTTTACATTGCAGTCAGCTCCCTCTGTGAGTTTCATTGAAGTAAGAAAAAAAAATTCCCAACATGGAAAGAAATGAGAGAAAAATCAAGAAAAGCATGTGAAGATGGATCCCTGTTCCACTGCCAGCTTTTTGGGTGGTAGAGTGACAGTTTTATTTAAGCCAGGAATTATGATTTGTTGTTGCAGTTTGTTTTTCAGCTCTGGCTAAGATGATTACAACTCATACCCCTGCACTGAATCTTGTTTGTTGTGTCTTACAGCCCCTCTATCTTTACCCACTCCTGTCACTTTTGTCCTTTTGAAAATAAAAGTTGCTTTAGTTTCATGTTTGCCAAATTGTGAATAATCTCCTATGGGTTGTTTTACCTTAGCTAACCAAATAAAAGCATCTGCATGCGTGGGTGTTGAATTGTGTGTGTGTGTGTGTGTGTGTGTGTGTGTGTGTGTGTGTGTGTGTGTGTGTGAGAGAGAGAGAGAGAAAGCGAGAGAGAGGGAGAAGAGGATGAGATAGAAACCCAGAGAGGGTGTCTGTCTGTGCAGTTTTGTGTCTGCAGTTATTTACTGCAGTGTCTCAAGTTTGCTTTCATTTGTGTGGGTTTGTGTGCGAGTATGCATCCAAATGCATGTTTCCATAATTAAAGCATAAATCCCCAGGAAAGGCAAGACGAACAGTTAGATTGGAATCAATACACATTTGCAGAGCACAGAGAAGTGGACGTGCAAAATACATAAAGACCTGACACAAGTCCTTGTTATCATGTGTATCCATGCCTGTTCAAGGACATTTCTATTAATGGGTCAATATATCAGTTATGATTCACTTTTTTCTTTTCTTGCAGTCTTGAGATCTGTTATAAATCAGAAATTCCCCAAATTAGCTAATAATTTGGGGATTTTTATGTGTAAGATTTTTTTTTTCTTTATGATACCAAAAGGAATTCATTTTATGACACAGAATTTTGTTCCTTCTCAAAACAATTTTCAAATGTTCAGTGTAATCAAAGCACTAGCATTTAGGAACCTAGATAAAATACAAAACATGAGCACAACGCTTAAATGCACAAAATAGAAACAGAAGCTTAAACAATCTTCATATTTGCAAATCATCTGAGATGTTCTTGCCCCTCCTCTATCCACTGCTGGCATCGATCCTGATTTTGGGCCCAGTAATTTTGTGATGCCATGCTGGTGCCGGCTTTTTGGCACCGTCTTTAGTCAGTGGAAATGTGTGGAACTGGTTTTAGATTGGACACTGGGAATGCATCCGTGGAAAAGAGAGGCCTGACATCAGCGGCTTCAGTAGTGGCCATGGCGGGGGAAAAAACTACAAAAATCAAACTTCTTCTTCCTGTTATGTTTAGTTCTCAAATCCGTTCTCGGACCACTACTGAGCATCATGATGTTAAGGGAGAAAAAACTTCCAAAGAGAAATGCTGAAGAACATGACACACGATACAAAGGCAATTAGGCAGAGGAGAGGCTACTAAACGCATAAATGAAGGACAATTAGACACAGGTGACAGACAGTAGGGCAGGACAGGCAATGAAAGGAAGTGTAAGTATGACAAAATACAACAGGACACAGAAAAAAATAATAACAAAGACAAAGAATGATCTCAGAGTCAGGACAAGACTCACTAATACATCTCGAAGATGATGCTATAAATCAATTATTTTCTGACACAGAGTTTAAAAAAAAAGCTTAATACCACTCTCATACAGTATCTGTCCAAATATGCTGTCACAGCTGTATTCACTAATGTCTGGAAATGGGAAAACCTTTATTCTGACTCTGTAATTTGTGAGCTAAACAAGCCTATATTTGGCAAAGGACTGTTCCCCCTTTGTTCCATATCACTGTGCGAACTATGTACTGGCTTTAGCATCATATTTAATGGACAGAGACGAGACTGCACATTGAAATTCCAGAAAGAAAGCAAATCAGTTTGTTTGTTTTTTCCCCAAAATGTGAAACTTGTCGATTAAACAAGAAATGGGCCTCAACTTCAAGCCTGACCAGGCAGGTGATGTAAGGATTAACCAAAAATTTGTAAGTCCCAAAGACATGTTTAGGTTTCACGCAAGGTCATTGATAGGTTTGCAGCGTAAACCTATTCGCTGGAACGTTCAAGACAATTCTACTACACAGCAAAAGCAAGACACGAGTAGGCAAAGTTCTTTATGTTTCTCCTGCACGGGAGAGAACTGGACAAACGCCGTTCCTTCGCTTGACCCCAGTTGCTCTCGTCCACTCCCCCGTAACGCTGCTCTTTTATTGAGGTTACATGAATATACATAGGTTCATTAACATATGACGTCTACATACACACAAAGCATATAAGCATATATGAGTAGATATTTCTAAGCATAAATGACAATCAACAATACAAATCTAACAGTCATGCTTCTAAAATCATTTATAAGCCCTCCCTCCCCTTTTCATTCAACATCTGTGGTTTTCCCTAAAGTCATTAGTCATAAAGCACACTCGTTTTAGTATTTTAGCGTATAGTGAGCAAGTCAGTAAAGCAAGAGCAGGATTATCTTCTCGTTAAAATGAGCATGGTAAATGGTAAATGGCCTGTATTTATATAGCGCTTTACATATCCAGTCATCCACCCATTCACGCACACATTCACACACTGGTGATGGCAAGCTACATTGTAGCCACAGCCACCCTGGGGCGCACTGACAGAGGCGAGGCTGCCGGACACTGGCGCCACCGGGCCCTCTGACCACCACCAGTAGGCAACGGGTGAAGTGTCTTGCCCAAGGACACAACAACCGAGACTGTCCAAGCCGGGGCTCGAACCGGCAACCTTCCGATTACAAGGCGAACGCCCAACTCTTGAGCCACGATCGCCCCATCTCTTCTTCACAAACGCAGCTCTTTTACTTTTTTACCACCATTGTCTGCCAGTTCTGTTTTCTCCATCTGTCTCCCACTACTTCACACATCTCCCTTTTCTTTGACCTCATCGTGCTTTCCTGTTTTCTTATCTCTGTGTCTCTCTCTTCCTTTCTCCATCAAACCCTTCTTTTCTTCGTCTTCGCCATGCCTGCCTCTCTGTGTCCATCTGCCGTGCTAAACCAAGCGACTGATTGTATTTCAGGCAGTCAGTGAGGTAAATAATCTAGGCCTGCATGCTGGGCTTGAGGGATATGTCCATGAGTATCCCTGGATTGAGCCCCTGGGTGGTTGGGGGGTAGAATAGATGTTGGACAGAGGCAAAGATTCAGACTTCAAGTCATGGATATTTGATACCCTTATTAATAATATGAAACAATTACACAAAACGACCACCTACATTGAAGCCAACATGCCAGTTTCTCCGCCTATACATGTGAACAGGAAAAACAGGATCATATCATGACTCATGCACCAAAAATAGCTCCAGTTTTCTTTACATTACAACTGACACAGTTCCTACCTACATACTGTATCCCTGCGTTACACTGTTGACTAATTAAAAATATATTTATATATAGCGTCATTTCCTACACCTCATTCTTCTATATTTATCTGCCCTCATGAAGTCGGCCTGTGTTTGACTGTGTATCTGCATTGATTGCTGTGTGCCCCTGCAGTTCGACATGCAGCAGCTGTCTCTGGATGAGCTGAAGCAGGTGCTGTTCCACGCCTTCCGGGACCACCTGACAATGAAGGACATAGAGAACATTATCATCACCGAGGAGGAAAGCCTCAATGAAACCTCAGGGAACTGCCCTGAGTATGAGGGAGGTGAGGAAGCAGTTCTCGTGGAAACTTTGTTGGTATAAAAAGGTGTTTTGGGCAGTAAACAGTAATCTCTTAATGATTCAAATAACAACATGCACTATGCTTATTCGAACTGATTAAACAATCCAAAGTACACATATTTGTTTTTTTGCCAAGAGCCTGGTGAGTAGATCAATATCGCTTTTATTACTGTGTGCTATGAAGCTACAGCCAAGAGGCAATTAGACAAGAAGCAGGGGGAAACCAGTTTCTTTCTCTCTCCACATCTCTGGATTATCCCTGGTGGCTGTTTATGAGAGATAATCAACCAATCAGAGCTCAGGAGGATGGAAATTAGGGCATCATCTTCCTGCATTGCTAACTAGCCATATTCATTAAAAATGGAAAGAGAAAAACATGGTCAGCATGTATAAGATCAGGACATCTGTACAAGTTGCTGTGAGCTAACTTAATGCAAACTCTGACTTGTTTCTTCAGTGACTGTGGAAAAATCTTCACCAAAATGCCTGTAACAAGACAGATAAGGCAGCTGCTACTTATTGTTTTGGACAAAACTAAATCATACCTCTGGCCAACTTGACCACAGTTAAATGGATGAGTAAACGGAGTAAAAAAGAAATGCAATTTCACTTTGGCAGCTAACCTGGTTGTCTGCAAAGAATAATACCCAAAAAGCCTCTAACACTCACAGTTTGGTGTGTTTTGTTTTGGGGGGTTTTCTGTCTTTTATCAGTACACAAAATGAAGCGGTTAAGCTGCAGAACACTGTGTGTTGACTTCCTCAAGTCTGCTTGGCAAACTCAGTGAAACGTCTCAAGCAAATAATTAAAGCACACGATAACACTCATAACTATTTGCCATGACACCACAAATAGCTGTATTTACGGTTTAGGTGTGGAGTTTTGTAGAGTGCCAGGCTAGCTCTCTGATTCCAGACTTTTTCGCTATGGTGAGCTTTATGCCTTCATACTTGAGGCACAGGCACGAGTCGTCTGATCTCAGCAGTGTGTAAGAAAATAAGCAACACTCCAAACATTATACTAGCCATTTACCATCAGCAAAGGATTATTGCAGTGATCAGTTCTCTTACAGGAGCCCTCGTGCACACTTTACCTGCACAGAGTCATTGATTTTGTTTTTCTGCTTGTCTAGTCAGACATGATCTTGACAGCTGCCCTGGTTTCATTTTGACTATGTCTAGAGAGAGCCACTGATGCAAGTGTGTGCTGTCAGCCAGCTTATCATTGTCTACAAACTAAACCAAGGACTGAATCATGGACTGTATGTGAGCTTTTGGCTGATGTGGAAGTGCTTAAGCCAAAAGAAGGTTAACTCCTCTGACTGCAAAGACAGGTTTGACTGTACAGATAGCCGACAGCAACAAGTAAAATTCTAAAACCTTTGCTTTAAATACAGTCTTTTGACTGAATCAAAACAACTTCAACAAATGAGTGAATGTGCTATGGGACTTGACTGGGAGTCATGATGTGCCAGAGCAAACCAGCTGCTCACGAGAAATAAAGTTAAGAGAAATGAAAAGTCTGAGGAAAGGAGAAAACTTAGTGCTACTGGAACAAAGTGGAAACTACATAGCACTGTGCTATGGGTGAATCCTCAGGCTCGCAGAAGCAACCTTTTAAGTGTTGTTTAGCAAAACTTTGAGGTGAAATCCTTCATTTTCTAATCTGTTGCTATATCCATCACAGAAGTTTCACCTGTAAAGTGTTGATCATGTCAAAAAGACTATGAAAAATCAAGACTGCTGAAGTAATATTTAGATGATAAAATCTAAACATCCTGCAGTCATAAATTAATGTCTGTAAGTTTTTGAAGCCAGGAGTAAGACAGATTGAAGATTGACGCCCTGCTAAATGTTTGACTGAACAGCTGAAAGACAGGCAATATTTTTCCAGCCTATGAACAACTTATGTCGCTGTAGGGAGAATAGGGAAATGAAAGCCTAAACCTGACCCTGCAGAGCCCAAAATTGCCTGTCTGCTGTGAAACATCCACTGAGTAAGACTAAGACAAAGGTAAAGAAAGATCAAACACATTGAAAAACTTAGAAAGCCTTAATGAATCCACTGGGACTCAGTCTTGGGGAGACCTTAAAAAGAGACAGCTGGAGGGAAATGGTGAAACTAAGCAGAGAAGGGACAGAAGATAAGAGGCTAAAGAGGATCAGGGAACTGCTGGCTTGGCACTCTCTTTCACGAAGTTTTTGGTGTTGAGGGAAGGCTGTATCGTGGAGTTAGGGAGAGCAAAATGGAAAGTATAAAAATGTTGAGAGTGGGAAAATAGGCAGGGGGAGGATGTAGAAGACATGAAGAGGTATAGACATCACTTCTAAAGGACAGCTGTACACCTCTCCACATTTAACCCTCTTCCCATATACTCAGCTTCCCTCTTTCATGGCTGCTTCGTTCCCATCTGCGTCCTGTCCAGTGGGACCCCAGTGCCTTTCACAGTTCCTCTTAGATCCCCAAGTCTGAGCGCTGACTTGATTTATTGATGCAGTGTGTGATACTAACAACCTGAGACAAGCAGGCTGACAGCAAGGAAACTTTTGGTTGTTACTCCTGCTTCAAGGCCTGTTGGAGGACACATCTGTCTCTGCTCATCTTTTTCTCTCAGTCTCCAAAGATAATGTCTTTAAGGAGGAAAGCAGGGGCCTGTCATCCCAAACACCCCAAGCAGAACAAAAGTTCCACCTTGCGCCTCTTGTCTTTGTTTTTGCTTTGCAGCTTTGCGTGCGTTGTAACCAGTTTTTGCCTCTGATGAATTGATTGTCTTTACACTGGAGACGCTTCAACTCGACGATCTGGGTCACCGAGATAAGCTGCAAAACATGGCAACCAGAAATGTTAGCTGCTACTTCACCTGCATTTGTTTGAGTCAAAGAACCAACATGTCTCCCGAGGAACAGGTTAAAATGGTAAAAGCTGAATTCTTCATGAAGACCATTAGACACTTGGAGAGAAAATGCCCGTTACCTTTATTGTTCCGCAGACTTCATTTTCTAAACCTTCACACATTCTTTCTTGAATGCCGTGTTAAAACAGTCTCAACTCAAAGGTCCATTTAGTTGCATTTTGAAGCTTTTGGTAATATGTTGGAGTTTTCACTCAGCTAGTGGAAGTCACTTAGATTTGACATGAGCTTTGATTATATGATCATGGAGGTTGCATATGGGTGGGAGACTGTATCCCCTAAAACTGCCTCACTGAGATTGTGAGAACATCCACTGACTTCTTTTTTAATGCTGCACACCAAGACGCGGTTGTATAGCCATTATAAATCACCAGATCAGCATGTAACAAGGCCTGCCTCCATATAAAGCCAATTAACTGTTTTGTTTTTTCTTTTTAAAGACACAATCAACTGTGAGAGCAGCAGAAAACCAAGGGGGCTATCTATTACCTGTTTCATACCATGATGCAACATTTTGAGAAAATACTGTGCTTGTTTTTCTTGTGAGATATCTCTTGCACCTGTGATCTAAGTATAGTGTGAAGCTAGCTCCGGCAAGTGGTTAGCTTAGCATATATGCTAACACAAAAGAAAGACCTTCCAAGAAATTGTCCGATCAATTTTACCTACAAGCAACCATAAAACTCACCAGGTGTTATTTTTGGCCACCTGTGTTGACTTCGAGTATCTGCTGCTTGCGAATGTTAGAAGGTTATTCACGGGTACAAATTTTAAAGCATGGCAGAGCATTAGAGATGCTGTAGTTTCACCTGACTTTTAGGGTGAGTTAAGCTGACTGCCTCTTAGCTCTGACTCCACACCTAATTCCTAACATAAAAGTGATATTGATCTTCTGGTTTAACTCCCTGCAAGGGAGCTCTTTTCCCGAAATGTCAAGCAAACACCTTACATGACAGAAGGACCCAAATAGAGGCAACCAGGGCCAGGATAAAATCCAAACCTCAAATATTTTGCCAAGTTGAGGTCATATACAGATGGCCACTTGGCATAGCAAAGAATGCAGAAGATGTAATGGGAGAAAAAAAGAGGAACAGACAGACAACCCATGTAGTAAATCAAAGAAATGAGGAGAATACCACACAGAAGGAAGTAAATTGTTTGATAACTTGACGACTGAGCGGAACGAGACAATCTGGGAGCTTATTACTGGAGAGCTAGGGATATGTACACTGGGGAGATGGATTAGATTAGTAACAGGTGGTGCACAAAATTGGTGGGAAAAACACGGGGAGAAAGTAAAACAAACCACAGTGCATGAAAGTGAGTGACTTCTAACTAAAACAGGAAGTCACAAAGACTATTCATTTGAACGTCCAGTTTCTATTTCTTTGTTTTCAAACTGAATGCAGTAGCAACTGAATTTACCATGACAAAAAATAAGATGTACAAAAAAAAAAAAGACAAATTATAATAATCTCTTCATTTCTCTTCTTTTTTCACTTCTCTCAGTTCATCCCAAGAAGAAGAATAGGCAAACGTGTGTCAGGAAAAGCCTGATCTGCGCCTTTGCTATGGCTTTCATCATCAGTGTCATGCTTATCGCAGCCAATCAGATGCTGCGGAACGGCATGGAGTAACCAATTGCACTGTGAGCATGGGGAGTGGACAGAACAGCCATGACCTCACATCTTGTCTTTGCAGCCAAAGCTGGACCACAACCCAAGCACTTCTCTAAACAATCAGTTGAGTTTTGTTTTTTTGTTTTTTTAAGTTTTATTTGAACTGAACTTACAAAGGCAGACAATGAGTAAAATAAGTAAAATGAAAGGAGTTGTATTGACGATGTCACCACATAGAGTCACTGGATTTACTGATCGTAAGGAACCTGAACTGCAAAAGAATTCTGTTTTTATATAAAACACTGAAATTAAGGGGGGAGGGTATTATTTTGTTGTTTTCAAGAACAAGACCACCCTTTAAACTTGATTTTCTAATTACCGAAAATGTGTATCAGGTGCTTTGAGCCATTCCTAATTACAGAAAACAAATAATGGTTATTATGGACAACTTCAGAAGTTGCACTGAATGTGGAATGAGTGAATGGTGGGCACAGTATTGAAATGCACACACACACACACACACACACACACACACACACATATATATATATATATATATATATATATATATATATATATATATATATATATATATATATATATATATATATATATATATATATATATATATATATATATATATAGTTATGTATACAAAAGACTTTGTGAAACATTTACATTAGTCCACCAGTCTTGGGTCACATACGTTCTATGTGAATCTACAAGAAGCACAACTCAGTACTCAGTGACAACCCACTCAACAGTCATTGCTATCCCACTAGTAGTATTGATTGATTCATTGATTGATTCATTGATTGATTGCTTGGTCAAGGAAGATTTGTGTGAGATGTGAAAAACAGTGGTGTCCACGAGTAAGCTTGGAAAGGTTTTAAAAAAAATCTAATCAAATGGAGTGAGGACTGAAAAATATGTTTAGGAATGTACTGGGAGAAAATGTTTCATCTCAGCATGTCACTGTAATACTGCCCAGCTGTGGTAAACATAAACCAAGCAAAAGCATGCCACAATACACACTGCCATACCAAACATTACCCCTACTTGTTCCCCATGGATTTCACTGTATATATAATACTACTTAGCTTATGTAATGTATTATTCCTCTCAACAGCAGAATGTATGAAAGATAGAAACTACTGAGCTATATCAGGGATAGAGTTGTGACATGCTGTCTAATACAGTTGTTTTCTTGGACAAGGTTGCCGTCTAGTGGTGAAAATAAGTACTGCAGGTAAACGCCTGAACAGCCATGTTTACTATGTCTACAGGGGGGAAGAACACCGCCAATAAATCTGAGCTTTGATATGTTTTTTGTGTCAGTGTCACAAGGGCACTTTGGTCTGTATTGGTCACTTTTTTTAACAAACATTTCTTTGCCAAACTGGATTGTTGCAACAGTTGATCAAGGTTGGATGAAAGACTGAAGGTGATACCTGTTGTAGTTTCTGGGGTCAATGCTGTGTTCTATGGTTCAGATTTAATAGAGATTTTTATTTTTTATTTTTTACAAGGCTTACTGGGATGAAAAAGTCCAAGAAAGACCTTGTAGGAGATTAGAATCATGCTCCTCTTCTTGCGTAATGGAGACAGCCAAGGTTGAACATCTCAGTGACACAATATATTAAATCTGAGGATGAAGCTGTACTCGGTGGTGTTGGTTTGGGGCTGGGGAATAAATAAACATCATTATTTATGTGCTGAGATTAGAACAGTATTGTGGGGACTGAGCAAAATGTTACGTTTTCATAAACAAATTTAAGGAATTAGTGAAAATTACAGCAAATATTGTTTACAGTTATCTTAACCAAATAGCCCAGCCCTATGTAGATGTAGCTTTATATATGCTAGTGTTTATTATTCCCGATTGCAACACGCCATAACAGCAGTGTAAGCGGACTGCACTGTGCTCCCCTGGGATATTATTGTAGACTTGTTTGTTTCCACTTAGAACTTGGAGCAATTTCACTCTAGCACTTTGGCAGGGCGGAGAGAAACAAAACTGGATGTTTCAGTCAAACTAATGTGCAACCACAAGTCCGGCTTAGACAAAATATAAAGAAGGTAAGAGGGGAGAGGGCTCTCTTTAAAAATAAATAAAAAATTTAAGAAAGCTTTGTAAGATTACAGCAAAAATGTATAATACTGTAAATCAGTATGCATGTTCTTGTTTAGGTTTTCATGTCTTTGAAAGACAGGGAATCCAATAATCTTTCTTTGTGGTGGCACAGCCTTGGTCTAAATGTAGGTATGTATGTACTACTGTCACATACTGTATTTGACTTTCCAATTTATACAGTAATAGCCATTTTTCTAGTTTCTACCAGCTATTAATCAAATCAGAGTGCGGAAGAGGGCATTTTCATAAATATGCAAATACAAGGTCACGTCACCAACATCTCTGTTTCACGTCACCTAGGGTAGAGTCTGTAGGCCTCACTGTGGATGGTTAAACTTTATATTGAATTCAATATATCGTGTGTTTTCTTCACATTAGGTTTTACTGGAATGTTCTCACTGCCTCATTGTCCTTGTATAAACTGCTGTATAATGTATGCTACACTTATTCCTGTAAGTCGGTTCGTCTTTGATATTGACATTTGACCAATGGGCCATCTCTTCGCCTTTGTCGATTAGCATCACAACCCTTTTGAAACCAGCATAGAGCGCTTTATCTTAACAATTCTCCGATAATTGTGCCATTCAGACATCCTTGCATGGCTATGTAAGGGAAACAAGACCTTTTATCGACACTTTTGATGTTTACATTGTTATACTGTACATCTGTATCAGGACAGGATCAATTCATGATTTTCATGTTTTTGAAAGTTGCTTTTAAGATTTGTTTTTACCAAAACATGTTTTTACCAGTTGTAGATTGTGTAAAGACAAATCCTAACACAGATATGTAAAACAACCTTGGCATGCTGCTTAGAAAAGGAGAAAGAAAACAGCAATAGTTACCAACTGAATGGATATTTAAAAATGCAAATAACGAGTTTAATCTGTTTAATCTAAAAAAAAAATTTAAAAAAAAGTTATATCCATATATGTTTATGCAATAAAATTTTGTTTTGATAGAAAAACTATAGTAACTGTGGTTTATTTTGAAAGATGTGCAAGAGAGTTTGAAACAACTTACAAGAATTAAAGCAGCACAGAACGGTCAAACTTAACATCAGTTCAAGTGTGAGAACTTCTGTAACAGCAGAAGTTTGGGGCCAGTCAGGAAGATTCCTGTGTTTGTGAACACAATGCCAAGAAGGAAAGGTGTTGGCAGTGATCTTGAAGAAGCAATTGTTTCTGCCTGTCAATCTGGGAAGGGTTACCTATAAGGGCAATTCCAAACAATTTGAAGTCCATCATACGACAGTGAGAAAGATTACTGAAGTGGAAAACAATTGGAAAACATTCAAGACAACTGCCAATTTTCCAAGACGTGGGTGCCCCAGCAAATTCCCTCCAAGGTCACACCGTGCAACACTCAGAGAAATAAAACAGAGGAGCTATATTTCAGCCTTCACAGGCTTCAGCCTGCACGTTAAATGTTCAAGATGTTTGTGTGTATTTTTATTATGTTCAGACACATAAAACCTTAGAACTGAAAGTGAGTGTACTTTTTTTTGTACATATAATTTTTGGCTCAAAGTAAGTTTGTAAGCAGCAGTGCTTTCACTTAGTGTTTATAATTTAAAGCTCAGGTTGTTGCTTTGTCACTTGCTATCATCGTTGCAGTGTCATTTCTAAATATCAGGCTTAAAAATAGAATGACAGCATGGTTGGCTCTGAGCTCCTCTCATTCCCCACATACAGCAACGTCCCAGAGTGAAAGCCCAGTATGACATCACCTTCATACAAATGCTCTGAGGCCATTAATCTTAGTGGGTGTTACAGACAAACTGCTTCTTAAAACTCGATTTGGCGTGATGCAGTCTGTAATGTCTAGAGGGGAACTAACACGTTTGTCAGCTCGTGTCAGACGGAGGATTCCAGTGGAGCAATGCTGGCATCAACGCTAACACTAAATCATGATAATTAGGGAGCATAGGTCAAACTCTAGTGAGAACAGCCTCATAGCAGATGCACCCGAACTCCATTAACCGCCAAATAATGAACCAAAGATGCCATTAGGTGGACAAACAAGGCATTATGCTTAGTGTAATGGTCCAGATAGATATTAACAGCCCGGCTTAGCTGCAAATCCTTCACTCTGTTATCATTGTGGGTGAAATTAACGGGTTGGACTTCATAAGTTAATTCCAGTTTGCTTTAAGGTATAATGTAAGAAATGGAACAAAGAAGTCACACTGACAATGATTTGCATTAAAAAAACTCTTTAATATGAGGTATTCACTGCAGATTCATTTTTCCTTTGAACCTCTGGAGCACATATAAATGCACAGGCAGCATGAATGTCAAACATTACTTTCCCTCTACACTTCTGAGCAAACAAAGATAATATTTTCTCCAAACTTTCTGTCATTCACATATGATGGTGGGTTCTGCTCATATTAAATGTGGTCAAAATTACAGTCTATTTAACAGATTTTTTCCTTTACATGTTTATACAGACATTCAGTCCAGACAATAAGCACAGATCCCTGCCCACTTGTTGTGCAGACCTACTGTTTGTAAGAGGTAGCCAATCAGAAGAAAGCTGGCTCGAAGGGAGGGGTAAGGGAGATACTGTCTGAGAAGTGAGGGTCTACACCAAGGAAGAGGACAGAATAAATAAAGATAAAGATTATATTGGACTTTAAATTCTGAAAAATATGGAGTATAGGTCCCCGTTAACATTAACAAATATCCACAGAAAAAACTGTTTATTTTCTTATGCGTTATCAGTGTGGGGTAAATCATATGCAACACTGACTTAAAGGGGGGGAATCATTTTCTGTATTAATACTGCTTCGCTGTCACTTGTGTAAAACATGGTATAAGATACCATAAAATACAATAAAGACTCCACTATGTAAACAATTACAATGTTTTTAGCATAAAGGCACAACTGTAACAATGTCTTTTTAGATCAACTAAACACAGGACGACTTTTATTTATTTTTTTATGTGGAAAACCTGCAGTGTCTTCTGTGTTATAGTTTAACAATAAATTAAAGCTAACAGGACAACTTCTTGTTTGACATACTTGTTACAAAATGCAAAAGAAAAAAAACATTAGTGTTGGCATACAATAAAACAGTACGTTCAATACTCAATGTCTTCTTGTACCTTTTAAGTCAAATTATAGTGCCATTCACAGATTAAGTCTGAGTGTAGCTGCTTAGCTGCTGGATCTATGAGTTTCTTGCATTGTTTCCAAAGTATGTTCTGGTGAAGGAAAGGGACTGCTGGAACAGATATAATTAGAGACAGAAATAGGTAGAGAGGAAAATAGAAAAAGACAGAAGCAGAGAAAGAAAAGTGAAGTTTAGAACTCTGTGTGTGGGTGACTGTAGTCTCGACTGCCTCCTGGGCTCTCACTGGGCTTCATGAAGATACCCTCCATGGCTTTCCACAGACTGTGCTGGCTGGGGCTTGACATAGCATGAACTTCTGTCTGACCGTGGATCGGTCGTCCATACTGCTCCCCCGTCACAGACAGCAGTGCATCAGTGGCCCTGTGACGGAAGCGGATGGCCTCCTCCCGCTTCCATACGGATCCCCCGCACTGAACCGTCCACTCATCGAGGTGGTCTCCTTCTCCGTTTTCGCCAAATGCGCTCACCTCCTGTGAAAAATGAGAGAGAGATCAGAGGACTAGTGAAAACAGAATAAAGAAGAAGATGAGGTGCTTTCTTTTGTGGAAGCTCTTTGAAACCCTACAATGTTTAGACATTTTTAAACAAAATAACCTCCTGATGTTTTTATGCATGCACGGCAGACTAAACTTTACTAGACATTACTGAGCTGTGTGTGGGAATGAAAATATCTAGATCAGTCAGATTAGACAACAATCTTTTACCTGGCAGCCCCCTAATCTATGTAATATTAGACTGAGCCCATAGAACTGTCTTCAAAATTGACAGCCAGCATTAGATCATTATGCATCCTGTAAACTCTGAAGGTGCCACCTCTCACCTAAACCAAACAAAATTATTAAATCACAATTCTGTAAAATTCCTTAACCTGCAGGATACATCCACCCTATATGACCCCACCCCTTTGACCCAATAGGCTCATTTCCCTCCAAATCCAAATGAAAACAAAGGGGGTTAATCACACGCTGACTCTGATAAATGGTTTAGAAGATACATGCATGGATGCTTGAATGTGCACATCACATCCTATTCAGAAGCTTAACCAGCTTCGGTCTGTTTTTTCAGGGGTATTTACTGGAGTGAGAACAAATCTGTTGTAGATGCAATCGCCTGTCCATATCTGACCAATGTCCTGCTCTTTACTGCATCTAAAGCCTCGGTCACACAGACCTAGAAGTCAGTTGGGGAGTACCCTGGCAAACCAAAATCCTTGCAACCTCCAGCAAACACTAGACCAACTGAAATTAAAAAAATTTATTCGTTTGTGGTTAGCGTCGGGGAATACAGCTTTTTTCCTAGCAACTTGTGGTTGTCAGGGGTTTCCAAGTGGTTTCTAGACCTGTGTGACTGTGGCTGCCCCTGTGTGAATGGGGCTGCCCCTGGGACTTGTGCAGTGTGGGATACTGTCTGAATCTAATTTACATGTTTGGATTTTATATATGAAAAATCCAGATGTGCAAATCACTCATCTTTTGACATGACTGAGGCAAATCTGCCCAGACTTAAACGGGGTACCCTGATGGCAGGAGGCATTGCTGGTTGTGGTTGCCAGGGGTCACCAAACAGTTTCTAGGCCTGAGAAAGAAAGTGATGGTTTCCTTTTTTTTTATAATTTTTAGATTTTTCAAAAATCCTTATTCTGTCCTTTGCAGTTTCCCAGCTGCGTAAATATAGCTGTTGACTGTGTTAAACAACCTTCACAGATTTTAATATTTATCAGTTAATAGATCACAACGCCATGTATACCATTTTTTTTTTATCTGGTGTCTTATCTCATCACCAAAGGTTCGGTGAAATACATCCCAGTCCACTGAATGGTGTACTAGTACCGCTCATACCAAATTACTGGGCTTCATGAGTGGATGAGAGCTCCTGACAATATAAAGTGTATATTATGCAGTCATAGTTGTCTATGTAAATGAAATTATTTACTATTGTGCTAATTTCACATTGATATACAGTTGTACTAAAAGCTTAAAAATTATTATAGGAATGTTTATTATTGGCTATTGACCGGATAAACTAATCTTTCAATCAGAATCGATCTGGATGAATCAGTCTTGTAACTCACAAAGCAAGCTTTTCCACTAATTTTTCGATCACTCAAAATGATCTAACACACCCAGATATTTATTGGCCAAAAACACGTGATACGATCAGCCATGCCAGATCCTTCTGAGTCCCCATACAAATGGAAATTATAGGTGTGGAAACTGTTCCCAGTGCCATACTAGTAAAACCACATAGTTTTTTTCATCCACCTACCGGTAAATATTGTCAGACTATAAGTGTGATTACAAATTTATGAAAGTGGCAAATGCGATTTGCCACTTTCATAAGTATTATGCGATAGCAGCCCATTTTAATAATATGTAACATGATATAGCATCTTTTGACAATTTTGTGGCATTGAGCATTGCCACCACCCCCTGGGGATTTATTATTGAAGAGAAAAGAATTTGCAGAACTTGTACTCAATGTAGTTTCTTCATAATTTTTTTTAAAATTAGATTTGTTTTGAGATGTGATTTGTTAATATTGGGATGTTGGTATTTTTTTAAAAATATACATCACTGATTTGTCCAAAGTATGAATATTTGTTGTAAACTGGTTTTATAATTGAGGTAATTTATGAATTTAAGTGACAATTTCAGAACAGGAGACATGGATGGTCCAGTTTTCGGATCAGGTGGTGATGTTAAATGTTATTTGGCTTTTTGAAGATTGTGTTGAAGTTTCGAGTGGACTCATTCATTACCTGATTGATAGTATGCAGTGTGAGATGTCTAGCCAGGAAACTGTTTTTTTTTGTACATGACGAAGGTCACACAGACTGAAATGTTGTAAGTCAATAAAAAATGATGATAAGCTGGACAGTGTGTGGAGGTTATATATTGTTACACCCAATTATTACAATTTCAGCATTTCTTTATCATGTAGAAAAAATATGATGTACAGTTGTAATTGCACTTCTTTTTATTATATTTTAATATCTCAGATATTAAATGTAAAGAAATATAAACTAAAATTTCTGTTTTCCTAAGGTACGCGTCTTCCAACCCTCTGACACTTTGGTCAGACAGTGTTCTCACACTTTCTCAGGATTTGGGAGTTTTACGCTGACCCGAGGCTGTTTTCCCAGAGAGTTTGTTAAGTATAAAAGCTGCTGTCAACTCAGTTTCACTGCAAAAATGTTGGTTTAGTTTTGAATAAAAGTGAAAGGCAGGCACCCTTTTTTTGTGTGTCTGTGTGTGTGTGTTTACACAAGACTACACATTAATAAATGTTACAGCTGTTTATCGCTTCAGTGTTTTTCCTAATCTTCCTAATTCCTAAATTTATTATCAGCTTTTTTGATTAAGAAGAAAAAAAAATAAAGTCCATCTTCTACACACTGACATCCTTCCCCAATTTTTGCAAAGAGAAACCTGGTAAATCCCACACATAGCCCCAAAGCTCTCAGCTTTTCCCTTGTACTTCTCCCACCACCCACCTGGTTAGATGACAGCGGGGAGGCGAAGTAGTGGCTATGCAGGTTACGTCCTGTGTTGACATGAGTGAGGCGAATCGTCTGCCCACACTTAACTGGGGTACCTCTGTGGCACAAGGCATCACTGGTCCCGCGAACACTCCAATAGCTGTTGCTGTCTTCTACTGCAGAAACCCCTGTTACAGACTGCTGTCCACTACCTGCCTCAGAGACACAGTCAGCAGAGGATTGTTAAAGATATTAGAGACAGTTCAAATAAAAAAATAAAATTTCATCTAGAATAGAAGATTGTTATTTAAAACCAGTCCTCTGCATAACTTATGAACTTTGTGTATGTGATGAAGGTTAGGTTTGCTTTATTGGTCGGTTTTTGGCAAACAACAATTCCATATGCTGGTGTGCAACTACAAGTCAGTGCGGTGAAACAATGTTATACCTAGAGTTTTCTGAGTATACAGTAACATTTCTTGTTATTTCCTTTTGTGACGCATTATTGCATACACCAGTGCCAAATGCTGATATTAGGATTAAAACATGCAGGTACTCTAATAGGAAACAGTAGAGGTGGAGGTATTCACTGGAGACAAAAGGAATGAAACGTCACGAATATCAGGGGTGATTTGTGACAGAAGGTGTGAGAAGGAAAGGTTTACAAGATGGCAGTGAGACCTGGTGTGATGTATGGTTTGAAGACAGTAACACTGACAAAAACACAGGGTGCTGAGCTAGAGGTGGCAGAGTAGAAGATGCTTTGATTTTTGTTGGGAGTGACCAGAATGGACAGGATTAGAAATTTATATATTAGAGGGAGACGTGAGGTCATGCAGTTTAGAGACAAAGTTAGAGAGACAAGGCTGAGGACATGCAGAGTTTCTTACAGAGGAAAAAAGAGTGACATGGTGGCAGATGATCTGCTGTGACGACCCCTACCCAGAGCTCATGGCTGCTGGTGAGGGTAGGGGTGAAGATTCACTGGTAAATCAACAGGTTCGCTTTTACACTCAGCTCTCACTTCATTACAATGGACTGGTACCATGGGCGCCAATCTCCAGCAATCTCCCCCCATCACTCATAAACAAGACCCCAAGATACTTGAACATCTCCACTTCCTGACCAGGAGTGTGCCTTCCAACCTTTACCATCTGAGGATCAAGGCCTCAGACTCAGAGGCGCTGATTCTCATTGCAAGGGCACCAGCTTATTGATTATTGTTGTATCATGATACCATCCATCTTCTTGGAAACATATCATGATAGTATTTTACTGTGTACAGGTGTCATTTGCATCTGTACTCAGAGTTTATGGGGTTGTTATAACTGATACCTCTAAACCTCTATCGCTGACTAGTACTTGCACATATTTAACACCACCCTGGGTTCTTGCTCTGTCAGCTAGTACAGATGGAAAGAACCAGTGTAAACACAGTTTATGCTGCTGACTTAGAGGGGCTGCATTTTGTGTTGGAGATGTGATTTCACCTTCGCTTCTTCTGTCTGTCAATAAAAGACCACAAAGAAACAGAAACAGTCGTAACTGTGTTCTAACTGTGGTTGTGCACATAAACGTTTTTATTTGTCTCACCAGCAAACCTTAGAAACTGAGCTGACCTCCTAAAACGTGTCACATTTAACTGCAAACATGATGGAGTTAAGTTGAACATTATGACAAACTCACACTGACACAGTTAATGGATGAAAATTAAAAAGTCAGAATTGTATTTTTATCCAACAATGCAAACTTAGTTACGAAGGAAAATAACTGTAGTTATTGTTAGCTGAAAAACACGAGTGTTTATGAATGAAAAGATTAGTTTTGACAGCAAACTTACCGGACCCGTAGCGTACGTCGTGCGAGTGTAGTCTCACGTTGTGCTTTAAATTCAACAGTTTAATGACTGATCCGCAGGTCACAAAGCTCAGTTCCGTGCCAAGGGAGAGTCCAAACACACAGGAAAACAACAACAAAATGGCCTGTACAAAGCGTGGCATACTTTCACAGTTTAATTTACCCATTCCTTCTTTGTTTAAAAGCCAAGCACATCCAGCCGTTGATCCTTCTCAGAGATTTGCCTTATTTTTCGCTACGTCATTAAAAACGTACAGTAAGCCAGTGTTGAGCTCAGGAGACAGCGCCTCTAGCGGCTCGGAACGGCATCTGCGCGGTCTTATTTGGTTTTGGGGTTATTTAAGCGTACTGTTTGGCATCTTAAATGATATTTATACTAGAAAAAATACCTTAACGATAGTAAAGGTTGTCATATGGCATGGTGTTATTTTAGTTGTTTATGTGTGTATAGAATCCAGGTAAACCGCAGGGTAGTGATGGGCAGATGAAGCTTCATGAGCGCAAAGCTTCTTGAAGCTTCATTTGCTCTAGTAGGACATCTACTGGACGTAAAAATATTAGAAGAGTGTGGCCTTTTGCACACACCCTGTAAATGTCAACAACAAAAGGAGTGTGTAAAACATGTATATTGTAGTGATGGCAGTATACTGTGTATATTTATACTGGCAGTATGGGAAATGATTATTTGGAAATGCTTAAAATGGAAATGATCATTTACTGTGAGGTGAGGTGTGGTTGGGGGTGTGGACAGTAGTTGTGCTTTTGTAACGTTGAGGTATGGACAGCTACACACTGAGGCTTTGAGCCTCAGTCCTGCCTGTTCACATTTTATTCTGTAAAAACAACATTTTCACTGCTTTTATGACCTTTTTACTGGGGAGAACATAGCTAGGATTTAATGATTTAACAAGTCTTTTAAATCCTTTGTCCTCCACAATGCTAAATGGCTGGGAGTCCTCAATCACCATGCTAACCAGGTCTTCATCTATTTGAGATTGTTCTCCAGAGGAAAGACAATAAAGACAAAGCACAAATATAAATATCACACACGTAACTTATAACAGCTGTATAATATTGTTATATTATTTAGTAACATTACTGCATGCTATATTATCATGGCATTTGATGGCTCACCTGGTCTTGCTCCACAATCGGTGTTCCCCTTATTCTCATGCAAAGCTCTGTAGTGCCTAAGCATGGATGAGGTGTTGTTGTTATATCCCAGCTCCCTGGCACATAGCAAACACTTCACCTTGTACAAAAGTAAAGCCGCTTAACATAAATTGTATTGCACCATCAGTATTATGAAAATACATCTTATGTAGAAATTTACATACCTTGTTGGGAGAAATAAAATCAAAATGTTCCCACACAAGGGAGGACATCCTCCTCTTCTTAGCTGGCTCCATTCTTTCCTGACTTTCTCTCCTCACTCTCATAAACCTCCAAACTGTCTCCAAACTCTCACTAACCGCAACTCTCCATCAAACACCCACATTTTTGAATGAAGTCTGAGGGGTTTATATCTGTCATAGCTCGCGGCAAAGTTCGAACCACTTCATGAACCAGTCACGTGGTACAGCCGGGCAGCGAGGCTTCGGACGTCATCATTTTCAGCTCCTCCCATAAATGAAGCCCCGGCCAAAATCCTTTCCACGCCCACCCCCGTGACATCACGCTTCGAAGCCTCGAAGAACGTCACATCACTACCTTGCAACGGAATTTAAGACTAAACCAACACTAGCTTACTGGAAAAACGACTTAAACCTGTTGGTTAAATCTTTGACTTTAGTTAAAAAGAAAAAGGCTGCTTTTTTTGTTTCCTTTATGGAAGATTTTGATTTAGTGAGTTAATAATTTGTTAAATTATGTGACCCCATCTTTATATTTTATTTTCACTATGTATGAAAGTTGCTAATATGTAAGAAATGTCTATTCTCTGAATCTGTAATATATGGTGCATTTTGTTTGTATGTTTATATTACTAATAAAAAAAATAAAAAAATAAAAACCTTGCAACGGAAGAGGTTGGAAGTTCACTTACCGCATCCCGGAATTGTCATCACGCCGCTCGTTCTCGGCCATTTTTACAAGTGCAAGCTTCGAAATATAACATACAATACAACTCAGTTGTTACCGTTAATATATTCGGAGTACGCTACCCCACTGATACGTGTAAGTAAGTTTCTTTTAGCGTGATTATATGCTATGTCTTCACTGCGATGTCTTCTTTTTCAAGTAGTTAGTACTAATGCTGATGGCTGTTGTTGTCTTCCCAGCTAATGCCAGGCTAACATATCGACATGCTAAAGCGTTAACTAGCCAACGTTAAACTGCGAAGTTGGTTTGGAGGCCTTGGTTAATTTATGTAATGGTGAATTTACTTTAGGTACAGCAGCCTTTTATTGCCAACACGTTTCAAAGCAACAACGTGCCACCGTTGTACTAGCAGCAACGTTCCTTTCTAGTTTATTAGCATTGCTAATTGTCGTTTAGCCTCGTTCGTTGCTAGCGAAGACGTTAGCTTTAGCTACCTTTATTAACAAAAAATGTTTATACAACAACCTTTTACTCCTTTAACTTGAAGATTTCACCCGGATAACTCACTCTACCGTTATATTTAAAGCAAGTATGCTGTTTGTACGGTAATCACGGCCAGTGTTTTGTATGTGTGTGTGTACGCATTGCGACATGACTAGGTGAAGTCATTGTTAAAGCCCGCTTGTTAAGTCTTTCTGGCATTATAACAGTGCTAGAGAATAAAATCATTCAAAGGGCTGACTAAAATATACCCTTTTGTTGCTGTTAACGTTAGGCGTTGTTTCTCAACATTACACACATATGTTTTATGAAGCTCTCAAAAGGCATCGTTTTCAGATGTAATCTTTCGCTTTATTGTGAAAGTCTGAAGCTAAACCCTCATTTCTTTATACTTTACATAGCTCAGCGTGGTGTGTAGTATATTCATAAATAGTTGAGGGAAACTATCTACAGCAGATAAACAATATCTGGAAGACATGTCCTCAAGAAATAAGAAGAAAAATCATCAAACACCTGACACAGGATATGAGAAATGCATCAGGATGGATCAGGATGCCAAAGCATCATCAAAAATTGTCTCAGTAGAATGCAACACTTTTTTAGCAGAATACGAAGAAATGAGAAGGAAAGTAAAGAATCAAAATTCCTGCACAGCACTATTATACATTACTATCAAATTGTTATCATGTTAATCACAAAGTCATTAATAATCAGTAATAACCTGATAAATAATCTATATGTAATACAGGAGACATTATAACATCTTTGGTAATACATTGAGATATGTAAAAAAAAAGTAATAGTTTAAAGGGACATTAAGCAATCTTTATATTAAGGATTACATTTCTTATTCTAGCACAATGTTATCCAGTATAGTGTAAGATTTGTGTGTATTTGGCTTTTGTCAGGAGAATTTTGGGAGAACCCAATATTGCCTGATTGATGACATTTTTATTAATAGCATTTTAACCCCTTTCTCAGGAATAGCAGTCATGTCGGACTTTATTGAAAGTGAGGCAGAAGAGTCAGAGGAGGAGTTTGAGGAGAAGGACTTAAAACCTAAGAAGAACCAGAGATTTTTGGAAGAAGATGGTAAGATCTGATTTCTTTAAATTTGGGAATGTGTGTTGAAGTTGTATGGCATGTGGACCCCTCATCTGTCATTTCTCAGCAGATGAAGAGGAAGAAGACGATAACCCAGAAGACCAGGATGAGAAAGGGAATTTACGTGACTTCATTGATGATGGAGACGAGGTAGAAGAGGAGGAAGAAGCAGAAAAAAGTGGAAGTGGCGGGGGGAGTGATTCAGAGGAGGAAGTGAGGCGTCGACATAAAAAAAAGCGCAGTAAGTTCACCTGGTGTTTTTAAAAAATTGTTAAACCTGTGTGATTAATTACATATATCTATTTAACCTGTCCAGTCAATAGAGTGAAAACACTCATGCCCCATTATTATGCCATATCACACCATATTAGTGAGTGGAAGATGATCTTGGTTACTTCAGTCTTGCAGCCATGTTGGTACCCTACTAAGCAGCAATTTTGAATCCTATAAGTAATGCATTGAAGGAGAACCATAAGGCCACAGTATACCCACCGCTTTGGTCACTCTGCACTCTGCTGAGAAGGTCATGACACAATCAAATCCATTTATCCATCTATGTTCGCCATTATAGCGCTGGTAGCAGCTGCAGTATTCTCCTGAATAATAGGTGGTGCCACTCAGGCAACACCTATTATTCAGGAGACCATGTAAAGGAGAATTAAAGGCAGTGCCTTTTTTTTCCAGAAAATCTGTCTTTTTAAGCAGTTGCAACAACTCTCAGCTTCTGTACTGATACATCATTAAAAAATTGCAAACCTGACACGATCGGGTGTGACAATGTGTCCCCAACCCAGCAGCGGCAGCACTATGCATCAGGTTACAAAAATCGAGGGGTGCATGACCATTAGAAATGGTTACTTGCAACAGCAGGTGTGATGTCGTTTTTATCCTATGGTGTTGTTTGCCAGCCACCACATGGTATGTTTAGTGGAGTCTTAACGTTCAGGCCAGTGGTTTTTTAGCAGAATACGAAGAAATGAGAAGGAAAGTAAAGAATCAAAGGTTTAGTGACTTTGCCCACAACAGAGTTTTAAAGTTTGTTTTTCTTACCACAAATACACAAATTTACCCAATATTATGGCTTCATTAGCAGGTTAATCTAGAGTACCAACATCAGAACAAATGATATGCTGATTTGAGTTATAGGTGCAGTAAGGCCTCAAAAGTGAAAACATTTGACTATATCTTTTCTACGGTAATGAGTTGACACTCCTGCCCTATTATAAATGCTTTTTTGTATTTCTTTCTTTCTTTCTGAGACCAAATGTAGTCTGTATAAACACATTGCTTGATTAATTGTGATCATTTGGCTCGGTTCCTTGAGAAGTTGACATTAAATATGCCAATATATTAAAGGTTACTGCAAAAATTAAGTAGTAGAAAAATGTTAAATGAGGTTAGTAATTTTGGAAAAGCGGTACCTTTTACTTAGGTGGTTGAGCAAGGAGCACTGATAGATTTTAAGATATAACATTTTCAATTATGTTCTTAGCATAATATTAAATCTCTGAAATTCTGATGCCTGCTCTGGCAGAAAAGTACATTTTATTTACAAATATAGGATAAACAAAGTATATTCTGTCACATCTTAACTGAAAAATAGCCTCATATTGTCATTTTTACAGGTACCTCAGCCAGTAGTGTATTTCTAATATAATACAGATATAGTTAATGAGGCAATAGATTGAAATTTATGACTGTTTTCTTATACTGTAGTTGCAGTTTTCAGTGTTATGGCCTTTCTTTTTGCACAGTAGAATTTAAAGTCGGGGGAAAATATGTTTCTAAATAATGAGAGCTGACCTTAAACAGATTCCAGGCATCTGTTGGCCACATGTTGCATCTTTCACATTTAGCTCCATATGTTGTGGATCCAGATGCATCCCAGTGTTTACCCAGGCGGGTGATGTTTGATGCAATGCTAGTTCTCTGCTGGTGTGCTTTACAGTTAACATTCATGTTGTCCATTTTTAAAGAAAGTAAAGGTCTAACACAGATGAGTTATTTGCCGTTCTTATAGGAAGTGACAAAATGGGATTTTCAGTGACTCTGGTGTTAATGTGTCAAGTAAATCTTTATATCTACATTAAAAAATATTTCCAGTCTTGTATTTAAACACTGGAATAAACATGCTTTGGCAGTGGTAGCTTGAAGTTGTTTCCTCTGTTTAAGACTTTTCACCTTTGCAGGCTACGATGACTACCTGGATGATGATGACCTTGACCTAATTGAGGAAAACTTGGGTGTCAAAGTAAAAAGGAGGGTAAGTTCCTGTCTACATTTTTATTTTTACCCTTACATCTAACAATTTCAAGTCACTTTTGTACACTTGAAAGAGTTGAATCCACCTGAACTGACTTGTCTTGAATCACAGAAGAAGAAATATGACCGTGTAAAAACACTGGATGATGATGAAGATGATGACGAGAAGGACTTGATCGCAGATGAGATATTTTATCCGGATGGTGAAGGGGAGCTGGAGGAAGGCGAGGCTGTTGATGAACCTATGCAACAGCCTGATGATGATGAAGAAGGAGAGGATGAAGAATCAGGTTGGAGTCTTAAAAAATAATGAGAAAGTAACACATTTTATTTGAGATGTTCTATTGGATTGGGCTGTGGGGTTGTAAGTTTGTGTTATACTTCCACAGATATCGATGACTTCATTGTGGATGATGATGGCCAGCCCATCACCAAAAAGAGGGGCAAGAAGTTCTCAGGATACACTGATGCGTGAGTGTTGGAGTTTATGCTGAAGATCTTTGGGTGATTTATTCCTTAATAAAAAAATATATATATATATAATTCAGTGCAGGGTAATGCACTTTTCTATTATTTCCTTTGCATTCAGTTATTTTGTCTCAAGTGTCAATTAGTGTGAAATATTTAATCAAACTAAACACAAAATAAAAAGTCACAAGCTCTCTCTCTGTGTCTCCACAGTGCGCTCCAGGAAGCTCAGGAGATTTTCGGTGGCGACTTTGACTTTGCTGACTTTGATGCTGATGCATATGACCAGGGTGAGGAGGAGGAAGAGGATCAAGATGAAGAAGGCTGGGACCGACCCAAGAAGCAAACTAAGAGGAGGCTGGGGAGGAAAAGCATTTTTGAGATCTACGAGCCAAGTGAGCTCGAAAGTAGTCACATGACTGACCAGGACAATGAGATCCGCTCCACAGACATGCCTGAGCGGTTCCAGGTGTGTGTTTTGGGGTTAATTTATTGTAAACGTACTTATTCTCTGCGAACCTGAGGCTGCTTTCATGACTGTTCGTTTTTTGGCTTGTAGCTGCGAGCTATTCCTGTCAAACCTGCTGAGGATGATGAGCTGGAAGAGGAAGCAGAATGGATCTTCAGACATGGGTTTTCCACTCTTACAATCTCCATGCAGGTAGAGGCTTCATGCCCCATGGCATACATACAGTACTGTGCAAAAGTCTTGAGCCACTCCTCATTTCTTTAGATTTGTCTTGTGCAATAGTTCTCCAGGTTTCCTGAAGATCTTTCAGAGCCTTTCTTTGGGCATTGACTACTTTTTCACTCATTTTCAGTCCAGCCCTTGTACCTTAGCAGTTTCAGGAATGTTTTTTTTGTTTAAGCTAATTAACACTGAACTATGAATCATTCAAGCATAAAAAGGCTCGTAACTCAAGGAGTGAACCGGTATTCTACACACAATAGACAACTTGGCAAAGAGCCAATTTTAAATAGTATTTTCTAGCATTTTGTTACTAGAAGACTGTTGCACACACATAATATTTTCTCATTTCTCTTGCTGAATCTCACAATGTAACAGCCATAAAATAGTATCTTTGCACCAAGGTGATTTCCAAAGAGTTTATTGCTGAAAATCTGGCAAATTTTAGCATGCTGTGGCATTTGTTCCTTTTGTTCTGAAGGACAGAAGAACTGTCTATAGCAGATTAACAATGTTTGAAAGTCATGTCCTTAAGAGACGAGGAAAAAACAGCAGATATTTTATACAGGAACTCAGATGAGAGATGCATAATTTCCTGAAGCCTCACTGAAATATTTTTTATGCCTTTAACAGGAGAGCACAGATTACCTAGACAGGGGCACAACCACAAACTTCAGCAGAAAAGGTCCCAGCACAATTGCCAAGATCAAAGAGGCCCTTAACTTCATGAGGAATCAACAATTTGAGGTAGAGTGAGCTGCATATTCCTTTCAAGATACGAGCTTGTCAGTGTTATTTTAATATGAATAAAATATGGGACACTGTAAAGAGTTCTTGTATCTTTTTCCCCAGGTTCCTTTTATAGCTTTCTACAGAAAAGAATATGTTGAACCAGAGCTCAACATCAATGACCTGTGGAAAGTGTGGCAGTGGGATGAGAAGGTATAATTGCGTTGTCAAATAAGAAATGGATACAGACTAATCCATCAGTAATCGTTTACATTGCTTCCAGTAGCTGCATTAAAAAAACAGCAAAGTTTTCTGGTTTCTATTTTAATATTTTCCTCTTCCACTCACCAGTGGACTCAGCTAAAGACCCGGAAGCAGAACCTGACCCGTCTGTTTCAGAAGATGCAATCTTATCAGTTTGAGCAGATCTCTGCTGACCCTGACAAACCTTTGGCCGATGGTATTCGTCCTCTGGACACTACTGACATGGAGAGGTATGACTTTATAGCACTACTGAGCCTACTGGTGAAACGTAGGCTAGAAAAGTAATCGTTTATTTAATTTCTCCTCTGAAATTCTGCTTTGTCCTTATTCAAGGCTGAAGGATGTACAGACTCTTGAAGAGCTGGGTGATGTCTACAATCACTTTTTGCTCTACTACGGACGAGACATCCCCAAGATGCAGAACGCTGCCAAAGCCAACAAGAAGAGGCTCAAGAAGATCAAAGAAGTGTCAGAGGATGGTAAGAAAAACGTGGTTCACTAAATAATGGATAGCTATATATTTAAAATAAATAAATAAATAAATCACCATGGCTCTTTCTTTAGGAGATGAGGAGGAATTAGAGGTAGAAGAAGAAGAAGAGCAGAAAGGACCTGATCTCAAGTTGGCATCCCGTAGGGATATGTACAGCATCTGCCAGAGCGTGGGACTTGGTTAGTCTCCCTTTCTGCTTTGGAAAATGTAATCTCAGTGGTTAAGGAGGATTACTAACTCTTTTCTGCTTTCTTTCTCTCTGCAGATGGCTTGGCTAAAAAGTTTGGTTTAACTCCAGAGCAATTTGGAGAAAATCTGAGGGACAGTTACCAACGTCACGAGACAGAGCAGTTCCCTGCTGAGCCCGTAGAGCTGGCCAAAGATTACGTTTGCAGTCAGTTCTCTACTCCAGAGGCAGTGCTGGAGGGAACTAGGTATATGGTAGCCATGCAGATTGCTCGGGAACCTCTGGTCAGACATGTTCTCCGACAGACGTTTCAGGAGAGAGCCAAGGTTAACATCAAACCTACAAAAAAGGGCAAAAAGGTACACAGCTATTCATAAGAATTGGGTTTAAAAAAAAAAAAAAGACATATAAACCATGCTCTTTCTAACCCTGCCTTTCTTTCTCCCTGTAGGAGGTAGACGAAGCTCACTTTGCCTACTCTTTCAAGTATCTTAAGAACAAGCCTGTAAAAGAACTGAATGGGGATCAGTTCTTGAAGATGTGCCTTGCAGAGGATGAGGGGCTACTTACCATTGATATCTGCATAGACCTTATAGGAGTTAAAGGGTAAATAGAGTGACATTTTTAGTGCATATTAATCAAAATCTTTAGAGTATTCTGGTGTGCTTAGCTGCAGAAGCTGAAACACATAGGAATGTGCTTTAAACGCAATTTTTTTTTAAAATATTTGTAGTTTAATGACAACTGTTTGGTGTAAAGTTCAACCACTAAGCACAAGGCAGAACCCCTATTAACATTAATCCCACTGGGAAAATTAAACATGTGTGCAGTATAGCGTGGTCAAAAGTCTCTGGCACCTTTGCATTTAAAATACTGTTTGTTTCTTAACTAATTTTATCAATGGTGTCAAATAGTTCTTTAAGAAAGAGTAACTGTATATGTGTTTTTTGTTTTAGACTTGATGATTAAGCTAATCTTTTAAGCTAATCTTTTAAGCTCATTAATGTTTAGATTTATTTCACCATTTGAGGAGAATCATAAAAAAGCATCATCATAAAACATCCTGAGTTCTTATGAATCCTATCAGTTTTGTAATTAATGAACATTCCTTGGCCTTTGGACACCAAACACAGGCTCTGATGTGACTAACGGTTGTCCCATTTTTAGCGCCTGCATAGAAACCTTGCTTGGATGTCGCAATAAAAGAGTAGTAAAGTAGGATAAACCCGTTGAGTCTAATTTCTTGAGTTTCTGGCTTTAGCGTGTTCTTTTTTTTTTTCTTTTTTTTTTCTCTCATCCTTGTCAGGAAAAAATTAGGCTTTTGAATTATTAATGGAAATATTAAGACACTCTGCCCTTTGTCCACGTTTTTTACATTTTTTCTGTGCTTCTCCACAGGTATGCAGGGGACCAGACGTACTTTGACGAGATCAAACAGTTCTACTACAGGGACGAGTTCAGTCACCAGGTGCAGGAGTGGAACAGGCAGCGAACTTTAGCCATAGAAAGAGCTCTCAATCAGTTCCTCTACCCTCAGATGGCCAAGGAGCTTAAGAGCAAACTGATTGCTGAGGCCAAAGAGAGCATTATCAGGGTAATTTTCTATCACATTGATGTGATCTGTTCTTCCATTTGTGCTATTATTCCCTATCAGTCTTGCACAGACAATCAAAAGCGCACAGTCTGAGAAGCTGGACTACGTTTGTGATGTCGTAGATATAAAATCTATTTGTGTTTTTAATCTGAAAACTAATTATGATTTATCCCCCCCCCCCCCCCCCCCCCCCCCCCCCCATTTATCATTGAAGTCCTGCTGTCGCCGACTGTATAACTGGCTGAAAGTGGCTCCGTACAGGCCAGATCAGCAGGTTGAGGAAGATGATGATCTGATGGATGAGAATCAGGGAAAAGGCATCAGAGTGCTTGGTGTAGCCTATGCGCCCAGCAGGTGTGTATATATCAGTAGCTTGAGTTGTTGGTGCGTTCAGCAAAGCACAGACATTTAAGTATAGCATATACGAAAAAAAGTAGTAAGATTTTTCGTGTATATAAACTTTACTCTGGCAGAGATACTCCAGTATTCTGTGCTCTGATCAACGGGGAAGGAGAGGTGATGGATTTTCTTCGTCTACCCTACTTCATGAAGAGAAGGAACGCCTTCAGGGAGGATGAGAGAGAGAAGAAGGTAGAAGCAGAAAACACAGCTGTAGCACCTCTGTAATGGTTTTTTGTTGAAAACAAGTCACTTAAAAGTCTTTGTTTAAATTGTGTCTAATCAGGCCAGTGACATTGAAAATCTCAAGAGGTTTCTGTCAGGCAAGAAACCTCATGTAGTAGCTGTTGCTGGAGAAAACCGGTAAATCACCAGATTACCTCCTGTTTTTTCTAAATGTATGCTTGTACACATTTTTAACAGCATTCACAATGTAGAGCAGAAATGTTAAAAACATGAACGTGTTTACAGAGATGCCCAAATGATAATGGAGGACATCAAGAGAACTATCGGCGAGCTTGAGCAGGAGTCCTCTCTGCCTGCTGTAGGAGTGGAACTTGTTGACAATGAACTGGCCACGCTGTACATGAACAGCAAGAAGTCTGAGGTACATATTTGTTATGTCACCTACAATAGAATTACACAAAGATGTCTGTGGTTTAATTGTTTGTTAGTCAACCGGCAAGCGTGTTCAATTTCAACCCTGTGTTAGCTCTCATTATTTCTTGTGATCCTGTTGCTTTCTGTCTGCAGGCTGATTTTAGGGATTATCCTCCGTTGCTGCGACAGGCTGTTTCAATAGCCAGGAAGATCCAGGATCCGCTGGTGGAGTATGCTCAGGTCTGCAGCACTGATGAGGATATTCTCTGCCTCAAACTACACCCACTGCAGGTGAGTGAATGAAGACATTGATTTTTGATTGGCTAGTATATACAGGGTAAATCAAAAAGAATCATCCAAATTCAAAATGCTTTTACTGTAATGTTAGAAAGAGGGGATTTTTGAGTTTCACAGGGTTGCTGGTGAAATGCATAACAACAGCAGTTGCTGCTTTGACTCCAGACATGCTCGTAAAAGTCTGGGACTTTGAGTATTGCATGGATGTGTGTCTGGAGAGGGGCAGATTAACCTTGTGAACGTTGTCATTTTTGGATGCAAAACTTAAGCCATTTATTTTAATATGTACTTTCAAAGAGAGCTTTTTGAAATCAATTTTTTTTATATTCCCTGTATTTTTTGCTCAGTATTGTCTTAGCATTCTTAGGTATCACAAGGTGTTTTATACCAGCTGCTGCTTCACTACAAAGATACCATTACTCATTTTCTCTTGTGGGTAACATGAGATTTTTACTGCTATGTTTGTCTACTTTGTTTTCTTCTGTAGCATCATATACACCTGTTACTGCAATCAAAGCTTGTCCTGCAAAGTTAAACTGTAGAAACCTCTCAGTCAAGTTTTCAGCCTAGTCAAACGCATCATTTGTAGGAACAAATTATAATAAATTAGATTTATGTCAGTTTCATTATCAACTCTACACTCAACTCATATGCAAGCCTTTTCCATTGTAGTGAAATTGTTTTTACGGTGTCCCACTGTAATGTCAGTATTAGTAAAAAGAATTTTTAAACTTAGAAATGTACAGGGTAAGCAGGACAGACACTTCTCGATCTCTGTCTTGTAATCGTGTATTAGTCAATGTGAATTCATCAATCGTAGGCCAGCTTCAATCATAGCATGACTTGCTGTTTTTTTTCAGCAGCTACATACAGTGCATATGTAAAAAGTAGTTTGTCCTCTCTTGTCCGTCTTAGGAACATGTGGTGAAGGAGGATTTGCTCGATGCTCTTTACTGTGAGTTCATCAACCGTGTTAATGAGGTTGGAGTAGATGTGAACAGAGCCATCGCACACCCTCATACTCAGAGCCTGGTTCAGTATGTGTGTGGTTTGGGACCAAGGAAGGGTTCACATCTTCTCAAGGTATACATTTCTGCTGCTGATATGTAAAGCGTATGTGCAAGATATCATTGATAACATTATTAACCACTGTGATTTTATTTTGTGTAGATTCTGAAGCAGAACAATACTCGTTTGGAAAACAGAACACAGCTCGTCACAATGTGTCACATGGGACCCAAGGTTTTTATCAACTGTGCTGGTTTCATCAAAATTGACACGGCTTCGCTTGGGGACAGGTTGGAACTTCGTCTTGAAATTTTCAGACCATTTCGATATTTCTCAAAGGGCTGGATGTGCACATGTTTGAGTCTATTATGCTTCTGTGAATTATTTTAAATCAGCCTCGGTTTTTCATTCTCTCAAACTCTCCTGGCAGTACGGACTCCTACATTGAGGTCCTGGATGGCTCTCGTGTACACCCTGAGACATACGAGTGGGCTCGCAAGATGGCTGTAGACGCGCTCGAGTATGATGAGTCGGCAGAAGATGCCAATCCAGCCGGAGCTCTGGAGGAGATCTTGGAAAATCCCGAACGTCTCAAAGACCTGGACTTGGATGCATTTGCTGAAGAGCTTGAGAGACAGGTCAGTGTCTGTGTGTTGTACCTTTGACTAATTTAGTATCATACTTTATCCTGCCAAAGAAAAATACGCCTAAGAGGAACCAACACTCCAAAAAAAGAAAAAACAAGAAAAACAAGCATTTCTTTTTATTTGTCTTTCATGTGTCCATTTTACCTTTTTATTCAGAAAAGGGAGAGTTCTATCTTCTACCACCATTGGATTCAGGAGTCTGGTCACAATATTTTTAAACCTGTCATCCTACTGTGTTATGTGCCTGCAGGGTTATGGAAACAAAGGAATTACTCTGTATGACATCCGTGCCGAGCTGAGCTGTAGGTATAAAGACTTACGAGTTGCGTACAGAGTCCCTAACACTGAGGAGGTTTTCAACATGCTCACCAAGGAGACTCCAGAGACCTTTTATATCGGTAATATACACCACATTAAGATATGATGCCTCGAATTAAGCTCAGTTCATCAATAAGAATCTCATTCACTTGTTCAATGGAGTGATGCTGGTCAATTGTCTGCCATGGTAGAAATGTGTAATTCATAATTTAGCCTATGATTAAGGTTTTTCATATCTTTCTTTCAGGTAAGCTGATCACTAGTGTAGTAACTGGCATCGCTCACCGGCGCCCTCAGGGAGAGAGCTATGACCAGGCCATCCGTAATGATGCTACAGGCCTTTGGCAGTGCCCCTTCTGCCAGCAGGACAATTTCCCTGAACTGAGCGAGGTACCACACATCGAGTTTTCTTTATTTCTTTTTCTGAGTGAACTTTGTGTTACAGATATGCCATGACGATCATGTTTATAATTTTGATTGTGTGTGGCGCTTCAGGTGTGGAACCACTTTGACAGTGGGTCATGTCCAGGTCAGGCCATTGGAGTACGGTCCAGATTAGATAATGGTGTTCAGGGTTTCATTCCCACCAAGTTTCTCAGTGACAAAGTGGTCAAACACCCTGAGGAGAGGGTCAAGGTGAGGCATTTTTTGTTGTGCCCCCTTTATTTGGTTGATCTCACCTGCAATTGTTTTCCTGTTTGTCCACTTACACTGCCCAGTCCTGATAGAGCTGTATTATTACTACTTTCTATTTTTCATCCTTCAGCCTTGGTTGGTGTGTTAACAGATTTTCCCTCCTTCTACTTTAGGTGGGCATGACAGTTCACTGTCGAATCATGAAAATCGACATTGAGAAATTCAGCGTTGACCTCACGTGTCGCACCTCTGATCTAATGGACAAGGCCAACGAATGGAAGCTCCCTAAGGACAGCTACTATGACTTTGACACAGAGTCTGAAGACCAAAAGCTGGAGGAGGAGTTCAAAAAGAAACAACAGCGAACACGTGAGTATATGAAGTATACAAAACATATTTGGTTGTTGAAGTTGCAGACAGCACTGCATTTTTTTAAATCTTAGTAGTGTGGACTTTAACATAATTAATTCTTATACCATTTGTCTTTGGCTTTTTAGCATATATAAAGCGTGTGATTGCCCACCCCAACTTCCACAACATCAGTTTCAACCAGGCAGAGAAGATGATGGAGACCCTGGATCAGGGTGACTTAATTATTAGGCCCAGTAGCAAGGGAGAAAACCACCTCACAGTCACCTGGAAGGTAAGAAAACGAGCACTGCAGAAGGGTTAAAACTTTGGTTGATTGAAAATAACAAATGTAATAAAATGCTTCTTGCTTAAAATGCTGTGTCCAAGCATTTTAAGCAAGACCTGGCAGTAAGATGCGACAAAGACTTAAATGATTTCTTTGGTACCAAATGCTCCACTCTGACTAAATATAATGTTTTATAGGTGGCTGATGGCATCTACCAGCATGTTGATGTGAGAGAAGAAGGCAAAGAGAATGCTTTCAGCTTAGGGCACACTCTGTGGATCAACAATGAGGTAAGCTGGTTTTGTTGTTGGGGGGGGGGGGGGGGTGTTGAAGTGTTGCTTACAGAGTTTTTTTGATTCACTGCAGGAGTTTGAAGATCTGGATGAAATTACTGCTCGGTACATTCAGCCAATGGCGTCATTTGCCCGGGATATGCTGGGGCATAAGTACTTCCAGGAGTGCAACAGGGGAAGCAGGGAGGTATGTATATTGAGTTTTTTTTTTTTTTTTGTGACATTGTTCTTATAATTGAGTTGTGAGCTGTTTGTTTGTTTTGTCTTGGCTTGCACATCTTATCTTGCTCATCTTGTTCTTTATCTGTCAGAAAATGGAAGAGTTGCTGATGCGGACAAAGAGGGAGAAGCCCACCTTCATCCCTTACTTTATTTCAGCATGCAAAGATCTACCAGGAAAATTCATCCTGGGCTACCAACCACGTGCAAAACCACGGTATGTGGAAATGTTTGTTTCCTACTTTCATGAAAGAAAATGTGAAGTCGGATGTATAAATGTGGTACAAATATACATTTCTTTATTTATTTGTTGAAAGGTTTCTGGTTGATTAACAGGAAGGTTGTCCTTCATGTGAAATGCTTTATTTTTTTATCCTCTCCATAGGATTGAGTATGTGACTATTACCCCAGATGGATTCCGCTACCGTTCACAGATTTTTCCTACGGTGAATGGGCTTTTCCGGTGGTTTAAGGACCATTTTCAGGACCCTGTGCCAGGTATGAAAGTGCTATAACTATACATTATAAAATGTATCACAGCTCCTAAAATACATTATAGGTGATTGTTTAAACATTTTCTCCTTCATTCAAGGCATCACTCCCAGTAACAGCAGCCGAACAAGGACGCCTGCCTCCCTGAACGCTACCCCAGCCAATATTAACATTGCAGGTGAGCCCCGCAGTCTTCCCCCAATTTATTAATCTAGATTTTCAATTTAGGCTCTATTAATTTTACAGTTTTCTGCTGTATTCCCTCCTTTCTCACTAGACTTGACACGAGCTGTCAACGCCCTCCCACGCAACATGACATCTCAGATGTTCAATGCCATCGCCGCAGTCACGGGCCAGGGTCAGAACCCCAACACCACACCTGCACAGTGGGGCTCCAGCCAGTACGGCTACGGTGGCAGCACAGGAGGTGGAGGGAGTTCGTCTGCCTATCATGTGAGGACAGCTTTCTTGTTTTTAAAAGAGAAGAGGATGTTTTGGGGATTGTGATTACTCCCAACAGACTGTTGGGAGTTGTGCACGGTGTCCACTAGAGATAAATTGGGTTCTGTGGAAATGGTAAATACCAGCTTGCGATGGTGCAGTTTGGAAAACGGATCATTAGCTGATATGGTGACCTGTCCCGGACACTATTGGAAACCTGAATTACAAGATAAGATTGACCCTTTGTCTAATTATTAATAATTGAGTTCCTAAGGTTTTTGCCACATTAAATATTATCTATCAGACTACTTCTGATGATGGCCACAAGACCAAAACATTAGCATGTTTGTTGACATGATCAGAATGAATTGGTGACATTGTCTACCTTTGGGTCCCCATCACTGAAGGAAATTGGAACCCAAAAGTTTTTTGGCAGCATTAAAGCCGACTGAATGTGGTTTTACCTCGACTCATTTCACAATCGATGTGTACTTAATTTCCTGCAGGTGTTTGCCACACCTCAGCAACCTATGGCGACACCCATGATGACGCCCAGCTACTCGTATACCACACCGAGCCAGCAAGCTTTGGGCACACCGCAATACCCAGGCTCCACCCCTCAGTCTTCACATTCTCATGCCCACGCCCACCCACATGGAAGCCACATGTCACATCACGGCCATCACAGCAGTCACCACGGCCACTCATCGGGCACACCGTCATCTTCCACCTCATCCCGAGGACGGACGCCACAACAGCAGCCAAAGTAAGTACAAAATGGCAGTCCTTCAGTCTTAGTTATTTGTGCTAAGACTTCATCTGCAGTTCAGATTTTTCCCTCACCTCCAACTCTTAAAAGTGAAATGTCTGTTTTGAAGTTTGTCACTCTGCCAGGCAACAATTTATGTTCATGTTGCAGTTTTCTGCCACAAGGCGGTGCTAAACCTGTAGTAAGAATTATATTAAATCTAAACAGCCTCCCAATGTTCGGTTGGGTTTCCTTTCATATGCTGTCCAATAAAGCCATCTCCCTCTGTCCTCTGTTACTGCAGGCCAAGCAGCAGCAGCTCCACCGCAGTAGACTGGGGCAAGATGGCCGAGCAGTGGCTGAAGGAAAAGGAAGCAGAGGGCAGAAAGAAATCTCAGAGGATGACGCCACGACCGTCACCCAGCCCTATGATCGAGAGCACACCCATGTCAATCACTGGAGACGCCACACCCCTGCTGGATGAAATGGACCGATAGGGGACAAAGGGGGGCGTTGCTGTACCCCCCCACACACCCAACTTTGTCCCTTTGTACTGCTTCTTCATCCAGATAACCCATTACCCTTTCTCTCCCCAACATCCCATCAGCCCCATCTTCACCTTGACTCTTCATGTTTTCCCCTTCACCTCATGATATTGTAGCAGCAGTTTTCACTCTGGTGTCACCCAGCCCATATCTCGTCTTCCCGTCGACCCATCAAATGTTTCATAACCTCACCTCCAGCCACCTCATGCTATGGCTGCATAGTATTTTGTACAGTCAGAATAACACTGTATACATCATTCAAAATGTCAGTAGAATGACATAAATAAAGGAGAAAAAAAACACTTGAAGTATGTGGAAGCAGTTACGTATAGGATATGGACCTACACTGACATTGCCATTGGTTTTAGTTTGATCGAGGAAATAGGTCTGACAGATGGGGAACAACAACCCGGTCATGTTTGGCGGAGTTTTATGAGCAGTTGCCAAAAGAGCTCTTTGCCAAGCCAATGAGGAAATTGAGTATTTGTATGAATGCGTCAGAACGAATAAAGACTTTTTTTTTTCTTGTTTGAATCTTAAGACTTCAATCTTCACATCTGTCAAAGCAAACACACATGTTACTGAGCAGACACACCCGGTGACAGGATTTATAACGCCAGCCTCTGTCAGGCATGAGTTACAGATTATTGTCTCCACCACACGCTGTGATATGATCAGCTGACACCGTGTGATTGGCTCCTGTAGATAGCCTCTAATGTATTGCTGAAATTTAAGTGGCCTGTTCTGTGTGGTCATTAATGAAGTGCCACACTGAAAACAGGGTGTTTTTGATGACTTCTTGTGTTTCAATATGCAGAAGTTGTCTTCAGTTTAAAACTGTTGTTTTTAGTACCTGCTCTCTGACTGGCAGATTGTTGACGAAACTTTCATTAGTCTGTCAGATGTTGATTTTAAAGTTTACCCAGATCTGAATTTCGTGTATGTTAAATGTGTGCAGTTCAGTGAATACTGGTTTATGATGTTTGCCATCTTAAAAGATGTGATCGCCACGTGCTGCTGCTGTAATTCTGTCTGAGTCAGTATCTCTTTTCTCACTGATATCACCGCCTTCAAAATTTCCAATATTCCAGTGGATGAGCTAAAGTTTTTCTAACACTATCAACCGAATATACTATCAGACTGACTTCCCACTGCTTATATTCCTGAACTCTGTGTAATGTTCTGAACTGCATGACAGTTTATGGCCACCCTGGTTCTCTCCTGATTCATGGATTCAGTTTTACTCTTGCTGTTTGTGCCAGAGTACAAACAGGCAGCACTGGTATTCAGAGGTGTGTTTAATTTTGCTGTGTGCGAAGCAACATGGTCCCATAATATGCATAATCTTTTTAATTATGGTTTTGGAGTAAATGCTCTGGGTTTTACATTTCTTGCCAGGTGGAGATCTCACATGTGTCTCAGCGAGGCTGTGATTGGTTGTCGGCAGTAGCTGGTCTCCAGCACTGCTGATGGCTTTTTCTACCTGTGATCCCTTTAATAAAAGTGTTCATATGAAGCTTCGTGTCTTATTCTTGATGATATGATGGGCACGTTTGTCTGTTGTTTTTATTTCCTTACTGGCAGCTTACGTCCAACCTTGGAGTCAACAATAGGATAGAGAATGTAATTTTACCTTGGTTTATAGTTAGAGATGTGATGATAACAATTTAATTTAGCCTCTTTTATATTATTTACAACACTGTGGAGGTGTGGGAAAGATTTCAATACCTAAAGAATCTGTATAATATGAGTTAAAACAATATATCCAAGACACACCCACGTTCTTGCTGTCTGGCTTACTGACGAAATTCAGTGGAAGCAGATTGAGCTTGCTGCTTTTTCCCATTCCTGCAAACAATCCCTCCATTTTCAAGATCATGAGAACAGTTATCTCAGAGGAGAGGGATGTGTAACGGGTGTGACCGTGGTCACTGGAGTTGGCGTACGCATCAAATTAGCAGCAGAGAGACACATGACAGGAGGCCTCTAAGGCCCACTCCCCCCTTCTTTTAAAAAAATGCAGTCAGCCCATCACTGACATTTCAGCAGGAGAAAAACGCTCCTTCAAACAGATGTTTTAAAGGCATCAACAAAGTGCAATTTAATGGTGGTTGTAGTGGAGAATAATCTTCCTCTTCTCATAAACGTTTACATAATCAGGGACATCACAATGGCCTGTTTGTTGTCGCCGCAGTCAGCTGTAAACATTCCTGAGATTACACTGCTCCGATCAGTCAGCTGACAGGCCTGTTTACAGGAACCACTTAGAATTTACATCTTGACCTATTGCTGAATCCTTCTCAGGTTATTATCAGCACTGTGACCTTTCTTTCATGGGTTCTACTCATGATATTCACAGCGAGCCGTACAGTCCGCATTTTATCTTAATTTTCCTGTTGCACGTCCCATTTCGTTTTGCTTCAGAAAATTTCCAGCAGATATTCATCCAATCTCAGCAGCAGTTGGGCTTCTTCTTTGGTTTATGGCTGGTCTCTGTGCTGTCTGTGATCCCTGTGAGCAACATAAATAAAAACATATAATTTTTTTCACTTTTATGTTATTCGTATAAGCAATGTGAGCTTTCTTTTTCTCACTGGAAGCAATAGAACAATCAATTTGTGAATGGATCTTAACGGTTAGATTTCCTCAAAGATATATCTATGTTAACACACAGAAGTCACACCATTGAACTGGCAGATGCAGTGAACACGGGGCATATTGGTTACGCAGGAGTTCTCCCTTCATCAGTACAAATACATGCCTATGCTACATTACTGTTTGGTCTGTTTATGCTATCGGCACATTGATATGGTTAATTACACAAAGAAAAGTTAAAACATAGGGGTGGTGGGTGTTGTTTATAGAAATATATAGAAGACCAATATAAGAATGATTGTAAGTTTATAAGCAGTAAAATGTATTTACATCTTAAATTTAGTGAGGAACCACTTCACCAAAAACGCAGTTATTTATCTGACATTAAACTTTTGATATAATCCCTAAATACAGTAAACTTCATAAGCTAATGTGTCAAAATCTGTAATAATGATACTGTAAACATCAAGATGCTTTTATAAAGTGTCATAAGTACACAAAACCTAAAAATGGGTCATATTAGCCTGTTGTTAGGTGGTTGCTAGAGAATATGCTGACATATCTAATATATATAAGAACCTGTAGGGGCTCAAGATGTACACGCGTGCCTTGACTTTTGATTTCTCAGCTCACGGTTGTGTAGGAGGAGTTGGTGGATAAACAAACAAACAGAGATTGCTTGTGTTATAGTAGGAAACATCAATAGCAGAGCAGTGGTTAGCATTCAGGGGTGTAAAATATCAAGGACACAAAATGATTTGAGTTTTTTCCTATATAACTTAACTTAGTCCCTATTGGAAGTAAAAATATCTTGAGCTCCAATTTTGAAAACACAGCTTTCTTTCTTTCTTTCTTTCTTTCTTTCTTTTTAAATAAAGCTCTGACTTGTATTATGACTATGAGTCTGTGGTCTGGGAGAGAGTCCTGGTACTCTCTCTCTGCAAAATACAGTATATAATGACCAGTGTTGGGCAATTAATTATATAGTTACTTCTTCAAAAAAGTAACTGAGTTATGCAAACAACAAAGTTTTTTGCAGCTGTTTACCTAAAAATGCAGCCAAGGCGTTTTTTAAAAATAAACATTTCAAACTATTTACAGAACAATCAGGTTTGCTGCATCGAATCTGATGCCACACAAATTATTTGTGCCACTCCAAAAACTAATTTCTGTCCACTATGAGATAAAGGAGAACAACAGCCTGATACCTGCAGGCCTGACAACAGGAGATGTATCACTCCTGTAACACCTGTAACATTCAGCAGTCGCCTCATTGTTCTGACACACACAACAAAATTATTGACTACACTGCACACTAACTACACAAGATTTACGCTAAACGTTGCAAATCTCTCACATCTCAAAACACCACCGTCACTCCTAAAACTTTCCCCCTCCCTAAACAACAAATGCCATGTTTTGTTTGGTCGACATGGTACATTTTTCGACCAATGGGAAAGGGTGGGGGTGTTTTTGGTTTTGCTCACAGGCTTTCGAGCCTTTTTTCTTATAAAACGCCAATTTAGCCGTTTCTTCCTGCAGTAAATATAAACAACGATAGTATTCAGGAAGAAAACCAAACATTGCATTTATTTTTATCATTACTCTGGTTTTACGTGGCCTATCAACACAATTGAAAAACTGGTATAAAGTCCACAGTTTTTCCATCAATTGTTCCGTCTGTCCTGCTCACATCTCCAATGCTTGTACACGTTGTCATTAACGTGGCTTCACTCCACATCAGCCACGCCGCTTTGCTAGCTAAAACACCGCTGTCGGCACATAAGGACGTCATGGCCTGTCAATGACATTGATTAGGTGCGCATTATTGGCTGGACTATGGGATAAGGTGGCATCGTTCTAATCCCATACTGGAGCAGCCAGTCACTTACTGACTAACACTGCAAAGCAGAATTGTTAACATATTTACTTTAATTTCAATTCAGGTTAGATTTTATTTTTGTGCGCAACGCAGATTTTTTCTGCGCAGAGATCGTGCCAGCAGTGCGCAATTGCCCAGGCGCGCAGCTTAGAGGGAACATTGCTCAAAACATTCCCGAAGCTCCTCCGGCAGCGAGTTGGATAATACGAAAAGCAATAATCTCTGCACACAGAAAGGAAGAGAGTGATTTCATGACAGAGGATCCCAGATTACTATGTCACAATCATTCTCTTTTTTAATGAGAGGGGGTAAAGGTCACAGTGGGCTTGTTTTAGTGCTGCCAAGATCATTTTTATACGTATTAACAATTTTCAGTGGCATACCACATTTGTTTGATTAATAGCAATTTATTTGGTGGATCACTGTGCTACAGGGGCACTTACAGAGTCTCCAGACCTCACTGGAGAAGGTCTGGCTTTGACCCACTGTGGAGTGAGTTGGTCGAAAGCCACTCCAGTGACAGTCAATGGAGGTAAGATTAGAAAACACTCCGTGTGTCTAAGCAAAAAAGATTTTTTTTAAATGTGTTTTTGCCTACTCACAAAAAACATAAACAGATAAAGCACAGCCCCTTTCATTTTTGTGCTAACAACCAGATAACAACCACTGAATAATGTGGACTCACTGATTATGTCACCAACATGCCTCGACCCGCTCCTCTCCAGCTCAGATAAAACATTGGCCTCAAAAGTCAAAGAAGCCACACGGAAGAAGAAGTCCTTCACACCATCTCCTGGACAAAAACAAAGTCACAGAGTTTACTGAGAGAACAAAACATGAAAATGAAAAGCATTCAGGCTTGATGACCGACTGTTTATCTCCCACCTGACTTTGCAGACACGGCCCAGTACTCTGCTTTGATTTCCTCAGAGAGCCTCATGGCTTCCTGCTCAATCTGAGCCAACAGGTCAGGAGACTGAAGAGCAAAACACAGACAGAGCGAGAGTGATGAGTCACTGCAGGGCAACTTCAGCAACCAGTCAACCCATTATCAACAATCTGACTGATCAGAACGAAACTCCCCAATATCTGGCATTTTACAGAAGACTAAAATTGAAAGCAGAAATATTTTTATTACTGTTAAAGTCTGTCATGTATGACGACAAGAGTTTTTATTATTAACTAAAAAATTCCTATCATTCAAAGCCTTTCATTTTGAATGAAAGGCTTTGAATCAGTAACAATCCTCACAATCTCACCTCACATTTTCAACTTATTAATCAACTATTACATTAAAAATGTCAGGTCAAATCTCAGTGTTTCATAATTTTTTCATAAAATTCACCCACACTGAGGTCCTTCTTGGTACCGACAAGGAACAATAAGACACTGGACGGGTCATTTTCCTTCATAGCATCTTCCAGCCACTGCCTGGATGCACACACACATATACACACACATACATACATTTTATCGGCTTTTTAGAGAAAATATCTGACAATGACATTGTAATGGAAACGCCTTACCTGGCATGAGCCAGTGAGCCCACACTGCTTAAGTCAAACACGACAATAATGGCTGGAGAAATGCAGACAGTTTGATATGGGTCAGAACGAGAACACGAATCTTTCACCAGCTTTAGTTAAAAGACAAAAATGAATATTTTGAATCTTCATTCACCTTGTGCTCCTCTGTAATAGGTGGAAGCGATACACTTGAAGCGCTCCTGACCTGCTGTATCCCACCTAAAACAGATCACACGAGAGCTTTAATGGTCGTCTTTGGAATATTTGGTGAATGTGAAAGAAACAGTGGGATTAAAAGTGAACTAGAGTCCTAATGTTGACTAGATGCCAAAATGATTACCTTAATATTACACTGATTCTACATGTGCACTCACAGCAGGTACACGCACATCTGAAGGTGACATAGTGAATTCAAGGCATGTCATTTAAGTCGCACTGAGCAGCCTGAACAACCAGATCGTGAAATTATCAGGCGGATGCTGCACAGCCCCACAATTATCTATTTATGTGATCTCATTACACACAGACTGCTCATATTTGAACTTCTTCGTGGAGATTACTCATATGACCCTAGGGCTCAGTCTACGAACTGGATGTTTCTCTCTGGTTAAGAAGTACACTTACAGCTGTAAACTGAAGGGAACACCAAGCACCTCAAAGCGCTCCATCTCAAAATCCACCCCTATAGTCGCTTTGTAGTTCTTCTCAAACGCACCCTTACAGAACCTGAGAGCAACAGGGGACAGCTGGCAGACTAAGAAAGGTAAAACGAAAATCTTTTTAACATTTGTTGAATAAAATGCTTCATTTCTTAAGCATTTTTACCAAACAATACAGTAAACTGATTCCATCCTACTACTGAAATACAAAATATTCCAAATATTCATTAGTAATTAAATGTAAATGACATTTGTGGTATCATAAAAGTCTTCATCCTGAGTGGCATGGTTTCTGCTGAAACTATTAACCTGTAATGAGTAGGGATGGGTATCGGTTCTGACATAAACGGTAGTAACCAGACCGAAACGCAGCGCACATTTCGGTGCTTTTGTTTTCCTAAGATGTCATACACTTTGGATTCTAGCCAATCATTTCACCTTTGCGAGCGTAGTAGGCGGGCCCAGGTACATACGTTCTTTTAGAGCAGAGCTACAGATTAAAAATGCCCAAAGCAAAGCGGTCAAAGTCTGGCTGTACTTCAGAGTAAAATATGCAAACTCAGCAGCCTGCAACAAGTGCTTTAAGCTGATACTGTGATACTGTGAAAAGGAGGAAACACCTCGAATCTGATGAAACACCTGGCGATGCATAGCGTTTTTTTAAAAGCCGAGAAATGCGCCATATTTGATAGCTTGCTGCGAGACCTCACACCGAGCACATCTACTGCGGGTGGGTTGCCAGTTATCAGACCCGGAGTTAGCAACATCCCCCAAAAAGACGAAGAGGAGAGTCCTGGCCCCTAGCCCTGCCAGTGTAGCAGAAATGATGAGGATGATGATGCAGCAGCAGCCGTTCTTCTCTGCGTGAGTAGCTTAATGTTGTTCGTGTGTAATTTACGTTGAGTAGGCTAACCACGTTATTACATTAATGCATGTAAGGTGAACTAGCAAACATCATCATAGCTACATGCGACTGTCCTCTTGTTTGATGGCAGATACTCCCTTCACCCTGGCCAAAAAGGCTAAAAAGACCAAAGAAAAAGTGGAAAACAGTTAAACATGAGAGGTTTTTGGACAAAGTTTGTGTTTTTTCCACTGCTTCCAGCAAAGAGTGATACCATATATGCCCTATAGCTGCAGGGGATAACCCTTTTTATAAAAAATAGCTGAACATGAGAGGTTTTTGGACAAAGTTTGTGTTCTTGATTCTTTAAGCACCGGTTCGAGCACCGTTTAAGCACCGGCACCGTTTCAAAAGTACCGGTTTGGCACTGGTATCAGATAAAACCTAAACGATACCCATCCCTAGAAATGAGGATGAGAAAAACAAATGAGCCTCAGCTCTGTGCACATGCTCAGTGTCTTTAGGTGTGATTGAAAGTTTCTGCCTTAGTATGTTATGCTTTAGGTGTAATTTAGGTGAACAAAAAGTGTTAGGTAAATTCACGCCCCACACCATTACACCAGTGACACAAAGCAGGTGGGATCAATGTTGTCATGCTATTTACCCTAAATTCTGACCCTACCTCTGAATGTTTCAGCACAAATTGAGAATCATCAAACCAGGAAACATTTTTTCAGGTTCTGTGAATTGTAAATCTCAGTCTCCTGCTTGGATGACAGGAGTGACACCTGGTGTGGTCTTCTGCTGCTGCAGCTCATCTGCTTTAAGGTTCAACATGCTGTGCACTCAGTGATGGTCTTCTGCATACCAGTGGATGCTTGACTTGTTTTTGTCTTTCTAACAGCGGTCTGGCCGTTCTCCTTTAAACTCTGAAATCAGCAAGGTGTTTCTTCCACAGAGAATTACTGCTCACTGGATATTCTCTAGATTCTTTTTCTGACCATTCTCTGTAAACTGTAGATCAGCATTTTCTGAAATACTCAGAACAGCCAGTCTGACACCAAAAACTATTCATGTTCACTTAAATCACATTTCTTCCCCCATTGTGACATTCAGTTTTAATTTCAGGAGGTCATGTTCATCATGTCTCTATATATCAAGCTATATAACATATAGAGCTGTAGCTATATAAAAGCTTCTTACCTGCTGATCAGACACGTTTTGCCAACTGCAACATCACCCACGACGATGACCTTAGCAACATTAAAGCTGAGAACAGAAATCCACAACTGTCAGCATTCACTCAAAATCATGAAAATACACAGCAGGGTATTCCACAGCATGGAGAAATCACTCAAACATTTAATTACATAAATACTTGATATGTTGGAAGCATTGGGAATTTAGTAAAGTGAAATGAAGACTTAATTTAAGGAGTTCTGCATCACTGCCTCAGTAATGCAGGAATTACAGCTATTTTTATTCATAGCCCCCCCCCCCCCTCCCTTTTCACACACTGGGATGGTAAAGAGAGGCTAAAATGTACCTAATCCTACATAAACCTTACTGTATTTACGTGAGACTAGTTTGTTCAGATTTACTTCTTTACGAGGAGTAAACATCTAAGTAAAGTCAATGGTTTTGGCCTTTTTTTTAAAAAAAAAGTGGTTTGTAAAAATAAATGCCATTAGCCTTTTCTTTAAAAACACCACCAACAGAAAGTGGTCAGATGTGGCAGGAGCGTCAGCTGACACAGTCAGTCTAATGTGATTTAGAAGACCAAATTAATCAGAAACTCATTAATATAATTTAAACCCACAGTGTAGAGATGTGTGTAGTAGCATGATGGGAGGCAGAGAGTGTTTATTAATCCTTATGTGACCTTACCTCACTGTGTCTGCTTTCTGGACCTGGCATGCAGCCTTCACGTGCGGGTGGAAGCCTTCTTTGGTGTGCAGTGCTGCATTTGCACTAAAACACTATAAAAAAACATGTCCATGTTTTATCATGCTTGGATAAACTGACCCATTCAGGAATAAAGACTCAACATTCATTTCAGTCATGATGTAAAACTGGAGATTCCGTCTCTTCATGCTCTGAGGTCAGGCTGCACGGCTGGAGATACTTTTTTTTATCACTTGCCAGATGGCAGCAAGGTTAACAGCCTGTGCCTTTTTGTATCCATGGAGATTTTTGTTACCATGGGGATAAACACAGAAGTCATTGTGGAGTACCTTTATTGAGGATTAAGACTAGGGTCAGGTTTGCGATAAGGTAAGGGTAGGAGATTCAACTACAATCATGGGGTTTGTGTGTGTGCGCGTGCGTGTATATGTATGTATGTATGTGTGTGTGTGTGTGTGTGTGTGTGTGTGTGTGTGTGTGTTGACTAACCTTTGGGAGCTGAGTAATAACCCGGTCCTTCTTCACAGGTGGCAACATGCTGATGCAGCTGATCGATGCACACACACGCATGAACACACACCTCCTTCAAGAAGCCGCTATCACCACTACAAGCACACGTTTCATTCACTGCAAGAGGACGCACTTCTTGTAATTATCCCTTTCTCATAAATCACCCACAGAACTACAGAATCCACGCAGCACAATGCCTTCTAAGCTTGTCAGAATTTAAAATTTAAATTCTATTTTTAGTAGTCAATGGACAGTAATGTAGAAATACACAAACAAATAAAGTTTTTCTTTTTAACAAAGAAATCTTAATGGATTTTCACCAAATGTTGTAGAAACGTAGACAGTCACCTGAACAAAGTTACTACTGTCATTACTACTACTTCTCATGGCAGCACTGCAGACCCCAAACTAACATTCCTTACGGGCCTGTTTGCTGGTCAAGGATTATGCAAGTTGTAAAAATCTTTACCTGAAGCACTCAGAAGATGTGTTATCCAAAGTCCGCAGAGGAAACAAATTCAGAACAAAATGACGGTCCCACAGCCTCAGAGAGAAGACCCACATACTCTGAAATGAGCGACGAGACACAGAGTTAGCTGTCAAACAGCGACAATGTGCGGTCACAGGTCACATTTTATATTAAGAAATAGCTGCATTTGTTAACGGGAGAAAAAAAATAAAATTCACAGTTAAGTGGACAAACATAAATTACTAGCTTGAGCACATAAACAAATAAATAACACACAAAAGTAGGTGATGACCACTATAATACAGCTCTTAGCTGGTAATTAGATGCTAAAATGCTAACAAAAAATCCGGCACGTTGTTATAAATAAAACAAAAATGTTCAAATGGTTAAAATACACGCATTTAAAAAAGTATCTATCACCACAATTAAAGTGTTATTAAAAAAAAAAGAAAAGAAAAGAAAAGGATTATCAAAGCTAGCGAGACGTTGGAGTAAGTGAGTGACGGTTTTCTCCGACAAAATGCGAAGAAAGCCGAAGTAGCACTGACGTTTTATTTCCGCGACAGCCGCAGTATAAAAACGCGCAAACGCGCATTGTTCGCCCTTTTGGTCTCTTCTCGTCCAGTGTGGTTCATTGTCGCTAGTTTCGCTGAACTTGCGAAGTGCATTGATACGTGAGAAGGCTGCCGTGGTTTTAGATGAAAGGCCCTGCGTTAAAGGTTAGTTTGTAAGCGTGTTTAAGTCGTGATTTTAGTTCGTTAAAGTTGAAGGTTAGCATTGTTCTTAGTTGTGATGTTGTAGCCACGTGGGGAGGACTGCTGGTCCTGTGCTTTTTGCTTTCTGCATATCTTAATGCAAGCATTGAATGCCTCCTCGATGCCTCATGTCTGCCATGAGTCTGGAAAATCATATTTCTGAAAGTCTGACGCACTTATGCTACTGATAAAATGTGGTTATGCAAATTATTTCAAACCCATTCATTCTCTTTATCTTTGTGTGAAGAACATAAAATAGTGAATTTTGAATTCTCAGAAAGCTGTCAAATGGCTGAGTAACAATATGAACACCATAGAAGGATTTAAAAAATAATAATTATTTTCCTCTCACTCTCTCAGGTGGACCTAGCGCTTTTGGGTCACAGTATGAGTACAAAAATTGTTCTGTTCAAGTCATCCTGTGGTCTCCTTGTGTCCTTGGAAGGTGAGTGACCATAAAGTGGACCCAGCTCTTTGTCTGATACATCTGTAACCGTGATGAAAACTGTGAATAGGAAGTGCCGTCTGATGCGATAACTGACGATGTTTCTCACTCACTGTTCTGAGCCTCAGTCTCAAAAAAGCTCTGTGGTAATAAGTCTGTTCACATGAGTAGAAGTTAACTTCTGTTTGCTCTTCAGGCTACTCGGAAGATGCCAGATCAAGAGGATGACAAACCAGGATCATAGGTTGGCTTAATAGTTCTGAACCCATGTAGTTCTGATGCATGTCAAAACAAATGAACTCACACGCTCACGGTTTCCTCCTCCGGGTAAAGGAAGAGAACTTGAGCATCCGTGAAGGATGTTTGTCTGCATGGTGCGTGCACTCCCAGCTGAACTAGTGGACAGATGTGGATTTGTTACACACAGGTAAATTTCCATTCCTGCCCATAAGCAAGAAAAACTGGCTGCTTCTGTTGTGATGAAATTTAAACTGATAACAGCTGGAATTACCGGCAGATTGTTCAGTGTTGATCATTGGTTTTCTGAACACAAAGTGAGAATAAATTTGTCTAGAATTGACTTGATCAGTTCAAGTGGCTCACCATTTTGAACTTTGTTTCAGATGTCTCTAAGTGAGCTGGTTGAGATTCATCTGAAGACATGCCTAGCCAGTCTTCGTAAGTACACTTATAACAAACCTGACTGTATTTAAAGATAAGCTCACCTTTGTACAACAAGGACTGATTTTTAAAGTACTCACTGTGCACCACATGGAATTGACGACATTTTAAATCCTGCTGGGATTTGTTTGTATAATTGTGTCTGATCCTAAAAAGCTTTCCACATTTTGTCCAATGACAAAATCTGTTTAAAATTGAATCCAATGCTATTCATCATTGTGTGATACTTCAGTGTGCTTTGTTGTGCGAAGGAGAGTTAATTGGAAATGCATTTCCTAAGAGTCCTATGAGCCCTGAGTGGCTGTATCAATGATGAAAACCTGGAATAGGAAGTGCCGTCAGATGCGACAACTGACGATTGTCTCTAATCCACCTTTCTGAGTCTCTTCAAATTAAAGAAATTGATGCTTATCAAAGTGTGCTGCATATTCTGATGTCTCCCTTTTTTATTATCAGGTCTGTCAAATGATGACTTAGTTCACTGTCCAGTGAATTTATCAGGTAACATTTTTCCTCTATATGACAAGTACTTATCATTAATTGTGGTGATGAAACCTAAACTGAAAAGCTGGAATTACCGTCAGATTGTTCAGTGGTGATTGTTGGTTTTCTGAACAGAAAGTTGGAAGCGTTACATTCTGCTGTTAGACGAAAGCTTCTTGACATTAACTTCCTCTTATTTATGTCTCAGAACTTGATTCAGTGGCTGCAGAGACGCTGCTTCAGTATACATGAATCCAGAGCTCGGTAAGATACATGCATGTTGAGTTATTGATTAAAGGGTCAGATGTCTTAAGTCCTATAATTGTCTTTTAGCAATAATGTGGTCTGTTTAGTGTGACCTCTGCTGGAGAAATGCAGTGATGAAGTTTGAAAAATAACATGATGCAATAAAGAAACTTTTTGGAATTGTTAGCCTATTTTCACTATAATTTGTGTTGGCTTTTTATTTTGCACATCGTTCAGTCTATTTCCTTTCTCTCAGGTGAAAAGAGGACTTGGACTGGATCTTTATGTGAAGATGGAAAGCATTTATTGCTTGATGTTTAAGAGCTGATGTTGCTGTAATTTGAATAAACTATTGACATGAAACCAGTGTTCTCATCATTGTGTTAAACCGATACGCTTGAATTATCAACACCTGGTTGGCGCTCAGTAAAATACAGGCTTACTTTTTAGTCTCAAAGTGTTTTAATGGCTTGGCTTTCAATATTATCTGACTTGGACTTGAACCACATCAGGTGACTGTAGCTTTACTCCAAATTTACTGCAAAGAGTCCTGCTCTGAAATGAACAACGGACTTGACAAAATATATGGAACATCAGATTTGGGTCTGATTGCATCACAGCAGCTTGAAATGAGAACCTGCCATCAGCAACCCTGTTACTCTGGAAAATCACTGTCAGGTTTGAACTAAATCTACATACATTTACTGAGTTGTAAAGCAGTCTGGCTGCTGTAAATAATGAAGTGGCTGGTGAGTGTTTATCATGCTTCTATTAGATTTATTTTTATTGTATAGCACCTTTCAGAACTCAAGTCATTCAAAAAATGGCAATTTAGCTAGCTTAGGTGTAAAGTCACTGACTTTTCAGAACATGTTTCAACAATCAGAATTGGTAGCTCTGTTCCTGGCTCTTCATCGGAATCTAATGAGCAAGATGAGCAACTCCAAGTCAGCCCTGGCAATAAAGTTGAATCAACTTAAATTGAAGTCTAAAGCTCAAATGCGTCTGTTTCAGGAAAATGTCTTTAACAAGTTTGGACTGGTGAATACTTTACGTTGTGTGTACTCTCCTTCCACTACTTAATGACTGAGTGAACTCGTGATTTTATCTTAGAATTGTTTAACAGTTGCGCTCTCTGCAGCTGGCAGAGCAAAGCATTTTATATAGTTGGCTGTAAATATAGGGACAAATGGCAAACGGAGCATGTTTCTTAAGGCTGTAATCACCTCACTAGTAATGGGTAGATGAGGCTTCATAAAGCGTTTCAGCACATTCCTCAAACTAGCAAAACAGCAACACTGTGTAGACACAGTGTTGCTGTTTTGCTCCATACTGACACCTGCTGGACCTTAAATATCATTGCAGGCAACTTACTTGACACAACAGACACTGATTTAATGACCTAGTCATTCTTGTATACACTGTAAGGTATTGTACTTTCTATGGAATCATTTTATATCTTTTACATATTGTAGACATCTTTAAAATATATTGTGAATGACATTAAGTGAAAATTAAACAAAGTATTCTGAATATCACCCATTTAAATGTAATTGACTCAGAGTTTGTTATAAATTTCTATTCAAAAAAATAAGTTTTTGCATTCAGTTTATTGCGTGTTTTTTTTTTGGGGGGGGGGGGGGGGGGGGGTTGACACCATTTCCCCAGTTTTGGAAAACTGACAGGCATAGATGAAGCTGGGGTACACAAAAAATGTAAAGCCAGGTGGAAAAGGTCATCCTATTCCCCCAGTACATTAAAGGATCCTCTGATCTTGGAATGTTTCTCTTTGACACTCTCCTCAATACTAAGAGGTTGGCAGTCCTCTATAATACAATTCAGGACTGCCTGATCCAGAACGGTCTTCCTAGATGCTTGTTTTCAAAATAATAACACACATTAATACAAAAAAAAAAAGATGATAAAGCTGTTCAGTGTCTATATAGGTTTACCTGTGTTCATTCTCGGTGTGTTTGTCTCCTCATTTTCATGTTTGGCTCTGTAATGCCTAAACACTGAGGTGTTTATGTTTGTGTAAGAAATGCAGAACAGATACGACATTTAACCTGCATAAAATGAAATAAATAATTTACACTGCAAGTCTCATCGCTGATGGATTACACTGAAACAAAGACAGACAAACTATTTGCAGTTAAAAGATCAAAATGATCCCACACAGCAGAAACATTTCTTTTTCTTTCGGGCTCCATTTTGTTATGGAGAGATGTGTAAATTTTTTTTATTTGTTTGTTGTTGTTTTTTTTTTTAATCTTTGCGAGAGTAATTTCGTGTTGTTGTTTTGGTGACTCATTCCGTTGGCGGATGCGGATTCTGTACCTTTTAAACACAGTTTGGCGCGTTGGAAATGAGCGATACAGCAGCTGTATCGATCACGTGACTTTTTCTTAAAGCGACACACGCACCGATACAGGTTTCACTCTGTGAGCTTGATATATGCGCCTGTGCGTTAGTGTTGCTGGACCCATCACTACACCTCACATTCTTTTCAGATGAGCGTTGAACAAAAGTCACCAATATTGTCTGATGGTGTAAATAAAAAGAGGCAATGCACGTGTATCTTATTGCCTCTGCTGCAGAAACATGATTCAACATAGTGAAGGCCTTCACTATGTCGAATCAACTATTAAACAAGGTATTTAATTTATCTACCGGTAGATAAATTAAATACCTTGTTTAATAGCTGGAGAAAAACTCAGAAGTTTAGGAGGCATAGTGGAAACATTGTCTAAGTTTGTTGAATAAGGAGCTATGACACAAAAGGAAACGGGAACACCACAGGGATAGGCCATGCAGAGCATTAGTATGACAGAGGAGTATGCTAAGGAACAGGGTGAGATAAAAGCAAGTGATCATGTATATTCTTTAAATCAAATCAAATCAAAATTTATTTATATAGCACATATTAAAACAACAGTGTTGACCATAGTGCTTCACAGTCAGTAAAAGCATGATACAATAAAAAAAAACAATAAAAGAGGACAACAAACAATAGGTAACAACACAACAAGCTAGACCAGCCAACTAGACAGAATCAAAAGCCAAAGTAAAAAAATAAGTTTTAAGATGTGATTTAAAAGACTGGATAGACTCGGCAGTACGAATATGGACAGGGAGGTTATTCCAGAGTCTGGGTGCCACGGATGCAAAGGCCCGGTCACCTCTCGACTTCATTCGAGACCTAGGTTGTGCTAGGAGCCTGTGGTTGGACGATCTAAGTGCTCTGTTGGGATTGTATAAGTGGAGTAGTTCAGAGAGATAGGTGGGCGCTAAATTATTCAGAATATTAAAAGTGAACAAAATAATTTTAAAATCTATGCGATATTTAACAGGGAGCCAATGTAATTTGGCTAAAATTGGAGTTATGTGTTCATGGATTCTCGTACCTGTTAAAAGACGCGCAGCTGCATTTTGAATTAACTGAAGCCGGCAAAGAGAAGAGTGTTGGAGGCCCAAGTAGAGGGAGTTACTATACAGGGAGTGCAGAATTATTAGGCAAATGAGTATTTTGTCCACATCATCCTCTTCATGCATGTTGTCTTACTCCAAGCTGTATAGGCTCGAAAGTCTACTACCAATTAAGCATATTAGGTGATGTGCATCTCTGTAATGAGAAGGGGTGTGGTCTAATGACATCAACACCCTATATCAGGTGTGCATAATTATTAGGCAACGTCCTTTCCTTTGGCAAAATGGGTCAAAAGAAGGACTTGACAGGCACAGAAAAGTCAAAAATAGTGAGATATCTTGCAGAGGGATGCAGCAGTCTCAAAATTGCAAAGCTTCTGAAGCGTGATCATCGAACAATCAAGCGTTTCATTCAAAATAGTCAACAGGGTCGCAAGAAGCGTGTGGAAAAACCAAGGCGCAAAATAACTGCCCATGAACTGAGAAAAGTCAAGCGTGCAGCTGCCAAGATGCCACTTGCCACCAGTTTGGCCATATTTCAGAGCTGCAACATCACTGGAGTGCCCAAAAGCACAAGGTGTGCAATACTCAGAGACATGGCCAAGGTAAGAAAGGCTGAAAGACGACCACCACTGAACAAGACACACAAGCTGAAACGTCAAGACTGGGCCAAGAAATATCTCAAGACTGGTTTTTCTAAGGTTTTATGGACTGATGAAATGAGAGTGAGTCTTGATGGGCCAGATGGATGGGCCCGTGGCTGGATTGGTAAAGGGCAGAGAGCTCCAGTCCGACTCAGACGCCAGCAAGGTGGAGGTGGAGTACTGGTTTGGGCTGGTATCATCAAAGATGAGCTTGTGGGGCCTTTTCGGGTTGAGGATGGAGTCAAGCTCAACTCCCAGTCCTACTGCCAGTTTCTGGAAGACACCTTCTTCAAGCAGTGGTACAGGAAGAAGTCTGCATCCTTCAAGAAAAACATGATTTTCATGCAGGACAATGCTCCATCACACGCGTCCAAGTACTCCACAGCGTGGCTGGCAAGAAAGGGTATAAAAGAAGAAAAACTAATGACATGGCCTCCTTGTTCACCTGATCTGAACCCCATTGAGAACCTGTGGTCCATCATCAAATGTGAGATTTACAAGGAGGGAAAACAGTACACCTCTCTGAACAGTGTCTGGGAGGCTGTGGTTGCTGCTGCACGCAATGTTGATGGTGAACAGATCAAAACACTGACAGAATCCATGGATGGCAGGCTTTTGAGTGTCCTTGCAAAGAAAGGTGGCTATATTGGTCGCTGATTTGTTTTTGTTTTGTTTTTGAATGTCAGAAATGTATATTTGTGAATGTGGACATGTTATATTGGTTTCACTGGTAAAAATAAATAATTGAAATGGGTATATATTTGTTTTTTGTTAAGTTGCCTAATAATTATGCACAGTAATAGTCACCTGCACACACAGATATCCCCCTAAAATAGCTAAAACTAAAAACAAACTAAAAACTACTTCCAAAAACATTCAGCTTTGATATTAATGAGTTTTTTGGGGTTCATTGAGAACATGGTTGTTGTTCAATAATAAAGTTATTCCTCAAAAATACAACTTGCCTAATAATTCTGCACTCCCTGTAGTCCAATGGCTTTGCTTTGGAAATCTGACGCAACTGGTAAAAGCTGTTTTTTACCACAGTGGACACCTGTTTCTCAAGTTTAAAAGAGCCATCCAGGAACACTCCGAGGTTTCTTACAGTGGGCGAGAGATGGCTAGCGAGAGGGCCAAGGGCATCAGCTAACTGGTCTTTAACATGTCTGCCACATAGATTTGTGGAAATTCATCAAATCTGACAAAACAGCAGGCTCAGAGTGAGGCCTTTCTATCTTTTTTTTTTTTTACATTATATCCAATCTACATGTTTAGGGTTGGGACTCCAGTCTTATGTATTACATTGTCAATATATAAAAGAGGGTGTGTGCTGCACATGTCACATCTTGCAATTTCAAGGAGGGATCAGTTGGTTGTCACCGTGCACAGGTAATAATCTCTGTTCCTTTCAATGATAGCTCTCACACGGAGTTAGGTGTCTCTGAATTATTATTATTTTCCTTGCACCAGAATCTGTCGGAAGACTTTGATCATCATCATGGCTAAATCTGAAACTTGTCTCGTCAACTTGCATTACCAGGATGGCAGCGAGGGAAGCCCCTCCAACCCTGCCAAGTTCAAAAATCAGGACTTCGCTCAGATAAAAGCTGACTGCCTCCGGAAAGGAGAACTGTTTGTGGACAATGAGTTCCCACCAAACGGTCTTTCTTTGGGTGACCTGGGTGATATGAGTTCCTCACAGGAGAGTGAAGTGAAATGGCTTCGACCAGCAGTAAAATCATTTTAATCATTTTAACCTGGACAGGATGTCAGGTAAGTGACATGGCAACCACACATCACATAATTTAAAAGAATAAACACACATCATTTATCTATTTTAAAATGCGCTTAGACTGCATGGGTCTTTTCTCCACAGACATTTTCAAGAGCAAATCATCTGATGGAGTGATCCACCTGACATGGGATGAGGCAAGTATATTTCCATAATTTCCATACATTTTTTAAAATGTAAATATGCAGTTTCTTTTGATAAGTGTTACTATTGTCATTTACAATTGTGTGTAATATGCAAGTGTTACAGTTTTTAATGTGTAAACAAAACTAAACAACATTCATACACAATGGTCATTAGTTATACTTGCAAGTATTGGGTTTCATCCCCTTTTTTCCTCAGAATTGCTTTAATTCTTTTTTGGTTATTTCTCAAATATTTTGGTCCATGTTCATATGATAGCATCACACATTTACACATCCATGATGTGAATTTACGATTCCACCATTTCCAGATCTGTTGACTGTGACGGCCAACTGAGTACAGTGAACTCACAGTCATGTTTGGGAAACCAGTTTGGGATGAGTTTTGTCACATGATGTGTTATCTTGTTGAAAATAGCCATCAGAAAACAGTTATTTTGCGGCTTAAAGGGATGGACATGGTCAGCAGCAATACTCATGTGGGCTATGGTGTTGAAGGGATGCTTAAGGGTCCAGCAGACTGAACCATTAACACAAGGTAGAATGGGTCCATGTTTTTTGTGTTGTTTATGACCTACCATCCATATATAAAGATTGTAGGGTATTTTTCCTTTTCTCAGCTTACAGGAGTGGTACCTGGTGAGGTATCCTTCATCTTTGGGCCGTCTGCTTCGACCTTTGAAGTGCTGTGTGTTCAGAGATGCTCTCCTGCATTCCTGAATACCTGCATACGAGTGCTGTTACTGTTGCCTTGCTATCAACTTGAAGTAGCCTGGCCATTCAAGCACCTCACTGAATACTTGGTCTTTGTGGACCATCTTGTCCAAAGATTTCGTTTTGCGGGGAAATCCAAGTAGAACAGCAGTTTCGGAAATACTCAGAACAGCCTCTCTGGTACCAACATCCATAACACATTCAGAGTCAGTTAAGTCACAAGTAAACAGAGAAAATTAATTTTACTGCATAGACATTAGCCATAACCAATGTTCCCTCTAATTTTTCACGTGTCTGAGCGAACACACAAACTCCCTGAGCAATCCCTTTGACCACTGTGAGCAACATCAGACGTGTGCACTGTGGTCACGCCGGCATCTTATCCATCCAAGTTACAGTACATGGTTTATTAAAATAATCAAATTACAGCGTTTACATTTATGTTAGACTACTTTTAATTAACTGCTTTAGCCCACTTACAATAAAAAATTATAAATAAATCTTGTTCATGAGCTGTGTATTGTGTTAACACTATTGGAAGTAAAAATAACTTGAACTCCAATTTCGAAAACACAACTTTTTTTTTTATAAAGCTCTGACTTGTATTATAATAATAATAATAATAATAATAATAATAATAATAATAATAATAATGGATTGCATTTATATAGCGCTTTTCAAGAACCTCAAAGCGTTATACAATTCCACTATTCATTCACTCTCACATTCACACACTGGTGGAGGCAAGCTACAGTTGTAGCCACAGCTGCCCTGGGGCGCACTGACAGAGGCGAGGCTGCCATATCGCGCCATCGGCCCCTCTGGCCATCACCAGTAGGCAGTAGGTGAAGTGTCTTGCCCAAGGACACAACGACCGAGACTGTCCGAGCCGGGGCTCGAACCGGCAACCATGCAATCGTATGAGTCTGTGGTCTGGGAGAGAGTCTGTAACTCTCTGTCTGCAAAATACAGTATATAATGACCAATTTTGGGCAATTAATTATATAGTTACTTCTTCAAAAAAGTAACTCAGTTTGGCAAACAACAAAGTTTTTTGCAGCTATTTTTTTTTTAACGCAGCCAATGCGCTTTTAAATAAACATTTCAAACTATTTACAGAACAATCAGCTGTTCTGCATCAAATCTGATGCCACACAAATTATTTGTGCCACTCCAAAAAACATTTCTGTCCACTATGAGATAAAAGAGAAAAAAAGCCTGATACCTGCAGGCCTGACAACAGGAGATGTATCACTCCTGTAACACCTGTAACATTCAGCAGTCGCCTCATTGTTCTGACACACACAACAAAATTATTGACTACACTGCACACTGACTACACAAGATTTGCGCTGAACGTCTCAAATCTCTCACATCTCAAAACACCGCCGTCACTCCTAAAACTTCCCCCCGTTTCTTAACAACAAGATGCCACGTTGCCATATCATTTTTTGATTGGTCGACATGGTACTTTTTTGGACCAATAGGAAAGGTGGGGGGTGGAGTTTGTTTTTGCTCACAGGCTTTCGAGCGTTTTCCTTATAAAACGCCGTTTTTACCGTTTCTTCCCGCAGTAAATATAAACAACGACAGTATTCAGGAAGAAAACCAAACATTGCATATTTTTATCACAACTCTGGTTTTACGTGGCCTATCAACACAATTTAAAAACTGGTATAAAGTCAACACTTTTTCTGTCAATTGTTCCGTCTGTCCTGCTCACATCTCCAATGCTTGTACACGTTGTCATTAACGTGGCTTCACTCCACATCAGCCACGCCGCTTTGCTAGCTAAAACACCGGTGTCGGCACCAGAGATGGGCAGTAACGCGTTACTGTAATCCGATTACTTTTTTCAAGTAACGAGTAAAGTAAGGGATTAGTATTGCAAAAACGGTAATTAGATTACCGTTACTTTCCCGTAGGAACGCTGCGTTACTGCGTTACTAAAACCGTTATTTTTTTTGCGAGAATGTCTCATGACAGTGACGGAAGCGAGTGTGATGTTCGTGACAAAAGCTGTGTGCAGATCAACAGTGGATCATATATCCAGTGCGGGAGAGATTATGAGCGTGCAGCGTTTAAAGCGTGGAAGTACTGACCTTACTTTGAGTTTGATTCCATAAAAAGTGACAAAAACATTAGTTTCCGTTGTGCGTGGGAAGAAAACTTCTTTTTACAGCGAAAAAAAACCCCCTAAACTTCCAAGCAAGCACCAAGTGCGCTACCACGTAATGGGAAACTCACAGAGAAACTCGCGGATTCTTCCACTGACCGCTGCGGCACACCTGCACCAGGGTAAACCTCCGCCTACGCCACTCCTGCTTTACAGGTGAAAATAGAGCAAAAGGACCGCTAGTCTTTGACTTTATTTATTTTCTGCTGTGTTTTACTTGCATCTATTTGAAAGAGTGAGTGTAAACACACAAAAAAATTTATGTGCTGGAATGTGCAGAAAATAGGTTTAAATGTTAAACAAATTTCTTCCAGTCAGAGAATGTTGCATATAATTTAATTTTTGCTTGATGCATAAAGTTAAAAGATTAAAACTAATAAAACAAGTTTTAAAAAGGGACTTTTCCATTTGATTATATTTTGTATGATGGATTATGCAGAAAAAGTAGAATTGGGCTGAAAGATCTATCGCTTTATTACCTATTCAGGTTGTAAATCGTGCTTTTAAAAAGTAACTAAGTAACTAAGTAATTAATTACTTTTGAAAATAAGTAATCAGTAAAGTAACTGGATTACTTTTTTGGGGAAGTAATCAGTAATTAGTTACTGATTACTTTTTTCAAGTAACTTGACCAACACTGGTCAGCACATAAGGACGCTGTCATAGCCTGTCAATGACGTTCGCTGCGTATATACGTATCGGCTGAACTATGGGATAAGGTGGCATCGTTCTAATCCCATATGGGAGCAGCCAGTCACTTACTGACTAACACTGCAAAACATGATTGTTGAAGTATTAATTTGAATTTCAATTCAGGTTAGTTTTTTTTTGTGCACAACGCAGATTTTGGACATAACCCTAACAAATTTAAATTGAAAAAAAAAAAGCCTCTTTTTTTTCTTTCAGTGGTCCATCATTTCTATGTACAACTAGACCCAACAAAATCAGGAGACTTGCTGTTACAGGAATAACGTCTTCCTTCACCAATGGGAAAGCAGGACATTTTCTGTCAGGGTGACAAGGCTGACAACATAACCCTTTTTGATTTGCTTGGAGAATCACCGTAGACCAGTTAATCTTTTGTGATCAGTCCCTTCTACCATTTTTTCATATAAATATGACTGCAACATAGACATTCACCATGTGACACCTCCACTGTCTCACCATTTGTTTTCAAATAATTTCATTAAAAAGGCAACAACAATATAAACGTGGTTCAGATGGATGTACTACAAAGCAAGTTAAAACATATCCAGCTCTCTTTGCATCATCTCACTTAATAAAAACTCAGTAGGAGGTAATTGTTAGAAAGAAGTTTTTTGATAGTTTCTTTTTAACATTGATTCCAATATATGCTAATAATAGAGTTGATACACTCCTCGTTAGATATAAGCACACAGTGTGAAGGGTTAACTCAGAGGCAGGAGAGGTAAATGGCTAAACACTTACACAGTTTCAAATAGGGAGAGACTGCTTTGACATTTTGTGAGCAGTGTTGCCAAGGGAAGCAACAGCTTTGCACATGCACAATTCATTTGCAGTTTGTACGCATAGGGGTGAATATCTCCTGCTCCGACATAAGGTAGGGGCGACTGCTGCATGAGGACTAGCTGCCACCTGCCAAGTTTTCTCACACAGGACAAGATCCCTGATTGGAAACCCAAGACCACTGACATGCAAAAGGTCACAAGGAGAACACAGTGGAATCTGCTCACCCATAGCCAATCACAAACATTTCCCAATGTCATGTGTCTAATATATGCTTTGAGCTATAACCTGTAATTCACTTCTCTGTGTGCAAACTGCCTGACATACAGAAGTCCACAGCTTTGCAACCCAACTATTTAAATGCATAATAATAAAATAGATTATCTTCTGAACTCCTGAAAAAGAACACCACATAAAGTGTATTATGACAAATAGTGATGGGAATTGAGAAGTCTGCTTGTCTAACAGTCCCACTTATCTGTTAGTGTGTCAGAGGAGGAAAATACCGGTGCAGACAATATGCTTCTTAGTATTGGTGGTAACTCTCAAAGGCGGGTATTAAGAACCGATAAGAGTATCGGCAAGGAATTAAATCAATACGTAATATTTGTAACGGAATGAGAGTCAGAAAATTATTATCAGTTCCCATCCCTGATGACAACACTCATCAACTTTCTTAAACTGGTCTCTAGCCCAGGCTTTCTGTTTCAGGATTTGTGCATCTTCAAATCTAAGGCAGCGTTTGATACCTAATTTCCCTCTTCTGCACATAACAGGTTAATGCAGTATTGTCTACTCCAATCAGAGACCTTACAGTGTGACCAGGTCATTCAAAATCTCTTAAGTAGATAATCTAGATAGCACAGCTATGTACTATGAATAAAAGAGTTACTGAAATTTTTTTCATTCATTGTTGAAGTAAAAATGGTAAATGGTCTGTATTTATATAGCGCTTTACTAGTCCCTAAGGACCCCAAAGCGCTTTACATATCCAGTCACCCACCCATTCACACAGGTGATGGCAGCTACATTGTAGCCACAGCCACCCTGGGGCGCACTGACAGAGGCGAGGCTGCCGGACACTGGCGCCACCGGGCCCTCTGACCACCACCAGTAGGCAACGGGTGAAGTGTCTTGCCCAAGGACACAACGACCGAGACCATCCAAGCCGGGGCTCGAACTGGCAACCTTCCGATTACAAGGCAAACACCCAACTCTTGAGCCACACTGTGGTGCTTACATGCATGTTAACTCTGAATATTACCTGGTTCAGGGCAGGTTATGTGCTCAACAAATTGTATGTTACCATAGGGATCTAGTCAGGAGAAAAGAACCACTTTCATGAGGCATTCGAAGTCTGATTTTAGGCCAAACATACCTCAGTAACCCATTAATCTCCCTTTGTAGTACACCCCTCAGTTCAATGACTTAGATTAGCAGAGGTGAGGCACAGCAGACAGCTCAACCCATATGGAAAAGAAATAGTAAAAACTTATATGTGATTACTCATGAAAGTGGCCACTTTCTCATTACTTTCATATATTGTTTTAGTAAGTATCCAAAACATACAAGTTTCATTATATAATTTTTCAAGGGATCTTACATCTGTTTTCAGTCTTACATGCTTTTCATACAAGTTTCACACAAGACAGATACAAACTTTATAAGATTTATATATATCTTTTCCATATGGGAAGGCCTGTGCCTCGCAGCTTTGTGGAGTTTTGTCTGCAGAGGGTCCTAGTGCTGTGGAAAACGTCACGCCTCATTCCTGTACCAATGACTCCACATCCTGGAGACCCCCAAGATTGCAAGCCTGTTGCACTGACTTCTCACGTCATGAAGATGCTGGAAAGACTCATCCTCGACCAGCTCTGACCTATTTTCAGGCTACATCAGGATCACCTTCAGTTCGCTGCAGGTTGATGCGTCTCTTGTGTCCTGGATTGTTGATCACCTCACAGGAGGACCACAAGATTACAATATCACCGTACGTTCTCTATCATATTGAGACTATCTCTCCACTCCGTTACATATTCCATATGTAATGAGGAGACAGTGCAATTGAAGCCAGAGTTAATTTACCAACTTGTGCATATATACACAGCACGCCTCCATTGTGGTCATGAGAGGCGACCATGATCAGTGGTCACCTCTCATGACCATGATCAATGGACATGACATAAGAATTTACATATTATTGATCAAGGAACTGACCTCCCAGCCCATTGTTCATTCAGTGGGCTGGTTTCAGTCATTATGCAAATGTATGTTTATAAGATTGTGGAAACCTGCAGTTAGCTGAGACTGAAGAAGTCACTTGGACGAGTGACGAAACATTTCTCCCACTGAAAATGCTACGTCCATAGGAACAGAATCAACTTTTGGAGAATTACTTACCTGGATGATTGAGCATGCATCAAGACGACATTTAACTCATTCACTGCCAGCCATTGGCAGTGAATGAGTTAAACCCATTGACTCATTCACTGCAATTGACGGCTATAGACGTCAATGGCAGTGAATGAGTTAACAATATTTCATAATAAACTTTATTGTATTTTATTACAAAAGCAAGAACTTAAAATTGCATTACCTCATCATCTAAAACCTGAGACTTGGTGATGTACAGGATTCCTATACAGTATCTGCATTTTTACAGACACATCACTGTACATTACTATCACAACCACAACACTCTCTCTCTCATTTTCTTCTCTCATTCCAATTAAATGAACATTTCTACAGGTAACAATCACAACCACTTCAACTAAATAAGATTTTCTTGTTTGTTTTTTTCAGTCGACATTTTCAGGGAACATGATATGGTATTAGCTTCGGGCAGCAAAGAAATATGTCAGGCATCCTTTGTTACGCTAACATGTTAAAACATGGTAAAATGTGTGTGACAGCTCTACGATAAGAGCGAGCTTGTTTCAAACTCCAGGCCAAATGCACACCCCATATTTAAGTGAAGTACAAGAAAAACAAACGCAGCAATCACTCTTTGTGTAGGCACTGCTGGAAAAAGACATACTGAGATGTATTTATTTGTATTGATCACTGTGTAGAAATGTGGTTAAATGATTGAAACACTGGAAACTGATCTGCTCACTGTAACTCAGCCAACAGTTTTGTCAAAACATCAGTTTTAATGAGGAACAGAAATAATAGTTTTAACACACTCCTCCTCATATTTCTGCCTCTTATTCCAAAAACATGAATATGATAGTGGTAAATATCACAACCACATTAACGAAATAAGGTAAAATGCTCATGACAGTTGTCCCAACTTCTAACAGCCATCTAAAACTTTTTGTAGGACCAATGCCCAACATGTAATAAATAAATATATAATTTCCTTTATTTGATTTCAAACCCCAAAATTTACTGTCATTACCTCAGCCTTTTTTCTGCCATAATACCAATACAAGTTTCCTTTTTCTATTTACTAAATAAGACAAACATTAACCCGAGTGACCAGCTGGAAAGAAAAAAAATAACTACTGGTAATGTTTTTAATTACATTTAATAATTTTAACTGAAAGATAGACTCAACAGGATAATGTAGTAGCAGCAGCACCTTTGAAGAAGATGATATTTTAACATGTTCTCCTAAAAGACGTGGAAAACTTCATTCTGATCACAAAAACAAAGCAAACAAACAAACTGTATTTATTTATTCAGTTATATTGTGCTAAAATGAAAACACTACATTATTTGATGCCACAGTGTGCATGGTAAGAATGTATATACAATTTTTTTTCTAATACAAGTGTAAGCACAGCAAATTATTGAAAGTTAGACTTCATGCCTGGTTGTTGACTGTGTGTGAACATGTCCAAACCCATGCTGGATTTCAGCAGATGGAGCAATATGCAAATTACAAGAAATCAAAATATCAGGTGTCATGGTTCTGCATCTGTTTTTTCCAGAGAAAATCTATTTTGTTGTCCAACCCATTCCTCTCAGCCACAGCCTATAATAGCTGTTCTATATTTTTGGGGGTGGGATTTCAAACTTGTGTAAGACAGTGTGAATATAAGATGCTGCACATATCACATTTGGCAATTCCAAGGTGTTTCTCTTGCGAGGAAGAATCAATTGCTTGCCACCGTGCACAGGTAATAATCTCTGTTCTTTCAAGCAAAACCTTTAAATTAGAGTTTTGTGTCTCTGAATTTATTTATTTTTTCCTTGCACCAGAATCTCTCTGAAGACTTCGTCATCATCATCATCATGGCTAAATCTGAAACTTGTCTCGTCAACTTGCGTTACCCAGATGGCAGCGAGGGAAGCCCCTCCAACCCTGCCAAGTTCAAAAATCAGGACTTCGCTCAGATAAAAGCTGACTGCCTCCAGAAACGAGAACTGTTTGTGGACAATGAGTTCCCACCAAACGGTCTTTCTGTGGGTGACCTGCCTGATATGAGTCCCTCACGGGAGAGTGAAGTGAAATGGCTTCGACCAGCAGTAAAATCATTTTAATTATATTTATTTTTCTTTCACTTTCAAATCTGATGGATTGTTAGTTAGCGTTTCTGTACAGTAGGAAAAACAGATTCTTTTTAAATGCTTGTCAACATCACATTTTTCTCCACTGTCTTTTCAAGGATTTATTGAGAAAACAAGGAAAGAAGGATCAGCCTGCTTTCAGTAAAGATGGTATGTCACGATTTGACTTTGGACAAGGCAACGTGGGTAAGCAAAACTTTCTTATTTATAGCTAATGACAATGACAACTATGTTCCACAGTTCAGTTCATTTTTATTTTAAACATGTACGTTCACGATCATTACATAATATCATTCCATTTTTTTTGAAAGGGAGTAGATAGACGTACACACTTATTTGGCCCTACCCCCTCAAATTTTACATCTCATTCATTTAATTTTCTTTTAGTCTTAAATTAAACAAACAAACAAATGAAACCAAAACAAAACCAAAAAAATCACAATATAGTTTCTTTCATATAAATAAAGACAGAATATGTAAATATGCAGATTCACAAATAATGTGTTAACCCCGTTTTCTTCATTCTTATATTTGTTTAAAATTAGTTTTGGTTTATGTTGTTACTTTCTTTTATTTCTGCTTTTAGACTGTTCCATAATTTAACTCCGTCAGCTTGAGAAAACTATTAGTTTCCTTCTTTTATCAGGTAACTGCTGGTTTGTGTCTGCAATATCTGCACTGACCTTTCAAACAAATCTGATGGAACAAGTTGTACCAATGGATCAGTCCTTTGAGGATTATGCAGGAATATTTCACTTCCGGGTAACAAAGGATTAATAAATGTGTCTAAAGAATACTTTTACAAAACAGAAACACAACACACTGGTTATTAATCCTTATTAAGCTGTTTTCTCTGTTTCAGTTCTGGTGGTTTGGAAAGTGGGTAGATGTTGTCATTGATGACAATCTGCCAACGAAAAACAAGCAGTTACTGTTTGCGTCCTCGAAATGTGGAAATGAGTTCTGGGCTCCTCTGCTGGAGAAGGCATATGCCAAGTACAGAACCACGTCACACACTTTCACGTAAATCAGTTCAGAAGGTTCAGAAAAGATTTACAAATATTTTTCTTTCTCTGTGTGTCTCCTTCAGACTTTGTGGTTCATATGCAAACATGCGTGGTTGGTCATCATCAGATGCCTTCAAAGATTTCACTGGAGGTGTGAACCAGATTTACTATCCCACAGAGCCCAACGCACCGAGTTGCGATGAGCTTTGGCTGACACTAAGCAGAGCCACTAAGTGCAAATCACTGATTTGCTGTACGACTTCGCGTAAAGAGGTGAGAAATAAATTTCTAGAGAAACAATAAAACAAAACAACAATAATTAAAATCAAAACCAAAGAACCCTCAATACATAATTTATCTTGCGTGTCTTTTCCAGGATGCAATGGCCAACACTGGATTGGTGATGGGGCATGCCTATTCTGTCACAGGCATCACTGAGGTAAATTCTTGAGTTTCAAAAGTATATTCCATCTAGGAAAGGGGCTTTTGGTACGAGGTTAATTGCAGCAAAATTGTAACAGTGTCAATTAAAGAATACTTGGTAATAATGATAAAGAAGAATTTCGTTTAAAAAAAAAAAACTTTATTATTTCATCTGAAGGTGGAATTAAACGCCTCTAAAGTACGACTGGTGCGAGTCATGAACCCATGGGGCAGACGGGAGTGGAACGGAAAATGGAGCGACAAGTACTTGACTTAATCAAACAACAAACAATGTCCATATACCACTGACAATGACACAATTTTTACTAGTGTTGCACCTACACATAATCAACTCATTATTATTATTATTATTTAATTAAAAGCTGTTTTTTACAAAACCACAGCAGGGAGTTCAAGAATTTCTAAACATGAGATAAACAGTATAGTTGGAACAACATCAGTGGTCAATCAAAAAAAGAGTGAGAGAGAGAGAAAACACATATGCGTGCTGTGCAAAATGAAAATGGCCAGACATCCACAGAGAACAATACTGGTGGATGACCACAGGATGCTTTCTGTTATAAAGAAGAACAACTTAAGAACTTCAAGACAAATGAAATTGTAAATTAGATATATCTGTTTTGCAGCATTAAAGTCTGTAATTAACTTATTTGTTTTGTGTTCTCAGGTCAGATTTGTGGGACAAAGTAAGTCCAGAAGTTAAAAAAAAGTGTTTCGACTGTGACGACGGAGAGTTCTGGTAAATTAGAAATTTTGCACACTGTTTACTCTCAATATTTTAAAAAAGCATTTTAAAAACTCAAAAACAAACAAAACAATCACACAATCATTTTGATGCATTACCAAAGAGTTTATGTCTTACTGCTTGATATTTAATGTTTATTTCCTATTTTATCTCTATCTGCTCATCTGGCTGTCAGGATGCAAATGGAGGACTTCTGTTCCTGTTTTGCTAAAGTATACATCTGCTGTGAGACCCCTAACTTTCTTGATGGAGACTTAAAATGTCAGTGGAATTGCATGATTTACGATGGGAGCTGGGTAGCAGGGACATCTGCAGGTGGCAATGTGAAACACTGTAAGACAAGTTCACTCCTATCTAAACTTTAACTATCACTAAAGGAATATTTTGGTTTTTACATTTTTCATTTACCTGTACAAACACAAAACCCACCATAAATTTCTAAAACCTGTAACTAACAAATAAACTGTTTCCTCTCTGTAGCCACCTTTGCAACAAACCCTCAGTATCGCATTCGAGTGACTGTTATAGACAAGAAGGAGCCAGGAGACAAAAACATCATGCTCTCCCTGATGCAGAAACCTCATCAGGGAAATCGCATTGAGATACGCCTCCACAAAACTACACTTACCATCTATAAGGTATTCATCCTGAATCCGCTTCCTTTAATTTAAATACTTGTTAAATACTGCAACTGATTACCAAAGGACAAGAAACTAAATCTTTAAAACAATTGTATCACCCTGTTATTAAAACACAAGCGCTTTTCCTAATTTAGCAGCTGAGTTAGTAAAACAATAATAATAAAAAATGCCTTCACTGATTTCACATTCATTATTTAAAGTTACTATGGAAAATGGTTCCTGTGAAACAGTTTAATGAAGTTATTCTTGCCATTTTCCAATTAACAGATTCCACCAGGGGTAAGTGAAAACAATAACAAATATATGAAACTGTCTGTGCACCAAAAGTAAATTCAGCATTTTAATAACAATGTATACTTAGACTCAGAAGACTATTTCACTAAAGTTCCTTCATATTTCTCCCAGACCCCACAAGGACGCCTGCAACAGGATTTCTTTCAGAGGAACAGCCCTGTGAAGGCAGAAAAGACTTACAGCACTCGGCGAGATCTCATTGAACTCCACAGTCTGGAACCTGGAGAGTATGTGATCATCCCATCCACCAAAGAACCCAACATCACTGCAGATTTCGCTCTCGCTGTCTACACCAAGACTGATGAATAATATCATGTAAAGAATCCTTCACATAATGAAGGATTAATATGATTAACTCAGGATAATAAACTACATGAATTATTTACTTAACAAAAGACACCATAGGGTAATTTCCTATTTGTTAGCCAGACATCAGGTGTGTTATCTCTGCTGGCTGTGAAATATGGGCGGTGGGGTTCAAAATGGTCACATGAGTCCAGTGTTGGGGAGTAACGGAATACATGTAGCGCCGTTACGTATTTAAAATACAAAATATGAGTAACTGTATTCCGTTACAGTTACCATTTAAAAGGGTGGTATTCAGAATACAGTTACTTTGTTGAAATCAATGGATTACACTGCGGTACTTTCCTGTTTCATTTTGTCGCGGGTCAGGACTGTTTGGGTTTTGTTTGACAGCTACAGTACGTTCTGTTGTTCCAGGCGGCAGCGTTACAGTTGCCATGGTTACAGGGCGACGCTCTCTCTCTCTCTCTCTCTGCGACTGTGTGTTTCCTGGGTGAGAGAGCGCCTTTTCGTTGTTGTTGTTGTTGTTGTGCTAAGCTAACAGGCAGAATGCTACAAGCATAGCTCTAAAGAATGTAGCATCATGGGCAGTGTAGTCGATGTTGCAGGGAGAATGGACTGCCATACACGTTATGTGTCTGTGAGCGCGAGGAGGGAGAAAAAGGGGAGTGGAAAGGTACGAGTTGTCATCGAGGAAAAACGGGAGCTGGAAGCATGTAAATATAATAATAACCACTTCAGCCAAGAAGAGTGCCTGACGAGCCCAGTTGTAAGTAAGCTATTAAGACTCGACTGTACACTGTGTTCGTGTTTTCCTCCGAAAACAACAAGTTCCGTTGGAGCAGACTTTCGACGCCTCTCTCTGTCTCTCGCAAGAAAAATTGACCCACACAACAAAGTAAAGCTATTTTTCGGCTACGAGCCGACAGGGACCCCGCCGTATTAGTCAGAGGTCCCTTTACTACAGTTCGGAGTCGCGGATCTTCAGTAATAGTAATAAATCACACAGCAATAGTACATTCACGTTGTTGTAAAAAGCATGATAATATATTAAGTAATCCAAAGTATTCAGAATACGTTACTGTCATTGAGTAACGTAATGGAATACGTTACAGAATACATTTTGGGGCATGTATTCTGTATTCTGTAATGGAATACATTTTAAAAGTAACCTTCCCAACACTGAAAATAAAACAGGATGATTTTTCAGCTCTGACTCTGTCTGTTCTTGTTTTCCCCTCTACTTTCAATAGAAAATATTATTTGCAACATTAAGTGATGTCATCCTCAGTATAAACCGTTACACACACTGTGCTGCCATAAGGAAAATATTTATAAGGTAAAAAGAAAGTTGGAAAATTACACAAGCTTGTGTAAATAAAGCTTGTGTAGCTTATTAGTTTAGCTTAATATGTAGCCCCAGATAATAGTATGTTTTGATGGCCAATTAGCAGCATTCTATAAAGGGCTGCCAGTCAGAGGTGGGTAGTAATGAGTTACATTTACTCTGTTACATTTACTTGAGTAAGTTTTTGAAAAAAAAAAGTACTTTGAAAGTACCTTTTTTGCACGATACTTTTTACTTTTACTTGAGTACATTTGTGAAGAAGAAACGGTACTTTTACTCCGCTATATTTGCAAAATTCAACTCGTTACTTTTTAAAAAAAATAATTAGTTTAACACATTAAATAACATGCCACCAGTGGAGTTTCCGGTAACTTTTTTACCAATCAGATGTGGCCATGCAGTCACATGACCAATTTGAAACACAAAAACATCCTCCAACCACACACACCCTTATTTTGCTCCATTGAGGTTTATTTCACACCTCAAACATTTAGTAAACAATTAAAAATGACAGGTAGTAATAAAATAAACTACTAACTCTTTTACACTATGTCCACACCTACACGGGTATTTTTGAAAACGCAGCTGTTTCGTCCACACGTAAACAGCGTTTTGAATCACCGAAAACGGAGATTTTTTAAAACTCCTTTTTTGCGTTTACGTGTGGACGAAGAATACAGAGTTTGTCACACAACGTCAAAGGTATGTACCTTTTTTTCACGTCACACTGTGCGCCACGTTATTGTTTACATGAGATGAATTGCAGAATGGCGGATAGAGACAAAATACTGTTAATCTGACTATCTTCAGTTTTTACAGGCTTACATACACACGCAGTTACTGTCCCTCCATTTACGAAGGCAGAGGCGTCACGTTGTGAATATTTTATGTGTAGTTGTTTTTTTACCTGTGTAATAATATTCAACATTGCTATCAATACATTTTTCAAAAAATGCCTCTCTGTGCAAAAGGGGTTCAAAAACATAAACAACTGTGGGATACTGTTTGTCTGTGGTTTGAACCAGGGGAACAAATCACGGCAGGATCAGCCTGATATTATTTGTATCCCGCTGTAACTTTACTGTATAAAGAGCAAACATCTCCAACATGTCAGGAGTAGTTAGTCATTACAACAAGTGTTTGTGAACTAAAAATTAAGAATGTGGGATACTGTTTGTCCGTGATTTGAACAGCCCAGCGCGTGCTCCCGACGCAGGGAAAACCAATTCTGCTGAGGAGACCTACCTTGGCACTTGTGCAGGTGAAGCCAAAGGGAAGACATGCTTCATCATATTTTATAGTCTTTGGCTTAGAATGAAGTTGGTTTGGAAACATACTCAGCGATGCTTCATCTCCTGCTTTGCGTTTCTGTGGCCGCTTGTGCTAGCAGTGTCCAAGCGTTTTGGTTTTTTCCCCCCCTTTTCATACCGTGCCTCCCCTGCAATGGCTCTGCGCCCCCCCTAGGGGGCGGGCCCCACACTTTGTGAAGGTCTGAGCTAGCCCAACTGCAGTAACCCTACAAACTGTTGTTTAGTTTTCTGCCTAAATTTATGTCAGAAGTGATACCAGAGCTGTACGTTTTAATCTTTTCAGAAATCTCTCAGTCAGAACATGCTATATTATCTTTAGATGGAAACGAGCGAGCTAATGCCCTGCTACCTTCTAATTCTGTTATACTTCATAAATCCTGTTTTCATGGATGCCTGGATTTTAAACTTAATTGTTACACCGGGTAGAGCAGCCACAATGCTCATTTTATTAAAGATCAAAGAATTTAGACAGTTTTTTAACTCTCAGCGATGCCGCAGTGTTCGTTTGACATAGGTACCAGAGGCAGAGTTTGGACCTGGAAATGGCTAATGAAGCCAGACTTACGTCCACACTAATGCGTTTTCAAACGTAAACATATTGTTTTCTCTCCGTTTTGGCCTCCTGTCCAAGGAAAAACGCAACGTTTTGAAATCCCTCCCCGACAGAGCATACATTTCAAAACAGAGCCGTTCAGTCGCAGTGTGGACACTCAAAAACGCAGACTTTCTAAAACGATGACGCATTTTAGTCATGTGATGCAGTCATGTGACCAAATAAACAAAGATAGTGGAGTGCATTATACAGCAGTTGTTTTAATTGCTCTCAATTTTGGCAGCCCTAAAAAGGATTAATATCAGCTTATACATGCTCCAGATCTTTCTTCAAATTCTTTAATACTTAACCGCTTTTGCGCATGCGCAAAAAAAAACGTAAGCGCTTTTGGCCGTTTTAATGTGGACGCACAACTCTGTGAAAACAACTGAAAACTAGTGATGTGCGATACCACTGATTTCCTTTCCGATCCGATACCAAGTAAAATTCAGGGTGGTATCGACGATACTGATACCGATACTTTGTACAAAAACTTATTGTATCTCAAATTATAGCGTCATAATGATTACAGGACATCAGATTACTTGTTCTTATAACTTAATAATGCAGAGTTCATCATATAGAAATAAAAAAAACGTAAGTTGTGCCTGCATGCAGCACTAAAGGACTCCGTGCGAGACGTCTGTCTCGCCCTAGCAGCACCTGTCCCTCTCCTCCTCTTCAGTTCGCCTCAACATACGCTCGTCATATTCTGTGATATGATTTACTCTGAGTTGTTTGACAAGGTTAGTGGTGTTGCCACAACCATACATGCCAACCCTCCCGATTTTTCCGGGAGAATCAAGAATTTCAGTGCCCCTCCTGAAAATCTCCCGGAGCCACCGTTCTCCCGAATTTCTCCACCCGGACAACAAAATTGAAAAACAATATCGCCGAATTCATAGCTCGGCCCAGCCAGTTCCAGTTTCCAACAATGGCGCAAGCTACTTAGTTTTAATATTACTCTTATTTCTCTTTCTGGGTTGCAAAAAATCTTTTAACATATTTTCAGGTGAGAATGTAGCTGTGTAAACTATCTGAGCCGACCGACACATCGTCTTCAAACCCCCGCGGTCTTCCGCTACTCGGGTTAAACATGATATATAAGTCACTTTGATAACTTAAAAATTTTATTGTTTGGCTTTTTCATTGTTTTATTTCTTCATGAGTAAATCGGTTTGGCTGAGATTAAAGTTATTAGATTAGATTCAATTTATTAATCCCTCGGGAGGGTTCCTCTGGGGTTTTCACACAGCTGAATAAACGTCAAACAGAAAACTGATTAAACAAAGTGTGAGACGGTCGAGAGTTTACGTCAGCGCCCGGTTATATTTTAGATAGCAAGGAGCAGACAGCAGAGTTTCACTCCACCGAGGGAGCTCATGACGTACTACCCGGCTTTCTTTAGACCGCGAAGGTGGAAGCAGCCTCTGGATTTGGACACCACCGCTGTTTCCGGGCTGGCCAATAATAACAGTGACATTTAACGTATTTTATCCGATAAATAAACACTGTAAAATGTATTTATCACCCCGCCCAACAGCCCTTTTGAATGTCTCCCTAATTCTGAGGTCTCAAGGTTGGCAAGTATGGCCACAACACCTCACTTTTTTGCCACATGTATCGCAAACCACGTCTCAGCGGTTTGTGGAGGTAAAGTATATCCGCACAATTATGCTCAGCCATTGTTGTGAGTGCGCACGCCAAGGGGCTGCGAGACATTTATACAGCAGTATTTCGCACATGACTATGAATCAGAATCAGAATCAGAATACTTTATTGATCCCTGGGGGAAATTATTTTTTGTTACAGTGCTCCATTTTAAACCAACATTAAGACAAGACAGACAATACGCTAACTAAGAATAGTACAATATATACATATATGTACATACATACATACATACATAAGTCACTTATAAATAAATATTTGGAAAAGAAACATGTGTAGTTGTAGCAGCAAACAGTGTGTTAAGTGGATGCGTTGTACAGGGAGATGGCCACAGGCAGGAATGATTTCCTGTGTCGTTCAGTGGTGCTTTTCGGTAATCTCAGTCTCTCACTGAACGAGCTCCTGTGACTGACCAGCATGTCATGGAGTGGGTGGGAGGTGTTATCCAACATTGTCTTTATCTTGGACAGCATCCGCCTCTCCGACACCACCTTGAGGGAGTCCAGCTCCATCCCCACAACATTGCTGGCCTTACGGATCAGTTTATTAAGTCTGTTGGCATCTGCGACCCTCAGCCTGCTCCCCCAGCATGCAACAGCATAGAGGATCGCACTGGCCACCACAGACTCATAGAAAATCCTCAGCATTTTCTGGCAGATGTTGAAGGACCTCAGTCGCCTCAAAAAATAGAGACGACTCTGGCCCTTCCTGTAAAGTGCTGTGGTGTTTTTAGCCCAGTCCAGTTTATTGTCAATGTGTACTCCAAGGTATTTATAGTCCTCCACAATGTCAACACTGACCCCCTGAATTGAAACAGGGGTCAAGTGTTTCCTGGTCTTCCTGAAGTCCACGATCAGTTCCTTGGTCTTTGCCACGTTGAGCTGCAGATGATTCTGCTCACACCACGTGACAAAGGAGTCGACCACAGCCCGGTACTCTGTCTCATCATCCCTGCTGATGCATCCAACCACCGCAGAGTCATCAGAAAACTTCTGAAGATGGCAGGTCTCTGTGCAGTGGCTGAAGTCTGTGGTGTAGAGGGTGAAGAGGAAGGGGGAGAGGACAGTCCCCTGTGGTGCCCCTGTGAAAGGTGGAAGAGGAAGTAGTTCCTTTGATTGTAGAATATCCGAATGTTATAGTTTCTTTCCACTGTGTTCCTATTAATGATAAACTACAAATTTATCCTAAATTACTAAAATATCAATATTTTAATGTGAGAATTGATTCTACAACATAAATGATTGGTATCGGAGGAATTGATATTTCAGGATCGATCCGCACATCACTACTGGCCGATGTGTAAAAATTATAGCTGTCGAAATTAACGCGTTAATTGCGATAATTAAATTTTGGAATTAATTACGTTAGAATATTTAACTATTTAGCGCAACACGCAGATAAGTCGCTCCCATAATTCCACTTGATTTGTTTACCGCGCCACTGAAAATGGAGAAGCAGGAACAGGATGGCCTTCTGGATGGGGAATTTAAATACAAGAAGAACATAGATGGGACAATAAACAAACGCGTTGTAATTTGCACTCACTGTAGTAAAGAGTTTCAATTTCACCGTTCAAATTCGACCTTAAAATACCACCTTAATGCCAAACACGCGATTGTCGGGGCAGCTGCTTCACCTGGCCTGCGTCAGACCACTCTTAGTGAACGCAGGCCACTCGGTAAGTCTTCTTTGGACAAACTGACCGACAATATAGCCAAATGGATAGCAAAGGACTGTAGACCGCTAAGCATTGTGGAGGACAAGGGCTTTGCGGATGTTTTAAAGGTTGCATCTCAGGACGCGTCCTACAAGCCCCCAGCGAGAAGCACAATAACAATTCGAATCCACGAACTGTATGAAACGGAGAAAAAGAAAAAAGAAGAGGCTTTAGTTCACACAGAATGCGTGGCTCTGACAGGAGACCACTGGACATCATTGAGTAATGACAATTACTTTTTTACAATTACTTCTTTTTACTAAAAATAACTCAGTTGTTTGGTGGTGGCTATGGCGGAGCTTCCACAGATTCAGTAAAATTAACAAGTGGTGGAGGCCAGCAGGTGGATGAGGGAGAGGGGAGTCAAGGAGGAGCAGAGACCCGAGGCAGCCGCCGGTCCAAGTGTCAGGTGAACTGAACTTCAGGTAAGAAATTATGACCTGCAGTCTATCTGGGTCAGATATAAACCAAGTTTAGGTTGGAAGTTGGAATATGGAATATGAATATGGAAGTTGCTTGAAGACGTTTCACCTCTCATCCGAGAAGCTTCTTCAGTTCTAAGGGTCAAATGGTGGAGAGTCCCAGATTTAAACCCCGTGGGAGTATCCCCCCAAAGAGGGACAAAAGGACCCCCTGATGATTCTTTACCTAATCACATGAGCAAAGTCTAAGGAGTTTGGAAAGAAAAGTGTCTGGACTTGTTTAAGTTGCTTGAAGACGTTTCACCTCTCATCTGAGAAGCTTCTTCAGTTCCAAGGGTAAATGGTGGAGAGTCCCAGATTTAAACCCAGTGCGAGTTACCCCCCAAAGAGGGATCCTCAATCTAATCACATGAGCCGAGGTGTAAAAATGGGTTTAAATCTGGGACTCCCCACCATTTACCCTTAGAACTGAAGAAGCTTCTCGGATGAGAGGTGAAACGTCTTCAAGCAACTTAAACAAGTCCAGACGCTTTTCTTTCCAAGCTCCTTAGACTACAATGACCTGGATGACTGAGAACCTTTACAGACACATGAGCCAAGGTGTGAAAACGGGTGTGGGTCACAATCAGCCAAGGTTTCGGGTGAGCTCATTGTGAAACCTAGCCCCACCCTATCATGTGATTTCCTGAGGTCATATGGCCCAGGGTGTGAGTGGGCGTTAAGGCGTCTGGGAAGGGATCTCAAAACTGGATTATAGATGGCAGACAGTTGGTGTCGTAAACCACCACCTCTGTTCAAAGATGGTCGCTCACAGTGGACGTAAATGGCTTCTTTCACTCCTCTTTCTCAAGCTTCTCAGATGAGAGGTGAAACGTCCAGACGCTTTTCTTTCCAAGCTCCTTAGACTACGATGACCTGGATGACTGAGAACCTTCACAGATTTAGTCAGCATTGATTTAACTTGAACAACATACACTGAAACTTGGGAAACAATTTCATCATATACATTCCTTCATGTACATTCCAGGAGGGGTGGTATGAAAAAAGAATGCTTGGACATTGCTAGCATAATGGACGGGGTTCCCACACAAATCCAAACCAACTTCCTTCAAGCCAAAGACTAGAAAATATGGTGAAGCATATCTTTGTTTAGGTGGTGGTGGTGGTGGGGGGGGGGGGCAAACATTTTTCTTATAAAACAAAGGGGGGCCTAGCAAAACAGTTTGGGAACCACTGACTTAAGGAGAATGGTTTGGTTTCACCTTCAGTGGACTTCAGTAGTCCTGCTAAGACTCTTTATGGCTATCATGATCCTGAAACGTCACATCCTGTTTTCTTGAGATCTTGAAATAGCTTGATGACAAATGTTAATTGTAAAGCTTTAAACCTTCTCTTCTGCTTCTAGGCCCTGTCAAGGAGGGGAAGATGAAAAAGATGACCATCTTTCTGAGGTTTGAAAAATCTGTGTTGTATATTTTTCCTCCAAGTGTTATAGCCTCTATTTCACACTGCTGCTGATAAGAAAGAGATAAATTTTGCTCTCTTGTAGATCTGAGACAAAGACAATGAGAAAGCCACTGATGAGGATCCAAACTATGCCTTATTTAAACTCTATGCTGATCAGGTGTCAATCTTTTTCTCTTTCTTCAAATCTTTACTTTTTCCTGATATGCATCGATACATTTTAGTTGTTTCTCTGCCTCTTGGTAGAATGATGAGCTGCTTTCTGTACAACTCCAGAAGCTCCTGAATGACAGATTCCCTCATGGTAAGATGAACATGTGTGCTATGAAAGGTTCAAAATCATCATTCATATCTTGTTGTTGATTGTTTGCTTTTATAGAAAAAATTAATGTTTTTCAACAGGGAATGGCCACAGGGGCTTTAGTTTGGATGCCCGCAGGTGTATGATTGCCTTGGTGGATGTATCCTAAATTATACAGTTATTTTCCTTTTGCTTTTATGTGATGCCACACCCAAAATGATCAAAGTTGATGATCAAACTGACAACTGGCCACATTTCTATTAGGAGTAAGAACTTTTTTGTAAGATATCCTTAACCTGCACAGCTCGATCAAAGGATGACAATGACCTTTACTGAATTCTCAATTCTCTGGAAGAAGATTCAAGAATACAAAGTAATGCAGCAAGTATAGTCTCCAAGATTAATACATAATTTAATTATTTCTTCAACTTTTAGAGTTTTTTTCCCCCAAAAAACTTTCAGTTTAAAATTTTAAAAATGAGATATGTTCAAACTACTATTTGCTTCTAAATGTAAGTTCATCCTGCTTGTAGAATCTCTTTCATCGCTCTGATGTGAATGAAAATGGATCCCTGTCTGACGATGAGCTCCAGAAGGCGATTAAAGCCGCAGGTAACACTAATTATTGTCACATTTGAACACATTTAAGTGTAGTAACACATTTGGAGCTTGCTTCGTGTTATAACTGGAGAACTCCTCACTGTCTCCTCGTGTCTTTATCAGGAATGGATGTTAATGATGCCAGTGTGGGGCTGATGTCGTCTCGGTATTCAGGCTTCTCCACCACCTCTTTGGAGGAGTTCACCACTCTCATGTTGCGCCTGGATAAGATGTCAGGTAATAAATCCACATCTTTTATCTATTCCAAAATGTGCTTAGACGTCTGTTGCATGGGGGTTTTCTCCAGACATTTTCAAGGGCAAATCATCTGATGGTGAGATCCACCTGACCTGGGATGAGGCGAGTATATTTAATACCACTTAATACTCTTTAATGGTGCACTTTAATAAAAGTGTCACTATTAATTAACCTTTGCTATTGTGTGTAATTATAATATTAGGATAAGTAAGAATTGCCTTTTACTATTATAGGTGTGTTAAGTGTAAGTGTGTTAAGAAAATGACTCTTTCAGTCTTTTATCCATGCATAATCATGCATGTTACTATAGTTTTATAGAGTAAATTCAGAACACATGAGAGAACTGTAATACAGAACCATTACAGTGCAGAAATTAGCCATAAACGAAATAAATTGTACGTCTAAAAGTTGCCTTTTCTTTCATTTCAGTGGTCTCTCATCTCCATGTATAACTAGACCAGACCAAATCAGGAGAACTAAAAAGATTCCTGCAATCATACTTGCTTTTAAGTCTTAATGCACCAGCTTTTACAGGGGTGACCAGGCTGAGATTATGTTTTTTTCCTTTTGCTTTTTCTTTCTTTCAAACCAAACCACTGTAGGCCAAAAATGTGATCTTTTTTGTCCATTTCCTTTCATAATTTTCATAATACAAAATGTTATCATTATTCAAGTTACCAGCAATGGCTAGCAAAAGTTCCATTCATAAACTATTAGGGTGCCATGGTCAGATAGGTATACCTGCTAATTGGTGCTTAGTAACTTTATAACATACTAGAACTAGGTTTTAGAGCCAGCTTAAGGGGTGCAGTTTGTTTTTTTTTTTTTTCAGAGGGGGGGGGGGGGGGGGGGGGGGGGTTACTTGCGGAATCCCCAAAGTATTTAGACCAAAAAATGTAAACCATTTTCTTTATTTTTCCTTTTTTGTTTAATATTGTTGTGACACAAATGAGCAAACTGATTATTTGACAGTTAACAGTGATCAATATCTGTGTTTGAGCAAATTATACATTAAAAAAATGCCCATGTTAAGTAAAACATATTGTGAAATAGGCATAATAGTGACTCAGCAGCATTAATGGTGAAAGCAAATAAATATGTTTAACTGTCAATTCTCTGTATCTCCAACTTTCCTTTGCAATGATTATATAGCAATAAAAAATGATACCCTCTGAATTCTCTTTTGTACTTATTTCAGTATGGAATTAAGTCTGACCAGGAGCAGTAGAAACTGTGAATCAGACCTTATTTTATTAGTCCATCACTGAATACACCAGAAAAATAAAAAGTGAATGAACACATCACCAGTTCAGAAGTCAAATCTGCAGTTTAGCAGCTGAGATAAAACGTACGATTTACACTCATTCATTTAGGACAGGATACAAGAGGCTCTCTAGAAAAAACCCCTCATATTCAACATTTTTATTTTTACAAAGATAAAACACGAATCTGCATTTCTTTGCCAGGGACTGTGAAATATTTGCACACTTTCAGTCTGTTCATTGTATGGTGGTTACAGGAAAAGGTTGGTAATGTACTATAATCATATTAACCATGAAAAGACTATAACCAACAATAAACTTACCCTACTAACAAGTACTGTCATCTTACTCAGTTTGAGCTTTACTGCTGTTCAGAAACATTATGAAGATCAAAAATCCACATTGCTGCAGTGGGAGGATGGTCTTTAAAATGAACACAAACATTGCAGTTCATCCTGTTCTAGTCTTAAAGCCCCACTAGTCCACCATGTATGCATTAACCCACAGTGAAAAATAGTCCTTAAAAATACATTTTCCCAATTTCCTCCAGTTTGAGGATTTTCCCCCTAAACATTTAAATAAGTCTCTTACATACAGCTTCATGTTAAGATGTTAAAATGTTTATTTTTCAGTAGGAACCACCCTACAGGTTCAGTTAGCACTAAGTGTTTAAAGAAAGAAAAAATCATTTGCTTTTTTAAGGGATGTCTTTTAAACAAAATATAAATATTCTCAAAACACAGAGTGCAGTTTGGAGATGTTTTCTGTGTGTGCTCTCAGTCCTCCTCTTTCTCGATATAGCTTTTAGATGCAGAGCGGGCCATCTGCCTGGCCATGTACCTCTCTCTTGCCGAACTCACAGTCTGATCTGTGCTGCGCTTTGCAAACTTGTTTGTCTTCTCCTCCGCTTCCTCTTTCTCCTCACCTTGATTTTTCTGCTCATCTTTGTTCTCTATTGTGCATTCAACTTCTTCCTTCCTTTCAAGTTCATTTTCTTCCTTGTTCATGCCCTTCTCCTTCTCTGGTTCCTTCCGTAGTGCCTGCTCTTCCTCCAGATGTCTGTCTTTCCTCTTGTCTTCATCCGGTTTCCTTCTCTTTTCCCTCTCCCCATTCTTATCCCGTTCTCTTTCTCTGGAGCTCCTCTCCCTCTTTCCATGCCTGTCGTCCCTTTCGGTATCACCTCTGCCTCCTCTACCTCTGTCGTCTTCTCTACCTCGGTCTCTGTCTCTCCTTCTATCTCTGTCGCTTCTTCTTTCTCCATGCCTGTCATCTCTTTCCCTTCCCCTGTTTCTGTCTCTTTCTCGCTCTCTCTCTCTATTCCTTGCTCTGTCTTGGTCTCTGTGGCTCTTTTTATGTCTGTCTCGCTCCTTCTCCTTTTCCCTCTCCTTTTCGTCACCGCTCCCTGATGAAGGTGACCTCTGCCTGTACTGGCGTTTTGAGTGTGCAGAGCCGCCCCCAGGCTTGCTAAACCCAGATTTCTGCTCATGTGCCTCCTCGATGTCACTGCTTGAACTTGGGATATTTTCATTGGATGGAGGCGAGGAAGCAGGTGAAGTCTTTTCTGTGTCTTTTGAATCCTTTGAAGTTTGAGGTCTGTAAAAGAAACAGTGATATAATAAAGACTCCGAAAAAAAAAAAAAAAAAACATGCACATGTTCATCGGTGAGCAAGTAATGAGAAGCTATGACTGACTTGTTCGCAGAGCGATCTGGTATTGCCTCCTCTCCTACAGTCTGATTCAACAGGTGCCGATAAAAGCCACTCAGGTCTTTTTGTTTCTTCACATCCAAAGCAGCTAAGTAAACACAAATTTTAACAAATCACACATACTTTGTATTTAAAATATCCAAAATGCTCAAAGATTACAAAAAGTTGCATCAGTCATTCACAGACATTAATAACAACTGCTAAGTATCACTCCAACCTTCCATCTCTGCCTCTCTCTTCTCTCTCTCCTCCTCCTCCTTCTGTTCCTGCAGTTTTTGCCTATAGGCGGATGTAACATAAGCCTCTTTATCCGCAAACTTCTCTCCCTCTGCTTCTCTTTCCTTCTGAATCTTCCTCTCCTCCCTTCGTTCTTGCTCTTTCTTTCGGTCCTCTACTGCTTTCATTAACTGGTGGATATATTTTGGCTGTAACAAAGAGAGACAGACAAATTTTCATCTCATATATTACGTCAAATGGACATCAGAAAACAACTTGAACCGAACAGCAGCACTGAGGTTTTGTTACTACTCCAGCTGCTTAGTTTTCAAGCACAGCTTTATAAGCATTCAGCATAAATTAATTTACCTTTTTGTCTGTGCCTCCCAGGATTTTTTTGCTGGTCTCTAGTCTCTGTTTTTGAATGTCATCGTACACAGCATCGTAGTCATATACAGTACTGTCCTGTTCCAGGGCCTTCTGCATCTCCAGACGCGTCTTCAGAAAGAAGGAAAGTGGAAGACAGAAAGATGAAGGCATCAAATCACTGTTTGTTTGTTTTTAATTTAATTGAATCTTTTAATTTTTCTTCTTACTTGTTTCATCATCTTCTTTTTTATAGATTCTCTCTGCAGGCTTTCCCCAACTGAGGTCTGAGGGAAAAAACATACAAAAATAAATTCAGTATATTTAGAAAGAAGCCTGCTAACAAGCAAGCTAGTTAGTGGATAAACTTCTTTATTATTTATTTTCAGTTTCTTAATAGACAAAATACTTGAATAAAATTCATTTTACTAAGTGACAAAGTACAAATTGTAATGTCTTGTTTATAACAAATCTGTTTACCCACCTCTTCATCGGAGTCATCATCGAATACAGAGGGTTTTGGTAAGGTAGTGGTCTTTGATAATCCCTTCTTTTGTGGCAAAATGAGCCCATACCTGAGGATAATCACGAAACAGAGGTTCTTAAATTAGGATTAAGATTAGGATTCAACTTTGTTGTCATTACACATGTATAAGTACAGGGTAACAAAATACAGTTTACATCGAATCAGAAGTGCAAGAGCAGTAAGTGCAAAAGTGCGATTATACACAGATAAGGGTAGTTTAAAAGGTAGGAATCATTATGAACGGATTCTGACAAATAAGTATACAGATGTTTATATTGCTATACAGAGAGCAAATATACAGATGTACTACGCACAAACGCACAGATGTATACATGTGTAGAGTTATACAAATGATCTGTATAGCATACAGATTCAACGGCACATTTGACAAGCTTTCACTGGTTATCATAATGATTATGCATCTTCAATGGGGACAACAGCAAAGGCTTTAAACTGACTGTGACACCAAGCAAGCATATTATTTGTTTGTTTTTTTACGAAATAGACCAAATTGTATTTTGAATGACTAGCATTTGCTGTGAACTCTTCCCAACTACAACCATCTGTTCGGGTTAAAATAAAATTAAAAAAAATAATAAGCTGACAGAGGAGTGGTAACCATGAAAAACACAAAACGGGTTTTTTGATAACCAACGTTAAGGAGCTGCTGTTTAATAAGTTATGAGAGAGACTAGCATAACGTTAGCATTTCGCTAGCTGGGTCGCTAGCTGCAAGGAGAGCCGACGTTTTTATACAAAACCCCGAGCTGGTACTACACGGCTGATATAGTGAAATAAGCTCTTTTAGCACGACTCTAAGCTTTACCGTAACAACCTGAAACAATATAATAACATGTTGTTATAATCATGCTAGCATGTCTGCAACTCACTGTTTCGTAGGGACCGCCATCTTGCTCCGCTGGCTGTGGACTCGCACAGCAGATTCGACACAATTTCAAGCGGCTACAAACACAAGCTTCAACTCAGCAGGCAGTAAATAAGGTCACCGCATGAAGGAGCCATATCCATGTTTTTGGGGAGTGTTATTTGCTGCTGTTATGGGTTTGACCCTCTTGACAAATGTACGGACTTCTAACGCATATAGGGTTGCCAACTCCCTGAAAGATAAATAAGGGACACCTCGTGGCCAGGGCCGGGCGACCCAGTTGTCTTCACCCTTCCCAGTGTGGTAGCTCTTTTTTTTGTGTGTAAAATTATTTTTTAACCATTTGACTTGAATTTGATTTAAGCAGATGCATATTCTTTGTGATATGACCGTATGGGAAACAAATGATCATTTAGCCATTTATTTTTAGCTCAAAATGACAACATTAACACAGTAAAACAGGCCTCTTTCTTAAACAGAAGCCTGTCATGCTTAACTTTTGAGAATATAAGTAAATCTTTCTTTAAAAGAACTCTGTCCTGCTTAACTTAAAATTATATAAATTAATAGAAAACAATAGAACGAAAAATATTCTTGTAACAGTGCACATATAGTGCATTTAGTACAATTGGCTCCAGTTGAGGTATTATTTCAGCTTTTCTAAAGCTAATCAGCTGCTCCTGTTTGTAAACCCGCTTGTTCCCATGATTGCGCATCATAACTCATCATCATTATTCATCTATGTATTACTTTTATGTATTAGTCATCTATTTGTTGTAATCATCTATCCTTGCAGTTGTTTATTACACAAAATAAATTATATTATCACACTTCTGGCCACATAGCGCTGATATTCACTGCACATGCCCATATTAACCCCAATGTTTACATACCATATCTGCTTCTGCCGTGGCCTGGTGGACAAGAAATTGGTTAAGGGTTCCCCGAGCTTTCACGCCCCTCATGTTCTTCATGTGCCACCACTAGAAGCATGCCTATGGAAAAAGTGCGCCGGCACACAGTGCAGTGCGCTGTATAGGTGTTATCGTGCACTTTCCCAGCCAGGTGTTTCCCTTTTCCCATTCCTCCTTTTTTTCTTTCTCTGAGGGGAACAAACATTGCTGCTCTGATGCTGGGCTTACACTGTGCGATCTTTGGCCCATTTTGAGACGATTTTTGAGTCGTGCAACCGATTTGGTGATCGGCCCGATTTTGGCCTTCATCGTGCATCGTGTAGTATACGTGGGGTAACGAGAAGCGATTAACACCTCACGACCAGCTCCCGATCATCAATCGCTCGTGACGTGTCACCACAGCCGCTCACACTGCTCGCGCGCAAACACGTAAACGTCGGTGAAAAAGACGGCGCAGCACGGCAGTGCAGCCTGTGATCTGGACACAAGCGATGGAGGCACAACTTGTAGAACTTTGGAAAGCTCATCCGAGCCTTTTCGATGTGGCATCACAAAATTATCACGACCACAACAACCATGAAAATAGTTGGATTTACATTGCTGCTCAATCACAGCTGCCTGATCAATGTTTTTCATTAGCAATTTAGCAAAGTTGATGGTGGTGGTGTGTCTGTGTGAGTGAAAGACAGAGAGAGCGACAGATTTTCTGTTATAACCTTCATGTTATGGAGGCACAGTGTGAGCACTCGGGTCGCATCAGAGCATCGGGCGGTATAGTGTGAGACCCTGCATCGTGACCTACCAGCTTCTAACCCCTGCGCGTCAATCGTGCAGTTTGAGCAGGAGCTGAATAACGTGACTGAAAAAATCGCACAGTGTCTGCCCAGCTTTAGGTTTACTGTCGTCCGAGACTTGCACCGCAGTGTCTGCGTTTGTTCCCCTGTTGGCCATGCTTCTTGTTGTGGTCAACTGTTGTCTTCCGGTATTTTCTCTGTAAGCGACCTTTCCTCGACCAATGAGATGAGCGGTAATCTGAATTGTCATAAGTGTGCTGTCAGCTCATTGGTCACAAAGCAGGAGAGGGGCTGGGAATTATGTTTTCAAACAAAGCGTTAATTCCATAAACATTTATAGACTACTTTTGATTCTCACTGTATTACGGGACAAAGTGCGTCCCTTATTAGCTCAATACGGGACGTGTACTTGTGTTTCTAAATACGGGACGATTCCGTCTTTTAAGGGACGGTTGGCAACCCTAAACGCATAGAGGTAACATTAGATAAACATCTGCATTCTCAATCATCCAGGAAAGTAAATCTCCAAAAGTTGATTCTGTTCATCTGGACATAGCGTTTTGTGGGAGAAACATTTCGTCACTCATCCAAGTGACTTCTTCAGTCTCAGCTTACTGCAGGTTTCCCCAAATCGTACATTTGCATAATGTCTGAAAACAGCCCACTGAAGGAACAATGGGCTGGGAGGTCAGTTCCTTAATCATAATTATGCAAATTCTCATGACCATTGATCAACAACCACTGACCAAAACCCACTGATCAAAGACCACTGATCATTGGCCATGAGTACCATTCACAGAGAGTTGGGGAATTGCTGCAATCACAGCATTGTAAGATGTACCCTTAGCGAAAGATGTACCCTTAGGCCCCCTTCTCGATTCAGAGGAACTGACCTCCCAGCCCATTGTTCCTTCAGTGGGCTGGTTTCAGTTAATATGCAAATGTACTGTTTATAAGATTTGGGGAAACCTGCAGTCAGCTGAGACTGATGAAGTCACTTGGATGAGTGACGAAACGTTTCTCCCACAAAACGCTACGTCCAGATGAACAGAATCAACTTTTGGAGATTAGATAAACTCCGACTTGCTTACCTGGACAGGTAATACATAATTCGGTAATACTGACGCTCATATAAGCTATTATTACAACTCGTGTACATAGAACATGTGTCAAATGTTTAAACTGAAAAAAAAAAAAAATCATTTTAAGGGAAAAAAATGTCACCTTGAATTTGACTGTAGCCACAGGGACAGGGCCATGTTTATATAGCATCCAAGTTTCAAGTTCAACTTTCAGATTTTCAAGTCGTTTATTTGTCATATAAAGGTATCAATGGCACATTACTACCAGCAGTTAAATTCTTAGGCTCAGAGCCCCCTCAATATTGCACATAGAAAGGTAAAATTGCACACAAGAAACACTTAGATAACAATAAGATGAACTATATAAATAAAGAAAATATATATTTATTTAAAATAAGAAAAGAATAAATCAGTACAGTTTACTATAAATATTGTAGCAGCTGTAGTGGAGAGGTAGTGGTATGTACATGTACAGTGACTGTGCAAAATAAACCCATCTTGGGAACTGAGGAGATCTTTTGGCAGATGAATTTTGTCCCACTCTTGTGTGATATAGGATCTGGTTTTTATTCATGGTAAATGGACTGATTCTTAGCTTGACTCATAGCGCTTTTATACAACATGCCACATTCAACCAAGCTCTGCCCAGCTTTACCACTTTGAAATTCTGCCTCTGTAAGATGCTCTTTTTATATTCAGTTATGTTACTGACATGTTGCAAATAAAACAAGTTAGCCTACTAATTCTGCTGCTGCCGTTATATACATAAAGTGCATGTGCAGCAAAATGGAGTTTGTAAGTGTAAGTATCTACTTGTATTCTATACTGCATATAATATGCTGCATTAGTATGTACCCAGCATTTTACTGAAGCTGAGTTTATTATCGCTACTTCTGCTGGTTTGGTACTGTCACATGTGTAAGTATAGCTACCATGTGAGAACCACAAAGTGACAAGCTCAAAAATGTTTTCAACTTAGCAACCGATAAAGTCTGAGAATTTCCGAGAACAGCTGACCCTCAAGGCCTAGTTTATTACTAAAATTCATCATAAGGAAGTTTGAAATGCTTGTTTTTTCAATGATTTCAAATGGCACTACAAATTGTGATCTGAAAAGTAACTTGTAGGCTAATTAAAGCTTAGTAGCAAATGTAATATGTGCCTCGGAGATGTGGCACTGTAATAGTAAAGTACATGATATTGGTATTTGAGTATAGCATTTATGTTTTATCTACCACTGCTAAATTTTCATTTGCCATGACCATCACTAAAACATGAATGGCTGACTTTTCTACAAAAAGTCAGTCATTACAATGCATTACAATTGTAAGATTTAAATATAATTATTACAATATCTTAATTGTAATTTGTGAAAATATTTACAAACTAGTAAGCCCCTTACCATACATGATTTCACCCCAAATCCAGCACCCTGAGGCTGCTTGCAAAGCGGACAGAAGGAGGCCGAGGACTAGTGAGTGTCATATCCAGGATGAAACAACAAACATCCATGAGTACATCAGGAAGATGGCCACAACTGATCATGTGCTTAGTTAATAGTTTAGGCAGCAGAAAAATATATATTTTTAAAAACCTAATTTACTGTAGCAGAACTGGGCTTTAATATTTTCTGTATTGGTACAGCTCCTTCACCTCCCTAGAGTTGATTCATTAAAGGTTCCTTACCTCCAAAGTGGAAACAAATTCTACAATAAATCACCACAATGACCAAAAACCAAAGTGTACTGAAATTTGTGACCGAACATCAACAAAGTGCAATAGCATGAAAGTAGTCATTTATTATTAAAAACAATGGGAGGCCCATAGGGACGCCTCACATTGCTCAAAGTGCTCCTTAAATAGATGAGTTTTTAACTGTTGAGAAATCAAGTGCTGATAAATCTCAAACACCTTTCATTTATTTTAATTTGATTTGTTTTGTCAAATGCTCTCTTCTAAACCTGTACGTTAATTCATTCCATTAAATAAGATCAAAGAGCGCACGGCTCACCTGTGATTAAAGCTGTAGCTTTCAGTCCCAGCCGCCTCATCTGAGTGACTCTAAATCCAAACACCATTATCTCTTCCGTAATCTGCATCTCATCTCCCCTGTGGCCTTACTGCTAATCCTTGCGATTCACGACCAAACCTGCCTGATAGATGAACGGACTATATGGCGATCAAATGAACTATGCAGTGCTGGTTAAATGGACAGGTAGGTTTACATAAGGCCAGAAGAAGTGCTTTAAGTAACATTCACGTAGTAGGGCTAAGATATGTGGATATTGGTGACTAAAAGAAACATTTTCGCTTTTTGTGCAACAGAGAAAATAGGGAGAAAAGGAACTACCAGTGCCTTTAAGGAAATACAGTGAATTATTGTTTAATGCCTTAGTTTTTGATTTTTAACAATTAAGTCTGTGCAGACGAATGGAGAGAGTGAAACCAGATTTCACAACAGGTAATGGCAGTAGTAGTCCTGGCATGATGAATCTGTGCATACCTCCACGTGCTGGTCTCTGGGCTGTGTTACACTTGCTGATGATGACACACATTTAATATATTTACGTCTGTGGTTTTTGACAGGTTCCTGTTATCCTTGATCTGTGCCCTCAGGCAACAAAGATAACAGTGTAGCTGTACAGGTTTGGACAGGAAGCTACTTGCGTATGCTTACAAAATATCATATGACTGCTGGCTGGTAGACTACAGGAAGGTGCCCCATTTTTTTCTTTTCCCCAGCCTTAAGCATGAGTACAACAGGTTTAGACTAATTCTCTTTAGCCATTTTCTACAAAGGTTTTTCCAATTTAGTCTTGCTTTTCAGATTTGAGAGCAATTTACGAAAGTGGATTTGGTAAAGTCTTTGGTCTCAGATCATTGTAAATTAATTAAACTGACAGCAGCATATGTATAAAAGTATTTTATGCAAATAAACTCTCTTAAATCAATAAACCGCATTAAGAAGCACTTTGAGATCATTATACATCTATCAATATTAATGTCTTTTGCTGCTATATTTAAAATATTAAAGATACAATCTATTTAAAATTAAAGCAGCATGCCTACAGAGTATTAGGATATATTTGTCCTCAAGCTTCATTAGTTTAACTACAACAGTCCTAAAGTAGTAGTCTGTGTGAGTAGTTTCAAGGAAAAGCCACACAGTATAGTATGCTGACTGCTTAGTTTCCACTGCCCAAAACATTGTAAAAGCCTCCTTTCACCCTGCCACCACTGGTTTGACTTTCTGCCCTCAGGCAGACGCTACAGGTCACTAAATCTCAGACTAACAGTTGTGGAAACAGTTTGTACCCTAAGGCCAGTACCACTCTCAACCAACATGCAAAGTGAACAATCACAGTACACACTCGCACACACTGTCACACAATAAAACCCTTAAAATATTCTATTAATTTTATGTTATTTATATACATACTTATTATACAGTCTTGTAGTTTGCTTTCCTTTAGCTTCAACCTTGTTTCATCAAGCTGGGGTGGCACTCCCAATCTCTTTGTAATTGAATTGCAATAACAATGTAGGCTTTCTGTTCTATTCTATTCTATTCTATTCTATTCTATTCGATTCGATTCGATTCTAGGCTTAAACCTTGTAATGCAATTGTTGTATGCGGTTTACATAATGGTGCATTTACACTTCTATTCAAATAAATGACCTCTTAAGAAGTAGTATTGCTTCTCTGTAGACACTCCTCATAAGTGCTTTGTTTATCTCCAGCACACACACGGTTAATCGGGATTGACAAGCTAAGGGTAGTTGCGCATGCGCAGGTGGCGCTTACAGAGGAAACAGCCGGGGAGTAGTCAAACAGTGTACGATCACAGGGAAAGAGAGGGAGGGGGGTTAAAGGAGAGAAGATCAAAAAGTCAGGTTCAACTGGGCTTTCGCCCTCACAACACAATTATGCTCGTGTCTCCGCCGTCGCTTCTTCTCAGGTGTCCGCTTCCCGGTCGCTGAATGGCGCTGGTTACCGTGCAGCGTTCACCGACCCCCAGCACCAGCTCCAGCCCCTGCGTTTCGGTAAGAACCGCTTTTCCCTGAAGCCTCCTCTACTCCTTCTACCGCCTCCACCAAACTAACATCTCCTCGATACGGAGGGCTACTTGAGGCTACATTTTTGGCTGTCTTTTTTGTCGGCTGCTCACTGTCACCCAACTGCCTTGCCTTTGTGCTGCTGCGCATGCGTGACATATAGCTACCCATCATTTTCAGTTACAGTATTAGTCGCTACTAGCTGCTAAGTTAACCTGAAAATATCTTCTTATTTCTTCTTATATACAATAAAAGGGTTAACTTGAAAGAAAATGACAGCACCTTTTGTTTTAATGCACACCGCTGCTTATATGCTCATTGTATGTACATTTCCGGTACTGTAAACGCTCAACTGGCAGTTAGTTGCTTTTACAGTATCCAGAATAGAGAAACTTTCAGCGATGGTGTGACAACAAGTCATGTCTGTTATTATGTAATGGTTTTTACCTGCATACATTGAAGTAGTCGCGTTGGTATTTGTCAAGTGACACGCGTGAGTGCAGGTATTTATTCTTACAACACTGGTGCAGTGTCCTGCCTTGTATGTAAACGAGGCTGTGGACGCGTCTTTTCTTTTTCTCTGCGGGTCTGTCACGTACCCAGACTGTCTCTCTGTCTGAATGCCTTCTATGTGTCTGCCTCTCTCTTCCTGTCTGTCTGTCTGCTTGTGTGTGTGTGCGTTTACTGAAGGCAGGAGTGTACCCAATGCAAAGCAGAGGAGCAGGTGGTTTTCCTGTTGCTACTCCCTTTGCTTGTCTGGTTTCTACAGAAACAGGGAACCCCATCAGACAGGCAGAAACAGAGGGAGGAAGCAGAGGGAGGAAGTAATATACAAGCACACTCTGTTTACCATTAAAATGTTATCTGTTTCACACTTCTGTGTGTGTGTTTTATTGACATTATGTGAAAAAGTTGACCTATATTAACTTCCCAGTGTATGTTGCATTGTCATATAGTGTTTACGGATTAAATTACACATTAAGGTGAATTCCTTGGCTTACTGTACAGCCTTTAACGTAGATTCAGAGTGTGTGCTTACTCCAAGACGGAGCACAGTAGGGGAAAGCAATTTCCCTTGTTAACTTGCTACTTGGACCCAGGAGAAGATTAGATGAACTGTGTATTTTTTGCCCCAAATCTCAACTACAATCAAGCTATTTTTCCACAAACTTTGTCAGTCATGGAATTTCTTTAGAGGGACCCTTTACCTTATAGCTCAGAGCAAACAGGTTCTGTGAGTAGGCATAATGATAACCTTCGTGCTATGTACACATATTTCTTAGGTAATTTGTCATCCACGATGAAATGTAGTTGAAGGAGCTTTTATGTCTTATCACTGAGCAACAAGTAGCAAGGAGTCTTGTCTGCTAAAGTGTCTGTCTTTCAAGAAGTGATGGTGAATTGAGGAATGAGTGTGTGCTGTAAAAGTAAGCACGTGTGATTTTTAGGAAGGTAAATAGGACAGGGGTTGTGAAGTGTATGAAGCTTTTTGTAGTGGAAATGTGCTATCAAGTTGTAAGCCACATACATATTTTGGTAGCAAATTGTACAGACACTTACGGCTTCCTGTGCTTTTTTTTTTCCCTCCCCGTGAGTGTGTGTGCGTGGAGGGGGGGGATGTGACGTGTCTGTCTGTGTGCGACATGTCTACTAGCACTCTTCCTCCCTTTATATTAGCTTGCACCCTATGTGGAGTGAATGTATCTGCTCGCTGCGTTTACAGGCAGAGCACACACATACACACATGTTCATTTTACGGTAGAAGCACTTTTGCATTGTGATAATCTTGGCTGTAACACGTAAGCACAGACTGATCTCTGGACATGCAGATCCCTGCCCAGACCGCATGTTCAGGCTTGACATTTCCATAAGCTTTGGAAAAAAAATCAATCATTTTCATACATATGCAAAATATGCAAAGTCTGTGTGTTTTCCAATCTAAACAAACACTAGATGTTATATCGTACTGTAGGACAAAGAACAGTAACAGAAACTTTGTCTAATCTGCTGTACTAAAGTTGATATTACAAATGCATCAATGCATTTTTCCCCTCCTGCTGCATACTCCGTTATGTCAAGCTCATTTTACATCAAAGGCGACATACAACCATAGAATTAAATTCCCCTTTTTGTCAATGTAAAGAAGTTTAACTACACATTTAGTACCTGAGTTTCAACAGGTTTTATCAGTGTTTATACATCCCAGGTCTCTTTGAGATTAAATTTTAGAAAATAAATGTAGTTCAGGTGCTGACTTATAAAAAACCATTTTGCATACAGGAACATTTTTTTGTTTAGTTGTTTATCTGTTAATTAATTACTTTGGTGTAGGATGAATAGCCGTAGAGGAGAAAGCTGGAAAAACTAAAAGTACACTTTAAAGTTCAAAGATTTTGCCCTCCTTCACTTTTTCCAAAGCCGTCCAGTGGACCACTTTAGAGTCTTTGCTGGGCCAGTTTTGGCTCCTGGGCCTTATTTTTGGCACCCCTGCCCTAACCTGTTCTCAGTTTTCAATAACATGTACAACTAGGTGCTTTGAATTTTTAAAGTTTCTCAATAAAATCAGTATGATTGTAATCTTTGCAGCAGTAGATATTTTAATAGTATCGTTTCCAAAAGGCCAATTACTCAAATGTTCAGCACTAAGAGTTAGCGAGGTTCTAATTATGTCGCTTTGTTGTCTAGCACACCATCTAGCAATCCAACCAATAGTTTCTTAATGAAACTGTACCAAGAAAGAATCGTATGGAGCAGAAACTTTCTGTGACACCATTACTCCAGCATCAGGTTGTTTACATGAGTTGCTTTTAATTGCACAGGATCTGTTTTAAATATCTTTATTCTGAAAGCCCACAATGGAAATCTGCTTTGGACACTGTGGCTTAAAGGAGCTGGGAACCACCTTTTGCAGTTATTGCACTTAACTGGATCCACAGCAGTGTCACAAGACCTGGCAGTATATGATAACTTGAACCAAACTTTACAGTTCTATACTTCCTTCTCACACTGATACTGCATAAATTATCTACTGGCTGTATAAATTTTTTTTGTGATCTCCAATCAGGCTAGACCCCCTGAAGTAGCCCTGTATGTGTTTATTATTATTAAAATATATATACCTTTAATCTACTTTTGTGTGATGTTAATGTCATTAAAGGCTAGTTAAGCTCACACAGGGTGTAAACAAGATAAGTACAAGCATTACAAGATAAGGGCCAGGTATTTTATCAGCCACTGAGCCTTAGCATCCACGTTTGGCACATTTTTGTTTTCCACAACTTTCGGATTTAAATGTTTCTTTTTGTCTCTTCATGTCTTCATGTTCGTGTATGTGAGCCGAGAGAGACAGAGAGATTGTGTTATTCCCTGTCCAGCCACACCTTAAAAACAGACTGAGGTCATTTTCCTGGAGAGTGTGTAAATTGAGTTAAAGCGCTCTCTCTCTCTCTCTGTCTCTGTCTCTGTGTCTCGTGTCTGTCAGGTCACGCAGTGTTGAATGTTAAGCTGGATGCTTGTGCCTTTAATGTGTGTGTGAACATGGAAATATGCAAGTTAGTCTTTGTTACCCAAAATAGGACAGTGGGATTTCCTTTCTGTTCTCGTTTACCATTTGTTTGCATGAATTGAGAGCTCATTTGAGTTTTTACTAAATTTGTTTATGGTGACGTTTTCTCTATTTAAAGATGGGCTTTCCTGTGATTTCTTTTTTTTTTTTTCTTTTTTTTTTTTTTTAAATGGCACTTTTCTTTTAGAAGTTGGGAATCTAATATAACAATGCCAAAATTACGTTTTTGTGCAAAATTGTGGATTGGATGCTTTTTGGCAATTCGGTGTATAAAATATTATTTCCTTATTTAGAAAAGAAGAAGAGTTGACACTGCTGATATTGGCTCTGACTGCACTCTTATATGTTGACTTTGTAATGTTGTGCTGTTGCATTTCTCTTGTTCTCAGTTGTATTTTTCTTATTTTATCTCCCCAGGAGTCAGGTAGCGGGGAGGATGACCGCCGCTCTCAGCCGAGGAGGTAAGATACCGACACACATTGAGCTCTGTGTGTTAAACTTGAAAGCATTTGGTTCACTGGACCAGAAATCCACTGGATATGTATGTTCTCAGTCTCAAAAAAAGCCAGTTCATAACACGGGGCATGTTAGGTTGTTACCCATGACCTCTCACCTGATCTGACCTGATCCGCACAAAGTGGGAGGAAAAAAAGGCTTTTCCCAAATACCCAGATAATAAATAATCATAAAATGTGTCTGACGCTGCAGGACTGCCTTTCTATACTGCTGTGACTTGAAAAAGGGCTCCTGTACTGTGTCATCATCGCATCACATCCACTGCTGTCCCTTATTACATAAGAGTTGGAATTCTGGTTAATCCAGTTTCATTCAGCCACACTTGCAACTGGTTTTCGTCCCCTGATAATTGGCTACTTCCTTCCACTGCCCGTTGTGTTTATTTGTTCTGCCACTGAACACTTTTAGGTCTCCTCTGTTATGTTTGGCCCTTTAATAATCTTGAAATCACGCACTGAATGAGATAATATGGTAAATGGTAAATGGCCTGTATTTATATAGCGCTTTACTAGTCCCTAAGGACCCCAAAGCGCTTTACACATCCAGTCATCCACCCATTCACACACACATTCACACACTGGTGATGGCAAGCTACATTGTAGCCACAGCCACCCTGGGGCGCACTGACAGTGGCCCCAGGGTGGCTGGCAGTGGCTTGCAGACAGCCCATTAGAGGGCAGCAGTATCTCTGTGAGTAACTTGCTATGTGGGTCAGGGGAACTGCACTGTTGATCCACGGGCAGATTGGTAACCACTCCCAAAGTCTCTGTGTCTGTTTGGTCATCGGAGCTCTTCATCATCCAGCTGAGATTTGTCTGTGTTTGTGCAGCTGCGACTGAAATCTGTGCTTGCTGTGTGCATGTTTGTGTGCGCAGAGACAGGTACATGATCGAATATCACTCCGAGTTAGCTCCTAAAATGAATGTTATTATTTTTCTCTCTTTTATTCTTTACACAACTGGATAAGTGTGATATTTTAATGGAAATCAGGGATCCTGTGATGCATGTTGTTTTACATTACCATGCCTACACATATTTTCCAGTGCAGCATATTTAAAAAAAAAAAGGTGAAGCTGAATGAATAGCCTTACTTTGTCTTGACTTCAAAGTAACCTCAAAGCTCTTTTTTATTATCATTGTGAAGCTTTGTGATATTGTCCCCCAGAGGGGAACGCCTGTAGTGTTTTTAATACCCAGTTCACAGCTCGATTACAGGTTTGGGTGCATTATAAGCGGGGATGTTCTGGGCCAAGATGATATATTTGATATAGTAGTTGTTTGACCTGTGAGCTGTTATTAGATGTTAAAATTTGGTTAAGCTTTATTTGTATTCCTAGGCAGATCATTTGCTCTGGGTTGTAGGTCACTAAAACTGAAAGTCTTGAACTTCTTTTTAGAGCTGATACCAATGCAGATTTTGTAATACTTGTTTATTGGATATAATCAGCAGGGTGGCACGGTGATCAGCACTGTTGCTGCACAGCAAGAAGGTCCTGAGTTCAATTCCACCATCAGTCTTTCTGTGTGGAGTTTGCATGTTCTCCCCGTGTTTGCTTGGGTTCTCTCCGGGTATTCCGGCTTCCTCCCACAGTCCAAAAACATGCAGTTAGTGGGGATAGGGCAATCTAAATTGCCCATAGGTGTGAATCTGTGAGTGAATGCGAGTGCGAATGGTTGTCTGTGTCTCTATGTGTTAGCCCTGCGACAGACTGGCGACCTGTCCAGGGTGTACCCCGCCTCTCGCCCTATGACAGCTGGGATAGGCTCCAGCACCAGCCGCGACTCTGGAAAGGATAAGCGGAAGCGAATGAATAGAATGAATGGATATAATCATGACATGATATTATCAGTTACAGGATTATCATTATTCATTCCTTGTGTACAAAAAAAATCATATCATATCCAAAAATGAAGAAACACAAGAATACATCTTCATAAATTAAGAAATGCATGTGCAAGGGGTGTTGCAGATAATTAGAGAGTGGATCTTTTTAGTTTTGTTTTTGTAGATGTTTCATTTGAAGGCAGCAAAGTATTAAATTTCACTTTTTTCCCAAGTTCAGTTTGAATAGGAGGTGCATCTAATGTTTTAAAACTCCTGTGACCTGTCAGTGTTAGCACTATGTTTAAATGTAATCAGAGTGGAGGTAAGCCCACAGTCTTTGCAATAAAGTTTTTTAAATAAACACATGCTGCTCTCTCCTATTAGCTAAGGTGCACAATCCAACTTTTTATATAATAGACAATGTTAGGCAAAAAAATGACCTGTGGTAAATCACAATGCACTGTGATACAGACTCAAGAAGTTTTAAGGTAGATGGAGAAACTTGCATATAAACTGTATCACAAAAAAGTGCAGAAAATTTGTGGCTTGTGTCAGGATTGTTTTAATATATAAAAAACCAAACATTTTGTCTTTGATTTACTTGGAATGTATCTCCTACGTGAGACTTTGAGTGAGGGCATTAGTATGCAACAGTCTTTTTCACTGACGCAATGATATGACTGCCACTTTGTATCTTCTTCAGTTAAATTGTCAAATCTTGTTCACAAATTCAATTTTAAACTAATGAGTTCCACAGTCGCTGATTTCATACATCAGACCAACGGAAAGCCCTCAATCTGCTGCATAAATACACAGTCTCTGATATATCCTAGAGAGGTCATGAGAAAGGGCATGATGTGTAGGAATAAGTGAGCCTGTTCCCAGTAGGATTGTTAGTTTGGGCAAAGAATACTGTAATAAAGAAAGAGTTCTTTGAGTTCATTTTCTTTTTTTTCTTTGTTGTTTTGCTTTAAAATCTTTGCAGAAATAAGACTATTTTCAGCATCTGAAATAAAAGTGAGCTAGATTATTAAATACACCTTTTAAGTATCTGTAGAGAGACTTTTTTCCCCAGCTGTCCATGTCTCCTTCACCCACACTGTCAGATCATTTAATTGTATAAAAATCAGTGTAACTATTAATGAGTGCTAGCCGAGTCTTATTAAAGTCATATTTCTGTGTTTTAGTTGAAGGTAAAAGACGAGAATTATTTTCAAAAGTAAAGAAATTAACACACATGTAGGGTATAGCAAAAGGAAAAAATAAACTGATGCTGTGTGCATTTTTCATTTCACTGTTTCTTTAAGTTCAAGCTGCATGTTGCATATTCACAATTCCAGCAGCCATTCACTAAAGCTGAGCCTGTCCACTGAATTCACGTTCCCAAAGTCTCAGAGGCAGTCTGTTCGTTTTCCCCCCTCCCCGCTGCTGACGTCTGTGCCCGCTGCGCCGTACAAGTCAGCAGCTGCAGCAGAGCTCATCTCTGACACAGGTAGTGAGATTCATTCAAACTGGAATAAGGCTTCAGTGAGGCAGCGCGCCTGCCTGCGTAAGCAAGCCCCACTGCAGTGCTGCTGATTAAAGCCAGTGACATCAGCAAGTTGGTGACATCAGCAAAAAGCAGCAACATCACTGGCGGACCATGCAGAGGGGAAATTAGGAGAAAGAGAGGTTATTTATTATGACTACAATCGGAGAGTATTTCTGATCTCTTATAATCTCATAGTTCTGTAGTCAGAGGAGGGGAAAAGTGGAACAAAGGATTATATGTCTGAATGGGACTCATTTCCATTTGTGCTACATTTATACATTTGTGTGCCTCTACAGATTTGTATTCATTCTTGTGTAATTCAGATATACTGTAGTCATGCTAACAGGCTGATTTATTAGACTTCTTGTCGGTGTGTGATGCTCATCGCAGATGTTTAACAGGTTATGTGTGATTCAAAGAAATACTGTAAAGTCTGGGTGTGTGAATGTATACACAAGGTGAAGCTGCGATCACTAAGGTGACTGTCTGTGTTTGCATGTTTGGAAACATGAGAGCAGCAGAGTGTCTGGTGTCTACATGTAAAAACTACATCCTGGCATTCGCCACTTGCTATTGGATGGTTTGAATTTCAGCAGTCAAAGGGGGAGAATAGCCAGGTGGAACTTGAGAGATGGGTTCAACATCTCACACATAAACATGTGGGTTGCTGAGAGTCTGTAAATCCCAAAGGTGGGAATGAACAACCCCGTGATTATTCTTAGCTATCCCTCCAGCGCCCTTACAAGAAGATGCCACAGATCTTTCCCTAATCAATAACACCGGTTAAAGTAAGGAGGGAGGTGGTAGGGATTTTGAAGGGGTCGATGTGAGAGGCCAACAGGGAGATGAGAGGGAGAGTGGAAAAGTGGCTGTCAGGTTAAGCTGTTATTAGTTGATGAGGAAGGCCTCCCTGTGATTGTTTGTAACATGTGTCTGCCTCTGCTTAGAAACTGGTAAGTTTTTAGATACCTGTATCATTATCTGTTCTGCTTATAGCTCTGATCTTTATCAGTTCCCTTATTGATATGTTCAGGAAAACCACACCTGCTTCATTATCTCTGAGTCTGACCACTGAGCAGGGAAAAAAACGCTCACATGTGACTCAGGTCTGCAAAAATTTCACAACATTATCAGTTTGCAACTGCCAGGAGTGATAGAAAATGGGTAAGATTAGATACGCAGTCAGATGTCACATCATTGCTTTACAATATAAATTGAATTTAAACAAGTTACAAAATAATTCATTCAATTTGTAAAAGGATCCCACTTCCCATCCCTTCTCCTGCTTTATATATCACTGCTTATTCTTTATCTACTTAAAGCTTGACTGTACTGTTACACCATTTATTGTTCATGCTGTGATACATTTAACCACATGTGACTCTGCAGTCTAATAAATAAACGCTTTTCTCTTTGTAAGGATCTCTCAGACGAGGTCAAAATCTGTAGCTTCATTGAGCTCATCAGCCCAGTTCATCGGTTGCCTCTTGGGTCAGAGACACAGGTCGACCTAAGAGGAAAAACACCACACTGCAGTTGTTTATCCCGGGATATAAACTGGCAGTCAGCTGGTGGCCAAATAGTTACCCTTAGTTTGTAATTGAAACCACAAGGGATCAACAAGCAGCACAACCAAGTCTAAGGTCAAGTTTCTACTTAGTTCACAGGCAGCCTGAAATCTCCTTCCAGGTTTCTCAATCTCTTTTTTTCTGTTGTTGTTGTTGTCATGCTGTTGCTGGATACACATTCAGTGTCAGGTTATGGTCCTAAGAACTAGGGGTGTACTGATTTTGAAATACCCCTGTCTAATATAACAATTGAACCTATCAACCTTGCTTAAAAGCTTTCTACCCTTTCTTATTTGCATTTTTTATGGGTTTGTTACCTTAAGAAGAAGCAAAAATTCATTACTGTTAAAGATTGTACTCGCCTATGAACAGAAAAACATTTCCTCTCAGATGTTATTGTGGAGAAAATGACAAAATACTGTGGTGTTGTTAAGGTGCTGATAAGCAGCTCAAAGTGTGTGTGTGTGTGTGTGTGTGTGTGTGTGGGGGGGGGGGGGGGGGGTGCCTCTCTAAAGTCATGCTTTCTGGGATTGCTTGGTTAGTTTTTCAATCAGGCTGTCAGCCAGACACATAGGCACATCCACATTTTAAAAAGAAAAAATGTCTTAATTATGGAGAGTTTTTATGTAGCGTCTAGCTCTCTTATTCGTTATGTTGACACAGCTGGAAATTGTCATTATTTGTTATTCTTACATTTGGCGTTTTTAAAATGTGCATGAGGCATCATTTTAAAGCAGCCACTTCCTTCTGCGTGTTACGTGGAAAAACATGGTGACCCAGGAACAGCGTGAGGAATTTCAGTGACGTCTCGAGGCTGTTGTAAAGCATATAGGAATGCCACCGACTGCCATTCTGACAGTTAAACACTTTTATCCGGGTACTTGTGGCTGTCTTTCTTGCACACTTTCACCATGTCTCCAATAATTCCTCGTAGTCTTCCTCAGACTGCTGTTGTCACGGATTGGACCATGTGTGTCTCCTCCCCCTCAGCGGCAGGATTTACCGCAGCCTGCTGCAGACACTTCAAACAGCAGACCATGGATCAGATGTTCTGAGGCACCTGCTCTGTCACAGGCGCTCTTAAATATGTTAGTGCTTTGTCGCTTTATAATATTAGATTGTTCCGCTCTATGAAATCTGTCGGTTTAGAGCTAATTTTCTAAATCTGCGATAAAAAAAAAAAATTGAATAAAAACGAAGCACCGTGTGGTCTTAGAGCCTTCGCACTGTCGTCTCCGCGCGCCCTGCCCGCACTCCGAGAGCAGCGATGCCTCCCGGCGTTGTGACCGCCCCGCGGAGCTCGTCGGCCGGCTGCTTCTGCGCCTGCTGCGGGGTGAAGATCAGACCGTATTTTACCGAGAACTCTGTGATCTCTCAGGTGGAAATTTATCAGCTGTAAGTTGCCGTGCTCACAGTCCGGAGCTTTTCTTGCTTATAGTAACGATAACACTACATGAATTATTATATTGCCTGCAGTGCCATGGTAATGGTCTACTCCAAACTTCAGCATAGACTTAGTGTGCACTTGTATGAACATGTGTTTTTTCTCTTAATGACTTCATAAGAAGGATATAGCAGCACAGCAGCTGAACGAGTGGCTGCAGGAACAGGTTTCCTTCCCTTTGCTTCCTTTTTGAGATATCTGCCAGATGCTTTTACTCATCTGCTAGGATGCATTTCTCTCCACCCACCTTTAGCTGTTCCTTAAATGCATCCTGAGGGGGGGCACAGCAGAGCAAGGCACACGATGTACCTTCAGCAGAATCAGGGGATGTGATTATTTTGTCTTCATTGTGAAAGCCACGGAACGACACTTGCATTTAATTGGAAATTTATGGCTTGGAAGAAGCATGTCAAGATATAATTTGCACAAACACTTCATTAGCACTTGAGTTAGACATCTGTCTAGTGTTTGCTTGTGTGAGTCTGTGTGCAAGCCCAGCTGTCAGCCTCTGTCCTCTCTGGCATTGTATTGCCTCTGACATATTCTTGGTCTGCCTGCAGCACAGTGCATCTACAGAAGGACTTATTTGTCAGCGTTTTCAGTGATTCCAATGCATTCACTTCTTGATTTTTGTTGATCAATGGCTTTTTTCAATATAAAAGGTTAACTAGGATGCACTATGCTCGCGCAGATATTTGTCCAGTGTTCTGTACGTCATGTCATGAAGAAAATTGGGTGTGTGCAAGTCAGCGTGGGTGTCAGAGACTCTTAACATCCACTTTTTCTAACTTGGAAACTTGCATGAAAGTTTGCTTAGTTTGCCATAATTGTCACTTCAGTAATGACTGCTGTCCATTGCAGGTTTATCCTTCTTTGCCTTTGTTTCCTTTCCTCCCGCATCATCACAGCAGACAACAACAACATGACTTCCTGTCTTTGACGGTCTTTCCTTAGCTCAAGCCTATATTTAAACTTGCTCCAGATGGAGTGACAAATTAGTCAGCGATCGCTGGTGTTACTGGTGATTTTGCTTTTACTCATCATCACAGAAGACAATGAGACTTTGTCTTTCTAGCTCACATTGTGAGGGACAAAGCCTGTGTGTAGTAGTAGTAATAATAATAATGACAATAATACTGCTTATAATAATAGCAGAATAATAGACGGGCGTCAGATATCTTAAGTCCATTACGTAAGTCTGTTGTTCAGACCACGAAGAAGCTTAGCTGGGACTGCCATCTTAATCAGAAATTGTCCCATTATTGTGTTGTTTTGGAAAATATGAGTGTTTTCTAAGAAAGCATTGAACTGAATAACTACCATTGAAATGCATTCAACTTTAATACTACAAAGTCACCTGTACTTTATATTCTGCTTTTTGTTTTTCTTTCTTCCTCTTTTACATTTGGGGGAATAAAAATCAGCATAATGAAACAAGTGTGTTTATGTCTGTATGTCACCACTGTAACAGTTCAGACCAACATAACTCATTAATTCACATAAATTTATGAAAAAATGCTTGTCATAAATTTTCATCAGCCAAAATGATTTCTGTTGCTTCATTCTGTGCAGCATTCCAGGATAATGTACTTTTCAAATGATGGAGACGGGCTCAAAATCCACACATTTGAGAAGCTACAAATTAGAATTTTTATTGAAAATGTCTGAAAATAATAAAGTGTCAAAAGTTCTGCTCTTTGCGCTTTCTGTCAGTGGACCTTGGAGAAACTTAACAAAAAGTCAGTAAAAGCTGTAAAGTCTTCCAAGGATGAGTTTTGTGATAGATGTGTGGGTGGATATTGCTCACCGTTCAATCTTTTCTGTCTTTGTGCAGCATCAGTGAAAGTTTCCTGACCGTTAAGGGAGCTGCTCTGTTCTTGCCTCGAGGAAATGGCTCCACTTCTTCGTCTGCCTCCCGTTTCTCCCAGCTGCGCAGCAAACATGCAGGTGAGGTGAAAATTCCCCCTCAGCAGCCACTGACTGTTTAACTTTTGCCATCTTGCGTCATGTATGCGTTACTTTCATTTTGCCAGGAGATATCCAGCAGCACCTACAGACGATGTTTACTCTCCTCAGACCAGAGGACAACATCAAACTGGTGGGTACCCATAAAAATACAAATAAGTCTCACTGATTTTATTTAACTGTCAAGACACAAACTGCGTTTTGTTTTGTTTTTTCCTTCTCTAGGCGGTTCGTTTGGAGAGCGCACATGCTCAGATCACCCGCTACATGGTGGTGGTCTCAACCAATGGTCGGCAGGACACGGAGGAGAGCGTGGTGCTAGGAATGGATTTTAGCCCTGTAGATGGGTGAGAGTGACACACGAGATTTTAGGTACCTGCTGGTTTTGGTGTTCTGGTTAAAGATATAACAGGAAAACTGTTTTCCCCACTCAGCTCGTGTTCTGTTGGGCTGGTTTTGCCCCTGTGGAGCGACACCTTAATACATCTAGATGGAGACGGGTAAGCAAATTCTTCAGCACAGGACACGTTAAACATGAGATCGCTAAGATTTTTAACTCACTATATTTCCTCTGTTCCTGCTCACAGGGGTTTCAGTGTATCAACTGACAACAGGGTGCATGTATTCAAGCCTGTTTCTGTGCAAGCCATGTGGTGAGTCATACTGGATAATTGGTACAGCTGTGGATATTTCTATTGTTCGTTGGTTTCTGTTTTTTCCCATTTCATTTAGAAGTCGTCATGTTTTTTTTTTTTTTTGTTTTTTTCCTGACAGGTCAGCCCTCCAGTCACTCCATAAAGCCTGCGAGGTGGCCCGTAGTCATAACTACTTTCCAGGCAGCTTGTTCCTCACCTGGGTCAGCTACTATCAGAGCAGGGTCTCCTCCGACCAGACCCGCATCAACGAGTGGAACGCCATGCAGGACGTGCAGTCACACCGTGCCGACTCTCCAGTTCTCTTCTCTGACGTGTAAGTAGCCAAGTGATGTTTGTCAGATATGTTCTCTATGTGGAAAACCGATAGACATGAACTTATTTCATATATTCTTCCACCATCATAATGTTTCTACAGACCTACAGAAAGAGAGCTGACTGAGCGTCAGATCAAAGCCAGTTTGCGGGAAATCATGATGCAGAAAGATCTTGAGAATGTCACCTGCAAAGAGGTGAGTCTGCTTCGAGCATCTCCCAGTCAAAGAAAATGTTCGGAAAATGCCATGCTATTTTATTTATTTATTTATTTATTTTTTTAGTCATTATTGTGTGACTTTACATTTTGCCTGCACGTGTCTCTTTCTGTCCTGGATGTGTTCTTTAGATCCGAACAGAGCTGGAAATGCACATGACATGCAATCTGCGAGAGTTCAAGGAGTTCATCGACAATGAGATGATTGTCATTCTGGGCCAGATGGACAGTCCTACGGAGATCTTTGACCACGTGTTCTTGGTAGGTTAACCTCTGAAACACCTCTGTTGCTTTTAGCAGCAGAGAATATAAAATGTTTCTGATCTCCCACGCCTGTATCCCGGATCTGATTCTCACAAAGTGCAAGATAGTGTTGTGTAATTTTAAATTCAGCACAGTTTTAAGGTACTTTGCTGTTGTTGGGTTTGGAGAACTCACTGTATGTCAATCATTTCTTCTCACTGGACTTCAGCATTCTGAAAAGCTTATTGGAAGGTGCTGAACAAGTCTGAGGATTCCTTTTTGTTTCCTGCAGGGATCTGAGTGGAATGCATCCAATCTGGACGAGTTACAGAACTGTGGGTAAGGACGGAGGGGGGGAAAAAAAACCCAATACAACAAAACTGACTGTTCGGAACAAAAAAACTAAAACTTGCTTTATTAGGATGAAATTAAAAGTTCTTCATTCTGTTATACCAACAAGCTCAGTTTTACAAATCAATACATACCTACATACCCCTCTCTCATCTAAGGCTCATCTTTCCTCTCGCTCATGTCTTTCTGTCACTCAGAGTTCATTACATCCTGAATGTAACAAGGGAGATTGATAACTTCTTTCCCGGTGTGTTTGAGTACCACAACATCCGTGTGTATGATGAGGAGGCCACTGACCTGCTAGCCTATTGGAATGACACCTACAAGTTTATATCTAGAGCCAAGTGAGTTTGAGATGTTTCATCCTCTCTTTTTTTTCCTGCGAGGAATGAGATCTATCGAGAATGACAATCATTCTTAATATCTACCCTAGGAAATCTGGATCCAAGTGCCTGGTGCACTGTAAAATGGGGATTAGCCGGTCTGCGGCCACAGTGATAGCGTATGCCATGAAGGAGTACGGCTGGGATTTGAAAAAAGCCTTTGATTACGTCAAAGAGCGTCGAACTGTTACCAAACCCAACCCCTCTTTTATGAGACAGTTGGAGGAGTATCAGGGAATACTCATGGCCAGGTACACACACACACACACACACACACACACACACACACACACACACACACACACACACACACACACACACACACACAGACATCCATGGTAATGCAAATATTGATACTGGCAGAAAGAAGTGCATTATCAAAATCTTATAAAACAATGTAAAACAAAAAAACAAAACCCCAAAAATATTCCTCTGTCAATTTCATGCAAAGAATTCTGAGAAGTGATATGTTACTTCATTTTCACTTTCTTCCGCAGCAAGCAGAGGCACAACAAACTGTGGCGTTCTCACTCTGATAGCGATCTGTCTGAACACCACGAGCCACTCTCCAAATCCTACGCACAGCCCCACAGCCTGGGCCGCTCAGATCCCCACAACCAAGCCAGCAACATAACTGGTCCCTCGGTAAAAGAACTGCTGGAATCACTGGGAAGTTCTACTGGCAGCAAAGCAACACACTCAACTAGTCAGCCAGATACGGGCATCCATTCCAATCAGCTTAGCTCTTCTTCCTTTAAAGGTGCGGCAGCTCCATCAGGTCATGCTGGAGCATCTCGTTCTGCTGTAGATCGGAGCAGCCGGCAGGACCGTCCTTGTTCTGACTCCACAGCTGCTTCTGTGTCTCTGTTCTCTCCTCCGCTGTCCAATGGCGTATATGACTCTGGGAATCGGCCCATGTTACCTCCTGTCTCTCAACCAAGGGCCGCCACTGTGGTGCCTGAGCCTCCAAAGACCGATAAGGTGACTGTTGCACAAAGTGTTTTGGTGGGCCAGCCTCATCCACCTCCCTCCCTTCACCACCTCCCCCACTCTCCTGCTCCATCTCCAAATCTAGCCGATGGAGTTCTAAAGCCACAGGTGTTGTCCTGTTCTCCTTCTGTAAAAACAGTGCTTGTGTCAGTGCCTGAGCCTACCGCAACACAAACCCCAAGCACAAAGCAGGCTGGACCCGACTGCCTCTCTGCCCCAGCGCTTGTCAAAAACCCAGACTGTGCCCAACAGACATATGGCTCATCTTTGGACAGTTTGGCAGCCCAACATCTGTCCACTAACGATTTTATCACTTATCCTAGTGCCATTCCACATGAAAATGTGCTGGTGTTCGGCCACACTGCAGACCACATCAACTTTTTCAGTGCCAGGGAAAAATTTAAGGGGATGAGTCTAGATGGGAAAACTCACTGTACTGCAGCACAGCAGTCGCACCAGCTGAAGAGTTGTGGCAAAGAAAACCAGCCACCACTGCAGGAGGTCTCCACCAGTGAGGGGAAGGATGAAGGGAAAAGAAAGGTAAACAATGCTTGTAGCAAACTTTCCCAGACAACTCTAAACATTTCCCGATTTGGGCCGCATATAGTCTCCACCCGTGCTCTGGCAGTGGGCTCGGGTTGGCTGTGTATAATGTAGCCACATGTATGGATGTTATGATCTGTTTCCAGGCTGCTCTTGTGTGAGATACTCACAAAATATGAAATATTTTTACATATATATTTAAGATACTTGGGACTGAACTGAACCCATAACAGTTCCTGTCAATCTTACCAGATTTATTCAGAATGGTTTTTGGTTCTTAAGCTATGTTGCGCCACCTGGTGGCACATCTGTCACAAATACATTGTGATTGTAGCAATGCTTTCATTGTGCTTTTAAATTAATGGTCTTTTATATTATATCGATTTTTTTTTTCCAGAAAATGCCTGTGCAGGTCACAGGGCTGAGGCCCAAAGAGACTTCGCCTCTTGGCTCTGATAGCCAGACTGAACCTCAAGATCCCCAGGATCAGGATGTGAGGAAGTTGAAGCAGGAAATTGAAGATAGTGTTGTTCTGGCACACAAGGAATCTGGGGATATAAAAACAGAATTGAAAGAGGAGGAAGAGGAGGCCCCCGCCTGTCTTTACAGTGACTGGACACGAGGGTCGGTGCGACGTGTTACACAGCAGCTGGAGCAAAGAATGAAACAGGAGCATGAGACCCCGCCTCTCTCTTCTTCACCGCCTTCTCTCTCTGGCTGTACCTCCAACTCTCACCGGCGTCCACACAGCATCCATTGTGCAACGTTGTCTACTTCCCACGATGCATCTATTTGCTCACAGGCATCTGCAGTTCACACGGTGCACAAGGATGAGGGAAAGGAGGATGGGAAGTCTGGACCAGCTGAAAGTGAGGGCACTCATGCTGCGATGGCGGCCCTTGGGGATAACGAAAAAAGCACAAAAGGACAGAAACTCCAGCCTGCTGAATCTAGATTGCTCTCTACCTCTTCTCCTTTCCACCACTCTCCCCATTCTCCCTTTGCGTCTGTGAACTTCCTGTGTCTGGAGGGCGTCACTGAGCTCGAGTCGGGCACAGACTGGGATTGTCCCACAGAAGGACCCCACAGTGACATTTTCAAGAGGGAGACGTGGGAGACTTTGTGTGAGCTGGGTGCCTTCCTGCAGCAGGTGAGCATGGCTGGAAAGTGCAAGGCCAGGTGTTTGGGTCAGGCGCAGAAGCGAGGTGGCAGTATCCAGAAGAGGGTTCAAGAGGTGGAAGCCAGGATTCGTCAGGCAGGGCTGACCCCTCCATCCATGATGAAGCGCTCAGCCTCCCTGGCTAAACTGGGCTGCTTGGAGCTGCTCGCCAATGACTTGAGTGACTGGGAACTTAGCCGTTCCACTGTAGCTTCACCCTCGGCACAACACCCACTCCATTCAGCCAGCGACGAATCCAAGAAGCAGCGGGTTCACAACTCTCCTTCCTCCACTGTCCAGCAGCCAGAGATCCTTGAGACAACCACTCAGAGGCTTCCTAAAGCTGGAGAAACCTCAGCAGTCTCTGCACCATCAAATCCGAATCCTCACAGTGGAAAGCCTTTAAACTTTGGCCAAGAATCTCTGCACTCGCCTGGGCCAACACTTCTGACAACAAGGCAGCAATACGGAAGGACTCACCCGCTGAGGCGGCTTAAGAAGAGAACTGTTAGCACCCTTTACCACACCATGTAACCCTCAGCAGGTGTGCATCTGTGTACGTGTGCATGAGAGAAAGAGAGAGAGATAACGTGCCCGTCAGAAACGAAAGTCAAGTGCATATTTTGGATTTATTTAGCAAAACAAGCCGACGCCTCTTGCCTTAAGGGATGTGTTTAGTAGTTTCTTTTTTCCCTCTTCTGTAAAAATCCGTGATATGGGAATCTGGTCTCAGCACAGGAAAAGCGGCAAGGCTACGACAGTCCCAGTTAACTGAGACTGAAATAAAACACTTTGAGAAGATAAAACAAAAAAAGAAAAGAAAATGTCATCCAGAGATGTACATGGGTCACATGTTTGAAATGTTAATAATACCCAAGCGTGCACATACTCATCACATCGTTGCTGGTTTCTCCTTTAGTCGACTTGATATTTTTGGCTGTCAAACGTAATGTTAGCTGGAATGTAGCCTCTGTTTCCCCTCTTCTCATGCTTTGACGTCTCTTCAGAAAAATGTGCCATTTATGCTGGAGAAAACGGTCCCTCTTGTATAATCTGGTAACTATGTTGGCAGAAAGAAAGAAAGAAAGAAAGAAAGAAAGAAAGAATAAATAAATAAATCACACCAACACCTGCTTGTCAAACCGGCTGATTTGGTCCTGAGCATAAAAGTCGTTGGACGGAGACTCTTCGTCGCGACAGAATAATTCCAGTGAAAGTCAGTCGTGAAGCTCTGACTCTTCCCTCAGTGTAAGCTGCATATGCAGGTTTTCACCAGTTTATTTGAGCATAATGAAAAGAGAAGAGGCCTGCTTTTTGTTTAGTTTGTTTTAACTACACAATACCTCAGTAAGTCAACCAAATCTGACCTGCACAAACATCCGACTCCGGGTTCCTGGAATGTACTTCTCAATCAGAAACACGTTTGACTTCATCACTCAGTAAACTGTCTCTCCTCACACTCCAGATGCCACACAAACTAGAGTTTTGTTTATGTTTAACTGTGTGAGAGAGAGTAGGTCAGGGTGCTGGGGTTTAAAGGCAGAGTGTATATTTGTGAGTTTTTGGCTATGTTCTCTTTGGGGATGTAAAGGTTGTATATTGTGACTGTTGATATTTTAGGATCTCCCTGTTTTTTGTTTGTTTTTTAGATCTGGTTTGTGTCTGTGTGAGTGAGACTGTGTAGCACAACTTTACCAAGTGAGCGTGCACTTTTTTTATTTTATTTTAATGGATCTTTATGTCTTTTGTAAACTTTTTAGGAGCGTGCCTGTGATTGGCAAGTAAAGCTTCTCTGCAGCCTATCAGAAATGTCTGTACAGAGACGTGTGTCATACATGCACTTTACTCCCTTTTTAATTTTAATTGTGGCTTTTTTTTTAAGTGTTTTGCTACTTTGGGGGAGCATGCTTATGTAGTAGGAACTGTTGGGTGTGTGTGTATTGTCTGTGTAAATATTATTTTATATCACGTGCTTTAACTGTGACCATTAAACAATGGAAATTAAGAGTCGGGCTTACTGTGATTCTTTCCCTCACGTTTTCTTAATGAACAAACTAATTTGGCTTCATTCTACATACATTGACATTTACTGTGAATGTATGTAAAAATGACTCTTCCTGTTTTTCTCTTAGTCAGCTACACCGTTTAGCATTTTTCAGCCTTTTTTTTTTTTTTTTTTTTTTGACTCATTATCCTGCTGGAAGCAGCTATCAGAAGATGGGTCATAAATGAATGAACCTGGCAACAGTACAGTAGGTAGGCTGTGGTGTTTAAATGATGCTAAGTTGGTACTAAAGGGTCCAAAGTGTTCCAAGAACATATCCCCCACAATATTACACCAGCAGCCTGAGTCAGTTTTACAAGGCAGATTGGATTCATGCTTCCATGGAGTTTATACCTCATTCTGAACCTACCATCCAAATGTTGCTGCAGAAATCAAGAAACTCAGACCAGGTGATGTTTTTCTAACATCTAATTTAAGTGACTCTCTGTGATCATTTCCTGTTTCCTTTCCATCTGCTTCAAGGTCAGCATATGTTCAGAGATGCTCTTCTGCAGACCTAAAATATTCTGGGCGTTCTCACTTGACCTTTGACATCAACAAGGCATTGATCACTAGATATTTTGTCTGTTTTTGGATGATTCTCTATAAACTCTAGAGACGGTTGTGTGGGATAATCCCAGTAGGTCAACAGTTTCTGAAATGCTCAGACTAGCTCAAACAACCATGCTTGTCTACATAAATGTATTGAGTTGCTGCCATGTGATCGGCTAATTACATTGCACAAATGAGCAAGGTCGAAAAAACAGTAACTTAAAGATTTTTTTTATGTATACTGACATGTTTGGTATTTACAGTCAGAGGTAAAGTTAATGCATTTTAAATGTAAAGCCGTTTGAAAATGACATTTTGGTTTGTTTTGTCATTCTAGGTTTTTATTAGTCAAGCATTTTGCTGTTACTGTGAACAAATTTCACACTTTGGCTCCACAGTAAAAAAAATAAAAAGGCACAAGCAGGACCTGAAACCAGTAATGTATTCTGGTTACCATCACATACAGATCTTCAGACCTTGAGCACAAACATGATGCCGTGTTAAATTAACGGAGCGCAGGAAAGAAATCATTTCTCTGATGTTCTCTTTTTTTCTCTTTGTTTTGAATCAATTGTCAGCCGCAGTGCAATTAAAAACAACCTTCTTTTGGACAATAAGTGCCCAAATAACTTCCCGGGGGTGTTCACAGTGGCTGCCCAACATCCAGAGTTGTCAATAGAAGGACTTTAAAAGCAGCTTTGGAAACCAGCTCAGCTGAGCGGTGTGCTCATTTACCAGTTTAACTCATATTCATCTATCCCAAGCAGTGACCCCGGGAACGCGCTCCCCCACTTGTCAAAGGCGCACCTGTTCCAAAATAGACGGCACCCACCCTGCACCCATCCACCCGCACCCTCCCCCTTCTCTCTCTCCTGCTCTGCCCCCGGCATCTCCCCTCTGTCTCTCCCTGCCGAAGACCGTAGCGCAGTTTTCCAGCTCTCTCCTCACTAAAAGTCCGCACCGACTCCGGGACAGCTGATTGCAGGGAATATAATCCAAAAGGAATAAAGGCAGCAGAGGGAGAGGGTGGAGGAGGAGGAGTAGCAGTCCATTCGACATAAACCGTGACCGTTATCCAGGGAAGTGGGGTCTCCCCAAAACCTGAGGTGAGACTGTGTTTCTTAATATGTGTGTCGGTGTCTGTGCTGCAGTGGGGCGAGAGGTGCGTCAGCTTCTTTACTGCGCAGCTGGAGAGGAACGAGCGCGTCCTTACATTTGGAAACCCCGAAAACACAGCCGGGACGTTGTGACTATGCACTTTTCTGCCTCTGGCAACTGATCTTAAGTCTTGCATGCTGTGGCAGCTGCGGGATACTTTAAGGAGTACTTTGTACATGACTACCCCCACCACCTCCACCTCCTCCTGCGCCCCTGCCAGTCTCTGTTCCCGTGTTTTATGCGTTTTTCTGCAGGCTGTGCGCAGTGGCAGATCAGATTTACAGTCAGCTCATTAGTGATAAAACGACACAGGGTGCGGGACCTTCTTTCTGGAACCATTTGGGATCGCCGGGGAGGAGCGGCCGGCCCGGGTAGGACAGTGCAGTTTGTCATGTCTATATTAGGAAAGTGCCAGTGTCATTCTTTCGCTGTCTGGATTCTCCAGGGCCGTGCCATGCGCGACAGAGCAGACCCATCTCATTAACCTGAGGCGGAATTAATAGCAAGAGGTTTTTCACAGATGCTAAAATCTACTCTTTGCCTCAGTTTTAGTTTGGCTTATATTACATGACAAGACATTGACAGTAGAGCACAGAAATCAGTGTACTTAGAAAAAGAAGCATTAGACCAGGAGAACGTCATTATGTGATCATTAACAGTCTTTTCTTTCTTTTTCTTTTCTTTTTTTTTTTTTTTGACATCCTATTGTAAAAACTATATAATATGTATAATGAGGTGTTAAATGCCCCACTGTTGGCTTTGCTGAAGTGGTCTCTGGGATGTGACTCTTTCACAGAGGTTCCAGGAGCTTCTTTCCCCTCATAAGTCAACTTTGGGGCAGATTGTGATATATCCTACTGTGAAAGTCAGACAGCATCATTGACAAAGGTTTTATCTGAATAGTGAAAAGTCTAATGCTTAGAGTTTAATGTAATCCTGCTAACACACAGAGTCACTGCATTAGTCAGATCTCTTAGGGGCCCCATACAGACCTACTTTTAGACTAGGGCTTTCAGTTTTAGCCTTATGTAAGCCAGTGGAGTCTGCAAGTATGTTAGGTCTGTTTGAATCGGCATATTCTCACAGGAGTTGTGTGACTGAAGTGCTGGGCTGTGACACTGTATCTGTCAAGTTCTCTCCCCCTCCTACCTTTTATCTGTTCTCTGTGTCTTAGTGTTTGTCTTTGATGTTTGGCTGCCACATAGTGTTTGGTGGGACAATCACCTATTAATATCTGCAGTAATGGCAAGGACTGTTACAGAATATCCCCCGGTGTTTCGGAGGATTACAGTCCGGTTGGCCTTTTGCCTGCGACAGCCACAGGATAGCAACAAACAGCCTAAGATCAAATTACAGAATTCATCATCATTTACAGGAGAAAAAGTCACAGTGTTTGAAGCAATTAAAATGTTTATTAAGAAACAAGCAACACTGATGTTAGTATTAATCATTGTAGAGCATGATTAGACTATAATGAATCGGTGTCACTTAAAAAGCATGCAAACTCAGTATAACTAATATAAATAATAAATAAGTCATGAACTTTGTGTGCTGTGGCAAAATAAGTGAGCTCTTCTTATTTATTTACTTAATAGACTTTTTTTTTTAATTAGAAGCTCAGAAATTGTAATGTTGAAAATAATAGTAACAACATACAGCAACAGCAACAGCACAGTTTTTGTACAAACCACTGTGAGAACTGTCCACACACAGAAATCCATCCATGTTCTTAACTGCGTATCTAGTTCAGAAGTACACCCTGGACAGGTCACCAGGCAAATACCAATGCTAACACAGAGACAATCATTCACACCTATGACACATTTAGAACCATTAATTACCCTAACACTTATGTCTTTGGACTGTGGGAGAAAGCCAGAGTACCCGGAGAGAAGCCATGAAAGCACAGAGAGAACATGAAAACTCCACGCCAAAAGTTCAAACTCAGAAACTTCTCACTGTGAGGCGGCAGTCAGAAAATCAAGTTGTCATTTTTAAATGAAACAGTGCAGAAAATGTACTGTCAGTAAATGGAAATACGATATTATTAAGTCTGTTAAGTTTGCAGTTTAATGTGAAAGAACCTCAAGCTTACTGCCTAACAGTAATTATGAAAAAGTGAGTGTAATACAAAAAAACTGCTTACACAGCCTACTGTGTCATAGACTGTACAAGCAGGTTCTACCAGTCCAGGTCGCCAGTCCATCGCAGGACATGTCAAAGAACAAACTTTCAATCTCGCCATTCTGCACCTGCTTCATGTTGTAAAAAATAACGCTTTATATAACTTTTGACTATCCTGTATTTATGTTTGATCTGCAAATACTTTCAACGAATAAAATAAATACCAAAAAGAGGTTAGTTAGTCATTTTCAACTTTCAAAACAGCAAAAACTGCCTAAACATATTACAGTAGTAATTAAGCATTAAATAAGCAGTTATATAAATACTTAAACCCACAGATTAAAAGCACAGACTGAGGCATGTGCTTCACTGTAATTAACAGATTTCTCTGTTGTCTCCGTTTATGACACATCATTCCAAATGAAATCCCCTGAAATCATTCATGTACAGCAGACACATTAAACTCCTCAGATAGCTCTACTTTTTCATCCTCTCCTTCCTTTATCTTTATCTAAACTTTCATCGCCGCTCTCTGCGGTCTCTAATTCTTCTTCATTTCTTTCCTGTCTGCCCTCTCCTTTCCTCAGCCATGAGTCGCAGCATCGTGCGGCAGAGCAAGTTTCGTCACGTCTTCGGCCAGGCGGTAAAGGCTGAGCAGGGTTACGATGACATTCGTGTGTCCAAGGTGACATGGGACAGCTCCTTCTGCGCCGTCAATCCAAAGTTCTTGGCAGTCATCGTTGAATCCAGTGGAGGAGGAGCGTTTCTGGTCCTGCCCCTTTCTAAGGTCAGTAAAGGTCAGAGGGTTGGAGGGATTCAAATGTAACACTCAAATATCTGACATGTTTTTAGCTTTTTTGTGCTTGAATCAATTCTCAGTCGACCAGCGTTCCAATAAATCACAATAAAAATTAATAGCACCTCATTTGCTTCTCTGTGTGATGTAGAGTGTAAATGAAAGTGTGACTGTAATAAGCTCTGTTCTGGGAAAAAGGATTTCTAGGAACATTGACAGCATGGCTCTACATGTCTCATGCTGATTTGCAGGAGTATCTAAATGACTGACATTAAATCATGTACAGATATTCATGATCTACATTAGATGAACTCAGGCTGATCAACTGGCTCTTTCTTTCTATTTATATCGAGCTATTTATGGTCGTTGAGCTGCTGAGTGGTGTTTGTGTGCGTGTTGCAAGCAGATATACTTTTATTACGTGTTTGTCTGTGTTTTAAAAGAGAAACAGCAGACTATTATTGCTCTATAAGAGGAAGAAAAGAAAAAGAAGTGCATATCTGGTGCTTTTCTGGATGTTGGTGTACGTGAATTGGCATTGTTAAGTGAAAGCACTGCTTAAATGAGTGTGGACACTGTTTTTGATGTGTGTAATTTTGCCTAAAGTTTAAATACACAACTTTTACAGCAGGAAATCCAGCCATCCAATAAATAGTATCCTTAAAGAAGAACACTCAGAATTAGATCTTAAAAACAGCAGAAACGGCAAACTACAAACAGCTTATACACTTTGTTTTTGTTTCTCAGTGTTGCTGAAGCACAGTGATCAGAGGTGGACTTTCATTCATGAGTGTTAGTCTCAGTAAAAGACTGTCTGGTAGTATTTAGCTTTCGCTAGGAGCTGAAGTGTTGCTTGTATACGGCAAGGTTTTTGGCAAATTCCTTTGTCCTGTGGTCCAGTAATTATTTTGAAATACACAGAAGAGTCAGTGTTTGATCCTTTGAGACATGCAATTCATAAGAAATCAGCTGCTTTTCTTAGACGTGATGCTAACAGTGCAAGCTGACACCAGAAATGTAGTTAACTTGTGTGAATATTTTACTGGGAGGGTAAAAGTGACCCAGTGATCCTGATATTGGTTAGTGAAATGTGTTTAATTCATTTTCAGGGCTAAGTTGGATAAATATATTTGGATTTGGGTTTTATTTCAGCGTGATGTAACATCCACCTTTGATTTACATCTAACGTGGTGAGAGTTCATGCTCGAGCTCAGCGCACTTCACACTGTTGTAATAAGACTGCAGAAATTAAACTGAACTACACAGCCAATCACTGCCCAGAGTTACAAGAACAAGTTAACATTATCCAGTCTAGAAATTTGGGGGGGAAATTGGACTTCGTGTTTTAAGCTTACACAAAGGTTAGTATTTCAGCTCGACTACAAAAGGTTAAGCGACCGGTTTTTACATTTCCGAGATTTAAGAAGAAAACATAAACAGTATGTGGGTGTAATAAGGTCATACCCGGTGGGATTCTTCAGCATCTCAGAGGTGCTAATTAATGAAAAAGAGCAGCAGGACACAAAGCAATGCAGAGGTTTTTTTGAGGCACTAAGGGAATGGACATGATTATTTACTGGAGTCACGGTGAACAGACGCGCTATTAATACACACCAATGTGCTCTCCATCCTCCTCTTCCCCCCACTGAGTCCCCAACAGGCCACATTAAAAACTCCCCTTTCAACGCCTCGTCACTCGGCTATAAATACACCACTCTTGGAGTGTGACTGAGTGTGTGTCAGGACGGAGTTATATCTAAGAGCTGATACACATGTTCACATGAAAGGAACCATGGGAACAGGGAACATGGGAACATTGGGTTGTCTTCAAACATCTGCTTTTGAGACAAGTTTCAAAAGGTTCTTCCTGCCACATCTGGTTCACTTAAGATCAGAAATACACCTTTGAGAAAAATATTTGATGGTATTAAATATGTTTTCTCAAACGGTTGCCCATTTCCAATCTATATTAGCTTAAAAGGAGCTCTCCAAATATATCCAACTAAATCTCAGTCATGTACAGTCATCTGAAGAATAAAGTACACCCTATTTCAATTCTATGAGTTTATGTATCAGGAAATAGACCTGAACAAAAATCTCTTGGCCCATCACAGCTCTTGATCTCACATATAACATCTACTTATTCTTGAAAACTAAGAGTCTTCCACTGAGGAAGATGGTAAAAATCTGGAGAGCAGCTATTAAAACGGACCTCATGGTTATACCCACTATGTCTGAGATCAAGAATTAACTTTTAAGCTAATTATTCCAGGACTGTTTCACATTGAGGGAAAATAGTTGTTTTAATTTTTTAACCTAGCTGTGCTGATGTCTGACTGGGCTTAAGGCTGTTATTTTGACCTTTTTTAAAGAAATGAATGAATATTGATTATTAATGGTGACCCGTTATACAAACACAGTCCTAACTCAGTCCTCTGTGTTGCAGACAGGTCGTGTGGATAAGAACTACCCGCTGGTGATTGGTCACTCTGGACCCGTCCTGGATATCGATTGGTGCCCTCATGACGACAATATCCTGGCCAGTTGTTCAGAGGACTGCACTGCAATGGTAGTGTGTGTGTGTGTGTGTGTGTGTGTGTGTGTGTGTGTGTGTGTGTGTGTGTGTGTGTGTGTGTGTGTGTGTGTGTGTGTGTGTGTGTGTGTGTGGGTGGGAGAGACAAGTTGCAGATGCATGTGGAGGAGTTTGTTATTCAGTGACTCAGATAGCAGTCATAGAGGTCTTCACAGCTTGAGTTTGTCACGTCTTCCTGCTTCTTAAATGAACAACAAGTTAAGAGAACCAGTCTACGCGTCAGTGCGTCTACCTGTCTGCATCTCCACCCACCTGCTCTGCGTCATCTCTATCTCTCCATCAGGCCACGCATGATATTTTGTAAGGCTGATCAAAGCATTCTGCCTGTGACCGGCTTCATTGCTGTAATGCATCTACAAACCTATGGCATCCACAATACGACAGCTTCCTCATGACCTGTTTCCCTGCTTGTTGTCAAGTATTTTCCTATCAGTATCCTATCATATCGGGCAAAACTCTCGTCAAACATGCAGGAAATAAGGAGACGTGAGCAAGAAATATGGAAAATAGTTAAAGTATCGGTATCTGCGATCATGTCCTGCTCCATCTGGTGCTGATCACCTCACATCAGCAGGAATGGGATTTTAATGTGTTAAAATCACGTCACCTTACTGATTATGTGGCTTACCTTTTCCATATTGTTTAGCAGCTGGGGCTTTGTAAACACACTTTGCATTCTCATCTTACATTATTGTTGTTGCTGAGTTTAGGATGGCAGACGGAAACCAGAAGAGTTTTAGAGGTGTTTGTGATACACTGCAGATGTCTCATGACTGAGTTCAGTCAGCAGGGGTCACTGTGAGGTCTTTATATTTCTGTGCCATGATACTTGCCTGTTATGAAAGCACTTGATGTGAAACTAAACAAGGTTATACATCCTTTAAACCCATTATAGCAGCTGTTTTGTTTTTTTTTTAACATTTTATAATCCATGACATTTTGTGTGTCCCAGCTAATTTTACTATTCAGCATTCCTGCGCTGTTTCAAATTTCTTCTAAGACTGTGTTAAAATAAATAATGCATATTTGTGGTCCTTGTTCTGGAGTTAATTTAGATATAAACAGGCTTCAGCTCTTCAGATAAGACTAGTTAATGTCTGGATAATTCCCTGGACCACAGTGTTTCCTGGCCGAGCTGCGGTCAGACAAAGTGTTAAACTGTTATTTCTGGGACAAAATCCACACTAGTAAAAGGCAGTAATTACTTACAGTATGTGAAGAGCTGTAAGCTGCTCTAAAAGCACGAGATGAGAACCGGGTTAAGTGTTCACAGTGTGATGAGCTGCTCCACTGACGCAAAAATGACACTCCAAAGATAATTTCTGGGTGATCTTGATTTGGACAGCAGATAGGAAATATTTCTGGCCTTGATATGGAAATCTGTTTGAGCTCACAAAAATTCCCTCAGGGCAACATCATCTGATGTCTTCTTTTATCCAATCCGCAATCAAACAAATATATTCAGGTTTAAGATACATAAATTGTGTTTGCATGCGTTCCCTCCGGGTACTCCGGCTTCCTCCCACCATCCAAAGACATTCAGTTTGTGGGGATAGGTTAACTGATTAATCCAAATTGCCCATAGGTGTGAATGCTTGTCTGTCTCTGTGTGTTAGCCTTGTGACAGACTGGCAACCTGTCCATGGTGTACCCCGCCTCTCGCCCTATGACAGCTGGGATAGGCTCCAGCACCCCATGTTAACACACACCGATTGCTCCAAACTTCTGCTTTTTAGAGGCGTTCACACTTGCTGATCACCGAGTGCATTTGATAAGCACTGCCTGGATGCTACTTACCCTCCTAATTCCTATGGCTGAAGTAGTTTGAGGTAGAATAAAACATATAAACTATATATTTAGATAATATATATTGTACATTAGTTATACATGTGCCCTTTGCACCTTTTTCTGGATTGTATAATGACAACATGTCTCAGCATGTGTGCACCAGCACAGTTGTCACGGAGACCAAAAGTCACCCACTTGTTCATAGTGACATTGCAGGAATCTTTGCGCGATCGAGTGATTGAATCGTGGCTTCTCTTGTGGCAGCAGCTGCTCCGATGCTGTTTGAGTGCCGTGTGTTTGCCTTTGTGAGCTCTGTTTGTGTCCGGCACTCAGACAGACGTGTGCAGCTGCTGTGAGCTGTGATGTCATTCCGTCAAGTTCACAGAGACTCGTCATTGTGTCATCTCGCAGGCTCATTTGAGTCGTGAGTATGGGTCTGTGTTTGTGCGCGACTTCTTGAACATATGTGCCTTAAACAGCTGTGTGTTGTAACTGTAAAGACCCAGTTCCAACAAACTGAATATGTACTGAGAATAATGTATTGTGTGTTCTAATGTCCATTGACACGAGCAGCTGCTTTTAAATAAAGCAGATGAATTGAGAATTGAAGTTTTTGTGACTCAGTAGCCCAATAGTGAGAGTTTTAGCCACGTTTGGGCTTGATAAAATAATGCTTTATGTATTGATTATGGATATGTTTATGGTTTAAACAGCCACTACCTCAGTATTGTATTTAGATCAGCTCAGCAAGTGAGAGATCTTTGGCACTGGAACCTTTCTGAATGTTTCGTCCCGCTACTTTTGATCAGTTATGTTTGAGCAGGCTTTGGTTGAGTGCAACTAAATAGCCCATGTGAACAGACACGGGCCAACGCAATATCTACCAACAGATAAAGTCTGGCAGCAGTTCAGCTTTTTATAGATAATCTGAATTATCTTCTAACGAATAGCAGCAGGTAAAGCACAAACAGTTTCATTAAGGGAAACCCTTTCCGATTATCTGCACAGTCGTCAGTGTACTGGAGCTGCACACAGGTGTAAGCTTTAATAGATGGCTGTGAGGCAACATAAATATAACTCTGTAATAACAGTCAGTAGAGTTATGGTTCAATTAAAATGAGTGAGCTCCACAATAAATCTGTGGCAGTGAATTTAATACCAAAAATTCTGTCACGTGTAAGTGAAAAGAAGAGAAACAAAGCAGAAAGGCTCCGATATTACACGTAATGCCAGATGTTGTTGATTCTCTATTGCAGGACAACTTTCTTTATTTTATTTTATTTTATTTTAGTTTATTAGTGTTGTGATGCAGACATCTTCCTCCTGAGATGCAGACAGAAATGTATTTTATTCTGCTGATGTCAAATTTTGAATGACTTCTAATAATATTTTTGGACAACTCACGTCATTGCTGTGTCTGTGTCGTCTCCAGGTGTGGCAAATTCCAGATCACGCTTTGACCCGCCCCCTGTCAGACCCGGTGGTGGTCTTGGAGGGACACTCCAAACGAGTCGGCATTGTCAGCTGGCACCCCACCGCACGCAACATACTACTCACTGCAGGCAGGACACAGAAACACACAAACCTCCAGTGTCCTCTTATGTTTTCATGACATCCTTCATATCTTTTTTTGGGCCCCCTATGTGACAGTAAATTACAACAAAACCTGAATAGGATGTCTATCTGTGTTTCGACTCCATCACCCTCCAGGCAGTGACAACCTGATAATTATCTGGAACGTGGGGACAGGTGAACCCCTCATCTCCATGGACGACCATCCAGACCTCATCTACAGCGTCAGCTGGAACCGTAACGGCAGCTTGTTTTGCACCACCTGTAAGGATCGACGTCTGCGTGTCTGTGATCCCCGCAAAAGAGAAGTGGTGGCGGTGCGTGAGTAGAAATTACAGATGGCTCGTCTTGGCAAAAAGGCTTTCCCACCGCTTTGGAGGAATTTTGGCTCATTTGTTTTTGCATAATTGTTTTAATTCAACCACATTGGAGGGGCTGAATAGCCTGTTTAAGCTCATGTGAAAGCACAGCAAATTGTTGAGGTCCTGAGGCAGCAAAGCAGCCCCAGACCATCACACTACCACCACCGTGTTTGACTGTTGGTGTTAGTGTTCTTTTCATCAAAGGCTGTGTTAGTTTCATGTGAGACAAATATGCAAAAAACTAAGAAATCATGTAAAAAGTACACTGTTTCACAGTATAAACTAATATAATGCAGAAGCTGTCTCAAAATATATTATTGGTATATATTATTATAAATAATTAGCACAATTATTCTGGTGACTATATTTTTATTTTTCTTATTGTTCAAGAATATATTAGCTCCATATAATTACTTGACTTCAGGAAACAGTGAAACACAAACTTTCATTAAACAGGCACAGAGACAGAAAATAAGGATTAACTTGAAATCTTTAGCTCTTACATTGTTGTAGTTATGTTACTAATGTCTGTTTCTCTGCTGACCAACAGGAACGTCTGGCTCCACATGAGGGCATCAGGCCAATGAGAGCAATCTTCACCAGAGATGGAAACATCTTCACTACAGGATTCACCAGGATGAGTCAGAGAGAGCTCGGCCTCTGGGACCCGGTAACAAATGACTACATTTCACAGAGTGGCTGTAAAAATATACACACTATAATATGAATCTACACAGAAACCTGTCAGTTTTCCTCACAGCTTGTTATTGTCCACAGACAAATTTTGAGGAACCTATTGCACTTTTGGAGTTGGACACAAGTAATGGAGTATTGTTACCTTATTACGATCCAGATGCAAATATGGTCTACCTCTGTGGAAAGGTACAGACATATAACTGTGACTTATTTTTACACTTAATTGTAGATGTATTATCAGCCTTAATGCTAACACAGTCACACTTGTTTTTACACTTGTTCATGTGTGTGTGTTTAGGGGGACAGCAGTGTCCGGTACTTTGAAATCACAGAGGAACCACCGTATGTTCACTACCTCAACACCTTCAGCAGCAAGGAGCCCCAGAGAGGGATGGGCTTCATGCCCAAAAGAGGTGTTGATGTCAGCAAATGTGAGATTGCCAGGTAAGATGCTGATCTTGCAGTGATTTCAACTTGAGTGCAACTTAACCGTGTAAGAAGGTGAATGAGCCAGCTGTGGTTCAGCTGGAGGTTGACTGGGTTGTATCCTTGGGCAAGATACTAGCCTAAAGTTACCCCTAATGCATCCACTGGAGTGTCAGTGTCATCATGAGGTCAACACACTTAGGTATATAAAACCAAAAACTAAATTCTTTTAGGAATTATATTTAAAAATGCCTTAAGTGCTCAGGTAGACTAGAAAATAACTGTATAAGTACCAGACCACTATAAAGTTTGCTATAAAAGTTTCAGCTTCTCCAGCGTCCCTACAGTTGCTGTTGTCTCTGCAAACTGCTTTGCAACCCACCTCCATCTCAGCTTCTCCTTTTTGGGCCTTTTTACTTTGTCTTTAGTATTTTGGTAATGCCTGCGCTCGTGTGCTCGCAGATTGAAATAGTAATCTTTGGTCCTGTCTGAAATCTAGTTTTTGAAAATCAATATCACAAGATGTCAAAGAATAAATAGTCACACAACTATATTTGGGCATATCTGCAGCAGCGATTCACAGCCCTTTTCATGTTTTAGTGATTCCACTGATTTAATGGATGTGTTGCCATTTTAGCCTTCAGATAAATGAAACAAATATGCAGTAGTTATTACATCAGTTATTATTGCAGACAATTTGGTCCATTAATTTTCTACTTAGCACAAGTGTTCATATTGGAAATTTCCATTTTGTTCACCTTAAAAGCTTCACCACTGAATGCTTTGTATTCTCTAAACACTGCTAAATGCTCATGAACCATAAACTCTCTGACATGGACATTTCTAAATATCAGAAATGATAGTTTATGTCTTTGCAGAAAGCTGCAAAAGTAGTCCTTTTTCCATATAGTTCTCATATACATCTCCATATGTGATAAACAATTATGTGACTTACTGATTGCAGGTGAGATTGATTATTCAGTTCTTATAGACAGACATTTAAAAATACGTACAACGACAACTGTGATAACTTGTGGCCGTGTCCTCTTTTCTCATCTTATCAGGTTGTATAAGCTGCTTGACAAGAAATGTGAGCCCATCACAATGACAGTGCCCAGAAAAGTAAGCCTGACTCACCCTTCCATTATGGTCTTCATGCTCTGCTGTGTTTGACTTTGACAATGGTGCAAGATGAAGATATCAGTCTTATACTTTATCGAAACAGAAATCCTGGACTTGTCACACCACACTTCTATCTGGCTCCTTAAAACTCAAACACGAATCAACCTTTGTCGCTGCAGTTTCATTTGAATACAGTTCAGCTGAATGGAAAACCATTAATGTTTACATCCTGCCACGAGCACCTTGTGAGGCTTCCTTCTGCACAGTGATTGGTTCTTAGCTGTAGTTTAGTGCAACGAAAGGCTTCTTCGACACACTGCTCCCAGTGTTTGTGGATTGTTTCTGATGCTATCCAGTGGAGGACAAATACACATGTTTGATATTAGGGATGAACTTGCAGCTTTACTTTTTACTTCACACAAACGTCTCTGTTGTCCCCTTGATCTTCCCTGTTGCACAGTCGGACCTCTTTCAAGATGATCTGTACCCAGACACAGCAGGACCCGAGCCCGCCATGGAACCCGAGGAGTGGCTTGATGGCCGAGATGAAGATCCCATCCTGGTGTCCATGAGGCAGGGCTACGTGCCGCCGAAGAGCAGAGAGCTCAAAGTGGTGAAGAAGAACGTCCTGGACTCCAGACCCACCACCCGACGCAGCATGTCCACTTTGGACACCAACAGCCTGCCGGTAAGCCCACTTCCTGCACCTCCTGCACATGAACTATTTTCAACATTAATTTAGCAGTATAAGATGACTCCTCTCTACTAATCTGCATTCACATTATAGGCTCCCAAAGCCTGGATGTATTTTTATACATCTTATGTATAACCATGTACAGCACAGTTGAATGATTTCTTAGTCCTGTAATCTGACTGTTGGTAAAAAAAAAAAAAAAAGAAAGAAAGAAAGAAAAGAAAACAACAACAATAACAAAAAGTGACTCTGTTTTAACCCTTTTCTGTTTTCTTTTCTCTTGTAATTCCATCTGCCCACAACCTTTTTTGTTCAAAGCTTTCACCTGTTTTCATTGATTTCCTCTAGTCCTAGTCATCTTCCTTAACCTATTCTTCAAACATTTTCCTTAATTTCACCTTCTTATCACAGTCTTTTTTCCTTTCTGTTTCCCTTTTATCCTTCTGCACACTTGTCTCCCCTCTTCTCCTTTCCAGCCTCAGCTGCTTGAGAGGTTACTGGAAGAGATTCAGAATCTGAAGGCCACAGTGTTGTCTCAGGAGAAGAGAATCTGTGACCTGGAGAATAAGCTTTCCCAGTACACCAATGGCAGTGCCTGATGTGCATGTAAACATGGTCTGAAGAACTGGTCTGAATATTATTGACGAGGATTCACTCTTGTGAATGCTTATGAATGTGTACACGTGACCATTCGACAGATTTGAGGAAATTGCATCTGTACCCCTTTCGATGGTTGATTCTATAAAATCTTTATCCCGGTTTTACCTTTCATTCTACTGCAGGATATTTTTTGGGATAGTCACAATTTTACAGCGAAAAGGACGGAGGTGATGTTTGTGTGAAGGCACTGTAAGTTTGAGAGTGTAAGTTGGGTTAAAGGGATAAAAAAAAAAAGGTTTCTATTAGAGAAAAAAGAAAATGTAGAAAACAGATTTAAAAAAATGCAAGCGCAAGACTTTTATAATTTGCTTCTATAAAAAATACAGGCCCGCTTCAAACCTGCCCACACATCCTCCCACTGCATGTGGAGTCACGGGTCTCGAAGTTAAGAAGAAACATTAACAGAGACATTTCCCCTCAAATCAGGATCTGGATTGATTAATACAGTCTTCACATAGAGTGAATTAAGATCATTCCTCAGCTGGCTTAAGCTGCCTGTTCTGATTCAGCTGCAGAAATTAAAACAACCTTTCTTAAGGTCAGGAAAAAAGTTAAAAACATGAAAAGCACAAATAAACATTACTTTAGAAGATCCTTTTTTGAAGCTTGAATTCACGTTCATTCTTTTATTTGTGTTTGCTGTGCTACGCACATGCTAAGACCATCACATGCCGTATTACAGAGCTAGTTCATGTCAAACGACAGAACTCATAGTATTTATGGGGATTTGTTTCCTGTTTCCTACACAAAACACGTGCTGACCTGTGATCGTTGTGCACTCATGTCGAGGGCCTCGTGACCTCACCAAAACTAAATCAGTTTAGAAAGTTAATGCAGGAGACCCTCGAAGCGGCGTGAGAGTGTGCACGGGCTGGCTTGGAATCGGGATGCTGCAGTGGACATGCTCGCACCATCACTAAACACTCACAAAAAGCCACACAAACAAACAAGGACACATTTCAGCATTTCAACCCCCTGTGTCGCAGATGACCAGTTTATTTAAATAATGCTCAGAAAAATTTTCAATATGTAAATAGTGATAAAAGGAAACAGGAGAAGAAAATGTAGCAAAATGTGAAAAGAGAAACGTTTTGTTGTGTAAAGGTTATACATTAGACACATTATGACAACAATAAAAAGTGGTTTTTTTTTACTGCTTGACTTGTTCATTTCTTGTTGCCCCATTTCCACCATTAACATTTTTTTTAAATTTCCATCCAAAGAGCTTCCAAAACACCTGTTTTTACCTTTTTTTTAAACTCTCACAAACTGTGAAAATGTGGAAACTGAGCAGTACAAATTAGAGCATGATAAATTAAGAAGAGCATTAGCTTCATAACAGATAGACAGAATTAAATACGTCAAGTTTCAATCAAAAATCAGTTCCCATATTAGCTGAGAAATCAGTGGTTTAAGATATGAAGCTGTATGTATGATCAAAATCCCCCCAAAAAGACATAACATGGATGAATAATGTTTTTATGCGTAATTATGGAAATATATACAGTACTGTAAACGTCTTGAGCCACTGACTCATTTCATAATATTTTGCTATGAAAACGAACTATGTGTCAACATAACACAGCCTGAACTGGTAAAATGGTAAATGGCATGTATTTGTATAGCACTTTACTAGACCCTAAGGACTCTCTTAGGCAGGCTTTCTGCTAATTCCTTTAAGTAGTCTTCAGGAACAGTTCTGCAGACTTCTGGAAAGACATTCAATGCTCTTCTTTGGATGTTGGCTGCCTTTTGTTCCGTTTTCTGCGAACAGGATCCCAAAATGCTTCAATAATGTTCAGGTCTGGTCTCCGGGGAGGCCAATTCATGATTGCTGTCTTTTTCTGTTGTGTTATTCTTTCCATCTCAGTTAATTCTCGTAGCTCAACTTGCTGGTGCACAACTTGACAAACTGTGATATCTCTGGCATTTTTTTTTGTAGATTTGGCTAAAAAAGTGAGATCAAATTCTGTGTTTTTGCAAAAGGTTGTGTTGTAATAAAGGGTTTTAAATTCTTTGATAGGATGTCTGCTTTGAGCTAGCTGCCTTTCTTATGTTTCATTGACTCATAGGTCAGTGTAAACTGACCAGAAAGAACATTATTATGAAAATGATCAGGTACATGGACTGGACTGAAAAAGAGTGAAAAGGCACCCAATGTCCGAAGAAAAACTTCAGAACGTCTGGAGAAGTATTGATCAGGACTACTTGATACAAGTGAAATAGAAGAAAGTAAGCAGATTTTAAAGAAATTAGAGGTGGCATAATGGTTGTGCACAGTGCTGTAATATATTTCAAGGCATCAGTTTTTGTAAGTGCCTCCATACCACAGTAGCCAATATACTAGTAGTAGTTAAATGTCAAAAATAGAACTGATATAACTTATACATATATATTGACATACATAAATTATAGCTGTACCACACTGACATGGAGTCACTGGATGCCCATTTTTGTCAGAATGTGGAGTCCCACAATCACAATGCTGAGACAAAATAAGGGCGACCAAGTGAGCTTTGTGGCTTCAGAGACAGGAGATATTGTACCTTGCCTTCCGCTGTAGGAGCAGGTGGCTACATTACCCACGCGATCCACAACCTCTATCTCCATGTCAGGTGAACAGCAGGATGCGCTGTAGTACACCAGTGTTATGTTCTCATTGCTTGAATCCAGGGTGGTGTTTATGGTCCCGTTTCCTTGCTTGAGGGTGACAAGATCAACGCCCGTCCCATCAGCTCCATCAGTCACCCGGCTAGAGACCTCCCACATCCTCATGCTGCAGTTAACAGAGCAGTTGGTCTGCAGGCTGAGCTGCTCACACACTGGTGCCTTGAAATCGGTCACCTAAAAGGGGAAGGAAAATGCATGAAGTCAGCAAAAAGCCTGAATCTAAAGGAACTGCAACTTCCTCAATATTTGCTCTATAGAAATGTGTTTCTTTGTTACTTATGATTGGCTTAAAGTGATTTTAGTTGGTGCACAGCAGGTTAGCTAAGCATAAAAAAACCTTCAGGCCTGTAGTTTAACGAACAGAGATGATAAAATTTATTACAATTGACTTTTTTTTTCCAACAATTCTTTTTATTAATGATTTTTCATGAAATACCCAAAAAGGGGTAATGGAAAAGAAAATTATCCCTCCTTCATGGAGGGAAGCAATGATTTCCATTATACCAAAAGAAGGAAAAGATAAATTAGAATGTAGCAACTATCGCCCAATCAGTGTATTGAATATTGACTACAAGTTGTTTACATCTATTATCTCTAAGAGACTAGAAATGATATTACCTAGGTTAATACATAATGACCAAACGGGTTTTATTAAACATAGACAGGCCAGGGACAACATCAGAAAGGTTTTGCACATATTGCGGCAAGTTGACAAACAAAAATTAGAGACCTTAGTGTTAAGCTTAGATGCCGAGAAGGCATTTGACTCAGTGAGATGGTCCTTTTTATACAAAGTGCTTGAGAAGTTTAATTTTCATACATCTATAATTGATATTATCTCAGAGTTATACAACAAACCAACAGCTAAAATCAAAATCAATGGGGACCTCACCGAATAATTTATATTGGAACGAGGGACACGACAGGGTTGCTGCATTTCACCGCTGCTTTTTGCTTTGTTTATAGAACCACTAAGTCAGTGGATTAGGCAGAATCAGCATATAACAGGAGTACGAATGCCAGGAGGGGAACAGAAATTAGCATTATTTGCTGACGACTTACTTTTAACATTAACCTGTCCCTCACAGGCACTCCCCCATCTCATGGAAGCACTATCACAGTATGGTTCTTTATCGGGATATAAGGTCAATATAAATAAAACGCAGGTATTAACTTTAAACTATGAACCACCAGTTGAAATTAAGAATCGTTATAAATGGAAATGGGATGCAGATAGCATTATGTATTTAGGGGTGGTAATACATCGTGACTTCACCAAAATGTTCAATGTCAACTATGCCCCTCTAAATGAATCTATAAAATCAGATATACAAAGATGGAACGCTATTCCATTTCTGGACCTACACTCCAGGATTGAATCAATCAGATTAAATATTCTTCCCCGACTGCTGTATTTGTTTCAGTCTCTACCGATTGCCATACCACAAAAACAGTTTGCGGCATGGGATAGAACATTGTCAAAATACATCTGGAATGGGAAAAAAGCTAGAGTTAAATATAAAACGCTCCAATTAAAGAAAGAAAAGGGAGGTCGTGGGCTTCCCTGTCTACGAGAATATTATTGTGCAGCTCAGTTAAGACCGCTGATTTGTCTCTGTTGTCCAAACTACACCGCCGGATGGAAAGATGTTGAAGGAACAATAGTAAAAGAAATACCAGTTTCAGCTTTAATATCGGACATAAACTTGCAGAATAAAATACATATGGCAGATAAACCTATACTACAAATAATGATATCTGCTTGGAAAGAAGTAATAAAAATTGGTGGTTTGGAAAATGCCTCTAAGGTTTTAAGATGGTGTGCATATGATTCAGATTTTACTCCAAATCAATATGATAATAGATTCAAAAACTGGATTTCAAAAGGAATAACTAATTATTATTCATTTGTCTATAAGGGTGCATTTCAAAGCTTTGAATCTTTAAGGAGTAAACATGACTTGGGATCAGATGATTTTTTTAGATATCTACAGATCAGAAATTATTTTAATCAAAACTTAAAAGTGAACCTAAACGAATTACAATTTGTAGAAACATTCTTATTACTAATCAAATCTGAAGTGCAAAGTAAAATTATTTCTAAATTATATAACAGCATCCAGCGGTGTAAAAACGACAGCACTCTGTATATTAAAGCGAAGTGGGAATAGGAGGGTAATTTGACAATTACAGAGAAGTGTTGGGCTCACGCATGCAAGATACAGTGGGCTACCACTGGGTCTAATGTTTGGCGTGAATTTTGCTGGAAAAGCATTATGAGATTTTTCATTACCCCTGCTCAACAAAGATATCGAGGAATTGGTGATAAATGTTGGAGATGTGGGGGAGACGGAGCGAACCATTTCCACATCTTTTGGGACTGTAAAGTTATTCGCCAGTATTGGTCTCTAATCCATGATCATTTACAAAATGTTTTTTCATTTGTTTTTCCTTCAACTTTTGAGACCATATTTTTGTGCAATGCACCAGTGGATAAACTGAATTCCAATGACAGAAGACTCCTGTATATCCTTCTGGCCGCAAGTAAAAAGCCTCTTACGAGAAGATGGCTTAAGCCTGAACCACCAATGATAGAAGACTGGATACATTCTGTACAAGAGATCTATACGATGGAAAAAATGTCATTTTCTCTTAAACTTCAGAGAGATACCTTCTACGGAATATGGTCTAAATGGACAGACTATGTTAAGCATATGAGGTGTGATTTTGTATATGATGTTACAACCCTGAGTAGTACGTAAACCTTCCTGCCCTGCTGCCTCCTAACCCTAGTTTTTTTTTCTCTCTTCTTCTTTTCTTTTCTCTTCTTTTTTTGTCTTCTTTATTTTTCAATTATAAGTTAAAATGTGACAGCAAAGAAAGTGTAAAAAGGTAAACTACTGTTATGTTCAACAGCTGTCCCAATAAAAGAGATAATAATAAAAAAAAGAAATACCCAAAAAGCTTAAAACAAAAAGTTTACAGTTATAGTATTACCGTGTTAAGAACGGAGAAGCGCAACACAATGTAGTTACTGTCTGTGCCCCCAGGAGCCTCGGCCTCAATGGCCAGGGTGACATCAGTTCCAGATGTGGTATTCAGAGGTGCTGAGAGGGTCACTGTGCCATTATTAGTGATTCCAGGCTCCAGGAACATACTGGTTGGAAATGTAGAGTCGAACCCTCTGCTGTTGGTGGATCGAATTGTGAAGTTTCCACCTGTTCCACTCGTCATCAGAGTGAAGGGCACAGAAAATAGCGTTCCGGGTACTATGATGGTCTCTGGATTAGCCTTTACAAAGAGAGAGTACATTTATAGAGATACTTATTTGAGCTGCTGCATGTTTTTCCATGTTTGATTTGATGCTTTTGTGTCACAAAACAAGTCGTGGATTGCAGCTCACATTTATCGTCAGATTTGATGATCTGAAGTTGGTTGGTGACTGTCTCTGGAAGAGTATTAAAGCCTTGGAGGTGAAACTATCAGCTTGTCCCTTCACCTGCACCTCAAAGTCCTCTGATGGAAACTTGTCAACCAGAACCAAGATGCTTGCATTGCTCTGCGGCACCAAGACTCCTTTAATCACCTCTGACCCAGATGATCCAACCAGAGTGACTTCTGTCACCGTGGCAGTGTCACTCCCCGTTAAAGACATCAACAGGCTACCATTGCCACCTTTCAAGAAAAAGTCAATTCATTACGTCTAATGTTTTAATGGTATGTTACATCTGCAGATCACCAAGTCTTAACAGTTGCCTTTACCAGCACTGGGACGTGTCGCCAGGGTATCAAATCCTCCAAAAGGGCCCTGTGACACCACCACTAAGTCAAAGAAGAAGTCGATAGGACTCTGACCTAAAAATGATGAGGGGGTAAAAAAAAACAAAACGAAAAAAGTCAAATATATGGAGGGCCTGGAGACTAATGGCAATGGAAATAATGCATTTCATGAACTGATAATTCTGAATACGACAAATACTTACAAATAACATAATATCTAAATAAATTCTAACTATTATATGATTAAAATAAAATTAAAGACTTTTTTTTTTTAATTCTAAATGATATATAAATCGGGCAGCACGGTGGCACAGTGGTTAGCACTGTTGCCGCACAGCAAGAAGGTCCTGAGTTCAATTCCACCATCAGGCCGGGGTCTTTCTGTGTGGAGTTTGCATGTTCTCCCCGTGTTTGCGTGGGTTCTCTCCGGGTACTCCGGCTTCCTCCCACCGTCCAAAGACATGCAGCTTGTGGGGATAGGTTAATTGGATAATCCAAATTGCCACTAGGTGTGAATGTGCGAGTGAATGTGAGAGCGAATGGTTGTCTGTCCCTGTGTGTTGGCCCTGCGACAGACTGGCGACCTGTCCAGGGTGTACCCCGCCTCTCGCCCCATGACAGCTGGGATAGGCTCCAGCGCCCCTGGAAAGGATAAGCGGAAGCGAATGGATGGATGGATATATAAATCCATAAAAAAGAGGTTCAAATAGGATGGGTTTATGGAAAAACTAAACACTAACAATAATAAAGAGTTTGAATTAAAACTTCAAAAAACCTTTTTAATAATTTAAAAATGAAATCTAAAGCATAGTGAATAGATTCAAGAACCAGGAATTAAGAATACAGAATTTTGTTTTTATTCAGACTTTTAAAAATATAGTTCCTTTTCCTCTTTCTATTTCCACTTCCTGTTGGTGTTTGAATATGTTGAGTCATTAGCATTTCCATTTAGCCTTTAAGACAACGAAAATAAATCCTCACAGACTACTTACGTTTTTCTAGGCTGCCCAAAGACCTGTGCTGCCAAGGAAACTTTTTAAATAAGTATGAGATCTTTCATGAGGCTATTTTGCCTTCATATTCACTCTCTCAACATTTCTGGCAAAGAATTTTAAGGAACACAGCAGTGAAATGGATCCTCACAGAGTATCCACTGGTGGAGAGACGCATCTTCTGCTCTTCGCCCGATAATGTGTTAAAGCTAACATGCTAACATTGCTAACGCTAGCAGCCCTTCATGCTCCACTAATCTAGTAGCAACATACAAAATTTACAGGAATTTGGACTCTAAGCCATGAGATTATTTTAGTTTTGGAAAGACTTTTAAGCTTGTAAGCTTAAAGTTTAGCTTGTAAAATAATCTAATATTTTTTCTGAATTACTTATTTTTATACATCAACTGGTAAAACAATATTAATTTAGCATAGAATAAACTAATTACAGCAGAACACGAACATGCTAAATTTAAAGCTTGATAGTGTAGTTAGATTAGTATCTTAAGTTAGCTTATATAACAGCCGGGCAGCACGATGGTACTGTGGCCACCTCATAGCAGACGGTTCTAGGTTTGAACCACTGGTAAAGGAGTCTTCATCCATATACATGGATGGAAATTAGCACCAGGCGAATGTCTGTGCTTGAATGTAGCAGTTTTCATAGTGTAAAAGTGTAATCTTTTGACCTATACAACACATGGACCACTGGAATTTCATTGTCATTGCCAGTACTTTGTTTTATGTGAAATCAAAAAGCCCTTAAAGAACTTTTTAAATAATAGAATTGGCTTAGTTCTAGTGAATCAATAGCAAAACCATTTCTGGTTTTCTGTTGTTCAAATATACATACAATAGATTCTCTGCATTGCTCTACTCTGGCTGATAAAATCTAAGTATTTTAGATTTTTTTCCTTTCATTCATTAACAAAATATGAGATACATGAAGATGCCATGTTACTGACATGCTAACTGTAATAATGCAGGTATGTCTAACCTGTATTGTTACTGTGAGCATTCCCTGCACATGTGCTGGCATCATAGCAAGTGTGCTAGAAATGTTCACCATCTCCTAGGATATAGCATTATTAGTCAAATAACAAAATAAATTCATGTTTTTACACAAAACACAGCTACAGGATGTGAACACTAATAACAGTGCAATTATAGTTTGGAAACAAAGGGAGAAACGTTCACTTTTAACAACGTTTCCACTCAGGTGAGAGGTAACTGAACTGAACTTGGCTCAGACAGGACAGGACATGCCAATCATATTTTAAGAGATCCTTTTAGGGGTTGTCATAGCTCACCCGGTTGAGCCAGTTACTTATGATACAGAAGATGATGCAAGTGTTTGGTTTTAGACCCATCTAAAACTGCTTGCATGTTATCCCCCTACCTTTCTGCTTTCCTATCTACAACGCCAGACATCAAATAGATGCAAACTCTATTCGTTTTTATTAAAAACTTTGTTGTAATGGTAATTTAGTACATCCATTCTGACAGCTTATTAGTTCATTCAAACCTATACCTCAAGGCCCCAGGGATAAGAAACAAAAGTATCGACTGACAGTCTCACCTATGACCTTCAGAGTGTAGGGGTTACTTGACACCATTCTCATTTCCCATTTTCCAGTTTGTTTTTTTAGCTGCAGGGACCAGAAGTTTCCCACAGACTGGGATGTAATGATCAGTGACCCCATTGTGTCACTGCTATCCTGAGATTTACCTGTTAGAACACAGATAGAAAACAGACTATTTTTAGGAATTTATTATTAAATGATAATTTTTTTAACATCAAAAATTAGGGTTACTGCATTTAGTAGTTTTAAACATCTTTATCAATATTTATGTAACAAAACAGCATTTATCACCATGATAAATGCTGTTTTGTTCAAAAATCAGGCAAAATCTGAATTTGACTACTGTGTAAACAGAATGTAGGGGACAGTATAGACTGCCACTGCTTTGTTGGGCAGGCTCAGAAATGACGTCATGACCGACGAATAGTAAAAACTCTTTTTTATTTCAGTCAACAACAACAACAACAACAACAACAAGTTGACTGAAATAAAAAATTTCAATTCAATTTTTCCACAGTCCTTCAGAATAGCATACCTGTGGGGCTAATGAGAGTAAAAGTGATGGATTCCCCAGTAATGTAAACTGTAGGATTTGTTACCGAGTCATCAATCATAAAAGTGAAGCTTTCAGCCTTTCCTGGGTTCCTGGCTGCTTGAAGAAGGGTCACCTGGAACATTACAGTAAGCACTTACATTAAAGAGCTGAAATCTTTGAAATGACAAATCCAGCCAGTAGTGAGATGTTTGTGAAATTACCAGAGAGGCGTTGGAGGACTCCTTTATGATGGCTGTGGCCTGAGGAAGTTGACTCTTTGTGATTTCGATAGCTTGGCCTCCTGAAGCCTGAGCCAGATCTCTGTACAGCTGAGCGTCAGCTTCTGCTATCCTATTGGATGGAGCACGCCGCTTCCGACTGTTGACTGATGATGTGTCAGTTATCATAAAATTGACCTGAGAAGAAAAAAAGGTGCATGAAAACAAGCTTAACCAAATCATAAAGCCTTTACAAACAATTAGACTGAGTTAAAAAAAAAAAGAAGGTAAAATACGACCATTACACTACTTTATTTATACATCTGCTTGTAGCAAAACATGCCCATCCCTGTTTCAATGACGTTTAAAAATGTAATCATCATTAAGATAAGTGTGTTATATTCTTAAACTACTACATACCACCGACTGGGTCCTCTCTATGAGTGCGATCACTGTGCTCTTCAGGTTTTTGTCTTTAGCGGCTGCGTCCGTGAAGAGGAAGATCTCAGAATTTGATGGAGCAGCGCTTAAAGCCAGCTGTGTGAGGAAAACCGCTTTGAATAATAGTTTTAGGTAAAACAACAAACATGCATCGAGCTTTTAAAATTACAGAACATATATCACTTCACCTGAAGCCCTGAGAGACTCATCTCCGGTGGATCTCCTCCACCGGTGGCTACAAGAGAATCAATCGCATTCTGGAAAACTGCTGAGTTTGTTGTCTTTGTCAGTGGTCCGAAGCCTGTTTGATGACATGAGTCAAAGTCAATATATATACTACTATTGTCCATTGTCACCTTATGAATTGGACAGAACAGTAACATTTCAGAACATTCAGAAAAGAAATTCGTAGCATCTCAGAGATCCTACCTGGATCATTAAATGGTACAAGAATGTACAGCGAGGGCTCATTGGCTGTTCCCACATCACGGTTGATTATAGTGGAAGTGACATTTTTCACTGTTGCAATGTCATCTTTCATGCTGCTTGTGGTGTCGATGACAAAACAAAGAGCCTTACTGGATCCTTTAAAGAGACCCATCATCCTGGGGGAAGGAGATGGAGAGAGATAAATGATAAAATGAACTTCTGCACCACAATGAACTGAAACACACAGAGCGTTTGTACCGCAAGAATGGTCTGTCACCAGCAGCCCCCCGAATGTCCTCTAGAAGCTCACTTGTTGCAGCTATTGCAATGTTTGCAGCTTGAGTGTGGAGATACCCATGGCTGGAACTCTCTTTGTCTTTGTTGATCCCACCTATAGGCTCGATCTTACTTGTCTGATCAACTGCCCCTCCATGACTGCATTTTCCTGTTCAGCAAATATTGCGAGAGAGGAATGATGAATACTTAAACACAGCTCTTTTTCCTTTTAACTTGTGTATTTAAGGGCTTGTTTCACTGAAGCTGACTTCCTCTTTTGTCTTGGTAAGCTTTTGGCCTGTCTGCTTAGTATATGATTTTTGTTCTTCCCCAGTCTCATTTCTTTAATAAGTCTCAGCTGTTTCCACTCCCCCTGAACACCCTAATTTATTATTGCTGTCTCAGCTTCTTCTTTGCCAGAGTGTCTGTTCACCTATCCCTTGTGGCTACCACCACCAGTGTTAATTACCCAGTTTAGGTTCTGTAAGTTGGAGTTCTTAATTTTATTTTCTGTTTTTTGTTTGTATTCTGGTCTCAGTAAAATGGTGTGTTTTCTCTGTAACTCCTCCTCCCTGTGAATCTGCTTTTGGATCCTCACATTTAACACATGATAATAAAAAAAAAGGGTTGTTATGCAATGTGCGACTTGGTTCATGAACTGGAATTACTTTTACACCATTGCTTTGGTGTCTCTGCAGCAGTTAGAAAAAGTTTTTCAGTTGATTTATCTGATGGATCCTTTGAGGACATACAGTAAGCTGTGTGTCAGTTGGATGTGCAGTACTCTGACTCAGTGTGATAAACTCTAAAGCAACAACTGAAGGCCAGGATGAATAATATTCCTTTTGTCCATAAGAGGAGGGGGTGGAAAATCTCAGAGTGAACGGCTGCTGTTTATTTCAAATCATCCTCAAGAAACTGTGATTGTGTTTTACTGACACTGTGATTTTGGATGAGACAGGTTTTAAAGGCACTTTTTTTGTTTCATATTTTAACTTAAGTAACGTGTACTAATGAAATACTATTTAAAGGATACTTTTTTATGTTATTTCACAAGGATGTTGGTTTATCTCTCATGTGCAAGAACCAATAACTAAAGTCTGTTTTTTCCATTCAAAAACTCACACAATCTGAAGAGCAGAGTGATGGCTGCTGTCGGTGATATTTTATTGGATCATAATGGTGCAATCGTATTTGCCCATTTAAATACAGCTATTTTTAAATACTGCTTTGACTCTTTATAAACTGAGTATAGTTTACAGTATGCTGACATCATTTAAATGAGTTTTTTCATTCACTCATGATAAACCGTCCTGTCCTGTAAGTATGAATAATTTGAACTGGTCAGTACGTCAGGTGGACGAGAATTTAGCGAAACTGCAAGAAGTGTCACATTTGTCTTTTCAAAGTGCCAGTGAAAGGACAAATGTGGCTTTGACCTTGAGGACATTGTGCATGCAATTAATGACCAATACTGGAGGAGGAGGAGCAATTTTTGTGAATTGTGGACGAATGATGAGACATGCATCGCCACAGCATGAGCTCACTGATCGTTTAGCCAGATGAGCTGATAAAACTTCAAAGTAATTGTAACTGTCAAGACAAATGTGGGTTAAAAAGCCATTAAAAAGTGCTGTAACTGCAATTTCAAATGCAGTGAAGTGGGATTAGAAGAATAAGTAATAGTAGAGTTAAAATAGATTTTAGTATGTAGGTTTTAGGTAAATCTCAGGAAAATCAGTGACATGTGAAGCCTCTTCTGAGTGTGGGAAAACAATGATGGTTTTGTAGAAGAGCGAAGCCCTTACCCTTTGGTTTCAATGCAAATACAGGCGTGAGACTAAAGTATCCAGATGTCAGGATCTTCTCCGCTATGATATCCTCCAAAATGTTGTTGCTGCAGTTGTTGCCGTCACAGCTGCGGCAGGTCGCCCTGCTCCTAGCTGGGAACATGTAAATCAGCATTTAAATTATGGCCTTGTTTTTTTAAATCTTTCTACTCTGAGATTGAATGATAGTTTTATCTGTATAATCTGTATGTCAGTACGGGTATCTCATCATACTATCTCTTTACCTGCTATGTTCCCAATGCTGGCGCCAGATTTGATTAGATTGGAGTTGGGGCTTTTTTCTCCCAGTTCTACCCAGTTGCTGTGACTGTAGAAATCCTCCAAGCGATGAAAAAAAAATAGGGTTATTATTTTACTCTGTTTTTGTTTGGTTTTTTGTTGTTGTTTTTAAACAGCAGTAAGTAATGATAAATACCTGCAAAGGATGCAGAATTTCTCCCAGGTTCTGCCTCGCTGCCTCATAATTCTCCAGCTTGTTGCTTGCTTTGACCGCCTGTATTCCCTCTATGATGATTTTCTTTCCTTGAACAAACATCTCATCATCAAAGTGGAAGCTGGCATTCAAGGCATAGCGGATGTCCACACGCACATTCCTGTATATGATGTGCAGAATGGACCGAACGAAAGTTTTAGATGACTGAGGTGCACCACAGGCCGTAGCAACACCCTGTATGGTGAAAGGCTGTGCCTAAACACACAAAGGAAATCATGTTGACATTACTGTTTTAAAAATCCTTGTTTCTGTTCATTTAACTTCAATGATTTGAGTTCTTACAGGGAAAATGAAGTCTGTCCCTTCAGCCTTAGCAAATGCTCGGCACACCTGCACAGTCACATTAAACAGGGCCTGCAGAGTGATGTCCAGGTGAGTCAGAGAACTGCCTGGCAGAATGTCAAAACCCAGAGCTCCAGTGCAAAGAAGCGAGAGCAACAATGCAGACGGCCACACAGACTTCATTGCTCCACCTGTCACACAACATGAAGTGGCAACATAAACATGTAATTACAGGCGTATGATGCATACAGGTTAAAAGTAAATATTTTTGGATATGCTGATTTTTAGGAATCACAACTGTCACCATCAATCTCATCAACCTGAGCATTTATTAGAATAAATGCTGAATTGTACATCTCAAACTGTACAGTAGGATTAAACAACAATGAGAACAAAGTCACAGCGATCCTCTGAAGCACTTGTCTATTTTAATAAGAAGAAAAGAAGGAATCTTTTAATCCTTTAATGCCCAGTGTATCATATTTAAAACATGAGTTTTTTGAGACTTCTACATCGTCAGTGTGCGTTTTTTTTGTTCGTTTTTATCATATTTTTCACAAATATGATAAGAATCCATCCGTCCATCCATCTTCATCCGCTTTATCCAGACCTCCCTCTCCCCAGCCACCTCCCCCAGCTTATCCGGTGGAACACCAAGGCGTTCCCAGGCTAGCCGAGAGATATAATCTCTCCAGCGTGTCCTGGATCGGCCCCGGGGCCTCCTCGCAGTGGAACATGCGAACCGTTCCAGTGCGAGCTGGAGGCCTTCACCCGATGAAGCCAACAGAACCACATCATCCGCGAAAAGCAGAGATGAGATTCTGAGGCCACCGAAGCGAAAGCCCTCCACCACTTGGCTGCGCCTAGAAATCCTGTCCATAAAAATTATGAACAGAATCGGTGACAAAGGGCAGCCCTGGCGGAGCCCATCACCCACCGGGAACGAGTCCGACTTATTGCCGGCAATGCGAACCAAGCTCTTGCAACGGTTGTACAGGGATCGAATGGCCCGTAGCAATGGGCCAGACACCCCATACTCCCGCAGCACCTCCCACAGGACACCCTGAGGGACACGGTCGAATGCCTTCTCCAAGTCCACAAAACACATGTAGACTGGTTGGGCAAACTCCCATGCACCTTCAAGTATCCTTGAAAGGATAGAGAGCTGGTCCAGTGTTCCGCGACCAGGACGAAAACCGCATTGTTCCTCCTGTATCCGAGGTTCGACTAGCGGACGAACTCTCCTTTCCAGCACCCTGGCATAGACTTTCCCAGGGAGGCTGAGGAGTGTGATCCCCCTGTAGTTGGAACACACCCTCCGGTCCCCCTTCTTAAAGATGGGGACCACCACCCCGGTCTGCCAGTCCACAGGTACTGCCCCTGATCTCCACGCAACATTGTAGAGGCGTGTCAACCAGGACAGCCCTACAACGTCCAGAGCCTTCAGGAACTCGGGGCGGACCTCATCAACACCAGGGGCTCTGCCACCAAGGAGTTGTTTAACTGCCTCAGTGACCTCGCCTCCGGAAATTGACGGGTCATTCCCCTCATCCCCAGACTCTGCTTCCTCCTCGGAAGACGTGTATGATAAGAATTTTTTTTTAATTGTCAGAGGTTGTCTAAACACAAATGAGAACTTTCTGGCAATTATTTTAGTTAAAGCGTTAAGTTCTCAATATACTATTCTGGCAATAAACTATTTTTATTGAATTCTCTTTAAATTCAATTCTATATAAATGTTGAAATTAAAGCAGTAATTCAAATAGTTAAACTCTGACTCAAACACTCAAAAATGCCAAATTATTCTAAAATGTTATAATAAATCAATAATAATAACACCATCTCAGAAATACTTCTACCACATTTTTATGCTGCTACAACAGCTACTAAAATCAAGCCTCTATCTTTCAGATGTTTCGCCAACAATGAGTTAAAGGATTACTGACCTTGTTGCTGTCCTGTGAACTGGAAAGTTATGTTGTCAGCACCTGCTTTTATGTTTCCTAATTGCCAGGGCGGGGTTAGAAGGACTCGCTCTACCTGTCTAACCTTTGTCATGATCAGTCAGTAAGATTATTATGCGTTTAGCTTTAATATACACTATAACACAATTGAATCAGAAATATGTGCGCTTTAAACTTTAGACTTCAAGTTTATTACTGTTAAACTGCTATTTTAATATAGTATATTAACTCTAAGAAATTTCCGTTTCCATTCATTTTGAAAAAAATGAGAAATATGGAGTCTTAAATTTACCCTTTTACACTTTAACTGGCTTGAACAGACTGAAAGGTAAAAATATAATAGAGTAAAATATATTCAAATGCATGGAGTGTATTTGTCTTAGTTTGGATACATTTACATCTGCCCTGACTCGCTCCACTGCCACTGTGCCCTTAGGAGGTTCATCAGGGGCGCGTTATTATTTGTAGAAATACCAACGTGCATACTTTCATTTTAGCACTGCGCCGAGCGAGAAGCTGAACATCATGAAAATGCGGTCAAGCTTACATTAACACATAATGTGGAGGGTGAGACTTTTAGTGAAGACAGTACATTTTAGTTCTGCAGGCATGAATTTTAATCTATGATTTTTATCAGCAGCTACTGTATTATTATTTACTTTTGTTATGTAAGTAGACTGGCATTCACACACAAAAGTACACCATGTGGAGACAGAACACTTGAGACACCCCTCATTTCTTCATATTTTGTCAGGAAAATTGGAAATAGTAGTAGGTAGTCTTCAGGAATAGTTCTCCAGGCTTCTTGAAGGACATTCAGAGCTCGTCTTTGGATGTTTGCTTGCCTACTGTTTTGTTTTCCGTCAAGATGATCCCACAAATGTTCAGGCCCAGGCTCCAGGGAGGCCGATCCATGACTGATTCCACTGTGTGTTTTTCTATTTAGATTTAAATAAAAATAGGCAGTGTGTTGGGGATAATCCCCGTCTTCATAATTCTGTAACCTTATTTGTGGCATACATTTATTTAATTTGTGTATATTATAATAAAAAATATTATTATTACATTTTGCAATGATGTTTTATGATTTTACATATTTGTCTTTCTTATTCTGATGTTTTCTGTAAAAGCTCATTTGGATTCATCACTTTTCTGTTCTGTTCTTATTGAAGAATGACTTGTGTGTCATGAGGTGATGAATGACTCAGGATGAAATCCTTATTAGGAGCCTCTGAAGTGGTTCAGGAGGATTTCAGTATTTTTGCTTGTAATCAATAAATTTAACATTTTACTGGTTATCATATGGTTATCTTTCCTAGAGGGGAGGAGTACACTACCCCAACCAGTCATACCTGTCAGTCCTCAGTTGTGTATACTTTTTTAAAAAATGTCACAGTCAAATTACCAGTAATGTACTGCATACTAATGGTAATTATTACACACTTTGAACCGTAAGAGTCACTGAAAATACAATTTTTGCAGGTAATTAAAAATAGTTATATTTCATCTTCCGTGATTATAAACCAACACTAACAAGCATTCATCTTTGATTAAAGAATATAAATCTTCCTCCAAAATCAAACTGTGAGCGGAAATAAAACATTACTTTAAAACTTCTTTACAGATTTTTAATGAGAATAAAACTGTTGAAGGAAATTTTACAGTGACCGTTCTTCAGTGCAAAAATATACTGATATTTGCATTTAAGCCGTTGTTAAAAATAGAGTCGAAATGATTCCAGGAACAGAATAAGGTCCAAGACTATGATCATTTAAGATTTAATGGCTCAGATTTATGTGGCTTCTGTTTGCTTGATTTTTATGTGAGCTGGTAGTAAATGATTTATGGAGGGAGGAGAAAGCAGGGGCAGCAAGTGCAGAACAACTAACATTTGCCCCGGCCCTCTTTTTTCTCTCTCTTTGGCAATCTTTGAAAACTTCTCTTGAATCTCTCTGAATTGGAAAAAGGAGACGACGATACAGAGCAACAGATTGCGTGTCAGGCTGGATTTTCAGGTTCCTGGAGAAACAAGTAAGATGGCCGTTAACTGTTTTTGAAGAAATAAAAGTCAAGATATTCAAAGAAAACACTGGATTAAAATACATCATTTTGCATTTACAAATGGCATCATTTGTAGGGGATTATTTCCTCTTTTTGTTCCCATCCGTGCTACTTTTGCTGCTGTCTCTAACTCTCCGCTTGCCCAGAGTGCATTGTTGGACAGGGCTGGCAGTCAGGGCTTTAAGCTGGAGACTCTGGGTTATTATTTGCCTGATCCTGGGGCTGCCACTTCACAAGAACACCAGTGCAAGGGCTGAAGAGGTCAAATCAGCAGGGACTAATATTTTGTCAGGGTCAGGTCAGATCTCAGATGAATCCAGACTCATATGCAAACCCACCGCGCTGGCTAAATATCTGCTCCGGCACTGTGGCTCTCTGGCCAAGCCGAGACTGGCCACCTGGCCGAGGGGAGACCCCCACCTCCAGACACTGTCCAGCCTGCTGTGGGGCCAACATGGAGAGGCGTTGCAGTTCACTAGAGACAACCTGCTACTGAAAGATGGGGGAATCATAGCTGTGGACTGGGCTGTAGGAACAAAGATGGGTGAGGCTGCCACAAGAAAGAAGTGGGATGTGAGGAAGGAGCACCAGTCAGGGGTGAGGGCACCGGGCTGCTTCACCTCAGCACCCCCTGTCCTCCTCCTCATCCCTCAATACTGGGGAGGGATGACCCCCCACTTAAAGATGCTGTGCCAACAGGCTCTGTGTCAGGGCTTTTATGTGGTGGTCTTTCACCCTCGGGGCACAGAGGGGTGCCCGCTGACCACAGCACGAGTAACCGAGTTTGGAGACCCAGCTGATCTCGAGCAGGTAAAGAAAGACAATTTCATTATCAAACAGAAACTGTTGGACAAAGAAAATCCACACCTTCTGTCTAAGACATGATTAAAATTTTAACTCTTTTAATGGAAATGATTGTTTGTTTCATTCAGCTCAGTGTTGATAAGGTATTTTAGCTTTTTGTTTGTTTGTTAATTTGGTTTACTTTCCGTTAGTTTCCAGGAAAGATTTCCTTGTTTCGGATAAGTTTTTTTTTAATTATTAGGTATCACAAATAAAGTTATGCTGATCTGAAAGTGACACTGAGTTAAAAATGTAGGTCATTTTCAAGAACATTTCGTGACACCCACACACAGACACACACACCACAAGAAGCTCGTTGATTTATGTACGTGTGGGTTGTTTCTACTTTTTGTGGTCCAAGTGCTGTATGTTTATTTTTCTTACAGGTGCGGCAGTTGGACATATATTGTGCATTACTATTTGTACTTTTTTATTACATCTTTCCATATTTTCTCCTAAACAAGGGGACCGTATAGAGAATTTATAAAAAGCAAAATGGGTTTGGCATAGCAGTGCATTCAGATCATAACTGAGACTGCAAAAGCTGCCAGACAGGATAGGAAACAGCAAAAAACAAAACTGTAGGTCTAAATACCTTTGAAGGGCTACGGCACGGTTTCCATAGGCACTTGATCTGATCGTGTTAAAGGCATGACAGCCAGGACCAGTAAGAATACATGTTTTAATACGTGAAGCAGTCTGGCTGAGATATACTTTCACTTAGAACAATGCATTCGGTTGTTCAACTGGTTTGTTTTGCACGGCTTGGTTGTCTGACATCATTTTTGTGCCATTCATAAAAACGAAAGGAAAGAAAAGAAAGCAAAAGAAGAACGAAAAAAAGATCCGTTGTGTTGGTTGTGAGGACATTTGTGCTTGCTTTTGGTTTTGCTTGTTTGTGTTTGAGGTATGGATGCATTTGAAAATTTCAATTCGAATAAGTGTGTAATATGTAAGTAAAATCTGAGTGTGACGATTTGCAAATCTCATAAATCCATATTTTACTCACAATAGACAATTGAACACATCAAATGTTTAAACTGAGAAAATGCATCAATTTAAAACTGATGTTAGCTCATTTTCAACACCTGGGAACACTGAGGCATTCCCAGGCAAGCCGAGAGACATAAACTCCTCAGTATGTAGTGTATCTACCCCAGGGCTATCTCCAGGTAGGATAGGCCCAGAAAGCCTCATTCAAGAAGTATCCTAGATGCCCAAACAAACTCAGCTGGCACCTTTTGATGTGGAGGAGTAGCATCTCCACTCTGAGCCCTTCCCAAATGACTGAACTTCTGACCCTATCGCTAAGGCTGCGCCCAGCCTGTCAGAGAAAGCCCATTTCTGCTGTTTCTATCCACAATCTCATTCTTTTAGTTCCACTCTGGTGCGAGCTGGAGGTCACCACCTGCTGAAACAGAACCACATAATGTGCAAAAAGTAGAATCGAGAGGTGAGAGATGGATTGTTCCTTCTGAATCACAGGTTCAACTACTGGATGTACTCTGCTCACTGGCTCCCTGGTGTAAGCCTTCACAGGGAAGCTCAGGAGTGCTCAGCCCTGTAGCTTTTAGGAACACAGGCTGAACCTTGTCCACCCCAGAGGCAAGGCCACATAAGAGTTAAACTACCTGAGTGGCCTCACCCTCAGTGATTAACAAGTCAGCTGAGTCACTTGACGATTGGAGTCATTTCAAGGCCAACTGAAAGTCTCCCACACACAAGTATATGCTTCAGCCACATTTTCTCAGTTTAAACATTTCATATGTTTTTGTATGACCTTCTGAGAAAACATACATTCATGAGATTTGCAAACCTTTTTTGCTTTTGTGAATTTTACAAAGCATTTCAACTTTTTTTTAGTTACAGTTGAAACTTTTTTGTTTTTTTGTTTTTGGGAGTTTTTTGTTGGTTTTTTGCAATATTTTCTCTGAAGATCATCTGCCTGATGCAGATTGAAAAAATGATCTAGAAAACTTTTTAGAAAATGCAGAATGACGAACATTTAAGAAATGTGAGCAAAAAAAATTCAACTGTGTATGTGAAAAATACCAACAGCTGGCACACTGCTACTAAATTAGCATATTTATTGCTCTGACTCTTTTATGGCCCAGCACCTGCCCTATTTTTTGGTGTAGGTGTGCAAATATTTAGTTATTAATTTTTTTAAATCAAAAATTCCAACAGTAGCTCATTTTCAGCCAGTGGTCATATGGTTCAAAGGTTATGCACGTCAGGTGCACCTGCAGCTCTGTCCCTCTGGTGTCACTACAGTGTCCAAGGTGCACACACTAAGGAATACCAACAGAATCGTCTGTGGGTTTCAAAAGATATAAATAAAAATAATAAAGAGGAAGAACTAAAAACAAAATAGAAAAATTGGGTTTAAAAAATGTAATATATATATATATATATATATATATATATATATATATATATATATATATATATATATATATATATATTCATATTCCCAGGATAATATTCACGTCTGCATCAAATCCCTCAAGAAACTAATTCGAACACTGAGTTAGACATGTTGTTGTAAAATCGATACCGGTCACTTATTTCTGTTTTGACCATGATCTCACAGTGTCACTATCTTTCATGTCTTCCGTGATCAGGCGGTGGCTTATGTCCACAGCCGCCACCCGTCCTCTGTGCTTTTTGCAGTGAGTGAGGGGTCAGGCTCAGGGGTTCTTCTTTCATATTTGGGGGAGTGTGGATCGAGCACGTACCTGACAGCAGCAGCAGCAATCTCACCTGTGCTTCTCGGCCAACTGTGGTTTGAAACGCCTATGCCTCCTATTTACCGCTGGGGGGCACTGTTTCACCGAAAACAGCAGCTCAGAAGGTGAGAACAGTAAAAGTGTTATAGCACAGACATAAATGAAGCATGGATATGATATCTTTCTTTTGTTGGTTTTCTTTATAAGATATGCGAGTTCCTTCAGAGGCGTCCGGGATGTGGATCGGGCCCTCAGCTCTTCGTCCCTCAGGGACTTTGAGGAAGCACTTTTCTGCTCTCCAGCTCAGCCTCAATTAAGCCCTTTAAATTCTGGACTGAGCTCAAGATCTCACTCCCAGTGGGGCCTGGCATCTTCAGCAGCCTGGGTGCTGGATGAGAGGGCATACCCAGCCAAGGACTGGGAAAGCTACTGGGAGAGAAACGAGCCACTGAGAGATGCAGATGAGGTGGCGGTCCCTGTGCTCTGTGTATGCAGCAGTGATGACCCTCTCCTCCCGCCTGCCTCCACTTTGCCCCTTCCCCTTTTTATGAGCAATCCGTATTTCTTTCTGATGTTGACAGACAGGGGAGGGCATTGTGGATTTGCTCTGGAGGAGCAGGGGGGAGAAATGTGGAGTCATATCTCAATTCTGGAGTACTTTAGGGTCGTAGCTGAATTCCTGCGTGGGGATGAGAGGAACAGGGTGAGTTGGAGTGCTCTAATGGAAGAAAATAGTCAGGCTAGGCTGAGGGGCTGGAGCATGGCTCCTGCTCGTAGGAGAAAAGCCACAGAGATGAGAAGACCAAGACCACAGGCTGCTGATCAATGCGCCATGGATGCACAAGAAGGGAATTTCACCTGGAAGAGGTCCTACACACGCTGAAGGGGAGAGGATGGATTATTCCCAATTGTGGTATTGAGAAGATAAAAAACAAGTCTTTCAAATACAAGCAGACAAAAGAAAACTTATTTTTAACCAAGAAAAAAAATGCATAACTAATGACATTAGCTGACTAATGCCTATTGACATTTTTTCAAAACACACTGGTCTTCAAATAAAAGACCTTTATGTTTCCTGTCACATCATGTGAAAAAGTATTTGTCCGCTTTCTGACTATTTTTTTGTATATTTGTCAGACTTAAGCATTTCTTGTTATCAAAAGACTTGAGAACATGAGACATATATGTGTCAGTGATAACCTGAATACATTCAAAATGCAGTTTTTAAATCATGATTTCATTTATTAAAGGGAGAAAACAAATTATCTAAACCTATTCGGCCCTGTTTGACTGCTGGTATGTTCTTTTTGTGAAATGCTGTCACAGGTTTTTGCACCAGATCTAACTGGTCACAAACCTTCCAAAAAGTCTAAAGGTTTAACTCAGTCTTGGGGGATTACTGACATGTTTTTGGAGAATGGGAGATGAGTCTTTCACCCAGTCTCTTTCTTACTATTGACCCATTAACTCCGACCTTAAGGGGGCAAGTAAGCTGCAAACACATAACTGCCTCAAAATATATGTTTGTTTCTCCTGTGCTTTACGTCCATGAACAGACTGGTGTAGATGGGCTTAAGGTACATGTAGGATCTTATTATTATTTTGGACCATTTGTCTGAAAGACACAAATATCTTTAGTATCTATCAGTTGGGTGGTGGGGGTTAATCAACCAATCAGTGATCATTTTCAGGTGAGTAAATTTGTCATCAATTTCTTCTACCTGTTTAACTTAAGCAGTAGTGAAAATCACCAGTTATTGCAGTTACTGTGACCAAGTAACAAAATTCTCTCGAAAGAGGCTCCGTATTCCTCTGGCTTATAAATCTGAACTGTAATTCTTATCCACTTACTTTGAGAACACTCGGGAATCTCAGCTGCTTTACAGAAGTGTGCGTTTGTGCTCCTAGTGCTAGAAATGTTTCTGCTCTTCTCCAAACCCTGATGATTTTCTGTGCTACAGGTCGGTGGCACTACTCGAAAGTATCTACAAATCAAAACCATACTGCTCCTGGCTTTTTGTAAGATGACTTCGTTTGCAAAACGTCAACTTTTCCTACGATTTGTTGGTAAAATGATGACTGGATAGTGAAACCACGGGCTTCCGAACATGTTAAAAGGGAATTATTAATCAGTTTTTCCTGCTTCTCTCACAGTCTGCCCACTGAAATGATTTCTATTTATTTGTGGCAACAAATTGTTAAATGATTTTTTTTATTTTTTTAAATATAGTAAAACTCATCCAAACTGTACAAAAGCTTGTGCTGCACAATGGAGGTGGTTGTTGGTGCAAAACTCCTTGAACCTCCTTTGGTACAATAGTACAAATGTCTATTTTTGCAAAAAACATCCAAATTATAAACAATCCCATTTCATTTATATGGTGCCAAATCACAACAACAGTCACCTTAATGTGTTTTATATTGTAAGGTAAAGACCCTACAGAACTACAGAGAGAACCCCACAATCAGACCACCCACTATGAGCAAGCACGACAGTGGGAAGGAAAAACCCCCTTTTAACAGGAAGAAACATTAAGCGGAATAAAATTCTCTACCGGGGTCTCCGGAGATCTTAAAATGAAACAGTTACACTTTTTCCATTTCATATCCATACATAACTGTATTTCCTATTTCATACAAGACACCACAGGACAAAGAAATATTAAAATTATTTTATTACAGATGATTCTTTATCCAGTAGCCCTCTTCCAACAAAAAATAGTAATTACAAACAAAATATTACATTTATCCCCTAAACTTTGCCTTTGAATTTCATTTATACATTTTACTTTGTCATCTGTAAGGAATATCTTTTCTCTTCTGCTATGCAACATTCAGCTTTCTGCACAATCTATACATTTAATACAGTTTAATACAGATCTCTGGACCAGGGAGAATAAAACAGCAAGATCCACCAAATGACAGGAGATAAAAGGAATACTGATAAAACAGACTGTACAGAGACATAAGCCTGCCTCCCACCTACTTTCAGCAATAGCAGTCACCTCCTCCCCCAACCCAAACACTGAGAGTTGGGGGGGTGGATCACAGTAGACTCTTTAATCTGGTCAGTCACTTGTGCAATCAGTGCAACTGATCCAGTTCAGAGTGACCGAGGTCTAAAGGTAGACTGCCTCGCAAAACACCTGGGAGTTCTAGTAAACACAAGAGAAGGTCTAAAAGTCCACCGCTCGTTTGGCCCTCTGCAGACATCATCTGGAAATTAAAAACACCCCTTCTGGCATAAAAACACTAAAGAGCTGGGGGGAAAGTTGGTACAATGGCATACTGGCGCTTTGTTTCTGAGCCAAAAAAGAGATTCAAACTATTGAGTACAGGTTGGTACTCCCCCCCACACCAAAGGCAAATCATTAAGTGCAGTGTGAAAATGGTTTGTGTCGAACCATAAACAAACAGGGCTCTTGGTGCACAGATCAGAAAATGTAAGGTCAGTGGACCCTACAAGACAAAAATGTTTACTGTCTACAGCAAGAATCTGGAAACAATTTTAGCCATTTCAGATTTTAACACTTCTTTTTTTTCCTTAAATAAAATCTTTAAAAAGACTTTTCCCCCTCATGTTATAACCTTTACTTTAGCTCCAAGTCCTTTAAAAACCACCAAGATACGAAGCAGAGAGGCTGAGTCTTCACTATGGGGTACAATGTCAGTAACACATAGCCAGTGCTCGAGCAAAGGCTCCACCTAACTAGTTTTCAAATTATGTGCAAAATCATCCTCATACACTACAAAACAAAGTGTTGCCGTTTACTCGAGGCAATCTGACCTACAGTTGTGTTGTTATCATTCACAACAGCATATCTGTAACAAGTTCGAGAACTCGCAGCTGCAAATAAGACAGTGAAAAACTCAGCAGCCGCGAATCGATCCATCGTTCAACTGCCGCCGCTCTAAAGCCACGCACCGCTGTGCCTGCATCGCAAGTTAACTCGTCTCTGATTTGTCGATTCGATCTCCACATGTTCAGATTCAAAATATACAATATTAACACGCTTTTCCTGTACATTCCACCTCTGCAGCAACATATAATGCATAAACTCTGTTTCACAATAACACTTTCCACCTTTAGCTTTACATCTCTATAATCCTTCTTTATAGATTTATAACATTTATATATATTTCTTTCTTCTTTTGTTTTACTTGAGAGAGCTCTTTCCACAAAGATCCAGGTGGGGAGCGAAGGAGCGAAGACCAAAAAAACCAAAACAAAAAGGAGGCTCCAGAGGGGAGGAAACGTAGGCGGAGGGATGCTGGGGGACAAGATCGGTGGTCAGAATGTGACATTGTGGTCATCAGGGGTGAGACAGAGCGGGGTGTCAGACCGGGGAAGGTTGCAGGGGCATGGCAGCGGAGATCCCAGCATCACCACCCATCCACTCTTCAAAAACGTTCAGCAGTCACCAACCAAGCTGAGGGCTAGTGAAGCTCCTCCTCACTCTGTGTTCATTTGTTTTCACTGTAGGGTCTTATAAGGTTTAAAAATAAATAAATAAAGAAAATAACAAAGAAATAACAAAAAGGCATTTCGGGCAACTGTGAATAATAATACTTCCCAAAGCTTCACGGACGTTTTTATACATTAATAAATTTGCCTGCTGCTGCTGACTGTGTTGCCAATTTACATCCAACTCAGCTCACAAAGGCTAAGTGTGCTATTTTCAACGCACATGCATTTATAAACCAGGCTTACGTAATGTTTGCCTGGGCGAATAAAATGAATAGCCACTACATGTTTGTGTAAATGTGTCCGATTAACAATTAAGAGTGGGTGAAAGCCTACGCCAAAGTGCAAATCAAGACATTCAAGGCTCTAACTTGAGTGTTCTTGAGGTAGGCCAAAAGGCTTGTGTCATTTTTTTTTCTCTTTTCTTGTTGTTCCTAACTGCATAGTGCATCACTAAAATGGTGCCAAATCAGATTGAAATTGTATTGCAAACAAGTGATGAGTGAACACCAGTTTTGAAACTGTTCAAAGTTGAGGTTAGGTGCTGCTGAAAACCCATCTCTGTCATAGGGCCTGCAGACTAATAAGGATCCAAGTGCCCTTCAGACTGGCCTTCCACTGGGCAGGTGTGAGTGAAGGCCAGAGGCCTGTGGAAACCCAAGAGCTGAGATAACGGAGCTGAACACGAAGGACAAGTGGCTCCCTTGGCCACGTGGCATTAATGTCCACTGAACTGCCTTTCTCCGGCACGTGTTTCACTACACCACAGTATTGTTGGCATGAGTAGCTATAACGACAAATCCAACTCTGCACCTTTACCTTTGGCAGCTGGGCTCACAGTCCTCAAGAAACCTGCATGGCACTCGCACCAGAACGTACGCAGCTTTGTTTTCCATGAAAATGATCTCGCTGAAACTTCTCACGTCAAGTCAGCTGGATTAGCTTTGGAACTGGAATTAATACTGTCACCACAACTGTCCCTGCACTGCAGCTAAACAGTCAGCAACACCCACAGCTATTCACTTACAACGACCTTCGCTCTCTTTCTCGGTCCATTAACTTCCTCAGCTGCGTCAAGCGTCGCTTGAAACAGTCCTTCCGTTCTCTAGTCTTCCCCCAACTACACATAAATAATCTAATTTAACTTTTCATCAGTTTAAATCTGGTTTGAAGGACAAGCTCAGCACCTTTGTGCACAATCGGTCCCACTTGGGTTTAAAACAATACTGTGAAACAGAAGATGGCAAACAAACCACTCTCAATAGAAAATTAACACACTAGTTTGGGATTGTGGCAACAGAGACTGATACGGCAGTAACAAACACACACAGCAGTGTATGCTGCAGTAAAAAAAACAAAAAAACAACAAGAAAACTACTATTGCACTACTGTAAATGGCCCTCGGGTATCTTATTAGTCTCAAGTCTTCTGGGTTTCCACAGACTGCTGCTAGCAGTACACTGATGTAGAGCAGTGGTGACAGGAGAGCGGCTGGGCTCAGGTAAACCCAGCCTCAGTACTGTGCAGTGCGAGATGTACTGTGGTATGTGCGTGATGCGTGTGTGTACAGTTATCTCGGAGCGAGATATTAGCTTTAAGACAATTTGTGTGTGCGTGTGTATTTTAGGTGTATGACAGGTGGGATCCATTGGAGATCTGAGAGGTGATGCTGGCGCTCCTGCTCATGCCCTGTTCACTCCTCCCCCCTGATGACGTCCTCCTCATAGCCTGCGGGCTGTTCCTCACCCCTCCCGCACCTCCTTGGCTACCCCTCTGACTACCCCCACCAGGGTGGTGGAGGCTCCAGGGTGGTGGGCCCCCAGCCAGCATGGGGTGACCCCAGGACTGCTGTGAGCTGGAGCCCCCCTGGTGATGACTATGGTGACTGCTTCCTCCACCTCCTCCCGGCCAGTGGCCTCCCCCCTGAGCCCCCTGGCCTCCTCCTCCTCCTCCCCAGCCTCCCTGAGAATCGGGAGCCAGGTTAGTGAGCACCATGTTGCTGAAGCCCAGTCGCATGGACTCCGAGTCAAAAGCCTCGATCTCTCGGGCCTGGCGCTCCAGCAGTGAGCGGATTCGCTCCAGACGCTCGTTTTGCAGGGAAAGCATTTCCTCCTCGATCTGGGGACATAAACACAATGTGACACCGGAGAAAAAACAGGCAACTACATTGTTTGTATTACTGGCCAAACGTATGAACAATCCCAGCGTACTAAAGATAAAACAAACTGTATGTGCAACACCTACAGAGAATTGGTACATATAAATGCAGAGGTAACCGCAGTCCTGTCACTTCCCAACATGCACTCAGCCACATCCCGACATTAGACAAAGGCTATTCTTACTTTCTGCTCCAGCAGAGCCCGCCGCAGAGACACCCTCTGCTCCAGCTCCCTTCTCTCCTTGTCGTGCTGTGCGTCTGTCTGCATCTTGATTTTGCTCTGGTAAGCATTGAGCAGCTCAAGCTCCTGCTGCAACTGCATCCTCAGCACCTGACACTCCGCCTCCTGAGCTTCATCCAACCGCAGCTAAGGGAGGGAGCAAAGAAACAGACCTACATAAACGGGTTCTTCTGTGGCTGTTATGCATTAAGAAAACATTAAAGATGCCCTTCACAAATATATTAAACAAATTAGCTTTGAATAATCTATAGATACATTTTCACTATGTTGCTCAGAAATGACTTATGTTTGATAAATGTTGCAGATCTTCCTTTATGAAACTTACAGCCTGTGTGGAGAGCATTTCATTGATGGAGTGGTCATACTGCTCGGCGAGGATGGCCAGCTTCCTAGTCTGCTCCTCCTTCAGCCTCTTTAGGACAGCCTTGTGGTCGGACTTGGGTGTCGTCTCGAGCAGATGGTTCCTGAGGGCCTTGTACTGCCGAGTCTGCGTTTTGCAGGTCTCCTGAAACTGCTTCTTAATCTGAAGCTCCTTAGACTAAAGGGGAAAAATAAAAGTTGAATGAGATGAGAATAATTCCAGTTAAGTGTTGATAGTAAATTATTTGTTAAAGGAAAAAGAAACAGTCCCCATCTTTCTGTGTACCTTCAGGCTTTTGGGCTGCTGCCGGACCTCCATGACATGCTTGCGCCTCAGCTCCCTCTCCCTCCTCTTATTGTACTCCAGCTGGTTAGTGAGCTCTGTCTGGTGCTGGGTGCGTATCAGCTCTGCCCGGGCCTTCTGGATTGTTGCCAGATGCCTGAACTCCAGCTCCTGCATGGACTCGTGATGCCTCAGCAGCATTGCATGCTCCAGATCCTTCTGCGTTTGACGTTTGTTCAGCTCCTAAACAAACAAACAAACAAAAACTCAAATACGTATCATAAAACTGTGATCTAAAGTGAGACTGTGTGCTGCTGGGTATATGTTTCTCCTGTTTCTCTCCACACCTCTCTGGCCAGGTCCTGCTCCACATTGTGTCTGGCGATGAGGATCCTGCGTTTGAACCGCCTACACTCCAGCTCCAGATACTGCCTCTGTCTCCTCAGCAGGTTAGCCTCCTCCTCAGCCTGGAAATAAACATTATGGTTTTGTAATAAATAACCATAGAACTCATACTGCCAAAAAAAATAATAATAATAAAATAAATCAAAGAGACTCGGCAAATAAAGCTTTGTGGGGCAGACGAGTAAAAATCTCACTTGTTCTTTGAAGGGTACATATTGAGCGATCCTCACCTGGAAGTGTTGGATGTTCTCTTTCTGCTTGGACAGCCACTCCTGCTTCTCTTTTTTGGGTGTTGACTGGTTCTCACTCAGCTCCTGCCACACAGGTGTCGTTTAGCTTTTTTTTTTTTTTAAATATGCAGGGATTCAGTTTGACACAAAAGCGTTTGAAGCCCTGCATTCCTTAACCTGCGCCGGTCAAAATTCACATCTCACAAATAACTATTTAAACCCACCTTCAAGCAAAAATAAATGAAGCGTGTTCCCGGTCTTTGTCTTGGATGATAATAAATTAAAAATATTTGAGTTCTCGACTGAAGTGAAATGTGTTTTTGTTTTTACCCTGCTAGCAAAATGGGAAACGGGGGTGAGATCCACTGTACTCATGTCTTAATCATCCGGGCCACATGGACTTTAGGCTGGAAAATTACGAAATAATTCTCAATTTTCAGGAACCATTTGAATTTCCTCTCTTGCCTAAAATGGTGGAGGAGTCATGGTAATGTGAAGCGCACATGGTAAAATCTAGGCAGAGCTGATTTTGTTCAGACAGCAGTACCCTGTGAATGCTTTATGAGACATGGCAGCAATCTCCTTGTAAAGCTCGTCTTCTCTTCTCTTCAAACCCATTACAATTATGTCTCTTGCACAAACGGAGTTACAGTCATTTAAAAAGCACTTGTAAATTAGTAGATGGTGAGCTAATAACTCAATAAAACTGAGACAAACATTGAATGAAAAAGCAGCCAATGTCCAAAGAAAAACTGAAAATCTGCAGAACCACTGAGTCAGACCACATTGATAAATTACAAGTCTGGCTCAGTGGAAGCAAAATATAAAGAAATGAGGGGTGACTCAGGACTTTTGTGCAGTACTGGATATTGTAAATTTACTAATTATTATTTATATTAAATTATAATTTAATTATAATTATTTAGTCTGATAAACAGGCTGCATTTATTATCTGCTGAGGCGGATGTGCGTTACCTCTTTGAGCTGCTCTTTGCGTAGTTTATACTCCCGCTTTTGCGACTCCAAGAAGCTGCTGAGCTCCTTCTTCTGCTGAACCTGAATGTGCTGCTGGAACTTCTTCTCATCGTTGGCAAACGTCTTCAGCTAAATCGAACATGAATGTAGTTTAATATCATAATGTGAGCATTTCGCTGTTGTCTCTACAGACTATTAACTGTGTTTTTCCTCTGAATTAATATTTTAGTTTCGTTTGTCTACATACGTCTTTTTCCAGGGCCGCTTGGTGTTTTTTAAGCAGCTTCTCCATCTCCTGGGTGAAGTTGTTCCTCTGACTCTCCAGCTCTTTGTCCAGCCTCAGCCTGTGCTCATCCATTTCCCCTTTCAGCTTGTTCTCCAGGGCCATTAGGTGCTTCTGATGTTGCCGCCTCATGCGTTTGTATCCTGACATCTGCTCCCTCAGCTCAGAGTCCTGCTCGTGTTCTTGCATCTCACGTGTCACCTACAATATGACGATGAAGAAGAATTATCAGAACGTTGTTGTTACACTAGGACATTCCACTTATCTGATTAGACACTTGTGCTTGTGAGTGGTAAACAAATCTACTCGCAAGTCTCCACCAAGGAATTTTAAACATTTGCTAAACATATAACACATAATATTTCAGTCCTTTTGTCAAATCAAAGGAAGGTTTATTAAGCAAATGTGTTCTTACAAGTGATGCTGTGCGTATAGTGGCAAAGTGCTCTCTGTTGCGGTAGTGCTTCCTCGGGGCCTGAGCTGGTGTTGGCTGGGGCTCAGTGGGCTCACTGGTGGCCGCTTGTTCCAAAGAGAGACTCTCTTCTTCCTCCTGGAGGGGGGTAAGACAACAGAATAATTGAGAAGATACACTACACAGTGTAACCGTGGAAAGAGCACATTAAAGACACTTGGAGCATTGACATGTATGCATGGTCTGAGAGAGTGAAGTGACGTAACTTGAGCCCAAGCTCCCAGCAAAGCCATGTGAGGCTTTATTATAAACTGAGATCAGAAGAATCCACCTTTAAATTGTTAGCATGTGTCCGAGTCGTTTCACCTACCGGTTTGAGGTGTATGACTGAGCTGTTGGACATGACTGTGTGATCTCCTTCCATTAGGTCCAGCTCACTGCGGCTGTCCTGGGCTGCTTCATTCAGGCTGTTGACAGAGCTGCTCTGGGAGCTAGCGCTGATAGACATGCTGGGGATGGACTGATTACTGCCAACGCTATTCACCGTTCCTGTCCGACCTCCACCAGGCTCCAGGTCCTGAAGACAAAGCCGAAAGAGTGGCGCAGAGAAAGACGGCGTGCGAAGGAACAAGAGGAAGAACGAAAGACACAGGAGACGCAGACAGACATGCATACAAACAAGGCATTTAGAGTTACTGAGGAAAGCTCTTTTAAAGTGGCAAATTCATTTGTGTGCCCACATGAAGCCTGTTCTTGTCGCTCAAGTTTGGATGCTAGCCAGCAATCGTCCACACACCTCGTCTGCATCCTGGGCTTCTGAAGTGGGCCCATTGTGGGCCTCCTGAAGGAGGATCTTCTTCATCTTTCGGTACTGCAGGTTATCCAGCTCTCGTACGGCATCCTTGGTTCTCTGAATGAGGTCCATCAGCACAGAGTCTGGACGCTCACGTTGCAGAAACTCGTGCTGTGGGGCGGTGAAAGGAAAGTTACTTGCATGTCCATTTTTAACTGGTAGGTTTGAAAGTAACGTGACAGGAGACGGGGAAATAACATCAGAATGACATCAGAGTACATTTCAAATATTATGAATGTGATGATGGGATATTCAGTACTGCCAAAAGATATTGAATGCAAGTGATGAGGTCATAGCCCTGGGATTTAATGGGAGGATGACTCACGCCAGGCAAGGTTGTCTCATACTATGCCCGATCATTGCTGTCCCTTCTCCCTATGCCCCTAACCTCTATGCTGACCTGCACCAACAAAAGCCTTACAGCCCAGGCCTGGGTATACTGCTTCAGGATCAGCAACTCAAGAGCAACCACACCAGTTAAATTGGGGACAAAGGTGCTCAGGCATTGATTGATTAGTGTCAATCTAAGAGTGATGATCCCATTGGTGTGTGTTTACGCCTGAATATTAATATGTATATTCTTTGTCTGACAATGACACAAATTAATTGTTTTCAGGCAAAAAACAGGGGAAAATAAGCTGCATGTGTGAAGAGTCTTTTCTTGACTGATCAAATATATTTACATGTCAGAAGTTCTACTGAAACACAAGTGAAGCTTGGATTTTTACACTGCAGTCTCATAACATTAGATGAAATTTGCAAGTTAGCGTATAATAATAAGTTACAGTATCTGCAAACAAAAGAAACACCTACACGAACTGCTCTGTCATGGAAAGCTCCCAGCACACAGTTCCCAAACACATAAACACTGCTGGAACTTAACTTGCATCCTCTGTAAAAGCAGAGGGCTAGCCGCTTGATTATTATACACCTGTGACAACAACACTGAAAACACCTGAATTCAGAGGTCAAGAGGTGCAGCTTAATACCTTAATACTTTCCTGTCTTGTCTCTCTCCCCTCTTGGACATCACATTTTGGGTTGTCTAGACCAAAATACAATATTTTGCTCTACAGGGGCCTGATATCCACTTACGAGGACGTTATACTGCCACTGTTCTATCAAAATTTAAAACAAATGTCCTAATATGTGGATCTCATTTTTCTCAGAAACAAAAATCAGGTTAAAAAAAAAAAAAAAAAATTGAAAAAAAAAATCTGGTAATTCTTTGTTTTTACATTCATCAGGTCCCAATCAGCCCAAATAGCAAAAAGAAACTAAGAATGCCACGAAAGAGTTCAGGAGGTTAAAGGAAGTTTTTCCTTCCCACTGTTGCCAAGTGCTTGCTCATAGGGGGGCGTCTGATTGTTGGGATTCTCTCTGTATTCATTGTAGGGTCTTTACCTTAAAATATAAAGCCCCTTGAGCGGTTGTGGTTTGGCACTAACCCTAAGCCCAAGATCCTCAAAAGGAACATGTGTTATATTAGTTAGTCAGAAATAAAAGTTAACCCTTAATATATAACATTAAAATCCCAGAATGAGTGCCACAATAGTTAAAATGTCAGCGCATAAGCTACTATTACATTTTGACAATGACTCTTCCTACCATGTGCCTGCTTACCAGAACCTCCATGTATAAGGGGAAGAAATGTGCACAAGAGCAGATCATCCAGACGACTGTCTGTGAAGCTATGACAGTTATGACAGCTAAGAATAATACCCAAGTAGATAAAGTCACGCATTTCCTCGTAAGATTAAAAGGCATTTGCTAGGCACTTTAATGCTGGGCATACACTGTGCGATTTTTGGCTTATTTTGAGCCGATTTTTCAGTCGTGCGACCGTTTTGGTTATCGGCCCGAGTTTCGCCTTCATCGTGTGTCGTGCATCGTGTAGTATACGTGGGGTAACGAGAAGCTTTTCTGTTATAACCTTCATTTTATGGACGCACAGTGTGAGCACTCAGATCGCATCATAGCATCGGGCTGTATAGTGTGAGACCCTGCATCATGACCTACAAACTTCTAACCCCTGCGAGTCAATCGTGCAGTTTGAGCAGAAGCTGAATAAGGCGACTGAAGAAAAAAAACAAACAAAAACAAACAAACAAAAAAAACCGCAGTGTTTGCTCAGCTTAAGGTGGTTAAGTTGGGCTACAACTCACATACAGGAAAACCACACTAAGCAGCAGCTAAAAACACATTTCAGCTGATCTTGATATAGGCACAGTTTTAGAAGTTGACATTTAAAAAAAAACCAAAAAAAAAAAACAAACCAAAAAGACAATGTGCAGTGTTTTCATACCCTAAGGGCAACTTCCATTAACAACAGAGAGTCTATTAGCAGGCTAAACGACAGCTGCTCAGTGACTTAACGATGGACCCTGAAGTCACATCTCCATAGTAATTACAGCAAGCTCTGTGTGCATGTGTGTGTGTCTGTACATGTTTTGGTTGTGTGTGTCTCTGTCAGTTTATCCGGAAACGGAGGATTAAAGAATCAAAATAGAAGCTTATGTGAGGAGAGAACAGAGTGCAAACATCACAGGGAGCTTCATCAACAGAGGGCTCGTCAGTATCACATCTTAGCACAGTGACCCTGCTGCTCTCTGTCTGTGTTGCAGTGTACGGTACATCAGCACATGTGCGCACACTTACACCCAACATGTCGTCAGAGTGCGGTCGGTCCTGGGGGATTTTCTGAAGGCAAGAATCGATAAAGTTTCTAAAATCTTCTGACCTGGAACAAAGACGAGGAGAAGAGAGACTGTCAAAAAACAACGACACAGAGAGTGGGCATCAAAAACAAACATCATTATTTCAGCTACAAAACACTAGATATAGATAGAATAACTCTCTGCTGGCATCCACAAAAAATATACACCTTTGTTTCACATCCCCAGCAGACATCTGAATTTAACTACACAGACGATAAACTGTGAGTGCATGTGTGACACCTCACCATTCACTGGACTGCAGCGTGGGGCTCTCATTCTGCGCTATGTGGTATAAGGCACTCATTGCATTCATGTTAAACAAGGGAGGCTTCCTCTCCGCTGGAACAGAACGACATCAGTCAGACACCAATTTAATTACAGGGTGACTGGTATGAGTAAGTGAAGGGTTAAAGCTGCCTTTCACAACTGATGAGAAGTAAAAAAAAATACCCAACTGTGATCAGTAAACACTACTGATGCAACAAAACATCACAATCACTTTGTCAGGGAAAGAAAATCCTTAATCTTTCATTTCCAGTAAAAGTAACTTTCTCCTGCTGTTACATTTTTATTGATACAATAGAGGTGGCGTGGTGGTACACTATTAGCACTAGCACCACACAAGTTAAGATAACTGTTGATTCTATATTGGCCCACGGGTGTGAGGTAGATAAAGTTAAGAGACATAGAATAAAGCACTGTATGAATGTCTGGTTAAATGTGGGTTGCAGGTTAAAGTGCTTTGAGTTCTCAACAAGACTAGAAAATTAGCTTTATAAATGTCAGTTCAATCATACAAACACACTGTCACTCACCTAATTCTATACAGGTAATCCCTAAGGACCAGACGTCCACCTTTCCATCATACTGGCCTTCATCCATAGCTAGAATCACCTCTGGGGCCATCCTGGATAAATTCAAGGAAAAACATAAATCAGGACAAGGGATCAGACAAAAAGCCACATAATATAAATATAGGGTAAATTAATAGTAAATAAGGCAAGGTCAAAATCCTGTTACTGATTACAGTATCAAAGCATTTGACTATATCGGCAGGCATGGGTATGAATATGAAAATATACAATCAGTTCTGCTCAATCGCTGCTTTTAACAGACACCCACTTAAAGAATCGATAAATTCAGTTCTGGTTTATGCACGCAAAACATACACACACGCACGCTTACACTTACACTTTAACTTCATACAGATTTCACTTACCAATATGGCGTTCCCACAAAAGAGTTGGCAGGTGAGGCAATGGAGGCAGAGCCAAAATCTGCCAGTTTGACTTGGCCAGGCTCAGTCAGCAGGATGTTGCCAGCTTTTACATCCCTGAGAGAGAGAGAGAGAGAACATCACAGCATGTGGATAAGTGGAGAGATGTAGTGTTTACAGTTGCTTCCTAAGATACTTAAAATATCATAAAATAAAATAAACAGTTGATTGAGGACCTCACTCACCTGTGGATCATATTATGGGAATGAAGGTAGGCCAGCCCCTGCAGAGCACCATGTGTGATGGCAGCAATCTCAACTTCTTGTAAAGGTTTTTTATGAACTGCAGGAAAACAACCAGAACAATGTGAACTCACTCAAATATCCACATGTCATTTAGAAGAGTAAAAACAACTGTTTGCTTCTCACCTTCTAGCAGGTCAGAGGCCGAGCCAAGACAGTACTCCATCACCAGCTGGAAACATGACATCATTTTAAGAATAGCGGTGCTAGGCAGCGTGAGATTATGCATGCCTGTAAGCTAGACTCACCCATGCTGTGTGCTCACGGAGGTAACATCCTTTATATTCTATACTGTTGGGGTGCCGGATCCTTTGGAGGAACTTCACCTCCTTTATGATGTCCTGCCATTTCTGTTGGTGAAATAAAAATTTAAATGGCAATCGTTGACTGGCTTAACGAACCAGAGGTGGCTGTGTCTGCAGCAAAGTTACTGATTCAAGAAAGTGAATTCCACTTTGCTGGAAGCTCAGAAACAGCACAATGTTCACCTATAATGTTCTTTTTATATTTGGATTTGGATTATTTGGCATCAATGCTTCATGATTTGCTGCATCAATTTGTGTTTTTTCGATCTATTTTCTGGCCACAATTTTCTCACCTCATTAGACTGTTTGCCACTGTAGGACATCTTTTTAATTGCCACCACCTCATTTGTGCGCACATCCCGTGCCTGGGAAACGAGAAGGACACTGTTGGTACATGCTGCAATCAGAACATACACTGTAACATTAATTATCTGCATTTGACATGTTGTTTATCAAAATCTCTTTAAAAGATGGAAGTAACTTTCGAGTCTGAAAAATGAAGCCAGGAGTATGTTTAACCTGCATTCTCCATAATGGCCAAAAGGCAGGGACACCTCTGAGGACATTTACATCCAAATAAACACTTTCCTGTGGAGTTTATGGGCTCAGTGTTACACTATTTAACTGATTTTATCACTTTTTAAAGTGAACAGGTTTTTTTTTTTTTTTTTTTTTAAACCACTCATCTAATCCAAAGTGACTGTCTTTTGTTTGTGTCAGAGTAAAGATGCAGTTCTCTTACAAAGTAGACGGCGCCAAAGCTGCCATGGCCAATTTCTCGGAGGTCGGAGAAAAGCTTCTCTGGATCTTCTTTGAAGAAAAGCTCAGCCACCTCCGGATCCTTGAGGCTCCCTGCCCTTACGGAGGAGGGCATCCTGGTTAATGTAGTCCCTTATCACCCACGCAAAGGCGATGGGACTATCTGGCTGCTGAGCTATGGCAAAGCAGCTGAAGATTCATCTGCGGTAATCGATGACCCTAAGGAACCAGTACATGGGCGCCTGCATGGACAAAAAATGAGACAGAGACAGCGAGATGTGTTAGCAAGGACAAGATGAAACACATTGATCCTGCAGAGGAGGAACAAGAGTTTGACGATACCAGCAAGATGAGTCAAAGACCTTCAAAGAGGAAAGAAGGAAATCTGAGCACAACTTTGACCTAAAAGAAAGCAAAAATGAAATATTTTCTCAAACGCTTGTTTGCTCACAGGGTGACAGGGCAAGAATATAGCTTTATATTTCATGAAAAGAAAAACACAAAAGACCGAGTTGGTCAGAAAGGTCACCTCTGAACTATATTATACTTGGTGATTTTGGCCTTCAGCTACTGACACTAATTTAACCGCTGAGTCATCACTAGCACTGCCTCAGCAATTACTGTAGATCTTTAAACTACTGGGATGACTGGACAATACAAATATTCCAACACAAGAATTGATTTCATGTCCACTGCTATGAGCTGGCCTGCAGAAATGAAGGGTAAGCTGCACTGACTGATCAATCCTGGCATAGGGCTAAATATTTGCATCATCGGACTCACAACTAACACATTTACATATGCAAGATTAATACTGTTTACAAGCCTCATTCAAATTATGTACAAAAAAAAAAGCTATCCAGCTGACTGTTAAAAAAAAGAAAAGAAAGAAAAAGAATTGGGAAACAGAGTCCTCAAAGACAATAAATATTCTGGACAGAATGAAATACAAACTGTTAATATAAACATGCTTAAGTAAGAAAAACAGAGGTCTAGTCTTATTCTATTGGATTCTAGTGAATAGAGATTCAGATTTTTCTAATTCTGCCATAATGAAAAAAAGCAAATAAGCTTAAAACTTTGCTGTTAAGCAAACTTTTAAGCTTCATCAACAATAAACAGGGGTCAATTTAACTATACACGAAACATTTAATATACAGGTATTGACATTTTGCATACATGTGACCACTATCCATGGGACATTAACTTCTAAGCCAGCAGAAGTAGTTGAAGTTTGATAGCAGTTGCTGGAAAAATAAGTGCTCAAGCCCCATTCACACCTGTCAGTGACTGCTTGGCAACCACCTGTCGCTACCAAAAAGAATGCATTCTCCAACCAGTTGGCAAAAACCTCCTTGTGATTGCTTTGGTTGCTACCATATTGTGAGATTGCCTGTAGATTGTATCAATGTGACAGACTTGTCTACAAATACTGGCCAGCCGCTCTGCTCTCACTTTGGGAGTGTGGGACACAACCCGGGAATGGAGAAGGTTTGCCTTCAAAAGTAAAAGTTGCACCTTTTGAAACATGTTGACTACCGCGCTAAGGCACAACTTTTATTCTGAAGCTAAACCTTCTCTACTTCTCATTTGGCTGGTAGTTAGGGAGTATTTGAAGACAAATATGGAAAGGTTTTTTTGGTGCAGCACCTTCTTTGCAATCAATTTCACCGAGCGACAGCCAACAAACTCCAGGAACCACTTGCCAACCAGTTGTGGAATTAACATTGTTCCATAGCAACCAGTGATTATATCACATGCAATATGGTAGACAACTCTTAAGCACATACTTGACATCATGCATGGAACTTCAACAGCAAGGTTTTACTTGGTGTGAGATGCTAATGTGAACTTGTGGGAATTTCCCAAAATACACATGACATCCAGTCTCATGTTGGTCAAAGGGCCAACAGGAGTGCTGGACTGCCAAAGAAAAGCGAAACTATGCATTAGTGTTCCAATGAAAGGCAGTGCATAACATCTTCATGTCATGTGCTGCCAGTCAAGCTCATCAACATTTTTCAGTAACGATATGTAGCATGTACACAACAACATCTACATATGGCAGTTTTACCGCATTAAAAAAAAAGCAGATGGCACGGCCATGTTAACTTTAAAGTTAACACTTAGAGATGTGATTACACATGTACTGTGTACTCTGAGATTTTGGGGATTTTGTGCGTGAAAGTAGAAAAGCTTCAAACCAGTGTTGCTGACAAATTAAGAAAAATATCAGCTCTAAGCTAAAAGCTCGTCGCAAAGTCAGAACGATATACTGACAAAGCATTCAGAGCAGCAGCAACAACCAAAAATGTTAACAACAGTCTGCTGTCAAAGTTTTCTGTGATTTTTTCTAGCAGACATGTGACTACACTTCCTCATAAATGCACCACACTGATCTCACAGATTGCTACAATGCACGGCTACAACATTACATGCTAACAAGCCTTTTATTTCTATTTAACATAAGCAATATTAACAAAGTCATTTATATATATTTAGTTATATATTTAAAACGGACTAGAATGAAACCATTTTAGTCATTACATTAAAAAAATATATAAAAAAATAACACATAAAAAACATACAACAAAAACCCAAATAAATAATCTACTCTTAGGTTTCTTTTTTAATCAAAATAAATTATTATTAAACTTATTAGATGCATAACAATAACATTATTTTGGCAAACTATACTTATAGAAGTGATACTTGGCGGCACTTTCTATAGGTGAGTATATTTGGTAGTGTTGAATGGCAGCTTTGAAACAAATTTTATTCTCTCAACAGTTTAAAAAAAACAAACAAACATCTATTAGCTTAATCTTTACCTCACCTGTTTTCTTACATCTGTGCAAGACGGAGCTGCTTGAGCCCCATACTCAATAAATGCCAAACACAGAAGTATTGCGACCAGAAATGAACACAGATGCCTCATTTTGCTGAACCTCTGCACTCTTTTTTTGATCCACCATCTGTCTTTACTGTACTGATGAAAGTAGCCATAGAGCCCCTCACAGCTGTTAATGTTCGGTGATAGTACTTACTACCCTGCATTACTCAGCATACCCTTTAGGCCTCACTCACACAGCCCTAGAGATCTGTTGAAACCAACTGGCAGGAACTGGTGACAAGGGAAAAGTATGGTTTCTGGAACCGGATGGTCAGTGGTTGCTGAAGGTTGCTGGCATTCGCTAGCATGAAATTGATGACAGAGAGGTATACGGTCCTGTACTGAAAATTGCTTTACATTGCTCTGGTCACTAGCAAGTTGCTGTGGTCATCAGTAATTTATATGGAAGATGCCATCTTGTTTGGAAACATTTGGAAACTATTCACCGAGCAATAGTGTGAAAGGTGAGATACAAAATGGAAAAGATTCTCCTTTAAAGTAAAATTGCTTGGTTCTATTGGTAAGGCACAACTTTAACTTTGAAGGCAAACATTTTCTGTTTCTGGTTTGTGTTGTGCCTTTTAGTCTCACTCCCACCTGGCAAGTATTTTCCAAGTGTTTGCAGACATGTCGCCCTTTTTTCAAGTGCACCTAGAATACATGGTATTTGCAGACATGTTGGTATCTTCCATGTAAACTACAGAAGGCCACAGCAAAGTAATCACGAATCATTAACTCAATAACCAACCAGGGAATACATATTACACATTAATACACAACAACTGGTGTCTAGACCTGTGTGATTAAGGCTTTAGCGGTGTTATTTGGTAAATGTACAGTTACTAGTTTTCCAAACTATATACATTGTAATTACTTAAATTTTCCATGTTAAATATAATTCAGTGTAAATGAATTATATATTTTTTAACCACATTAGAACTGTACCTGATAAATATGGCCAGTTAATGCAATCATTGTCTCAGTGGAACCTTTAAAGCTACAACTTTTGACTATTCACCGTCATGGTGGTATTTAAAAAATGTGTGCCATCCAGGAAGTTAAAACTGGTACATCTAGTATACCGTCTAGCAGTTAGAAAGGTAACCGAAAGGTAATACAAATGTAACTACATAATTTCTCAATAGTGTTTTGCAGTGGTCATTTATTACAATGGTAATTTTTTCCCCTCTCATGCTAGATGCTTTTCTATTCACATAATTATTACACTTTAAAATGTAAAAGATGCAGGTTTTCTGTTAGTGTAATGAAGCATAACTTAAAAAACAGCAGTTAAAATGGTTAATTGCAATTAGGGCTGGGCCATATCATACCGTTCACGGTAATACCGATATAATGTTGGGCAAAGATAAGAAAATGAAATATCGCGATAGAATATGGGTAAAACTGCTTTGTATTTTTGTATTTCATTGTGGAAAATAATAAATATATTAAACACTAGAATATGGGTAAAACGCACATGCGCAGTGCCTTTGTTTTCATACGCACATGGCGGAAAAAGCATGGCGGCGACGGTCAGATACACAACAAAGCACTATTTTTGGTAGAGCATGCTAGCAGGCCGTCATTATTACCGTGTTGTTTGGAAAATACGGCACACTTAAAATCAATCCTTTGATTTTTCTGAAAATCGACAGCGCCCCTTATAATCCCGTGTGCCTTATGTATGAATTCTGGCTGTGTTTACTGACCTCGAAACGATTTTATGTGGTACACGGCGCTCGTAAATCTGTCAAATGTTTTAGTAGGACTTTGCTAAGCTACAAACCCACACTGCTTGATGGATTGTCGGAGCATTACGGCTATCGTAGGCAGGAGCCTATATATATGTATATATTTTAGCATTAGGGGAAATACAGAAACAAAAGGAGCAAAGATTAATTCTAATTTAAATAACACTGCAGAGAAGTGCGAATCAAGCACTGAACGCTGTCACATGACTAAATCTGGAAAAATCTGAGCTGCATTGCTAGATGTGTGTAAGCACATGCAATTATTAAGAGGAGAAGTGCTGGACACTGTTCTGCTTTACTGCTTGAGAAAATGGATTCTCTCTCGAAGAGTTATGCGAATTGATTTCCTCTGCACTGTAAAATTCACCATGATGCCTAATGAAGACGCAAGCAATACACAAACCTGAGTAGCAATGGGTGTGATTGAGAAGCGGGGGGAGAGAGAGAGAGCGAGAGAGAAATGGAGAAGGATAATAAATAATCAAATAAGTTATTGATTCCATAGTGAATTTCTCTCAGCTCCACAGGATTAGCTACAGTGGAGCAATGCTGTGGCCAGACGGCTCACCAACAGCAGAGAAAAATATGTACAGGATGTTCCAAAGAATTTTAATAGAAGCCAATTGAAACCCATCCTAAAACATCCATTACTACAACATAACACATTTTAATTACTGTTATTAATTAGACTCCAATTAACCTTTTTTTATTCTTGAAAGCGGATGATTCATAGTCTTATTTGGCAAGCTGCAATTACACCAATAATGGCTTTGAATACAAAATGTAATACCAGATTAAGTATGAAGGTTAACATTGCTCCACATGTTCTGGTAGCCACCACACTAAACATACTGTTGGAGCGATTACTCTTCCTTAGTTCCTCAACACATCCATGTTACACCCACATGCTTGTGTTTAGTTATTTTTGGGCGATTACACCCCCTCACTGCCTACTGTACTTGACTGGAGTTATTAACCAGAATACCTATGATCACCTATGGATATGCTTCCCCCCCTCAACAGAACTGCTGGAATTTAATAGTTTTGTTACGTTTGTTATATATACACACATATTCATACAAATGGTGCCTAGAAGATGCTTTATGCTGTACTGTTAAATAATTCAAAATAGGAATGCACTTAGTTGATACATCTCATGACGTGATCATGTATCAGCCTGATGTAACTGGTCCTAGTGAACTCCTCCTTATTCATTTCTTAGAACATTCTCAAAACACACGCTTAATTAACACACAATAATTAAAATCTTCTCAAGCCCAAAAGAGAAGCATGATTGTAGTTACAGCTCATAAACGACCCCAGTCGAGGTACTAATTTTAAAAAATGAAAAATGAAATATGTCATGTGTAACTCATCTGTGCTTGAACCAGTCAATAAACTGAGTTCATGCTTTGTTAATTACTCAGCCGCCCCATTAAAAAGAAAAACAATAACAACAGCACTGCAACATCATATAACTGTTTGTTCAGAGAAAATGTTAATTTAATGAACTGCATGTGATGTTATTAAAATGGCTTACACGCAACATTTGTATCCCTCTGGGATGGAGGGTGGGGTGTCCAAGCTCCTGCCTCCCAGACCGATTACAGATTGTGGCTTGCACTGAGTAGAGGAAGTGAACGCTCTCTAGCTAAGCTACCTAATGTCAACAACACATCTCAATTTCTCGTGCCATCGCAAAGCTGGTGATGGAGAGGAGAGACGCAGTGACCAAACGCTAAGAAGACTGAACCATCCAGTTTCTATCACAAAGCTCTATTTACACCCCTCCAGTTGCGACAAGTGTCAGGAGCGTCAACGACATGCCACAGTTACTCTGAACAAGAGAAGGGAAAACAAATGCATTTAAAATGGCCCCTTTAACAGCAAATACGGGCATCCACACACCAAAATACTCATATGTCTCAGTGGATGTGGTTCGTCAAACCGGATGGGCTCCTTGGTCTAAGGACTTTTTGGATTTGAGAATATGCATAAGTTCTGATAACATTAGATTACTACCTAATCTACAGGTCACATCTTAAATTCATCTGATTCCTGATCCATTTACTGTGCTGAAATAAAAGCAGGTCTCAATGGGTTATCAACAACAGAACAGGTGTATTTTTGGAGTCTGAAAAGGCATACAACCCGAGCAGGAAAAATGGGCTTGCGTGTGACTCAGGTGTACAAAAGCTCAACTGCTAGAAGTTTAACGTCATTGCTGTGTATTGCACAACTGTCAGAAAAACATGCTAGCCCTAATATGAAGAGCTGATAAGCTCTAAGGCATACACTTTCATAGTACAAACTACTTCTTCATTCACATCCCTTACTTAAAACATGGTCAAATAGACTCTTTAAACCTTCAGTTAATTGTAATCAAAATAATTAGCAAAATCTGAGAGTGAACTTAAAGATTATGATTGGTTTTAAGATACAGGATGCACAATGTCAATCTTGAGACATTTTTGTCTCATTTTAAAGTGTGTATCCTCAGTTGATCACCTGAAAACAATAAAATAAATGTGCCTCCCTACCCCCGACTTCTTGCTCTCACTCTGACTCATCAAATATGTTGTTGGTCTCCAAGTGTTAAGCAACCACCCTCAATTACAGACGTCTCCCCTTATTTCTCCTTATTATGGAAAAAAGAATCTCATTAAAAAAATGAGTCTTATTATCTGTGTCGCTGACCACCGCTGATGTCAAAAGATTTTTTAAAACACACCCATGATGCACACAGATGTAATATATATTTTTTTAAAAAAGGTATAGGTGCTACGGTTTACATCTCCACGATCATATCATTTTTTCCCCTCTCTACCATACTACTGAATGTTGAACGCCACAAATGGAACCTGAGGATCACTATCATGGTATCACTTATACCAGCTATAAAAAGATTAAATACAATAATAAGGCACTGTACAATCAATAAGCTAAGTAAGGTTCATGGTATTACATGTGAAAGCGTATTATATATTATTCACTACAATAAGGCAAGACTACTACTGGCTGCCTTTGATCTCAACTTGAGCAACCACTGCAGGCTTTGCTCTGGTGTCTAATCCAGTTTTCCTGAGGGCGCTTAAATCCATTATGCAGTTTGCTCATATTCAACATCACCCTGATATAACACTGGCAACAACTTTTTAAGGGCTTCTCCAGCAATCAAGACACTGGGCACCACTCACTGGTTTGTAGCTTGACAGTGTGAACGCACTGTTGTTCTGACAGTCATGCAGACATGTAAATGAACAACTGGCAGGTGATCAGATGAGACCAAGTTATAATGAACCTGGAAAGCAGACAGACAGGCAGCCTGCCAGAAAAATTAGTGATCAGTGAGTAGCAGAGAAAGTCCTGTTACATTGCACACAAAGATCTAGAGAAGGCATGTCAGCCACCAAGCCTGGGACATTTGAGAAATCACCCCAAACAAAGCGCAACGCCTTGGATGCATGATGAACTTGGTGCCACAACTCCGGCGTTACTGAACCACATTCAGTGCCGTGTTGCCTCCGTGTGCGGCTGGTCCTCTGTGTAATGCATAAGTTAGGCGACAAAGACGCAGATAAGCCAGGCAGAAGGGAAGCTTGCCGAGTAATATCCACTGTTACGCAATATCAACACTGAAAACTGAAGAATGCGATTCACGTCAATGCACTAAAAAAACAAAACAAAACAAAACAAAAAAAACCCACACCAGCCGCCGACCGACGTGAGCGCTACCCGTTCTCGCACACGGCAACGATGATTTGTCAGACTGTGCTGGCCAACGCCGCTTGTAAACACAAAGCCAGTGAAAGCATGCGACATACATAGGATGAGCCTGGACCAATGTCACCTACCGCTACACTGCATAGCTTTTCAGACAGTACGAGGTCCCTTAGAGGTAAACAAACTTGTCAAGCAGACACCCTCCTCTCCTCAGAGGCGAGTTTCACTCAGTGTTGCCGTACAGCCACAGTGGACAAAAACAAAACGAGGGAGTGGCACTGCTTTCAACCATAGTTGCATAAAGCGGATTAGCATGCTAAAGCAGCTAGCTAACGCTGCTTAGGTAAAGCAATCTGTGCCCATCCTTTTACTACCATGATAACAACTCTCGATTTAGCTCCCCAGCATTTCCCCTTGTACATTTGGATCAATTAGAGACATGTCACATCGCCATTAAAAACATACTGTCTTCACACTAACAATGGGTGACTCAACTTGCCCAATAAGCGGGCTAAAAAAATCTGTTGATGTGACACACTGTAGAAGTTGTGACAGCAACTTTTGGTTAGCTGGAAAATAGCATCCTATTTGGCTGGCTAACTCGTAAGATAAGATATATTGAAATTAAGCTCCGTTGCAGTATATAGCGTTGGGAGAACAAATCAACACACACAGAGTAAACGTTAGCAGAACGCTAAAGTTGGTTATCAACTCACCTTGTCAAGAAAAGAAAAATGAATCCACACAGGTTGAGATGAAGTGGGGGTATGAACGGCTGCTTAATCCGGTTACTCGGAAACAGAGCAGGGCAAGGTGTCTGTGGCTAAATCACGGGCAGGCAAAGCAATCCGGGCAAATCAGAGTGCGGAATTCGCTAGCCGATAAGTTAGCAATGCTAATTCGCTAATCTAACCGCATAATTGCCCTACCCAAATACAGACGGTCATTCTGCCCAGTCCGATTATTCTCCTTAGCAATAACCGATTTTCGTCAGCAAGTGAAAATAATAAATATTTATATGAAAGCGAAGCAAAGAGCTGAGCTGGATAACGATTGACTGCCAAGCTTAAACTGTCACAACGAGCTGCAGGAAAGGCAGGCAGGGTACTGGCCAACCAGCTAGCTGCTAACGTTAGGAAGCAGCTAGCAAAGTTTCTTTACAAATAAGCAGTTCCCCAAAAATGGCGGCGGAGAGAATCACCTCCCTTCCACCGTGAAGGAACCGAGGAGATAATGAAACAAACAGGAGTCCGAGCGGCTCAGGAGCCAGCTTTAACTGAAGCGAGAGTACACGTGTGACAGTTTTGGAGGTGGGGGGGTGGGGGACTCGCCGAGGTTGTTGTCCTGCTGCACCCCGCGGGCTAAATGTTGCCCCCTCTCTCCCTCCCTACAGTTTGCTTTGCCATCCAACAACTCCAAACACAGAGGTGTGTGTGGATGGAGAAAGTAATACACATAATGACTGTCAACATTCCCTTCCCCGCGATTTGTTCGACCTTATGCACTTTCAGACACTGAGCTGTATAGCTGTGTAGCTAGCTAGCTATATATATATATATATATATATATATATATATATATATATATATATATATATATATATATATATATATATATATATAAAACATTTGTTTGTCTGTGGACAACAGACCACGTCCGTGGAAAAATGGAAAGAGTAGAGTTTATTTACGAGGACTTAATTCTAGCATACAGCTATGGAGAAATTGTGCATAGTCTATTATAATGACATTATTGTGTAACTACAAGATTCCCCTCCTCCCCAGTTTGTGCTCTGTGAGATTTACGGAATACTCCGGGTCGACCTGGAATAAAATACGAAGCAGGTTCGTGCAGATGACAGATGATCAGTCATGCTGTGTTTACATCAGGGGAGCAGCACACGCGTGGGTTTTTATTTACGCTGCCAAAAAACAATGGATGTCATTCAGATGTTCCAGCTGTGACGTACACAAAGCTTTACCAATAATTCAGAGGAAGCTCACACATGCAGCAGTACTCCGTACTGCGATATAGGATGTATATGCGCTGTGCTTGGCAGCAGAGAGGTTAAAGATGGACATTCCACAACAGGCTGCAGGCTGGGAAGCCAATCAGCTTCCAGAGCAGAACTCAAAGGGCTATGATTGGTTGCTTGGCATCCCTGTTGTCATGATGATGGGAATCAGGTCCTGCCTGTGTGGTCTGTATCCAGGCGCAGAAGTACACTGATACAGATGGATAGGCTGCAGATCTCGCAGGCCATGATGCGCAGATAAATCTATCTATCTATCTATCTATCACCCCCCCCCCTCTTCACCCACCACTCAGAGTGTAATGACGCATTTGGGTTTGTTCAAACTAGAACTGAACATATTTGAGATGTGTTCTTGTGTAGAGATGCACTGAAGAATCATCTGCCCTCATGTTTCCCAGAGATACATGCACAAACAGATGCTTGTGGTCATGTGGCAGGGACTACCAGGAAGCACCCCCCCCGGGCACTCATTTTACACCGTTGCTACTTAAAAGTGCAGTAGCTGAATTTCCATTTACACCACAAATTTAAAGTTATACCACAGTAAGTCTATAACTATGTAGACTGTCTTCTGGGGGTGTCTGAGGATTATGGACATTACATCTCTTTTCCCCTCCTAGAGATTTCCAATTTATGTTGTTTATGATAACTGATTTACCCGACTCATCAGTTTGCCAATTGTCTTGTTTAAAGCAAACATTTATCAAGACACCCACAGGTCTTATATACATAACGGCTGTTGTTCCATCACTCCCACCTGTGTAATCTTCAGCTACCACACGAGGGCACACATGTGAAGCTTTTGGTATTCCATAGCCGGCTTGAAATGAGGACAAAGACCCCTAAATACAGACATTCTTCGAATCTCATGTATGAAGAAGAAAATCAATGATCTGCATTTAGTTTGTTCAGTTTCAGGGTCTTGGCATTGTACACATACTGGCAGACTCTAACAATGGAGGCACTGCTAGTCATTGCTAGGAGGATGTTACCTTGTCTGTTCATTACAGGCCAAGAAAAACATATTCTACATCCTGGCATTCTTCATCTGCTCGCCAATGAGGTGAAAACAAAGCCTTTAAAACATTTTTAATGACGGATGAAGGGAAAAGTCATTTGAGTTAAGCTGCTTACAGCACTACATTTGCTCCAACACTAAAACACAGCAGCAATGCCCACTTAACACAACAGGCTGCACTTAATACTACAGCAGCACCAAAACAGAGGGTCTGAAAAAGACGAGTAAACCTAGCAGACAGCTCATACAAATACATAAACGTCAATGAGCGATGGAAGACGGAAAGAAGTTCAATAACATTTTAAATCCAAAGATCTGAACTGGGATGAGTGAATGATGAATAAGTGTAGTTTCTGACATATATTGTGACACAAATACAAATCTAAAGCATCCAGACTGTCTTTTAAAGCTACAACAAAAAGCACAACACTTTTTTTTCCTTTGTTTTTTTGTTACATGTCTGCCGCCTGATTTTCACGGTAATTTTGAAACCTATGTTTATGTATTTCAGCTACTAGAAAAGCGTGCTTGTAAACTGAAAGGCAAAGTCACACTGAAAATAAGAACACTAACTATACAAATAATGTAATGAGAGGAAAGCTACTGAAATCGTAACCTGCTGCGGTGGTTTAAACAAAACAGCACAAATAAATTCACAAGTCTATACTTGATAATAAAAATCCTGCAAAGTCTTTGCAAAGGATCAGAGCATGACACACGATGGGCCGGGTCAGCGAGCGTTTGTAATCCTGCGCTTCATATTGTTTAAAGCCATATATGGGCCGAATGCCACTTAAATGAAATCCTATTTTCTAGAACTGAAAACCTAACACAAAACAAACAAATCCAACCTTCAAATGACAATTTGACAAAAAGGGTGATGGTTTCTGATGTCTGAGTTTTTATTTACTCCCCTTTTGTGCCAGGGAATCAAAGCCCTTCCCATTATATTTGTATGAGCACAAATTCCATCACACAGATTTATGTGGATTTCAGAATAGCGTCTAATTTGTCTTCAACGGCTCGAGTCGGTGCTGATGTTTGATCAATAAAATGATGCTCTCGGAGTACTTATAACTCTATTTTCACCCTGACTTAAATTAAAACTGGATTTGCTTAATTAGCAGATCTTTTTAGGAAAACTTTGCAGATGTTTATTATCAGAGCTAACAGCTTTTAAGAACAACATATTTTACAACAGGTAAAAAAAAATTAAAATAAAAATTAAAAAAAAAGTACAAACAGAAGACTAAACCATATCCGATGTTGCCGTTGACTTTACAAAGAAACAAAAACAAACAAAAACTGTTAGTGTCAATCTGGAGGAATAACCCAAGATACCAAACAGGCATCAAGCATTTCCTGGGTTAGCAGGAAATGCCATATCTGCATGGGATTCCGTGGAAGTGCTGAGTTTGCATGAAGGCTCCTGATTACCCCCCCCCCCCACCTAATATCAGCTGCTTTTTTTTTTTTTTTTTTTTTAACTGTATTGACACAGACCACCCAGCTGTGGCCATTTCCTCCTGCCATTCTCTTAGCTCTGCTGTTTAGGCTGAAGCTTTATCTAAGCCTGGGCCCTCAGAGAGGGGTACAAGTGCCATTTATGGCCTTCAGTGATGCTGTCTTTAATCAATTAAATGACCATAGACACTCTTCCCCCATTCTGGCTCATTCTATCATCAGATTCAAATTTTAACACTGCCTGCAGAGCATACGATTTATAGGAGCAGAGGTTTGCGGCTGGACAGGGCAACCTACAAATCAATTCACTCCATTTTTCCTCCTTTCCACTCCAGCCTTTCTGAGACTTAAGTCTTTCCTGCCTCTCTCCAGGGAAGCTCTCTGATCTTAACACACACATACACACACTTACTTTGTCACAAGGGGGAAAAGCTAATTGAAACCACTCTGCTCTCTCTACATTTGCTTGTTTTTCATAAGAAGTGGTTCTTTACTTTCTTTATCATTTCCTGTCCCCTGTTATCTTCCTCCGCTCAAGTGTGTCTTCTCTCTTGGCTGACTGACAAGCAGACTTCAGCAGTTGGGTTCCTTGTATTTAGGCTTACTCTGGTTCAGCCCACTTTGGCCCAGCTGAGGAAAGAAGGGATGTCTCGCACAGGTACGTTGCGGGTCAAAGCTTTGACACGGAGGTTACGGTCATCTGTGAGGAGTACCACTTCTCTCTGGAGCCTCACGGTGCCATCTGTTTTTGAAGCAGGAAGCCAGAGAGGAGTAAGAAATAAACACTTTTTAATGCATATGCATGAATGTGAGGAAATATGAATGCACACATGGAGCAAATGGTAGGTTAATGCTACATACTTCTCTGATGAGGCATGAAATCTTTAGCCTTGTCTTTGCAGTAGTGAAGACAGCAGGACAGAATAATATCATCATTGTTACCCTGAAAAGGAAGAGACCATTCAGTTAGCAAAAAACAGCAGATTTAAGAAGCCAACCTTTGCTTCTAAGCAAAAGAAACAGGCTTTAATTTGTATTTAATTAATCTGGGTTTCTACCTGTTGCCCAGACATATCCTCGCTACGGAAGGCAATAGACTCAAGTTGATTTCCTCTGCTTGTTAGAGCTCTGAGGCACTGTTCTCTGGCTTCGAATCCTTTTTCTAAGAAAGCCACCGCCATCCGAGCCTTCTCCTGCACAGCCCTCACATGGGCCGCACTGACACTATAGTTGCGCCCTCCTGACTCCACTCCTCCACCAAAACTGTCCTGGCCTTTAGTCAAGCCATCCAACTCTGTAATCACTGACAGAGAGAAAACAGACCACGTCATGAGCATACATATGATTTCTACATGGAAATGTATGTGGAATCCTTATCATTTTAAATGTCACTGAACTAAAAGCTAATCCTCCTCCACCTGCTTTTATTCATTTCCTCTTCTCTTTGTCTGTGTTTGTTATTCTTACCGATGAGTGGCACAACTATTATGTATGTTCCACACTGCAGGAGTTTCTTCAGCCCTGTCAAATGATCAATAAATCCATTTGTATCTGGAACCAGAAAGAGAGGCCTCACTTCAAGCTCCAACTGCCCGCCAGTCTGCAGCACCTCCTGGAACACACACATTTATATTTTACATGACATTCAACTCTGCGACAACTTCAGACTCTACTATATTAGGACGTGAAAGCCTGTTTTACCTTTATTTTATCCCTTCGCTTTTGTTGCTGTGCCAGTTTATTGGCAAGGACATGGCGTCGTGCCTTGAGCTCTCTGATGTCATTCTCGCTGTCTCCGGCCTCCTCAACTTCCTCTTCCTCTGATGCAGAGAGAGAAGACACTGCCTCGAGTATGACATCATCTCCCTGTTAAACAGATGCAGACGATAATGAGACATTTTCTACCTCTTGTTTCAACAGCCTCTGGAAATTTTAACTCCAGTGTTTACATAAATTTAATATAGGTAAAAGCGTGAAAGGCAATCAGGCTCTCAGAAGAAAAAGACCAGAGGGAGAGAGTGAAGAAGTAGAAGGATTATTGGAGGATGCGTAGGAGAAGAAAGTCACCTCTTTTTCTGTTAGAGAATCCTGCCTGCTTCTTGTATCTGTTGAGTGGTTAGGTGCAGGAGGAGTTGCCACAGAGATATATTTGCCTCCCTTGAAAGCCAACAAAGGCTCTTCCTGTCCACACAAAGCCTCCAAAAAGTACTTCAGCACAGTAACTCTCTTACAATCTGCTGCTATAGCCTGAGGAAAGAAGTTTGGGGTTTATGCACATGACAGAGAAGCAGAGGATGAGCGTGAATACAAAGCCTGGCACTCAGTAGGTGACAGAAGACTAAACAGAGGAATATCCAATAAGTGAACTTAACTTAAGCGTTTAAGTTATGATGTAATGAAATACAGCTCTCCTTTCCACTAACCATGTCAGTGTGTCCGTCTGTGTAACATGGCTCCTGTGGTGCAGCCAGCAACGGTACAAAGCCAGCAAGCAGACGGTCTTCCTTCAATTGAAGCAGCATAAGCTCCTCATCCCCCTCTCCTTCTTCACTATCCACTTTGTACAGGGGTACTTCGCCATGGTCCACGCGCGCCAGCAAGTTACACAGATCAGCCAGGCACTGCCAGACATTGGGGCTGCAACTTTAAAGAAAGGAGGAGAAAGGGATAAAATAAAAATGAATTAAAAAATTAAACAGTAAATTTAAAGAAACAGTAACTATTTGTGGTCCTAAAACTCACACTCACTGATCACTTTATTAGGTACATCAGGTACAAAATATGAATTTTCTGGCTATTTTTTTGAAAATATTTAATCAGCCTCTAACATGGCAGCACCTCATTGTATAGGGCAGAAATGCTGAAGATGACCTGCTGAAGTTCAAATGGGGGGGCGAGGAATAATAATAATAATAATAATAATAATAATAATAATAATAAGTATACTGTAAGTATAGTATACTGTGGCGGCAATAGGCATAGTATACTACCTGGTCATTATCACACTGAAAAGTAACTATATTGTTTAAAGAGTGGCAACAATTTAGAAACTAAATATATTTCCTGGTAGCCAGAAACATGACTTGGATGGCGATGTTCTGTTGTTGCTGGTGTATGAAAGTTAATAAGTATTATTAGGTCATCTAAGTGATGTGTTTACAACTTGTTTCTGCTGCTGCCGCCAGGTGGAGAAAAAAAAAATAACAAAAGTTTACTCTAGGTTAAAGTTCGCACTCTATACTGCATGGTGGTGGGTTCCACTGGTCTGGGTGTCCCAGCATCCAGTCAGACCAGACTTTGATGCTTGGCAGCATTTCCCTTAGTTCTAGTGGGAAGGCAGAGACTCTCACAAGACCCTCCATCTCCTCCGCTTTACCCTCCTCCTCTCCATCTGTCATTGGGACTGGTTCTGAAAGAGAGTTTTTCGAACTGAAGTCTTCAATATCACACAAAACAATTGAAATTAACACTATGGGCAATTTCAGAAGTGGAAAAAAGTCCAAACATAAAATTTACAAAATGTTATCACAGCTGTAAAAATGAAGATGCATCTTCAATCAAGTGTAATGGTGCGACCCAAGTCCAACCAAAAGCAAACCACATCTCACTTTGCAGTCTACACTATTCACAGAAGGTTAAAGAAAATCTTAGGATTCATTTAAAGTTTTCCAAAAGCATTTATCAGCGTAACTGAACTTTTTTGTCTAAAGATAAGTAACAGACGAAGGGAGACAGGGCTGACTACATGTTTGAATGCTTTTACCTGCCAATTCTATAGTAGGCATTAGCAGATATATTATAGTACGTAACTGATCTGGTCAGTTAAGTAGGAGAGGGGGTTGTTAATCAGTTTCAGCTGCTTTGATGGTCTTGAAATTAACAACAGGTGCACTAAAGTGGCAACAATGAGATAAGTCCCAAAAACAGGAATGGTTTTACAGGTGGAGACAGACATGTTTCCCTCCTCATCTTTTCTGACTGTTTTACATCAGTTTTGCATTGGCAATGCATGAGGCAATGCCTGGACCCTACAGATGTTGCAGAGTTAAGTCCAGCTCCTCCAAGACAGTACTACACTACGCAGACTTCCCAGGTTTGCTGTGTCTCCCAGCACAGTCTCAAGAAATTCTAGCAGACAGGCTGTTACTCTAGGAGAGCTGGACAGGGCTGTTGAAGGTCCTTAACTCATCAGCAGGACCGGTGTCTGCTCTTTTGTGCAAGGAGGAACAAGATGAGGACTACCAGAGCTACAAAACTACTTCAAGAAGACCACTAGTGTGAAAGTTTCTGATTGTCTGGTCAGAGAGACTTCACGGGGGTGGCCTGAGGTCTTGATTTCATCTAGTAGGCCCTGTGCTGACTGCCTGGCATTATGACGTTCAATTGGCATTTGCCACAGAATACCAGAATTGGCAGATCCACCAGTGGCACACTGTGCTTTTCACAGGTTCCCCCTGAGCACATGTGACAGCCCTTACACTGGTGCAGTGGGTCCTGTGTTCCTCCTGGTGTATGAAAATGCCTGGCCTCATGTGGTGAGAGCATGCAGGCAGTTCCTGGAGGATGAAGGAATTAAGACCACTGACTGGGGCCCCTCATTCTTGGCTGCCCTAAATCCAATTGAACACCTCTAAAACATCATGTTTCAGTTTGTCCAATGCTCCCAGGCTGCACCTCAGACTGTCCAAGAGCTCAATGATGCCCTGCTCCAGATCTATAAGGAGATCCGCCAGAGGACCATCCATACTCTCATTAGGTGCATTTCCCAACATCTCGTCATGCAGTTATAGAAGCATGTGGGGGCCATAAAAACAGAGTTCCATCTGAGTTTCTGCACATCATTTTTTTCACCTTGATTTTTAGGGTCTTTGAATTCAGTTATCTGCAGGTTGAGAATTTTCATTTCCATCAAACAATGTGATCTGATGTGTTTTCAAAATTGCTTCTTTAATTTATTTGAACAGTTTATGATATGAATATTGTGGCTGAACTGTAAGAAAAAAAAATGCTGTTGATCAAAAGCTTGATGTGTAAAGCGTGAATACCTGCAGGAATTTCTTGAAGAAGTTCTGTGCAGCGCTGCACCAGCAGTGCAAACATACCGAGACCCAGGGCAGTGCTCTGCTCTTGTAAAACAGATCGCACTTCTCCTTCTTCACCTGAAAGACAGAATTTCAAACAGTCGTTTATCACTGCCTTGTGTGAAACCACGGCTTGGGTCTATACATATTTGAGTTGGAAAAGAACTCCATGCTCAGTTGCATAACAAAAGACCTGAAATGAAAAGATTAGAATCAAAGTATGTTAAAATCAGTTAGAATCAGTCTGCAGTGGTCACTAAACTTAATCGTGTTCAAACATGCCAACCTATTAATAAACGGAGTCAAATTTTACAGAAAATAAAGTCCATGTTAAAAGCTTCATGAAAACTATTTTTACCAGCCATTTCTGATAATACTGCAAATAAACCTCCAGTGTTACTACCACAAACAACTTGACATTTGAAAATGATGATTATCATTATCATCATCATTATCATTAGGTTGTGCACAATATTACCTTTGCTGTTGGCATTGTGTATGGCGAACATATTAATGGTGATGATCTGCAGCATGTGTGTACTTCCCAGCATGTGTGGACCGTGTTGGAGCAACGTCCTGAATTCCTGCAGAACACGGGTCGCAGCTCCAGGAAACGTTTCCATGCTATACAGATAAGACACACATTTCCAATTATATGTCACTGGCACAGAGGCAAACAGAAAAATACAGTTTTCAGTATGTAGTAGTCTCTGAGTCGATATGCTTTTGTAAGCTCACGGAGCTATTCAGTCGAAATAGAAACTTGGCTACATTAGGATGTACTACATCTGCTCGCTCACATTAATACTTTATAGAGATTGAAAATGTGACGTCATTTCGGGGTAAAACCGCAAAGGATTGTAGGTACGAGTGGCAAGCAGTACTAGCCACGGGAAGCCAACAGGTAAAGAGATAGTTTTTTTTTTTGTTTTTTTTTTTAATCGGATTACGTCGTGGAAGAGAAATTGTTCAAGCCGTGTTTCCGAAGTAACAAAGAGCTGACGGATGGCCTGGATTGCAGCCATTCGAAGACCAAATATAACGTTCCAGAACACTCCAGCTCACAGGTTAGTCTGCTCCAAGCATTTCCACAAAGGTAAGTCTTCTGTTGTAGTTATTACATAATTTATCATGACATAATTGTTCATGTAGTTTACAAATAAGTCTCATATTGATTTGAATTGAATTCGTTGCGCTATGCTGCTTTGTTCACTGTGGCTTTTCGGGCTAATGTTTGTTGCGTTTTGTAGGAAAACCAGCCTACAAAATGCTGGAATGCGATCCAGACTGGGCACCCTCTATCAACCTGGGTCATACAGAGTTTAAAGCTGCTACCACAGCGAGATTTGGTTAAGAGAGAGAGCGAGATCAAAACAGACACAAAAAGTCAGGCATATATGTGCCCAAGTGTTGTATTGAAGCAATCAAGTGATAAATAACTGTTTTCCAGTATGTTGTTTTGCAATGTTTGTTTTGTTTTTGCATTGTTGATTTGTTTTTTTACCAAAGCAGCTAATAAAGCACGATGGAATACAATTTTACCTCTTTCTTGTAAGAGGCTATAATAGAATGAAACAATGCCAGTTATAAATAAAGACAATACATTAAATGAATTACGAAACACTCATTTTATTTCTATTAGATCTGAAAATGTTGTGTAATACAACAACCTGAAACGATAAATAGATTGCGTTGGCCTGTACAGGAGATAAAGGAAAAAATGTAACAACAGCTGTGAAATGGAATAGTCCAAATCACCAAAGTAAACTGGATCTGGGCTTGTTGCAGGGATCTGAAGTTACTAAACATTTTGTGAGTGTATGCACTCACACTTAGGACCATATAATAATAAATATGTGCGTGACGAAAGCTGGGCAGCTCCGTCGTTCTGTACATAACTGTTTTTGGGGCAAATAAAATGCAAGTAGGGATTAAAACCGCAGAATGAATGATTACCGGTGCAGGAAATGCTAGCGCTTGATGCAGTGTTTTGATTTTGGTGCCACTCTTACCCACAATGTAATGCGCAAAAGTCACGTGCTCTGTCGATCTCCATTTTAACGCTGTGCTGTCACAACACCCAACATTCTCCACACACCAAGTCACATTATTATATTGACCACTCTTTCCACTGTTATACTGACCCACTTTAATGTCATCTGACATCTGCACTGCTTGCCTGCACTCCGTTTGTGTTGGATTTCTTGTATTTGAGGCATTTCATTTAGTAGACACTTTACTATATTCTATTTATATTATGTATTTGACATTCTGGCTGCTATAACAGAGGAATTTCTCAATATCAGGTCTAAATAAAGAATTTTATTTTATGCAGACACCTGAGGCTTTGAGTGTGAAAACATGTGAACTGATGTATTTCAGTAATAATTGTTTTATAATGGCACACACAGCTCTGACTGCTTCAGCCGCTGCCAAAGGCAGCAGCTACATCCTGGTTCTCAAAACAGAAACCATTATAACATAATGGGAATAATCCAATTTATTGCTCAGATCAAGAGCGCCATTAACATTATTGCATTATTCCATAATAGTGCTCACCCGCTGATATAGTTCTATTTTCAGAAATCATCTAAATATGCAGTTTTCATATTATTACGAAATAATGTTAAATCATTTAAATTTGCTACAAACACTACCTTTTTGTTTATTAAGAACTAATTAATGTTAATGAGGCAGCAGGTAGAGTGCACTTAGTGCACTGCAGTCAATTTAGTTAATCTAGTATATTGTTGATTAATTTAGTTAACCTACAAAACACGCAGATTGATCTTCTGGTTAAAGCCTAGGCAACATTTTAGTCAAGCACATTTTCTTGGGCTAGCCTCAGTGCTATTTTTCATCATCATCATCATCATCATTCTTTTAAACACAGTCAGTCTATGAACTTAAGAGCTGAAAGACTCACCCCACTTTAGTGAAGAGCTTCCCATGAGCATGCAGGAAACTCAGAATGAATCTCTTATTGAGCTGTAGAGAGAAAAAAAAAAAAAAAACACAAGGCCAAATCAGCAACAGTTTTATTTACTTACTAATCCACAAGTGCAACACATTGCAAGAAAACATGTTTTCATCCAGAGACGACGCACATTTTGATATGACGTCAACATTTAAGTGCGCTTGGTATTTTGAACAATAGGGTTAGGAAGAAATGGGACTAAGAGACAGCAAAGAGGATACACATGCCTCTCAACAGTGTCCACTGACAAATAATAGACTGATTATGTGGAGGAGGACAAAAAATAAAATAAAATGGGAACAGAAAAAGGCTGCTCCTGCTTCTTCTGACGCTACAGCCGATATATCATAATATAAATGATACTGGAATGTAGGTGTGTAATAAATTATAACAGCATATTTTTTGCTGTGTAATATTAAATTGTAAATGAAATCAGAGCTTCATCATCCTTGCAGTTACAGGGAGTTTGTCAGTACCTACATCAGCTGACTAGGCAGCGTCAGCATAATAGCCCAGGTTTTACACTGTAAATAATGTAGAAAAAGCAGATAGTGTCTTTATCTTTTCTGTGTGCCACTGCATATACATAAGGGTTGGGTGATATATAAAAGTTTTACACCCGACAATCGTAAGTCCAATAATCGATGATGGGCGATATATTTGCGCATGCGCAGACTTTTTGATGGGCGGAGCAATGTAATCATGCATGGACTGATTTGCGCGTTTACAACACAGAAGAAGTCTAAACATGGACTATATGCCCCAAAAAATATAAAGTCGCTAATTTGGGATTTCTTTGGCTTTAAACCAGATGACAGAGGTAAACCTAAAGATATAACCAAAGCGGTGTGACGCTTGTGCAGACGTATAGTGCAAGCAAAGGACTCAAACACGACTAACTTGCATGAGCATGTACGTGTCCACCATCTGAATGTTTTTTTCTGAACATGGGCTACTGCCTTTCTTACTTTCTGTTATGAATTTGAGTAAATGAATCGCTGCATTTGGGTGCACTCTGAGGAGGGTGCACTTACTTGCAAATGAAAGAGGGTGCTGTTAAAACAGTACTATTATTATTTTTTTACCTGTTGACTGCTTCTATTAGCTCCATCATTATTAGCAAACTTACTGATGGGGAAATAAATTAATAAATCGCCCTTGTAAAAATGATAGTCGATATATTTGTCCAATCGCCCAACCCTAATATACGTGATCTGAACCCAATTATTTATTAATTTGGGAAAAAAAGTGCTTGGAGTCCAGCTACTCAATACTGTTCCTGCAGCCAAAGACAGTACTGGAGCCGCTGCTCCTCTTCTTATGAGCTGCTCATAATATGCTTTCATAGACCCGGTTTAATCTACCGTACTCTCTCAGCTAGCACTGTGATAAATGATGAAATAGCAATACTCTGTCTATACCAATTTCAATTAATAAATAATGGTGCTTCACTGCGAGCAAAAAATGTAAATAAAAATAAAAACAGTAAAGAGGTTTAAAGACATTACTCAATTCAGGCAGGGAAATGAAAATGAAATGAAAATATGAGTCGACCGAATGACAGCCTAGGGGGAAAACGAAAAAATGACAGAGGGCATAAATGAGCACCAAAACAAATTCATATAGACTCTATGAGAGGAAATAAATTAGAGGAAAAACTACATGGGATTACAAATAAAACCTTATTGGAGATGTCTGCAGACACGGTGTTATTTTTTCAAGGAACCCAAAGTCTGGCTGCTGTGCAAATTTAAAAAAAAAAAAAAAAAAAAAAAAGTATGCAGAGGAAAAACAGAGGACTTTGAGCTGATATGTATTAAGGAATAGACACAGAGACTTACGTCAGCAACGCTGAGACTGCCCAGCTCTCCATCTTGTTCAGAATCTCTGCTGGACTCACTACCTCCTCTCTGAGAGGAAGGTGCTGCTGCCTGTCCACTGGGGCGAATCCAGATCTCCACACGTGCGCCTTCCTCCCTTCTTCCTCTTCCTCTCACTGCTGGACCCCTGGAGCCTCCTTCATGCTCCTGCCTCCTCCTTCGCTCAAGCTGCTCTGCCTACAAAAAAAAAAAAAAAAAAGATAAAAACAGTCTGTCAACAAGAAACACTTGCAGTGCCTTAAGACCTAATTTTTCTCATAAAGCAATTTATTAAGCAAATTTATTGTAGGGTCTATTAGGCGGGGTGAGAAAACACCCTGTGGCAAAAACTGGCATTATAATTATGCATGAATCCCTACTGGCTAGACAGTTCTTCTCAAATTAAGTTCTTGAGATCTTACTTGATGTGATCTCAAGTGTTTTCTGTTGTAGAAATCTGACAAAAGTTAATGTCCATGAAACGTGTATCTGACCTTACGCTTGGCTTCCTCAAAAAGACTCATGAGGCTCTCCTTTGCAGTCAGAATGGGATTGGAAGCTGCCAAGCTACGCATATAATAACACACAGCATCTAACTTCCGCTTCTGTAGGTTAGAAATGGAGAAGACATAAATAAGAAGAGGGAGGTAACACACACACACATTCAAAGCACAGTTATATTTTCCCCATTTTCAGGGACATGCAAACAGACGTACAGTCACTAAAAGACAAATCCAGTTACTTAATTCAAACTGTAACATTTCTACCCTTAGGAGTCCTGAACCTAAGTACAGCAATGCATTTTCCATTATTAGGGTACTGTGCTTTACAATTTGAAATACTACATTACAGCAGGTCTCATTTTTAACCCAAGGGCATCAAGACTGAGAGAACTGTGGGAGATACAGAAGTAGCCAAAGGTTTAGGGTTTCAGAAATGATCAAATGCAGAGGCCTGCCTTCCAATGAGTTTAGATTCAGCTGGTTGAATATGAAGGCATGTAACACCAAATGTATCAAATTTGATACACAAGTTTTTGAGACATCTACATCATCAGTATGATTTTATAACTAACCACCTTATGTGTTTTTGTTTAATATAAACAGCTCCACTGGTTTCTTTTTTTACCTTGCAAACTGAAACCTTGTCTTTCTGCTTCAGATACATACTGGGGGGTTGGACACTGGATAAATCCTCTAAGCCAGGGGTGTCCAATTGGCCCGCAAGAAATTTTATAAATAGAATAGAATATGGCCCGCACTTCAACTTTTGCTTGAGTGTATTGCACGTCTTAGGTTTAACACCAGGGGGAGCTACTGTTGATCAAGCCAGTTGCTCCACCAAAAAGGACAATCACAGAAGAAATTTACCCCAAGTTACTAAACATGGCAGAACCAAAGAAGCGAAAGGTAGGAAGTGAGAGCAGAAAATTTCAGACACGGTGGGAGAGTGAATATTTCTTCAAAGAATTCAAGGGGAAGTGTGTCTGTTTGATCTGCACTGAAACTGTGGCAATTATGAAAGAGTATAATGTACGACGTCATTATGAAACCAAACATCAGGCCTATGCATCCTACACTGGTGCTGAGCGAGAGCAGAAAGTAAAGCAAAGGGTAGCTCTCCTGCAGGGTCAGCAACAGTATTTTCTTCGTGCCCAAAGTCTGGGAAAAGGCTACAATAGCCAGCTATGAGGTCGCCCAACTCATCACAAGACATGGCAAGCCTTTTTCAGATGGAGACCTCATAAAACACAGCCTCGTTAAAGTCGCTGAAATAATGTGCCCGGAAAAAGTGCAGGACTTCAACAACGTCAGCATGTCCAGAATACAGTTGTGCGATGCATTGAAGACTCGTCAGCCAACATTAAACTGCAGCTGTCTGATAAAGCTTGTGCCTTTGATTTTTACTCCATCGCATGCGATGAGAGCACTGATGTCACAGTCACCGCACAGCTGCTAATTTTGTTGCAGGGAGTGGACGAGAACTTTGGAGTTACAGAGGAGCTGCTCGATCTTAAGAGTCTAAAAGGCACAACAACGGGTATGGATATTTTTGAAGCTGTGTCAGACTCAATTGACAAAATGAGACTTAAATGGGACAATGGGAGTTATAACAGACGGGGCTCCAGCTATGGCAGGTGCACACAAAGGAATGGCGTCTATGATGATCGAGACCTGGCTGCCAGCCATCCTTCGGTCCAAAGTGCAGCATCACTGCTCCCACTGAGTGCAATGGCGTTCCCACTTAAGGTGAGTAAAAAATATATTCCACAGTACCCGTGTATTAATGAGCATGCATGTACAAGTACACATGCTTCAAATATCAATAATGCGCATCAATTCTGTCACTACCCTGCTTTGGTGCACCACTTTCTTATATGCATTTTTCTTGTTAACACAGAGTACACACCGCTGTGCACAGCGCACACACTGCACACAGCGCACACACTGCACACGCAAAGTCAGCTGATCTCATCTGATGCAGATTTGCTCCTTGATCAAGTGACATTTGTCTGGATTTTTGGCACAAGGGGCGTAGGAGGAGCACCGCAGCTGGATGGCCCGATTTACATACCCAGCGCAGCTGATACTCACCAGAATAATTTACTAAAATTATATGAACTCCTGTAATTAAGTCCAGTTCAATCTGTTAATGTCGATAACCGTTTCAAACGAACGTTAATAGGTGTGTTGCTAAGCCTAATAACTTTAATAACAAACTCGAAATGTATCCGTCCCATTTTCCTCTTTATTGTTTTTTCTCTGTAATGTAAATCTTCTGTCTAAGAAGAAATCTGAGGCTGCTGTTCTGAGAATGAGCTACCAAAGCTTTTTCTGAATAAATCAGTAAAGATCCATTTATGGAAAGTTGTGATGAAGGCAGTTTTGTCTTTAATTATATTCAACAATATAACACATTTGACCACTTTTAATTGATTTTTCTAACTTTAATACACTAAAGTTAAGGCTATATACCTAATTTCTAGTAAGTGACCTAGCCCCTCCTATATTTTTATGTATGTGGCCCTCAGTGAAAAAAGTTTGGACACCCCTGCTCTAAGCGTTTAGTCATTAATTTTTTCCTTTGATCCTTGACAAGTAAAGATCAAGGCCTACATCATAGAGAACATTTTTGACTTGCTATGCAGTTATAAATGGGGGTTTCTTTCATTAATTCTTTTGAACCATTACAATTTGGACATTGTATTAAAAGGAATAGCTCTCAAACACCATTCATTCAATATTGCATCAACCTACAAGAGTTGCATCTGAACTTAAAACTTTCCTGTAGGATAAATTAGTTAGGATTAGGACCACTTCAAAATGAATGTTTCAAAGCACGGAGCTATGAGAATAAAAAAGTGAAGTTTCTCAATACTTAAGAGTCTGATCTATATCACTTACTGTATAAACAGCCAGCAGAGCCAGCTGGTTGTACGGGCGTCCATTTTTTGGGGCAATCTGCTGGGCCTTCAGATACCAGCTGTGGAAAAGTAAACAAGCAGTCATGACACATCAATAAAGAGACAAACGTTTTCAGTTTCTACCTTAAAAGTTTAAGTAATCTGTCACATATAGGTAAAAAGTTATCGTGTCTTTAGCATATAATAACTGAAACATCTAAAGAAGTCAAAGTTTCAAAGTATAGTGACCAGTCCAGAACTGTAGGTGTGCATATCTGGGAGAAACAATGGAAATGATCAGCCACTTGCACTGCATGAAAACGGGTATAAAACATCTGTACTGCTTAGAAAAAAAGAAATAGAAATGGTAGTTGTGACTCCTCATTCGTTAATTCAGGAGTTGTCAGATTTTTAAAATATCAGTCTACTCACTTGTTCAAACTCAAATTTGAATATCAAGACACATCCCACACTCTTGAATGTTTGTCAGAAATTTTACAATGCCAAGAGAAATCTCAAATTCAAGCCTACCTGCGAGCCTTGCCATAGTTGGCAGAGTCACTGGCTTGCTCCCGATAACGTGCTATGTCACCCTGACAAATCATACAGCGCTGAGCACTAATGAGTGCATACTTCACCTGAAAAAAATGTATTCGCTACATAAAAAAAAAAATTAAGAAATTGTCGCAACATTTGTTGTAACATGGAAATCGGGTGACTTTTCAAAGCCGCTTACTGGATGTTTTCATGTACAATGGAAACTCATTCACTACATTTTGAACATTTAGTATTCAGTACAACATTGAACATGTTACAGAAGCAAAAAAGCTAAAAGGAATGGTTCCCTACCGTTTTGCGTAATGGACGAGCCCTGATAGCCATGCCATCCATATAATCCTCTAACTTAAATTGGTATACTGTCTGAAGCTTCTGAAGTAGTGCGTCAAAGAATAATTCCCCCTGTAAAACACAAAAGAATAGAAAAATATTATAAAAATTAGAAGGACTTTCCCTCTTAATTATGAAATCAAACTCAACTCCCTACCCAAGAGTCATAAAGTCCTGCAAAGGAAGTAAAAGTTTAACAAGACTTTGTATTTATTATTAATTTATTCTTCTCTGTTAAAAGTACATGAATTACTTCTCTAAAATGGATTTGGAAACAAATTTGTCCCTGATTTAGGTAACAAATACAATTTGCATCATCTAGTGATACACAGACTAATTTTGGGTTATGAATGAACCCATAATCGAAACCATACAGGCAGAAAAGTGCCCAAGTGATTGTTAGATATGTTTCTTGGGAAACCTTTTCCTATGCAAATTTCCAACACGCTCCTTACCTCATCAAGCAGTGTAAGGAGCTTGTTTCTGATATGAGGGGCATTGTCATAGGTGGGCTCTTTGAGTAGCTGCCGGAAGCGCTCTATGACCTGGTAAAACACATTCTTCCACAAAGCCTGATCCACGTTCTGAGAGTCTGAGAACTCGATGTCTGTCAGGATGACCTGCTCATATATCCCCAGAAGGTCCGCTCTTTAAAATGGAAGGAAACAACATGATAGTGCTTTTTTCAACTAGATTATTGGCTCACTTGTCACCGAGACAAATAACTGGCATTAGGACAACAAACCACAAAAACACAAACACAGAAAAATGTCTAGCTTTGTCCCTGAATGCTCACCTGAGCTGGGCCATGCGATCTAGTCCATCAGCACTCACTCTATCCCGGGAGAGCAGATTACTGAGCTGAAGCTCCTGTGCATCTGCAGCCCTCAGCAGTCTTCCCAGCTCCCCTCTGGTGTGTTGCTCTGCCTCTTCAAATGTTACACTGCCTCCTGCACCCGGGAGGGAATAACCTGATCCCCTGTAATTACTGCAGAACTGACCCACACCAGGGCTTGGATACATGCTATTAGTGTAAGCCATTTGGTAGGGTCCCATATGATAAGGAAATGGATAGCGCTGGTTGGTGTTAGGATTATGTGGGCTGCTGGAGGGCACAGGGTAGCAATACGGGTTGTCCGAGTTTTGGAATTTGTAGTAGGCCATGGCAGAAGCCTGCTGGGATCGAAAGCGCTCACCCTGCGTGACTGGAGGGCTGCCTGCTACCTCATCATCTGTGTCCAGAAAATGAAGCTGTCCATATCCTGTACCTGTCTGAAGATATACAGACTGCTGAAGAGATGAATGCTGTGAGGACTGATTGCTGGTAAGAGCAGGTTTTTGGTCTGGGTTATTTGGATCCCAGAGTCGCCTTGCTCCTCCTCCTCGACCTCCTCTACTCCTGCCAGCTGCACCACCTCTAATTCCACCAAAAAGAAGCCTTTGCCCCACTTCAGGTGAATTAGAGATATCTGTCCGGGCCGGAAGTACCAGGATGCCCCCACCTCGGCCACGAGGAATGGGGCCCTCCTTGCGATGTTGTGCATCCCCACTATGTGACGAGGTGTCCGACTGTTTTTCCAAAGAGACCCTGAGGATTCCCTGACCCCCACCTTTGTTTCCCTTTTGTCTGTTTCGTTCGCCTCTCTGTCTCTCTCTACTTAACTGGCCCTCACCACCTCTTCTCTTCCTCCTCCTATCGTCTGCTCTGTCACTCATCTCACTTCCTTCCAGTGATTCTGTAGAGGATTCCTCATTTGTTGTCCAACTTTTTAAAGGATGCCTTTGTCCTTCTCCACCAACAATAGCCCCCTTTTTATTGTTGTCTCTAGAATGTGACCAATTTGTACTCTCCACATCCTTTCCTAGTCCAGGATAATCCAGGCTAGTCACACTGCTCGCTGAGCTACTGCTGTAAGTTCGATTACGTGAGCGCCGAATATCTGATTTGGAATAGCGTTTCGAGGTTGGTGTTGTGACATTTGCATTGGATCGATTTCTGTTTACGTTTTTTTCTGTCTTGGCATCTCTCTCAGCATCTCTGGATCTGCTGTTGTTGGTTTCGCCACTTCGGTTTTCTCTGCGGTTCTCTCTTCCTTTATTTTGGTGTGTTTGCTTTGCTTTATCCATTTTCTCGACGTCTGCTTCTACAGCTCTCTTGTCTTTTTCCCTCACAGTATTCCTTTGATTATTCTTACCCTGATCACCTGCCTCATCTTCTTTTCTGGAGTCCTGAGTCTTTTCCACGCCTCTCCTCCTTCGGTTTCCCCTTTCTCTCTTTTTCTCTGACTTTTCTTCCTCATCTTTGGTTCCTGACCCTTGACCTCGCCTTTTCTTGTCAGTTGGTTCCCTTCCCTTGCAACTTAGTTCTCCAGCATCTTGACTTGTATATTCAACTTTATCCTTTTCTTGCATGTTGAGATTTTCAACTTTGCTAGTAATTTTCTCCACTGAAGCATCAACGGGTATTTCAGGTGTTTCCACATCTTGGCTTCCTTGCTTTCTACTTGCCTCACTAGAAGTAAACACCTTTGCACTCTCTTGTGTGCCTTTTACTCTTTTATCTTTTCCACTCTGCTTCTGTATAGAGGTTTTTATGTCCACTCCACTTTCCCTCGTACTTTGCTGAGATTCTGGCTCGGTTTTTTGCTCTTCCTTTTTAGGAGGCTTATCCTGTTCTCTTCCAGCCCCACTGTCCTTCCCTTGAATGTTTCTTCTACTCCCAGGTTGATAAAATTCTCTGTCTGGTTTTCGGGTTTTCTTTGCTGGCTTAGCTGCTCCTACAGGTTCTTGATGTTCATTTTCCTTTTCAACAAACAATTTTTCATCATTTGTATCCGATTTATTCTGCGCATGTCTCCCTTTTCTGCAGTTCTGACTGTTACCACCATCGCCTCTCATCCTGTCTTCATCCTTTTTATTGGTACCTGTCCCACTGTCTGTCCACCCTTGTCTCTCCAAAGGTGTCTCCCCAGACACAGCCTTTTTTTCACTCTGGGATGGCTGATCATGCTCATGTGATTCGGCAGCTAGGGGCTCACTTTGACCAGTTTCTGGCTCACTGTCATGGTTATGTCGTCCATGTCCAGGAACTGGCTGGTAGCGTTGCAGATCAGGACGCTTTCCTTCACGCCTTCTGTGCTGCTTGTGTGTGTGATGCTCCTGTTGTTCCTCTGCAGAAAGAACAAATTAAGTTTATATTTAATGGACTGTAATCCACTGTAATGGTAATAATCCAAAGAAGCATTTAAGTTCTACAGAACCCAGAGCTAATGTAGTGTGTGACATTATAAAAGATGTCAAACTAATGGGTCAGTACACCATAAACGTGAGGAAGGTCTCTCTGGCTTTTTAGTCCAGTCGGCCCCATATGAAAAGTACTACTTGTTATCAGATACATCGACTCAGATTAACTTTTACAAGTTCCTTTGTCAGCTAATTTTTAACCACAAAGTTTAACTTACAGGCTGATCCAAGGACTATTAAGTCAAGTGCAGTTGGCCATGTTAGTCCCATCATCCTCCTTGTACCATTTAGCAACTCTGTCCTGAAATACGGTGGTTTTTAGAGCTTGCTTATATTGGACATATTAACTGTTTTAAAGCATGCAAACTTCTTTTGTACATCCTGTATACTAACTCACGTGAGGCATCAGTCACCCAGGCCAAAAGACTGATCAGCGACCAACTGGCAACCTCCAGTCGTATTTTCCTGACTGGTTTTCAAACAGGATCCTGGAAGTTGCTGGACCAAAAACCTCACTGTGACTGCTCAGGTATCTAGCACCGTGCCAATAGCTTGTCTCAGAGTTTTATTTTCACCTTTTGAAAAATACTGGTTGCAGAGTTAAGACACAAGTTTTATTTTTTTCCCTACTGCTTGGCGAGTACTTTGTGTTTGCAGACAAGCTGGCATTTTCAATGCAAACTACTGGTGACTGCAGCAAACTGCAAGCAAACAAAGCAATCCCCAGGAGTTCTTTCGTGAACCATCTTATACATTTTCGTGACTAATTTCTAGCCACTTCCAGCAACCACTCGGGAATACACTTTTTTTTCACCCCCTCACAAACAGCGACTGCCACATGGTCGTTGACCAGCTTGTTTCAGAGAGGATATATGTTATCCCCAAACTAACTAAATATCTACTGAAAACGAAACAAACCTTTTTACCAAGCAGCCTTTAATGCAAACTTCTCCCACTAGCTCTTTAACCATAGACTAACCTCAAACTCTCTCTAGCCCTGCCTGTTCTAGTTAATATTTCACTTATAACAGGAAACCATTATCAGTTAAAGGTTTTTTTTTTCTTTCCTATGAACATATTGTAAAGCACTGATATGTTTAGTTTTGAGGTTTCTTTTTGTTTAGTGATGCACCACTTGTTAAATTCTGCGCGGATAAAACATTTAAGAAACAATTTATCCACTTTTTTGTTAGTTTATTTATAGATAGAGTAGCGACCTGGGTGTTTCCTTTCTCTCGCCCTGTGACAGCCAAGATACGCTCCAGCCCAACCGAAACACTGAACTTGATAAGCGAAAACAAATAGATAGATGGCTATTTTGTTTTTCTGCATACTGTACTTGTTTTTTCCTCGGGAAATAACTACACTTGTATTATGTCAAAAATAATTAAACGTCGCTTAGATTTTCAACATTTAAACGGCACAAAATAAAGTAAATGTTGTCTTCTTGCTAACAGGCTGATGTCGGCCGATATCATGGTGATCATGTAAGTTTCACACACAGCCACCTGCTCATAGCGTTTATCAAACAGAATCCGCCTTGCAGGAATGAGCGGAAATGACCAGGTACAGATAAATCCACAAAACTTCCCACAAAACTAAGAAACCCGCATCACCCTTTTGACGTCTTTCTTAATAGCCGCAATGTGCAAGTTTAAAGTTTACGGTTGGAAGAGTTGGCGAATTCTGTAACATTAACTATCGTTTAACTTAACCGCAAGAGGAGTCTAGCATTCTCGTTTAAAAAAAAAAGCGTAGTGTACTTTAAATGCAGACATTACGCGTAAGAAAGAGCTGATTAAATGTTTAAAGTAGAAATACTAAATCGTGACAAGACTATGACGAGCGTTTTGTAGAGGGGGCGTTTAAAACAGGCAGCGCGGGACTATGGAGTAGACAGGCACACGGCTGGCTAGCTAGCTAACAACATTAGCTAGATACAAACTTGGTAACTCCCGTCGGTCACTTTCAGATAACTTGGGATACTTTTTCGCTTGAATTTCAAGACTCTTTCAGCAATTTGTTCTTTACGCGTATCCAATTAACTTATTCTCACCTTTGTGACACTCAGTAACGCTGACTGAATTCGACGCTTCAGCTCGGAGTTCCGCAGCTGAGATTCGCACTCGATCCAGTTCCGCCGCCATCTTTGCTTTCACTCGAACAAACACAACAAATACGGTGGCCCCGCTGGTTCAAATATCTTAACCGGGTGACGTTGCAGCCAGCAGTACTGTTCCTTCACAGTGACATCAACCCGTGCATATTTTTAATCAAGCAATGGAATGAATAACAAAATTTTCGAGATATATATATATATATATATATATATATATATATATATATATATATATATATATATATATATATATATTTTTTTTTTTTTTTTTTTTTTTTTTTTTTACATAATTTGTGGTTCTAAATTTTTTAAAAATCAGTCAGGCAGTTTCATTACTTTATTAACTTAAGTTACTTACCAACAATCTGTATAAAAACATTTGATACATGACATAAACACATTTAAACCATTAATTTGTGGTTGCTTGCTTTAAAATATAATGTAACATATACATATAATTTGTGTATAAATATACCCTATATTTATACATAAATCATATAAGATGTGCCTTTTATAGTGAAAATCATTTTATTATATGATAGATAGATAGATAGATAGATAGATAGATAGATAGATAGATAGATAGATAGATAGATAGATAGATAGATAGATTTATCACATTTTTATAGAAGTCATTCTGATGTAAATATTACGTAGGCATTGACCTACATGTGAGGCCTGTGTGGAAGAGACAGGTCAACAAGTTATATAAAGATTTTTTTAACAGACATATAGATCGTATTTAGCGTCAACCATACATGGCAGCACAGGACTTTCATATATGACCACTAGGTGTCAGGGTTGATTATCTATTTCCTTTTTTTTTTTACCCAACTGTCCTTTCGTCCAATACTTCTGATTGGCCCAACAAACTTTCCCCTAACTACTTTGTAGTAATTTATATGAATGTAATGCACTCTCTTCTCTCTCACGCCTTCTACTGATAGCTTCCATGTGAACTTGCAAGCTGCATGATGGGGAAATGTGAAGAGAAGGCGTAATGTGGAACAGCCAAAGCAAATATACATGAAGATGGGGCTCTGTGTGCGCGCGCGTGAACGTGTGTGTGTGTGGGGGGGGGGGGCAGTCATCTGCATATGAGGTAGTATGTGTACAGTTTAAGCAGAGATCATCTGTGTGGTTGATGCTAGAGTAAACAGCTTCATTTCCCTAGCAACACCAAATTAAAGGGCCAGAGTCTCTTGTCCTTCGTAGAGTCTCCCACACATTTTTTTTAATCCAGAGGCAAACTAAACTTTATTTTCTGTAACTATTCCTCCCTAATGTCACTAAATTATTTATCCAAGGTGTCTGGCTCACCTTTTTGGCATAGTAATCAGGAATGTGGCCTCTTATATGTGTCATTAAAAGAAGTTACTTCTGTCAAATAGCCACTTAAGTTTAAACCCAAATCCAAAAGCAATCATACGGCTGTTTGAGAAAATCTAACTTGTAAGAAATCAGAAACATTTTTTTTAACACAGTGATCTGCACACACTTCATTTTTCAGATTTACATTGTGGTTTTCTATTAGCAAAAGGATTTTCCTACACTGTCATGGCGCTGTCTTATTTTCTTTGTGCTGATCACGACAAGGCGGTGCACTGTTGCCTCACAGCGAGGGGGCTCGAACCTTCAGGTCGGCTGGCCTTCTCTCTTCCACACTCGACATGCTTGTCAGGTGTAAGAGTGATTCCAAATTGGCCGAAGGCGTGAATATGAGAGTGTGTGGTTTCCTCTCTGTGTGTTAGCCCTGTGACTGACTGCCAACATGTCCATGGTGTAGCTTGGATTTGATTGGCAACTAGTAAAATGGTTGGACTGAATGCTTTTATTAACAAGGCATATTTCTAATCGATCAGTAATTTGATCTTATTATCCTCTCACTCTTCTCAGTGAGTCTATATTTTTCATTTTTCATTACAAGGATTCATATGTGGTATCGAATGATGTGTAAATGCAGAATACAGTTGTGATGTAATGCTGGCAATGTCTCTTGATGAAGCGCTGGCACACCAGGGGTTGTAGAGTGTTTCGTGTCTGCAGTGGAAAGATGTGAGAGAGGGTGGGGGCTGCCGGAAGTGGTGGGTGTGTGTCTCCCTGTGTTGTGTGTGTGTATGAGTCTGTAAGTGTGGGTGCCTGCGTGCCCGTCGTGTATGTGTATGCGTGCAGAGTTCTGATTGTCGGTGCTGCACCACGGTGCAGGTGGAGCAATGCAGGATGACAAGAGACACGGAAGGACAGAGAGAGAGAGGGAGGCAGGGAGGTTGTGAGGGAGGCAGACAAGAGAAAGAGGGAAAGAGGTGAGGAGGCATGATGCAGGAGGAGAGGAGAGAACAGGAGGAGGAAAGACCATGAATACAGATGAGAAAAGCGGGGGAAGCTGGGAGCTTTTGCAGGTGAATTTCTGACACCGGGGAGTTTCTCCGACCCAATCAAGTGTCGATCTTTTCTGCCCCCCCAATCTAATTTTTTTCCCTCTCCCTCTCATTTCTGCCTCTCTCTTTCTCTGGCCTCCCCCCACTGGGACACTGGAAGGTGGGAGGAGATGACTTTTTAGAGATGACTGGAGTGCAGAGGGAGGAGGGACAGATGGGGGAATACGCTCGCTGGAAGTAGAACAGTGTGTGGAGCAGAATTAAAATGCCGGGACTGGGGTCTAAATAAAAGAGAATAAAAATGGCTGGAGGATGAAAGTGAGGCAACTGCAATGGGACCCACATCTCGAGTAGTGAGAGAGACAGAAATGAAAGGAGCAATGTGTAGGAGAGACAGACAGGAAAACTCAGAGTAAGACAGACTGGGGGCCAGAGGCTTGTGTGACGCATATTTGCTGGCACTAGATGTTTGGAGACTATCCATTTCAACTGTTTTTTTAATGTATAATTCACAAAAAGAAATAGAAGGAGTGACAGGGGAGTGATGAGCGAACAGACAATATGAGTACATGGAGTGATGTGTCAACAGAGCAGCCAAACAGAAGACAGTGAATTTTAAACAAAGAGATAGGAGGTAGAGTGTGACAAAGGCTGAAGCAGGGAAAGCTCACTGACTGCATTTTACAACCTTATACGATCAAAGCTGTATTAAAAATATTAATCACATTTCATAGCTCAAAGAACAATACTTCTTAATTTCTTATTGCACACTGTGTCTGTGTTAGCCTGACCCAGTTCTTCGCTGAAGTTGGGTGAAACGGTCAAGCCCTAAATTATATTAGTGACCAAACTTTGGCTTCAGATGAAAACTATGTGTCTGATTTCTTGTGTTCTTCTCTTGTTCTTGTGTAAATGTGGTTGGGATTGCTGTAGGTTCTGTGTATCTGATTGATGTTTGGCTCCAGATGCACATTCCACTGTCACAGAGCACCACTTGTAGCTGTCTGCACGGGAACAATGGTCTACAGGTAAACATAACAAATGGAAATTGATTGTGCAGCATCATGTAATGACTGACCCACCTCAGTGATTGTTAACAAATAAAATCTAGGAAATCTTTTTTTGGATCTGATTTTCAGACACATGGAAAATCCTGCGTTGTTTTTACTAAACAATGCATGTCAGGCAGACATGACATGTGGTCAGTCTGTAAGCTTCCAACATATGGAATCATATGCCAGCTGAAATAGTCCCTGTGATCAACGCATTAAATTCCAGTCATCTCCACGCTTAACTCGTGCAAACAGATGTGCTCACTCCAGCACCGGCACTCCCCTTTGACACACTCGTGTGCGCACAAATGGCTGCCTACACATACGCACAGCTGGCACTGCACATTAATTACATTCAGCATATGACTTTGGCGTAATGGTGGGAAGTTTTTGCGTGTGTCACTGTCAGAGTTGCAGCTGATGAAAAGAGATGGCATGTGACTTTGGGAGCTCATCGCCTCAGGGCACGGGTTGCCCCGCACGCTTTTGGCACATGAGACCTAATCCTGGGAACGACCTTGCCGATGCCGATGCCATTCCGGGGTTAGTTGATTCTGCCTGGGCCATTTTAACCAACTGCACATTACTTCCTCTGATTCACGCAACATTTAAAACTGAAAAAGAAAATGCACATTTTTCAAAGTTTCTGAGTAGGAATGGGTTCACACTGTGTGTCACTGCTTAGGTGAACGTGCATTTGTGCGAGAGTGGGTGGATGTGGAGTTGCCACTGTGTGCGAGTGTGGCTTTGTGATCTCACAAATCTTGTAGGCAAGAAGATGTGGGGGCGAGAGGGGTTTCACTAATAAACACCCACTCCTTCCAAAACCTCCATCTCACTCTGACACACACACACACACATACACCCACCACACCGCTACAAACACCCTCCTCCTCCTCCCCAGCTTTCCTTTGACAGAATCCTCATTACAGGCACGTTTGGCAGCACCGAGTCTTCCTCTCTCTCTCTGTCTCTCTCTCCTCTCTTCTCCTCTCCCTCCCCATCTCCATCTCTGCACTCCCTCTCTGTCGTTTTCATTTGCTCATTCTCTCTTGCCCTGCTCATTGCGTTCGAGCCAGCTTGGCAATCAAAGGGAGAGAAAACACAAATGAGAGCGAAGGGGGCTTGGGGGGGTGAGGGTTGAGTGAGGATGCTCACTGGGATTTCAGTATGAGTCAGAATGGGAGAAGGCGAGGTGGGAAGGCAAGGTAGGCGGTTGTGAGGAGAGAGAGGGAGAGTAAGGGAGGGATAGAAGAAGGTCTTTCTTTTTTTTAAATTTCTTTTTCTCTTATCTGTCTGCGTTCTCTGTTTGGAATACAGATGAGGAGATAGAAAGACAGCCAACAACTGGGCATGACAAACAGATGAGAGATTTGAGCAGGAAATGATCTGCATTCCGATTTGTGATCAAGTTTGGAGATAAGAGCGAGCTGCCTCTGCACTGATCGCTTGATGATAGATCCAAGCGTCTGATAGGAATTTATAGCATGTAGAAGATGAATATAGCATCCGGAGCACAATTTGAAATCATCTGGATATCATTTTTAAATGGTGAAAAGATAAGAAAGATATCATGATGCAACTGATGTGTGTGTGTGTGTGTGTGCGCGCGCGTGTGCGTGCGTGTTTGTGAGGCATTATAATAAGAAGGAGTGCAAGATCAAGGAAGGGAATTAGTGGGGAATTACTTCATTCATACTTTTTCAATTATTCACCCTCCCCATCCGACTCCCACTGTTCGCATATTCATGTGGGGTGTAGTAGAGGAAATTGGATTGTGTATGCCTGTGTACACACACTTGCCCAGAACTTACCCTCTACCACACGTCAGCGTGCATACGAAGCAATGATAGGCTGCAGTCGGCGGAGATGCTATAGTTCTGAGGCCCAGGGGCTGAAAGTTTTCCTCTCCTCCTCTTTTGTCGTAATTTCTCAGCCACACTTTCTCTGAAAGAGGAAGTAAAAAGTCGAGACCTAAAATGAAACGTAATCACAGAGGGAATAAAATGACTCCCGGTGTTAAAGTGTTGATCTGGCTCACGTGGGTGTATTGTTGTCCTGATTTCTTAGCTTGCTGCAAGAAGTCCCCTCCCCCTATCAGTACTGTGTTAATTATATCTCTCGGTGGGCTACTCTTTTTAAAATAAGGAGCGAGTGGTCAATATTCATAGTCATACTGTGTCATAGATCTCCTTGATCTGAGAAACACCACGCAGAACTGATCACATTTCACAAAGTCTGTAAAAATATGTTCAAAACAGGTTGATAATCTTAAAATTACTAGAAATATTCCACTTAAGCAGGTAATCAAATAAAACAATATGTGATTAAATCAACCCTCAAATGGTTAGAACTTTCTAAAGTTAGCTGAAGTTTTGTCATAAGTTCCAAACAGGAAGCAGTGTAGGTAAGAGAAGTGGCTGACCGTGCAACAAAGGTCTGGAGTTGGAATGAATGGAAGGAACGTCATGGTTTCATAAGCCCTACATTACCTTGGTTGACCCTGGTATAAGGTGTAGGCTGATAGAAAGCAGAGGCTCTGGTCCCTGACACATGGATGTAACCCTTCCTGTTCAAAGATGCTCTCTGGATTGGAATAGAAATGAACTCACTCATATTTAACCAGCCACCCATTGAGACCTGGCCAAGAAAATGTACACCTCTATTACCACTGCATCTCTGTGTTTTGTATCACGTCTTTGTGACTTTTTTAAGGGTCTGTACATTTCCTTTTAGAGTGTTTAATTTTCTTTGTTGTTGTTGTTGTTTTAAATTTTTTTTTAAAAATTCATTCGTGTGAGAAAGTATAGGGCTTTGAAAAAGAAAAAAAGTTTATTCCCAGAGTGTGTGGGCTACAATTAAAACAATCTTGCTTTGATTTGGACTTTAAAAGGGAAAGGTGAATTGCAATTTAAGGAGACTTTTTCTTTTGAAATCCACATTTCCTAATAGGGAAATTATCCCTGCTTCATAGGCGGAGGCTGTGTGGAGGTGGGTTGTACACAGGTCACAAGCCACACCTGGCCCCTCCTAAAGGCATGCGGGGACATCGAGTTTTCTCTCAACTTCTTTTTGTGGCGTGACTCCGTTTTTTCCTCCACCACAGCTTTACACGAGTCTCTCACTTTACACGCCTACGTATGTCTGACACACTTCTTTACGCACGAGGGTCTCCCCCAAATCTCCCTAAATATGTGAGTGGAATAAAATCGGGCTGAGATTACGCACGACTCTTGTGACATCTCTCGTGAGGCTTTTACAGATATGTGGAGTCAGGGTTATCTACACCTTAAAACAATTAAAATAAAATTCAATGAATAAAACAAGTCGGTGCTCTGCGCCAAACGTTTTCGTTGTAATTTTAAGCAGGCAGCCGCAGTGATTCACCGCCAAATCTACACATCACGATCTGGCGGCGAGCAACTGGTGAACACATTTTCATCCATTCCAGCCTTTACATGCTTGTGTTCTGGTAAGTCTCTTTACATATTCACATGCTCGGTCGAGAGAGGCTGGAAATGCGGGTTGATTTGAAATGGTACAAATAACATTTTCTCAAACGAGCCACCTGACATTAACGCTGAATCCCCCGACGGGAGCAATTACGGCACATTTTTGCGAGTCTTCCTGGTAAAAATAAATAGACATTTAGATCAAATGCTTCCTTTGCGAAATGTTACAAAGCAATTATGTAATGAATCGCTTATTCATTCACAAATGGAAATAGATTTTGAAGTCACTGAGTACCTCCGAGCCCCCCCCCCCCCCCCCCCCCCCCCCGAGATTTCTTTTAAACATTTATTTATTTATTTTTTAATATTTGAGATAATCTTAGACCGGAGCACGCATGCACAACAAACGTACTATTTTCACTCTCTCCTTTTAAAAGACCTGCACAGTGATTCAGGCTATACTTTTCCTCCCCTTTATAAATAGCTGCACTCCGCTCAATGACGTGGGATACGCACGTACATGTGTAGGTGAATCTTTGAATGAGCGCTCCCTCTCCCCTCTCCTCCCTCTCTCCCCTCCTCCCTCCTCCGTGCCTTCTACTAGTTACTACGGGATCTCTATAAAAAGCCTAAGGTTGATGGGAGAGCCCGGTCTATGGAAAGCGACTCTGGAGAAGAGGGACGGCAGAGTCTGTGCGCGAAGACAGCATGGCACAGATTTGCGCTGACAGTCTTGTGGTGATGAAGACAGCGAGTTCAGAGAGAGAGAGGGGACAGAGATATTTCCACAGCCAAGTGCCGCAGACACTCAGGGAGCTTTGAATAAGGTAAGTTTAATTATTATGATTATGATTATTATTTTTAGGGTTGTTCGTTTTTTGTGTTACTTTAAAAGAAATACATAAGAATTGTGCAGCAGGCTAAATGTAGGGAGACAGTATAACTGACGAGCCATCCTTTTAAGAAACCCAGAAGTCTGCGCTTGACAGCAGTCTCATCTTTACTTGGAAGTTGCTGCAGTGTGACTCATTTTCACTCCCATGTGGGCAGCACTCAGCCTGCAACCTGGGAAAAAGGGAGAATCACTGATATCTAGAAAATCAAATCTACAGACAGAAAAAAAATCGCTCAATAAGTACCTCCTTGCCGTCTTGTGCGGTCTCGAGGCGCATTTTAAAGACACGTACCACCGTTCACTGCCGGTGATTAACGTTCACCTGCCATCCAGGTCACATCAGGTATCTGATCAAACAGAGAGGTGCTGGTTAGGCTGCCTCTAAGGCAGCTCCGGGTCCTCTGTAGCCTGCCCGGCTCTCTGTCCAACAAAGATGTGCAAATCCCACTGTGCAATGTACACTGACACGTGCACTGACACAAAAGCGCGCACACTCTCTTGTGCTTCAGTGTGTGTGTGAGTGCGTGTGTGTAGCTGCGCAGTTGGTTATAGCTGCGTGTGGGATAAAGGGGAGTGTGGCTGTGGGGGAGTGCTCCTCACCCATCCCCCACCTCATCTACAATCTCGGGAGCGCGTGGCACCGGGAGGTTTCCGGTGGTAGTGATGACATTATAGCCATCACTTTCTGCCGGTGTGGCGTTGCAGTCCTCGCCTCCCTCCCCCCCCTCCCTCACATCTTTCGCCCCTCCTTGCACTTCCGGTCGGCGTTTCCCTTATCTTTGTTTTTTTGTCCCCCCCCCCCCCCCCCCAGTCCCAGTACTGTGACGTAGTCAGTCAGTGAAGTCACCCCTGCGTCATTCTTGCGCACTTTGCAGATGATACGCAGTCACCTACTATAACCCTTTTATAGGCATTGCGCTCACGCGCGCACGCGCACACCGCAGTGTGTGATCCTCTGGTGTGCAGCTGTGAATGCGCAATGTGAGAGGCTCGTGCACGGAGAACACGAGCGAGGAGTGGGTGGAGCGAGTCAATGAAGCCCCTTGTTCATTCACAAGTCTTTGTCCACGGGCTCCTGTAGGACTTGGAGCGGAGGGTTTTTTGTGTTAGGAAGGCAAAGCTAGCCGAGATCACGTACTAATCTATCACACTGGAAGACTTAGTGACGTGCATTACATGAATGAAAGCCGTGAACGATATTATTCATCATGGCCAGAGTTGTGCGGGCCATAAACTGTAAGAGTGTGACGCTTAGACTCGGTAACCGTAGAGATGAGTCTATATTTAATGTAGGCTTTCTATATTAAAAACAAATATAATAGTGAAGATCCAAAGTCCAGCTTCAAGATGATCCCGAGATGGTCCCGCACCCTCAGCCCACACGGTCTCCGCGGTTTCTCCCCAGCGCCATGGAAACCAAGCCAGACTGAAGCACTGCCCACGCGCTCTGATAAGCCAGGTGGCAGAATGGGACGAGAGCCGATTGGTGCGCTCGCGATGGGACGTCATACGCCCGTACCCTTAGACTAGTCGAGCACTGAGGCACGTAACAAGACTCGTCACCTGGCCGTTTATTAAAGAAATTAGAGCGGGGACCTGGGAGGTTGTGGAAAAGAGCGCGCTGCAGCGCGAGGCAAACGTGTAGAGTTGGTTTTTATGATTTTAAATCAGGATCATAATGTAAGAAACTATTTAAACGCTAAAAAACAAGAAGAAAGATGCTTAACAAACAGCTGGAAGAAAACTAGACCTTAGCGATGCCTTTCAGATGAAAGGTGACGTCCTGTTCAGCACCGCGAACAGCACCGAGCCACGACGCGGCTGTGTCGCTGTCCCAGCGTCGTAGTGCTGAAAAAAGAAGTAGTAGTGGTGGTGGGGGGGATAGAAAGATGGAGATATAAAGGAAGCTGATGCAGAGATAGTTTGCTTATGGGGAAAAACTCATTTAAAAAAAGGTTTTTGATGTGTCATTATTATGAGCTGATAAGGAAGTGTTACACAGTAGTCTTGTGTTAGCCCTCCTCAGTATACAGTGCTATGATTGCATAACTCTGAAACGTCCCATGTGATTGGGCAGTGACTCACCAGCTAAGTCTCATAATCATCACTTCTAATCAGGTACATCTTCATTTTCCAGGTCGAAAGCACAGCAGCTTAAAGATGTTGAGGGTGAGAAAGGAGGTTTTTTTTTTTTTTTAGTCTTCTGTGATTAATTGCTCGCTTGTTAATATGCTAAATCTTTCAGTCTGCAGTAAAAACCTATCTAGGGATGGTTAAAGAAGCCAAGGGCATTTACAGTATGATCCCAATAGTGGTTCAAGTCTCGGTGTCGCCTACACTGCTGGAGGAGACTCCTAAATATGTCCAGAGCTCCTCTGAGACAGCTTATTATGTGAACACCAGTTTATTAGACATCCCTAATGTCTGGTGTCGCTCTGCCTCCCTCCCTCTCTGCTCTCTCACTTGCACTTTCATAGGTACAAACAATAACTAGGTCAGAGACAGGAAAACAGTGGGTGGAGGATGAATAATACCGACCCTTCTCAGGTTTTTTTTTTTTTTTTTTAATAAATGTTTATACAGTGTTGAATGTGTTTAAATAAAAGGATGAACTGGATGACTCATTTTAAACAAAATTTGACTTTTTTTGTTTTGCTCTAGGGATTTATTGGCTTAGGAGATTAACTGATTGCCTCTTGGGTTAGGTGATCTTTTTTGTAACTAGGATGTTTGTAGAAACTGTTTAAACCTTATATAAGTGAATGAAACATGTATAGAAACTATACTGGTGTTGAAGTGTAAACGCGAATTACAGCAGCTTTCTTAAAAAAACGTATCACCACAACCCTTCACTTGTTCTTTCTCACCCGCAGCAGAATTATATGCCTAAGTAATTAAGGGAGTAAATCAGCCAGAGTACTGCAGACTTCCACTTGTGAACGTTGTAATGGGTGTTTCAGAATTCACATTTTCCCAGTTAATTTTGCACAGAAGCAAAAGCTAATTTCGTCTCACCTGACGTTTAAACAGTTGCGTTGTATGCAAAGATGGTGCTACATTGGGAAACCTGAAGCCCAAACAGCAGCAATGACCACTAAGATGGTTAAAGCAGCAAAAATGAATCGTTTTGCATACTCGTTCTAGTCTTTCCGTATCATCTATTTAGACTACTGGGATTCCCCAGGTCAACAAAGATTGTACCAATGATCGGCCTTTTGGGAAATGTGTCAAGTTTTACTGCTGTAATTACACTCACACCTCTCCTCTTTTTGCTGATGCAGGTTTTTCCATGAGGGGATTGTTTGTCCTTCTCACCATCTCTTCCCTGTCCTGTTGCCAGAGCATCAGCACCTTGGCTTTAGACTGCTTACTGCTTATACAGTATCAAAGTACAGTAACAGTCTACAGTCATGGCTACTGAAGCCTGGCAATGCATCAAACACCACAGTGAAGGCAACATGAACACCCAGTGAAAAAGAAAAAGATATTATCCCATTCTTTTTTAAATGGCTGTTGTGATGGCAGGAGTTCACTCTGCTAGAGATTCCCCTCTGTGCCCCCCCCCCCCCCCCCCCCCCCCCCCCACACACACACACACACACAAAACACCCACCCACTCAGCCACCCACCCGCTCAGAGAGGAAACCTGTGTGGGCTTGCATTGGGGGAGACCTACACAATGTAAGCACGTAACATTCACACTCAAGCCAATGAGACCTTGCAGGTTTCCTGTTACCATGCCAACTCCAGTTCCTCCTCCACCCTGCTGTCTCCATGGCGACCGTGGCATTAGATTGTTACTCTAGCAACAGCACCATGGTAACAGTCTACAGCCATGGTCGTTAGGGGCAGGTGTCATCAGGAAAGAGAGAAGTTGCAGCTCATGGTGAACTTCACAGTTAAGGTGTCTCGTGCAGTTGGTGAGATGTCACTTATTTGTTCAGGTGAAAAGATGCCAGTTTAATGTATTCATGTCTGTGAATACTGAGGAATGACTCATGTCATTCATTGCTTATGGTGTTTTGACTTTATTTAATAATGTGTTTTGCTCGCTACACCCAACACCTTCACGATAAGTTAAGCTGCGACACGTGTAGACACACGCTGCCTTCCTTTTTAACTTCATTACACATAGGATGCTTCTTTTGATTAGTGAGTACAGTGATGAATGCACAGAGCACATGCTGAACGGATGAGTCAGCCAGCTCCAACACCTGCTCTCTGTTTATCAGACAAGAGCAGCTTCACTTCAAAGCAGCACAGCCAAGAATTCCCTGTGGGCAGCGCTATAACCTGCAGCCACATACAAACACACACTGGGTCCTAACAGGTGGGCTAACCCACACGCACGCATGCACACACACACGTTTGGTATGCTTACAACAAACACATCACACTTATAAAGACTGCACTCCAACTTAGGCTACTCTACTTCAAACATTACTCGGTAATGTTTAGAGTTATACTGCCCTCTAGAGGCTTGAATTTGCCAAGGTCATCTGCTTAACACATTTTTTTCCCCAGACTCAAAAGTTCTGCAGCAAATGAAATATAAATAAAAGCTTTATCCCAGTGGTGTGTGGATACTTGCGAAATTATATGCCTTTCAATGCGATGATGTGTTAGCTTTTCCTACTTTGTAACCGAAAAAGTGGATGCTGATGAAGATAATCAAAACAAGACTAATGTTTTTATAAACCTCCAGATTCCTCCATGACAGTAAGATATATTTCTCATGTTATTTGTGCACTGCAGCTGCCCAAACCCTTAGACAATGAAGATAAGTTTCTAAAAAAAAGAGAAAAAAAAACAGAGTGATTCGGGATACAAGGGAGCGCACAGAGCAAAAATCCTATGTAAACCATATCAGCCTTTATAGATTAGATCAAATAAACACAAGTTAAAAAGAAATCTTATTTTCATTTAAAAATGCTCTTTATTGAAAAGGAGGCCGATGAGGCACACAAGGGTCATTACTAAAGACATTTCAAAGAAGTTTGCAGAGAAAACACTACAGGAATCACATTTTTGCATTGCGTCACTCCAGCTGGAACCTGATCTTTTCAAATATTTGTCGTTCACTGATTTGCCAAAGGAAAATAGAAGGAAAGGGAACAAGGACAAGAAAAAAAAGATCAGTTGTTTATCCTCTACCTCCCTGCACCGTAAAAGCCCATGTGCTGAGAGTTAAAGAACAGCACATAAACTCTTACTGTTAAGGGCTGAGAAGTCGCTGCAGGTCAAACTACATAAAAGGGAACATACCACAGCTTGCTTTGGGGGTGACTGGTTGGGGTTGTAGCTATAGCACATCCTAAGTTGGCACTGGGCAAGAGGTGGAGTACATCTTGGACAGGCTACTGAATCAGGGCTAAAACAGAGAGACACTCACACTCACATGCACATTCCGCAAATGAATCCAATATAAAACAAAAGAAAACAAACAAAAATAAATGCAGGACATCTTGCTGGTATGTAAGTATACCAACGGAGAACAACAAGGCGCAGTCTTCAAGTGACAGCGTTCAAGTGTTTATTCTTCAAGCATATTTCTACAAAAACAGATCAGCATGTGTCTACTCTAAGTCATTCTACTTATTCTGAATTGAGTACCACTCACGTGTGGTCTTCTAATATGCAAATCATAGGCATGAGGAGAAAACGAAGCTTTAGTCTGCACAGAGACAGTAGGCCAATCAGGAGGTTTGAACCTTCTTGCTGTGAGGTGATGCTGCTAACCAATGCACCCCTATTTGTACGAGCCAATGATAAAAACTTCTATTCCCACTTATTCCTACTAACAGTCTTAGGCCCTGTTTTCTTTTACACTTTCAGTCTAATGCAATCATCAAACTTTGTGTTCTTGCTGTTGTTATTCCTCTGCACATATCATCTTGGTCTTGATGACCACTTTTACGCTCCACGCCTCTTCATAACTGTGCATAACGGCGCAACAGAGTTGACTTATAAAAAAAAAGAAAGAAGTGAAAACATGCCTCTTGCTCTCCTTCTGTGTGTGTCTATCTTAAACTGACTCCACCACAGTCCTGCCTCATGGCCATGATGACTAATATTTACCCCAGTAGTGTCAGTTAGGCACCTATAAGGACAGCCAAACCACAGCTGTCCACGCCAGGCCCCAGCCACAGCCTCTAAAGCAGCACAGTAAAGCAGACAAGCAGACAAATGCCTGCAGATGACATCATACATCAAACGACCGCTGCCCTAACTCAAGAAAGCCTCGTCCGTGTCCTCAGTTCACCTCTGTACCTCCTTCTGCCAAAAAAAGGGAAAAAAAAGAACATTAGCACATCCTGTGATCATATTTACATCTGGTATTACAGTTACAGAGTCAACCAGACAGGCTCACACTGAACAGGTTAAGCAGTCACAGGAGATTCCACCTGGGACTAACTGTTTTTCAAGGTGCGGGGATCATCCAGCCATTATTCAAAGAAATAATAATAATGTGCAGTAAAGTTGTCACAGTTCTGGGCGCATGACTGGAAGCAGACAGGCAACCAAGCAGCCGCTGGCCCCAGCGAAAGTACACTTTCATCCACACAAACAAGAAAACCACAAAGTAAGGGAAAACCAGAAGTATGCAGTGTGAAACCAAGGAATAACAAATGACCAAATCACACACTTATGAACATGCACGTGCACTCCCAGACATAAACACCCGCTGTGCATTGTTTGGGCCTCGGAATCACACGACGCAGATTTTGTCACTGTGCGCTTTCATGTCGTTAACGGACGACAACTGAGTGGCAGCTTTCTGTTCTTTAAATAGCAATTCAACTGACAGCTCTAAATATACTCCCTCTGTTCCCTCTTTAATATGTCAGCACACGTGACAGGCATCAAGCACACCACTTCTCACATCACAAGGGTCCCTATATTGAAATAAAGTATAGTAAGCGTGTATGTTTTATATGTATACTAGATCTTTTAAGATTTGCATGTTTCATGCTTTCATTTTCCTACAAAGGTATCACCTTTCACTTTTCTCCTGTACAATATGATCTCAAATAAACATTCCCATGAATGAGAAAACCGCAAAAGGATCCACTTTCATGAGTAAATCATAGTATGGAGTATGAGTCTTATAGAACTCACATTTAAAATATAAATATTTAGTTGCATTCAAGAAAGCTGGAAGTTTTCTTCTATTTCTTGTTCACAACAAACAAGAAAATGGACACATGCCATATCTTTGGAACACATCCAGTGTTATATCACCCCGTTCTGCACCAACATACCAATGTAACTGTGCAAACACACATGTAAACGCATGCAGACATGCATATATTTATAAGAACTATATTTATAATAATTCAACATCAGATTTGATTTTCGCAGAGGAGTGAAAAAGTTAAAAATCCAAACTCTTCACAAATCCCTCTGTTTCAGCATCTTCTCATTGTTGGGATCAGAGCAACTGAGATTATAAAGATGATGAAAACAAAACAGATGGTGAATGGCTGCCAAAAGAAGGGGAAAAAAGATGTAAATCCAAAAGTTGTAAGCCAGATAATAAAATCTCAAGTCCTCAGCTGAGTGTCTAGTAATCACAGGTTATTCCACGCAGAGCTGTCAGCGGTGGAGGCTGTAATAACAAGGCAGAGTTGGTCAACTTTGTCAGTCTCTGGATGAGCATGGGCCATGGGATGACCAGGCTCATTGGAGTTTAAGTACAAGTCTTATATAGGGGCCACTGCTGTCCCGCCCCTTCTTCTGTCTCCCATAACAACAAACGCTCCATAATCAAAATAGAGCCCCATCTGTGCTATGACACACCCCTGTGCCCCCTGCTCCATTCCCCCAGCCTCCGCCGAGGGAAAGAGGGAAAAAGTGATACTTAAGTTGTGGCAACCCCCCCCTCAAAAAACAAAAAGCCTTGAATGTACCCTCACTCTCCCTTTTTAACCGCAGTGGCCAGAGTGGGGCCGAGTAAGAGAGGGAGATGAGGAGGCAGAGAGTGTGGATGGCTCCACCCTCGTGCGTCTCTGTCTCTCATTCCATTATTTCCCGGTTGTTGTGCAACAGGGGGAATGGATTCCTGAGACGAGAGTCACGGCTCTGTTGTAAAACTTACTGGCAAGAGTGACCCTCTGTGTTTTTCTTTTACTGTTTCCTTTGCTCACTCACTCTCTCCGTTCATCTCTACTTGTTATCAAAACCATGTGTGTGTGTGTGTGTGTGTGTGCTGTGAGGTCTTGGAGGGACACAGGGGCCACAGGGGAGCACGGGAGAATGAATATGAGGACTACAGTGGTGAAAGGAGTCGTGTGAGAGGCTGTAAGAGATCATCAGATGCTTGATGGAGGTGGTTTGTTGTAAACACAAGGCTGATTGATTAAGAGAGTCAGAGTGGGGCTTTTCTTTATGAGAAGAAGCCGAGGCTAAAGATAAGTTAAGCAGTTTTAAAGTGGAATTTAATCTCAATGAGGCAATTCAGCACTTACATGAGCCCACGGTTGCCTGGTGTTTTGGGCTGAGAGGAGATTTCCGAGACATCCAGACAAACAAAACTATTTTTGTCCATGTCATAAATGTAACAGACACGGCGATAGGGTATGGTGCACCCAATGCCGATGACATACAGGATGTGTACGGGAGGAGGATGTTGACGAGGTTTCGAAGCGAGGAAGAGTCTGGTGGGAGATGAAAGAAAAGGGAAAGGAAGGGGGCGAGAGAGAGCAAGAGAGGTAGAGAGGAGAGAGCGCACATCTGGAAACAATTGAACGAGCACAGGCTGACATGCACATGCTTCTGCTATAAAAGAACAATATGTCCTTGTCCTACACATTTCCCTGTGCGCATAAACCTGTCTGCACGACACCTTCATGCACCCCGGAAAATCTGAAACAACTAAACCGATCACTGAGCTACATCCTCTCCGGATGATTTCTTGTTAATTCCTTCACAGATGTATAGCGTTAATTAAAAGTGGGAGTAAAGCATTGTCCAGTTCACCGTGGACCTTTCTTAGCACAAAGGTCTTTTTGTAAGAGGGAGCTTTCATTGTGACACAGCCGCCTCGATGCAACACAAAAGGGAAGAATTTGTGCAAAGCTCTTATGCAAAATATTTCCCAAACATATTAAACTGAGGTTTCTTCTGTCACGCTGATATAAAATTCATGTCATAACTTTCCAGAATCATGGCGGAGTGTACCCAGATCCTAAAAATGTCAGCTCTCTTTTGGTGTAGTGTTGGTTTTAAAATAGTTGTAGAAGAGGAAAAATTGTTGTAGAAGTTATTCTTGAATTTACAGGCGTAAAAAAAAAAGTATATCGACATTAGTGTATAGTGTGAAATTTATAACGTTCCTTACTTCCCTTTATATGCTCTTAATATAGCCCATTAAATGTTAACATAAAGGCCTTAGTGATCATCAAAGTGATTTTTGTGTCACCTCAGTGTGTGGAATATCCCTGCTGATTGCAGCATCTGCAGAGGACTGACATCTGAGGGTTCGGTAACTTTCATCAAATTCTATACCTGCAGCTTACATATAGTCATGTGCATCAAACCTGCTTCTATAGGAATTAAGGGGGTAAGTTACAGCCAAGGAATGCTGTTTAAATGTATTAACTGAGCACCACTATACAAGCAGATGTTTTGGCAGTTTGCAGGTCTGGAGCAATCAGGTGTGTGTTGCCACAATCAGGTGAGTGTTGCCATAATGCCAAAGAGGAAATACGTCAGCAAAGGGTCTTAGAGAAGCAACTGTTTCTGCTCATCACTCTGGGAAGGGCTATGAGGCCATTTCCAAACAATTTGAAGTTCATCATTTATACAGTGAGGAACATTATTCACAAGTGGAAAACATTCAAGAGTCTCTAAACTTCCCATGAGTGAACGTCCCAGCAAATTCACCCCAAGGTCACCCCAGGAGATACATCTCAGACTTGACAGGCCCCAGTTAGCATGTTAAATATTAAAGTTCATGACTGCAAAGTTAGAGAAAGACTGAACAAGTAAGGCCTGTTTGGGAGAGAGCCTCATCTTTCTAAAAAGAACATGGTAGCACAGCTAATGTTTGCAAATTGCACAAACCACAAGACTTCTGGAACAATGTCCTGTGGACAGACAAGACAAAACTGAATGTTTGGCTATAATGCAGTTTGGTGGAAAACAAACACAGCATTTCAGCACAAACACTTCATACCAACTGTCAGCACAGTGATGAAGGGATGGTGACTTGGGTTTGTTTTACAGCCACAGGACCTGGGCACCTTGCGCTCATTGAGTCGAGCATGATCTCCTCTGAATACCAAAGTTTTCTAGAGTTAAATGTGAGGCTGTCTGTCTGACAGCTCATCTGAAAATGGGTCATGCAACAGGACATTGATCTCAAGAACAGCAGCCAATTTCAGAATGACTGGGAAAAAAAAATCAAGGTGATGCAGTGTCCCAGTTAAAGTCCAGCTCTCAACCTGATTGAGATGCTGTGCAGGGACCATGAGAGCTGTGCATAAATTGATGCCAGCAAACCTCATTGAACTGAAGCAACACTGTAAAGAAGGGTGGGCCAAAATTCCTCCACAATGATGTGAGACAGTCATTCAGAAAACTCTTATTTCAAATTATTCCTGATAAAGGGGGTCCTACAAACTCCTGAAAAATGGGGTGTTTGTTTTTCACCCACTGGTTTTGCATTTTGACCAGTCTTATTAAATAAATAATGTGTAACTTTAGATGACACCTTGATATGAAAACTGTAGAATTGAAAGAGGGTAAACGTCCTTTTTAATATAATAATAATAGCACATCTCATATCACCTCAGTGTGGAACATACCTGCTGACAGCAGAATTTGTAGAATAGTGTCCAACAGTATAATAACACCAGGGATAGACTCGGCTACTTGTGTTTTTGCGCCCCCCATCTCACCTACATCTGTCACTCTAAATAATCTTTAGAGTGCTTTGTAAATAAATTCAAAGTCATTTTAAATGACAAGGAGGTTGCTGCATGAGACTGTACATTTGTTTTATGTTTATCTAGCTTTGAAGTTTATCATTTTGGTTTGCATTTATGTATTTCTGTATGCATACTGTGTATTATCAAGTAAACATTGCTCACTGAACTCCTGTGCATCCTGGCTAGGACACTTTCATAAGGAATTGGAGAGTCAGATGTCCCTGGTTTAATAAAGAATAACTACATAAAATTGTACCGACTTTAAGGAGTGACCGGAAACTACAATACTTCAGCTAAAAAGACAAATATAATAACACTTTACTGGCACAAAGCCATGCTGCTAATCAGATTTAGCTTTTTCAATGCTGGTGAATTAAAGCGCATCTCAAACATATACAAAGACATAATTTCATCTTTATTAAGGCAATAAATTTTCACTGAGGGTTACAATAAGGCTGTTGCTTAGCTCACAAAGCGAAACACAGAGCAGAGTAGTTTAAATAAACAGTGTGCATCTGGAATCAATTATTTTCTCACAAGATGTTTCTGAACATTAAAAAAAAATCAACCAGCCACATTTTAGAGTTTGAGTCGACTTCTGTTAATCTTCACATAGACTTCCTGTGGCTGTGAATCTCACTGGAACCTCTTGAGGAAGTCCTGGTACGTCTGCCTGTGAGCAGATGCGGCAGGAACAAAATGACCACCAGGATGAATGAGGACCTGAGGGTCTTGGAAGGAGGGGAGGAGCTCCCTGCTCATCTTATCAGGGATCACTCTGTCCTCCAGTCCAAACACATGCAGGGAGGGCACCTGGATGGGAGAGTTGTAAAACTTCTGGTGTTGCGTACATGCGCTGCGGAAACCGGCGACGATGATGGCAAAGCGAAAGTCGAACGTCGGCTTCAGTTTTTGCTCCTGAATTGAGCACAGCATGGCGACGAAAGCAGCCCCCTGGCTGAAGCCCAGGATGCCATCAAATGGACCCTGGTCCTTCACAGCTTCTCTCACAGCTGTCACGCTCTCGTCAAGCCCCAGGCTTTCTTCACACTGCTGCTGAGCGTTGAAACTCCGAGCCTTGATGTCAGAAAACCACCAACCCCTGGGGTCCTCATCACCTCCAGACTCAGGAGCTGAATCATTCTGTTTATCTGCAACTTCTGAAAGGACAGAAGAGGAAAGTGGCTACTTTCAAAGGAAGGCAACAGAGATTTGGGGTTGATGCAGATGCTGATATTTTTGTGGGTATTTGTTTCTACTTTTATAGTCTCTCAGTTCTTCTTCAAAACATCTTTGAACATTTAGCGAGCACTAAATTGATGTGACATAATAACTCGGGCCAATGCAACAGGCTGACAGCAGACAACAAAACAGCGACTAACAGTGATATCTGGCACATATATTAGATTACATAAAACCAGGAAGGTATGTTCAGATTAAAGAAACATAAAAATTAGTTTTCAGACAACCTGTCCTGAGTTTTCAGCCAAATTCCACAGATGACCTGGTCAACAGTGGAATTTGACCTGTGGAATTTAAAATGAGAGCATAGAACAGGTAAAAAACTCTGATCAGATATAGATCAGTTATATATGCACCTATCGTAAAATCCTGTGTGAAAGTCTCAAGCCACCTCTCATTTCTTTATATTTTACTTCCAAGCAGCCAGACTTGTATATTTTTAAGTGGTCTCAAGTAATAGTTCTCCAGGCTTTCTGAAGGTCTTGCTGCAACATATTACTAAACGGCCCAGCCCTAAATTTCCTGTTATGCAAAAGTGAGCATCCTGAATATGGATGACAAAACACAACAATATGGTTGTATCTGAAAAATAACAAACTAATATAAATAAATCATTAACACATATCTAAACCAGCATTTAATCTAAAACCAATACTATAATGTTAAGTATTTGAATTATTGCCTGAAAGAATATACATACCCGTGTCAATTACTCATAAAATACATACTGATATAATATTCTGTACTGTGAGTCACCCCTTATTTCTTTGTTTTGCTCTCAAGAAGCCACACATTCTTGTCATTTTTAAAGCGGTCTTGAGCAATAGTTCTCCAGTTCTTATGAATCATTCAAGAATAAAAACAGGCACCTAACTCAAGAGATGAACCAGTGTTATATCGACACATATGAAAACAATTTTAAATTGTATCTTTAGGCACTTTGTCAGAAGAAAACACAATTTCTTTAGGTGAATTTTTGAAAAATGCCAAAGACAACAATGTTTGACAGAAATAAAAATTGTATTTTTTCACCGACAAGGTGATTTCTGAAGTGCCATCTAATCTAAAAGTTATCATGATGTGCACTGCGTCCTTAAAAATTTAGAGGAAACTAGACAAGTGGAGAACAAAAGAAGCACCAGGACTTAATAAAAAAATATCTACAGCAGTAAACGGTACCTAAAAGATCCAACAGAAACTCTTCAGTTGATCAATCTTCCCTCTAGCACCTTGAAGTGACTGTTGTTGTGATTTGGCACTATATAAATAAACCTGAGTTGAACTGAATTATTGGTTACTGTAGCCTTATTAGAAATGTTTTCAGGAGTTCTTAGAAAGGGAAACAGGGAGAAACGACTGAGGTATGGCAAATCACACAAGAACTGGACTGAAAATGAATGGCAACAGGTCATATAGAGTGATGAATCCAAACTTTTGGTTCAATTAGACATCAGTATATAAAGAGGTGGTCAAGAGAGAGGTGCAACAATGTGTGTCTTTAGCCATCTCTAAAACATGGTGGAGGCTGTGTCATTGTTTCGGGCTATATTTTAGCTGTCTTGTTAAAACTCAGTAGAATTTTAACCACACCAAATATGGCCATAGCAAACATTGAGTTTAAAGCATGTTAGAACTGAACAAACTCTGCTTTTGCCTCATATTCTGTTTTTCCATGTCTCCTTGCACACTTGCACGTTTCAATAAATCACTGCACCCAATATCTCATTTTCGTAGAAAAACTTGAATGAGAGATAGCCCAAATATTTACACAATTTACTTTAACTGGGTAATAACAACTATTCCTTAATAATTATTAAGTTCTATTAACACACAGTTAGCTATAGGCTCAGCAACAGGTGTTGGTGACCCACCTTCCGTGTTAGCTTGCTGCACACTGAGGGGTGCACTCACGTAAACCAGCTCTACGTGTTTTTTCAGCAGCTTCCGCAGAGCCCCAGTCTTCTCACGGAACGAGGTGGCGTTCTGACGGTATCCATGGATACACAAGACCCGGAGAGGTGCCATGGACAAGTCAGCCGAGCTAACTTGGCTAAAGCTAGCCCGAGAAGTTAGTTTCACTTACGGGGTCTGAGGATATTGACGTGGCTGATAAATATATGACAATAATACGCCACGATCTTATAGCTTAACCACTGTAACTCGTCTGCTGAAATACACAGCCAGGAGAAAACAGTTAATCAGTTGTTGAAATCAATCAAATGTAATAAATAGCTACAGTATTCACGAGCGTAGTCAGAGCAGGAAGGAATGATTATTACTTCCGTTTAGTCTTTTCAAAATATGACTCTTCATAGTAACCAATGGGATTTTTCTAAGAAATAATAAACAAACAAATAATGATAATACATAAACAAACAAACAAATAGCTTTTTAAGTTGAAAGTTTAGCAAAAACACACTTACTCTGTCACAAACTACATATATATTATCCACAACTTTATGTTATATCGTCACATTAGTTATTTTCATAACTTTTCAGAGGTGGTATGGTACCATCTAAAGGTTTTTGAAAATACAATCATGGGGTGAATGCTATAGATAACTGAAATAACAAAAAGAAGAGCTAACCTAGGAAAAAACTGCATATGGAAATTCCTATGAGAATTTGTACTGAAGATTCTGAAAAAAAGAATACTGTTCATGCATAACTAGGTAGTATTTGCCACTTTTTAGAGCATCTGTATGAAGATAGAAGATCGTGCTGTTAAAGGGATAATAAGTGATGAAGAGTGGTCATGTTTTTTTTCAAAATTCTCTAAACTAATGCACCTGAAAACAAGGCCTGAAGTGCATAAGCACCTGCAAAAAGCAGGTAGGACAGAGAGGAAAAAGCATCACCTGGAAGTATTTTCCAGTTCAAACGAGTGTTTCATTATCATATAATTTTGTTGATCTAATGATGGTAATCATATCTTACTACGTCAATATTAAATATATTATGTTAGAGTCTAAAATGCTTTGTATAGACTGAATATATTACATTATTACAGTGACTGTAGTGACTAATGCTTTCATAGCCCATCAGATCACCCTTTCTCTCCCTCTTACTCCCTGCCTGCTTTGCTCTCCTTTGGTAGGAAATGATTTCTGATGCATACTGATGACACTTCAATTTACCACCAGCTCCCTGGTTTCTGTGTGTTGACTTCTCGTGACTTGAAGAGTTAAGTCACATGGTCAGGGATTTAGGGTTTAGGAAAAAAAGAATGCTAGGTCACCATTAAATGCTACTTTCATCCCTTTTAAAATTGCACATTAATTAATTGCATTGATTAATGCAAAAGTGTTGACAGTCAACTCTGATAAGTCAAGGCAACAAACGTTGTCTTCTTAGATGCTGTTTTTTCTGTGCTGGTCAATGGCCACTATCATTCAGCACTAGATATTCTCCTTTTGCACGACTGATCAGTTCTTAGGCAAAAAGTTAAATCATAAGACCTTTTATATTAATTTATGGATCTTAAAAGCAGAAAATTACACACCTTTTAAATTTTGTGAGGTGAATTGCAAAAATTCTAAGAGCTGCCTAGAGTAAATTGTGGGAGCCCGACTCCTAAAGACACAATGAGAATTTCTTTTGCTGCAATGTCTCGAGCAGCTACTGTAAAAGTCAAGAAATTTGTGAGAACTGCAAAAACACAAAATAACAGCAAAGAATTTCAGCACAGATAAAAGTGAAATTCAAATGTGAGACTGCAGGAAGCCTGCTTATCAGAACATCTTTGAACTCCAGTGGCAGTACCATTCTCCCAAAGGACTCTGTCAAAAATTCTGGCATTGTCTTTGATCCCGAGTCTCCTTTGACAAAAAATATGAAAGCACCCCCCCCTCCACACACACACACACTCGCTCCAGAGTGATAGCTGCCATTTAGCTGGTCTTCTTAAGGGTTCACGGATGGCCCAAAGCAGTGATGAACATATTCAAGGTAATAATTTAATCCAGTTTTCCCAGTGGAGAGGCATTATTTAATTACCTACTGATTTCTTGAATCCCTAGACAACCAAAACACAAATAATGTGTCCTTTCTTATTAATTTATCACTGCTACTTTTAATTAGTAAATCTAAAAATGGTTTATGTGGCCCTAGAATATTTATTAGGGTGACTCGTGAAAATTTGAGAAATCTCTGTATTCAGGATTTTTTTCAACTAGGAAGTGATTGTCTGTAGGCACTTCTGATTCAGAGCATGCATTTTCACTCCTTCTGTCTCCTCATAGGGTCTTTATGGGGAGACAGACTGGCAGATTGTGATTGCTCTCTTTGATGATGATGTTGTAGTTTGGTCTTTGTCTTAGTAACGTTTTGTTATTGTTGTTGTTGTTGTTGCTGAGAAAGTCCACATGTTGCCTTGCTGTGATGCACATACCACTTAAGAAATGTAAAAAATTCACATTCCCTTTCTCCCTCCCTCTCTCACACACGTGCACACACCCACTCAGGAGACAAAGCTGCTGCTGATGTTCACCAGCACTGGTGAGGAGCCATCTGCTCACTTTGTCCCTTATTGAGACAAAGGGAGGGAGTGAAGGGGAGAGCTTTGCAAACTGATCTGCTGTTTTTCATTTTTGCTTAACTTTTAATTCATTCCAGAATGGCTGCTGCAACATGTTACTGACTATCCCAGTGCCACATTTCCTGTTATGCAAAAGTGAGCATCCTAAACGCAACAATATGGCCGTACTTGCAAAAATAACAAAATAATACAAATACATTCAAATAAATTACCAGATATCAAAAATCACATTTTATCTAAACTATCAACACTATGTTGTTAAGTATTTCAATTAGCTCATGGAAGAATATGAATATCAACCATAAAACACATTGATGTAATATACTGTCATATTCTAGAGAAGCCCCGTGACAGAGTGGTGACCTATTCAGGGCGTACTTCACCTCTCTAACTATGGTAGCTGGGCGGGAGGGAGGGCTGGATAGGCTCCAGCTCTCCCGTGACCCTGATAAGGATAAGTGGAAGAGAATGGATGGATGGATTTTGAAGTTCCTTATAATTTTTCAAAGTAGTCTTGAGCAATAGTTCTTCAAGCTTTGTAAAGGTCTTTTAAAAAAAAAGTTTAAGAAACTGGATAAGTAAAGGACAAAAGAAGAAGTGTCAGGTCTAAAAAACTATCAGAAAGTCATGTCCTTAAGAAACAGGAAAAAAAATCCAGCAAAGACCTGGCACAGGACCTAAGAGATACAGCTCACCCTTCAGCTGATCCATCTACTGTTCACCAAATGAAATGGCCTCAGTGGAAGAGAGACTGTCAAAAAGTTATTCTTAAGGAAAGGGAGAGAAAAGGATGGGGTATGCACAATTACATAAGAAAATAAGTGAGAGCACATCTGCAGTCATGACTCCAAATTGGAAAGTTTTATTTATTTATTTATTTATTTATTTTACAACATTTTGTGCACAGAGGTGGTCAGGAGAGAGGAACAACTGTGAGTGTCTACAGCTATCTGCCACCTACAGACGCTTTGCATTTTAGCCAGTGGAATTCTGAATGCAGAAAGTGACTAACTACTTAATTACGACTTCTCTGGGCATTTTCTGAGTTTAATTTATTCTATTTTTATACCAGTTTTGTGAATTTTGCCTCCCAGAAAATTTAGAATTTTTAAAGGTTTGGAGCAGTTGTCAAAACAATGCAGTTCCTACATCCTTACAAACACATTTGTTAAATCATACCTTTTATTCATTTTGACCAGTTTTCAATATGTTACAGATGAAGTGATGAACCCCCCCCCCCCCCCCCCAATCTAACCAGGCTAATAAATTTTACCAAATCAAACAATATTCTGCTGGATTTTGACAAACTAGATTTAATAATAGAATTAAACCCTGCACGACATCACGTTTTACTGTTTTCCACAGGGGGGCAGTGGTGCACCATATGTAGAAGATGCAATCGAGATGCAACGGGGAATCATTAGCATGTGTGTATGAGGAAACAGGCACATAGTTATTGCACAGATACATGATTGATGTGGATTGATTGAATATTTTAAAACAAAATTAAAAAAAAAAATCCACCATGATTCCGAATGAAAGCTTTCACAGTAAAATGCCACATCAACCCTACAGATCTAGAATTGTAATACTTGCAATGTGATGATTTTACATTTTTTTCTTACTGTACTGCGAACTGCTGCTTCTGATGGCCTGCTACACACCCTGATTAATAGGACATAGAGGTTAAACTTCACAGCCAGAGCCAAGAGCCAAAACAGCGGGAAGCAGTCATGGTCAGAGAGGTCAAAATGGCCTGCAGCTTGTTTCCTATAGCAGAAGGACTGGGATGCTGTCCTCTGCAGCAACATTATTAGAGACGCTGTCATTCTGCCGTGCAATCCTTGAAGTCTGTGGGCACATAAAGGAGGACAGGGAAGAGTATGACGAATGTCCTGTCTGTTCCGGATCCTCACTGGAGCTGGCAATGTAGGCCATACACAATGTGCATGTCCTTGTAGGAGAGCAGATGGATTATCCAAAAAAACATCTTTATGCTTATTCACAGTGTTCATCGTCAAGTGTTTCCCTTCATTCAGGGTCTCGCCACTATGGTTGTTAGCGAGACAAGCATAGTGCAAAACAGTGTGATAAAAGGCTGTTTTGTTGTCGGGTTGTTGACAGCTGACAGTTATTATTATGGGGTAGCACAAAGTTGACGGGCGAGATGGCAGAAGTTCTAGACCTGTCATCTCAGGTACTTGAAAATGTCAGTTACTCCAGGTGTGACACTATTATAATTTGTTTGTTAAATAATAGGAAAGAAACAAACAAAAAACAAGACAGCTTTCTTACCGGGCAACATTTCCAAAGCTTCCCATTCGTCCTGAAACATTTTGGAGCTTTCATCTGTGAGGCATTGGATGCAGACTCATGGTTGCTGAAACTGTATCTCCCCGTGTTTCTTAAAAAAACAAAAAAATCTCATGTGCTTTGATTGACATGTTTTCATTCATGAATACATCACATATGAAGTATGAGCGGCAGAATGACATTACGATGCTTTTATTTTGGGAAACTTCAAGTAAACTTCAATTAAAGAATAAAGAAGTCACACAAAGTTTTATCACTAAGATCTTACAATTCAAAAAAAAAATCTCTAAAACATTCCTTTAACCTTCAGTGCAGCCTGTGTGAAAGCCTCTTATCAGGTTTAGATGATACGTTCAGTGCTCTGAATGAAAATCCTCACACCTTGTTCATACAAGATGATGCTTGAGTTTACCCACTCACTATTTCTTCTCACCAGCTCTGACATCTAAGTGCTACAGGATCTATTTTAAGCATCAGTCTGATTGTGATTGACTCATACAGGAAAGACTCCTCATGAGCCTAGCTGTTTATGTTTGAATCATGCTGTAAATTTGCTAAGATTTGGACTTCCTTTGTTAATTTTATCAGAAAGCCAATTGACAATAACTGTGCAATAACAAATCTAGAAAAAAAGATGGCATATGTATTTATGTGCCCCCACTTAATGTGGCTCAAATTAAATTACCTTTTCAATGATACTCATCGTACATCCCTGCTGTGAAAATGTTTGTAGTACCTTCAGAGTATTAGTTTTATGCTAATTCACACTTCTGCTCCATTACATTTTAGAGGGAAATAATATACTTGTTTCATAGCAATTATTGTAGTCTATTAAAAATCCTCCAAATGTTACACAGTCACACAAAGATAAAGATGATCCATCCATCCATCCAGGCTCTGGCTGTGAAGTTTAACCTGTCCTATCAACCAGGTCGGTTGTAGACCATCAAAATCAGCAGCTGACAATGAACTTGTGAAACCTCAGTGCTTTTGAAATGTTTGCTTGAAAGACAGGGACCAGGTCTGCGACAACTCGCAGTCAGCTTCTATCTTCAAAGCAACTCTGGTGCAATGATAAAGCCGCAATAAGACAGTCAGTCTGTTTTCAGTTTTCTATTCGTTTTTTAGTTGAATGGGGTCAAGCTACCACTTCCTGCAATCCTTTTCCTATAATTAACTGTAATAACTTGGCGAAAATCTCACATCTTTTACCTTCTGTTGAAAATCTGTTGCCATATACATACACAGAAATTCACAGAAATTCACATTAACTACTTAAATTCAGAGTGCAGCCAGAACCTCATAGATCTGATACAGAAATGACTCCACAAATAGCAACATATTTGCTGCAGCACAGTGATTTTACTACAAAATGACATGGGCAACTTTGCTTTTATATAGTAAAATAACCAGAATACAACCAGTTGGCAATCTGTTGAACTCAACTGCAAAGAGATTATACTGCACACAGGTGCTCATCAGCTCAGACTGATTGCAATATGTCAACCATGTTGATAAATTAGACAGCAGTTATTTGCAAACCTTTGCCAACCTGTCTAAGAGTGATTGCAGTCAGTCTGAGTCGGACTACAATTGTTTGGAGACACATTTCTGGCAACTGGGCAAACACTATGTGATCAGAAGTGATCTCCCAGCGATTAGAGGTGTTGCATGTTTAACCTCTGGGTGAGTACATTTAAAAATATATTTTTGCTAGGTATTAGGCAGGGAGGTTGTCTACTTTTACTCTAGTGTGATGTGATTAATCATTTATATGGTCATCTAAACTCTTTAGCCCTTATGTTTGAATAGCGGCTAATCGGAAGAAAGCTTTGTTTCAGACAATGGATGAAATGTGTTGCTGCCCCAAGGCCCACTATTAGTAGATAGGAATTATGTTGAATTATAAAGTTTCAAAGCTAGTCCAAGTGCAAGAATATCACTATCTAGCTAGGAATGAGCACATAGCTTTCTGTCATGTTACTTTTTTGTATACGTTATGTGATGATGGTGGGTGTTGTTTACACCGGAAACATGTTCACCTGGGCTTTCTTTATAGCAAGTGCAACAATACAAGAAAAGAAATATCAAAAAAAGCAACACATTCTTCGTCTTCAGATTTTCTAACATGTGGGAAGAAGAAAATCTGTGTATCAGCAGGGAAGATGTTTTTCATTGTGGGAAGCTACCCAGCACCGGTCTCTGGTGTATGTTTCAAAATGATGCACTGACGCCTCACTGTTCAAATTCACAGTCCATTAGCTGCTGCCGAGCTAGCAGAAGTTCAATGGGTTGCAAGTGGTCCTGATGCTTTTGGCTGCAGGCTTTCATTAAAATATAGATCAAAGAGATCAAATTGATAAAAGTCTAGAAGGGAGGGATAAACCGTGTCGCCACCAGAAATTAAATTTCATGATCAGGCGCACGGGAATCAAACACTGAACATAGGAAATCCCGCTCTTTTACCCTCACGCCATCATCCATTTCACATGCTGCTCAGCTATTTAATTTAATGTCACAGACATTTGAAGATCAAGTGACTGAAGTCCAACCACTGCTATCTAAAAAAAACATTAACCCAATCCCAATTCTCTGCTAGCATAAATCAGTGGCTTGAGCTGGTTTTGATGATCTCCTCGCAAAAGGTTTGTCTATTGTTTTCTGGACAGAGCCCCGGCATTCAAAGAGACAAATGACTCTGAACCTGCACAGAATCGTATATGAGGGCTTCTGAGCTGCACAGAGAACTTTAACCAGCTTGTAGCAAAGAAAGTTGCAGCAGCATACGTATCCAGGGAGGGAGAAGAGCAGACATAGTGGACACTGAAGATGAAGACCGATGAGAGGAACTGACATGTAATGGAGATAGACGTTCCTGTCGAGCTTTTAGTGAAAGGCTTACTGGCATTTCAATTGCCTTGGGCAAATGCAAAACTTAATGGGGGCTCACAAAGGAGGCCTGGGAAAAAATTACACATTGTGTTTTCTTATATTTTCTTACCCAAAATGAGTTATCTCAATAGCTCTTGGTTGAAAGACAAAAGGAAGCACAAAAAACAATTAAACCACTCCCCCCCAGAATTTCAGAAAATGTGAAATGTTCAAGTCCATAAACTAGAAAGTAAAAAAATTTCCAAATTTCCAGACAGATTTTCTTTCTCTGCTTAAACCATTTAATGTTAAACGTACTAAATATTACCTCTATATTATCAAACTGTTCAGCATTTTTGGCTACACTGTACATTTTTCCATATTTCTAAGTGAACACAGGTCTATTCCTTTAGTCCTTACTTATAGATGTACTATACTTCAAGCAATGACACATATGATTGTTTTTTTCACATACACTTGAAATGTACAGTCACTGGTGTCAAAAATGTCCCCTGTCACATAGAACACAGCCTTTTGCGCAACGGAAAGGTTTAGTTGAGGTTTTACTGCCCGAGGCCCACTGGATAGCTATAAATTCACAATAATTAGACTTTGTACTCAGGTATTTGCATACTAAAAGCTTAATCCTGAAATTTCAGTCATGAGTCACAGATTAAAATTGTCACATATAGCCCCTACAGGTAATGTCTAAAAAAAAGTTAATGGCTGTGATCTATGTGTTAAAACACCTTTGGTGATGGCATAAAGTGAATTAACACCTGATTGAACCTGACACCTGTGGTGAACTTAAAAATAATCTTGTGTTTAAAACATCACTAATGCTGTAAAAGAACTGCTGCAATCAAACTTTTATGTGTTGGTAACATTTCCTTTAACTTTAATATTAAGTCAAAGGATTTTAAGACTATTTTAGATTTCTTTTTTCATTTTACAATAAGTTTTACTATACAGTTCACTCCCCTGGTAACAAACTGGTAATACTGGAAAATCATTTTAATATTTAACAAATCAGATTTTTCTTTAGCCTGTATGACAGTTCAACCAAGCACTAGAAAGTGAGACCATACATTTTCTGCACTGCCTCCCTGTTAAATCTAGAACTGAATTTAATCCTCTTGATGAATCAGGCTCCACCCATTTTAAAGGCTCCATAGTATATTATCCCTATTGAGCACTTCAGTTCAACTCTACTTGTTGTTACCATAATTTGTAAAAGCAGAATGGGAGGCAGAGCCTTCAGGTGTCAGGATTTTGGATTCGGGAGACAGACATCATCTCCACTTTTAAGATTAGGCTTAAAATATTCATTTTTTGATAAAGCTTATATTTAGGGCTGGGTCAGGTGACTCTGAAACATTGGTTAGTTATGCTGCTACAGGCTCCAGTTGTTAAGGGACTTCTTCACCGCTCACCACTCAACTCTTGAACACTGCTCATGTGTTTTTCCTCTCTAATACCTTTCATTATACAGCTATATCAATGTAATTTAATAGAACTGTGTTTCTTTAGAATAAACTAAAGAGAACATCAGTTTTCTCAAGGAAAACATCAATGATAAAGTAATGTTTCCAGAACATTTAGTTAGCTGTAATCACTTTATAGGGAGATACTATGTATAGATCTTATAAAATTCCCCTAAAAAACCCCAGAACTTTAATAAGAAGCAGTCAGATCACCTGCTGTGTGAAACAAGTTTTCTAAGCATCTTGTGCTGAAACCAGTGGAAAGCAGACTTCCTGCTGACACTCTGGCTCATTGTTCCTTCATAAGAAGGTGAAGAGAAAATCATCCACCACATGGCACGTCCTTGTCGCCTTCAATATCTCATCTGTCCATTTTTGACAGGCCACAAATTTTTAGGAAGGAGGGCTTGTATATTTAAAGAAGGACCTAATGTGCCTGACAGCTGTATCCTGCAGGCACCCTGTATCTTGTGAGCATCTGCATGGGTTAATGATTACCCAGCTGGGACCTGGTAGGTAGGCAGGGATAGCACCAACTGTTTAATAAGTGTGGTCTCATTTTAAATACACTTAGTCATTGAGGGCTAGCAGGAGGGACTATGCGCTTACCTGCTGCTCCATGGCAGGTAGCTCCATGCCCTCCTGGGTTTTAATTGCACCTTAGAATACATATGCATCAACACTACAATGAGCGGGTGGAGGGAGGTTTGGAGTCTTCTCCCACCCCCATTCTCTGCGGCCTGCTGGAGCGGGAGGGCTAGTAGGAGGAGTTGGCCGTCCGACTGCGGTCTGGGGTGTGGGGCCTCCCTGCTGCTGCGGAGTCGGGGTGGTCTGCCTCTCCCCACCGCAGGGAAAAGGGTAACACCACCTGGGTCTGGGTGCAATTCCCCCCTCCAGGGGCAAGGGTACCTAGACCCGGTTTGTAGAGTACGCTTGGGGAGTGTGATTGTGTGTACAGCGTCTCTTTATGTCTGTCTCCACGTTGGTTGAGTGTGGAGTGAGTGCATATGAGAGCATGAGGGTGGGAATGGATGTTTGTGTCTGTGTGTGCCTGTATGTCTGTGTCTATATGTCAGGTTGGGTATCAGACGCCACCTCTCTGGGGACACCTCAGGCCCTCCAAGGTTTGGAGGCCTATCTCCACCCACCACCACTTCCCCTGCCGGTGGCGGACTCCCTCAGGTGTCGGTGTGTTGGTGGTTCTTTGTGTCTGGGGGTGGGCGTCCGGGTACACACCGGCTCACTCCTTGGCGGCCGCTTGTCGGGGCCTGGGGCTCGCTCGGGCCCCTTTGGAGGTGGGGTGCCCCCGGCCTCTCGGCCTGGGGCTCGGTCACTCAGGCACAGCTGGGGGCCGGCGGAGCTCACGGGCGCGTCACTGCAACTCCCCCTGACTTCTGCTCCGCGGCTGCTGGGCGAGCACTCATCTGGGACTCTCCTCAGCTCTTACTGGAACAGTGGCGCGGCTGCCCCTCTGTTGGTCTTCCATGGTCTCTTGTGTTCTGGGGGCCTCTGGATGTCTGGAGTTTTGATCTCCTCCATACCCGCTTCACACCCTGGAGGACGGGGCTGTGGCCCCCCCACACTCCCTAGCAGATCATTACATGGAGAAACCTTTGGAATGCAAGCATGCTGATCCACACAGGTATGCACACATGGGTATTCACAGACGCGGACTAAAGCTTTCTTGGCTGCTACCTCAAAGCACACTGTGCGCTGTCTATCTTGCGTGCTGCACAATATCGTTTATTATTTAGTAAATATTGATATCTATGGCTAGCTAGTTTATTGTGATGGTGCTTTGTTTTCTCTATTATTATGTTGCTCTTTGTTGTTTGCTGTCTCCTCTGTTTGTTTTTTTTGTTTGTTTTTTTTTTTTCTCCATACAGGTGACCCAGGAGTTCTTTTTTTTTTTTTTTTTTCTCTCTCTTCCCCCCCCTTCTCACCGTCTCTTCTCCCCTTTGGTTTTCTTTCTTTCTCTCCCCCTCTTTCTCTCATTCATTCCCCCTGTCCTATTTATTATAAAAAAAATAAATAAAAAAAAATGACAAAGGATGAACTGAAGCTCTGCCATCACGTAATGTCGCATACTGCTGTTTCTGATGTCATTTAAAAAAAAAAAAAAAAAAAAAAAAAAAATAAGTGTGGTCTCTGGACCTGCTTCAGGGCAAGGCAGCTCCCAAATGAGAATGTGTTTTCGGTGCCTCTGTCCTCTTCCCAGCAGACGTGATTGTTTTCCTCTTCGAGTTCTTTATTCATAAGTATATGATGCTGGTTTTGGATAGGTGTCACACAAAGGCTATGCTAGTTAGATTTACTAAAGGTCTTCTGTAACTGTGAAAGTGCACACAGGAGAACTGTTGTGTCATGATGCACATGCCAATTAGGGAGAGCTAAGAAACACACTCAGGGGACAAGGCTGCTGTTGACGTTCTCCCCGCACTGATGAGGAGCCATGTGTCAGTCCTTGAGGGAGTCAGAGAAGAAGCAGGAGAGAGTGAAAATAAGGAGTGTGATAAAAAGGAAGAGTAGAAGAAAGAAAGCGGGGAGTTCCTATACTCAGGTGTAATGTGGCCCTTCTCTGTCACAGTGATTTATGAGGAAAAGAAATATTATAATATTCCTGCTGCAAATCAGAGAAAGGGAAGCAAAGAGGGAGGGAGTACAGAGGCTTAAAGTGTGTGTGTTCGTGTGTGTGTGTGTGTGTGTGTGTGTCTAAGACAAACAAGTCAGGCAGAGGGGCTAATATACATTAGCCAAAACCAGAGAGAAAGCTACGGCAAAACAATATGTGGCGCGCTGTTCCTCTGCACCCACACACCACTTCTGTGTGGATTTGATTTGTTGTTATATCCCTGAGTGTGCATACACACTCATGCTACAGCTAAGGTAACACCACACCACCATGTTTAAATGCATGCAATGTTTGCTTTGCTCTCTATGCAGTAAAGGTGGGACTCCTCCTAATGGATTTTCACAGCAATAATAAAACTCAGTGGCCTTTTGCATTTGAGCATGATCCTCTCTATAGGTCAGAATAAAGACTGAATATTTTTGCTCAAGACTTCCTGGTCTGTGAGTGAGTGCTGCACACGCCTTAATGTGAGGTTTCGTCTCCCAGCAGGTTCACAGTTCAGTTTGCATGCACCAGTGGAGTTGCATAGGTTACATGTATCCATCTCATATTATGTGGCTTTAATTAACCTTATCATAGTGCAACATGAGCCGAGAGAAAAGGACGACAGTATGGAAAGAGTGATAACCCTGACAGCAGGTTTCTGTCTACGTCCTTCTTCCTTCTCAGCAGGTAGAGCAGGCTGTCTACTAAGGCAGGTCAATGGTTTGATCCCTGCCTCTTCTAACATGTTCTTATAAGATACTGAACCCTGAGTAAGTGTGCGTGAAGGCTAAAAGTGCAGTAAGGAAGTGCTTTAGAGTCATCAATTTAAGCAGATGAAGCAACACACACACATACAAGTATGTTCTGTTGTATACATCCTAGTTTGCTAGAAGGCTTGATACATTAATTTCATACACATTCCTTATTAGCTTTAAGTACTCTCCAACACGGGAGTGGCTCTTTCGAGAGTTAATTTAATTTTCTGTAATACAGATTATATTTCATAAAGAAATACTGGCACTGGCATACACAGATTGGTTTCCCCTGCCCATATCAATTAATGAGAATACCCAGACCCATAAGCTCAATCAGTAATTCACTCTGGCAGAACATTTACATTTACGTCTATAGCGCTTCATTTTCACTCGCACCTTTGGGGGCTTCTCCCTTTTAACTTTTATTTTCAAAACCTAATTTTCTCACCTATGCCAAAGAAATGTAGGCAATGTGATTTTCGCTGTGCTCCGTGGGCCCACTCGGCTTGTTAGCGGTTGTCCAAAGTGAGAGGAGGCGAAAAGAAAGAGTCTTTCTTAAGTTTGCAGAAAGGTTAAAATATTCCCACAAAGCAAAATGTCACTTTCAGCTCAGCGGGGGCGGCACACAACGCCGCTTATGGGTCAGCCAGTCTGACTCCCACACAGGTGTGGCTCGTGTGCGCTGCACAGAGCGACATTAACATACCTCCCGTCACACACACCTCACAAGTAACTCCACTTCAAGCACAACATTTTCCACTTGTCAGTAGTGATGGATAATAGTTAAGGGGAGGGTAACGGCAGGAGGATTCTCAGGGCCCTCACATCTGATAATAATGGCATGGAACGTCACAAAGCTAAGAGATGCGTGGAGCGATGCAGGAGGAGGGGAGCGTGATGAAATGAAAGGGGGCAGAGAGGGGATTAGCTACAGCTATTAGCAGCTTCTAAAGTAATCACACTCATTAGCTGCTATCAGATTGGGTTAGATGGTTATAAAACAAAAGAGAGAGAGAGGGAGAGAGTGAGAGAGATGAACAGAGCATACTCCAACCTACTTTTTTTGTGCTTCTCCTTTTCAGCACATTGCAGTACATGGCGACATAGTTTGTCTGTAAAAATAACACTGCACGGGTCCTAGAATAAAATGCATTTTTACAACAGCAAATGTACTTGAATTAAAAAAGTATTTTGCCCTTTGGGACTTGAGGTTACTCCAATGTGGCGAGGTAAAGCTTAACAGACAGCCACCAATGTGGCAGTCTCTTAGGACTTTATTCTAATAATGTTTATCAAATTTAAGTGTGTAGATTATTCAAAGAAATTGTGCTTTGAATTTTTCAGAAAAGGATAAAATTGACTGCAAAGACCAAAACAGTTTCCTATGCTAAACATGTTTGTGTGTGTGATTAAATGTGGGGTTTTAATCTGGGAAGCTGTTGTCTACGTTGGCTTTATTTATTTATTTGTACTTTTCGCCTCAAACCCAAGTGGTTGTGGCAAATGGCTGCCCCTCCCCCAGCCTGGCTCTGCTGGAGGTATCTTCCTGTTAGAAGGGAGTTTTTCTTTCTCACTGTCTCCAAGCAGTCTGATTGTGTATATGTGGAACTGAACTGAATTGAACCAAAGGTTACTTCTTGACAACCGATTGAACAACAAATGCAATCTAAAGTCTGGCTAAATTATTATTATTATGATGATTATTATTCACACAGAAAGAAAAGTTTGTCAAAAACAACACTCCAAATTCATGCGAACACTGGAGGGGTGGTTGGTTGCTGCAGTCTTTCCTCCTGTCAACCGTGGCAGGAAAAAGATCCCTTTTAGCGATGTCATTGTTAGGATCGGTGACAAAATCCACAGTCATGAAAAACATACACTCTGTTTCAAGTTTAGCCAAAGTGAATGTCCCCGGTTAGATATCTCACAATGATATCTTTCAAACACACAAAGCAAAACATGAATCCCTGTTGGCCCGTGTTCGTTTGGTCCACGGATTCCTGCTGAGCCACACAGTAACAGACGATAAAGTCTGACAGGGCAAAACCAGGCAGGCTGTGAAAAAGCCAGTAGTTCAGGTATAAAGCTGAAATCCTGATTATCCTTCATTACAGGGGAAAAAAATATTTTCACAACTTCTGTAAGAACAGCAGGTTAAAGTTAAATGAGGATCTTGGTGTCTAAATTGTGATGGATGTTTACATCTGACAGAATGGCTGATAATCTTGCGTTTGTTCCTTCACTCTCTTTCAGAAGAAGTTTGCCTAATTGCAAGTTTGCTCAAATAGCATAATTTTCCTTCTCCTTAGCAAATGGGAACATTCACTGTAGTGTTCATTAGTAGTATTTGTTGTGTTTTTGTGTTCTGTGGAGAGGATTGAGAGTCCAGAGCTGCTGCCGCTGCTGCTGCTGTAGAATTCAAATTTTGAGTGACCGTGCATTATACAACTGCATAAGGCAGAGAGGTTGATTGTTTTTCATGAATAATTTTTGCTTTTTTTCATACAGTGCAGACAATAAACCGAAGCAGGCTGAGAAATAAAGCAAAGAAGCTATAGGAGCAACCTATAGGTATATCAAGGAGATGTGGGTTTTTCAGGTACAGCAATTAAACTCCTTTTGTATTTGTTGGCAGGCTACACATTTTTTCACACTGCATCTGACAGGAAATTAGCTGACCTAGCTGTCTTGGTTTAGCTACAAAGTAGGCATTTATACTGACAGGCTGTCTGAATTCATGAAATTCATGCTGTCCGATATTTTCAGTGATTATCACTCATTTGTAAAATAACATTTTATCCAAAGAGGCATGAAGTGAATGTGTATTTCAATGTACCTTTGGAAAAGGTGTTCAGATGCTGATGTCTATTGCTGATTACTATCTCCAAAGCAATGGGAAGGGCATATGTATTTGCCAGCAGAGGAACATTGCCTTTGTCAGAGCTAGCTAGCTGCCCAAACCACAGCTGCTGAGTTATTCACATTAGTGTCGAACTGGGATATGTGATTTCAGTCTGGGGAGCTAACATTCCCAGAGCATGCTTTGGAAACTTAACTGAGGTCAGATGTGGCACTCACATCAGTCACCTGCAAGCAGGTGAACCTATTAGAGCTGGTGGTGTCCTGGGAGAAACACATGGAGTGAAAGGAAGAGGTTCAGTCATCAGGAGCTGGTGGAGCGTTGCAGGAGGAGCAGCTGGAAAGCATTCTGTGAGCCCATCGAAGGGGTATGAAGAGGGCACACTCGTGCAAGGTCTATATACTGCTCTGCATCACAGGAGCTGCGAAAAGGAGAGCCATCAAATCTACCACGGAGGTGGCAGAAAGGCGCTCAAAATGGCTTTAAATGAGGAAAATCATGGCCCAGTGCTGCTGCGGCACAAACAAAGAAAAAGAAAAACTCATCTGAGTGAGAGTGTATGATAATCCAAGAACATCAGGTAGCTCATTGAGGATGTGTTTCCTAGCATCCTAGCATGTGTCTTTTACTATCCTGATAATCCTTATACAACTTCAATATATGATGTGTGTGTGTGTGTGTGTGTGTGTGTGTGTGTGTGTGTGTGTGTGTGTGTGTGTGTGTGTGTGTGTGTGTGTGTGTGTGTGTGTGTGTGTGTGTGTGTGTGTGATTCGGATAAAGATGGATAACAGAACTGGTAAAATGAGCATTTAGTAACAGATTGTTCCTTGCTAGATATTTCCTCAGAGACTAAGTGGAGACTAAAAAAAAGAGCAAACATTGGACTTCTCTAACAAGAAACCCAACTTAAATTAAATGTTACTATGGCTTTTATGTGTAAATAATGTGATTCTGAGGTACTTACGACGCTTTGACTTCACAACAACAATTATCATTTGAACATCTGCTTAACATAATATATTAAATCTCTGTCTGCCTGACTTTCTGTTTGTTCACCAACTCCTCCTATAAGACATCTTAGGCCTCTGGAGATTATTTTCTGTCAGACATTACGGTATGACATCATCATGCTACCGAGCAGCCACCTACCAATGGGCTAAAATAGTACGTATACACCTTCAATAACCTATAAAAGCATGATATCACTTTTTTGTCATGACAATAGGGACTAGAGAAAAAGTTTACTGTCAGATAAATCTGTATAAATCTGGAATTTGAAGCCATGTAAATTATTCTGGACTCATTTTATGCATGTCATTAACATTTAGATAAACCATAAAGCATGTACATATAGAACCATAATGAAAGTTATGGAATCCTATTGTACAATATTTATGTATGTTTAATCAAACATAATATCGTGCATAGCAACTTTTCATTATACACAAACGATCGACAGTGTCTAGCTGATAAGTATACACTTAGTTTTTAAGCAGTGGACAGTTGATATATTAGAACAGTGGTTCCCAAACTTTGTTTTACAAGAAAAATGTAAAAACACATCCTCCAACATACACTGCAATGGCTCTGCGGGGGCGGGCCCCCCACTTTGGGAACCTCTCTACTAGAAGTACCAGGAGTATAAAAGTGAGTCCACTGCTATTTTCAGGCACAAAGTTATGAGTCAAAAGTCGGAAATTGTGACAAACAATGCTCCCCACAGGCTTGTCCCTGGCCTGAGTGGACTGGTACAATGCAGCTGTCAAAGACAGAAGTAAGAAAAAGAGCAAGATACCACTGAGTACAGTGAGAACTTGCTCCTTAGTCACCTTCAGTTTCACTGCTGGATGCTTTAAGGGCTCTTCTCCACCATCTTAGGACTCCACTAAGAGTACTTTTATCTGTATGCGTCCCGAGTCTTCTCTAGACAGAAACACAGTGTTGATTACATTAAATGTGATACAGATCTGGAGCCAGTGGCACTCGGTCAATACGACTGACAAATGAGAGGACTGAAGACAGCGCGGTCCTGGCTCCTTCAGCTCTCCTCTCTCTCTTTCTTGGAGTTTCCAAACACCTCATATGGAGTCTCTGCAGTAAAATTCTTTGATTATATTGATTGATTATATTATATACAGCTTTAATTCAAGGGCTTTAACAATAATGTTTGCACTGTTTGGGAATTACAGATATTTTTATACATATTCCCCCCATTTTCTCAAAGGTAACTGTACAAAACAAACATTATTTCCAGTGAAAGGATTGTTTTCAATACTTTGCAATCAATGACTTCCTAAACTTTAAAATCCATGGGCATCACCAAATGATCTCTTTAGATGCTCTATTAGGCCTTCACTTGTTTTTGCATTTGTCTATGTCTTCAGCTTTGTCATTGATAATTTTGAATTATTTTTTATTTAATAATTTTAGTAATTTTTCCACAACATTAGGATGGATAGTGAGCATATGAAATGTATGACTCACACCAGAGCTCAGCTTTCCTATCCACAACCTGTGTTTGGTTTAAAGCAACAAAAGCACTCTTCAACACATACATGTTGCTATTTGCTCTGATGGAATGGTGTTTATGCTTTATATTTATCTCCTTATTAAGACATGGGTCAGACTGACAGATGAAAAAATAGCATGCTCTCTGTAGCCAAGGATATTTTAGATCAAGATAAATTAAATGGCTGCGGCAGCTCTTTTGCTGAGGGCTAGATGACAAGATCAATACCACTCTGATATGTGTCTGTTAAATATGAAGCTACAGCCAAGATATTGTTTCCACTAGCTTAGCATAAAGATTAAAGGCAGGAGGAAAATGTTACCCAGATAAGTCCTCAACTGACAAACAAATATATTGCCACAAATTCCTTGAAAAACCACAAATTATCATTTTTCTGCTTTGTTTCTCTTATTGAGTTGTTTACATATTTAGGGCTAAACTAAACTACTCGACTCCTGGCTGTATGTCTAGCATAGACAATTAAGAGCTTTCTTCTAACTCTCAACGAGAAAGTGGATTTTCAAGTTTAGATCTCAGTAATAGAAAGCTATTACATTTCTGGGGATTTCACTTTTATTGAGAAGTGATTAAAGTACTGGGAATGTCAAGAAAAATGTCCTCAAAAATTGCGAGCCGTGACTTAAAAGCTGTGCTTTTTGTTGTTTAATGGCACAGAAACACACGAACCAGCCAATAACGCATAAACGGAAAACAGCACACCTGAAATGAAGCAGGATTAAAGCTTAGTGGGGTCATTTCAGGTTTAACCCATCAAAAGTCACCACGGTAACGGCAGACCTCATCTTATGTTTGAAACTGGAGATCAATAAGTACAAAACCACTGAGTACTGACCAAACAGTTCTCGGGAAAATAACAACTCCATTCCTTGAAAATCTCATGTACCCCTGTGCACGGGGTTGTAAAAGGGTCTCTAGTAGACCTTAAAGTTTTTCTATTTCCCCCATGAGCATCTAACACATATAGATTTTTAGGAGCAACTTTATACCTTGCACTTTTTCTCGCTGCATGTGAAGCTATTTCAGTCTATACGACTTTCTCTTGTGAAAATATCTACTTTTTTTTGAAAAATGCATAAAATAAACCGTAATTATTGTTTCGTCATATTTTGGTGTCTTAAAGATAGAGCAGTGATAAGGAGCGTTTTTTTTTTAATTTTTTAATTTAGGCGACTTTTCCAACTTTCCATCCTTCCCTTAAATAGACTTTAGGCTATAGCGAACTTTTCAAGTCTTACTCACCACGCAAAGCTCTTAAAGCACACACACACACACACACACACACACACACACACACACACACACACACACACACACACACACACACACACACACACACACACACACACACACACACACTTTCATTAAATGCTTTTCCTATAACACACCCACACATGTGCTGCTTTGGCTGCAGCAAGTGTGTTGAGCCTGTTTTTAACATCTCTAATATAGTTTGCCTTTTGTTTCTAAATTGGGCTGCCAGTAGACATATCCACGTTTGTTATTAGAAATACTGCCAGCAACATGTAATTCTTTCTCTTTCATCTTTACTTTAATTTATTGAAGCTAAAAAAAACCCCACAAAAGCCAGCGTTTCACAACTTCCTTGCTTTTTACAATAGTACTTGTTTGTTATAATAATTTAATTAATTAAATTAATTAATTCACGTTTTTCCAGACAAGATTAGTCCATATCATTAAAAAAATCTATCTTCAAGCAGACAGAACTATCACAAACTATACAGACACTTGTTCCAGTGTTTATAAAAGCCTGACATATACCTTGTGTCACATTTACTATAACCTCATTTTGCAACTACTGCAAATATAACCACACACTGTGAATACAGTGGTTATATTTGCAGTAATGGTAAAAAGAGTACAGTATAGCATGCAGGCATCTCACCAGAAGTCTGAAATTCTCACAGAAAGAGAAGACTCAGCTGAAGTGTTATGAAATCCTGGGTGGAAAAACTAGGAGAGGACATCTTATGTAATGATCTCAAAAAACCAAAGTTGCATAATTTGACTAGAGGAATATTACCATACATTTTTTCATGCATGATTTTGCAAGCCTATACACTTGGCTAAAATATTTGGCTTGCATAATAAAGGGATTGTAACTTCATTGATAAAACCTAAATACATTATTTTAAAATTTATAGAAATCTGTGTGAAATCTAAAGTTGAGGGAATCAGCTGTCAGCTTTCAGTTTACACATAGATTACAGACTCAGACTGGTGAGACGGTGACAGCGCTGAAGCTGAGCTTGGCTTATGAACTTGAAAACTTGAGCCAAATTACACAGCGTCACTTAGTCATAAAGCGTTATCTTTATATCCCAAGCAAAAACTTTGTGCATACATGTTTCTACAAAGGTTCTTAAAATAATCAAAAGCTCAAATTTTTCCATCCCAGCTACTATTCGATAATTTGGGATGTTTGGAACAGGTATAGTAACTTAAACACTTTTTGAAGGAAACTGACTCACAATCACACAAACACACATGGCCTCCTAATGCTTGCAAACCAAAGATCATTTCCTGGGTATTTTGGTTTGTTTTGTAAGAACAACGCGTGATTTCAAATAATTTGCATTGGTTCAAAAAGTTTGGATGTTTGGAAGTTTGGATAAATGTCCGTCTATAATTTATGCATATCCAACTACGTCCAACAAAGTTTACTTTTACTTTAGAAGTGTCTTTGTTTCCGTGTCTAAACCGTGTCCAAAGGAACCTAATATGGATATGGAGGATTTGTTGGCACTCCGCACTCGAGTCTTCACCAAGATGTTCCAAACAAAATCACTGGATTGTGGAAAACATCTAAAGATAACCTCATCCTCGGAGAATGTCGATACTAAATGAGCGAGTAAATAAGCCAAAGGACCTCTGGATAAAAATGGGGGAACTGCTGCTCTGAAGTGAACATGCAGTGTCCTCCTCATCTGCTTTGCATGTGAAGCTTGTTTGTTAAACCTGTTTGCTGTGTTGCTCTTTGTTTAAACCTGGTATACAGCTGAACTTAGTTTCATTAGAGTTTTGTGATGCTGGCTTAACCCTTAGCTTTTACTGTTGCCTGTTCTTTTCATTGTGTATTAATTGTTTCCCCGGTGGTCTGTTGAATAAAAAACAAAGAAACAAACAACAACAACAACAACAACAAAAACATTAGTCACAAGGAAGAACTTGCAGACTTGAAGAAAGAAATTGATAATCAAAAGCAAGATCTGCAGGAGGACAAAGAAATGGAGAAAAGGTATAAGGAGCTATCAGAAAAGAACAGGAGAATGAAAATAGAGGAGGAACTGTATAAACAGCTGGGTGAAGTGAAGGAAAAATGACAAAGACATTCATAAAACTGAAGAACAGGAAAAAGAACAAAGAGCAGAAGTATAAAGAATTAAAGTAAAAGTATAAATACACAGAAGAATGAGAGAGTGGAGAATGTGTAAAGAACTGCAGCTTAAATATAAAGCTTTTTTTAGTTTTGTAAAAAAAAAAGAGAGACAAGCTCAAGTTGAAAATCAGTGAGTTCTCCGTCTCCTTGATGCTCCACCCATACTCTATTAAAGTCTCTGCCCTCCCCCTCCTCTCTCACCTCTCTTCCCTCTCAGTCCACCCTGACCGAGCATCCCTTCTTCCACACAACCTTCCCCCGGCCTTTCTCCATTAAACCTTTATTAAACCAGTACGTCCCTTAAGATTTAAATCTCTTTTTCAAGGAAGGCCTGACTGAGAAAGCACGGCATCGCAAGGCTGCACAAATTATGCAACAGACATGCAACCTAATAATAGATAACAGATTTTTACCACCAAATACATGGGGGAAGGCACTTTAGAGTCACAATGATAACATCTATGAAGCATCTGTTAAATATAAGTCAAATGTGTTTGTTTAAAGAGCCCTACATTTATTTTTTCTAAATAGGGGGAGGAGCGGGCTGTCAATGGGTGGAGTGGATAGGTTCAGTATTTGCAATGCAAACAATGCAAAGTAAAATCCTTAAACATTAACATTAATGTTGGAATTACCTTAAAAGTGGTGTGCTGCAGAAAGAGGATTGCTGCTCAGTAAAGCAAAGATTTGAAATGGCAGCTACGCATCATCCTCTCTGCATAAAGAAGAGATTTCAGGCAGCCTTGCCAACAATCTACTCCAAAACGCCCGAACACTAAACAGAAATTAGGGATGAAAGCTGATAGGAGGCACGCATCAAAAGGAGCAGGTTAAGAGCAGATTAACAAAAGTTAACATTCACATAGTAACATGCAAATTGCAGATTCTTTTTAAGGTTTTATTATTATGACTATTCTCTCAAAATGTGTACTCTTAAAAATAAGCTGTTGCTGTAAATGTGTTCATAGGAGCTGCAAGTTCTCCCACTAAAACCTGTACTAAAAATCAGTAGTTCCAAAATAATAAAACAATAGGCCATAAAAAACAGAACCGTTATCAGGGATGTTGTTATGTGTTTTGTTTGGTACTGCTGGCTTCTAATTTCCCCGTGGTATTTAATTAAACATTATTTATATATCTTTGTACTGTTGAATTATTCATGAAGCCTATTATTGCTAAAATGTTTGAGTCAAGACTACTATCTTATTATGTAGGAAGTTTTTACATTAAATTAAAGCGAAACATTAAGATGTTAAGAGACGCGCTGTTTAAAACAATTAGTGAGACAGCGCTGCATTCTGGAAATATTAAGTACTTGCAGAGGAGGAAATGGTGGGGGAGGCTAATTACTGGAGGGAGATGGGAGTTATGTGAATTATAGTTGTTTGCTCTGGTCTGTGATATTTAGCTGTTTACGAGTAGAATAAATGTGTGGAGCTGTAAGGGGCCAAATGGTCTCCTGGCAAAGAAGCACTGCGCTCGGTGGTGGGTGATGGACTCGGCTTGCAAATGTTTCCTTGCAGTTTTCATACCAGTAAGATAATTGTGTCGTCCAGCAGTCTTTCTTCAGCTTCCCCTGTAATGGTGATACTGTTGCCCTGCGAACACTGTTTTTACAAGTCTTGCAGAAAAGCCACAACAAATGAAAACAACATGTAGTAACAGAGTAAATGTGGTGACATTACGAGCATGAACTTAAGATTTCTCATCCCCTCTCCTTGCATAAAA